>NC_083292.1:27331496-28531496 GCF_963506605.1 Zootoca vivipara | reverse complement strand
GCGAGATCATATGCTTAAGCATGCCGTACATTTTCAGCTTAACAGTTCAGGGATAGTTTGGCGGGGTGGGGGTGGCAGCACTTGACTGCTGGCCTGTCTTCGCTTTCCCTCTGCTCCCTGCAAACATCTCACATCTCATTCTTTTCTCATGCTGTCGTCTTCCCTCAAGTGTAGCTGAACTGTGCACAGCTTTGACTTCATCACCAAGCCAGAGAATAATTATTTGTGTATCATGAGTTTTGTGAAGACTACTCTTTCAAGTGGCTACGATTTTAGGATTGTGTAAGGTCGGTGACCCCCCCTCCCAAATTTGAAGTGACACACACACACACACACACACACACACACACACCAGTCGTAGGCTTCAGTGTTGGAACCTGCACACCAGGATTGCTTCCGACCTGTTTCCAGGTTCAACAACACTCCTTTCATTGGCGAGGGTAGATCAAGCAAGGGCAAGGGGGCAGAGAAAGCAGTAGATCAATATTCAATATGGTGCCATGAGGGCGATGGGTAAGGGTCTCCCACTACCGGCCCGTAAAGCAGCTTTGTTGTTTGCTGGTAGGGCTAGCATCCTCTAATACATCGGTGCGCTGAATCCTTCTTTCTTCTCCGGGGCCCCAACATCACACCACCCATTTTCCTTTGCCCGTACGAGTTTAAATCAAAACTGCTGGCAAAGGCCCCGCACTTTGTAGGCGCCAATCAGCTGGTTGCCGGAGTCTGCAAGGTGCCGTGTGTGCTTGGCTCACTGCCAGCGTCAATCAGATGACTGGTGCTGCTGAAAGCGAGCTCCACTTGCAAAGGAACAATTGAGAGCTCCCCTTAAGAAATTCACTTGTTTTAAAGAAAACTCCATGGGCTTTGGGGCGGGGAAGGAGCTCCTGTTCAGTTTATGGCCTTCGTGCTCCTATGGAAGGCATAGCTTCTCCACTAAATTGGGGAAGGAGGGAGGGGAGTGAAATAAAGGAAGCTGCCAATTTTATCCCAATGTATTATTCCCCACCACTGCCATATCCTGCCCTTCTTTTTTTCCAAATATTTGTTTCCTAAAAGTGGGGTAGGAGGCGATGAAGAGACAACCTGGTTCACTTGGGGTTGGGACCCCCTGTTGTACTTATAGGACAACTAAAACTTTTGCTTGCCAGCTTATAAATGCCCGGGCAGTTGGGCATTATCTGCTTGTTCCCTGCCCCCAACCAGAAAGGTCTCCTCCTCTCTCTTTGCCAGGAGGAGACAGTGTTCCCCCCACTTTGCACACTCATAGAATAGTAGAGTTGGAAGGGTCCCCTGGGGTCATCTAGTCCAACCCCCTGCAATGCAGGAATCTCAGCTAAAGCATCCCTGACAGATGGCCACCCAACCTCTGCTTAAAAACCCCTGAGGAAGGAAAGTCCACCACCTCCCGAGGGTGTCCGCTCCACTGTCAAAACAGCTCTTATTGTCAGAAATTTCCTCCTGATGTTGAGTCGGAATCTCTTTCCTTGTAACTTGAAGCCATTGGTTTGAGTCCTACACTCCAGAGGAGAAAACAAGCTTGTTTTGGGGGTGAGGATGAATGGATGGGTCCACTCCATACTGGCCTCCCCACCCCCCCAATTTTGTTCTTTGTATCAACTTCAGGAGAAGGTACAAGAAGTCACCCTCCTAATTCTTTTGGTATTTTGTTTTGGGGTTTTTGTTTTTTGTTTTTTTGGAAAAAAGAATCTTGACTTTTTTAAAAACTGGATCTGCTTTTCAAAATGTCTGTGTCCCTGTGGTTTTCTATTTAGCAACAAGAACAATCGGCTAAATACCTGGCCGTGGCAACTGAAAACATGAGATGATGTTGGGGCACCAAGGAGTGAATGAACACTGATGCTTATCTCAGCACTGGGGAGGGAGCAAAGTAGCAAGCGGGGCTGGGGGCAGAAGCGGGCAGAACAAAAAAAAAGCACACACACACACATCCTGCCACAGTTTCATGTTTTTTAATAAATTTAAGAACAGCCCCATTCAAACCCTGTTCTGTCCCTCCCCTCCCCCCCACCCCCACCCCCAAAGTGGCAACAACAAAAAACCAGAACTAGGGCTAGGAGTCATAATCCTCCTCGTCTTCCTGGGCTGATGCAAGCGGCGCAGGTGGGGGTGCAACTGGCACCGTCCCCATTGGTGCAGCGACAGGCAGAGGTATTGCGGGAATCGGCGGGGAGGTGAAATGTAGATATGGTGCTGGAACACTGCAGGGGGAAAAAGGGGGTTGGATTAGTGTGCAGGCCAAGGCAATTTTTATATAGATTTTGCTGTTGGACTACAACTCCCAACATTCACAGCCGTTTGCCATGCTTGCTGGGACTGATGGGAGTCGGGAGCCCAGGAATATCTGGAAGGCTGCAGGTCGTCCCTGTCCCCTCTAGGCTCAGAAGCAGATCAGGGTTTCTTTGGTGAGGAGAACATGTAACAGCAGCCTGGACCAGGGGTCAGCAAACTTTTTCAGCAGGGGGCTGGTCCACTGTCTCTCAGACCTTGTGGGGGACCAGACTATAAGCCACCCCCCACCGTCTCTCCCCTCCCTTCTCCACAGCACCGGACAAGCCCCGGTGGCTTCTTAGCTGTGTCTTACGAGCAGCAGGGGCTGGTGGCGGGGGGACAATGAGCGGCGCGTAAAAGGGCTCTGGAGAGGGGCTGCTTAAAATGGCAGCCGCTCGAGTGCTGCTTCTGCTGCTGGCACCAACAAAGCCCAGCCCCCTTCCTCCTCTAGGCAGGGCGGGGAGAAGCCAGGAGGAGGGAGGAGGAGGAGGGAGGGAGGAGGAGGCGGCTGCGCCATGTGAGGGAGAGGGAAATAACGTGTGCGCTGGCGATCCACATGGTGATTCCCAGACCGTCCAAGGGCCGGATCCAGAAGGCAATTGGGCCTTATCCGGCCCGCGGACCTTAGTTTGCCGACCCAAGGCTGGTTCCAGGATTGAAAGGGCCCATAGCAATGTGGCATCTGGTCCCTGCCCCCAAAACACAAAAGTCAACAGCTTTGAGGCAGCAGAAAACAGCACTTGAATCCCAGCTTGACAGCTAAACGGGCAGCGCTCCCAGCCACAATTCCTAACACACTGCTGGCCAAATGCAATAAGCAGGAGCACACTGAAAATATTACGTGGGGAGATGCATGGCAGGTCGCACAGGAGGGGCGATGTGGGACACTTCCTCCTCTCCGTTGCTCTCGCTGTCTTCAGTCTCATCCTGCACAGGCCGGAGAAACAAAGGTCATCATGGAACGATGCTATGCTCTTGATGCCAGCCTATCATTTACTCAGAGCAACCAAGCCAGTTGGATCCTGCAGACACATCTTTTGCCCTTCTAGGCAGGCAGCTGAAATGTGTTTCCTGGGCTGCTTCCAGCTCAGATCCGCTGTGCAAGGGCAGTGCACTGAACACAGCAGGAGCGGGGAACTTCAGACTTGTGGGCCAAGTGCAGTCCCCCTAAACCTCTCCATCCGGCCCTCAGGACTCCCCACTAGGCCACACCCAGATGGCTCTTGCTTGCCTGGAAGGAGGGGAGAGGGTGTGTGTGTGTGCCTAGGCAAACTAGCCTACTGTACAAAGGGAAGATTCACCTCCGTTGCTGGATGTGGCCTCTGGGAGGCTGCCTAGAAAGGAATGTGGCCCTCAGGCTGAAAAAAGGCTCCCCACTCCTGGGATACAACCAACACCACTGCCTCAGTCCACTGCTTGGAGGCTGGACAGTCTAAGACAACATTAGAAATGGGGAAAAGAGGGTGGAATATTGAGGAATAAACTGTGTGTGTATGTCCAAGGCCTTACTGCTCACCCACTGAGCCCCCTGGCTATGCTCAGCTTGCTCCTTGTGGTTGTGGCCTGCCCAGCTGCCCATCCCAAGTGTGAGTGAGCAGGGAGGCCTCGGCACAACAGCCCCTGCCTGCCTGTCTTGCTGCCTCCTCCTGGGCAGTGGGGTCTGGCAGGCCTAGAAGGGAAGCATACGGGCCGTGAGGGCAGTGGCAAGCAGGGGGAGGCCACAACTTCAGCCCCCTGTGAAGAATCACTGCTGAGATGAGGAAAGAGTGGCTCCAAAAAAGGTAACAGAAGGGAAGGGGCCAAAGCAAGAGGGTGGTTTTTCCAAGCAAAACCACAAGGGGGAAGGAAGATGAACAGCATTTGGGTTTCTGTTCACACAAACAGAAACCGAAAGTGGGTCAAGAGACTGTACATGGGCATCCCCCAAGGGGGACGACAATACAGTTGATCCCCCTCCCTGGATGACCTGCTTCATCCTCTCCGTGGTTGACTCCACCCGAAAAAAATTCCTGCGGGCGCCCATAAGGCCTGCATTTTTTGTGGTTCTTGAGGATTTCGTTTAAAAGCGGGGGGGGGGAGGCGGGATGAGAAAAGAAAGGGAAAGGAGGAGGGAGGATAAGCAGGTTCAGATGGTTAATTAACTTTTTAAAAAGTGTTTCTGGACTGCAATTAGAAGAGGGCTTCTGTTTCTGAAGACACTCAAAGCCACGCCAGCCCACCTCTTGCTCCGAGTCGGTGCCCGACTGCTTCGGATCCCGTCCTTTGCCTGGGCCGCCGTTCTTTCGCCCAGTGCCAGGTTTCCGGCCCCTGAACCAGAGAGGAAAAGAAAAGTGGAGACAGGTGTGCGGAAGAGGCCTCCAGGTTAGGCCATGCAATACGTTGTTCATGGGGCTGCCCCTGAAGACCGTTTGGAACCGGTGCTCAATTGCTGGCTTTGACCTTTACTGCCTTGCAAAGCTCGGGACCCCTATCTCTAAAGGCTGTCTTCCACTATATAAACCTCCTGAACCTGAGATCGTCCCCTGATGCCCTTCTCTGCACCCCACCTTTGAAGGAGTTCCAGAGAGTGTTGAGAAGAGAAAGCGGCCTTTTCTGTGGCAGCTCTGCACATCTAGCAAGCTCTCCCCAAGGAGGCCTGCCTGGCACCAACCTTGCCAGGCCAATACATTTTTGTTTTCCTGGTCATTTGGGCAGCATCAATGATGGGACGTGTTGTTGTTTTGACCACATTTTGAATATAATTTTGCAGTTCTATTAATTACTGCACCTCACTTGTCCTGTAAATTGCTTCAGGGATTTTTGCTGGGAGGGCGGGGCGATTCATACAATACACCTAAAGCAAACCTCCCCAGGAAAAGTCTCCACTTTCACCTGGCAGACACAAACAGCATCTCAGAAACTGATGCTCTGCCACTTGGCTACGGCCCAACACATGTCATGTGTAGCCACTGAGAGCTGAAATTCCTGGTTCTAGTCTTAGCTCAGCTGGGCTGGTCTCTTGACAGGGCTGCGGTCCTCTGGAGGTGTGTTTACTGAATCTCCCACCATCCCTGGCTTGGGGTGTGTGTGTGTTGATGGGGGTTTGAGGCCAACAATATCTGGAGGGCCTCCGGTTCCCCATCCTCAGCCCCCCACTCACAATTTAACAAGGATAAGTACTGGCCAACTCGCAGGATGGTTGCAAGGGTTCCTGAAGCAGAAGCAGAAGCGAGCAAGCATTCGTATTCTGGGAAAATCCTCCCCATCTCCCCCCTTTAGCAAAGATCAGATTAGGGGAGAGGGGCACAACTTCCTCCACTGTCTCCCACCCCACCCCACCCATTATGAAGGAGGTTATCTTAGGCCAGATCAAATTATTCATCCATCTAGCCCAGTATGGTCTACTCTGACTTGCAGAGGCTGTCCAGGGTCTGAGGCTGAGAAGGATCTTAGCCATCTCCTGCCAAGTGGCCTTTTTTTGGAAAGCGGAGAGGTGCTATTGGGGATCGAACCTGGGACCTTAAGCTACGGGGGCTTCCCCTCTCTTCCTACCTCCTGGAAACTTTCTCCCCCTCCATGAGGTTATCCTCTGCGTCTCCTTGCATATCTGGCACGGAGGCAACAAGGTCCTTCAGGAAGTCAAACTGTTGCTCCAGCTCTATGCATTGTTTCCTGCAAAACCAGATGACAGGCTTAGATGGGGAAGCCAGACACAGCTGATGCAGCGACAAAACCTAGCTACTGTATAAAATTGGGGGATGGAGAGACAAGTTTCTAGCCCTCATGGTTTCAGATAAAAGTTACTAGATTTGTGAAGACAGACAGCTAGCTGCCTTCAACTTAGTGGGGCTGTTGGTGTTTTTCCAATGGGTCAGGGACCACCAGTGGGTCTTAGTCTACTTTCAAGGGCGCCTCAAGGCGACAGCTCACACAGTGCTTCCTCACTCTTCCATTGTGGCCCCTGACTTTTGGGAGGAGCAATGCCAGCAAACCTGTATGCTTGGTAATGGTGGGTGGAAAAGAGAAATAAAGAGAAAGAGAAGGAGAAAGAGGCAGGGGAGGGGAGGGGAGGAAGGAAGGTCTCGCTCCTCTGACAGGAGGAAGCCAGAGGAGGTACTGAAGGAAATCAGAAAGAAAGAAAGAAACAGTTAATTTTTTTAAAGTAAATGAAACAAAAGCTGCTGCAGAAGGAAGAAGTGAGTGTAAAAGGAGTGGGCAAAAGGAATGAGAGAAACTGGGAAGTTTGGAGGGGTGATTAGATACATGTATGAAAGAAAAAGACAAAATAACAGGAGGTAAGTACAGTAAGTAAAAAATACTTTTGAGAGGCATGGTTGGGAGTTTAAACAGTTTAAAATAAAAACACTTTCTGCACTCGAAGCCTCTGGATCAACAAATTCTGCCTGATACGGGAAGGCTGAATTGCAATACTTCCACAGCCAATGCCTGTGCTTACATTGAGGGAAGCTGAACTGGGGAACTCCTTGCCACAAGGAAACTAGTGTGGCAAAGAATATACACGTTTCCAAAACGGGATTAAAAACCAAGGAGAGACGATGTCAGTAATTGCCAGCTGATTGCGCCAACTCTGCCTCCATCTGCCACCCTTTCGTGACTGGCTCTGCCCCTGCAGCTTGTGATGGGGATGTGCATCCGGTACTCACAAGTGTGACGTGGTCATGGTCTTGGCGTTCCTAGACTGCGTCACGTGACAGGCCTTCTTCAGTAGCGATTCTAGAAAGAGCTCCAGCGCCCGAGCTTGGGGAGGCCTACAGTTAAGGGATGCTGCGAAGGGAGCCAGCCCCCCAACCCCCGGACAATGTGCAGAGAGTGCAAAGCCTCACACAGGAGGCTGCCTGAGGTCAGATTTGTCCATCCAGTCCAAGGGAACTTGTCAGGCCCCCCAAATGTAGTGGGACGACAGCTTCATCCTCATCCCTGAGCACCGGCCACCCTGGCTGGGGCTGACTAGCAGCAGGCCCCTGCTAGGGGGGAAAAATCACATATTGCATCCAATACGCCCCTTTGGTTTCAGATAGTACATGGGTAGACAAGTCTAAAAAGCCCAGGATGCAAATTTTCACAGCCCTCTAGCAGCTATGGTGGTTCGTTTACCAGAAGTAATATATTTAGCAGTAACTCTGGAAATGTATTCACTAATCCAGGGGTCAGCAAACTTTTTCAGCAGGGGGCCGGTCCACTGTCCCTCAGACCTTGTGGGGGGCCGGACTATACTTTGGGGGGGGGGAAATATGAACAAATTCCTATGCCCCACAAATAACCCAGGGATGCATTTTAAATAAAAGCACACATTCTACTCATGTAAAAACACGCTGATTCCCGCGGGCCAGATTTAGAAGGCGATTGGGTCGGATCCGGCCCCCGGGCCTTAGTTGGCCTACCCATGCACTATTCCGACCAAACTAAGCCTCCTAGAGCAAAATATACGTAGGCGGCTTAGTTTGGTCGGAATCGAATTCCTACAGGTTCCTCAAGCCATCTCCTCAGGGCACGACACATTCCCCCACTTTCCCTCCTTGCACTTCTCCCCAAGGCTTGGCGGGCGGGCGTACCCAGGTGATGTGACGAAAAGGATACAGATAATCACAGGAACAGCCGCCGCCACCTTGCCAATCTCCTCGTCAGTCTGCATTATCTTCTTGATTCGAGCCTTTTTAAAAATAAAAAATGGAGAATGGAAGATGGTATTAAAATGGAACCCTGGCTTCTCAGATTTCCGCTGGACTTAGCCAAGCAGCCTATAAGATCTAGAAATTTTGTTTTCCGAGTTTGAAAAAATTCAACTTAGGTGGTCACAAAGCTGAATCACACCCCTGGTAGTCACCACATTTTATACGCCTGTGGAGTCACAGAATACAACCCCCACCCCCAACCGCTCGATAATAACCAGCACCTTGAACTGGCGCCTTGGAAACTAGCTGGAAGACCAAATTTGACACACTGTACTTCACCCCTATTAACAAGAGAATATGGCTGTGTGCATGCCGTCCATTTAAAGCACATGACCTCCCCCAAAGTATCTGTAATTCATTAAGGGTTCCGGGAACTGTAGCTGAGTGAAGGGTAAACTACAGTTCCCAGGATTCCTTGGAGGAAGCCATGTGCTTCAAATGTGATGTGTGTGCATGGCCATAGTGGTGGTGCCTCACTTCCCAACAGGGGTAAATGACAGAGGGCATCAATGCCACCGGTTTGCCAGCTAGCTCCCAAGTCTAGTTCAAGGTGCTGGTTATAATCACTGCAAAGGTTACATTTGAACTGGAGGCTTTCTGCTTAGCTGGAACAACCACTCATTAGGTGGCCCTAGCAGCAAACACTAGGAAACACTTTAGAAACTGCTGAAGAGGTCATCCTGGAACTCAACCTCAGCCCAGGGGATCATCTATTTTGGAAGCCCAATGGTCAAACACTGTAGCCCACGGAGTAAAAAACAACTCAACAACAAAACCTCGAAGGGCTCCTCTGAGCACATGCAGAGTGCATTCCCCCCGATAACTATTAAGTGACTTGGACTGGGCGACCAAGGCTCAGCATCTCTCCTAAGCACTAAACCAGGGAAGGGGACCCTGTTGCCCTCTAGATGTTGCTGGACTCCTATCTCTCCTTGCCCCCAGCTGATGGGAGCTGGGGCGGCCATGGATTTCTGCAGCCCGGTGCTAAAGCCTTCCCCCAAACCTTGCCTTGGCACCTAGGGTGCAGCAAGGAGCTCCCAGTGAATAACCAACTTGGGTAAAGAGACACACTGCTCTCGGGAAGCTAGTTTTCCAGCATTGCACCCAGGTTGTCCCATGGGTTGGCGGGAGGGCCTGTGCTGCAGGGCTTGCTGAAGGACAGGTCTCAGGCACCCTTGTCTGCCAGAGTCAAGAAAGGCTAGGATCCACTGCTGGGTAATAGAGTGGGGCATCTGGGGCATTGCAATGCTTGAAGTGGAAACGCCCAGCCTAGCTTCGGCGTGTGGGGGGAGACCCATAGCAGCATACAGGATTTAGCATGTAAACTCAGTCTTCGGCATCTCCAGATCGGGTCTGTCAGTGTAGACCAGGAGTGAGGAATCCTTTTTAGGCAGAAGGCCAGAATCCCTTGTGGACAAGTTTCTGGAAGGGGGAGAACCAGAGGCAAAAAGCAGATAGGACTCCTGCCTTTGTGGAGTAGGCTGCATTCCGCCATGCCAAATTCACACACACACACACCCTCCACCCAGGCTAGCAAGAGGCCTTATCTCAGTCAAGGACATTTCCCAGCCAAGCCAAGACAAAACACTCAGGGAGGGCAGGGAGGAAGGCCAGTATGGGGTGTGGCCTGGGGAGCAGATACTGTCAACTGAGAGTCCCAAGGTCCCGGCTGAACATCTTAGCAACTTAGCCCCATCTGCTCCCCAGCATGAGGTTCCCCATCTCTGGTGTATACTGGGCTAGGAGGGCCAGTGGTCTGACTCTGTCTAAGGTAGATTCAGGTAGGTAGCTGTGTTGGTCTGACGCAGTCGAAATAAATTAAAAAAATGTCCAGTAGGACCTTAGAGACCAACTAAGTTTGTTCTGGGTATAAGCTTTCGTGTGCATGCACACTTCAGTGTGTATCTGAAGAAGTGTGCATGCACACGAAAGCTTATACCCAGAACAAACTTAGTTGGTCTCTAAGGTGCTACTGGACAATTTTGTTAATTTATTCTGTCTAAGGCAGTTTCCTATGTGAATTAGCTGTTTATCCAGAATCATGAGGGCAGGAGTCTTGTTTCTGTTTTAGAGTGCCAGAACACATGCTTTGCATGCAGAAGGTCCCAGATCTCCAGGTAAACCCCATAACCTCCAGTTAAAAAGGATCAGGCAGCAATTGATGGCCTGCCTGAAATTTCAGACAGAGGAAGAGGATTGATGGGAGTTGGAATTTACCAACATCTGCAAAGTCACGTGCTTCTCAACCCAATCCTATGCATTCGTGCTCCAGAGTAAATCTCATGGGTTTTACAACTCTCATGCTTGTACAAGTCATAGAATAGCAGGACACGTTCCAGGAGAGGCTCACATGCGACTCTCCATATTTAATTTTTTTAAAATTTAATTAAAAAATTAATTGAAATATAAAATCTTACATTCAGCTAGGAAAACTAAACCAAATTGTTTTTCAAATGACAAAGCAGAATAAAGTAAAAATTAAAATACATAATCATATTCATGTTCTTATTATGTATTTTGTGTTTTTTATATTGCGATTTTAAGTTGTGAACTGCTAACAACAACAACACTGTCCCAAAGGCAGTGAAAAGATAAAACAGCCAATGTTGTGATAATGTCCTATACTAATGTATCATAAGTCCATACATTTGAGTGATCAGCAGTGTCTTGATCACTCAATCACAAAAAGGTTTTTGGGACCAGGGAAAAAAGGAAGGAAGGATAAGAGGTTTTATAAAATGATGAAAGCTGCAAAGAGACAAAAATAATCTGTCTTGCTCCAAACACAGGAACCCAGGTTTCCCCATCAAAATTGTCCAGCAGCAGCACTTTGGACAGAGAAAAGAAAATGCACCCCCTCTTCAGAAAGCCCTTCTACAAAAGAGGCACCCACCAAGAAGCCTTACTATAAGACCTCAGAGTGGCCCAGGACCCAACAATCAACATTAGCAAATAGCAGAGGAAATAAACTCAGGCTTATTCCATGCCAGGAGAGGGAAACCTGCTTCCCTCAAGGTGTTGCTGGACCACTGACCATGCTGGCAGGGGCCAATGGGGGCTGCAGTCCAACAACAGTTCTAGAACCAGTGGCCATACAGATATGGGCAGACTCCGACTCCTATCAGCCCCAGCCAGCATGGTCAATGTTCAGGGACGATGGGAGTTGTAGTCCCAACAACTTCTGGAGGGTCATGGATTCCTCAGGAGCCAGATTGTATCTTTCAAAGGCCACAGAAAGCAAAGGACACATCTTCGACAGGGGCTACAAAAACCAATTTCCATTGGGGAGGGGGCTTGTCTATCAAGTCAGGGAACCAGTTGCTGTTCATTGGTTGTTGCACAACACCTTCTATCATCCCTGACAAGGGACCACACTGGCTCTGGCTGATGAGAATTGCAATCAAGCAACATCCAGAGGTGCATCAGGCTTATTCGAAGGAGGATTTTCTTTTGTATTTTATTGGAAAGCGGGCTACACTCACTGAATTGCTAAAGCAGAAAACCTCTCCTATGGATTTTCTCTTCTGTGTGAAGGGATCAGTTGCCTGTATGTTTGGGGTTACATTTTATTCCCTGGAACAGAAAGGCAGTGTGGGTGGGGGAGGCAGGCTTGTGTGTCTATTCCAGGAGTGGGGAACTTTTGGCCTTCCAGATGTTGCAGAATTATGACTCCCCACAGCCAATGGCCAGGGGGTGATGGGAGTTGTAGTTCAGCAACATCTGGAAGGCCAAAGCTTCCCCATACCAGGTCTATTCTAATCAACAGCAAAAATAAGGGGTTCTTAAAAGACTTCTTTAGGGAGCGTCTCCTAGGGAGGGGGTCTGTATTACTGTAAACCCTGCTCTCTCCCCCCCCTTTCCACATCTTGCTTGAAGCATATGGGAGTTACTGGGAGGGGGGGCAAGTAAAAGGGAAGTACAGTAATTCATTTGCCGCCTTGGTTAATTTATTTAGGCAGCCACCCTAGCCGTGTCTACTCAGCAGTTTCAATGGGGTTCCCTCCCCAGCATCAGCGGGTTTAAGATCGCAGCCTCAAACTCTCTGGGAATTCTGCAGCGGCCGGGGTGGGGTGGGGAGGAGGGTGGCAGTCCGAGAAGCAGCCCCGGTACTTTTTGCTCCTTTCCTCCGGGGCAAAAGGGGCTCCGCTACTGCGGGCCGGGTTTTGGTGCAAGCTCTACCCCGGGGTAAGGCAGGCGAGGGGGAGGACAGCTGCGGGGGATCTCACCGGAGGAAAGCGCGCGTTGTACTTCTTCTTCTTGCTCGGCATCTCCCTTTCTCCTTCTCCTTCCTCCTCCTTCTCCTGCTGCTGGGCCTGCAGCGAGCAAAGAGCCGGATCAGGATCACCTCGGAAGGAGCCGCCTCGCCCGACCCGGCCAAGCAGCCTCTGCCGCCGCCTCCTCCTCCTCCTCCTCGCCGTCCGCCGCGCGGGTCCTAACGCCGCCTGGATCAAAGCGGAAAGGCATGAATGGGAGCTCCTTCCCCCGAGAGCGCGAGGCCCATTCATAAAAAAAACCAAACCATCAGTAGACACACATCCTGCGGTGCCCGCGGAACAGAACGACCAAAAGGGCAGTAAAGGCTGGCTTGCCCGCCACGTAAAGGAACTAGCGCACAAAGTGGGAGCCTGCAAACGCCCATCAACCCAGCCGGTCAGCAGGGCCAATGGTCAGGGATAGTGGGAGTAACTGGGCGGGGTAACCACTTCTGGAAGGCCGCTGAGTCCTCCGCCCCCTAGACTCGAGCTCAAAGTTACCTAAGCAGGAGACTCCCTCCGCCCCGCCCCCCCCAAAAGTAGAAGCCCGAAGGGGGACAGAAGGGGAGCTTCTGAGCCACATGCACGCACAACTCGTTTCATAGAAGCATGGGGACCACGAGGGTCATCTAGGCCACCCCCATGCAATGCATGAATCTTTTTGCCCAGCGTGGGGTTCCAACCCACGACGCTGGTCTTAAGAGTCTCATGCTATCCGGCTTCGAAGTAGTTTGCCATTTAAGGGGCTTAATCATGCTTACTTGAGAAGGGAGTCTCACTGTGTCCAACGAGGATGACTGTCAAGTACCAGTAAATGTTCATAAGATAGCTGCCCAAAGATAAAGAAAGAAAGAAAGGGCAACAACTATGATGTAAGAATCAAATGATAGCAGCAATTTTAAAAATAATAATTTCAGTTCAATACAGCTGCCATTAACAGATAGCTAAATTGATATAAGGCTGCAATCCTGTGCACAGGCTTACCTGGAAATAAGTTCCTTACTTGTTACAGCACAATCTTTCTGTATACCCAGAAAGAAATCTCACTGTGTTCAACAGGCCTTGTTCCCAGGTAAGTGGGCATTAGATCAGCCTTATGTTATAAAGGCTTCCCTGAAAAGAATATTTATTTTAAAATTTTGAATTAATTTCTGCCCTGCTTTTCGATACAAAAGGAAAACCAAAGGCAGCTTCTTTTGATATGTGAAAAGAAAAGTACAATGATAAAAAAGTATTGTCCAAAAGTACATGAGGCACCTTGCAGAAAATAAGCAGCTTTAGGTTGGTTCCTGCCTAGATGGGGGAACCCCTTGTATGCCACCTTAGGTTCCATGATGGAGAAATGACAGGATATATATATATATATATATATATATATATATATATATATATATATATATATTGAAAGCAAGTTAAATAATGTGTGGCTACTTCCATCGCCTTCAATACACAGCATTGCTCTGTTGTTTCCATTCGAACAACCGCGTCATTAGCTGGGTTGAAACACTTATGACAAACTTATAAGGTATGTAAGTGTTAGTGCAGATGCTGAGAGAGACAGCTTGCCTACAACGCCCTGGTATCTTCAGGAATTGATCTGAGATCTGATGTAAAGACTTTCTGACCTACGTACCTGAAGAAGTGTGCATGCACACAAAAGCTCATACCAATGACAAACATACAGCAGTTGGTCTCTAAGGTGCTACTGGAAGGAATTTTTTTATTTTGTTTCTTACCTACGGTTTACCAGGTTTCCTAAGTGGCAGTGTTGGGGAAATTTAGACTGTTGGGATACTGAACTTAAAACCAGTTTCAGATGTACTGTGTACTCAATTCATTCTACGCCCAAAGTAGCAACCCCCTTTTTTCCTGCATGATTTGTGTACTGTACATAAACAATTTTAAAGGTGTGATCCTAAGCTTGCCATTTCTGATCCAGCAACCCCCTCCCCCACAAAATCAGGCCTCTGTGAACAATCAAAACTTTCCAGCTTGTTTCCTTATATACAAGCTTTTTACTTTAAAAAACAAACAAACAAGCATGAGGAATGCTACTTTGGACCTTTATGCTAACTCTGCCCACTTGTAGCGCAGACTGAACAAAACAGTAGACTGCTTATTCATTTCCCAGATGAGACTTGCTAGGGTAGTTAGTCTGGATGCTAAATTTCCCCCTTTCCCTACAAGTTGTAGCAGCTGTATTTCAGAAAGAACAGAGAAATGCAGGATTTGTTTTTAGCACAGCTATGATAGGGGAACAGCATGCCCTTCCCAAGGGCTGAAGTCAGGAGTTGGCAGCATCTAGCACCTGCCAGTGCCTGAGGGGAGGGGGCAATGCTGTTCCTGCTGCTTCCATTGCCATCTATTCACTTCCAAAGTGGGGGCAGTGAGGGGCAGAAAAGCAATAGGAGCGAGCAGAAGGAAAAGCAACTGCAATGGTTTGATCACTGTCTGCCATCTTTCTCTGGGCCACAAAGGGAACTGGACCCCGAGGCCGAGAGCAAGTGGGCAATTTCAAGGAGGAGACCAAAACCTAAAGCAAGCACTGGATCAACCATTCATACAAAAAAATAGGGGGGGGGAGTAGCAGGAATGGCTGTTGCTAATGATTTTGTTGAAACATGACTTTTAAAACATGACTTTTAAAACCTTGCGCTGCAAATGCAAATACAGCCCATACAGTGGTACCTCTGGTTAAGAACTTAATTCGCTCCGGAGGTCCGTTCTTAACCTGAAACTGTTCTTAACCTTAATCAACACTTTAGCTAATGGGGCCTCCTGCTGCCGCCGCACGATTTCTGTTCTCATCCTGAAGCAAAGTTCTTAACCTGAGGTACTATATCTGGGCTAGCAGAGTTTGTAACCTGAAACATTTGTAACCCGAGGTACCACTGTAGTTATTATCCCTATATTGATGCTGAGGTAGTAATAACTTTGACTGAGCTACCAGCTCCAATGGCTATGTTCTGCCTCCACAATGTAGAAAGTATGCCTCTGGTCTGAATACCATTTGCTGGGAGTCACAAGTGGGGAGAGTTGCTGTTGCATTCAGGTCCTGCTTGGTGGCTTCCCAGAGGTATCTAGATGGCCACAGTGAGAACAGGATGATGAGCTAGATGGGCCATTGACCTAATCCAGCAGCCAGGCCCCTCTTATGTTCTTAAGAGGGGATTCCAAGGTAGCCCTGTGGTTGTCCTTTTTTAAACATTTGGGCATGTGTGTGAGAAACCGGCTCTAAGTGACACCCGTGTGGCCCTGTTTGCCCCGTTACTCTAGGCCAGGCATAGTCAAACTCCGGCCCTCCAGATGTTTTGAGACTACAACCCCCACCATCCCTGACCACTGGTCCTGTTAGCTAGGGATGATGGGAATTGTAGTTCTAAAACATCTGGAGGGCCGGAGTTTGCCTATGGCTGCCCTAGGCTATGAAAACGTGTGGCTTACATCTGCCCTGCAATGTTGTCATCTTTATATTGCAGTAGTGTGTATAGCTGAGCTCAGAATGCAGTGCAGCTCAATGCTTCCATCCTTAAATTATTTTATTTAAGGAATTTACACCCCACCCTCCAAAAATATTCCCAGTTCTTCCCAGTGGCTGAAAGTGAGGCTTACAACAGCCCTGCATGATACTATCCTCGCATCACAGGTACTTGTGTATCTGGGTGGTGGTTCAGGACAGCACTGCCAGGCAGCCCAGTGCCCTGATCCCCGCACTGCAGCTGGGTGGGCTGGGGGCGCCTTGGTCAGGCATCCCCAAACTTGGCCCTCCAGATGTTTTGGGACTACAATTCCCACCACTCTGATCACTGGTCCTGTTAGCTAGGGATGATGGGAGTTGTAGTCCCAAAACATCTGGAGGGCCGAGCTTGGGGATGCCTGGTCTTGGTTATACTTGTCCCGGGGAATGAAGAACTACGATGCCAACATAGCTCTTAACATCACATCCGGCATCAAACTAAACTGGTTTTCCGCTTTATTCCCCAGTGCAAACTACGAAGGTATTTCAACGTTGTTGTTGTTGTTTAGTCATGTCCGACTCTTCGTGACCCCATGGACCATAGCACGCCAGGCACTCCTGTCTTCCACTGCCTCCCGCAGTTTGGTCAATCTCATGTTCGTAGCTTCAAGAACACTGTCCAAGCATCTCGTCCTCTGTCGTCCCCTTCTCCTAGTGTCCTCCATCTTTCCCAACATTTCAACGTACCTGCGCCTAAAGCAATACCGGTAGGAACCCGCCTCTCAGCAAAACCCCAAAACACACACACGCACAAAGGAAGCGGGGGAAATTAGCCCTTCTGCGTCACTTCCTGTATAAAATGGATTCCTCCGCGCGCCACACACAAACAAACAAACACCCCGCCCTCTTAACAGCCTGTGCACATTTTAGAGGGGGGCTGTTGCTCCATAGAGAAACCAACTGCTAGACCGGCACCACTCCGGACGCCCATAGGAAACAATGCCCAATATGGCGGGTTGCCATTTGTGAAAGGAGATGTTTTAAACCCACCTCCGTGTGCCCACAGATCTTTTAGATTTGGGACGAAGAGATAATCCTCAAATGCTAGGAAGCGCAAAAAAGGAAGCCCTTTTTTCCGGAAGATATGAAAAAACTTTGGTTCTCTTACCTCACTTCCCTTACCTCTGTTTCCCGGCACTTCCTGTCCCTTATCCAATGCATTCCCCGCATAACTTCCGGGCTGTGCCGCGCGCCGCGCCGCCTACGCCAGGCCGTTGGTAAGGCAACGCCACTCCAGGCGGGGCTGCTGCTTCTCTGGAGGGTCCAGGAGAGGCCCCCTCCCGCTCTCTCGCGCTCCTCTGCCTCGCCCGGGAGGGGCAGAGAATGGAGGCGGCTCCCGTTTGCCTCTTTATTCCAGCGCCTGCCGCTCACCACAGTCCTTGCCAGTAACGGTTTGCTTTGCGGTACTAGGAATGCTTCGCCTCCATTAAGCTTCTTGTTGCACTGTGCAGCCCTGCAAGGTAGGCCAGTGTTTTCAGCCCTAAGCGAGGGGAGATTTGGATGGGGAAAACTTCCTGGGTGGGTCTTGCTTATTTATTTATTTTTAAATAAATTTTTGGCATACTCCCCACCCTTTTCCATAAACTCCTTTGGGCGACTCCTTAACACACCAGTTGACATTGGCAATTTCTTTAGTCATTGCAGTGTTGTTGTTGCTCCTTCTGCAGCCAGCTTTTTGCTATTCCTTCCTTAGACTAAAATTTAATGCTGCCTAAAACGGCCCCTAAAGTGAGGAGCTGCGTAAGTCTGCATGTGGTTAGTTTCTGTAGGCTTCCCTCCGCAATTAAAAATGTCTTTGGAGCGCTCTCTGCGTTGCACACGAAAGCTCATACCTATAACAAACTTAGTTGGTCTCTAAGGCGCTACTGGAAGGATTTTTTTTTATTTTTTGTTTCGACTGTGTTGCTACAGTTAGTGTTACTGTACCTTGGTAAATGGTAAAGGTGTCTTAAAGCAGGGTTGGGAAACCTTTATCAGCGGCTAAAGGGGTCACGTTCCCTTCTGGGCCACATGGCAATGATGAGCAAAGTCAGAGGCAAATGTGGGCTGAAATGCAGATTTTACCTTTGCACAGTAGGCTCGTCGCACACCCCTGCGTATCTTCCATCCAGACAAGCAGTTCAAAGGCACATCGTCCTATCCTGCAAGAGGCAGATTTAGGCGAGCGCAGCAGTTTGCCTGCACTGGCACAGAGCTGAGAGGGCACTGCGAGGGGTGCCACTACAGTTATGTTAAAATGGAAAGTGAGAGGCGGGGATGAGCACCAAATTTTGGCACCTTACAGGGCGCCACTGAAATTTGAAAGCCCCAAGTCCGCTATTTCCATCCAGGTGGAAACGTTTGTAGTGAGAAGCAGGGGAATACATCAGAGGGCCAGATAGACAAGTCTCTCTCTGTGCGTGGACATGATAAAATGTTTAACTATTTGTATTCCATTTTTACTACTTGGAACACGTTGTTGTTGGAATGTAGGAAGCTACCTTATACTGTACTGAGTTAGACCCTTGATGCATCTGCTCAGTATTATTTACATTGACTGGCAGAGGCTCTCCAGAGTTTCAGACAGGCGTCTCTCCCTTCTTCTAGTACACATTGCTCTTCTGTTTTGAGGCTGATCAAGCAGGTAGAAACTTTATGTAGGAGGCTGCCTGCTGAGCTAGGGCTTGCAGGCAGGTCTCACATCCAAGGCTAGCGTCCTGCACCATACTGCCCAGCAGTTTTGAGTAACTAAAAAAAAAGTGTGTGCGACGGTGGTGAACTTCAATGGCTACTCCTCACTCTGGAATTCCTGTTTTATAAATTCCAAGCTGGGTTACAGTTACAGATAGTTACTGGACATGTTCGGTAATGACCTCAGGGCGAGTGAGGCTTGGCTTGTTCTCTAAGATGTAAAATGGGACTGCGCAGGGAATTTGCCTTATTGGCTGGTTGTATGAAGGAATAATTGATATATTGTAGAAACATTGCAAGCTAGGATATATGACAGCAGGGACCAGGCAGGCTGCCTCCTGTCTATTACTTACTACATTTTGCTTTGCCCTCTCCCTCTTTGTCAGGTGCCCTGCAGTGCCATGTCCAGCCAGGATGATGAGACAGGGATGGAAGGTGCTTTTGCAGCGGAGCACCTGGCTGCTGAGTCCATGGCGGCAGATATGGATCCCTGGGTAGTTTTTGATGCTCGCAAGACTCCCCGGGCCGAATTCGAGGAGTGGCTGCAGACCTACCAACCATCCCGTGTGTCTCGGTTTGGTGACCCCGAGTGCAATGCCGAGCCGGTGGGTTGGATAGCGGTGTACGGCCCCAGTTTCTGCCCCGAAGCTGGCGACGTGGTAGGGCTGCAGGAGGACTGGGAGCTGCTGCAAGCCAGCGGGCGCCACATCACCTTTGACATGGTTAAAGAGCTGGCGCTGAACCGGCGGGTGCTGACCGGGAAGTGGCTCATGCACCTGGATAGTGGCTTCAAGGTGGACCATGCCTGGTGTGGCATTGCCCGCGCAGTGCTCGACGGGCGCATTGGCGTGGCCAAGGTCAGCCCCTGCTGCCCCGACTCGGAGCGCAAGCAGGTCATCTGTGTATACACAGACGACTTCACAAATGAGGAGCAGGTGCTGGTGGCCGATGCCGTGATCCGCACCACGGGGGTCAAATGCTTGTTGTCCTACAAGCCAGATGTTTATACCTACTTGGGCATCTACCGAGACAACCGCTGGCACCTTTGCCCCACCATCTACGAAAGCAAGTTTGATTTGGAATGTATTCCTCGGCGTTCGCGCATCACCAACAAAGTGAACAACATGGAAGTGACTTAAAACGTGTTCCTTTGGATGTGTGGCCCTTCCAGGGGCATGGTGTTGTGGCTGGGAGCTACAAGTCCCAGTGCCCCTCCCCTTTTGCTCCCCCTGAGAGAGAGCACGTTACAGTTGCCAAGCACAGGCTGGCAGGGATGCTGGAGGCAGGATTTCAGCACTGGGTGGCAGCTGCCTGCATTGGTCTTCCTGCAGCCACATTTAAGGACACCTGAATTTATCTTTCAGTGGAGTGTGCTGCCTGCCTTGTTTTCAAGAACTTCTTACTAGGAGTGCATCTCTGCACTTCTTCCTCAGTTTCCTGTGCGTATGCTTTCATATCACCTTCCCCAGTGACTTTGGGTATCAAAATGAATGCACACACTCCCATTTCATGACAGGTCAGTAGAAAGATTGCTGTAGCGGTCAAAAAGAAAAGGGATGGCAAGTCAAATGATCTCTTATTTGACAAATCCTTGCATGTTAAGGATATGAATACCCAACATGGTGTCTTCCAACTGCTTTGGTCTGCAACTCCCAGCATCCTTGACCATTCACCATGTTGAGTGAGGCTGATGGGAGTTTTAGTCCAAAACACATGGAGGGTTTGGCTACCCCCACTATGCTAAGAGGCGGCATACTTTCTAACAATGAAAAACATTCCCTTCTTGTAGTAGAATAATCTAAGCAGGCTATGGGGAGTTCTGTGAAACACTAAAGTTTGGACGTTCTTGCTTCCAACAGTTTCATCTAATTTTGCCACAGGTTCCCCAGGCCTGGGAAAAGTAGTTCCTAGGGAAGTTTTTCGTCAGAAACTACTAATGGTTCACCAGG
The DNA here is from genome assembly GCF_963506605.1 of Zootoca vivipara. Taxonomy (NCBI): domain Eukaryota; kingdom Metazoa; phylum Chordata; class Lepidosauria; order Squamata; family Lacertidae; genus Zootoca; species Zootoca vivipara. Next base: position 28,511,146 of record NC_083292.1, on the reverse strand, counting down.
GAGGTGCTGTGTAGTTTTGACAGAGTGGCTAAACATAGACACTATCCCAACGAAGTGTGTTGGGAGAACAAGTTGTACTCATTTAAGGGAATGTCAAAACATTTCTTTCCTCTCGAGGCTGTGGAAAATAAATTTGATTCAGCAGCACTCGCCTACCTGTAAAATATGTTTATAAAAAATAAAGTGATTTTGTCTTCTTGCTGAATGTTTATTGCCAGGGAGAGTGTGTGGGAAGAGAGAATGGAGACGGAAGAGACAAGCAGGCTAGCTGGCACCAGTCTCTGAATTGCCTCATTTGCCGTTTAAAGCTAGTTCCTACTCAGGACACTTTGAATTTTTAAAGTGGTTTCTATACTAGGGTTGCCATAGGTCTGGAATTCCCCGGACATGGCCAGAATACGGCAGTCGGAAGCAGCGTCCGGGTGGAAATGGCTGAAATTGTCCAGGAAAACCCGGACGTATGGGAACTCATGTTGGAAGTCAATATTTTGGTGAATTCCCCCCAAAATAGCTCAAAAACTTACATTGTTTAGATTTTGCAAAACAAACAAAAACCTCAACTTTTTGTCTGGATTTTCACTTTTTTAAATATGGCAACTCTATTATGCAGACTAAGTATGCTTATCCGGGGGGGGGGGGGGGAGCTGTGGCTCAGCAGTAGGTTCAATCTCCAGTGACATCTCCAGGTGAAGCTGGCAATGTCCCTCCACTGAAAGCCCAAAGAGCTGCTGCCAGTCAGCGAAAACAATACTGAAAGAGAGGGATCATTGTTCTGACACAGTATAAGGCAACTTCCTACGTTTCTGCATTACGGGAACTGAAGGAAGGACCTGAACATTTTTGCACTATGGTTAACCCTGTCCGTGCTCTTCAAATAACCAGTCATACAAATTTACCACAGAATGAATTTTGTGAAGCAGCTGTCCAGTAGTCAGAATTTGCTTTCTAGCTTGTGGTGAATGCAACTACCATTTCAGGTAGCATTTCTAACTGAGGGCAGTTAGTTTGGGGATTTTTGTGTGTGAAGCTTCTCCCCTTCAAGATAAAAATGTAAGGTTGTTTCAGGGGCACATGGTTCCCATCAGCCCCAGACAGCATGGCCAAAGAAGCCCAGGGAAGGTGGGAATTGGGGGTCCAGCAATATCTAGAGAGCCCTAAGTTGCCCCGTGCCTGGACTTAGGGGAAGAGCATGATGCATGTATAAACCACACCTCCTACTTCCCTGCTTGATTCATGCAAATTGTACATGTGGATAGGGATACCTTATTTAATGTTTTAGAAGAAAAGCTAGATAAGTGTTCATAAGTGCCATAATTATATGGGATTGCAGGCAAAAGTAATAAAAGAAAATGGATTTGGTTCCAGAACCTCTTTCCATTAAACAAAAATATTCCGATCAGCTGGGAAATGGGAGGGAGAAGCTTAGGAGCCAAGAAGGCTGGCTGAGGAAGATGCAAAGAGGTTGGGTGCTTAATGTAAAACTCTTCACGCCAGCAAAGCCAAAATGAAAAATCAGAATGTCACAATGAATTATACAACCTAAAAGAAAACAGGCACACCTATACAGGGTACACCACTTGGTGATTTCTGTTCCAGTATTCTTTTAGGGTGCAGTTATACAACAGCCCAGGAAGCAAGAAAAATAAGGAATTAAGCTGTTTTTTGTTTAAAAAAGCAGCACAATAGGGTTTATCCATGCTTCTATATGATAATGCACTACCCAAACCTGATGCCTACCAGATACCGGTAAATGTTTTGGATTGTAATTCCCATTGGCACCAGCCAACATAGTCAATGGTTAGGAGTGATGGGACATGACAGCTTCCTGGGGGAAGGCTCCTCATTTGCGCCCTTAAGACCCTAATACTCTGCATGGCTTCTGGCTTTTATGTGACTGTGGAGGGGGAGGGAGATACCAATACAGTCGTACCTCGGGTTACAGACGCTTCAGGTTGTGTCTTTTCGGGTTGCGCACCCTGCCAAACCCAGAAATACCCGAACGGGTTACTTCCGGGTTTCGGTGCTCGCGCATGCGCAGACCAGATCGCGACCCACGCATGCACAGCCTCGGTGTTGCGGGTTGCGACCGTGCCTCCCGCACAGATTACGTTCGCAACCCGAGTGTCCACTGTATGGGTTTGAGGTGACATTGCCTGCAAATTAAGGCCACAGTTCCCAGATCTTCCTTCCACAAGTCCCTACAGAAACCACACCCCGATTCCACGATAAAAAGAAAACCGCCAGGCTGAGGCTTCAGTTTATTTTTAGGAACCTGCTATAGGAAGAAGAAAGCGAGAATTGCCACATCAGATAACAAAAAGAGAAGAGTGAGACAACTGTGGAACAATAACAGCACTTAAGTGGTTAACTATCTTGACACACCCACCCACCCTTAAAAAAATGCAGCAAATAGTATTTAAAAAAACAAGGCACAACCCCACCCCTGCCCTGGACATAACCTTGGCTGCCCCTGCTGGCTTGGCAGCTGCTTTCCACACCAGACCCTGTTGGCAGCAGGCAGCATCCTAACCTGTGATAACTGGGTCTCCCGTTTTAGACCTTGTGTCTGAGTTCAGCCATCTGAGGCTTTTGGTGTATCTTCCCACTGAGGAAGGAGATTATTCTGCTTCCTGCTAGCTTGTCTCCCCTCTATGTGGCCTGAACTGTTGTGCTTTTCTTTGGAGGGGTGGCGTGATTTGGGGGCTGGCAGGCACTGGGTTCACACGGAGGGTCTCGAGCCCTCACCCTAAGAGGAAACTGAGCAGGGCTAGGGCCAAATGAAGCCTGCCAAGAGAAAGGCACCCAATGCCCCATTTCACCCCCCTACAGTAACAGCATTATTTTTTGGGCGCAAAGGCTCAGAGTTGGCTTCAGTACGGAAAAAGAAGTCGCCGCCTACATCATCGTGTGATTTCCCATTGTTTTATTCCCCCCACTGGCAGGCAAGGTGCAGGCCTAGAGCAGAATGACTGGGTTTGCATCCCTTTCATCCATGAGGCTGGCTTACCCCTCACAGCCTTGTTGCTAATTCTGGCTTTTAAAAAAAAACCCCTATCTTAAGAGGAAGAAGTCCTGTGTGCATGCCACAGACACTGACACAAATCCCGTTAAGGCTAAGGACACCAAGGCCTGTGTTTTGCCACAAGTCCCATGTCTGTACTGTATACCCACAACAGCCTGCTGGAGTTACGCTATTCCTTCTACAGCAAAGGACCAACAAACGATTCCAACTCTTCCTGCCTCTTCAAACACGGGCAGAAGGGACAAACCTTCACGGCCCTGGAGACAGGAGAACACCTCCGCTGTAGGGTTTCAGCAGGCACGCCTCACTCACCAGAAGAACCTTGGGCAATGCTTTAAGGCACTCCGGAAACAGTACAAAAGCAGCTTTGCTTTTAAAATATCCTGGTACAGCTACTGTAGCATTTAGAACTGTGTGCTTTTTAATAAAAAGGTTCGAAACAGGTTTTACCTGCTGATTTTTTTGCTTGCTGGCACAGTTCTTTTAAGGCTTCTGAGCTCCCCCTCCCCCTTAATAATGTTTTGTTTGGCATGAGGAGGAGAAAGTGCCCGGCTGGCGAGTTTTCAGAAGGCCACCATGGGAAGGAGGAGATTCATCCCCTTCAAACAGTCAAAAACACATACAACTCCATAGTTCTGGAAGGAAAACAAGCCTTCAGTAGGGAAGCGAGAACTGGCTCTGCCGTGTTACCAAATGTACAACGCCCATTTCACTGGTGGCGGGGAGGAAAGAGACCTCGCCCCTGCCCAAAAGCAATGGTCCAGGCCTATAAAAACTTCATGTTCCAAGAACCTAGAGGTTGCCCCCACCCAAACACATCCTTGAAGGATAGTCCATCCGGGGGGGGGGACCACCAGAGAGGGGGAGAGTTAAGTTGGCAAAGTCTACGCAAACAAAGAGGGGCCCACCGGGGAGCTGGAGCCCAGGGACAGAAGCTGGTGGTCCTGTGACTCCACCCTTATGAGTTCAGCTGGTTCAGAAAAGAGTTCAAGTCAAGATCTACCATGGAGGAAAAGCTTTCCTCAGCAAGGCCATTGTAGCAGCTGGCGCCTGAGCCACTGCTGCCGCCGCCCCCTCCACCGGACTCCCCTTGGGCTCTCCGCTGGGACACCAGGCGGCTGATCGACTCTGGATAGGTCAGCAGAGTGCCTTGGTTGTCCTGGAGTGCTTGCTGGGCGGCCCCTTCTGTGAGCAGCTGGCAGAACTCGGCTGTGTTAATCCCCTCCAGGCTGGCATAGGGGGCATCATCCAGGATCCCCCCGAGCTCCATGCCCCCGGCATCCCCCCCTTCGAAGTGGAGGTGCAGGAAGGCGTCTGCAATGCTGGCTTCGGCCTCTGACTCGGAGGGCTGGACCCGATGGCTCACGCCCAGGCCCGACAGATCTTCCATGTTCACTGTGCTGAAGCCGGACTGCGCAGCTGCGGCTGGAGGAGGAGCCGCCCCTGGAAGCGGAGCATGGCTGGGCCCCGTGAAGTAGGCGGGAGAAGGGTGCACCATGGCCTGGGGTTTGGAGGTGGGCAGTGGGCTTTGCCCTGATGCTCCCATGATTCCTGGGACACCTACAAGGAAGATCAGAGAAAGGAGATGACGGCAAAGGACACACCAGCACTCTTGCATCAGCGAGAGAAGCGCCGGGGCCTCCTGACCTTCCTGGACTCCCAACTGGCCAGGGTTTACCGGCCAGAGGATCTCAGGGCTGGTGCAGGATCTGCCCACCAGCCATGGTTTGAGAGCCAATGCAAGCACCTAGCATGTGTTACGGCAGTGTTTCCCAAACTTGAGTTTCCAGACTACAATTCCCACCATCCCTGACAATTGGTCTTGCCAGCTTAGGGATGGTGGGAGTTGTAGTCCAATAACAGCCGGAGACCCAAGTTTGGGAAATACTGTCTTAGGGGAAAGGGAGGGAAGAAGTGCGTTCCCAAGACTGGCTCCCAGTTTCGCTGGGAGCCAGTGCTGCAACATCCACCCAGGTGTGGCATTTTCTCTCTTTCAAAAACAGCAGCAAGTTTCTAGTTTTAAATGCTGTGATCCTGGACTTTATTAGTGTACGTTCCCTAGTCAAATCCTAGAAGCAAGCCAATAGGAAACTGCCTTCTGCTGAGCCAGATTCACTGGCTCAGTACTGTCTACACTCTGACTGGCAGCAGCCGTTCTCCAGGATTTCAGGCAAGGAGTCTTTCCCAGGCCTACCTGGAGACGCCATTGGGGATTGAAACTGGGACCTTCTGCATGCAAGGCAGATGCTCTGTGCCCCGCTCCCCCGGTAAGAGTTCCAATTATCATTCAATGTGGAAAATTGCCAGATTGTGTTACATGTTTTTCTTTTGAAAGCACAGAATATAAATGGCCTAGCGCAAGGGTGGGGAACCTTCAGACCATGAGTCAATCTTGGCCTGCCATGGGGTCCAATTTGGCCCATCATGCCCACTGACACCACTGGTGATGCCAGCTGTTGGGTTGGAGGACAAGGTTGAACCCTGCTTTGGGTGCACTGCCCTGTTCTCAGTAGGGAACAGGATTGTGCAGCCTAGGTGGGATTTAATCTCCACTTGTCTGCCAATGAACACAGATTTTAAAAAGCCCCTTTCCCTTCTCCTTTAAGTGGGGGGAAAGGTGGACAGGAGCTGAATGCCAACCAACAGTTTGAACAAAATTTGAACAACTCCTAAGCTGCTAGTCCAGGCATCCCCAAACTTCGGCCCTCCAGATGTTTTGGACTACAATTCCCATCATCCCTGACCACTGGTCCTGTTAGCTAGGGATCATGGGAGTTGTAGGCCAAAACATCTGGAAGGCCACAGTTTGGGGATGCTTGTGCTAGTCCATATTGACATCATGGAACAAGATTCCCAGCTGGACCAATTCTCCTCTCAAGCAAGGGTTTCGTGTGAAAGGAAAGGCTAGGCATTCCTTACTGCTGATGTTGGGCCGGGCCAGGCCATGTTTGGGAACGGCAATGCGGCGCTGGGAGCGAGGTTCTGGAGCTCCGACTGTTGGGAGGGAATTGAAGGGGTCAGAACATACAAAATCCTTCCAAGAGCCCAGCAAGGTTTCAGCCCCTCCCTCCCTCCCTGCCATGTATGGACACTGGAAGAAGCTTCACCATGAGGGAGACTCTTAGTTGGTCTTGCTTAGTATTGCCTCTGCTCTGACTGGCAGAGGGAGGGGGGGCTCCTTCCCCATCACTTGCTCCCTGATCCTCCTAAACGGAGATGCCGGGGATTGAACCCAGACTCTCTGTATGGAAAGTGTGTGCTCTTATTTACTGAGATATAGAGGAAGCAGTATCCCCCCACCATCAAACCCAGGTCTCATGAGATTCCACGGTATTCTGCCTCCTGTGCTCCTCTCCGTTGGAGGCCTGTGTGTTAAGAAGAGCAGGGCGCCCCCCCGCCCGCAGCTAGCCCACCTGCCTGCCTTCTTACTTGCAACCAGCTTGGAGGGTGGCTTTGCCTGCTGGCTTATTCCTCCACAGCCCTGCCCTTGCAGAACTTGGTTGGAGGGAGGAGGAGGGGGACAAAACTAGAATGAGTAGGCTCCACCTGCCATGGGCTCTGGGTTCTGTTTTCCTGTTGGTCTCCCTGTCTACTGCCCCAACAGTCCCAATGGGGTCCAGTCGCCAATGTCTCTCCCCCCCCCAAAGGTTCTTAAACCAGCCACACCACCCTTTTCTTCTACCCATCTAACTCAAGCCCTACCTGCAAAGGGCGTTTTCTGAACAAAGTTCTTGAAGGTGCCAAGGGTCCGTTTGCGTTTCTCATCAATACGATTGAAGTCACCTGACCAAAAGGAAAGAAAGGGAGGGGGTAAGGACACATTTGCTTAGAAAGGGAGCTGATAATGTACTCCCCAATCATAGGTAACGACTGAATAACAGGAGATCTGGAGCCGGGGAATCACGCCTGCACACGCACAGTGGCATTTGAAATTCGCCAGGCACCAGGTGCATTTTGCACCTTACTTTTGGCCACTTGTGAGCAAGTGAAGATGCCCAGGTGCCAGGATGGCACCTGATGTCTCCACCACCTGGAGGTGCATGCCTGGGGGACCCTTGGATCTTGCCTGTTTTCACACACTAGCAACACACCCTTTCAAATTCTGTCTGTGATATTTCATCAGCGCAATCAGCACTTTATTTCAGGAACCAAAAATTCGCATTGAAAAGTATGTCTTTTGAGCCACCGGGCCCCAAAATGGCAACTAGGCATTCTGTTTTGGCAACTGTAACCCCGATTCAGGGAGCCCTTTGGCACCTAACATATATTTCTGAGTTTCTGAGTTGGCTCACAGCCGAAAGCTTTGACCCCAAACTCACATAAGCTTAGAACCTGAGCATGCAAGGGAGGAGATACCTTCATCGGGGAGGTAACGGAACTCCATGGGTCCACTGACTTCCTTGTCCGACGGGCGCCGCAGCTGCATCTGGACTGTCACCGGCTCCCGAAGGGTTTGGTCCATGTACGGTGGGGTCTTGAAGACAATGGCCACTTGGCGATGGACATCGGCTTGGGAGAAGGAGCCCTTTGCCTCCCAAGAGTCCTTGAAGAAACGGACTTCGATGTCCTCTGCAAAGGAAGCGGGGGGGGGGGAGGGTTGAGGGTTTCAGACTCATTGAGAACGTAACAACATAAGGAGAGTCCTGAAGCTGGATCAGGCCAATGGCCCATCTAGTCCAGCATCCTGTTCTCACAGTGGCCGACCAGGTGCTCCAATAGGAAGCCTGAAAGCAAGACCCAAGTGCAACAGTGCTCTCCCTAATTGTGATTTCTGGCAACTGGTAATCAGAAGCATTCTGCCTTCGACAGTAGAGGGTGAACCGAGCCTCCTCCTCTTTTAAAGCCCATCCAGGTTGATGGTTGTTGCTACCCCTTGCTGGTGTGCAGGATGGGGGGAAAGAACAAAATGGGAAATACCAACATCTGGTCTTATTTCCCTTCACCGCAACTATGGAATCATCTCCTGTTCCCAAACTGAAAAATGGCCAACGGCACTTTTTGAAGGCAACAGGCCAAAATACCCATATACACACACACACCAAACTAAATCTGGAAGACTTTTTAGCGTTTTGAACATGTAAGCTGACTCCTTGAAGTTGCCTGCCATTGGGCGAGATGCTGTGACATCACAGAAAAGCCCAGGATTGAAGTGGGCAAACAGTGCTGGGCTGGAAGCGAAGAGGTCAGTTTGGCCACATGGCGACTGTAGTGGGCCTGCGTTGAAAAATGCGTTAAGTTAGGGAGGATTATAAAAGGGTTGGCAGGCATAGGCTTTAGAGATGGTTTCAGTCGTTGTTATATGCAAAGACATTGTTATGGAAGGGCTTTTTGTGTTTTCCCCACTACACTAAAAACTGCCTAACAACAACCACAACAACAATGCCATGAAAGGAAAACACACATGAAAAGTTGAACCCTCACTGCTGTTGTCCAGAAGTCCTTTGCAGCCTCTTCCAAGGCTTGACCTCCGCATCTCTTTCAAAGCCCAAAGTGGCCAATGGAAGGAAAACCCTGGACTGAAAATGGAGGCAACTCTTACCTTTCTGGACTTTGTCACAGAGGAGGAAGATCTCGTCTCCGCCCAGGCAGCTCCCTGAATTGCGGTTCACACGGCAGATCTTCAGCTCGGCTGTGTTGGGAGCACCTGGAGAAAGAGAGGGCGCCGGAGCCGTCTTAATGACTTGGTGGCAGTGAGGGAATACGAGAGGCTGTCTTATAGAGACCATTGGTCCATCTAGCTCAGTAGGGAATACACTGACCGGCAGTGGCTCTCCAGAGTCTCAGGCAGCCTACCTGGAGATGCCAGGGATTGAACTGGATAACTTTTGCATGCAAAACAGGTGCTCCACCACTGTGGACCTTCATCAAAAAAATAAATATTCCAGTCCTCATGATTTGGACCGAATTGAAAAGGGACACCTGAAGCTGCCTTATACTGGTCAGACCATTGGTCCATCAAGCTCAGAACTGCCTGCACTGACTGGCAGCAGCTCTCCAGGGTTTCCAAATCATGATTTAACGGAAGCCCCATTAATTTCAACCAAGTAGTTAGTGCACCTAACTCTGATCTGCATCCATTCCATTTCCTCGGGGATAGAATTATTTACTTGTTGGATGAAGAAGCTGCTGTTAAGTTGCTTTGGGACCCTCAGATAGAGCAGGATGCGAAAATCAAAACCAATGAATGATCAGTGTTGGGTCTCCTCCACAGCCCATCCCTGGTTGCCCCCCCCCCAATGAAGGCGACAGTGTGCATCAGAGCCGCTCCCCCACCCCGTTTGCACTCACGATTGTCATAGATGGGCTGTGAGATTGCCAGAGGCAGCTGGACCAAGCGCCCACTGCCTGCATCCTGAATCCACACCTGGAAACAGAGCCGAACCGCGTTCAGGTCATAGTCTCCTTTTAGCTCTTCCATGGACACTGGAATTGGGGGAAGGCGGGAAGGAAGGGAGACAGAGAGAAAGAAAGAAAGAAATATAAACAATACAGTTAGTCTAGAAAAGGGAAGTAAAAATTGTGCACCTGCATCCAGATGGTTCAACCCCTGGAAACGACAATTACAAAGGATGAGGCAGCACAGGGGTGGGTCAACTGTTTTCAGCTCGAGGGGCAGATTCCCTCCTGCGCAACATTTCAGGGGCCACATGCCAGTAGCGGGCAGAGCAATGAATGCAAATCTGAGCCTGGAGGGTACCCTGGTAGGTCTGACTATGGTTGGGCTTAGCTGCTGCTTTATCAGGGATAGGAAACCCTTTTCAGCTGGAGGGCCAGATTCCCTCCTGGGCAACTTTCTGGGGGCCACATGCCAGGGACTGACAGGGCCAGAAGCAAAAGAGTGGGCAGAACATCAGGTGTGAATTTTAGCTTTCTACAGTAGGCTAGTTTCTAGGCACACTTGCAATGCACACCCCTCTCCATCCTGGCAAGAGGCATTATCAGACTTCAAGGGCACATTCTAGCCAGTCTAGAACAGGATGTGAATCAGGGTGAGTGAGGGGCATGGTCTAAGGAAAGCCCCAAGAGCCAGACAAGGAGGCCTGGGGGGGCACATTTCACCCCCCCCCAGGCCTGGCATTTCACCACCTCCGAGACAGCAGGTTGCATAAAAGGCCCTTCTCTGCTGGAGACTCCAAAGTAGCGTTGCCGGTCATCACATGCACAACTGGGCAGGAGAAATAGTCTAAGCTAGTCCAAGGCAGCATCTCATGTTCCAACAACAGACTCCTGCCCCCCACAAAGCGCTCCTCACCGTTGAACGGGTTGTTGTTGGTTTCGATCCGCTTGGTCACGGCCTTGTCCAGGTCTCGTTTCCGCACGCACTGGATTCCCAAGTTCTGGAAGCTGGGAAGGAGCACATGGAGCAGGCAGGGGTCAGTGTGCGGCTTGGAGGGAGGGGGAGGGGGAGGCACAAGGAGGTGAAAGCTGTCGGGCGAGAAGCACGGCTGCTTCCCCAAACGCCAGCGAGGAAGATCCCCAAATCATCCACCTTCACGTGGAGATGGTGATGCTCTTAACATTGGCCCATCTAAGCTTGCTTTGTTCTTTGTACAGACTCCCGTGTAAGGAGCCAAGCGCCCCACTCGCACTGGGCCGCACGGCTGCTTTTCACGCTAACTTTCCTCCTTGCAGATCAAGGTAAAGTGGCCAACAGTGAAACCTGCAGAGCTTCAAGCAGCCGCCGTCAAAGCATGCCCCACAACTACCTCCTCTTGCGTTTTAACCTGCGTGGTTTTTTTATTTTGTTTGACAGGCGTCACACGTTTGCACTTTGCAGCTGCAGTGGTCGTGGAAGGGCCGTAGCTCAGCAGTGAGCACACCTGCTTTGCACGCAGAAGGCCCCCAGGTTCAACCCCAAAGGCATCTTCGCGTAGGGCTGGGCAAAGATGCGCTCTCCAAGGCACTGCAGTTGTTCATTTCGTTTGGCAGCTTCATGCCGCAAGTTGTGCTTACGTTTACACTTTTGTTCGCAGATGGCGATGGCTAGCGGTTGATGCAAATAAATAAATAAATAAATAAATAAATAAACAAATAAATAAATAAATATCCACCCCCCAAATCACCCTCCCAAATGGCCAGAGAACAAGAGCGGGGGGGGGGAATACCTAGCTCTCTCCCTTTCCCACATCTGCTCACCTGTGGATGGAGCGCTCTGGAGACAGCTCTGCTTCATAATAGCCTTCTTTGCAGTCCTTCCCCACCAGGTCGTGAGGGTGGGGCCGGTAGGGGGCCTCCTTGGTGACCAGCGAGATGCGGACCTTGCCTGGGCCTGTATAGTTGTGGATCTGAAAGCAAGAGGGCGGGAGTTGATGTGCGGCAAAGGCTGCAGCTCAGAGGCAGAGCATCTGCTTGGCATGCGGCAGGCTCTTGGCTCCATCCTCAATGGCATCTCCAGGAAGGACTGGGAGAGACACCTTGCGCCCCTGAAACCCCGGAGAGCTGCTCCTGCTTCAGCATCTCTTATGTCCAGTGTTCACAGTAACCTTGCAGAATAGGGTCGCGCTGCCTTCCCTGCACTGCAGATATGGGGATTATGTAGCTCAGTGTATAGCAACTGCCTTGCATGAGTCAGGCCCCGCTGGCATCTCCAGGTAGGGCTGTCTGAAATTGAATTATGGTGCTGGAGGAGACTCTTGAGAGTCCCATGGACTGCAAGAAGATCAAACCTATCCATTCTTAAGGAAATCAGCCCTGAGTGCTCCCTGGAAGGACAGATCGTGAAGCTGAGGCTCCAATACTTTGGCCACCTCATGAGAAGAGAAGAATCCTTGGAAAAGACCCTGATGTTGGGAAAGATTGAGGGCACTAGGAGAAGGGGACGTCAGAGGACAAGATGGTTGGACAGTGTTCTCGAAGCTACGAACATGAGTTTGACCAAACTGCGGGAGGCAGTGCAAGACAGGAGTGCCTGGCGTGCTATGGTCCATGGGGTCACGAAGAGTCGGACACGACTAAACGACTAAACAACAACAAGTATAGCAACTGCCTTGCATGAGTCAGGCCCCGCTGGCATCTCCAGGTAGGGCTGTCTGAAACCCAGGAGAGTCACAGAATTGTAGACTTGGAAAGGACCCCCGAGGGTCATCTAGTCCAGTCCCCTGCAATGCAGGAATCTCGACTAGATCATACATGACAGATGGCCATCCAACCTCCGCTTAAAAACCTCCAAGGAAGGAGAGTCCACAACCCCCAGAGGGAGTCCATTCCAATGTCCATACAGCTCTTTACTGTGAAAAAGTCCTTCCTGAGGCTTAGTTGGAATCTCCATTCTTGTAACTTGCAAGCCGTTAGTTCGAGTCCTACCCTCCCGCAGAATGACACATGACCTCTTTGTTCACCAAGAGCCTGGAATGTTTATGATCATTCCATGGCAGCACACCAGTCGGTGTCAAGGGCTTCACCTCCACGAAGGGCAATTACAGTATCCATAAAACGATGCTTTTTATTCTGAAATTCACACTCCCATGACACAAGCCCTCCTTCCAACCCTCAACCCCTCAATAACTTCTAACTAATACTTCTTTCTAGAAGAACACCCCACCCCAGTCCCAAGTGCCGTGGGGCTGACCTTGATGGTGGGGTGGGTCTTGGTGGTGTCTGTGCTGCGCTCCCCGGGAATGGAGCCAGCCAACCGCCCTTCGCACTGATAGCGGAAACGCATGCCACGCTGCTTGGGCTGCTCAATTATCTCCACGACAGGCGTGCTGCTTGCGGGAGGGTCTGGAGGACAAAAGATACACCCATGTTAGTATTACATAAATTATTAGTAAATCCTACCAATTTTTATTTATTTATAATGTGAAAACAGAATTCAAAGTGGTTTTCAGAGCATAAAAAATAGGTGTGCAGACATAAAAATGTGAACACCCCCCCAAAAAAAAATTAAAAGCACCCGTGATCAAAATACACAATGAATCAATCCCACAGAAACAGCAATTAAAACAGGACTCTCAGGTGGAGAGATCAAGAGAATCAAGAGACGCCCCCCTGCAGAAGCCAGAAACACTTGGCTATTGTGTTTTTTTGAAACAAGCCAGGCTGCAGTTGATAAATGCTTCTCTCTTTCTTTCTGTGTGTGTATGTAGAAATTTGTATTATTTTCAAGGGCAAGCATTACAAACACAAAACAGGGAAATGCTAACTAACAGGTAAGTTACATACAAAAAAATACAACGCCCTATTGCATAGATTCTCACCAACAAATCCAAGTGTTTCAGTTCTTTAAATGATAATCGCCTCATCAATAGCAAATAAAAATAATGTTAGTCAGGCAGCTGCATTGCACTGCTTTCAACACCTGCTATAAATGTTTTTGTTGTGTAGCGCAGCCTCAGACATGTAATTTTACCACTGTTTATTTGTTCCCACACCTGTTAATTTTATCTGTATTTTGATAACTGCGTTACACCTACTGTTTTTATCATATTACGGAAACCTTGCTAAATAAAAATTGAGCTATTAATGAAAGCCACCCCATTCCTCAAATGAAATTGACAGGCTTCTCTCCCTTAGTTAATTCAATTTCTCTTTAGTGCCAGGTTTTAATCCCGCAATGGGGAGATGGTGTTGGGACCCCCAGAATATGGTCTGAAGCAAGGATGGGGAACCTGTGGCTTTCCAGGCATTGCTGGGCTCCAGCTCTCATCAGCCTTGGCCAGCATGCCCAATGGTCAGGGGAGATGGGAACTTTAGTCCAGGAACATCTGGAGAGCAACGACTTCCCCATCTCCGGTTTAGCCCCCATCTGCACTACACATTTAAAGTACCATAACCACTTTAAAGTACCATAACCACTTTAAGCACACACAGCTTCCCCAAAGAATCCTGGGAACTGTAGTTTGTTAAGAGGGATATGAGCTATGGGGAGACCCCTATTTCCCTCCCAGAGGTTCAGTTCCCAGCATGGCTTAACAGTAAACCCCTCTTCACTTGGAATTCTCCTAACAACCCTCAGCAGGTCAATTCTGTGTCCAGGGCAGCTGTCTATCAACTCCATCTGGTACGCAGGCTGAGACCCTACCTGCCGGCAGACTGTCTCGCCAGAGTGGTGCATGCTCTAGTTATCTCCTGCTTGGACTACTGCAATGCGCTTTACGTGGGGCTACCTTTGAAGGTGACCCAGAAACTGCAAATACAGTGGTGCCTCGCTTAACAAACGCCCCTTAAGACAAAATTTTCGCTTAAAGAAATGATTTTTCTAGCGGAGGTTGCCTCGCTAGACAAATTCGTTTTACGAAAAATTTGTCTAGTGAATCGCGGTTTCCCGTAGGAATGCATTGAAATTCAATTAATGCGTTCCTATGGGCAATTTTTTTTAAAAAAAAAATTCAATGCATTCCTATGGGATTCGCTAGACAAATTTTTCGTTATAAGAATAGACCCGTGGAACGAATTAAATTCGTCTAGTGAGGCACCACTGTAATCCAGAATGCGGCAGCTAGACTGGTGACTGGGAGCGGCCGCCGAGACCACATAACACCGGTCTTGAAAGACCTACATTGACTCTCAATACGTTTCCGAGCACAATTCAAAGTGTTGGTGTTGACCTTTAAAGCCCTAAATGGCCTCGGTCCAGTATACCTGAAGGAGCATCCCCACCCCCATCGTTCTGCCTGGACATTGAGGTCCAGCACCGAGGGCCTTCTGGCGGTTCGCTCTTTGCGAGAAGCCAAGTTGCAGGGAACCAGGCAGAGGGCCTTCCCTCTCTTTTTTTTCTATCAGAATAATATTTATTTATTTTCTTCACCAAACATGTACAATTTTTACACTTTCCATACAATAATTCACCCCATTGCAATAGGCACATAAACATCAGCAGGGGAAAAAGAAAAAATAAATAAATAAATAAGAACAACAGCCAAAAACAAAAAGGAAGGCAGAGGGCCTTCTCAGTAGTGGCACCCGCCCTGTGGAACGCCCTCCCATCAGATGTCAAAGAGAAAAACAGCTACCAGATTTTTAGAAGACATCTGAAGGCAGCCCTGTTTAGGGAGGCTTTTAATGTTTAATAGATTGTTTTATTTCATTTTTCTGTTGGAAGCCGCCCAGAGTGGCTGGGGAAACCCAGCCAGATGGGCGGGGTATAATATATTTATTACTAGTGTATTTCAGCCCATTCAATAACGGGCGCTAGAACATCCTGGGGTTCGGAGAAGCGCTTGCGCAGCGCTTCTCTGAACCCTGGGACCTGTACTTGCTGTCGCCGGCAGGAGGACAGGAACGAAGGAGGAGAAAGCGCTGCTTTCTCCTCCTCCGTTCCTCTCCCGCAGCCGCCGACAGCAAGGAGACATCCCAGGGTACGGAGAAGCGCTTGCGCAGCGCTTCTCTGAACCCTGGGACCTGTACTTGCTGTCGGCGGCAGGAGGACAGGAACGGAGGAGAAAGCGCTGCTTTCTCCTCCTTCCTTCCTCTCCCGCAGCCGCTGACAGGAAGGACGCGGGACACAAACCCCTACCTCGCCGCCGCTGCTTCGCGGCCTCCCGCCGCTCCTCTCACGGGCCAGGGAGGGTTGTGAGGAGGAGGTCTCCGCCGGCCTCCACCCTCGCTTCCCTGACGTTCTGGCCGGGAGCGGCGGTTGGAGGAGGCAGGGGGAGGGGGAGACAGTGCGCGCGTGCAGTCTCTGCTGTCCAATCCGTGTCCCTGACGCACATGCGCAGTACCCCAGGGACACACGGGACAACTTGGACGCAGGGACAACTTGGACTTTATTATATAGGATTATTATGATTAATACATATTTTTGACGCCACTGAAGGTTTTCCTTTTTCAACGAGCCTTTTGTGCTCTTCGCCCCGCGAATGTGGATTTGGAATCGTTTCATATGATTTTAAAAATATTGTTAATAACAAATTGCTTTGAGGCATTTCATACAGTGATTTATAAATGAATACAAGTGCTATTGGAAGCCTGAGCCCTCTTGGTGGTGGGCAAGGTGCCCCTAGGTACACATCACACCTTGCGAACGGCCGACCATCAAGACTTTGAGAAAGAAGAAACAGCCTCTCCACCTTATTCCAATCCTCCTAAATGCAGTTGTCCCTTGCTGCGATTTGCAGCAACAACAAAAGGTACTTTCCCTGAAAATTAAGAACTGCCTGCCAACTTTCTGTCTGGACAGAGAAAGAATGGAATGTTCCAAAAGTCACACAGGCAGGCCTATGTGTGTCCCCTCCTGCTTCGCCCCCAACCCTTGTCAAAAGGGGCCCTGTTTTTACTCCACCCTGTGCACTCACATTGTTTCCTCTGGGAGTCAACTTGCCCCCCCTCCCCCCTCCCTAACTTGGGGATTTCCCAATCCAAGCTTTGAAGCAATACAGGAATTTTTCTTTTTTTACTCGATTAAGTCACAGGCACAAGCAGAGTCCGGCCAAGCCCGGCAGCAGATGGTAGCTGCCTTTTCCATTGTACAGGGACAGAGGCCCCACCCATCCAAAACTTTGGCCCGATCCATCTGCTTTGCTTGGCAGAATCAGTAACCCCTGTTTCACCTGCACCAGACTCCTTCGCCCAGGCTATTAAAAAAAATAAAATAATGCAGGGTGGATCAACCTGAGAAGCTGGAGAGCTCTCCCAAGACAGGGGAAAACCCCACAACAGGGAGAGGCAGTACAGCTGGATCCACATCCACCAGAAATCAATGACCTCACCCTCCACCGATACTGTGAAGCCAGGGAACTAGAAGTCATTTCTCTGTGCTCCAGTCACAGAGCCTGCCAGCCAAGATGTGAATTAGGACTTAGAAATCAGAAAGTGATTTATTCAAAATCCAATAAGCCCCTGCTCTCCTTAGCTTGGCCCACAACTTATTTCTGCTCTTCTAGTTTCCCCAGGTGAGGTTTACATGTTCAGCAGTCTCTTGACCATTGCCCCTTCCGTCACAGAAGCCAGACAGCGACTGCAAGCATTCCAATAGTTCTGCTCCCTGCCCTGCTGGAGCAACATTCCACAACATTACAAGGCAGCTCAGCCAATCCGTGTGAGAAGCTCCTCCACCACCACCAATTATACATGCCCAACAACTACTCCCCGCCCCAGCCAATCACTATCTCTGTACCCGGAAAAACTTTTAACTCCTGACTCTGCATCTTTTACAGCCAGAAAAGCTTTTGCCTCCGCAGCAGCCAGATGTTAAGGGATGCAGTAAAAGAAACAGAGGGACCATCTCTTAGAACGCTAGAAATAATATACCAAAGGTACTGTGCATGGCTTCAAGAGCAGTGCAGGTGGAACTCGGAAAATTAGGAGTATCGTCAAAAAGTGCATTTATTTCAGTAATGCAACTTATTTTTATTTTTATTTTTACAAATGCTTTCTTTTGGAAATTCCACAGTAATAAAACACATAGTTACAAGAATACAAAGATAAACATCGCTGTTACATTTCATTAATTACATTCCATTTATAATTGATCCGCCTAATGACAAATAATTACAATTACAACAAATAAAGGCTTGACATATCTTGCTTTGCATGTCATGCATCTATCTCATATATTGGTTTCACCTTTTAAGTTGCGTTACTGAAATAAATGCACTTTTCGACGATATTCTACTTTTCCGAGTTTTACCTGTACAGTGTCCAGAATAGGATTCTGTACCCCAGAATAGGATCCTGGACAAAAAGATCTAGCTCATAGTAAAGTCACAAATATTACTGCGTAAAGCTGGATGGCTGAACTTCTGGTGCCAACAGTACCCAGCAATTAGAGATTTCTCATTTCTCACCACCATAAATCCTACTCCTGCATTGATTATTATTTTTTTTATGACAGCCCCTTTACCATTTCAAGGGAGTGATATAGGAAATCTCAGTGTTTCAGAGCATGCCTGTTTTTTTTTCTGAACTGACTTTTTTGAGGTTGTCTAAAAAGTCTTGCAACAGGTGGCCCGACACCGGTATTTTAACAGACAAAGAAATGGTGAGAAGTCTGGGAAAGCATGTTACTGAATATTTTTTGCTTAAGTCATGCCTTCATGTGGGATTCCTTCAAAGCAGCCCTCGGGGGCCAATGCAGTTCTGAAACTAGTGTTCGAAACCACTGCAATGGGAACACTATTTCTGCTCTTGCTTGCAGAAATAAAAGTCCTCAAGGTGAAACATAAAACCACGAGTAGTGAACATTTTTACAAAATGCTTCAAAAGATAACAATGCAATACAAATAAAATCTAAAATCACTATAAATTAGGGTACTTTTTTGTTTTAGGAAGAACATAGAGATTATAAACATTTGTAAATTCCACGCCACAGGGCGTCTATTTTTTCTTAAACATAAACAACACTACAACTTAGGTCTTTATTAAGTTTATACCGTAAATGCTTTTAAATAAAATAAATAACATAAGCAAAGTGCGCAGTATCAGGTTGCGTTATTCTGAAACGAATAATAAGTTCTAAGAAAAGCTTAAATCCCATCTCCTTCTATTAAGGAAGTGGAAAATTGAGGGGCGATATCCTCCCCCTTCCCCAATTCAAAACTTTCCAGGAAATACTGCCATCTGTGATATGAATGGCGACAACACGGAGCCAAGATTCCACTTACCTGGAAGACCCCAGTTATGTTGCAACAACAACGGCAGGAGATCTGGAGGAAGGAAAGAAAACAAGACACCAGCATTAACAACTGTGGAGAGCACGAACCTAGGAAACTGCTTACACAGAGTCAGATTACTGGGCCACCCACAGCCCTAAAGCTGCGGAATTCCCTCCCCAGAGAAGCACACTTGGCACCTTCACTGTATTGCTGTAGTTACCTGCTGAAGACACAACTCTTTAACCTGGCCTTTGATATTAGAGGTACAGCGGTACCTCGCAAGACGAAAATAATTCGTTCTGCGGGTCATACCGTCTTACGGAAATTTTCGTCTTGCGGAAACAAACGGCAGATGCGCCCCCCCCAAATCGTCTTGCGAGACGCGGCCATAGAAAGCTTCGTCTTGCGAGGCAACAAAGAATCACTAGACGCTTTCGCCTAGTGAGTTTTTCGTTGCGCGAGGCATTCGTCTTGCGAGGTACCACTGTATGTTTTAGGACGCACCCCGTTCTTCCATTTGTAAATTGTATTTGCATGTTGTTGTGACCTACCCTGGAGCCTTGTGGAGAAGGAAGGATATGAATTCCAATCATAATGATAAAGATAATACATTATGATAATGATGGCAAAGATAATGGCATCTGGACCAGGAAGATTTCACCAAGGTTTCAGACAGGAACCTGTCAGCTGTACTTGGAGATGCTAGGGGTTGAACCAGGGCAGGGACGTTCAGGTGGTCTGCCACTGAGCTACAGTCCCCGCCACCTGCAACTGAATGTCATGTCTTACTCAACATGGAAGCAACTCCACACAGCTTGACCACCCTGCATTAGCCTTGTAAAGACTTCAGCCGTTACTTCAACCGCTGCAGTCTGCCAAGCAAAAGGTGTGTTGCTCATAACCACTTGACACTACGGTATGCAGTTAAGGAAATGATCCCAAGCCTTGCTTAACAGGATCAGCTTGATGTCCACCTCACCAGCAGGCATTAAGATATAAGGATGCTTCTCCTCCACTCTCCAAATGATCACAGAGGCCTCCCATTTATTCCCTGTTTGCAATGAGGCTTGAAAGAACCCTCTGACTGGAGGCCAACTTTTTCAGGCCATGTCGGCGCATTCTGATTTACAGGCGAGTGCTGTGGGTGCTGCTATCCCCTTTGCATCTCTTCTCCCGAAACATGGGAAAGAAAAGATACACGTTCACTTCATGCTTCCAAGGGATCAGGGTAAAAGTTGGATTTGGCTGACTTACACTGAACCCCGAGAAAAGCACATAGAGCTTAAATAGGAAATGGGGAAGAGAGTCATTCTCCCAGCTTCCTGCTTAAGGGCTGTGGACCTTTTTTACCCCTTTAAAAAGTAACTGTGCTCGCTACCTTATGGCCAAGGGTCAACAATACAGTGGTACCTCAGGTTAAGTACTTAACTGGTTCCGGAAGTCCGTACTTAACCTGAAGCGTACTTAACCTGAACCTGAAGCGTACTTAACCTGAAGCGAACTTTCCCATTGAAAGTAATGGAAAGTGGATTAATCCGTTCCATGCGATGAAAAACACCCCCTAAAACAGCAATTTAACATGAATTTTACTGTCTAACGAGACCATTGATCTATAAAACAAAGGCAATAATCAATGTATTGTACTATAAAATAAATAAGACAGCATTGCAGATGAAAAAAATTAACATTTACAGTGGTACCTCGCGTTAAGTACTTAATTGGTTCTGGGGTGCCATTCACACCCCAAAAAGTACTTAACCCGAATGGCGATTGTGCGCGAAGCACTGATAGAGCACTTCTGCGCATGCGCGAAGCACGCAGATTGCTTCTGCGCATGCGGCGGAACCCGGAAGTAAACACTTCCGGGTCTGCAGAGTACTTAACCTGAAAGTACTCAACCTGAAGCGTACTTAACCCGAGGTCTGACTGTATTTTGTGTGTGTCCATGCGCATGCTCAGAGGCTTTGGAGCACCAGGAGAAAGACTTGAAGGGCGCCACCTGACACCACACTGGCGACCGCGTTGTAACCAACAGATTCTCCCCAATCCTAATTTTAGTCCTGGAGGGGGGAATTAACTCTCCCACAATTGTGGTTCCCCCCCAACACACACACACACACACACTTCAGTATGTGAGAATCTGAGGAATTTTGACGAACCTTTCCCAGAAATCCTGTTCATCCGGATTTCTGGAAAGTTGACATGGGGGGGGGGCAAGAGTCGCAGAGTGGAAACTGAACTGGCAGAGAAAGTGACACAAGGGGGAGGAAAGTGAGCAGAGTAGAAAGGAAAGGGAGAAGGGAGACAGGAAGGGCAATACCCGCAGGCGAAAGGAAGTAGAAAAAAAGGCGAGAAAAACAAAGGGCAAAAGTGTTTTGAGAAGGTAAGGAGAATGTGGAAGAAGGGATGAGCAAGAGAGAAAGAGGCAACAGGAAGATACCTGGTGATAGAAAAGATGGCGAAAGAAGGCGAGAGCAAAGAGAAGGTGGAAACTGAGGCGGTGGGAAGGCAAGACTAGCGACGCGGGACAAAAAGTAGAAGTAGCTAAATAGAGAAGAAATGAGAAAGGAGGTGGTGAAAGTTATGGAAAGCGAGAAAGTGACAGAAAGGCTTTCTGATTAAGAAAACGCAACTGTTGTAAAAGTGAGCATGACTTCACTTACCGAGGAAACGTAATAAGCGAATAGGAAGAGAACCTACCCACTTGATGCTGACACAAAACCCCACATGTACACAACATAAAAGAATGTGAGTTTCACACACCCCCTTCCCCAGCCTTATACTGCATACAACACTAATGTCTCATATCGAATGTAACTGATATGTAAAAAATAGACTCTACAAACTGAAAAAAGAGACAAGGCACATACTTTTGTAAAAACAGAGAAAATCTTTTAATAAAATTTATTTCAAAAAACAACAACTGAGCATGACTTGCCCTCTTGCTTAATATCTACCATAGCCTTCACTGAAGAGAAACCCCCCAGAAATCAAAAGAGGATGCAACTATTAAAAGTGTTCCGAAGTTTGACTAACAATACTTGGAATACAGCTTCACTTGTTAGCATGCCAATACCCCAGTGTGTAATATGTGGCAAGGCACTGCCTGGCACTATTAAGTTAAAATCAAAAGTGAAAATGTGAAAGAATGATGGTCTGGTTGGCAGTCAGAGGTGGGTCTCGAGTCTGGACTGGCTGAAGATCTCAAAAGCATGTTTGGGAGCTGGAACTTACACACGAAGCTTCCAAGATAGAGAACAGATACCTTAGGTTTTTATGTCTAATCTACTTCCCCAGTTTAATCCTCTCTCTCTTTTTTTTAATGATAGGCCAACTGGTCTGAACTGGCTTGTTATTTTGTAGTACCGTATATGTTCAGAACCATTTTAGAAGGGAACCTCTAGGTTAGATTACTTTTAAGGAAATTTCTGATTGGCTCCTTACGTCATTTAATTTCACAGATTTTCTCACTGGTTGATACCACACTTTTCTCCAAGGAAGGAGGCAGGCTTTTACTGATCTCAAATTTGTATGAGACACCGTTGGAGCCATTCAAACCAGGTGACTCGAGGCCCTGCAAGGACTTACAATGGGGGTGGAAGTTGTTGCTAGACTACAATTCCTATAATCACTGGCCATGCTAGCTGGGGCTGATGGGACTTGGGAGTACAACAACATCCAGAAGGCCACAGGCTCCCCCATTCCTGCCTTACACCCCCCTTCTGGAACCTCCTTTCTGCAGGGAACTCTGCACATACTCAGAAACCCAGGGCTCTACTCAAACAGGTACAAATGGAACGAGTTAAGTTGCAGCGACTTTTTTTGAGATGTCTGAATGAGGGATCAGTTTCGTCCAATCTTTCCTGTTTTTCCAAAAGAAACTTCTGGCTGTGTTCGGTTTACGAGCTGTTCCTCTGAAATTTCTCACTAAAAATCTCCCACTAAAAAGCCACCACTTTAAAGTTTTTTTCTCCTGCTCTTCAAGATGAAAAAAAAAGAGCTCTTGTGTTTATTGCACAAGGTTTGATTAAAGCCTGTACCTTCTGTACTTTGGCAAAGTAAATCTGGAACACCTTATGTTTAGTATTTATGGAGTTGGGTTTAACTGAGGGGTCCCTTGCCAGAGCCCCACCCTGCCAACCCCTAGGGCAGGGAAAACCTCTACAGCCCAAGGGCCAAATTTCCTTGCAAGCAACCTTCCAGGGGCCACATCCCAGTGGCGGGCAGAGAAATATATATGGAAGGTACAATTCCAGCTACATTCCAGCCACGCCAAAGCCGAGAGGTTAGCCCCCGCACTTCTCTCCACCCAGGCAAGCAAGACACCCCACAGTTCAAGGACACATTCCAGACAGACACAAGTTCTGAAGGAGGGCAAAGATCAGGGCAAGTGAGGGCCATAGGCTGGGGAAGAGAGGGGTTTCCCCACTCCTTTTTGTTTAGGGCATGTCAGGAGGTCCGGCCTAATAAGTGGAAGACTTTCAAGCATGCTTTCTCTCTCTCTCTTTCGGAATAAAGACTGCCTCCCCATTGGTCCATCACAGCCACCAACAAAGAGCAATGGAAAGAAAGAGGAAAAGGTGGGAGGCAGGCCTGTGTGTCATGGAACTCCGGGCTCGCTTGCACGCACACAACAACCAGAGGCCAGGATACAAATGTGGGCCTCCCTATGTGAAACGGAAGCTGAAACTGCTAATGTTAAGTAACGCCAAGAAGAAAAAGATCAAAAGGCTGGACTGCCCTACCAGAGGCTGTGGTTACGCTGCAGCACAGGAAAAAAACGCTCTGAAGGTGGTAAAAGGGTGCTGAACTAAGCTTCCTGGATTTAAAGAGAGAGAAAATGCATGCGCACACAAGTTTCTAGTCCTTATGGCTTCAAAGGCAGACTTGGGAGAGGCTGGGCAATGGCTGCCAATGTCTCAGGTAACAGCAAGGCAACCAGATAAAACTACCAGCCTGTGTCTAGCAAAGTAGTAAAAAATCAAGGGCGCTAAACTAAGCTCTCATGCACATCTTTGCAATGTTTTGTTCCAGCTGGAAAAACTGGCTCTACTGGGTGCAAAGTTTAGATAAAACCTAGACATAGAACATTAATTTATCTCCCTTTTTAAACACAATCTCAGCTATACTGATTGACGCGCAAGTGTGCAGAACTGCAAAGCAAGGCAACTGGGGCTTTAAGCGTAGAAAATCCAAGTGCAGTTGGCCTGCTCAGCCATGAGCCTCTGGATTGGTGAGGGCAAGTCAAGTCTCTCTTCTTTCTCTCAACCTAAAACCCACCTGAAACCCTACGTTTAAAGCACATGGCTTCCTGGGAACTGTAGTCTGTTAAGGGTGTTGGTTTTGAGGCTAAACTACCATTCCCAGGATTCTTTGGGAGAAGTCACGTGCTTAAGATATATGGTGTAGATCAGGCATCCCCAAACTGTGGCCCTCCAGAGGTTTTGGCCTACAACTCTCACGATCCCTAGCTAACAGGACCAGTGGTCAGGGATGATGGGAACTGTAGTCCAAAACATCTGGAGGGCCAAAGTTTGGGGATGCCTGGTGTAGATGTTTATATCAAGAATCCAAATGAAACATGTAGAGCAGGGGTCCCCAGACTAAGGCCCGGGGGCCGGATGCGGCCCAATTGCCTTCTAAATCCGGCCCGCGGACGGTCCAGGAATCAGCATGTTTTTACATGAGTAGAATGTGTCCTTTTATTTTAAATGCATCCCTGGGTTATTTGTGGGGCCTGCCTGGTGTTTTTACATGAGTAGAATGTGTCCTTTTATTTAAAATGCATCTCTGGGTTATTTGTGGGGCATAGGAATTCGTTCATTTTTTTTTTATAAAAAAAATACAGTCCGGCCCCCCACAAGGTCTGGGAGACAGTGGACCGGCCTCCTGCTGAAAAAAGTTTGGTGACCCCTGATGTAGAGCATAGTTCCTGAATATTCAAAATACATTTCTTCCAGTTACATTTTGTTCTATTTCCTTGGTTTCCGATCATAAAAAGAGGGCAGTGCTGGACCAGGCTCAGAGGCCCACCAAGTGCCTCTGGGAAGCCCACTAAGAGGACCGGGGGCAACAGCCACTCTCCCCACTTGCGTTTCCCACTCAGTGTTACTCAGAGGCATACTGAATTCCCCACATTTGTTGCTTTACGAAAAATAATGCAACCAAAGCAACATAAAGAAAACCATGGAAAAGTTAAATAGGGAAGAGGGAGCCTGGCTTAAGGTCTATTTCTGACCATATAAATTGGAAATACAAATCTGAGCTGTGCAAGTCTCAAGAAAAAGTGAATGGTCTGGTATTTCTTCTTTGTTCTCATGCTGATACGTCGCCAGTTCAAATAAGGACAAGGAGTGTAAAGTCAGTAACCCATCATTGCATGCCAGGCAACTTTCTCCCATCGTGCAGCTCAGAGGGAAGCACAAATGAGGTTCCCAAGCAGTTGAACATCCAAGTGCAGACCAGATCCATACCTCCTTAGCTTCAGCGAAGTAGTACAGCCTCATGTGCCTTCAGACCAGGGTTTGTTGGACTACAACTCCCATCTTCCCTAGCTAGCAAGACCAGTAGTCAGGGATGGTGGGAATTGTAGTCCAAAAACAGCTTCCCAGCACTGAACCACTATGGGTTGTACTCACTGAATGTCACTTGATCCAGGGACACTGCACATATCCATTCATTCCTATTTTTCGTAATGGTGACGTGGACCATTCATAACATAAGAATATTCTTCAAAATTGCGAGCAGGGCAGTGGGGTGGGGTAAGTGAAGACAAGCTCACTGCTCCTGCTCAGGCTGCACAGAAAAAAGCATTTTGGTTCCTGATTTTATCTGATTGTGCCACTAAACTATAATGGATAGAGCTCTACAGGATGTTTTGCTAGTGCTGTGAAAGCAGTCAAGATGCAAGGATCCCTAAGCATGTGCCTCCAGAGGGTGGAGATGTCAGGCACCAACCAGCCTGGCGCCTAGCCATCTCCACTCGGTCACAAGTGGCCAATAGTCAGGTGCAAAATGCGCCCAGCTAATTTCAAACACTGCGTGTGGCCCCAGGAAAGTTATCCAGAAAGGAATGCGGCCCTTGGGGTGAAAAAGGTTCTTCCACATACACACTAAGTCACCCAGTAGGAGAGTTTTATGGCTACATGGGGTTGAATCCAGCTAAGTTCTACTCAGCATAGACCCAATGCAATGAGCCTATGGTAGACACGTCTATTGACCTCAATGGGTCTCGTCTGCGTAAGACCCATGGCTTCTGAACCTAGTCTCCCCAGACCTGGTCAGACACTCCTAACCACACTGGCTCTTGCGCCACCTGATGCCACAGCAAATCTGCTTCAGTCTTTTTTAAGGTGCCATAAAACATACTGTTGGGGTTTCTGCTGAATGAGACCTTACACAGTTTCCCCTTAGGAAAACAAACCAAACAACAACAACAACAACAACACAGGCATACCACACAATGCAGAAGCTGAGACAGCCCCCCCCCCCAAGAAAACTGAGTTTCAAAACCAGACACACAATGTTCTTTGTTTCGGGCCCCAAAAAGAGGAAGTTTGAGAGAGACACATTTCCAGATACCCAAACGTTGACAGAAAACACAAGCTTTAAGAAATGGGGACAGGGCTCGATCTTACGAGAGAAAAGGGAAAAGAAGGGAGAAGAACCAAGGGTATTTCTTGCCTAAGGGATATGGAATGCAAATGAATTGTAGAAATGCCATAATTCTACATTATTCTCTCTCTCTCTTTTTTTTAAAGGTGCATGCAGGTGTGTGTAAAAGAGTGTACATGGAGAAAGAGTGACTAAACTTTTTTTTAAGGTAAGGAAATAGAAGGCGCCAGGATTCAAATCTACCTCATGATCCATACTCTGATCTGGAAGTCCTACTGTCGGGCATTCACTGCACATGCTCAGAGGGTCTCCCACTGACTACCACTTTCTATGATCTGCAAGGAGTTATGCAGACACCCCCAAACTTCGGCCCTCCAGATGTTTTGGACTACAATTGCTATCATCCCTGACCACTGGTCCTGTTAGCTAGGGATCATGGGAGTTGTAGGCCAAAACATCTGGAAGGCCGCAGTTTGGGGATGCCTGAGTTATTGTGTCATTTATCAGAAAGGAGAGAGAGAGATAGCGGACCCAAGTCAGTCTACCCCAAAAAGCTGCTACCTTGCAATAAATGCAAAACTAGCCTGCTGGGGAGCAGATAGGAAAAAAAGATTGAGAGCTCTGTCCTTCCTGAAACAGCCCACTGCATCCCCACTGCCCTGGTGTAATGGTTAGAATGTCAGACTAGGGCAGGCACCCCCAAACTCCGGCCCTCCAGATGTTTTGGACTACAATTCCCATCTTCCCCAACCACTGGTCCTATTAGCTAGGGATCATGGGAGTTGTAGGCCAAAACATCTGGAGAGCCGCAGTTGGACTAGGACCTGGGAGACCAGAGTTCTAATCCCCACTCAGGCATGAAGCCCAATCTGGGTGAAAAGGTGGGATACAAATGTAATGAAGTTAATAGGTGTACTGGGTAAAGAAGACGGATGGAGCAGCCTGTTCTCCCACCTTCTGCCAGCCAGCTCACTCACCTATGGCGAGCAGGCAAGGACTTCAGGAGAATGGAGTTAGCACACAATACAGTGGTACCTCGCAAGACGAATGTCCTGCAAGATGAATTTTTCGCAAGACGAATGCTTCTTGTGATCTGATGGTGACTCGCAAGACGAATTCATTTTGCGAAAAACTTGTCTTGTGAATCGCGGTTTCCCATAGGAATGCATTGAAATTTAATTAATGCGTTCCTATGGGCAAAAAAAGAAATTTCAATGCATTCCTATGGGAAACCGCGATTCACAAGACAAATTTTTCGCTAAACGAATTGACTCACGGAACGAATTAAATTCGTCTTGCGAGGTACCACTGTATTTTTCTACCTTAACTGAAAGAGCTTCTTCAGGGTCTCAGGACTGGCGGTGGTACATATCAACGTCTACAGGATCAGGTTCAAAGGGGGCCCACCTAGTCCAGCATCCTGTTCTCACAGGGGCCTACCGGATGCCCACAATGGGAAACCCATAAGCAGGCCCCAAATGCAACAGTGCTCTCCCGACCTGCCATTCCCAGCAACTGGTGTTCAGAGGCCAAGTGCCTCCAACAGCAAAGATCACAGCCTTTATCCTCCAAGTTCATGTTGTCTAATTCTCGTACAAAGTCATCCAGCTGGGTGGCCATTGCCACAACTTGTGGGAGCAGGTTCCATCCTGTAATTCAATAGCTCTGCTACCTGAAAGCCAAGCGCCAGGAGACTGAACCTACATGCAAAGTCTAGGCAAGTGGTTCTCAAACTTTTTTTTGGAGTAGAAACTGGCTTGAGGCACATCAAGGTTTTTTGGTTGATAAGAAATACACTGGAAAACCCAAAACTATGTTATACTGAAATGCTTAAATGTTTATTTGTTTGTCCTTGAATCTTACCATCCTCTCCTGGCACACCACCAGTACGTTTCCAAGCACAATTCAAAGTGTTTGTGCTGACCTTTAAAGCCCTAAACGGCCTCGGTCCAGTATACCTGAAGGAGCATCTCCACCCCCATCATTCTGCCCGGACACTGAGGTCCAGTGCCAAGGGCCTTCCGGCGGTTCCCTCACTGCGAGAAGCAAAGCTACAGGAAAGCAGGCAGAGGGCCTTCTCAGTAGTGGCACCCGCCCTGTGGAACGCCCTCCCACCAGATGTCAAAGAGAAAAACAACTACCAGACTTTTAGAAAACATCTGAAGGCAGCCCTGTTTAGGGAAGCTTTTAATCTTAAAGAAATTAGTGTATTCTAATATTTCTGTTGGAAGCCGCCCAGAGTGGCTGGGGAAACCCAGCGAGATGGGCTGGGTATAAATAATATATTATTATTATTATTATTATTATTATTATTGGTCTAGGCTTTCCCTGTGCCACATAGGCCCTCCTGCCCAACGAAGACCAGTATTGCCAATCTGGCTATTGGCTCTTCCCAGTTCCAGACACAGATGGACCTTCCCTGTTCCTATTACCTAAGAATCCTGGTTTATGGCCTGGAACAACTTCCTTGCTAAACTCACATATGCAAATCTGAACTCGCAAGAGAGACTTTAAAAAATGTGCAGAGGGGGGGTTGTGGGGAGCTCTGTGAGCTAGCCCCTCTTCCACCATCCCTCCCCCTCAATTCCATTCATTAGACATTATGTACATACAGTATTTCCCTCCAGAACATTTTTTATTGAGTTTTAACATACAGACCTGATGCACACACACTCTATATACTGTATATACTCGAGTATAAGCCTACTTTTTCAGCACAAAAAAAATGTGCTGAAAAAGCCGCCCTTGGCTTATACTCGAGTGAGGCGGATGGCAGCGGAGAAAGGCACAGGACCCCGTCCTATGCCTGCTCTGTGCGAGGCGGCGGGGATCCTTCCTCACCGCTTCTCCCCCCCCCCTGCCACCGACAGCTGGGAAAGGCATAGGGCGATGTTTATTTTTGAAATTTACTAGTAGCTGCTGCATTTCCCACCCTCGGCTTATACTCGAGTAAATAAGTTTTCCCAGTTTTTTGAGGTAAAATTAGGTGCCTCGGCTTATATTCGGGTCGGCTTATACTCGAGTATATACGGGTATGTGCCAATTTGCTTTGAGTGTGCAGAGCTCCTCTACGTGAGGAGAGAGCATTGCCCAATCAGGGCCCCATCCCACATGAAGCTCCACACATGCATCAATGCAACTACATAGAACTCCTTCTAATGCACATCAAATGTGCAGATGTGAAAGGAGCATGTTTTGAGGCACAATGGTGCAGCCCCCTCAGCTTATTCTTCCTATGCATGACAAGGCTTGTGTGCACCCCCTCACCCCATTACTGTCCATATCTCAGTTGGTAGAAAGCACAAGACTCTTAATCTCAGGGTTGTGGGTTCAAGCCCCACGTTGGGCAAAAGACTCATGCATTGCAAAAGATGACCCTCATGGTCCCTTTCAACTCTACAATTCTATGATATCATCGTCAGATTTTATTCGTCTACCAAATGCAGGTTACAGCCAAAAAAAACCACATCTGGGACATCGCTATTTGTAAAAAAGAAGAAGAGAGACCGGGTTTCTGCCACACACCCTTAGCAGGGTTCTCTACACCAAGACAGTCAGAATCCAATTACCGATTACATTCTCAAGCCACTTCTGCACTGCAATTATGCTTTGCAAAAACTTTCTTCTCCAAATCCCTCGCCCCCCACATACCGGTAATCCCTGCATGGTGCCAGTGATTCCAGGAGATTGAACTCAGGACCTTCTGTATGCAAAGCACATGCTCTACCACTGAGCAGCAGCTCTTCCCAAATAGGAACACAGGAAGCTGCCTTATACTGTATCAGAACACTGATCCATTTGCTTCAGTATCGTCCACACAGATTGGCTGTGGCTCCCTAGAGCAGGCATCCCCAAACCTCGGCCCTCCAGATGTTTTGGACTACAATTCCCATCTTCCCCGACCACTGGTCCTGTTAGCTAGGGATCATGGGAGTTGTAGGCCAAAACATCTGGAGGGCCGCAGTTTGGGGATGCCTGCCGTAGTTTTTCAGTCTTACTTAATCCTGCTACCTTGATGTCGGTGGGTGGCTAGACTTGGGACATTTTTCATGCAAAGTGTGTGCTCTGCCAGAGCCCTGCATTCCATCCCCAAAGGTAGACAGAGGTTCTGCTGGAGAATGTGGGGCTCTGCCCCACTCCCACCACTACCCTTGCACACTAAGCAAGATCCACAGATCTGAACCAATTCCCTGGCCAAGACGGTCTTACAAAGAAACTGTTCCCATGAGCTTCCAATGAACTCCAGAATATGCCCATACCCCTTTGCAATGACACCGTGTTCAAAATTAGCTAGGCGCCAGACGTGTTTTGCATCTGGCACAGGTCCAGTCATGGCCTGTAGAGAACTCTGGATGCCAGGATGGCGACTGGGGAAAGCAAAATCTCCCTTAGAGAAGGATCTGAAATATTACCCTTGAAGCTTGGATTTGTTTTATTCTGCATTGTTTTATTTGATGTCTCAATGTGTTGTAAACAGCTCTGAGACTTGCTCTTTAAAATATAAAGTGGTGCAGAAATGAAATGGACAGCAACACCCATCAATTTGGGGGGGGGGGGGAATGGTGCCTAGACATTTCGTAACCTAAGTTTTAGGCGCCATTTGGCAATTGGATTATATATCTGAGCTTCTACTGAGTGACACCTAATTCCAGATGGAAGCAAGCAAGCTCTGATTTCATGCTGGTTACAGAAATGCAAACTGTACAAGCTCCACAACCACGAGCTCTGATCAACAGCCCAACATTATTTCGCTTCACCACCAACTATTTCATTACAGTAGCACCTCGGCTTACGTTGCCCTCAGGTAACATAAACTTCGGATTTTGAAAGCGGCAAACCCAGAAGTGTTTCACCGCATGTGCATGCGCAGAAGCGCTCTACCGTGCCACGCGCATGTGCAGAAGCGGTCCCTCCACTTGCGGAAACTTCGGGATCCAACTGAAGCTCCGGAACGGATCCCGTCCGCAACCGGAGGCACTACTGCATTTTCATCCCAAAGAGCTCAGAGTGGCAAACCTGTTTCGTAGCTCCCATCCACTTTATCCACACAAACAATGTAAATAAGGTATGGGCAGGCTTAGAGGGAGGATAAGGAGCCTGGTGCCCACAGATGTTGCACTACACTAGCCCCAGCCAGCATGGGCAACAACAGAGGATGGTGGGAGCTTTGGTCCAGCAACAAATAGAGGGACACAGTAGTGTCCCTGCTTGTCAGGGCTGGTCACTGGCAAAAGCCTTGTCAAGGCGCACAAGGAAAACTAAGCCAGAAATTCTGCCCATTCTTTTCTTTTGAGGCACAGGAATAAGGGTGTAGGCATTTGGGCCTCTGGAGCTATGCTGTAGCTAGGCCTGCCCATTTTGGAACAGGTCCCAGTTATCTTGCCCTGCGACTCAGAGAAATAGAGAGGCCAGGAGATGAAGCACTTCCTGTCCTGACTGAGTTTTGCTTTTCCCCAAAACAAATCCTTCTCATTGGCTTGAATTCTAAAAAAACAGCGCCGTGCCCAATTGCTTAGTGCTTTGCGGGAGAGGCCCAGAGCCTGTTGCTTAGTTTAAATGCTAGCAACTGCCCTCACCACTGCGTTGACTACAACACCGCCTCCTGCACATGTGGGGCTGGAGAGCAGAGTTTCAGATAGGAAACATAGGATATGTAGTAGCCCATGGCCCAAGGAGTTGCATGCAGACTTCAGCCCTTGGCAGCTCCAGGAAGAGATGCATAAGATCTCCAGCAGCAGCCACCACCTGGATAAATTAGGGTGGGGAACCTTTGGCCAACGGGCCACATTTGGCTCACAATAACAGTTTCCCAAAACCACCACCCACCTGCGCCCCACGCCAGATGTCAAATGCATCATCAAATGGAAGGTAGGTACAGACGCATCTCAATTGGCTGGGCAACTGAGCTCCCTGTGGGAAACTCAATTGTGCAGCCAATCCCTGCACAGTGCAGGCTTGAAGTCAGGACCCATCAGTGGCGAAGCAGTGATTCCGAATCTGCTGATCAGCAGCGCCTTAAAGCAGCATGCAGGCCTCTTTAAAAGTGTCATGCGGTGCGTTAATGTCCTGGGGGTCATTGATCACTGCTTGATGTCATTGTTATGTCAGATTCGGCCCATGAAAGGTATGCAAGATAAAAATTTGGCCTGCAGGTCAAAATCCAGCTCCCCGCTCCCTGGGATAGATGGTGGTGCTAGACAAGCTACCTAAAGCAGCAGCTGTGTCACCCAGTTTTCACAGGGTTGCTGGCTTATTATGGTTCATCAGGAACAGTATGATATACATGGAATAATAACCAATCAATGCCTCAACACAAAGCTAACAGGACCAAACAACAGCTTCTCGCAGCCCTAGCACATTTATTTTTCTCACCATAGTAGGCAGAGCCATCACCTCTGTGATTCAGGAACATCAACTAAGGCAGTGACAGGGAACCCTGTGGCCCTCCAGATATTGGTGAACTACAACTCCCATAATCCATGTGCAACTCCCGTGTCAGCTGAGTCCAACAACATCCAAAGGTCCAGAGAGTCCCCATCTCTAAACAAACAACAGTTTTAATAAACGGTGCAGTTTTTGTAATTTGATGTTTCTTTTTGAAATTATGAAAGTGTACAATATTGTTTCTCCCCACTGCCTAAGGCAGGGTCTGGGGAACCCACCACCCTCCAGGTGTTCGACTGCATCTCCCATTGTTAAGGCAACCTCCTCCCCAATTTTTTTTATTATAAACAGTGTATTTATATTTTAAATAGATCAATTGATCATCCCTGATCAATGGCCATGCTAGCAGGAGCCGATGGGAGTTAAGAGTCCAACAAACACCTGGAGGGCCACAGGTGCAAGAGGTAAAAGACCAAGAAAAGGAACAGCTTTTTAATTTCATGCAAATGACTGTCAGAATTTGTTGCAGTATAGAGCCAGTAGCGCAGTGTGCTTTAGAGTGGCAGACTAGGGCTTGGTGGGGGCGGATCTCAGGTTGAAATCTACACTCAGGTGGGCAAACTTCAGCCAGTCACTATCGCTGAGCCTGGCCTACCTCACAGGGCTCTAGTGGAGGGAACATACATACCTTTGTTAAAAGGCAGCATCATGATGACAGGGAAGAATCATTTGGGCAAGGATGAGCAGCTTTATCTGTTCCCACTCTAGCACATAAGAATTGGTTAGAGGGCACACATGCATCACTGCCATTCATTAAACACATTGATAGTTTAGGATTGTATTAGTTGCACCCAAGAGTAGGTCCATTTAAATGAATGAGATGACTGACTGAGGTCTCTTCATTTCAAGGGGTCTACCTGGAGTAGAACTCAGCTGGATACAACCCAGAGGAGTACACTGACCACATTCTCACACAGCACAGCAAGATATGATGGCCAGTGTTAGAAACTGAGATATGAAAGCTAGGAGCTAAATGGCACCTAGGTGTGCTTTTTAATAACAAGAATACAAAGTTGAAAATGAATGACCTGCAGCTAAAATCTTATATTCATTTTTCACATAGTCTAGTCCGCATCCTAACTGCAAAAAAAAGCCATACCCCTGCCCACCCCCCTAATATTATTATGAGGGTCCCTTCTCCAGTCTTCAGAGAGTGACCGGAAGTGGGGAGGCAGAAAAAGGTTCTGCTTTCCTTCCAGCAGTGGTAGTTTTAATCTGAAATTTTAGGCACAATACTGCGCCCAGAGCTCAGAAACTGCTCGCATTAATGAAATTCCCCGTCACAAAACTGTGCTTAGAATAATGGGAGTTTCGAACGCTGATGATGGCCACTAGGACGCCCCACAAAGACAAACAGAAGAGAGCAACATTCCAAAGATCATCAAAAATCTAAAAGTAGGAAGGTCTTCAGCCGGAACCTAAAAAGCTTGCAATGTGGACACCAGATGTGCCTCCCATGAGGAGAGGATCCCTACGTTTAGCTGCCCCCCCCTTCGTGAAAGCTTGAGGTACATTTGAGAAGGGTAAATTTGAGAAGAAATCTAACAGAAGATCTTAAGATGCATGCAGGCTGGTAATACTACATAAACCGTAATCACTACAAAACTACAGAAAGTCAAATATCACTGCACATCAACTAGCACTGTATAATCCAGAAAGGATAACCAACTAAAAGCATTCGGGACCAGCCATGTTTGGGGACAAACCTCTGTTACAAGTTATTTCCCCCCCCCCCAGGCTCCAACAGCAAAATCCAAATTGTGAGCCATATCAATTGAAGACAAAGGATAAAGAGCAGCAGTAGGAAACAACACAGCAAGGAGCCATTAGTGGAGCACATAGGAGCAATTTCTTCCAGGAACCAGGCACAGGTCCAACTTGTAAGCAGGCTTGGCCAACCTCAAGTGCCCTCAAGATGTTTTGAGCTACATCTGGCTGGTTCAAAACATCTGGAGGGCACCAGGTTGGCCTAGGCTGTTCATCAGAAACACACAAAGTGTGCATGGTGTGTCACCCCCCCTCCCA
Organism: Zootoca vivipara; assembly: GCF_963506605.1. Taxonomy (NCBI): domain Eukaryota; kingdom Metazoa; phylum Chordata; class Lepidosauria; order Squamata; family Lacertidae; genus Zootoca; species Zootoca vivipara. The sequence continues at coordinate 28,476,511 of NC_083292.1, read as the reverse complement.
ACCTCCTCCTCAGATGCCCATCCTCTCATCCCAACTCAGAGAATGTCCCTGCTGCAAGAGGAATACCCCCAACCAAATGCCACTCCCTCTTGAAATCAGCCAGGCGCTAGGCTCATTTTGCACCTGGCTACTGGCCACTTGCGACCAAGTGAAGATGCCCAGGTGCCAGGGTGGCATATGACACCTCCACCATCTGGAAAGGCATGCCTGGGGATCCTTGGATCTTCACACGCTAGCAACACATTTCATTTATTGCACATCACACAGGGAATGTTTATTAAGAGACCAATAAACATTCCTCCTCCTCTCCTTCAAATCAAAGACATCCCGCCTCACACCTTCCTAGTTTTATTATGTTTTTATATATGTTGGAAGCGACCCAGAGTGGCTGGGGCAACCCAATCAGATGGGTAGGGTACTAATAAAAATTATTACAGTATTAGTTAACAGAGGACCAACCATTTCCCTCTTCCTTCCTAACTCACCCCTTTAACCCTGGCCTTTGACAGGTAAGGGACTTTTGTGGGACCCATCTCATCTCCCATTTTTGTTGTACTCTGTACACTGCTACATTTGCTCAGGATTGCTTTAATAGTTGCATCTAAAATTGTTTTACCTGCATGATTACATTGCTGTAACTCAATTTGGAACTTCACAGCTGAGGGAAAGTAGTTTGTTTGTTTGTTTAAAAGAAATACTGCCATTATTTTCAACAGGTCTACTCAGTTCTAGATTCAGGTAGGTAGCCGTGATGGTCTGACGCAGCCAAAATATATATATATATATTTTAAATTGTCCAGTAGCAAGTTAGAGACCAACTCAGTTTGTTCTATAAGCTTGTTCAGATACCTGAGGTCTACTCAGTGTTTTTCTTCTTTAAAAAAATGTGTGGGTACTGCGTACACTTGAGTACCCCCGGGGGGAAAGCACTGGGCCTACTCTGAGTAGGGCAAGCACTGGATCCGACCCATAACTGCATGCAACTCACCAAACCGTGTTTCTGTGTGTATTTGTTAATGTTCTGTATCATTTGCTAATGGCCCATGTAGTCTAACGATTTCAAATGTAAGCGAATAACAACGACAACGAGGAAGAGTTGTGTATCATTTGTTAATGGCAAAGGACGCGTTTGTGTTGCCAAATGCGTTGCGACGTGAACAACAACAACAACAACAAAGTGGAGGGAGGAGAGGAAGACAATGCACACCCCCTCCTCCCTCCACTAAAGCGGGTGTGGGGAAGCCCCACATCTGGGGCAGAACGGCAAAGATGCCCCCACCCCACCCCCACAACTGGGGAGAGGAGGTTGCAAGCAGAAGGCAAAGGTACTCACCGTCCATGTTGGCAGCCTGGAAGCCCCCCTGGGGCAGAGAGTCCCCCATGCCAGTTGGGTGGGGGACACCACCGCCACGCAGGCCCTCGGGAGCAGGAGAAGAGGCGCCTCCGGGGAAGGAAGGAAGGAAAGAAGCCAGCCTAGAAGCCGTCGGTGGTAGGCGGCAGGCCCAGGCTCCCTCCCCGCCCCCCGAGTCCCACTACTACGGCGCAGCAGCAGGAAAGGGCGCTCGCAGGCGGCGGCGGCGGAGGAGGCGAGACACGCAGGCGCACCCAGCCCGCTCAGCTGGAACCTCGGCGGCAGCGGCGGCAGCAGCAGCAGCAACGCCTCGGGGCCGGAGGAACCACCGCCACCCCGCCCCACGTGACTCCGCCGCCTGCCGGGAAGGCGCCGCCTCGCCCCGCTTCTCGCTCGCGCCTCTCGCGCTCATCCTCACCCCCCCCCGCCTCTTATGCAAATCGCGGGCCTAAGGGATCGGGCTCAAGTTCCTAAGCTGGCTCGGGAGGGAAAGGGAACCTCCGAGGAGAGCCCAACCTGGATTCCTTTTGGGTTTTATTTTTGTTGTTGTTTAGTCGTTTAGTCGTGTACGACTCTTCGTGACCCCATGGACATATATATATTTTTAAAAGCAATAATAAAAATGTTATTAGTATTGTGTTGTGGAGGACGATGTTTTATTCTGTGAAGCGCCCTGAGAACTTACGAGGAAGGGCACGGTATATAAATCTTAAGAAATTAAAAAGTATGCAAGCACAAGAAGCGTTGTGCGTCCCAACACCCTCGCTTCTCATGCGCCTCTCAGGAAAAAAAAAAAGGAGACGACTTATGAAGGGGTTGCGGGGTGGAGAGGCAATATAATACGTACTATGTAATACGTACCAGGAATGAATTAAAAGGAAATATATTGTTATAAGGAGGAGGAGGCGAGGAACAAAGGATAGAATCCTCTTGGCTGCTGGCTGGAGCCGCTGCCATCCAGAGACTGGGGAGCATGGCTCTAGGACTCAAGCTAGCTGAAGCTATGAGAGAAGCAGGGAGATGCACTCTGGTGATCTAATACTGTGTTCACCTCCATCCTAGGCTCAGGTTCTATTTATGTGAACAAACCATTTATCTCATAGTCACTATAGTTCCTTGTGCCTCATTCTATCCAAAGGAACACAGACCCTGGGTAAGCGCTGGGACTGGGGGGAGGGGGGCACCCAACCTTTGTGTCCTTTACTTTCCATAAATGTAAAAACAAGGGCCCACCTTTCAATAAATTTCAAACTGAATACCTATACTGTAGTTGTTTTTTTAAAAAATAAATGAATAAATACTAAAAAAAAGAACACCCCAACAACAACAACTTAAGCCAGGGTTGTTTATTCTTTCTTGGTTCTGGAGCAAAGGTTTTCCTATCTGCTCTTTAATTAGACTGTTTGGGTGGCCACCAACTGCTTTCTGAAAAGCAGTCCTCAGTTACATAATGCTATCAGTAACACTATGTCTTCAGTAACATAAATTATAGCTGTCATATCTGTATTTCAGCAGTGCAAGGAGGCTCTGCAAACCCTTAGCATGTACCTGACAATGCCAACCTTGGACATGGGCCCTGATTTATCACATTTATGCATTTATGCAAGGAGCTTAAAATGATCTACACAATTCCCTATCCATTGCTAAGTTCACTTGGTGAGCTTCATAACCAAATTGGGGATTTGAACCTGGGTATCCTCTAGTATTCCTATTTTTATCTCTGAAATGCGAAGATATTATTTTATTATGAAAAGGGAAAGCACTTCTGGACACCTTGAATGCATTCATTTCACTCTCCATGTGACTACAGCCAACACTGACACACATCTAGTATTAGGAGCAGTTTTTTGGTTAAATTATGTCTATCTCTGAAGATGCATATGCAAAAGCTTGCTTACTATTTTGCAGTTGTTTGCTTATTTTTCAACTAAAAAAAGTCTTACTTTTTTATCTATGTATGGAATGGAATTCTAATGGGCAAAACAAAAAAACAAAAAACCAGCACCCTGCTTGTAGTTGCACAGAGTCAGTGTTACCTGTTGATGAGAGCCTTGAGTAGTAGAGTGAAAAGTCCCTGGTTCACTCCCTGGCATCTACAGTTAAAAGCAGGCACCCCCAAACTGTGGCCCTCCAGATGTTTTAGCCTACAACTCCCATGATCCCTAGCTAACAGGACCAGTGGTTGGGGAAGATGGGAATTGTAGTCCAAAAATCTGGAGGGCCAAAGTTTGGGGATGCCTGGGTCAGATAGTCAGAGATAGAAAAACTCTGCTCTGGCTGAGACCTTGGCCAGCTGCCACAGTAGACTAGCCTGAGGAATTTACAAAAAGCAGCTTCTTTTTTTAGACATCCCAAGTGTCTGCTTTCACTTTGCTTTAGTGAACAACAAAATCCAAATTGGGAATTCGTGTATGTTTATTGGTGAAATTTATATTATTGCAAAATTCTCAGTACAGCTCTAGTCTGAAATCTTACATACAGTAGTTTGCTTTGGTACCTTGGCAGAAAGGCAGTATACAAACGTAATAAAACAAATAAATAAATAAATAAATGATCAGCCGAATATAATTTGGCATTATTGTACTTGGTGGAGGTGACGGGGGACAGAGTCGGTTGGCTGCCAAGTCATAAATGCTCATACTATACAGCTTACAACAACAAAAATGACAACTTCCGTTTTCTGGGAGGGCTGCCAGGTCACGTGCCAAGCGTTTTAGCGTCACTTCCTAGGACACCACGTGAAACCAACGCCTGCCACTCTGACAGACTTGAACTAGCATCATTTCCCTTTCTCTGCTGCGGGCTCTGGCTGGCTGCCCTCGTCACGTGATACTACGATCATAGAGTTCAGAAAGAAGCCTATAGAAGGACAAAAGCAAAATAGGAAGTTGTCATCCGGGGCACACCGGAAGCCATAGTTTTCTTTATCCCCCCCACCCGTTGTTTGGTAGATGCCGGAAGAGAAGGCCCCGGCTAACGGCGAGGGTCCAAGATGGCGGAGGTGGTGAGTTGAGAGCCGGGGATTGCGGGGTGGGGGTCTGGTTGGGGTTGCTGGTCCCTCTGCTAATCTCTCTCTAACTCCTGCAGGAGGAAGTGACCGAGGGGTGTCGCCTCCCCGTGCTGCGCCGTAACCAGGAAAACGAGGACGAGTGGCGTGAGTGGGGGCGGGGCCATGGCGGGAGGGGAGGGGCGGAGGCCCAAGGGGCGGGGCCAGATGTCATCATGGCACAGAGGGGAGACCTCTCACCTTGTGGGGGAAATGATATCAGTTACCAATGAACCTTAGGTAGGGTTACCATGGAAAAGAAGGTGGAGGCGAAGCCAGGGGTGGAGTCAAGGAGGCTGGTGAGGCTGAAGGCCAGCACAGCAGGGTGTCGGGTCTAAGGTCAGGCTGTGAAAGAGCATCCTGTGCTGTATTGGAGTGTGGTACATGGGCAGACTCAGGTTCAAATCCTCATCTGCGAATAATGCTCAGTGATTGAATTGGGGTCAGTTGTAACCTTGGTCCAGGTATGGAGAACCTTCAGCCCTCCAATTGTTGCTGAATTATAACTCCTCTCAGCCCTAGTCAAGCTTGGCTGGTGGACAGGAATGATGGGAGTGGTAGTTTAGGCAAAATCTGGTGAAGAACACTTGTCCAGCCTACTTTCCAGGATGGTTGTTAGACGAAAATAGAGAAGGGAGACCTGTATGTATCGCCTTGAGCTCCTTGGATGAAAGGCCTGGTATAACTGTAAATATGCACCACGATGAGGTGGGACCAACAGCACAGTCTTACCTATGCTATCTCAGAAATGTTCTTAATTCATTGGAGGCTAGTGAGGTTCTGAGTGCTGCCAAAATCAATATGTCAAGGAGCCTAGAGGTCTCTGGGAATTTGGGGAGTCTCCAGTGGAGGAAAGGAGCAAATGGAATTTATTAATCTCAAAAGGTTTTGATGACTTTTTTTTATTAAAGGTATTGCAGAATGAAACACACTTTGTTCTCCATGTACAAAAGAAAGTCCAAGCATCTGTGGCAAAATCATATTCTAAACTGTTTTGTATCTTTGCCCTTATCCCCACCCATTATTTGTCAATCTTCCGTCAGTGATGAGTTCCAGTAACAGAATTTGTTATTTGGATACATCCATGACAGTAATTACTGGCAATGCAGGTCAGGGCTAGCATTTGTTTAGAGCACTCTTACCTATTATTCATATCTGAAAAGATAATTTGAGTTAAGAAAGAGTAGTGCCCTCAGCCATCTAAATAAAATATTCAGGCCCACTGATATAACATTTGCATCGCAGGAATCCCAAATAAGAGAGTCTTCCTGACATTTAGTAGTGGACTTTTCAGAGGTCCACAAAGTGGTCTCTTCTCTCTCTCTCTCTCTCTCCACATTCTCTTAGATATGTAATATATTTCTTTCTTTCAACAGCACTGGCTGAAATACTTAGTGTCAAGGACATCAGCGGCCGAAAACTTTTCTACGTTCACTACATTGACTGTGAGTAGATGGGGACAAATCCATTTGGAGGGTGGGCAGGATGAAATCATAAAAATAAAATGGGCTTTTCCAGATAGGAATGATGAAGAACGTCTGAGAAGGCAAAAGGCTATAGAAACATATTCAAGATACTTAGAAATTGAAAGCAGAATATTTTAAAATCACTATCCAGTAATTAAAACTGCTCTACCCACTTAAATGGGGAAGTAGACCAGCCTTTTCCCAGAGCAGGAATGGGGAACCTGGAGTCCAACTTCCAGCCAGATTGGCTCCACCCCAGCCAGATTGGCCAATGACCGGGGCTGATTATGGTTGTCTAACAACTTCTGGAGGGCCACAGGTTCTCCAGCAGACTGCCCATACAGCTCACAGCAGAACCAGCATCCTAAGCAGGGGTGTGTGAATGCGTGGGTAAACATCTTTTCCATCTATGCTGAGCATCAGAACCAGTCCTAATAAAAAAAGTTTTTGGAGTTGATTGTTGCTGACTTCATGCTTCACTTTGGGAACAATCTGAGAATGCTTTTGGAACTCAGTATAGGGCCAAAAACATGACCCCATCCTTCCCCTGTTGGGATGTGGCTACCAAGATTAGCCAAAAGGCATGGACTCTTAATTCCAGCCCTTGGGACCTGTTTTTACTTTTGATGTGTATGTGTACATAATGAAACCTGGTCACCAAAAGTAGACAGCCGGCAGCCACTGTAAAACAGACAGGCAGGAAGACAGGCAGAAGCTTGGTGCACTGCCTAGAAAGATAGGGGGAATGTAACAGAGATTGCTGCTGGCTAGATAGCGATGCAGAGTCCTGCTTTTATCATCACCTCATTCTTCCTTAAAGATGGGGGTGGGAAAATTATCCCTTGCCTTGAACCATGCAGTTAACAAGCGTCTGGATGAATGGGTGACTCATGACCGGCTGGATTTGAAGAAGATACAGTTCCCCAAAAAGGAAGCGAAGACACCCACCAAGAATGGGCTGCCTGGATCACGGCCCAGCTCTCCGGAACGTGACGTGGTAGGAGGAAATGTGGGGCCGGGGGGGGGGGCGGGCGGGGAAGGGAGGCTTTGGGAGGATGTGATCTGGCAAGGGGTCGGTGGGTGGTGGTGTTAGTCCAGACCTGGGGAAGAGAGTGCTTTTATTAGCATTGGGGTTGATGCCCCGTCCCATTCCCCCAGGTCTCTTTGGACCAAGGACAGAGACTTTATAAGGAACGAGGCCTTTGTAAGCGTTGGTGGTTTCCTTCCGGTCTTTTCCCTTGTGTCCTCTTATTGTGCTGCTCAGCCTGCAGCGTGTGGGGATGGTGGTCCCTGCACCCTTCCCCAGAGCGGCAGTGCCGCCCCTTGCCCCTCCCCCCATGTGTTGGTAACACCCCTCTTCCTCCCCCACTCAGAGGAAGACCTTGGATCTGTCTCTACAGCCAGCCGCAACTCCATCCAGCGGTAAAACCCTTCCCATTCCGGTGCAGATAACCCTCCGTTTTAACCTACCTAAAGAGAGGGAGGCCGTCCCCGGCTCGCCCGACCAACCCCTCTCCTCCAGCTCCTGCGTCCAGCCAAACCATCGCTCAACGGTACGAACCGGCGCTCGGCCGCCCCGGCTCGCTCCTTTTGTGTCTTTTGTCTACCCGGCACGTTCTCGAGAGGCCGCACAAGCTGGGCGGGCTTGGGCTAGGTCTGGGCTGGCAAGGGAGGTCTCCAAGGGAGGAGCCCGGGGGCATTCTGGCCTTCATTCTGAGGGCACTCTCTTCCCTCCTGAGTCAAAGAAGAGCAGTGCAGATGACCCCCCTACAGGAAAAACACCAAAGAAATAAAGAACAGGTTCAAATCAAGCCTCCAGTACATTGCCCTGTGCACATTGGCATTCAAAACCATATTACTCATCGAACTAAGTTCTTGAGTGCCACTCAGGGTCTGGAGCTTGTGAATGACCATGGAGCCCCACTAAAAATACTACTATGGTGTCCATTTATTGCTGTCTAAGTGCCCTGGAAATTTTATTTGGTTTGAAACCAGCTTAGCTGCTACAGTCACTTCATCCGGCCCCAAGTCCCTAGGTTCCTTGCTTCACAGCCTCGCTGTTAAGCAAGTTAGAAATTTGAATCGTAGTTTAAATATTGGGTGGGGGGGCGTTCTACTTTCAGCTGTCCTTTTTATATGGACCCTCTCTTTCTTTGTGATGTGTTTGCCTGCAAACCCAATAAAACACACCCTGCACCTGCCATAGGACGTCGTAAGGTGCCATAGGACGTCGTAAGGGGGGAAAAGCTGTGAGCATACAAGCAGATCTTCCATTGTGGAAGGATTCCCCCCCCCCCAGATGTGGGATTGGGACAGCAATACCGTACATGCTCCACTGACTGCAGAAGATTGCTGTACAAAGCAGGACTGAGTCCCCAAGGGTGGGAGACAAGTAATCTCTGTAAACGTTCAGAAGAGTCGGAGCTCAGTGATAGAGCACTCTTGCTTTGTGTGCAGAAGTTCCCAGGTTCAATCCCCAGCATCTTCAACTAAAACTGGGAATGCCTCCCTTTTAGAAACCCTTGAGAGCTGCTGCCAATCAGTGTAGACAGCAATGAGCTAGATAGACCAGTGGGTTTGATTGATTATGAAGGCCCCAAAGCAGACGAACTCGAGCCAAAGCCCCCATATGAACTTCCCTGTCCCTCATCGCTACTCACTTCAGGGGTAGTTGAGGGGGTCCCTGCAAGGCCCAATCCCTGTGTGGGCTGTGGGTCAAAGTCATCATGTTCTTTGCAATGGGACATGCAAGTGGGAATCTCAGCTTGGAACTGAGTGGGCACGTGGAGGTGTGTTTGGAAGCGTATCAGTGGCTGTTGAGGAAGGGGATGGGCAGCCCCAGAAATAACTTGCTTTGTTTCTGTCTCTTCCAGAAGAGGAAAGTAGAAGTAGTTTCTCCAGCAACCCCCATCCCCACCCCAACCGAGACAACACAAGCATCGGTGTTCCCCCAGGTAAGCCACTCCACACCCACCTCCAGTGGTTCTTGTTCGATGAATGGGTCTAGGTAAGGGTTTATGCCTGTTGGGGGTTGTGGAGGAAGGGAGAGCCAGGTTCTGAAGAGGAGCCTGTGAGTGTCTCCACAAACACTAAGGATGTAGAAGCTGCTCCTCCAGCTACTCAGACAGAGGTTGGTGAAAGGCTGGAGTTTGTGTTTTCTTAACGAGGAAACCAAATCTGAATCCTTGGCTTTGTGCAAAACCACATTTGATTTTGACCTCAACGTACAGAACAGCACAAGGGGATGGGTGTGTGTGCATGAGACCCCATCAGAAGGCGTGGAATTTTAGCTTTTCCTTTGGGAGGGCGGCTGGATTTTATTCATGCTCCAATGTGGGCCGTTGGCCCATTGAACACATGGCACTGGTCTGAAACTAAGCAAGACACGGTCTGGAATGTTGGCCTGCCTGAGAACACCACACTGACTTCTGAAGAGGAAGATGAGCTACAAATGTAGTAAAATAAATACACCTCCCAAAAACAAATATACCTCCCAAGCCAAATTGGTTTGTGACCTAGAGAGGGGAGATGCATGTGTTGCATTTCCTCTTTAGCAGACCTCTTTGTCCTGCCCTTAGAACCCTCTCACCAACCCGGCTTTGCATCCTCTTTGACTGTTTTTGCTTGGCTAGAATGTGTCCTTGAATTCTCATACTGCTACTGGGGTGCCAGGATGGAGAGGAACATATAAGTAAGTTAACCATTGTTCCTCCACCCACATTTTCTCCTGGCCCTGCCCACCACGGGCGGCCCCCGAAAAGTTGCCTGGATGGGTGAGTCACCTCAGGGTGCAAAAAGTTCCTCCCTCTTGCTGTAGCTTCTGTCCCTCAGTGAGTCTTCTGGAGCTATTTTTGAGGTGCCTTCTAACCCTGTTTCTACATGAGCTGGAGAGAGGCGTGGGAAGTGCCTGGGCAGTGAATTTTCCCTGCTCTCTTTGACATCCTCCTTGACCCTGTTTTTGTCTTCCAGAATGGCTCCGCACGTCGAGCGGTGGCTGCCCAGCCTGGCAGGAAGAGGAAATCCAATTGCCTTGGCACTGATGAGGTAAGTGCCAGGGCTTGGGGTAATGCCTGCCAGCCTGCTTCCCAGGGGGGCACCAGCCTGGAAGAAGGAATATGTGGCTCTTCCTCGTTCATCCAGAATCTCCCGCCTCCCCCCGGTTTTTGTGAGCAGGACTCCCAGGACAGCTCAGACGGCATCCCCTCAGCCCCACGCATGACAGGCAGTCTGGTCTCGGACCGTAGCCACGACGACATCATCACGCGCATGAAAAACATTGAGTGCATTGAACTGGGGCGGCACCGCCTGAAGCCTTGGTACTTCTCGCCCTACCCACAGGAGCTCACCACCCTCCCCGTCCTCTACCTCTGCGAGTTTTGCCTTAAGTACGTCAAGAGCCTCAAATGTCTCCAGAGGCACCTGGTAAGTCCCAGGACCCAGTTTGGGCTGCCTGTCATCTGGGACCCAAAGTCTGCCAGCCTGGATTGCTCTGTTTCCCAGCCAGCTCTTTGTCGCCAACACCTAGCGGCTGCCCGAGACTCTGCCTGGTGGCTACCATTGGGATACCAGGTCTAAGAACACCCTGAGTTTCCCAGACCCGCCTGTTTCTCAAGACACCAGGTCTATCTTCCTGGGCTGGTAGACCTGGTCTCTGGCCTGGGTAGACCTAATGTCTGACGTATTATAGCAGGTAAACCCAATGCCATACTGTGCCTGCCCCTGCAGAGTTAGAGGCCAGCCTGGTCTACCATCCCAGCTGGCTGTCAGACATGCCTGGAGACTGTTGGGCTCAGCAGACCTGTCAGTGGGGATCTACTGATCTCTGCAGACCCATTGCCCAGGGTTGGTAGACCTGATGCTAGCTTGGGATTTCTGCCTTACGCAGCCTCCAGGAGGTTAAACCTCTTGAGACTAGTAGACCTGTTGGCCTTTCTCCTGCCTATTGGAGGACAGTTCTGCCTACCGTCACATCTCTGTCATAGCCTTGCAGGCGACACGTGCCCATCGTGCCAGTTTGTGCATTCAGAAGATTTGATTGGCAAAATGTCTCCAGATGAGATTGGGCTTGTTATGAGTACACCCCTATGGGAACATACTGGAGGGAAAAGAGAGAGGAAAAGCTTGCTTCTTCACCCTGGCAGGCTAGTTTTCTACATGCCCCTGAGGTATTTTATACAAAAAGCAGGACCACCTTGGAGCAGTTTTGCTCCTCAAGCCTCCTGATTGCATCAGTTCTGTGCAACTCAGAATCTCAAAAAGCTCTTACAATCACCTGGAGTGTCGGTATTTTTCTTTTATTTATTGTGCTAACAACAATGACGACAAAAAATACAAATCAGGCTGATACAACAGAAATAAAACAAGAGAACACTTTTAAACATAGAATAAAATAAAACCCATTACTGTCGGGTTGGGTGAATCTTAAAGAGGAACAGTATCATGTATTTTTGAATCAACCAAATCCATTGAGAAGCAGAGGGAGGTAGCTGGCAGTGTTCTTCCTTATTGACATAAGTAATGAAATCAAACCAAACCCCTGCAAATCTATCCATACATCTATCCTTTTTACATTGTCCCCTGGGAATGCATAGTTTGTTGCTCATCTTTTATAATAACAAGTTCCCAAACTTCAAAATACGAAAAAGAGGTACTGTATTGGCTCCGTTTGGAACTCTCTAGAGACGAGCCATTGTGGCTCTAGCAGCCATCTCAAAAATGAGCAATTAGCTCTTTATTATGTATACTAAGACCAGCTTCCTCAAAAAAAGGTAATGGTGCAAGCTAGGCAGAAGGGATAAGAGAACAATTCAAAATTATTGATTTCTTTAAAAAGCCAGAGACCATAAATGAAAATATGATTGAGTAACAGGCCTCTGGGAGTCCCATACCAGTTTGTGAATCACTTTTAAGGACAGTTCTTTATATTTTGGTGAAACAGAGCGGAGAGGGGGCTTCACCCATATTCTCTGCCAGGTGTCATCCTCTTTGCCCCAACCCGTGTCCTGACTTCATGCTAATTTTAAACCGAGCTGGCCGTTTGGTTTCTGTTTCAGTAAAAGTTTATATAACCCAAAGTCAGTTTTTCCTTTCCCTTCCCACCCCTCCCCCACCCATAATCCATTGGAAGGGTTCGAACAGTTGTCCTCAGCCACGGGCACAATGTCTTTAATTTCCACTGAATATATTCTGGTCCAGTAGTTGTTAGCCATTGAAGATAGGGGTTCCATCTGGTCCTTATCATAGTAGACTTGGCCTTCCATGTTATTTCCTGTGACATTACTGCCACGATGTCTGACTGAATAAATTCAAACAAATAATTAGTCCAGACCTCTACTGTCCATTTTTCTCTATCTTTCCAACCTAAAGCTATTGTTGCCTTTCCTGCTAGTATCATTGCTTTGAAGGTGTGCTAGTCACCTTTCTCTATGGCCGTGTTTCCTAGTATACCCATTGTCATAAGATTGAAGTCTATAGGTAGCTTCACTTTTAAAACTTCATTAATAACCTTAAGGATTTTATTCCAAAATCCCCCTACCTCTGGGCATTCCCAATACATATGGGAGAACCATCCCTTGGCTTGTTCACAGTGCCAGCAGTTAGGGTTCAATCCTGGTACGGGAAATTAAAAATCGGAAGGAGAGAATATAATGTATGTAAAAATTCTCGTACTTTAATAAAAATCTTAATATATATATATATATAACCCAAAGTCAGTATTGAAATGATAACACTGTGTGCTTGCTTTGCACCATCCAATTGTGTAAAACATTGGAGAGAACTCTTGAGCCCCTTGCTGGACTTCCAGAGAGGGAAGCCACAACACTCATTTTCCTGTGTGTGTGCTCCACTAAAGGTTAGGTTCTTGAACCCCCCCACCCTTCACCTGGCATTTGCTCTGGGAGCAATTAACTGTGTTAGAGAGCTGTGTTATCATTGATTCTAGACACAAATCCCTAGTGTGTGCTGAAGCCTGGTAAGGGGCTGCAGTTCTGTAGGACCTTGAGCTTTCCCCACACCCTCCAGTCTGTCCTGACCTGTCCTATGTCCCTGCCCCCCAAATGCAATTCCTAGAAGCACAAGGACCCAGAAAGGTTTAATTTTGTTTACGAGAGTTCAGCCTGTGATCCTTCTGTTTTGCAGACAAAGTGTGACTTGAGGCATCCGCCAGGGAACGAAATCTACCGCAAGGGGACGATCTCCTTCTTTGAGATCGATGGGCGGAAGAACAAGGCAAGAGCAGTTGTTGGGCGCAGACAAAACAGGGATTCTAGGAAAGCTGATTCCGCGATGATCGCTGGGGCTTTGTTTTGGGAGATGGGGATGGAGAGCACATTGGAGGTGGCTGGTGGCTGGAGCCGTCTCATCCACCACACACAGAAACATAGGAAGTTGGGACTGCTTCATCTAGAGCAGGGGTGGGGAGAACCTGTTGCCCTTCAGATGTTGTTGGATTACTGTTGGCAGCTGTGGAGGTTGCCATCTAGGCACTTCTGGAGACCACGGTTTCTCCGCACCTGACTCAGCCCAGTGATGTCTGCTCTGACTGGCAACAGCTCTCCAGCAACTCAAAACAGAGAAATCTTTCCTACTCCTAATTGAAGAAGGCAAGGATTGAACCCGAGACTTTCTGCATGCAAAACAGTTTCTCTGTCATTGAGCTACGGTCTCTCCCTGTAAAGCTACAAACCTCTAAATGCCAGAGCAGGCGGTTTCTTCATCCTGTCCAGTACCCTCTCTCCTCTAACTGGCTGTGGTTCTCCAGGGTCTTCCCTGTCCCCTTCCACCCGATCCTTTTAACGGAAGGTGCCAGGGATTGAACCTTGGGCCTTCTGTAATCCACAGTAAATTTGGCCCTCCCTGCTGCCCATTCCCCCGACCCACCCAAATGCGAAAAAGGTACAAAACTGAACCACATAACTTGTGGTCTGAACTGATAGGCAAGGCAGATGGGTGTCCCATCTGGTACGACAGACATTCACAACGGTAGAGAAGCAGTGCGAAATTGGGATTTTCAGTCCTTCATTGCAAAAGTCTCTTCTTTGCATGCTTGTTTCCTTCCAGAATCCAGATGTATGTTTATTTTTGACAAGTCTTGAGGCAGAATAGAAGGGAGGGAAACAATCCAATCAAGTTGTCTCTGTGTGAGTGGGCAGATGGGGTAGAGGTTCAGCCCCACATTATAAGGCAGGCATGTTTTAAAAGTCTTGAAACTGATCCAAAAGCAAAGGTCATGTGCTCAGAAATTGGGAAGGGCGAAGGGGCTGTTTGGAAGAGAAACTTCTGGGTTTGTCTTCTCTCCCCTCCACTTGCTTCCTTGTTTTTCCGGAGATGTAATGGAGTGAGCATCACACACGAATTTCCCTCTCCTTGGAACTGGGGAAAATGCATTTTAAATTCCCTGGAGGAAGCACTGGGTTTCTAGACACCATATGTGAAGCTGAGAGGGGGAAATGCTCATAGCCTCATATTTGGAATGGCTTGTGGTTCCCCTCCCCCTCCAGTCCAGTCTTGCCCCACAACCTCTCGCTGCTAGAGATGAATCTCAAGCCCTCCTTTCTCAGGAAGGGGTTGTTCAGTATCTCTTTCTCTTCTCCCCCTTTTCAGAGCTACTCACAAAACCTCTGCCTCCTGGCTAAGTGCTTCCTGGACCACAAGACACTCTATTATGACACAGATCCCTTCCTCTTCTACGTAATGACAGAGTACGACAGCAAAGGCTTCCACATTGTCGGCTACTTCTCCAAGGTAATGTTGCAAAGTTAATGTACGCATATGTCAGCTAGATCTTAAGAATTTCTAAATTGATGTGTTAATGTAATATTAATTTGCATGATGTATGTGTAAAATTCATTTGTCTATTTCAAATACATTTAATATCGTAAAGTTCTTAGTTACAGTTCCGATTGAATTGGATCTGAAGTTTCCACCATGAGCCGAGAGTTTTACCCAACTGAATTCTATTCTTTTCAGCCCCAGTGAAGTTAGTCATGCTCACTCATATTGATGGGTCTACTATGCTAGGCACTGCACGGCTAACAGTATATATATTCACATGAATGCATAAAGGGTTTGCTGATGTGGTGCCTTCCATGGGCGTTAGCCAATTGAATACATGATGTAGTGTGGAGTGCTCACAGTAATTTCTTTGCTTTGCAAATGTGTCCAAGGGCCAACCTGTATTGATATTTATCATCCTCATCTATTTATGTTTTGTCCTGCCTCTGAGAATAAAGATTTCTTCTTCTTCCCCTTCTTCCCCTTCTTCCCCTTCTTCCCCTTCTTCCCCTTCTTCCCCTTCTTCCCCTTCTTCTTCTTCTTCTTCTTCTTCTTCTTCTTCTTCTTCTTCTTCTTCTTCTTCTTCTTCTTCTTCTATTATTTAGCAAGGAGAAGGGAAGTGTGTGGGATGTTAGGGGGAGAGCTGGTAGCAACAGCCTAATGTTATCTGTGAGGATCTACACAGAGCACTGGAGACCTGTCCAGCTCAGTCCCTCTTTGGCTTCTGATATTTCATTAGGAATGACGTTTTCTGTTTTCAAGGCTTTCCTTGCAGCCGTAAGGACTAGAAACTTGGTTTATAAAATAAAACTGAGGGCCTACTGTTGATGAATTTTGCAATAGTTATGAAACCCAAGAATGGGCACTGTCCTAATGCAACGGCCATTACGCTAGTTGTGGTCAATCCTAAACAGCTTCCTTTTGAAAGGAAGGGGAAATCTGTCATGCCAATGTCAGGGATCCCGGGGTCAGCGTTGGAAGGGCTGGAACAGCTCCGCCAGTGAAAATTAACACGCTGCTTGTTTTGCCACTACCTGCAGGAGAAGGAATCTACGGAGGACTACAACGTGGCCTGTATCCTGACCCTGCCCCCTTACCAGAGACGGGGCTACGGAAAGTTGCTGATTGAATTCAGTAAGTGGAGTCTCTTTCCATTTTCAATCCTCCATTTGAATCTTAGCAGGTTGTTGAATCAAACCCTCCAATATCCCCAGAGGTTGTTTTTCTGGATTTGACCCAACCATTCCTGACATTCTCAGGAGACAGTCTCTTCCCTGACACACCGAGGCCTGAGAGGCGCCTTCTTAGAAAGATCATCTGTGCACATAGCTGCCAAGTCTCCCGCTGAAAAATGCGGGATCAGCAGCTGCGTAGCACCGTAAGTCGCTTCTACGCATGTCCCGACACACGTAGAAGCAACTTCCAGTGCCGCGCTACCCATGTCTGGGCACCGGAAATTGGGCGGCGCCAGCACCCAAAATGGAGCCTCCCTGGCAGGTAGGAAATCCGGGGGATTTTTCGGGATTTTTTCCAATCCGGGCTGCCAGCGGGAAACGGTTTAAAATACGGAGGTTTCCCGCGAAAAACGGGAGACTTGGCAGCTATGCTGTCCTTTGTGTTTAGATTGCCATGTACTGTACAAACATGGGGAGGAGCACTTGTGGGGCTGCCCCACAGCTGTGTAGCTCCCTCATCTTGAGGATCCTTCAAAGCCCAAACTTCAGCACCTTACCCCCACCCCCCACCCCCAGATGTGTTGCCTAAGTAGTCTTTTACTTGCACTTTTGGTAGTTTGGTTTGAAGATCCTGCTTTGACAACTCAGCTGCTTATTAAAACAAAGCCACAGAGTTATGCTTGCTTTATCTATGTATTACATAGATTTATATTCCAACTTGCAGGATAGAAAGGTGGCTTACAAGTAATACTCAATTACATATTTTTAAAATACATTAGAAATATTAACATATCAAAAACACCGCAGGATCCTTCCCACATGACTGTTGGTGGCGATCGGTTGTGGGGAGAAAATCCAGCTGGGGCAGGCCGAGGAGGGCGCCATGTTGCGTTGGGGAGCGCTGCTATAAATAACAGCCTGTTTGGGGTTGCTGTGATGTTTGCTAGCCTCACAGTGAAGCATATTAAGACACTTAAAAGTTATATCCTATTTTATCAGGGAGAGCCCACCAGCTAGGAAATGCTCCTTATTTTAGAAAGTGGAGTAGGCAGCCCCAATTTCACATTGTGGGAAAGACTCCTAATCCTGCTGATTCCCAGTTCCACCAGACAAGTCCTGTTTTTTCATTATTTTATGAAAATCCACTTCTTTAAAATTTGGGTCGAGGGTGCCTCTTGGCCCTCATTTTAAACTCCGGGGCTTGAGACAGATAGGTAGAACTTTCCCCGATTTAGCTATCTCTTCCATCTACCGCATTGTTCTTTCCTGTGTACCAGGATCTGCTCGCAGCCCCCCCTCTAACTGCCTCACTCTTTCCCCTCCAGGCTACGAGCTCTCCAAGGTGGAAGGGAAGACGGGCACGCCAGAGAAGCCTCTCTCGGACCTGGGGCTCCTGTCCTACCGCAGCTACTGGTCCCAGACCATCCTCGAGATCCTCATGAACCTCAAATCGGAGACCGGAGAGCGTCCGCAGATCACTATCAAGTGAGGTCCAAGTAATGAAAGTTCACTACTGAAACCCCTCTGGGCAGCCTCTGGGCTGCATGAGGCCATTGGGGAGGCCTTCAGTGCGGCCCTTACCAGTGCTGATGGCAACCCCTCGCTACTTAATTTTTGCATGGAGAAGACACCATGTGGCAGGTGCCCAGAAAATCATGTTCCTCTCAGCTTGCCAAATAGCTGGAGGGGGGCGGGGAGGGAGTTGTGATGGGGAGACAATGGTGTGTGAGGTCATTTCCACGTAAATTAGCCCTCCTTGTGTGTGTGTGTGTGTGTGTGTAGGTAGGTAGGTAGGTAGGTAGGTAGGTAGCCACTAGCACAGGCATCCCCAAACTCTGCGCTTCAGCTGTTTTGAGAATACAACTCCCATCATCCCTAGCTAACAGGACCAGTGGTCAGGGATTGTGGGCGTTGTAGTCCCAAAACATCTGGAGGGCCAAGTTTGGGGGTGTCTGCACTAGCACATAACCTGTGACTTCCTAACCTCATGTGACAAGAAAAAAAGTCCATCAGGGGGAAGCTCCCAGGTGAGCTGGGAGAGCTCACTTTCGTTTGAAATAGGGGTTAAGATGCAGCCTTAATAGAAGACTTTGTATTTCATCTCTTTTTTCTATGTTTTCTGTTTTATTTTTATTCAGATTTGGCTTTTATTGTATCCTATGTTGAAAACTTTCAATTAAAAAACGGATTAGAAATAATGTGGCCCACTTCACTACCTCAGGTGCATGCTAAGGTAGCAAGACTGGCCTCCCTGTTTCACTGGCCCTTCTGTATTTTGGATTGCACTCAGTATTTCTCCTCCTCCTTTCCAGTGAGATCAGCGAAATCACAAGCATCAAGAAGGAGGATGTCATCTCGACACTGCAATACCTCAACCTCATCAACTACTACAAGGTAGCAGGCCTGAATGAATGGCCATGCAATGTGCTCGGCAGCAGCAAGACTCCCAACATTTCTAGGGGCCATTTAATGGAGCTTAATGGGCAAGCCTAGCCCAATGGTCAGGGCTGACGGAACTTGGAAGTCCCATCAATTGCTAGAGGGCCTCAGGTTCCCCACCTTTGGGCTGAATTCATCCTGAAGAAGGGAAGCATAATAATAACAATAATAATAATAATAATGATTTATTATTTATATCCCGCCCATCTGGCTGGGTTTCCCCAGCCACCCTGGGCGGCTTCCAACCGATTATTAAAAACAGTACAGCATCAAACATTAAAAACTTCCCTAAAGAGGGCCACCTTCAGTTGTCTTCTAAAAGTAAAATAGTTGCTTATTGCCTTGACAGCTGCTGGGAGGGCGTTCCTCAGGGTGGGTGCCACTACCGAGAAGGCCCTCTGTCTGGTTCCCTGTAACCTCACTTCTCGCAATAAGGGAACCGCCAGAAGGCCCTCGGTGCTGGATCTCAGCTATACATTATAGTAACATGAACCAGCTCTGCATGGAGGACACACTATCTTGGGGTGGATGTGTCTGCATGTAAATTTTGTTTATGTGTTCTGCTGATGGAGGATAATAGCAACAAAAAGTTGTGTGTTAAGAAGGTTCTTTCAGTTTGTCTATGCAATTTTGCATAACTGGCTCTGCTTCTGCTGGTGTGGCTGATGTCTTGGCATGGCCAGGAATAGAGGAGCTGCGGAAGGCAGCCTTTGCTGAACCCATGATCTCCATATATTTTGGACTCCCAACTCCCACCAGCCCCAGCTAGCGTGGCTAATGGTCAGGGAAGATGAGAGTTGGGAGTCCAATAATATATGTAGCTTACCAATTTGGAGAAGACTGCTATAGGGTAACAGGTATAAGGTTTTTTTTTTGTAGGGGTAGGGGAATAGCATTACAGGGAAGATTGCAAGACTAGAAACTGCAGAGATTTTTTGTGGGGTCCGGAGTTGCAGCACTAGAAAGTGATACAGCTTGTTGGCCTCAGTTTTCCCCACCTGCAGTAATGGGGGCAACAGGGGAAATGTGTTCCTTCCCCAGATAAACCAGCTAGAGCTACAGACTGCTTTCAGGCATTTTTAAAGATGAGGCTCGTTTTTCCTGACAAGATTCCAGGAAAAGGGATGGGCAGGGAGATGTTGCAGCCCTTGGGTGTCTGTGGTTCTCTGCCACATCAGATTTACCTCTTGTCACAAAAAGGAACTCAGAAGAGGTATTTAATATGCAGGATTTCAGGAGTGGTGGGAGTGAGCAGCGTTTCAAGTATAGCCGTATGCCCGTCATGAGGACTAGAATCTTCGTTTAAAATTAACAGAACCAAAACACTTCTCCCTTCTAGGGCCAGTATATCCTGACGCTCTCCGAGGACATCGTGGATGGACATGAGCGTGCCATGCTGAAGCGAATCCTTCGCATTGACTCAAAGTGTCTGCACTTCACCCCAAAGGACTGGAGCAAAAGAGGAAAGTGGTGAGGCCTGTGCACCTGAGTAAGGAGCGGCTGCTTGCAGGACGTCCACCCTCCTCCTCACTTTCCGTGACAATGGGGATCAGGCAAGGTGGCCATGTGCTCTTTAGAAGACATTTTCCAGTCGGCTATCAAAGCAGGCACTGTCAGCCGGACAGACCTCAAGGGGCGTCGTTACTTGGGCCTCAGGTGCCCTGGACTTGCCTGCTTGTTTGTATATAGGACTTTTTGGATTCCTTCGCCGAGCGGTTGTGTACAGAAGTTGAAAAAGCACAGACCAAGCTACCCAAGCTGTCCCGCCCCCCCTTTTTTTGGACCGGATATTTATTTATATATATATAAATATAAAACCACCATCACGAATTAAGGTTTGGATCTTGGCAAAGGCAGTTGAAAGGCAGCTGCTTCCTGCTGGGTTTCAGCTGCAGGCAGGCAAACTGTTGCTGCCTCCTCCTTTCGAGGCTGGAATTGTGCAGTTGCTTCCTTGGGTAGAGAAGCTGGAGCCCAGCTCTAAAAAGCTGCCGTCTCCCCTACTGCCCGAGGCTGCAGTAGCATCCACAAGGGTGAAAGTGTGGACAGAATCGTTCTAGGTTAGCATACAGTAAGACAGTCTCGCGCTCTCGCTCCCTTTCCTAAAAACCAGAGTCTTCATGACTGGAGGAGCAGCCTTAAAAAAAAGCAAACTCCACCCAATTTCTGTGCTCAGAATAAATTAACAAAATGGGTTTTTAAATGGCATGTGTGTGTACATCTTTTTTCTGGATATGGTATTGCTTTTTCACAAAACCAAGACCTTCAGCCAAGCAAATGGGAGCATGAGAAGGAAGAAGCTTATAGGCCAGAACCACTACAGCCTGAAGCAGTTGAAACAAAGGCTGCGTACACACCATAAATTTAAAGAATTCTGGAAATGTTACGTTTATTACGGGAATTGCAACTATAGTTCCCAAGATTGGGGATGCCGGTGAGCTGTGGTGCAAGTCTATGCCGTATAAGCAGCCACAAGAATGTATATCCATGTAAGGGGTTTTCAAAGCTGAGTTTTTGCAGTACAAACTAAGAGTGTTTAAAATCCATTTCCACTATCCTGGCTCTCTTCCTGAGGAACTGTAGGTACTACAGTTCTGTGAAAAGATAGGGGTGTCTAAAACTCTGGAGTTGCAAGATTTTCCCCGGAGACAGAAAGTGTGGGAATTAAACCAGTTTTGACACTGTCTTAACTGTGTAGTTGAGGGAAACCACCAGAACCAGGCATGACAGCAGCATCCTAGTTGACATCAACTTGGCCTTCGACTCGATGGAGCACATTCTCAAAAGTCGCTTTGGTGAGGAGGGAGCCCACCAAAACTTCCTTTAAAAAAAATTGCAGAGAGAGACCAAGATTGAAAGCAAAGTTCTACTGGAATGGTTAATACTGTAAAAGAAAAGGCTGAACCCCTCTGTTGCAAGGAAGGCACAGATCTGCACGTTGGTGGGGCTGGGTTAGCAACAGCATCCAGTCTGAAAATGGGAGGCCTGCAGAAAAAGGACTCCTTAGCCCCCCACCCCACCCCAAAAAAATCCAATACAGAGTTCGAAGTGCAGGCTGTTTTTTTTTACTTCCATGTCACCAGCAGTCACCAGCTCTCATCTCATTCTTCATCAGCCACAGAAGCATGGATCTACAAGGGAACAAAAAGGATCATTTAGAGGAGGAATGGGGAACCAGCAGCCTCCCAACAGAAGTTCTTGGACTATAAATCCCATCTCCATCCCTGACCAATCATTGGGGTTGATGGGAGTCGGAGTCTCACAGCAGCTGAACAGCTATAGTTTCCCTACCTGCTACAGCCACATTCCTGTCCACAAGATGCCCATAAGAGTCGGTCTGACCAGACACCGTCCCTAACAACGTAGAAGAGACTGTGTTTCTGGTCAGAGAGGAGGAGCTGCAGAATTTAAGTCACTCCTAGAGAGGAGTCAAGGCAAAAAAGGTGCTAGGCTGAGCAAGGCAGGCAATCTGCGGCATCAGCGTCAAACTCTTATCAATACATCCCTGCACTTATTCAGCTTCACCTTATTTGATTTTGCTGCTCTGCGTGTTTCCTGCCTTTGCCACCCCCTGCCACAGATTATGGGTGGGGAGGGAACAGCAGCACAACCCTCACCTCCCAAAATGCACAATAATGCCAATGTTTACTAGAGTGTCTGTTTCTCCAGAAGCATGTTTTTAAAGTATTTGTCCTATGGAATCGGAGATGGAGGGGACCCTGGAGATCAAGGCTAGGGAACCTGTGGCCCTTTAGGTGCTGTTGGACTACTCTCATCATCCTTGACCGTTAGGCAGGCTGCCTGGGGCTGATAGTGAATCCAACAGCACTGGAAGGCTAAGTGCTCCCCAACCCTGCTCTTAATTGCCACAGGAAATCCAGAAATCTAGAACGGGTTCCCAAACTGGTCCGCAAACTTTCAGGTGCTCTCCAGTGTGTCTGCATTAAATATAGTAAAGGTAAAGGGACCCCTGACCATTAGGTCCAGTCGTGACCAACTCTGGGGTTGCAGCGCTCATTTCGCATTATTGGCAGAGGGAGCCGGCATACCGCTTCCAGGTCATGTGGCCAGCATGAGAAAGCCGCTTCTGGCGAACCAGAGCAGCACACGGAAACACCGTTTACCTTCCCGCTGTAGCAGTACCTATTTATCTACTTGCACTTTGACGTGCTTTTGAACTGCTAGGTTGGCAGGAGCTGGGACTGAGCAATGGGAGCTCACCCCGTCGCAGGGATCTGAACCGCCGACCTTCTGATTGGCAAGCCCTAGGCTCTATGGTTTAACCCACAGCGCCACCTGCGTCCCCCGCATTAAATAGACTGCTTTTTAATTGCATTTTAAAATTTATTTTACGGTATTACCATTTGAATTCTATGGGGCACAATAAAATACAACATAAGAAAGAAAAGAAGCAATACAAACACAGAGACATACAGCACCTGCAGATACTACATGAAGCTCTCACATCTTCACCCTAAACATACCCAGCTCCTTTCCATGTCTTACTGGAATAATACCAAAATTTACAGAAAGGGCCTGAAGGTTTGCTGCCAAGTGGACACCCCCACCCTGACCTTCCCTGCCCCTTTATAGCAATCTATACCCACCCCTTCAGCAATCTTTGGCCAATGTAAGGACATGAGGATCTCATCACTGCTGTTTGGGGCCCGTTCCAGGTTCCAGACAGTGAGTGACTCAAAGGTAGACTTCACCCGCACCTGCCGCTCCTGTAGGAAAGAAGGGACAGTCAATGGGGATCCAGGGATCCACCCTCCCCTCTCCAGGCTCCACCCACCCAACAGCTCACCTGCAAAGCTGCATCATCTTCCTCTAGGACCAGCCCCATGTAGCCCTCCGGTAGGAGGACTTCCTTCCCTTTTAGGCTCCGCCCACGGAAGGATACGGATTCCTCTGCTGGGCAATGCAGGATGACAGAGGACACAAACAGACAGATTCTCAATCTGGGCTCTCCAGGCAGAGGGGGCTCCCCACCTGCTCTCCAGTCCCTTTAAACTGGAAATGCCTCCTGGGACCATCTGCATGCAAAACTCCGGTGTTCTTGCTCCTGCTCTAACATAGTCAATATTGTTGTTTTATCACAATATATTGTGACACTAGGGAAGGAACGAGAGAGGGAAAGGAGCAAATTTCTGTCAGGCTTCTAGAGTGACGGTCAGTTTATTCTTTTAGCATATTATTTTATTGTTAATATAATGGGTGATGGGGAGAGGGCTGCGATCGATGAATGTTTTGGGCCACAAGACTCTTACGCCACAAAGGCTACTACAAATCGCAGCACCAGTAAGGGAAGGCTTGCTTCCACAATAGGTTGAGGGACTTAGAGCTGATGAGCCCCACAGCTTTGCCCTGGAAGACCTCAGAAGATGCTGAAGACTGGCAATTATGGCAGCCAGCAAAGGCTTGGGGTTGAATGAGATCCTCGTTCACCTCAGGGAACAAGACCAAGGAAGGTTTAGCCTTGAAGGCAGGAAATGCCACCTGTGCAATTCTGTCACTTATAGGAGGCATTTCTGTGGTATTGTTTTTTCTTGTGATGATTTTTATTTTGGTTAAATAAAAAAAGCCTTCTAAATGAATAGATATATTATTACTGGATTCCATACACGCTGTTCCAGGCCAGAGCTCAGTGGTCGGAGCTTGTGCTTTGCATGCAGGTTGTAGGTTCAATCCTGCCTGCGGTGCTGGAGAATCACTGCCAGCCAGTGTAGACAATATTGACCTAGATGGGCTAATGGGTCTGTTCTAGGGATCCTGCACCTTTCATAGCTGTCTAGAAGAGGGAATTTAGGCAGATGTTGTTCTATCCAGTCCTCTTCTCCCCCCCCCCCAAGTTGTCCACCCTCTCCCATGCCTTCCCTGGTGCTCCATTACTGCACTCAGAATTCTGAGCCTGCCAAGGTAACACCCTCTTTGCATCCTCTCCCCTGCCCCATTTATTTCAAGCAGCACCAACCCCTCGCAGCGCAATCCACTCCAGGGTGGAGACTCTGTACACAAAGTTTCTTTAAAGCACACTATTCTCCCCTCAGAGAATTATGGGTACTGTAGTTTGTTAAGGGATGCTGGGAATTATAACTTTGTGAGGGCTAAAACTACAGTGCCCAGAATTCTTTTTTAAATATATTTTTCGGGTGGTGGGGTGGGAAAATGTGCTTTAAACAGATATGGTGTTTTCCGTAGCCCAGGCCTACTTCGAGATACAAGACTGCACCGAGTTCAACGGGCCCCGAGTTCGGATTCCGCCCTCCCCGCGCGCGCCGTTTCTCTCCCCCCCCCCTTGCAGAGCAAATCCTACTCTCTTCCCCAAGTCCACCCGGGCAGATAAAAGTCCCCTCTCGATCCAACGGGGCCTTAGTGCCCCCTAACCGGCTGCCCAAGGGGTCTGCGTCCCACTCTCCTCCTGCTTCGCTCACCGTCCGGTTCTCCGGGCCGTCGAATGGCCGGCGTGAAGTACCGCCGCACCGCAGCGGCGCCGTCGTGCCGGACCACGCAGGGGAGCAAGTGGAGCCGCTCCCGAGGCGCCCCGGGTAAAGAAGGCAGCGCCAGCCGCGCCGGGCCCCGCTCCTCGCCAGCCATGAGCAGCACAGACGACCGCACTTCCTTCCTTCCTTCCTGCGGAGAAGCCTCCCTCCTGCGCCCCGCCCAGGCGCATCCACTCCCGGGTCGTGCCCAGCCCAGCGCCGCCTCCTGCGCCCTCCAGCGCGCATTGGACTCTCCTCCGCAAGCCGCGTCCGGCTTCAGCGGGTCCTGGCGGGCACGTCCGACTCGAAAAGGGAGTTCGTTCCCCAGGAAAGGGCTGCCACTTTCGCCCTTTCTATTTACACCCCCCTGCCAATCTTCAATTCGGTTATCCCACATTTCTGCAGCATCTTATTTTATTTTTTGGCAATTTTTTTTCTTTTTTAAAAAACACCCTCGTGCAAATCATAGAATCGTAGAGTTGGAAGGGAGCAACTAGCTCAATGCAGGAATCTTTCAGCATCTTAAGAGGTAGCTGCTTCTAAGAAACGCATTTAAGTATATAGTTTTTTGGACGGACGCCCACGTGCTTGTAAGCACTTTCTAATAATATAATTCATTTTCGTATGTTGTTTTCATGTGGAAGAGAGAGGCACTACAGGAGAGGTGAGGGGGTGTATTCGAGAGCAGCCCTGCTGGATGAGGCCAGCAGCCCAACTAGTCCAGCATCCTGTTCTCACAGTGGCCAACCAGATGCCCAAGAGAAGGACTGCAACAGCACAGTTCCTCAGGAGTCACTTGCGTCCCCCCACTGCACTTGCATATAGTGAGAAGGTCCCGTCCCGGCATCCAATGAAATGTGGGCATGCTTAAGCAGGCACATTCCCTGTCCAGAGAGGCCAAGCCAGTGCAAAGAGGAACTGAGCAGGAAGAGGACACTGTCTCTCCTGCACAGTCCATTTTTTAGGAGATATATACAGAGACTTTTTGCAGGAGGTAGTGCAGGCAGGCGGGAGCTGGGTTGGCTATACAGTACACACATACATACACACAACTTCCCTTTGTCTGATCATAGAACTGCAGAGTTGAAAGGGACCACAAGGGTCATCTGCAACGCAGGGATCTTTCTACCTAATGTGCAGTCTGAACCCACAACCCTAAGGTCGTCTCATGCTCTACTGGCTGAGCTATCAGAAATCAATATACATTACGCCCATAGCATTCCCCTGATCCACCAAGCTTGTAACTCTATCAAAAAAAGAAATGAGATTTGTCTGGCATACTTGTTTTTGAAAAACCCAGGCTGGCTGGGTCTTGGTCATCGCAGCACCCTTTTCTACCGGACTTGCAAAATACATCCATACGTGTGCATTTATTTATTTTGGGAATGCAAAAATGTTTAACAGATATACAAGCCCAGACTGCTTTCCCCCCACCCCACAATCCATTCTTTCAATTCGTTTCCGTGAGACTTTGCAAGTAGCTGTTCAACGAGGGCAGCAGTCTCCAGTTGTCTGTGCGAATGCCCACGCAGGCTGCCTCTCCCACACTCTGCACCCGGAGGAGAATGTGGTACTGGGGAGGGAGGGCCATGCCAATTTCGTAGGAGCCTGACTGCTCGGCCAAAACGTACCGGGAAAAGTGATCACATACAAGGGATGGCAGGGACTGAGGTGCCACGGGCCAAGTGGTGAGGCTTTCGGCGCCCGCTTCATTGCTGTCGGGGTGAAGGCGTTGCCAGAGGGTGCCAAAGAGACGACGGCGCTTTTCTAAACTCCAGGAAGGCACCGCCAGGGGCATGAAGAGATCGGGAAAGGCTACCTCCAATGGCTCCAGCTGGCTGGAGCGCGTAAGGCCTTCCTGGGTTGTGTAGAGAGCAAAAACACCCAGCCGCGTCGGGTAGGGGCAGCGTGGCTGCAGCGTGAGCGTCAGCGTCTGGGGAGGGCGCGCTGCCGAGAGACAGGGCACGCACAGTTCTGGGACGGGCTCGTAGTGCCGGTCGGAGCACGTGAAGCGAAGGACCACGCAGAGCAGGAGGTCGTAGGGGGGGCTGGCAGGACCCATGTGGACCAGCTGGTACGTCAAGCTGAGCTGCGATGGGGTGCGGGGCTCCAGCAACCACTGGCAATAGCCCTCCACGTCTTGCTCAGGGCGAGGGGCCTGCTCAGGCCTGTTGCCGCTCGCCCCCACCCGCCGCAGCCTCAGTGGGGCTGGCTGCACTGGGTGCACGGTCAGAGAGGCCACAAAGCTCTGGCTGTCGGCCACGATGGAGGAGGAGAGCGTCCGGGCCTTGACCGCACCTCCCGGAGCTAGCACGGCCCCGAGCTTCTCGCCAGAGAGGTTGGCCAGCAAGGTGTAGTAGAACTGAGCCCGGTCTCGCACGTCCACGTCCAGGTGGCTTAGAGACACAGCCTGCAGGAGGTCGGCTAAGTGGGCCGGGGCGGGCAGCGGGCGCAGCTGCATCAAGTTGCGGCAGACGCTCAGGAGGACCTGCCCCGAGCCCCAGCCCCCAAGGCGGCCTGAGGCTACCAGGCGCCTCAGAAACTGCATGGTGCTCCCCTGAGGGACGTCCTTTTCCTTTGCCAGCCGCGCCAAGACCTTGAGGTGCCATGGCAAGTCCTCCTCTTGCAAGGGAACGCCCACGACGAGCCCTTGCAAGGCCTGGGCCAGCCCGCCGGCCCAGCCGCCCTCTTCTGGAAACTTCCACGCCTCGTCCAAAAGATCGATCAGGTTCGGCGCCAGGGCACAGTTCTGGCGGTACAGGCCCAGGAGGCACTGGGTGAGCTCTGCCATCAGCTGCCCTCGGGAACCAAAGTAGCGGGCAAATAGGAAGGCTGCCCGGAAAAAAAGCCGGGTGGCCTCCGGTCCTCCTCCCCTGGCCACCAGCCCCCCGAGGGTCAACACGTGCTCCAGGAGGTATCCCACAGCACGCTCGGCCGTTGGGCCTTCGCTCTCCACACACACCAGGCACAGCAGGTTCAGCCGGGCCAAAACAGTGCCCTGGTCCTGGAAGAGGCCGGGGAACAGGCCGGATGTAGTGCGAGGGGTGAGCAAGACCGGCAGGCCCTCGTCCTCCGTGGCCGAGCCCAGCGGCCGGTTTTCAGGGAAGTGCAGGAGGCAGTCCAAGTGGAAGAGCTTCACCGGGACAGGCAAAGCCGGGTGCTGGGCCAGACCCACGAGGCGGCGCAGCAGGAAGGCCTCGTCCTCGGCCGTGAAGAGGCTATCGGTGAAGAGGCCCTTGAGCTGCAAGACGGCATGCTGGAGCGCCACCCCCGCCGTGCCAAAGAGGCGCACCAGCTGTGCCTTGAAGATGGCGGGAGACTGGGTGCGGACGACGCTGACGGCCTGGGCCAGCTGCCACAGGAGGTGGCTCTGGGCCACAGGCGACAGGAGGTAGGAGCTGTCAAGGAGGGACGACACCACAGCTTTCAGGTCCTTGACATCGCCTGGTGAGGGGAGCAGGGCCAGCTGCTCGAGGGTCGCCACAGAAAGGTCCCCCAGTTCCCTGGTGGCCTCCCACACCAGTCCCTCTTTGCTCTCCAGGAGCTCCCCCAGAGTCCCTAGGCCCCCCCGCCTGGCCAAGCGCAAGATGGCGTTCCTCAAGGCCAGCCCGTAGAGCAGTGTGTAGCCCTGGTGGGCGGGCGACGTCTCCTGGTGTTGCAGGGAGCGCAGGACGGCCAGGCGCTGAGAGAGGAGCCCCGGGTAGCAGCTCTCAAGCTCCCGCAGGCACTCGCAAGCCGCGACTCGCACGGGGCGCTCCGTGGCTCCCCCACGGCAGTCATTGAGGTCGGACGCCAGTTGCAGCAGCAGGGAGAAGTATTCATGGGCAGTCTGGCAGCTCTCGGCGAAGGAGTCCGTGGCCACCAGTACTGTTGCCATGGCATAGAGGAGTTGGCACCGGAAATACGCCTGCTGCTTGGACGAGGCGCCCAGCTGGCCAAAGAGGGAGAGGAGGGACGCGGCCACCTCTTGCCCAGCCTTGGCGTCTGGGCACAACAGGGTGGGGTACTCCAAAAGGAGGGTCAACATGGAGATCTGTCCAGAAGGAGGGAAAGAAGAAGCTGTCAGGGAGAGCCAGGTGGAGAAAAAAACCAAGTCTTTAGACTTAACCTGACAGAATATGCGCAGCTTGCAGACTTAACATACAGGTGTATTTTTGTATTTTTGTATTTTGTATGTTTGTGGATAAAACGATTAATAAAAAATATATTTTAAAAAAAAAACATACAGGTGAAACTCAGAAAATTAGAATATCGTCAAAAAGTGCATTTGTTTCAGTAATGCAACTTATTAATTTTCTTTCCATTTTTACAAATGCTTTCTTTTGGAAATTCCACAGTAATGAAACAAATAGTTAAAATAATTAAACAAAAATAAACATTGCTATTACATTTCATTAATTACATTCGATTTATTATTGACCCGCCTAACGACAAATAATTACAATTACAACAAACAAATGCACTTTTTGATGATATTCTAATTTTCCGAGTTTCACCTGTATAGAATAAGAGAACAAGAAGAACATATGTTCGGAGAAGATAGGAAAATGTTTATTGAATATATAGGAAAAAATTGTGTACACTTGAAAACTCTGGCAGCGTTAAGATAAATTCAACAGTGTAAGTAAGTTCTGATGGATTTAATAATGGAATACTGAATGGTTTAGTTTTTGTAAAATATTCAGGGATTTATGATATGCAAAATGAACTATAGAAAGAGAAGAATGGAAGTCATTGATATTTTAAGGATGCTTAAATGAGCATTCTAAATTGTGAAACAGAAAATTGAATTTAAAAAGTATATAAAAAAGGGGGGGGAGTATTTAGAAGGCCCTCCATGAGGGGGCATGTCTGACACTGAGCAGGGTTGAAATCCCCACTCAGTGAGCTTGGGCTAGTCACCGTTCTACCTCAGGGGGATAAATGTGGAAGGAAGAGAACTAGTTATGCCACCTTCAGCTCTGTTGAAGAAAGGTGGGCCATCAATGAGACAAACAAACAAATTATCTATAGGTTTTTGAAATGTTCCTCCCTCTCCCCCCATCCTCCTCCTTTAGGTCTTTTTATTTGCCTCTTTGTTGTTGTTGTTGTTTTGCATTGTGTTACAAGTATCTGTTGGTGTTCACATTGCATTTACATGGGGTACATGTGCAGATTGGTTTGATTCATAGTTTTGCACACCAGTGGGCACATTCCAAATTTTGAGGAAGCCGATCACAAAATGGCAGCCGTGTGATGTGCGGCTAAGACAAAATGGCCGCCATGGGCGACGCAGCGCATCCCAAACGGCAGTCGCGTCTAAAAGAGGAGGGAAAGAAACGGGGGAAACAAAATGGCGTGTTGCTGCCCACCCCAATCTCGTGCATTGTGGATTTTTGAGATGTTTACAGTCCTTGAAGACCTTTTTTGGGGTGCCATACTGGACAGTTGGTAGACCTGCGAGCAAGACTCTTTGCTGACTTTTCCTCCTCTCCAGGCTAGTGGTTTTAGTGGGCTCATTGACAGGGTGGTCTTCCCAACCGAGCGACAAGGCCAGTCTCACAACTCAGCCTTTTGTGGGTGCTGGGGGGGAAGTTAGAGGCGTGTTTTCACCTCGCCCACCCCGTCCCACAAACACCCTCCAAGCCGTGGGTCTCACGTACCTTGACCTGCTCTCCCAGCCTCTCGCCTCGAAGCTCCTGCAACAGCTCAGCCACAAAGGTGTCGCCGGCCCCATGGGAGAGGAAGGCTGTGGGGCACGAGCGGAAAGAAGCAACTGCACTGGCCCAGCCTTCGCCGCTCCTTGACCCCATGGCCGACAAAAGACTAGGGGGGAAGATAGATTATGTTAGTCAAGCTCGTGGACGATGGGCCTTCACACATCCCACTTAGTTAGCAACCCTAGTCTTAAGGATGTGGAGGGCTGCTACCTCCTCCTCCTGATGCTTTGGTCACCCCAGAGGGCATCATTTAGGGCAGGCGTCCCCAAACTTCAGCCCTCCAGATGTTTTGGACTACAATTCCCATCTTCCCCGACCACTGGTCCTGTTAGCTAGGGATCATGGGAGTTGTAGGCCAAAACATTGACCACTAATAGTGAAACGTAAGTTGTAGATATTTTTCCACATTTATAATGCTATTTTTTTATATACAAATGACATGAGAAAACATGAAACAAAACATAATAATAAAAAATCCTTCCAGTAGCACCTTAGAGACCAACTAAGTTTGTCATTGGTATGAGCTTCCGTGTGCATGCAGGAAACTTGGTACAGTATACTTATTTGTATAACAGTATTCTTGTTTATAAAACCCAATTAAAAAAACTAAAAACTAAACTAAACAACTAACTAACTAACTAACTAACTAACTGATAATACTGTACAAAGATGCTTGGTTATTGCAATGGCTGCCCCATAGCGTTCTGGGCCATAGGCAGACAGGGAGTGAGCGTAATTCAGTCAGTAGAGCATGAGACTGTGAATCTCAGGGTCGTAGGTTCAAGTCCCATGTTGGACAAAAGATTCCTGCATTTCAGGGGGCCAGATTAGATTACCCACGTGGTCCCTTCCAACTCTACAATTCTATGAAATGTAATATGTCAGGCGAACCTGTGGCCTCTTGACGTTGCTGGACTACAACTCCCATCATGCATTTCTACCCCACCTCCCAGCAGCTCCAGGTGGTTGTGCACGGTTCCCTTCTTCCCCATTTTATCCTCACAACAACTATGTGGGGTAGACCAGGCCGAGGGAGCAGGGCTGGCCCAAGATCCTCCAGGGAGTTAGGGGGCCACATACTCCCCCTCTTCAGGAAATGGGGCCCGCATTGTGTGGGGCTAAGAGAAAACCCCTTTGCACAGGGGAGGAGAGAAAGTGACTTCCATAGGGTGCTGTAGGAAGGATGGTGCGCCGCCCCACCCCACGGAAGGGGGGTGGCCAGGTCTAGATCCACAGAAAGTTTGTGCGCGTGGAGGGAGACCTACAAACAACAGGGACTCGTGGAGGTGCAGGGCGGTAGGGTTTCTGTGCGGCCAGGGAATGTGTGGGACAATGCACCCCACCCCCACGGACCGTTTGCACGCAAATGCAACGGCTTCCCACCCGTACCTGCGGGCCTCGCTCGCTCCTCCACCTCCGCTTTGCAATTGCAGCCGCTCAGCTGATCTCCGGTCCTGGGCAAAGCGGCGCTTCCGACTTCCCTTCCCGACGATCCCGCCGCCCGCCGCTAGAGGGAAACGGAGCAGCGGCGGAGCAGAGCAGAGCAGGAGAGGCGTAAGTGGAAGAAGCGGCGGTGGGTTCATTTCAAAGTTCTCCAAAGTTCTCCTCCTCCTCCTCCGAAAGCCATTGCTGCCTGTCCTGGGAGGTCTCTCCTCTAATCCCGCCCCTATGCAGCCCGCCGAGGACGAGTGCTCGCGAAAGACACACCGCACATGCTCTGAGACCAATTCCAAAATTATTACAGTAAAGGTAAAGGGACCCCTGACCATTAGGTCCAGTCGTGACCGACTCTGGGGTTGCGGCGCTCAACTCACGTTATTGGCCAAGGGAGCCGCCTTACAGCTTCCAGGTCATGTGGCCAGCATGACAAAGCCGCTTCTGGAGAACCAGAGCAGCACACAGAAACACCATTTACCTTCCCGCTGTAGCGGTACCTATTTATCTACTTGCACTTTGACATGCTTTCGAACTGCTAGGTTGGCAGGAGCTGGGACCGAGCAACGGGAGCTCACCCGGTGGGGGAGGGGGGCGGATTCGAACCACCCACCTTATGATCAGCAAGCCCTAGGCTCTGTGGTTTAACCCACAGCGCCACCTGGGTCCAAAATTATTATTATTAGTTATTTAATGTTTGAAGCAAGACCAGGGAAGAAGGCACGCAGAAGGGCAGTAGCTCAAAAGCACGGCCATTTCCTTGCACAGAGACGGTCCCTGGTTCAATCCGTAGCATCCCCAGGTAGGACTAGGAACAGTCCCTGACCAAAACTCCGGAGAGTTGCTGCCAGCCAGTGTCTACAGTATAGAGCTAGATGGACCAGCTGTTTCCTATGTCCCTGGGAGAGCATGTTCCATCATTCATGGAGCCACCAAAGAAAAGGCCAATTTCAGGTAAGTGACAGCTGCAACCCACAAGAGGCTAGAACTTGGCTCAGGACCTCAACAGGTGAGCTTAAAAACCGAGGCTGTACTGGAGAAGGCAGTCCCTGAGACATTCATTGTGGCCAGCGGTCAGGGAGGATGGGAACTGTAAACCATTTGGAGGGCCACAGGTCCCCTTATCCCTAGTGCAAGCCTTTAAAAGGGGGAAAGGGAACCCTTAGCAGCTTGAGGGCCACATTCCATCATAGGAAACCTCCCAGGGGCCACATACTAGGGGGGTGCAGTGCCAGAGGCAAATGTTGGCGGAGTAACAGACTACAGCAGACTACATCCCAGCCATGCAAATGCTATAGCTTTCCATGCAGACACACACTGAGACCTAGCAGGGCTTCATTGGGCCCCCAGGTTCTCCATCCTTGCTTTTAAAAACGCAGCCATCTTGAGCCGGGCCCAGGAAAAACACGGTCCTTTCCTTTTCCTAGGCCAGAGCGCAGGTCTCTCCCGCAATCCGGAACTGCACAATCGAGGAAAAAAATAAAGAAAGGGGAGGAGGCCTTTGTTCAGCTTCTCAGCTGTCAGGGAAGGGAACGGTGCCAACAGCTCCAGGGAGCATCTCTTCGGGCGCACTGCGCACGATGCCCAAGCAGCCTGTTGAAAGAAAACAGTTTTTGCTGGAAACTGTTGGCTCACCTTTTGGGAGGGGGCAAAGTGAGCGGTTACATGAACTGTTACTCAGGCCTTACTCAACGAAACTCCGGCAAGCCTGCTCTTGCCTTCAGCCTCCCTTCGCACCCAGGGCCGGGCGTAGCTGCCACGGGAAGCGCCTCCGTTAGTTGCTCTGGAGATCTTATCTGGAGAAGGAGCCTGTCTCCCCAGGTTAGCTCCCGGGTCCAAAACTGGGGGAAGCGGCAGTGGGGAGGGGAGGGGTTGCCCTTCTTGTATCTGAAACTAGCCTCCAGTTTAGAAAGTTTCTGTTTCTAAAAACCATGGCAAGTTTCCCACAGGAGAAGGGGATTCGTAAGGTGTTTGCACTTTCTAAACTTAAGCAGGCATTTGAGATAGCTGCTGGGGCTCATCCCCTCCTCACACAGTACACCCTGTGACCTGGCACTCTTGCCACCGGGGGTCTTCTGAACTAAGGGCACAAAAAAGGACTGCTTTTGACCATACACGGAGTGCTGAACATTTGGAAAAGGGCACCCCCCCCCAACCAAGGAATTGCGCAGATTCTAGCTGACTTAATCGGCTACATCCTGTTGCCACCCCTAGTCTGTGATGTGGATTATCTAACGAATTGAAGATACCCCAATAGGAAGTGGTACCGAATGTGGCTCGAAATTAAGCCTGTGTGTGAGATTGGAGAGGGGCAGTGGTTTCTACAAAGCAGTGCTCGACTGTGAGTCCCCAGCCAGTTTAGCCAATGGTCAGGGATGATGGAAGATGTAGTCCAGGCACCCCCAACCTTCGGCCCTCCAGATGTTTTGTACTACAATTCCCATCATCCCTGACCACTGGTCCTGTTAGCTAGGGATCATGGGAGTTGTAGGTCAAAACATCTGGAGGACCGCAGTTTGGGGGTGCCTGGGGTAGTCCAAGAGCTGGGGACCCAAAGTATGTTGGTTTAAGGGTGTTGTGTGTTTTTTTACCCCATACCAAGAATTTGAAGCACAAAGCTTCCTCCTAGGAATCCTGGGAGCTGCAGTTTGTTAAGGGTGGTGGAAATTATAGCTTTGAGGGGTAAACTACAGTTCCCAGGGAAGCTATGTGGTTTTTAATGTATTGTGCGGCTGTGATGTTAAGCCAGCCCTGCTGTGTTTGGAGGAGTCCCCCATAATCTGTCTGGTGAGATGTGGGAGGGGGGGGAGCTCTGGGCCCCTGCCTCCAAATCCTGCTCTGACAGCACCCACTGTGCAAAAAAATAAAATAAAATAAAATGAGAGAGCTGTTGTGTTTGCAGAATGGGAAAGGTTGCCTGAGGTTGACAGCTGGGGATCAGAACTCCCTGGGTGTCCGCTCCACCTGCCCCCACTCAGCTTCCACATTCCTGCTTCAGCTAACACACCTTCCAGCTTGCACCGGGACCTGTTCCCCAAGCGGTACCCGCCCATCCTGCCTCCAGGATTCAGCCCCAGGCAAGGGCAAGATCAACACCTCCAACAGCAGGCGACAGTTCTGAAGCATCAAAACAAATCCAGTCTTGGGATCAGCTAGGAGGGGCCATGGGTATAGCTTGCAGAGCGTGTACTCCACTCCCGAAAGGTCCCAGCTTCAGTTCCCTGTACCATCCTTACTTGAAACCCCAGAGAGCACCTCCCTGCCAGTAAAGCTGAGATTAATTTGCCAAAGGTGCGCACAGAAAAGCTGAATTGAATCCGAACAACCTGCTTGCAATACTAGGTTTCCATCTGAAAGCACTAGGTAAAGGACCCTTGGATGGTTACGTCAAAGGCGACCATGGGGTTGCGGCACTCATCTTGCTTTCAGGCCAAGGGAGCCGGCGTTTGTCCACAGACAGCTTTCTGGGTCATGTGGCCAGCTATGACTAAACTGCTTCTGGAGCAATGGAGCACCGTGACGGAAACCAGAGTGCACGGAACGCCGTTTACCTTCCCACCACAGCTGTCCTTATTTATTTATGTACCTGCACTGCTGTGCTTTCCAACTGCTAGGTTGGCAGGAGCTGAGACAGAGCAACAGGAGCTCATCCATCGCGGGGATTCGAATCACCAACTTTCTGATTGGCAAGCCCAAGAGGCTCGGTGGTTTAGACCACAGCGCCACCCGCGTCCCATACTGAAAGCACGATCCCAGTATTGTCTGCTGTGACGGAGTCTACAATGTGGTGTCTTCTGGGTGTTGCCAAACTACAACTCCCATGATCCCTGGTGGGATTTGCAGTCCAACAACAACTGGACCCAATTGGCAGGCAGCTGGACACTTCTAGGCAGACACCCGAGAAGGCCCCTTTTTAGTGTAGAAATGCCAGGGACTGAAGCAATTTGCATGCGTAATTGTATCCTCTACCCAGTGATTTACCACAGGCATCCCCAAACTTCGGCCCTCCAGATGTTTTGGACTACAATTCCCATCATCCCTGACCACTGGTCCTGTTAGCTAGGGATCATGGGAGTTGTAGGCCAAAACATCTGGAGGGCCGCAGTTTGGGGATGCCTGATTTAGCAGGAGGTTGCACCAGCTGCTCACTATCGGAGTCTGGATGCCACACTTAGCAGGCAGCACTCGTGAAAAGCCTGACCTACTTACCAGCTCCAGGTAGTTGGGCAAGAGACCTTCTTCCCCTAGGCAGGTAAAGGAGAAAGAAAAGAATGCACGCGTTTTTTTGGCTCCATACTATAACTGTAAACACAGCTAGTCTCGAAACACCTGAGATAAAGAGGTGTTTAAAACTTAGTCCAGTATCCTGTTCTGACAGCAGCCAAACCAAGTGCCTCTGGGAATCCCGCAAGCAGGAGCTGAGGGCAACAACAAGCTTATAATTCTCAGCAATTGACATTTGAAGGCACATTTCCTCTGACAGTGTAGGAAGAACATAACCGTCGTGGCTAGTACCTATCCTCCATGAATTTGTTGGAGGATGCTGGTCATCAAACCCTCCAAAAATTTCTCCAATGAAAAGAGGGTCGTCCTGTTCCATCACCAGCTTTGTTCTTGTTATTTATACCCTGTCTATTTGACTGGGTTGCCCAAGCCACTCTGGGTGGCTTCCCACATATTGTTGTAGTTTAGTCGTTTAGTCGTGTCCGACTCTTCGTGACCCCATGGACCAGAGCATGCCAGGCACTCCTGTCTTCCATTGCCTCCAGCAGTTTCGTCAGACTCCTGTTCATAGCTTCAAGAACACTGTCCAACCATCTTGTCCTCTGTCGTCCCCTTCTCCTTGTGCCCTCAATCTTTCCCAACATCAGGGTCTTTTCCAGGGAGTCTTCTCTTCTCATGAGGTGGCCAAAGTATTGGAGCCTCAGCTTCACGATCTGTCCTTCCAGTGAGCACTCAGGGCTGATTTCCTTAAGAATGGATAGATTTGATCTTCTTGCAGTCCATGGGACTCTCAAGAGTCTCCTCCAGCACCATAATTCAAAAGCATCAATTATTCGGTGATCAGCCTTCTTGATGGTCCAGCTCTCACTTCCATACATCACTACTGGGAAAACCATAGCTTTAACTATACGGACCTTTGTCGGCAAGGTGATGTCTCTGCTTTTTAAGATGCTGTCTAGGTTTGTCATTGCTTTTCACCCAAGAAGCAGGCGTCTTTTAATTTCGTGACTGCTGTCACCATCTGCAGTGATCATGGAAACCAAGAAAGTAAAATCTTTCACTGCCTCCATTTCTTCCCCTTCTATTTGCCAGGAAACATTAAAAAAAACTTTCCTATGCGGGGCTGCCTTCAGGTGTCTCCTAAAGGTTGTTTAAATTACTTATATCCTGGGCTCGGTGGTCACACAACTCCACGTCCTCCGACGTTTCTCCGATGAAATAGGGATGTCTTTAAGGGAAAGCGGGACATTCCAGGATCAAATCAGAAACCGCGATGGCTTCTGAAAACTGAGGACTGTCCCTGGGAATTAGGGAAACTTGGAGAGTCTGTATTTTGTGGGTTCAAATCCCCCAGTTTCAGGATGTGCTGGGTGGAGGAGGAGGAGTTCCTTTTGTCTGTCTGTCCTTCATTGGCTCGTCTGAAGTTCTGGCGACATAAGGGCAGGAGCAAACCTTCCTCCTATCCATTTACTCCACATGGTGCCTATTTTTAGACACCTCTGTGGTTTCCAAGGCAAGAGAGATCATGATTGCCAGGCAGCACCTCCCTTTTTAAATATTTATAGAACTTAGGGCCTGGCAATTGCACCCAAGTTCTGGAGGGGAGATCATACCCCAGTTTTGGATGGGGATTACGGCAGCAGGGATCAACGCGGTGCATGTGTAGACGTGCTCAACAACACCTGACAAACGCTTGACTCTGCCCACTGTAGATGCTGGCCAGGGGTGACAGAAAAGCATCCAGCACATGCTCAGAGATACTTTCTTCACAGCAGAGAACCTTACATGCCGCATTTTGTCGTCTTTTAAGGGATTTCTTATCCGCGTTGTAAGGGCCCATGAATCACCCCTGGCCCCTGGATTCCACTTCATGACAATCATGACTTTCTCAAGTTTCTAGTCCTTAAGATGCATATGGCTAAGAGAGGATTTTAGGACTGTCACTTTGGGTGCCTTCCATAGCGTCCTGTTCCTCAGCAGAGCTGGCAAGGGCCGATTACATTTATTCGTGCAAAAACAATGCAAAATCCTGCAGATTTTAATAACAAGTCTGAGAATCTTTTCTCTCTCTTTTTTGTTCTCTCTCTTATTCTCTCCCCCTCTTTTGATTTTATTGTCTAAATCAGTGTTTCCCAACCTTGTGCCTCCAGCTGTTTTCGGAGGCAACCTTGTGCCTCCAGCTGTTTTCCTCCAGCCGCCCAGAGTGGCTGGGGGAACCCGGCCAGATGGGCGGGGTATAAATAATAAATTATTATTATTATTATTATTCGGACTACAATTCCCATCATTCCAGACCACTGGTCTTGCTAGCTAGGGATGATGGGAGTTGTAGTCCCAAAACATCTGGAGGCACAAGGTTGGGAAACACTGGTCTAAATTATGCCAAGAAAGAAAGAAAGAAAGAAAGAAAGAAAGAAAGAAAGAAAGAAAGAAAGAAAGAAAGAAAGAAAGAAAGAAAGAAAGAAAGAAAGAAACATAGCTGCCAAGTTTTCCCTTTTCTCGCGAGGAAGTCTATTCAGCATAAGGGAATTTCCCTTTAAAAAAGGGAGAACTTGGCAGCTATGGAAAGAAAGAAAGAAAGAAAGAAAGAAAAGAAAGAAAGAAAGAAAGAAAGCCTGACAATTGTAACATTCTTGACTGCACACCAACAGCAAAGAGGGCGCCAGGATCTCCTTCCCTCTGACCCTGTTTTGCAAACGGCAATCCTCCTCCTGCCTTAGTTTCCCTTCCGCGGGATAAAGTTAATGATACTCCTCCTGTCCCCAAGGTGGGGGCGGGCGGTTTCACTAGTGAATGCGGGTGAGGCAATCCCTGCACTGTGGAGATGAAAGCAGCAGCAGAGCCAACATTTAAAAAAGCACGGCGGGCTGTTATTAAATTAATATTAACTGGGACGCGATAACTGTGGGACACGTGCTCTTGTGGCCTCTGCAGCTTAAGCCCCACAGCCCTTTGAGCGCTGGGCTGGGAGGCAGTTCAAAGAAAGCACTCCCAGTTAGCTAATGGGCAGGTTGGCAAACACACACCCCATCCAGAAGTTGTGCTGGGTAGGCTGGGGCACCCAAAGCTTGCCTCCCTCTAGAGATCAGACTTGTGGGCAAGGCAACGTCCCAGAAATCCTAGCTCCAACTCTCTCCTCCTGCCCCCCCCCCAGCCCCGCTGCCTTAAGATGGGGTCCGATCTGAATATCCCAGCTGACCATGAGATCTGGGGTTGGTGTAGCCGGGCCAGGGGTCACCAAACTTTTTCAGCAGGGGGCCGGTCCACTGTCCCTCAGACCTTGGGGGGGGGGCTATATTTTGGGGGAAAAAATATGACTGAATTCCTATGCCCCACAAACAACCCAGAGATGCATTTTAAATAAAAGGACACATTCTACTCTTGTAAAAACATGCTGATACCTGGACCGTCCGCGGGCCGGATTGAAAAGGCTGCATCTGGCCCC
Organism: Zootoca vivipara; assembly: GCF_963506605.1. Classification (NCBI taxonomy): domain Eukaryota; kingdom Metazoa; phylum Chordata; class Lepidosauria; order Squamata; family Lacertidae; genus Zootoca; species Zootoca vivipara. The sequence continues at coordinate 28,436,978 of NC_083292.1, read as the reverse complement.
CGGGCCTTAGTTTGGGGACCCTGGTGTAGCGTTTTAGTCGGGCAAAATACAGGGCAAGGTGGGAATTCGGCAGCACACATATGAAACCAGATCCTCAAACCCACCCACTCATTTGTGGAGGGGGATTACCCTGCGTACGCCGCCCTTCAAAATAAGTTGCTGATTTTTAAGGCAGCTCCCCTAAGTGGGGTGTTTAGAAGTCCCATTCACACACACACACACACACACACACCTGCTTCAACTTTAGCAGACTAAAGAGGTTACTCTGACATCGGTGCCCGTTTTAGATGGTGAGCGGATTCTGGAAAACGCCATCCATGCTGATGGCATGTATGCAAAGCCCTACTGAATGAGGCACATCTAGTTTGGCATCCTGTTCTCAGTGGCCAACCAGGTGCCTGTGGTGGGAAGCCGTGAAGCAGGACCTGAGCACAGTCGCAACACTCTCCACTTGCGATTGCCCACAACTCACTATTTAGAGGCATATGGTGGAGGCCTCCTCCTCCTCCTCCTCCATGAATTTGTCCAATCCTCTTTTAAAGCCACCCAAGTTGGTGGCCATCATTGCCCCCTGTGGCAGGAAGTTCCATAGTTTAACTGTGTGCTGTTTGAAGGCCTTTCTCTTGTCTGTCCTGAATCTTCATTGGATGTCTGTAAGTTCTAGTGTTATGAGAAAAGCTTTTCCCTATCCGCTTTCTCCCTGCTCCGTGCAAATTTCTTTTTACACGTCTCCTCTTTCTGTCATGTTACTTGTTACTCACATTTCCTCTAAACTGAAAAGTCCCAAATGCTGTACCCTTTCCTCAGAGGGGAGTCACTCCATGCCCTTGATCATGCGGATTTGCCTTTTTACAAACCTTTCCCAACTCTACAATATCCTTTTCCGGGTGAGGCGACCAGAACTGCCCACAGTGTTTCCTAAAGCAGTAACACCATAGATTTGTAGAACGGCCATATGATGTTGGCAGTTTTATTTTCAGTTCTTTTCCTAATGATCCCTAGCACGGAATTTGCTTTTTTTTTCACAGCTTGCCTGTCCTCTGAAATAAAAGCCCTGAATATTGTAACTTTTTAAATCGTAACATATACTAACAGGGTGCATTAAGAACCAACCTGGTTATGTTTATAATACGCTGAAAACCAATGAAACGTCCATGAAACAAAAGAATAAACCCCATTCTTAGAGATTACAAATCTGAAACCCTGCCCATGCCGCCCCCTCAAAGGCATTCGTTCCCTCTCTCCTCTAACCATTAGTCACCTCTCCACAACAACGAAACTTGGAACAAAACTCGGGACTCAGGAGCCTTACTTCAAAAGAAGAAGGAATACCCTCCTTCCCTCATGTTCTCTCACAATTTAAGTGGATTCTCTCACAAGGCAGACAAGGAAAGGAATCCTAGCTTTTGTTTCATCCGCTCCCTGCAAGCAAAGCATCAGCAACCCAGGAATCTCTCCGCCTTCCAGGATGCCCACTATGTAACACTTTGCCGATCGTCATTCCTGTTAGTTTCTCCTTCCCTCCCTCCTCCCGGCATTTGGAGGAACCTGTTACACTGGCGCCACAGCCGGTCCCTTTGGGCGTGATCAGCGTCTTTCGGAAGCCTTGCATCCTGCTGACAGGCTATGTTATTGGGGGGTGGCAGTGGTGCGGGGGCAGATGGGCAAACTGGAAATCTGAGCGTCCCTTTAGGCTGCAAGGCCAGTTTCCAGGACCGGATCTAAGAGATGTGGCTCCCCAGGAATTTTATAGTTGCTGCTTCCTCAGTTCCTCCCTACTTCTGTGAGTGTACTAACCTGTGCCGAGACAGCGTGCCTCCGTATAACAGCAGTGCCAAATTTAGGGTGGTGTGAGTCATTCCCCCCAACAGAGTGCCGAGCCAAGGGGGCACAAAATAATAATAATAATAATAATAATAATAATAATAATAATAATCCTATATTTACATGCCCTCCAACATTTCTCCAGTGAAAATAGGAGCATCCTAAGGAAATGCAGGACGTTCTGGGATCAGGTCAGAAAACGGAACACTTTCTGTAAATCTGGGACCGTCCGTGGAAAATAGGGACACCTGGGGTGGGGTCTTGTAAGGGTGTTGCTGCGGCTGCTCTTGAGTAAAGACGCCCAAGACCGCTCTGTCTTTAAGAGGTTTATTGTGCATAGTATTTACAGTGCAGAGATAGCAGAAAACATGACCTCTCAGTCACTCGCAGAATCCGGGAGTGGACGTTTCCGGCTACGGGACCAGCATAAGAGTTTGGGCACCCCGAAACGCCTCCTCCCGCCCTTACATTTGGTAGCGCGCCTTAATTCGGGCGCCGGAAGGGACTGCCTGCTCCCCTCCCCTTCTTGGTCCTGGCGGCGCAGGGACTCTCCAACATCGCTGAGCCCTGACATCTCCGTCCTGCCAGGGCCGGCTCTAGGTAGAGTCCCGGTGATGCGGGGCGCCAGGCGAAGCCGCGCGGAAGCCATGCTGTGCCCTGCGAGGGCGGGGATGCCGGAGCGATCTCCGCCCCTCAGCACCAGGGTGCGCGACCTGCTAGAGACTGCCCTGCGTCCTGCCCACTTCCTGATTCCCCTCACCTGCCCCACTGTTGCTGCTCTCTCTGGGCGAAGTGCTGGTCAGCGAGAGGGGAGGAGGCTCCCTGTAGGAAGGCCCCCTGACAGGTCTATTTTTATATGCGTACCTTCTCAAAGTTAGGTACCTGTGGGCGATTGAGTTGCCGCAGCTAGTGTACTTCAGAGCATGCGCAGAACAGAATGTGAGTGGGAAGAGGGCATGGAAATAAGAGTTTTGGGGTGTGTGTGTGTGCGCCAAATTTTGTCCTGGCTCAAGGCACCATATTACCAAAGTCCACCCTAATACCAGTTTCTTGGAATCACAGATGGGGAGAGTCTTGTTGGGTTCAACATGGCACCCAGGGACCTGCCTGGTATCTGCATAGACACACTTCAACCTTTTTAAATCCATGCATGGCCCCTTTTAGCTAACACAGCAATCCCATGCCCACCCCCCTCCAATTCCAAACCTGGCTCTCTTATTTTATCTGGATTTTCAAAAGGATGGCAATATAATACCTTTTAATTATAAATAATATTTTCAAGCTTGATAATAAAAGATGAATCAAAATACTTATAATGTTGTTTTTTAAAAAAATAAATATATCACATTTAAAAAAAAATCCACAGATAATTGGAAATGACACCGAACGACTGATGCCGCATGCTTGTTGCAAGCATTTGGATTCTGGGCACCGTGGAAGACAGAGCACATCTTAGGTCGATTTCGATGTGCAGCCTGTTGCTCTGCTTTGTTTTAGCAGCCATAAGGGCAGAAGCACCAGCTTTGCAAAGCCACATGTGTGAAAACAGCATAATGATGCACAGGGACTGCTCTCCTGTTTTGTGGTATACAGGGAGCCATTTCAACCCAAACTTTCCCAAAGTGAACTGTTTGGAATCATCTTTGGCATACGAATCACACTTGCAGTTGAAAAACTCCTCCTGGGAGATACTGGAACCCTGGCAAGGACCGGATGTCAGTGGCAAAAAACGTTCCTCACAGAGTGCTCTTAAATTGTCTGCTCAGTTTCCTCTGCCAGAGGATTGTGTGCCATCTGCAGAACCAAGTTTGCTAACTAATGAAACTTTTCCCCAAAGGGTTTCTAGATAGTCCACGTCAAGGCTTATCAACACTTCATCTTGTTCCGCTGATTTTCCCTGGGGGAAACCGCTGCTTAGCACTCAATCGGTGCAAATGGCAATTCAAGTTTTCCCCAGATTGCCATTATTATTATTATTATTATTATTATTATTATTATTATTATTATTATTATATACCACCCTTCATCCAAAAATCTCAGGACTATTCACAGCATAAAAATACAAGATACATAATGCAAACAAAATATACAATAAAAACAAGAACAAAACTAACCAATAACCTCTCCACTCCCTCCTACAAACACAATCAAAAGGATATAGGATGTTAGCCCAAGGCCTGGTTGAAGAGGAACACTTTCATCTGGCACCTAAATATATATAATGAAGGCACCAGGCGAGCCTCCCTGGGGAGAGCATTTCACAAGCGACGAGCCACTGCAGAAAAGGCCCGTTCTCGTGTTGCCACCTTCTGGACCTCTTGTGGAGGAGGCACACAAAGAAGGGTCTCAGAGGATGATCTCAGGGTCCATTTGTTCCAATCTATCACAAAACAGAAGGTTTTCCCTTGGAAAAAGGAGTGGGGCAAGGTGGAAACCGCTCAGACCCACACTTTCCAGGCAAAGCAGAATGTCACGGTCCGGTCGGCAGGCGTCAGGACCAGAGGCAAGATGGTGGTGAAGAAGCAGGAACAGGTGCAGGGCTGAGGGTCCAGCAGCAGGCAGTTGCAGGGTCAAGGAGCAAGACAGAGACGAAGGTCCACAGGGCAAGAAGCAAGGCGAAGGCTCAAGGAAAAAGAAGCAAGGCGAAGGTCCAAGGAACAAGAAGCTAGGCGAAGGTCCAAGGGTCGAGGAGCAAGGAGAAGGCAAAGCAAGGGTCCCAGGAGCAAGGCGAAGGTCCAAGGAACAGGAAGCAAGGCGAAGGTCCAAGGAACAGGAAGCAAGGCGAAGGTCCAAGGAACAGGAAGCAAGGCGAAGGTCCAAGGGTCGAGGAGCAAGGCGTCGACAAGGCAAGGGTTCCAGGAGCAAGAGGCCAGAGGCAACCAGGCAGGGATAGCGTTGCTGTGGCAAAAACCTGAAGGGAAATGCTGGGCTTTTATCCCTCCCAGCTCCTGCCACCAGGTGCAGTGAGATCTCAAGTGGCCTCACCTGGGTGACTACTCCTTGCCTCTCCAGCACAAGCTGAGGTCTTCACCTGTATGGCCACGCCTTGCTTCCCCAGCACAAGCTGAGGCAGGCCCCAGACCTGCAAAGCACTACAGGCCCCAGAGCCTGACTCCTGCCCATACTCCTGACACAGAAACACCCAGACTCAGTCCAGGCCTATGGCTGGTCTGGTCCAGGCATAGGCAAACTTGGCCCTCCGAATGTTTTGGGACTACAACTCCCATCATCCCTGGCCACTGGTCCTGTTAGCTAGGGATGATGGGAGTTGTAGTCCCAAAACATCTGGAGGCACAAGGTTAGGAAACACTGGTCTAAATTATCCGGAGGGCCGAGTTTGCCTATGCCTGGTCTGGTCCATCTGAAAGGCCTGTCTAGGAGATGGATGAGTTTAGTGAGCGAAGCCCAAAGGCAGACACCCCCAAACTGCGGCCCTCCAGATGTTTTGGCCTACAACTCCCATGGTCCCTAGCTAACAGGACCAGTGGTCGGGGAAGATGGGAATTGTAGTCCAAAACATCTGGAGGGCCGAAGTTTGGGGATGCCTGCCCAAAGGGATAAATAGTAATTAGTAATTAGTAGTCGTTTTCTGGATTGGCTCACTAACTGGATCACCTCTGCCTCTCACACCCAGCTGAAGTTCTCCCTCCGTCTCTTGTATTTGTGGGGTGGGGGGGGGGGGAGAAAAGGAAAATCATGAGTGCGGCACACCTCCAAGGAAGCAAACGTAGGTATCTGTTTTCACTGATGGGCAGTCATTGTGCTCAAAAGTAAACACACGCCCGCCCCCCAATCTATGGAAACAAAAAACTTTTTACCTTTTTTCATCCATTAAAATATGGCACCATGGACTGAGCAGGATCCCAGAGCAACTGGTTTGCTTCAGCTTCAGAAGAAGACATGCAGAGCATGAGACTAGGCTACAGAGTAAAAACAAGGAGGAATTGGAGGTCTATTTACAGAGGTGACAAAGTGCTACGTACCTCCCCAAAGAGTAACCTGAAGCAGAGAAGGTTCTGGCCAAAAAGAAGCCATGTCTTAATATGGCCCAGTATAGATACTGAGTTCACCTAATTTGTGTACTGTACATATTACCCCTGACATTGCCTGTCATTTACGCACTGATTAAACACCTAGACTTTGCATATCCCGTCTCCTCCCCTTTTCCCCAAACGGCACATTTTGGGTGGAAGTCTATGATGCAATATGATGGCTGGGGTGTACGCGGTGTTAGGGGAGGGGGACACACACCATGCTCCTGAAGTAGCTTATCCACCGTGGACGTGATCCTGCACTCAGCTCTCATTTGTGGCTCCTAGAAGCTGTCAGTATGCAACAGCAGCAACACCCTGGGAACGGCTTCAGCTGGACTGCAAAACCAGGTGAGGGTAGCCCGTGGGTCTCAAACACCCAGCGAGTTAGGGGCTTCCCCTGCATGCGAAGACAGGATCTGGCAGATTGAGGAGACGGAAACCAAGAGTGGGTCCAAGGGTCAAGAAGGCGGTTTGTGCGTGTGCTGTAGAAGGAAGTGAGGGGCAGATGGGGCTCATCCACCTGGGAAGGTTGCCCATCTAGGAGAAAGAAAACTCTAATCCTAAACTTCTGCTGCCTTGAAGGATATCTTCAGAAGAAATGGCTAAAGAGTAAACACTACACAAATCCAGAGCGGAGTCCCTAAGGCGGTCGGATGGCACCTTGTACGCCTCCTTCCAGCAACTCCTGCAGCCAACTGGCACCAAACATCTGGCTCTGTTTTCCTTTGAACAGAGCCATACAACACTGTCTTGCAGTGGTTCCGCTCCTCCCCCCTGGGCTGTGTTCAGAAAGTGGTGGGGGGGGATGAGTGTTCAGACCCCTGGGCTCTCACTTGCGGGGTGCCTCAGGGTTCTGTCCTCTCCCCCATGCTTTTTAATATCTATATGAAGCCGCTGGGAGAGATCATCAGGGGGTTTGGGCTGGGTGTTCATCAGTATGTGGATGACACCCAGCTCTACCTCTCTTTCAAATCAGAACCAGGGAAGGTCCTGTGTGAGTGCCTGGAGGCGGTCGGAGGATGGATGGCGGCTAACAGATTGAGGTTGAATCCTGACAAGACAGAGTACTGTTTGTGGGGGACAGGAGGCGGGCAGGTGTGGAGGACTCCCTGGTCCTAAACAGGGTAACTGTGTCCCTGAAAGACCAGGTGCGCAGCCTGGAGTCATTCTGGACTCACAGCTGTCCATGGAGGCGCACGTCAATTCTGTGTCCAGGGCAGCTGTCTATCAGCTCCATCTGGTACGCAGGCTGAGACCCTACCTGCCTGCAGACTGTCTCGCCAGAGTGGTGCATGCTCTAGTTATCTCCTGCTTGGACTACTGCAATGTGCTCTTTGTGGGGCTACCTTTGAAGGTGACCCGGAAACTACAACTAATCCAGAATGCGGCAGCTAGATTGGTGACTGGGAGCGGCCGCCGAGACCACATAACACCGGTCTTGAAAGACCTACATTGGCTCCCAGTACGTTTCTGAGCACAATTCAAAGTGTTGGTGCTGACCTTTAAAGCCCTAAACGGCCTCGGTCCAGTATACCTGAAGGAGCATCTCCACCCCCATCGTTCTGCCCGGACACTGAGGTCCAGCGCCGAGGGCCTTCTGGCGGTTCCCTCGCTGCAAGAAGCCAAGCTACAGGGAACCAGGCAGAGGGCCTTCTCGGTAGTAGCACCCGCCCTGTGCAACGCCCTCCCATCAGAGGTCAGAGAGATAAACAACTACCTGACATTTAGAAAATACCTAAAGGCAGCCCTGTTTAGGGAAGTTTTTAATCTGTGATATTTGATGTATTTTAATGTTTGTTGGAAGCCGCCCAGAGTGGCAGGGGAAGCCATTATTATTATTATTATTATTATTATTATTATTATTTGAACCACATCATTGAGGCCTAGGGGAGGGGGGTCTTGTCGTCTGGGCAGCCTGGGACCTACATACACCCTCCCCAGGCTTGCACCCCGGAGACGTCCCTTCAGTGCTGCTAATGCGGCAGTCTGATTTCACCCCCGGTGGGGCACTCTAGTCAACAACAAATGTGATGACCGTTCCATCTCCACAAGGACGGCAGCTTTCTAGATCAGGCATAGGCAACCTCGGCTCTCCAGATGTTTTGGAACTACAACTCCCATGATCCCTGACAACTGGCCCTGTTAGCTAGGGATCATGGGAGTTGTAGTTCCAAAACATCTGGAGAGCCGAGGTTGCCTATGCCTGTTCTAGATGGAATGACCCCCCCATCTCCTCCCCTGTGATCCCCTAACCAAGCGTCAAATATTAGTGAGGGCCGTCAAAAAAGGTCTTGAGGGCCACATGCGGCCCTTGGGCTGCATGTTGGACCGCCCTGCGTTAAAAGCATGAATGGAGAACATGTGGCTCTTCACTTGTTTCTTCTTCTTTGACCACTGGCCATACTTCATGGGATCTGGAGTTCAACAAATTCTGGAGGGCCACGGATCCCCCATCCCCAGACTACGGACTGCGTACACACCCACACAGCACCCTCCCCCCAAAAAACATGGGAACTGTAGCTTAGAATCATAGCGCTGGAAGGGACCCCCAAGGGTCATCCAGTCCAAACCCCTGCAATGCAGGAATCTCAACTAAAGCATCCATGACAGGTGGCCATCCAACCTCCAAGGGAGGAGAGTCCACCACCTCCCTGAGGGAGACCATTCCAATGTTGAACGGCTCTTACCGTCAGAAAGTTCTTCCTGATCTTGAGTCGGAACCTCCTTTCTTCTAACTTGAATCCATTGGTTCAAGTCCTACCCTCCAGAACAGGAGAAAACAAGCTTGCTCCAGCCTCCTTGTGACAGCCCTTCAGATACAGGTGAAACTCGGAAAATTAGAATACCGTCGAAAAGTGCATTCATTTCAGTAATGCAACTTATTTTTTTTTTTATTTTTCTTTCAATTTTTACAAAGCTTTCTTTTGGAAATTCCACTAATAAAAAAATAGTTACAATAATACAAAAATAAACACCACTATTACATTTCATTAATTACATTCCATTTATAATTGACCCGCCTAACGACAAATAATTACAATTACAACAAATAAAGGCTTGACATATCTTGCTTTGCATGTCATGCATCTATCTCATATATTGTTTTCACCGTTTAAGTGGCATTACTGAAATAAATGCACTTTTCAACGATATTCTAATTTCCCGAGTTTCACCTGTATTTGAAGATGGCTATCTTATCTCCTCTCTAGAGAGCTGCATGCAGTGCTTGGGGAGATGGAGCAGTCATCATAGTGCTTGTTGGCAACCAGCCAGATGGGCAGGGTATAAATAAAATAACAACACAATAATAATAATAATAATAATAATAATAATAATAATAATAATAATCCATTGGGTCCTAGCATGGGTGTAGCCAGGATTTATGTTGGGGGAGCAAGACACCCACCTGCCATTATCCTCTTGTCTCCTTTAGTTAAGTATATATATATTTTTTACTTGATGGGGGGGATAGCAGCCCCCCTGCTCCCCCTGCCTACACCACTGAGCCTCTTGGGCTTGCCAATAAGAAGGTCGGCAGTTCGAATCCCCATGATGGGGTGAGCTCCCCATCGCTCTGTCCCAGCTCCTACCAACCTAGCAGTTCGAAAGCATGTCAGTGCAAGTAGATAAATAGGTACCGCTGCGGCGGGAAGGTAAAGAGTGTTCCCATTCGCTCCGGTTTCCATCACGGTGTTCTGTTGCACCAGAAGCGGTTTAGTCATGCTGGCTACGTAACCCAGAAAGCTGTCTGTGGACAAACACTGGCTCCCTCGGCCTGAAAGCAGGATGAGCGCCGCAACCCCATAGTCGCCTTTGACTGGACTTAACCGTTCAGGGGTCCTTTCCCCTTTTTTTTAACCTAGCGTCCGGAGCAGGGGAAAAACAAGCCGGCTCCATCTTCAATGTGAAGATGCCCTTTATAGCAGCTTGATATGGCTGCTGGGAATTATAGCTCTGTTGGGGGGCGGTAAGCTAGGTGCCATGAATTGGGGGGGGGGGCAGGGAGGTAGGTAAATGTGCTTTACCCTATGTGTCCAAAGATGGCTGCTCCCTGGGCGTGCCCCCGCCCCCGGTCTCTGGCTGCTTCCCGTCACTCCAAAACACCCTTTCTTGTTTGCGGGAGCCTTGGCATCCCAAGTGCCGTTTGGAGTGCCAGAAGGCAGAACACGGTGAGCAGGTGCCTGCTGAGCCAGCCCCAATTAAGCACCCGGGACCTGGCTCGGGAGTTCCTGTGGCTTTGCCCGTGGGGCATCGCCAGGGCCCCAAGCAGGAGAGCCTGCCAAGGGACTCGAAGGCGCAGCAGCAGCAGCCACACCGCGTGGCAGGTGAATCACGTACGGTCCGGCCCTCGCCCAAGCAGAGGAACCTGAGGAACCGCACGACGCCGACGCCACTGGGGAGGCTCCCAGCCGGCACCGCAATGAAGAAGTCGCGAGCTGCTTCTGAGCACCCGCTCCCTTCCCCGAGGGGGAAAACGCAAGATTGGATTCCAGCACAGATTCCAGGAGCGTTGCCGCATCCACACCTGTCGCAGGCAGCCACTACAAAGAGCTTTCTCCTGGCACCTGGAAGGATAACGCATTTGCTGAGGAAGGGGGCCTTCACAGAATCATAGAGTTGGAAGGGGTCCCCCGAGGGCCATCTAGCCCAACCCCCTGAAATGCAGGAATCTTTTTGCCCAACATGGGGCTCGAACCCACAACCCTAAGATTAAGAATCTCATGTTCTGCCGACTAAGCTATTCCTACAGAAGTCATGGGGCAAAGCCAGCTTTTCAGGGATACAACCCCAAGCTTTGTACCTGATTACTACTACTACTACTACTGTTGTTGTTGCTGCTGCTGCTGCTGTTGTTGCTGTTGTTTTCTTTACCATGCCCATCTGACTCTGGGCAGCTTCCAACAGATATAAAAAATATAATAAAACATCAGACCTTAAAAACCTCCCTATACAAGGCTGCCTTCAGATGTCTTCTAAAAGTTGTGTATTTATTTATCTTCTTGACACCTGATGGGAGGGCGTTCCACAGGGTGGGTGCCACTACCGAAAAGGCAGAGGCCTGTAGCTTCACTTCTCGCAGTGAAGGAACTGAACAGAAGGCCCTCAGAGCTGGGACGTCAGTGTCCAGGCTGAACGCCGATCGTTTGCCAGAATCTCAGCTCAAGCCTAAAACCGCTTAAGAGGGGTGCAGTAGTGTCCCTTCCCCTCCTCCATCAATGGCCACTAGCTGCAGTGGCACCGATTTGCCCTTGCTGATGGAGGCAGCACTTCCAGGTGACCCGTTCACTGAGCATTCACCTGGATCCATTTGTGGGGAAGTCAGAAGATGCTGCGTCAAAGCAAGTTTTATCCCTATACAGTGTATTTTCCCATCCCTTTCTTTATTGCAAAAAAGAAGAAAAGTTGGCTCTCTTGGGGAAGTTGGGTTTCTTGCCCAAGATCTCCTAATGGACTATAAATCTGATTGAATCCCACCCCAAAATAATGACAAGTGGGGAAAGTGCATTTCCTGCAGGCATCTGTAGATTGGCTCTAGGACGCTGGACTAGATGGGCCACCGGCCTGATCCAGGAAAGCTCTTCTTATGTTCCCCCACTCCTGTCCTTGCACCACAAAGAGGTGCACTGGGCTGCAGCCATTAGGCCTCACACCCTCTTGACACCCAGGGCCTCCTGGCACTAGGGCACCAGGCTGCCCTCCCCCACAACACAGGAGAGAGATGCTTCTAGGACCAAGGTGAAAGCTCCCTTGTTATTTTTTGCTCTTCAGGTTTGGATGTTGCTAATGTAATCATGTTCTATTTACAGTGCTGAAATGTTGTCTTTTTGGTGCCTTGTTGTATTTGCCATTGTGTTGTTTTTATTATGAAACTGTTTCTTTGCACGGCTAAATTTTCCGATGCGTTCCTGCGATCTTTGTTGTAACATGCTTTGAGCGTGACTTTGTGTGTGTGTGTGTGTGTGTGTGTGTGGAGAAGTGGCGTACAGATACCGTAGCATTATGAATGAATGATTTGGAGACCCTCCCCCAGCTTTGCTGTCCCCCCTTCCCCTCAAAGAACTGGGAAAACTGGGAACTTGAACCCTGGAAGAAGGGGTTCCCCTCATTCAACCACCACTGTCACTTAGCACCACAACTGCAAGCTCTCCAACCTGCTCTGCCAGAACTACAAACAGGACCCAGGAATCCTGGTGTTTGGCTACCATCCTTTTGATTGAAATGAGAGGGTTTGCTTTGAGAAGGAGCTCTTCTGGAAGAGGGTCACAGCTGGTCCCCTGATCACTCACCACTTCTTTAAACAGGCTACCTTTTGCTTCTGAGCTGGCATCTGGGGCCGATGGTACATTCGAAGGCAGGTGTGGCCCTCGAGCCACCTGCTGCTGCTACCGGAAATATGTACAGTTGCGCTCTTTTCGTGGAGTGTAAGGGGTAGTTTGTCCACCGTTGGTCCCCACCCTGCCCTGAGCTCTCCCCTGTGGCTCCTAGAAGCTGTCAGCCTGCGACAGCAGCCACACCCCGGGAAAATTGCTTCGACCGGCTGGCTAAACCAGGTAGCCTATTGGTCTCAAAACACTTGGTGAGTTAGAAATCCCGCCTGCAAGCGAGGACGGGCTCTGGCGGATGGAGCAGACGAGACCGACAGGGCTCTAATGGTCAAGAAGGTGGTTTCTGCACATGCCGCAGAGGGAAGTGAGGGGCAGATGGGGCTCATCCACCTGGGAAGGTAGCCCATCTAGGAGAAGGAAAACTCTGCTCCTAAACTTCTGCTGCCTTCTGCTGCAGAAGAGAAGGTTAAGGAGTAAATCCTACACAATTCCAGAGTGGAGTCCCTAAGGCGGTTGGGGGTGTGTGTGCGTTGTATGCCTCCTTTAAGCAACTCCTGCAGTCAAGCCGACGCCAGAAGTATTGCTCTGCTTTCCTTTGGACCATAGCAGTGAGGCAGGGGGCAGATCTTATTGTCTGTGCAGCCCAGGACCTCCATACGCACTGCCCAGGTTTGTTCCCCGGGAGGGCACTTTGGCGCTGCTAATGCAGTAGTTTGACTTCACCCCCAGAGGTGCACTCCATTGTCTCTCGAGACAGACGGCTGCCAACAACTTATTTTCATCCACTCCAGGTCTGCCATGTCTACTTCTTCACTGCTCATACTATCCATGGTAGGGGCCCCTGACCATTAGGTCCAGTTGTGACCAACTCTGGGGTTGCGGCGCTCATCTCGCGTTATTGGCCGAGGGAGCCGGCGTAGAGCTTCCAGGTCATGTGGCCAGCATGACTAAGTCGCTTCTGGCGAACCAGAGCAGCACACGGAAACGCCGTTTACCTTCCCGCTGTAGTGGTACCTATTTATCTACTTGCATCTCGACATGCTTTCGAACTGCTAGGTTGGCAGGAGCTGGGACCGAACAACGGGAGCTCACCCCGCCGCAGGGATTCGAACCGCCGACCTTCTGATCAGCAAGCCCTAGGCCAGGTCCATACCTAAATTTGCTGAGGTCCATACCTAAATTTGCACTAACTGCCCCTCGCACCACTGCTGTTCAGCCGAGCCTGGAGACAACACTTCACCCATCTCATTATTAAGCCTTCACCCTTTTCACAAACAAAAACCAAATTATCTGAAGGCCCTAGAAACACCCAGTTCTGCCCCCCCTCCCTTCATCCATACGATACTAATTGAAGCCTCCCGTTCCGTTTGTAAAACAGTTGACAGCATTCATTGTGTTTGCCACTTCAACAATCCCAGACCCTCCAAGTGCCCCTATTTTCCCGGGTTTAGAAAAGCTGTCCCAGTTTCTGATTTGATCCTGGAATGTCCCGCTTTTCCTTAGGACGTTCCTATTTTCATTGGAGAAATGTTGGAGGGTATGGAGTTATGCAACCCCCTCCCCCCAGCTAACAAGAAAAGTAAATCTACAAACTTTAGAAGACACCTGAAGGTAGGCCTTTATAGGGATGTTTTTTTTTAATGAGTGTATAAACAATACATTTATTATTATTATCACCATTATGGAGCAGGACGTCCCTATTTTCATCGGAGAAATGTTGGAGGGCATGCAATCCTTGGAAGCAAAACGCATCCATACCCCCCACTCTGATTCACAAAATACACAAAACTCATTATACACCTTTAGGCGCCAGGCAAAAACGTTCCTTTTTCAACCAGGCCCTTGGCTGATCCGATTTACATCCTATGCCCTTTTAAAATGTGGGGTATTTTGGGGGGGGGCTACTGGGCTGTGGTTTTATTTTTATTAGGTATCTTGTGGTTTTACTGTAGATCTTGATTTTATTCTGTGAACCGCCCTGAGACCCCCCGGGGGTATAGGGCAGCATATAAATTCAATAATAATAATAATAATAATAATAATAAACTGTAGAGGAAAGTGACAGCAACTTGACCAAGATTGCACACCAAGGTCTGTAGCAGAGGTGGGGAATTAAAACCATCTCTCACTCTCTCTCTCTCTCTCCTTAAAAGCCACAACGATCTCCATAACCCTTGGGGAGATTCTCCTTCTCTGGGGCCCCGCAGTCCACACCCAGGGCTCTTCAGGAGACAGCAGCAAACACGATTTGAAAAGGCACCAGGACTTGCAAACCCACGCAGGAAGGGCCTGATTTTCCGCCTCACGCCACCCGCCCAGCTGACTTACCGCTGGAATATGCTCCGCCGCCCGCCTCCAGCAGGATCCTCCGTGCCGCAACCTGGAGAGGAACAACAGCGCAGCTTCTCCCCCGCCGCACCCCGCCCCATCCCCCGGGGCGCTGCGAGGCAGTTGTTTGCAAATGCGCCCTGCCATTTCTTCGGAGGCCAGCAAGGCACACCTGGACCTGACCTTGCCCAAACGCTCACCTCAAAGAATCCAGGCACGCAGCCCGGGAGCAGGTGGGGACAGGGGCGTAGCCAAGGGGGGGACGGGCAGCTGCTTCGCACCCCATCAAGTAAAACAATAGAAATAACTGACCAATCACGTCGGTTCTAACCCCCCCAAAACAAAAGTCATTCCTCCCCCCTAACTAAAATCCTTGCTACGCCCATGGGTGGGGAGGCTGGGAGTGAAGGGGGGGGGAGAGAAAAGAAAAGCACACACACAGGTTGCCCAGTGCAGCAGCTGTGGGGGGTGGGGAGAGAAGGGGCTAGCTGTTTTTTTTGCCCTGGGTGAAACCTCCAGAGGGGTGCCTTTGAGGTGCCCAGCCTGTGTCTGTGTGTAGGAAAATGTGCATTGGGTGTCTGTGTGTGTGTGTGTGTGTGTGTGTGTGTGTGTGTGTGTGTGTCAAACTGGGCCTTTGACCCAGGTGGAATAAAGCCTAGTTTGACCCTGGGTCCCCCCACCCTTCCAGCAAGATCAGTGGCCTCATCTCTCTCTCTCTCTCTCTCTCTCTCTCTCTCTCTCTCTCTCTCTCTCTCTCTCTCTCTCTCTCTCTCCTCTCTCAGAGGGATGGATAACAAAAGACTTCAGCAAACAGCAACACAAGAAGCAGCACTCAGAGTAGGTGCAAAGGAACAGTCACCTTCTCTTGCGAAATCGCCACAGCTGGAACGAACATCAAGAGTGGCTGGACGAGACCAAAACGGACGTGTAGTCCAATGTTTATTGTCCCTGGTGGGGCTCTGCCAGAAGCTTCTGGGAAGCTCACGTGTGAGCTGAACACCGTCCAAAATCACACCAAAAACCACCCCTACCTGAAAGACAGGGTGAAGCAGCCACTGATGTCTCCCCACCCCTTGCATGTTGCTGTCCTAAGAAGGGATAATGCACTTATAGTAAGCAGAGTTGCTGTTGCAGAGAGGACTTTGGAGTAGGCATGGGGGGGGCAACCTGGAGAAGGACAGCCTTCCACACGTTGAAGTGAAGTGTGTTGCAGGGGGTTGGACTTGATGACCCTTGGGGGTCCCTTCCAGCTCTACAATTCTATGATTCTATGAATAAATGCACACAAATGTCTAAAACTTGCAGCGGGGTGGGGAGACATCATTTGAAGTTTAACCATCTAAAGCAGTGTTTCCCAAACTTGGGTCTCCAGCTGTTTTTTGGACTACAACTCCCATCAACCCTAGCCAGCAGGACTAAGTGGTCAGGGATGATGGGAATTGCAGTCCAAAAACAGCTGGAGACCCAAGCTTCGGAAGTACTGATCTACGAGCCCACCCATTAAGACTGCTATTTTTGAAGCCGAGGACTGCATTCCCCATTGGGTAACCTCCCAAGGCCCACATGGCAGTGGTGGGCAGGACTAGAGGCAAAAGTGGGCACAGCAATGAATTAAATGTTAGTTTTTTACAGGAGGCAGGTTTCTGCACACACTCAACCCCCCCTCTCCATCTCAGGCTTATTTAATTCCTCATCTTCTAACATTGTGTATGCCATCAAACGCCAGCAGTGCCCTTCAGCTCTCTATATTGGACAAACAGGCCAAACCCCACGCCAAAGGATAAATGGACATAAATCTGACATCAGGAATCACAAGACAGAGAAACCAGGAGTAGGAGAACACTTCAATCTCCCAGGACATTCTATACAAGATCTCAAAGTAGCTGTCTTATTTCAAAAGAGTTTCAGAAATAGACTGGAAAGAGAGGATGGCCAAGGTATGCCAGCCTCAAGGAATGCAGACCTGGAGTTACCTCCTATAATTTCATACAATGTAATCAGTTTGCTGGGGGGGGGGGCGGGAACCCAACACCCTGGGGCAATGCACCCAAAGCCTTGCATCCTAATTCAAGTTACAGGTAGGTAGCCGTGTTGGTCCGACGTAGTTGAAACAAAATAAAAAAATTCCTTCCAGTAGCACCTTAGAGACCAACTACAGTAAGTTTGTCATTGGTATGAGCTTTCGTGTGCATGCACACTTCTTCAGATACACTGAAACAGAATGCTTATTCAAAAGGATGATTCCTAGCCATTTTGGTCACATCAACCCTGCATATTTAGAGCAATCTTATACCACTTTAATAGCCACAGATATTCTGGGAACTGTAGCTTGTTAAGGGTGCTGGGAATTGTAGCTCTGTGAGGGGGTCAACTATTAGCACTGTTAACAGTTCCCAGGATTTTTTGGGGGGAGGTCGGGACTGCTAACAAGGTATAGGAACGCTTTGAATGTATGGTGTCGATGTGACTAAACTAGGATTGACATCCAAGTAGACACGGTGTTAGGCTTGCACCGTTACTTCCAAACATGGCACAAACAGGACCTGTGACGGAAGATTTTATTTTTTTGAGATTGCCGAACTGGACTTGGGGAAGTTTAGTCTCAGAGGAAGCAGTAGCCAAAACAAAAAAAAAAGCCAGGAAAACCAACCCTAAGAAGAAGAAACCCATCAAATGTACTGGACTTCAATGATTTTTCGGGCCTTGTGTCTGCCATTGATGCTATTGTTCAGCCTTCGCCAGTCTCACACCCTCCAGATTCTCTGAATTACGTCTCCCACAGCTGGGCTGGGCTGATTGGATTTGCTCCTGAATGCCTGGAGGGCAATAGATTGCTTAACTCAGAGATTTTCAAGCTTTTTGAGTCCAGGGCTCCCTTGACCAACTGCCTTCTTTCTGCGGCACCCCTGTGGGGCTCAGGAGCCCAGTTATGTCACCCCTTGCCTGCAGAGCCGGCAGCCTCTCACCCCATTTCGAACACCTTCCCTTGCGGAGTGTTCCCTCAGCCTCCTCTCCTCTCCCCTCTCCTTGGGAGTCCTCTGGCTGCTGTTGCCACTCCTGCTCTCTGAGCTGCTCCTCCCCCTACCCCCCCCCGCCACCCCAAAGAGAGGCACCCCCTGCCCAGTCCCAGAGGCACCATTCGCCTGGGGAGCTTGTAGCCAGGGCTGCTGCAACAAACAGCTGTGCAAGCCTTTGGGAGGCAGAGACAAGAGGGGGCATCAGAGGGAGGGAGGGAGGGAAGGCACCCCTGACCATCACTGAAAGGAACCCCAGGGTGCCCTGGCACACGGGTTGAAAACCACTGGCCTAACTATTCAGTGCCCAGCAGAGGAGGTGGGGGCACAAAGAGGATGGGGAGGGGGGTGATCCAGACACGTACAGTGCCACTTAATCCATGGGGGGGAGGCATAACATAATGGGAAAGCATTGACTCAATCACTTGATTATTTCAAAAGTCTCATTTGATTCCTCCTTGAAACAGACCCTAACGATCCCAAATTCCACCCCTCCCCATGGCTTTTGCTTGGGATAATGCATCTGAACTCTCTCCCTCCCACCCCCCTTCAATTGTTTGACTGAGCTTTGTTCTCTGTGTTTACTGAAGTTTCCCATTCCAGGTAAGGAGGAAAGGGGGGCAGGGGAGAATGCAGCCCTGCCCCAGTCTTGCCTCCCAGCCTTTTTCTCAATCAAGGCCCCTTATCCAAATCCCTTGGTTGGTTCCTCTTTTCCTTGGGTGGGGCTAGAGGGGAGAATATTGATAAGACAGCGCAGCCTGGTCATATGCATGATTTCCCCCCTCCGTACAAGCAAACCCCACCTATTATTTTCATTTATTCCTAAATTAAGAACATTAAAAAAAAATTAATTAAGAGATTTTCCCCGGTGGTGGTGAAGTCTGGTTTCCCAGCAAATTAGGGGACTTGTGCTTGCACACTTTATCTCACATCTCAGGTTCCACAAATGCCCCCCCCCAAAAAAACAGGCACATGGCTTCCCCCAAAGAACCATGGGAACTGTAGCATACCCTCTCACAGAGCTACAGTTCCCAGCACCCTTAAGAAACTACAGCTTCCAGGATTCTCTGCAGAGAGCTATGTGCTTTAAATGTATGGTGGCCTTGCTCTCTTTTTTTCTTTTTAGGTGAAAACTGAGAATCTGGGTTTGTTTGTTTGTTTGTTTGTTTAGTTAGTGGGTCGCTACCCAAAAAAAGTCTGAAAGTGACTTAGTGCAACACATAAAAACCGTTTAAACAAGAACATTTAAAATAATGTGCAATACAAAATATCTGGATTATAGGATATGGGTTCATGGGATGGACAAGGGGGGGCAATTGCTCCCCCCCCTGTTTAGGAAGAAACCGAATTGCCCCACCCTCCAAAAAGAAAAAAAGAGAAATGTGTGCATGGGGGAACAACAGCCAAACCCCAGGCGCCATCCTGGAAAATCGTGGGTGCTTTAAGCACCCGCCCCCTCCCTCCTTCCCCCTCTCAAACCGGTTTGGCAGCCAGGTAACAAAAGGTAAGGACACCGTTATTTCCAAACGCATGCGCCATCCCCACCACACCCCCAAACATCTGATCTAATTAGAGGCAAGGAGAGGGACGAGTTTTGCTGGAGTCTCTCATTCTCCTGGCGCAAACAGCCGAACTCGCGTCTCGTTGGGGTGGAGGAAAAAGCATCCCCCCCCAACCGCCCACCACAACTGCGAATTTCACCGCGAGCGCGCAACTACCCGCTGCCCAGACGAGGTGGAGGTGGAAAAGAGACGGCGAAGTGCGAGGGACTTAACCTGCTCGCCTCGCCGGCTCCCTCCCACCTTGCTCGCTGTACCTTGACCCTCCGAGTTCAGCCCGGCGCGCCAAAGACGAACCGGCTCGTGGGGACTCGCGAAACCGAGCGGCTTTGGAACGTTTGACGCGCGGGCGTTCCATCCATAGAACGCCGGGAAACTTTTTTGTCTTTCTGAACGTTCCATTCGCAGAACGCCGGTAAACTTTTTTGTCTGAACGTTCCATGGACGCCCGTTAATAACGAAAACAACACTAAACTAACAGGGTTGCTGTTTTTTTTTTTTTGGCTTTGTTTTGTCTTGAAGTAGCGGGGGAAGAGGAAGTGGGCCAGGAGTAAGGAAAAGAGGCCATTTTTTGGGAGTAGCGGGGGTTTATTTATTTTTTAATTTTTTAAAGCGCTCATCAAAATAATTAAGATGCCCAGAGCTTTCCTCGTGAAGAAAACTTGCGTTTCTACCGGCAAGAGGAATTGGAGCGAACTTCCCGATGAAGAAAGAGGCGAGATTTACGTCCCAGGTGAGTCTTAGAGAGGGATGTGGTGGAGTGCGGCGAAACAACGGCCTCCGCAGCTTTAGAATTAAAAACCTTTGCTTTCGAGCGAGTTTTAAATTTTTAAAATTTATTTATTTATTAAGAAAACTGGTTTAGATGAAAATGCCTCCGGGGTGGGGGAGGAAAGGAGAGGACGGAACCAGGTGGCGCATAACGGCCACCATCGTTGGAGGGCAACCTTACGGGCTCCTTCGGGGCTCAGGCGCATTCCGGAGAGGCTCCGATCCCCACCCACTTCGTTTCCTGGAGGAAGGAGGGGGGTTTTGAGGGGAAACTGGGAGGAAGGGGGAGCGCGGTGGGTGAGGAGGAGGAGGAGGAGGAGCAGGAGGAGATCATAACTCCGTTCCCCATGAATCACCTTAAGGCAAAACAAGGGAATCGCTGCCTTACTCATTGCAACTCCCACACAGACATTTTCTTGGAGCGGATCGCACCTGCGCGGCGCGCCGGGCCATCCAGACCTGCGGCTCGCCCGAGAATGCTGGGAAAAGGCAGTTATGCGCGACAAGGCTCCGCTCGATCAGAGTGTGCGGCGTTTAAACACGCCGGCGATGGGGCTGGTTGGCTGGCAGGGAAGACCCGAGGCTCAAAGGGCCGCGGCGGCGCCTTTTCTAAGATGGGATTGGGCGCTCCGGACGCCGCTCTTGCTGCTCCCACGCTAATTAAACAAATGCAAACAAGCAAATTCCGAAGTTAGTTATAGCCTCGCTTCGTGCTACGGATTGAGGTGTCAGTGTTTCTGCCAGCACCGTCCGGAGGAGTTTGTGGTGATTTGGGGTTAAACGATCTGAATTTTTAAAAAGGCATAAACATTTTAGTTTTTGCAATATTTTCACCCTATGCTGTAAGTCAGGGGTGGCCAGCTCCCAAGAGACTGCGATCTACTCGCAGAGTTTAAAAACTGGCAGTGATCTACCCTCTTTTGGGGGGTTCAGGTTAAAGTTGTTGAGTTTTTCTTAGGGAGGAGGAAAGCCCTCTTTTTTTGGGGGGGGGTGCAGGGCAAAAATGTTTAGCTTTTTTTAGGGGAGCCAAAGCTGTTGAGCTTCTTTGGGGGGGAGCCAGTGATCTACCAGTAATCTACCAAAGGCGTCCAGTGATCTACTGGTAGATCGCGATCTACCTGTTGGACATGCCTGCTGTAAGTAATGGGCCCCCACTCATTTTATGTTAGAGCTTAATAATTATTTCACTATTAATATACTACAGGCATCCCCAAACTGCGGCCCTCCAGATGTTTTGGCCTACAACTCCCATGATCCCTAGCTAACAGGACTAGTGGTCAGGGATGATGGGAATTGTAGTCCAAAACATCTGGAGGGCCAAAGTTTGGGGATGCCTGATATACTACTACTTAATTGTATTTCAGTTCAACAATTACTTTGATAAAATACATATTTTGTTATGTGCAAATGGCTTTAGATAACTGAGGTCTATAAATTACCATATAGCATATATTCAACACAAAAAACAGCAACAATTTGTTGTTGACAAAGGACAGCTGGACATATAAAGGGCCCCATTACCTTCAGCAGCTTAGGGCCTCATCAAACCTAAATCTGGCCCTGAACTGAATCCTGCTTGGAGTAAACCCACTGTAACCAATGGACTTTAAGGTACTGTAGTCATGGCCATTGATTTCTATGGGCCTATTCCGAATAGGACTTATTTGAATACAGTCCTTGCTTTAAAGAGAGAGAGAGATAGAAACACTGCAGGAGTTTGAAGTAGTTTGCAACAGTCAGAAATTGAGCTGGGTGCATAGCAGGATTTCCAATGAGTGTGTGTGATTGGCCTGAGGGATTTCTGCCTGCCCTACAGCCGTGAAGCATGCAGAAACCCAAAGTATAACATATTTTAATAAATCAATAACCCTCATGGGTATCTGAAGAAGTGTGCATGCACACGAAAGCTCATACCAAAATAAAAACTTAGTTGGTCTTTAAGGTGCTACTGAAGGAATTTTTTTATTTTACTTCGATCCAGACCAACACGGCTACCTACCTGTAACCTCATGGGTGTAGCTAGGATTTATGGCTTTATGTTGGGGGAGGGCAGAACCAAGCTGTTAGTTAAGTACATTTTTATTTACTGGATTTGGGGGGAGGGCAGTTGACCCCCCCCCCCGGCTACGCCCATGATAATCCTCTACTAACACACACCAGAAACCTTTGCCTAACTTAGGGGTAGGCGACGTAAGGCCCGTGGGCCGGATGCGGCCCAATCGCCTTCTCAATCCGGCTCGCGGACGGTCCGGGAATCAGTTTGTTTTTACATGAGTAGAATGTGTGCTTTTATTTAAAATGCATCTCTGGGTTATTTGTGCGGCATAGGAATTCGTTCAAACCCCCCCCCCAAATGTATAGTCTGGCCTACCACATGGTCTGAGGGACAGTGGACCGGCCCACAGCTGAAAAAGGTTGCTGACCCCTGGCCTAACTAGTGCTTCATAGCATCTCCACTGCTCACCATTCTGCAATAGAATAAAACCCTGCGAGTTAGTTCTGGATTGCAGCCTCTTGCCCTAACTGCTAGGCCCTACTCCTTTCCTTAATACAGGGTCCAGAACGATGGTTAGTGCAGTAACTACCGGGTGCCACTTCCCTTCAGGGAGCAAGCAACAGAGAGGAAGAAACTGCATCTTGACTTTCCCCTCTAATTATTATTCACTTGCGCCCTAGACCAGTGTTTTTCGGCCTTGGTCCCCCCAGTTCCTGTTGGACTACAACTCCCATCAACCACAGCCAGCTTAGCCAACGGTTAGGGATGGTGGGAGTTGTAGTCTGGCAACATCCAGGGAGCACCTAAGGTTAAAGAACGCTGCTACAGGCTTGTCACTTCATTTTACTTCCAATAATTATAGGCCACTTTTCATCATAGAGTGTCACAACCAATAAAACAGCTGATCAAGTAAAGCTGTGTTGAAAACGAAAACTACAGACAAGATTGTGGGGGCAGGGGGGGGGATCATAAACCGGCGTAGTACAACTTGCTTGAAATGGTTTTTGAAGCGGAAAGGTCTTAGTCAAGCACATCTCGGGAGGGAGGGAGTTCCGCAGAACTGGGTCCACAGTACTGAATGCTCTGTTCCTGGGGGATACGATGAGCTTCTCATCTGAGACCACAAACAGAGACGCTACAAGAAGATCTCATTGATTGGGCAGGAGGATAAGCGATCCGGTGGTCCTGAGTTTATCCTGGACCCAAGTTTGTAAGTTAAAGTAGAAGAACCCTGAACTTGACGCAGCCACATTACTGTATGAGATCACTTCCACAAGGGTAGCTCTGCTAGGCTGTGTACACACCATATATTTAAAGCACATCCTCCCCTCCCCCCCCCAAAAATCCTGGGAATGCTAGCTTGTTAAGGATGCTGGGAACTGTAGCTTTGTGAGGGGCAAAACTACAGTTCCCAGGAGTCTTTGCGGTACATGCGCTTTAAACATATGGCGTGTGTGCACAGCTTTAGTCTGTGGTAACAGCAGTCTTGTGACATCTTCAAAAACAAGCACATTTATTACAGCAATACGGTGGTGTGGTTAAGTAATTTTACAGTCTGGTTACATGGGGAGGGTGCCCCATCTTAAGACAGTAATGTGTGCTCCTGGACTGACTTTGGAATGTGGCAAGCCAGCCCTTCTGTGTGGTGTGTGTGTGTGTGTTGTGCGCATTCCTGGTCATTCTACTGAGTGGGGCCCTGGGCTTCCCCCCCCCCCTTAATGGCACCACTTGTGGCGTAGGTTTTGCAACTCACACTTCACTTTGATGAAACGCATGTTATGCAATAGAGGTGCATAGTCGTCTATTGGCAGGTAGACTGCCCCTGACTTTGGAGGTTCCGTTTGGCCATCGGGGCTATGAGGCCACAGAGAGCAGCAGGGTGGTGGTGGCGGCGGCACCTGGCTTGATGATGGAGGGGGAGCCCAAAGGAATTAGGCGGACGCCTGGCGCTCTGCTTGTAAACCTCCCCGTCTGTCTTGGCAAGCATCACAGGGCCTGACTTGGGAGTCTGTAATTAGCTTTTAATTAATCACGCTGGAAGCCTGCTCCTGGCTTCCTCAATAGATTCCAGTGTGCTGACATGGGGAAAAGAATTCCACTGGTTCCTGCTGGTCCTCTGCTGAAGACCAAGAGGAAAACAGCCTGCCTTTAATCTGTCTATAAGCTGTATTAGTTCACTAGCAAAGTGTTTCCGTGGGGAGTCTGGAGGGAAATTGAGGCTGTGTGTGTGTGTGATTAGAGTGTTGGCCTAGGACCTGAGAGACCAGGGTTCGAATCCCCACTCAGCCACGACGCTTGCTGAGGTGACCTTGGGCCAGTTGCTGTCTTTCAGCCTAACCTACCCCACAGGGTTGTTGTGCGGATAAACTGGGGGACAACCATGCACACCACCTTGAAACCTCCACCATGAAAATAAAATATCCGCCTCTCCCGTTTTATCCTCACAGTAACCCTGTGAGGCTGAGAGGAAGTTGTGTGCTTCGTGGCTGAGTAGGCACTGGAACCCAATTTTGGGGTCCTAGTCTGACACCCTAACCACTAGGCCATGCTGCCTTTTGAGGTAGCTTGGCTGGGGTCACTCCCTCTCTTGAGAGTGGTCTGTAGCCTTCCTTCAGAGGTTGTTGGAGAACAACCACCATCAGCCGTAGCGGAGTTCGAATCCCACAACATCTGCAGGTTCCGCAGTTTCCTCCTTCCTGATCTCGATTGCAAGCTGTCTGGGGCAGAGACCTGTGTTTGTGCCTCTGCTACTCTACAAACAGCCACACCGTGCCTTCCCTAAGTCCCACATTCTGACACTCCATTCCACTCTTCTGTAATTGTGTCACATACTAGTGTGACCAAGAAAGCGAACCTGGGGCGGAGCTATGCAGATTAAGGGCTGGGGCTGGGGAGAGTTACTGGGCCACCAGGGATGAGGATATTTGCTCTAGCCCCCTCCCCAATTACAGCTAATATTATAATAATAATAATATTTTATTATTATTTATACCCCGCCCATCTGACTGGGTTACCCCAACCATTCTGGGCAGCTTCCAATATATGTAAATCATAATCAAACCATACCCTCCAACATTTCTCTGATGAAAATAGGGACGTCTCATTCCATAATGATAATTTTACCATTTATTACCCACACATCTTACTGGGTTGGCCCAGCCACTCTGGGCAGCTTCCAACATATATAAAAACAGTGCTTTTTTCCAAAAATTTTTAAAGGGTACTCTCATTTTCCTACTCATATTGAAATATTGTCCCTCAGAGGCATTGTACCACCAAACTTAGATTCACAAAATGTTTAGGGGTATGCGTCCCCCTGCGTCGCCCCCCCCCAGAAAAAAGCACTGTATAAAAACATAATAAAACATTAAACATTTTTAAAATCCCCTATATATGATTGCCTTCAGATGGCTCAGTGGTCAAATAACTCCATACCCTCCAACATTTCTCCAGTGAAAATAGGGGCATCCTAAGGAAAAGTGGGACATTCCGGTATCAAATAAGAAACTGGGACGTGTTCTCTAAATCAGGGACGTCCCTGGAAAATAGGGGCACTTGGTGGGTCTGTAAAACATTACACATTAAAAAGTTTTCCTATACAGGGCTGCCTTCAGATGTCTTCTTAAGGTTATACAGTACAGTTACTCATCTCCCCGACAGCTGATGGGGGGGGCATTCCACGGGGTGTGTGCCACTACCAAGAAGGCCCTGTGCTATCCCCCCCCCAGAGCCAGGCTGGAGAGCCTCTGGCCTGCCAATTGTGGCTGGACTCCAACTCCCATCAGCCCCAGCCAGCATGTCCAGTGGTCAGGAATGATGGGAGTTGTAGTCCTAGCAAGATCTGGCTGCCTGGGGGAGAGGGTGATGAGAGTAAAGAGCCCAAAACACCTGGAGGGGCACCAAGTTGGGGAAAGGGTGCTAAAATAATGAGCTGTCAGGAAGGACGTTTGAGGTTAAAAACTACCTTCCGTTGCTGGCATTGGGCGCCTTGGCCCTTGCTGCTGGTGTTCCCACAGAGGAGACCAGCATGTCCCAGTCACACGCTCCCCTTTCCATCACACTGGGTACTTTGCTAGTCACAGCAGTGAGATGCTATAACTAATTGTTCTAGTTGTGCATATTGGTGGTGGTGGTGGGGTTCTGCGAAAGAAGCACTCTGTACCTGCTCAGAGACACTAAGAAATTACTTTTTTAAAAAAAGGAAAGAAAGCTGAAGATCTGGAGAGGATGGCTATTTTATTTTACTATTTTCTCCAATGTGGCGTTGAGCTGAGGTCCCTTTGCCCCCCCTTTTTTGAGGAGGCTGCCCCCCCACTTGATGGGCATTGTCATTCAAATAGTGTGTGTGCACTGCGTCTTCTGACTGATTATGTGGGGTACCTGCTCCCCCCCCAATATTCAAGTTGGCACCCCTGGATGACATACACACAGTCCCCCCCCCGTTTTATCCTCACAACAACCCTGTGAGGGAGGTTAGGCTGAGAGACAGCGAGTGGCTCAAGGTCGCCCAGTGAGTTTCATGGCTGCACAGGGATTTGAACCCTGATCTCAGGTCCCAGTCTAACCCTCTGGCCACTGTGCAACACTGGCTCTCTGCCTTGCTTCACCCCCCCTCCCCCCGTCCATTGATGACCACACTTCTCTCCTTTTTGTGGAACTTTGAAAAATAGCAGCATTGATTGCGGCTCACTTGGAACCTTGGTCCAGCTCTGGAATGTGCCAGGTGGTACAATGCCTCTGAGCACGTGCAGAGGTGCTGAGTAACTGCAGCCAGCCTTGACACATATATCTGCAATTCATATAGGGGTGGGTGGGAAGGAAGAGATGTGACATTTCAGGGAGATTTAAGTTCCAGACCCTCCTTTCAAATTGCAAGTGCTTTGGAACAAAACAGTTTCATCAAACTCTTTTTAATTAAAAAGAAGTTGGGGGGGGGGGAACACCCTGACAAATTTGACAGGCTTCAAATAGCTTGCCAGTTCACTCCGGGGCTGCTTGACGGATAAATCCACATGAAACTTAATACTGTTTCCTTGCAAAGAAAGTGGTTCAAAGAAAGAAAATGTGTGGAGATTTTTCTTCTTAAAGAAGTTTGGTACAAATGGGTTCTCCAATCCGCAAAGTGAATCTGAAACTTTAAGGTTTTTTTTCTTTTAATATAATTATCGTTGATCAGCCCCATTCCGGCTACCGATCAGCCTTTGGCTGGCCATTGATCAGCCCTTTTCTGCAGACCCGGTGAGGAGAGCTTGTACAACTTGGGCATCTTTTGTCTCCATGTTGCCTTTTGAGCCTGGCTTTGTGTCATGAGCCTTTTGAGACTCCCACTTGGCCGCTGCCGAGTGCTGAGCTGTTCTTTCTCTTTCCAACGGAGAAGAACGGGAAGGCTGGGCGATGTGCTTCCAGTTGGTTGGAGGGCGATTGCAACATGTGCCCTCCCCCCCCCGCTTCCCCCCCAGGCAGGTGACAAGAGATGGAATTGTGGCGCCGGCCCGGAAACGCTTAATTAACTACCTGGGCTGGGTTGGACTTTCCAATAACATCCCGGTTAACCGGTTCTGAGCTGTTTACTTGCTGTTACAACCGACCCTGGGTGGTGAGGGTGGTAGTGGTAGCTGAAGGGAAGGGGGCCAGTTGCGGTGGTGGGATGGAGGAGGGAACCCCATGACATGTTCAGTTGTGTTCCTGTAATGAGGACTAGCACCTTGGGGTGGGAGATGGGTGTTACGTGTTGTTCTACGCTTCCTGTCTCCGTGTGTTTTCAGTATTGCATCCACTTATTCCACTCCTTAATTAGCCACGTAATTAAAGTTAGGCTATGTACACCTTTAAAGCACATTCAGAGCAGATTCATTCCCCTCAAAGAACACTGGCCACTGTCGTTTGGGAATTGTAACTCTGTAGGCTGGGAATTGTAACTTTGTGGGGAGGGGGACTACAATACCCAGAATTCTTTGAGGGAAAGGATGTACTTCAAATGTGTTTTAAAGATACAGTGTGTAAGTGGCCTTAGTTTTAGGGCAGGGTTGAGGAAGCCTTTCACATGTTCTCGGAGTCCAGCTCACATTGGCCACAGCCAGCATGGCCAATGCCCATTTATTTTTATTTTTATTTATTATTATTAGATTTATATATACCACCCTTCATCGAATGATCTCAGGACGGTTCACAAGATAAAAGCACAAATAAATAGTCAAAACAGAAGCAACAAAACAATAACCTTCCTTCCCATAAACACATTTAAAATACTTTAGAATATTAATTGGGGGTGATGGGAGTTGTCGTTGCGGTGGCATGGGGCACAGGCTCCCCATCTCTGGTTTAAGGATTAAGTGAACACATATTGTAATCCTGTACCCCCTTACCTGGGAATAATCCCCATTGAATTCAATGGAACTAAGGAGTGGGGAACCTGCGGCCTTTTCAGGTGTTCTTCGTCTCCAACCAGTCCCAGCCAGCCTGGCCAATGGTCCAGCAACATGCCATGGATGCTCTAGTTGAGATCCCTGCATTGCAGGAGGTTGGACTTGATGACCCTCGGGCCGTGTTAGAAATTAGCCAGGCGCCAGGCGCATTTTGCTACTGGTGTGGGTCCAATTGCGACCAGCTGGAGATTTCTGGGCACCAGGTTGGTGACCACAGTTTAAAAACCTCTGCTTTAATCCATGGACACCCAAGTTTGGGAAACCTTGACCGGGGGGGGGGGGACAAGATGGCACTTCTCAGGTCCTTGAAGGGCTATTGCAGCAGTGAGGAATGTCTTGCCTTCCAGAGATTCTTGGACCACAACAACTTCCATCATCCCTACTCCTTAGCCCTACTTGCTGGGGCGAGTTGTAGTCCAGCAACACTGGGAGTGCAACAGGTTCCCCACTGTTGGCCTGTCCCCTCCGTGGAGTCAAAGACTTGCTCCCTGCTGCTGTCCCAGAGGGCATGTCTAACTTAACGGGATTGAGTTACAGGACAGGAGATCTTGGCTGAATGTGAGACATTCCTTTGTCGGAGGCAGGGATGTCCCTCTGAAGGCCAGCAGCTAGGAAGGGCAAGCAGAGAGAGGGGCTGTTGCACCCAGGTCCTGTGTGCAAGCTTCCTACAGCGTGACTGTTTCTATCTTCTTGTACCAGTGGAAGTGACCACTCCCTTTCCCACCCCACAGTCTCCTTGGGCGGCTATGCCCTGTGGAAGGACCTGGAGCCTTCGGTGGCCGAGCCGCCGTCGTACCCGATGCCCTTGGACATGACGATACGGAGCTCCACCTACACGGCCGCCCAGCCCCATTGCACAGCCCAGGTCCCAAGTGGGGTGCATCAGGATGAAGAGCCGGTGTTCTTGCACCCCAAGATCAAGGTATGAGCTTGATAAGAGGGGGAGATCTACGTTTGAAGGGATTTCAGGTAGCTGCTAGGGGGAAGGGTCTGTTCGAAATTAGCCAGGCGCCAGGCGCGTTTTGCTCCTGGCTTCCGACCATTTGTGACCGAGTGAAGATTCCTGGGCTCCAAGAAAGGCGCCTGACATCTCCACCACCTGGAGGTGCGTGCGTGGGGATCCTTGGATCTTGACTGTTTCCACACACTAATACCCCATCCTGTAGAATTCTAGCAGTTATATTTTATCTGCACAATCTGAGGGCAGCTTTCCGTGCCCCCCTCTGGCTCCATGTGTGCAAGTGAGTCTCACAAAGCCTCTTCCACTGTCTTCCCCCCCCCTGCAGGTGACGCAAGGCGATGGCCCTGGGGAACAGTTCTCTTGCCCCTACTGCAAGAAGGGCTTCTCCTACCAGCGCATGCTGAACCGCCACTTGAAATGCCACAGTCAGGTGAAGCGCCACCTCTGTCCCTACTGCAACAAGGGCTTCAACGACACCTTTGACCTCAAGCGCCATGTCCGGACACACACAGGTGAGCTGTGGTTCTCTCTTCCTTGACAGCAGAGTTGAGCCCAGGCCAGTGAAAGAGCACGGGTGTCTCCCCCTCCTCCTGAGACAAGCTCCTCTCCCCATTGGTCTCCCTGGACCAGGAGAGGCGTGAAACGGGAGGAGCAAAGTCAGGCATGCTGGGCGTAGTCTCAGATTGCTTGGAGAAAACTCTGGAGAGGTGTAGACTTGGGCAGCTGTGGGAAGGAGGGGACCTTTAGTCTCCGCAACTGCCTCATAGGGGCAAGACCTACCAGAGAGAGCCGCTCCTCTAGGTCTTGCCCCCATGGAGTCGCTTACTCTTCTCTACTATGCAGCAGCGATTCATTCATGGATCTGCCCTAGTTCAGTAGCAGCTGCAAAAGTACCACACCCTTCTGAGTACACATAAAAGTGCTCTGCTTTTTGCAGCAGTTACTGATCTGCCTGCCCAAAGACGAATGAGAGGGGGGTCCCAGCCATAGAAGAAGGTGCTTTAATACCATTTGGAAAGTTTGCTTTAAGTGTGGAAATGGAGCATATTCTGCTGTTGTAAGAAACAGGTCTTTCAGTGTGCCAGCACCTGCACTTCGGAACTCCCCGCCTATTGATATCAGACTGGCACCTTCCCTGTGCCCTTTTCAGCAACCTGATAAAATTGTTTTTGTATATGCAAGCCTGTCCAGACATGCATGAGCTGTCATGTGTTTCCATCTGGTTTTTAGCTTGCCGTTGATTTAAATTAACTTTTTTTTATAAAAAAAATGTGCTTAACTCTTTTTCTGATAATCTCATTGTTTCAAGCAACACATTCAAGCTTTCCAATTGCACTGTTTCTCCCGCCCAAATGACTGTGTTTTGTGTCCACCGGTGCACTAAAAAAAAGAACTTTTGTCGCCCACCCCTTGCAGGCGTCCGCCCTTACAAATGCGACCTCTGCGACAAGGCTTTCACCCAGCGCTGCTCGCTGGAGTCTCACCTGAAGAAGATCCATGGGGTGCAGCAGAGCTACGCCTACAAAGAGCGCCGCGCCAAGCTGTACGTCTGCGAGGAGTGCGGCTCCACGGCCGACAGCCAGGAAAGTCACTTGCGCCACCTCCAGGAACGCCACCCCGACAGCCCGTTGCTGCGCAAGGCCACGCGCAAGACAGCTGCTTCTGTCCACGCCGGCGCGGTGCCCACTCTGCTGCAGGGGGGGCCATGCCTCTGAAATGTGCGCCTGAGTGTTCTTGCATGGGGTGGGGGGGAGGAAGTGCCTGTTCCTGTCCCGTGATCCTCTGGCACCCCTCTTCTGCCCTCCATGCCCCAACCCCCTCTGGCAAGCACAACACTCTTCCTAGCTCAGGGATTCTCAAAACTTCTTATGCTGGTGTGTCTCCAAGCGGGAGACAGGGCTGACATTTTTATTTTGAATCGCGGCACAGAGCGAGAGGGAAAAGGAGAAGAGACTATTTTGGAAGTATGAAGTCAAATGTCCTTTTTTTCCTCCGGGAGGAAGGAGCCGGTGTAGAAAGCGAAACCCGGAGCATGAACTCAAAAGTGGCTTTCAGGCCCAGGAACGAGACTTTCCCAGTTCCTGCCTTCAATTCCTCCAAGGACCTGCCCTCCAAAAACCCAGTTATTTTGAGGGAATGGAAGGGGAGGTTGGCTGTGTGGGCAGTGGCGTAGCGTGGGTTGCCAGTGCCCGGGGCCACGTGGAAGGGGTGGGTGGGCGGGAGGGAAATAGATGGAGTATGCATGCACATTCAACTGCCTAATGGAGTCAACATCACCCAGGAGATCGCAGCTGCAGAAATTTAAAAAAAGGAGTTGTTGTCTGGAGAGGTCACTTCCTGGTTCGCATGAAGAAGCTGTTTGCAATGGAACCCAGCAACGGAAGCGCAAAGCTGTATTGAAGCAGCACTGGGTGTTGAAATTTTGTGCCCATAACAATTTTGCACCCGGAGCAACCGCTTCCCCCACGCCAATGTGTACGCCTCAGGCCTAGGACTTGGCATTGTTCTTCAGAGTGATGCTAAGAGTGCCTTAAGAAAACCCTCTTAAGACACAGTTGGGGAAGCTTGGGGGGGGGTCCTCGAGATGTTGTTGGACCCCAACTCCCATCAGCCCCAGGTCAGCGAGTTCCAGAAGTCAGGGAGTCCAGCAACTTTTGGGGTGCCACAGATTCCTCATCCTTGTGATCTCATGGGTTTTGCAAAAAATGAAAAAGCATACCTTAGTAGAGCAGTAAGTAGATAGTGCAGGAAAGGGCTTCTTTCTTTGCACAACGGTCATAGAATCATGGAAGGGACCTCAGAGGCCTTCTAGCTCAGCCCCCCCCCCCCGGCTCATGTAGAAAACGTGCTGCTACAGCATTCCTGACAGGAGGCGGTCTAGCCTCTTTCCCTCCTACAGACATGTAGCTGTCGAATCCAGAGGTTTGAGTGGCTGCACATTTTCCTGATTCTGTGAACCAGATGCAGCCTCTAAAGACATGGATTTCCCTCTTTGTGTATCGTAAGAAATAAATGTTAAACTTTGAGGCTGCCTCTGTATGAGTCCCCGTTCTGGCTGCTAACCAGCCTCTACCTGGAGCTGCAAATCCTGTTGTGCCTTTGTGCCATGGCTGTGATTGCAATCCCGGAATTAACTGCCTTGTCACATCTCTGTGCTAAGCTGCTATAGGGCCGGCCCTATCGTTGGGTAGGTTGGCTGATTTGGGGTATCACGAAACGGCAGCAAAGTGTGAAAGTTATTTAAGTTACTAATGTAATAATGTATTATTTTTTAATGCGAGTGGGAGGGAGGCACTTGTGGGATATTCTGCCCTAGGTGCCAAAAGTAACTGGACCAGCCTGGTGCGTTGTTGCCACGCAGGTGTGATGGTGGGAACCAACGTCAGCATCTTAATGGGACCGGGGCATAAAGTCAATTATATGAGGGTGTGAGTTTTGTTTACATATTGGTCATCCTTCTCGGATCTGCTGGGAAAGGAGCCAGGCCTGTGAATTTTTAATGCTATTATAATAATAATATTATTATTATTCATAATCAAGGATTCTCCCTCTCCTGAATGAAAATAAAGGAACTGAATATTTTGCGAGTCTGTACTGTGTGTTGTGTTTTTGGATTCCCACAAAGCAGCCTTCAACATCCTGGATGAAATGCATAAATACAGGATGGGTGACACCTGGCTTGAGAGCAGTACATGTGAAAAGGATCTAGGAGTCTTGGTAGACCACAAACTTGACATGAGTCAACAGTGTGATGCAGCAGCTAAAAAAGCCAATGCAATTCTGGGCTGCATCAATAGGAGTATAGTATCTAGATCAAGGGAAGTAATAGTACCACTGTATTCTGCTCTGGTCAGACCTCACCTGGAGTACTGTGTCCAGTTCTGGGCACCACAGTTCGGGAGGGATGCTGACAAGCTGGAACGTGTCCAGAGGAGGGCAACCAAAATGGTCAAAGGCCTGGAAACGATGCCTTATGAGGAACGGCTTAGGGAGCTGGGCATGTTTAGCCTGGAGAAGAAGGTTAAGGGGTGATATGATAGCCATGTTCAAATATATTAAACTAAAGGATGCCATATAGAGGAGGGAGAAAGGTTGTTTTCAGCTGCTCCAGAGAAGCGGGCATGGAGCAATGGATTCAATCTACAAGAAAGAAGATTCCACCTAAACATTAGGAAGAACTTCCTGACACTACGAGCTGTTTGACAGTGGAATTTGCTGCCAAGGAGTATGGTGGAGTCTCCTTCTTTGGAGGACTTTCAGCAGAGGCTCTTGACAGCCATCTGTCAGGAATGCTTTGATGGTGTTTCCTGCTTTGCAGGGGGGTTGGACTAGATGGCCCTTGTGGTCTCTTCTAACTCTATGATTCTATTCTAACAACATCTGGAGGGCATAAGGTTGGTGAAGCCTGCAAAACTCTAGGGCTGAACGCTACAACTACATTTGCTGGGCCCAAAGGGTCTCGCTTTGGATCCAAACTGAGGCCCACAAGCTGGATTTGGCCTCCAAAGAATAATAAGGTTTCTGCCCAGTTTGGTTCATAGGGAAGAGGGGGGAAATGTTGCTAATATTTCGTAAGGAAGGTTTCTGCAATGCTTTTCAGCCAGAGGCACCCAAGGCATCTCACAAAAACCTCAACAGTACTTAAGAAGAGGGACTCTGCTGGATCAAAGACCAGTGGATCACCTAGTCCAGCTTCTGGGAAGCTTGGATGCGAGGACTGAGTAGTCCCTTGGGGGTCACTGGAGGGAGGGCTCACATGGGATCATATTCGGAGGCAGAAAAAGCTTTCACGTGCGGGTGTGACTGTGTGTGTGTGTGTGTGTGTGTGTGTGTGTGAGAGAGAGAGAGAGAGAGAGAGAGAGAGAGAGAGAGAGAGAGAGAGAGAGAGAGAGATGGAGAATGGAGATGGTTGGGCTTTGGTATGTCCCCTTTGATTTACAGTTATTGAAAGATGGTGGGCAGGGAAGCCCCCCTGAAGGCCAGCCCAATACATTTTGGCACCTGAGGCAAACCACAAAATGTTGTCCCTCCCACCAGGGAAGAAGCTGGGAGTGAAGATCTACACCAGAAACAAGGGGTGGGGGGAAGTGGCAGTGGCTGCAGGTGATGCGTTCCTTGGGGGTCAGATCCTGCCATGCCTGTGGATCCTTTGCCCCATGAGTGGGCCCAGCCTGGCCGTCCACCACACATTTCTGCCTGTTTTGTTACTCTTACTTACCGTAGTTATTGAATGAATTGACATACCACCTTTAAGGAAAGGGTGGGTGGCAGCTTTCTTCACAAGAAAGTTTATCAATAGAGAAGCTTACAAATCAGCGGGAGCCCTATGGAGTCTAGTCCTGGTGCTTCTTGTTTCTTGGCTGAATAAAAATTGTTGTTGAGGTGTTTTTTGTTTTTGTTTTTAACTAGAGGAGCAGTGAGAAGGAAGACCAGAACATACATCCTGGAGAGTAGTGACTAGTGGGAAGAACCACAGGGTTCTGTCTTGGGCCGAGTCTTATTCAACATCTTTATCAATGACTTGGATGATGGGCTTGAGGGCATCCTGAGCAAGTTTGCAGATGACACCAAATTGGGAGGGGTGGCTAATACCCCAGAGGACAGGATCACACTTCAGAATGACCTTAACAGATTAGACAACTGGGCCAAAGCAAACAAGATGAATTTTAACAAGGAGAAATGTAAAGTACTACACTTGGGCAAAAAAATGAAAGGCACAAATACAGGATGGGAGACATCTGGCTTGATAGCAGTACATGTGAAAAGGATCTAGGAGTCTTGGTAAACCACAAACTTGACATGAGTCAACAGTGTGATGCAGCAGCTAAAAAAGCCAATGCAATTCTGGGCTGCATCAATAGGAGTATAGCGTCTAGATCAGTGTTTCTCAACCTTTTTTGGGCCAAGGCACACTTGTTCCATGAAAAAAATCACGAGGCACACCACCATTAAAAAAGTTAAAAAAATTAACTCTGTGCCGCCCTATATTGACTATATAATTATGACTGTAAGAAACACTTGCCAATTGCTGTGTTGGTTGCAATCTCCTGTAATAAGGCTTCACAAGCCGCTGATTTCTCTGCCAGCACAATCCTTTGCTCAGCAAGTTTCAGGTTGAGCTCATCCAGCCAGCTTCTTTAAGTTTGTCTAAAACCACCCTCCCGTGGTGGTGGCTGTTGAGAGCTGCGCTCGCCCCGTGTCGTGACCCGGCCGGCTTCCTTTCCGGTGGGTTAGTGCTGAATATTGGCGGCCGCCAGGCACGTGACAATGCAAATCGCCCTTTTCGTTGCCGCACGTCGCGGCACACCAGCCAGCGTCTGGCGGCACACTAGTGTGCCGCGGAACAGCGGTTGAGAAACGCTGGTCTAGATCAAGGGAAGTAATAGCACCACTGTATTCTGCTCTGGTCAGACCTCACCTGGAGTACTGTGTCCAGTTCTGGGCACCACAGTTCAAGAAGGATACTGACAAGCTGGAACGTGTCCAGAGGAGGGCAACCAAAATGGTCAAAGGCCTGGAAACGATGCCTTATGAGGAACGGCTTAGGGAGCTGGGTATGTTTAGCCTGGAGAAGAGAAGGTTAAGGGGTGATATGATAGCCATGTTCAAATATATAAAAGGATATCATATAGAGGAAGGTGAAAGGTTGTTTTCTGCTGTTCGACAGTGGAATTTGCTGCCAAGAAGTGTGGTGGAGTCTCCTTCTTTGGAGGTCTTTAAGCAGAGGCTTGACAGCCATATGTCAAGAATGCT
The DNA here is from genome assembly GCF_963506605.1 of Zootoca vivipara. Classification (NCBI taxonomy): domain Eukaryota; kingdom Metazoa; phylum Chordata; class Lepidosauria; order Squamata; family Lacertidae; genus Zootoca; species Zootoca vivipara. Next base: position 28,400,987 of record NC_083292.1, on the reverse strand, counting down.
TTGATGGTGTTTCCTGCTTGGCAGGGGGTTGGACTGGATGGCCCTTGTGGTCTCTTCCAACTCTATGATTCTATGATTCTATAATTGTTTTATGTTATGCAAAATTAACTAGGCAACCGCCTTTTGACAGGGTGAGGGTGATGGGGAGGCAGGTGTCTTGAGAGGAGTGAGGGAGAATAAAAGTAAATCGGGGGACAGAGAAACAATGAAGGAGAGCAGATTTTGGGGTTATCGGTGCGGTGAGAATGAGATCAGCTTTGCCAGGAAAATGATGGAGGAGGAGGAGGAGGAGGAGGAGGAGGAGGAGGAGGAGGAGGAGGAGGAGGAGGAGGAGGAGGAGGAGGAGATGGCTTGCCCAAGAGGCACATGCTGTTTTCTTCTTTAAAATGAGGACACATTATACTGTCATCTGTCTTCTGTCTGGACAGATACCTGCAAAGAACAAATCCAAGTTGTACACGCACACACAGCCAGTCAGAAACTTCTTTGCACTTAGCTAAACATTCCCTCCTGGTTAAACAGTTTAGGGAGCAGAGGAAAGAAGGTCAGTGTGGAGATATACAGGTGAAACTCGGAAAGTTAGAATATCGTCGAAAAGTGCATTTATTTCAGTAATGCAACTTAAAAGGTGAAATCAATATATGAGATAGATGCATGACATGCAAAGCAAGATATGTCAAGACTTTATTTGTTGTAATTGTAATTATTTGTTGTTAGGTGGGTCAATTATAAATGGAATGTAATTAATGAAATGTAATAGCGAGGTTTATTTTTGTATTATTGTAACTATTTGTGGAATTTCCAAAAGAAAGTATTTGTAAAAATTAAAAGAAAAATAAAACAATAAGTTGCATTACTGAAATAAATGCACTTTTCAATGATATTCTAATTTTCCGAGTTTCACCTGTATTGTATATATATTATCTGTATTGTCTGAGAATCTGAAAAGAATGACATTGGCAGGCGGAAAATCCTTGCTTTTAAAAAGCTGCTCGGAGAACATGATTTTGTTGGAGAGCTTCACCACAAAATTTAGAAATGTGTGACTTTTTGAAGGCCAGTTGAGTTTTGGTTTGCATGTTGCTTTTAACCCTTCCCGAGACCAATTCTATTTGCCAAGAGACAGACTGGTGATTTCTTTTTTAGTAGGTAGCTTTGCATGCCTCAATTACTATTTTCGCATTAAAACCTGCACATGGAATACTTGCTGTGGCCAGCAGAGGGTGCACAGATATTACACATATGCAGTGGATTTTGAAGTTTACTAATCTAAGAGGACGTGGGTGGCGCTGTGGGTTAAACCACAGAGCCTAGGGCAGGGGTCAGCAAACTTTTCCAGCAGGGGGCTGGTCCACTGTCCCTCAGACCTTGTGGGGGGCCGGACTATATTTTTGAAAAAAATATGAATGAATTCCTATGCCCCACAAATAACCCAGAGATGCATTTTAAATAAAAGAACACATTCTTTTAAAATAAAATAAAAGAAACATGCTGATTCCCGGACCATCCATGGGCCGGATTTAGAAGGCAATTGGGCCGCATCCGGCCCCTGGGCCTTAGTTTGGGAACCCCTGGCCTAGGGCTTACCGATCAGAAGGTTGGCGGTTCAAATCCCCGTGACGGGGAGCTTGCTCAGTCCCAGCTCCTGCCAACCTAGCAGTTCGAAAGCACGTCAAAGTGCAAGTAGATAAATAGGTACCGCTCCAGTGGCGTTTCCGTGCGCTGCTCTGGTTCGCCAGAAGCGGCTTTGTCATGCTGGCCACATGACCTGGAAGCTGTACGCCGGCTCCCTCGGCCAATTACGCGAGATGAGCGCCGCAACCCCAGAGTCGGTCACGACTGGACCTTTTTTTAAAAAAAATATATATATATATTTTTATTAATTTTTCCAATTAAAACCAATTATATCACATTCATTATTTCAAATTATACACATATATATCAATCAAACCGAATGTTATGCCAAATCATCTAGAAAATTTTTTTGGGTTCCCATGCTTCAAGAAATTGGGGATTCCTCGCAACCGTCCACTGCTATCTTTTTTCTAAAGTTCAAATCGTCTCTCCGAGTTCATAATAATCCAGATCTTTCCCTTACAGTCACATAGATGTTTTCCTCTTTCAACCGATTATTTCCCAGCTGCTGAGATAAATGTCAAACAAAGTTTCACAAATGTTCTTTCTCCTGTGTGAGTTAATCAGTCCAGCCTCCCCATAAATCTTCTTGGTCTGGAGCGTCCCTATTGCGTCGACTCTCAACACGAAGCAGCGCCATCTTAAAAAAACTCAAATCACTTTCGTTTTCTCTCATAGATTAACAATCTTTATACAATTTACAGCTTTTCCAGGCAGAAGAACCAGACCTCACACCATGCATAGACTCTTGGTAAATTAATGGATCTCCTTGCCCTATAGCTGAACTTAGCTTCAGGTCGCTGCTCCAATTCAAAGTGCGTCACAACTCATAAATCCTCCGAACGCATCCAGGCACTCCTCCCATCCAACTAGAGGGGGGCTTTTCTCGTCAACAACTCCTCATCTTCAAAAAATATACTCAATAATTCAATAGTTCAACTCACACAGTCTTTTGCTTCTCTTTCACTCCAAACAAGCCAGGACATCACGTCTGGGAAGGTACGAAGTAACTCATATGAAAAAAAATAAAAAAGACTCGCTTCCCTTATCGCTCCGTCCCCATCAATTCTTCTTCCAGATGAAATACAGCCTTTAACTCCTCACCCTCAGCAGCATAGATTTCTCGGCAGTAAACAGCGCTTCTGCCCCTCCTTCTGAAGTATGTCCATAGATTTAAGCCTAATTATCTTCTTTAATCATGGAAATCCCCGCCATGCAGATTAGCGTCCGGGAGTCCTGGCCCTCGTAAGTGCTTCAGCCCAAGCTCCCCCCACTCCAAAAACAGTCGGAGTGGGTCTGGGGGCATCGCGGGCCAGCGGCCCCTCTCCGTAACCCCCGGAGAGTGTAGCGGGTTGCCATTTACTCCCCTAGCAACTGCCAAATTCCTTACGAAGGTCAGAGGGATGGAAAACAGGTCCGCCATTCCTGCCGGCGGAAACCGGAACCGGTCACGACTGGACCTAATGGTCAGGGGTCCCTTTACCTTTAATCTAAGAGGAGCACTTAGAACAACTACAAATACCAACTGCAATTTTTCTCTCACACGCCGAATGCAATGGTATGTTCTAAGACAGACATCCCCAAACTGCGGCCCTCCAGATGTTTTGGCCTACAACTCCCATGATCCCTAGCTAACAGGACCTGTGGTCAGGGATGATGGGAATTGTAGTACAAAACATCTAGGAGGGCCGAAGTTTAGGGATGCCTGTTCTAAGATGACACTTGCGGCAGCAGATATCTGGAGCATCTGAAAACAACGAAAACAGCATTTCAGGCTTCGGAAATATTGCTTTTACTCCTGTGCAAATTCAACCCATAGATCAGGCATGGCGAATGTCAGGGATGCATAGCTGCCAAGTTTTCCCTTTTCTCGCGAGGAAGCCTATTCAGCATAAGGGAAAATCCCTGTAAAAAAGGGATAACTTGGCAGCTATGCAGGGATGGGGAACCTCATCTTCAGGGCTGAATGTGGCCCTTCAGACCTGTCTGCCTGGCCCCTGGAACTCTCCCAAAGCCACGCCCCTCAGCAGGCCACACCCCTCAGCAGTTCTGCTCCCCAAGTCTTTTTGCCTGACTGGAAGGCGTCCTCAAAGTGGATGGAGGAATGCGTGTAGAAAGCTTTGACTGTTGGGTGGCTGGAAGACACCATTGCTTCATCTACTTGTTGTCTTTGGCCCCCTGTCCACCTCTGGCATGGTGTCGGTGCAAAGCTACGCATGAGGCAATGCAGCACATGTGGGAGGGCAGTGGCTCATTGGCAGAGCAGGCAGAAGCCCCGGGTTCAGTCCCCAGTGGCATCTCCAAGTAGGGTTTGGAGAAATCCCGCTGATATCTCACACCAGGTCCTGGGCGCCACCCAATATGAAGTCCAGGGTTGCCTTCCCTCCGGTTGGTTTCTGAACCAGCTGTTCAAAAGCACAGTCATTTAGGGAATCTAGAAATGCTGCCTCTTTGTTGTGAGCAGAACACTCATGTAGCCAGTCTTGAGAGTGGCTGCCAGTCCGTGTAGACAATACAACAGTCTGATTCAGCACGCAACTGATTCAGTTTCCAGTGCTCCTTTGGGCTGAAAATGCTCCCCATCTTTCCTCTCAACTTTGACCATGGGCATCGAAGAACTAGTGGCCCGATTTAAACTCCAGGATTTGGGTGAAGGTTTTCCCCCCTGCCCGCGTGGTTTCCCCGAACTTGATGTCTGTCCCTTCTTTGGGTACTTAAATTCTTATTCCACTGACGTTGAAGAGCAGAGTCCAAACCCAGTCAGTGATGCGGACAACTCATATGTCCCTTGTAATGGGAGAATGCACAAGTAATGAGGATGTAGTTGCAACATTTTTGGCACTTAATTGAAATCGGAACATTTTATATTAGCTCTTGAGATGCCTTCGGTGGAACCACTGAGGGTTTCGTGCTTGAGCTGTGCGGACACCAGAACTCTGAAGATGCTGCACACAAAACAGCACAAGCACTCGGACTCTTGCTTTCAAATCACAAAAGTGTTGAATATTACTACCACTACTACTACTACTATTGAAACCCTTGAAAGAAGCTCAGAAGGGGATGCTTGTCTCTCATCAGGCAAAGCATTAAAGCAGGGGCTGGGAAAAGCTTGTAACCCAAGGGCCACATTCACTTCTGCGCAACTTTCCTGGGGCCACACTCCAGTGGGGGCGTGGCCAGAGGCAAAAGAGGGTGGAGCAACTAATACACATTTCCACACAATGATGTCTACACAATCGCCACACACCTGCCTATCATCCACCTAGACCAGGCATCCCCAAACTGCGGCCCTCCAGATGTTTTCGCCTACAACTCCCATGATCTCTAGCTAACAGGACCAGTGGTCAGGGATGATGGGAATTGTAGTCCAAAACATCTGGAGGGCCGAAGTTTGGGGATGCCTGACCTAGACCAGGGTTCCCCCAACTTGGCTCTCCAGCTGCTGTTGTACTACAACTCCCACCAACCTTAGCTAGCAGGACCAGCGCTCAGGCATCATGGAAGTTGTAGTCCAAAAACAGCTGGAGACCCAAGTGATCTTCTGGACAAGTGAGAGGCATGATCAGAGTTCAGCCAGGCAAGAAGGTTTGGGATGCATAGCAAGGCCAGCGAGGGTCATGGCCTGCAGAGAGGGGGTGTGGCCTGAGGGAGAATTCTGAGGGTCTGATAGAGAGCCCTGGGAGGTCACATTTGGTCCCTGGGCTTAAGGTTCCCCACCTGGGTCAATGGCTCTTCAAGGTTTAAGACAAAAACTTTTCCCAGCCAAATCGGGAGTCCTCGTGGATTGGCCACGAGGCCTTCTGCATGCACTATGGCCCTTTTGCAGCAGATGGAGCTGTTGGCTTTGCTCGTTCATTTCTTGCCTTCTGCTAGAGGCCACCTGGCCAAATTTATGGAGGAGGGTCTTATATTTGAAAGGGCACCTGAGGGCGCAGTTCCTCTGTTTGTTTGGGATGCCTGCTCCAAATAACAGGGATGGGGAGCAGGTATTGAGCAGGCACACTCCAACATCCCACCGATCAAAATCGGGATGCTCGTTTTTGGTCCTGAGCTCTTGCGGGAACCAGCTGACTCATGAGAGAGACCCAAAAAACGAGCGCCCTTTGGTCCGGTGCTCTAGTGGGAGCCTGCTGGCTCGTGCCAGAGTACCAAACCAAAAGATGGGACATTCTGGGTTCCAATCAGAAGCCAAGATGGCTTCTGTAATTCCAGGGTGTCCCATTCAAATCAGGACGGTCGGTTGAGGGTATGAGGTTACCTGGTCAATGTGTTGTTCCCACTATGATGAAATCGGGGAGGGCCCTTTCTCAGCTCAAAGGTCATATTCCACTTCCAGGGGCCACATGCCCTTGGGGGGAGGAGGGTGCAAGGAGAAGCAACAAATGTCCCTGTACTCACACACCTCTCTCTACCTTCCATCCAGCAGTGGGCGGGGTCAAAGTGGGTGGAGCAACGGGGTTGGCTTCTACATGCACGGACCCCTTGTACATCTCTCCATCCTCCAATCAGGTAAGCCAGAGGGAGTGTCTCAGTTCAAGGACACACGCCAGCCTTACAAAAAAGCAAGAAGAAGCAGGGCTTTCGAGAGGCCTAGTCTGAGGATGGAGACATGTCCTGGGAGGAAATGTGTCTGGGAGGAATACAGAGGCATATAGAGAAGCCATCGAGCACACCCTCCAACATTTCTCCGATGGGAAAAGCATTAAATGTTTAAAAACTTCCCTATGCAGGGAGCTGCCTTCAGGTGTCTTCTAAAGGTTGCATAGTTACTTATCTCAGGGTTTGCGCAACTCCACACCCTCCAATATTTCTCCGATGAAAATAGGGACGTCCTAAGGAAAAGCGGGACATTCCGGGACCAAATCAGAAATGGGAACAGCTTCTGTAAATCTGGGACTGTCCCTGGAAAATAGGGACACTTGGAGGGTCTGATACAGGGCTATGTCAAAAGGCCGGGGGGGGGCTGCATCCTCCCCCTGGCCTGAGGTTCCTCACCCTTCATTTAAATTCATGCATATCTATGAGCATATGGGGAAGTTATGCATACCTGGGCCCTCTCTTGCCCTTTCTTTTTTATTCTTTTTTTTTAATTAAAGATTTTCTTGATTTACAAAAATATGTGCAATGTCTCTCATAACATTTTTACAAATCAGTTTCATTCGTTGAGACATTGGGAAGAAAATGGGGAAAGAGGTAGATGGGGGAAAGATGGGTGGGGTCGGGTGACGATGTTTCTATTTTACTTAATGTATGTGGGGTTGTTTTTTTTGTCAGCGTCGCTTGTGCAGGTTCTCTGTTGTTCCCTTGTGAGAGCCAGTGTGGTGTAGTGGTTAAGTGTGGTAGACTTGTAATCTGGGGAACCAGGTTCGTGTCTCCGCTCCTCCAAGTGTTTGTTGTGGGAGAGGAAGTGAAAGGAGAATGTTAGCCGCTTTGAGACTCCTTCGGGTAGTGATAAAGCGGGATATCAAATCCAAACTACTACTCTTCTTCTTCTTCTTCTTCTTCTTCTTCTTCTTCTTCTTCTTCTTCTTCTTCTTCTTCTTCTTCTTCTTCTTCTTCTTCTTTGTCTTCTTCCTTTGGTGGCGAGAGATGTTGGGGTTGGCCTAGGGTATGGTTGTTCATTTGTGGTTGGCTGTGGTGGTATTTGTTTCGTGTGTGAGTGGGTGTTTTGGATCAGGTTAGCCGTATTGATTTGTATGCTGTTGGCGGATTTTTGTCATTGTCTTGTTGGGCTGTGTATGTGATAAAGGGGAGCCATTCCGGGGTGAAACCGTCTTCTTCTATTTGTCCCCATGTTTCAGCTTATTGGTTAATTTTTCTAGTAAGGCTGTTTCCCATACTATTTGGGGAAAGTTATGTATGGGGAAGTTATGCTCACCTGGGCCCTCTCTTGCTCTTTCCTTTTTGCTGACTCACTTCTGCAGAAACTTGCATGCACCCCGACCCCTTCTATGCACCGTCATACCACATAAGCAATGGGACGGCACTTACAACTTTGAACTTTGGTGCCACACAACCACCAGATCCACAGCGCTGCAGAGCATCAACCATTCTGCTAAAGAACACCCTGGTTAGGCAAATCTTCAATCTACACAGTTTTGGTGACCAGTGACCAGCAAGCTTTTTTTGGGTGGGGGGTGAGGCGGAGAATGAGGGGTGGTCGTGGCACATGATTGACACATTCCTAACCCTAAATGAGAACAGTTGCAAATCTCTTCCGGCTGTTGCTGCCCTTTCTTCCACATCTCTCTGGCTCTCCACTCGCTTTCTAAAACTTTTAGTTAATCCCTTAAAACAAGAGTAAAACTTTAACGGAGTGAGCTGCTTACTGTTTTACATAAATAATCCACTCAAAGACCTGGTAAAGGGGAGAGCCAGTAAGATTCCCTGGCAAAAGTGAGAAGAGAACATTATTTGACCTGTGGCTGCTTCTGAAGTTTTCCTCCTTCACCAAAGAGTGGATTCCTCTTAGAGGGATATAAATATATATATATTTCCTCCAAAATAAAGCCTGAGTAGCACATGCTGAGTGTGGAAGAGAAGACGCACAGACTTCTAGCAAGTGTGTGGCTCCATTCCCAGACTGGCAGAAGACCCACAGCTTCCCGGGGGAGACAATTTGAGCCATTTTTGACCCAAAACGATCCCGCCGTCCTGTTGAAAGCTATTTATTAGGTAAATTAAGGCACTCCCTTTAGCAAGACGATTTTGTTTGTCTCCTCCACAAGCGAGAGATCCATTGCCTCCAAAGGTCCTGCGGTCACAACCAGGCTCATATTAAACCTTTCCAGCTGCGGTGGATTTGCTAAGCTGATCTGCCTTAATTTTCCCACTACAGCGTTTAGAATCTTGCCTTAACGCCGAGAGAATTTGCTTTTGAGGCTCGCAAGGTCTATCTGCCTGTCCATCGCTCCAGCGATCTGCACAAGCCGCCTGCAACTCCCCAAAGCAAGGAATCTCTCGGAACGCCATGACTTTTGCGGAGTTCCTGGACCAAGTGGGGGGCATGGGCCGCTTCCAGTTTATCCACACCATGCTTCTGTCCATCCCCATTGTGCTGATGGCAGGTCACAACCTTCTCCAGAACTTCACCGCTGCCATCCCAGGACATCACTGCCAGATCCACATCTCCACCAACAGCAGTGGGTACCCCAACACCACTTGGCCTCTGGAAGCCAGCGACCTGCTCAGAGTTGGTATCCCCACCAACGCCAAAGAGGAGCCGGAAAAGTGTTGGCGTTTTGTCCATCCCCAGTGGCACCTCCTTGACTCCAATTCCACCAAGGCAAACCTGACTGAGGCGGAAACCGAGCTGTGTGTTGATGGATGGGTGTATGATAGGACCACATACCCTTCCACCATTGTCAGCAAGGTGAGAGGGGAAAGGCTAGCTGGAGGAATGGAGAAGTCTGAAAGGGAGCAGGGAGGAAAGGGAGGATATTATATGTCAAACGGATGCATATTGATGGTGGGCAATGTTTCTCCAACTTGGGTTCCTCAGCTGTTGTTGGACTACAACTCCCATCACCCTTAGCTAGCAGAACCAGCGGTCAGGGATGATGGGAGTTGTAGTCCAGCAACAGCTGCAGAACTAAGTTTGAGAAACACTGGTGCAGGGTTTTAGTCTGAGCAGTTCCGGGAGTGGTCTCCAGTGCTGCACCCGAGGATTTCGGATAACTGCACCAGAAATGGGAATGGGAGCAGAAATCACCACCCTTCGCATGTGCACTCGAGGTCAGGAAGGGGAATAATGCGAGCAAATTGCTATTGTTGGGTTTGTTCGGTCCACAAATGTTACATAAATAATTGCATTGTTTTCTGCATTGTTTCTGACACACACACCCTTCCGCTGAAATGCATCGAAGTTCGTTATACAGTATAGCCATTTACGCAATTAATTATGTTGGTTTCGGCCATAGCAGATAGTGAGGCAAATAGCGCTGGTTTTAGCAGAAGCCGAGCTGCAGCAGGACAGAAACGCTGCTGATTGAAATGAACATGGAATGGGATGGAAATGTCTGCCTCCTTACACCCTTAGTTGGAGTTTGGAAAGCAATAATAACAGCATAGCAATGTAGGTGGCTTATGCACAGTTGGGCCATCAGGCCGTCTTGCATAGTATTGTCCACACTGATTGGCTGTGGCTCTCCAGGGTTTCAGGCAGGGAACTTCCCAAGCTTTCCCCAGAGATGTTATTTGAACCCGGGACCAATGGTCAGGAATGATGGGTGTTGTAGTCTAGTAATATTTGGAGGCCCACCTCTTTGTCAATTGTTGAGCTCCTTTGGAGAGGCCTTCCAGGTTTGAGACTGTCCATAAAGTACATCATTATTTTTAAATGCCTTTTGAAAGCCTCGCTGTTTCCTCACTTGTTGCTGTGTGGCTTTGCTTTAACTATTGTCCAAGTCCTCCCAAGGTCATAACTTTGCTATTCCCCTCCTCTCCTCTTGATGTAAACTTTTCAGGTGGTCCCTTCTCATCTCATTTAAGGGCTAAACAGGAGCCAGCGTGGGATTGGGGCTGGAGTGGTCTTTTCCAGCTTCTCCCGGATATGTTGGCGATTGAATTTGGGGCAGTCTGCACATGCTCCGACCCTTCCCTCACTCGGTGCCAATGTTCACTGGCTGGCCTTGGGCCATTCACTGTCTGTCAGCCCGACCTACCTCACAAGGTTGTTGCAAGGTTAAAATGGGGTGCCTTGAGCTCCTTGGACTGGAGGAATGATGGGATGTAAACATAATGAAGAAAGAAGTTGTTCTCATTTTACAAATAGGAAACTGAGGTGGGGAAGAGAGATGGGGGGGGTGAGGATAGATAGATAGATAGATAGATAGATAGATAGATAGATAGATAGATGATAGATAGATAGATTTGTGCATCAGAAATGGGAATGGTAGGATTTAAATCTGGAGCCAAGCCCTATATAATCTGTCCAGAGAACCAAATGTTACTTTATTTATTACTCCATTTATATCCCATCTTCCAAGGAGCTCAAGGTGGTGTTCCTGGTTCCCCCTTCTCCATTTTTATCCGCACCCTGTGAGGAAGGCTGGGCTGAAAGTCATGCACCTGGCCCAAAGTCATTCATGTCTGAGTGAGGATTCGAACTCTGGTCTCCCAAGCCCTAGCCCATATCTCTCACCACTGCACCATTCTGGAGCAGGCGATAGCCCAGAACCTCCACTGCTGGATCTGATGAAATCTAGTCCATCAACCTGTGTTCTCGATCATTTGGAGAGCCTTCAAGCAGGGCAGGCAGTACTCAGTGGTACACTGCCCCTCTACATGGAGGCTCTGTTCTATCTTGAATAATAATAATCAGTAGTTGGCCATCTCCATGCATTTCTGTAAGCGGATGAGAAACATGTGTGCATGCACCTTACAAGGGTTTGTGAGCTTCAGCTTCCTTCGGTCCACAGCGTGGAAGAACAATTGTTGCAGAGCCCTCCAGGTGTGGCAGTGGGGCACCTGTATCCCTCCAATTGGACTACAAATCCCATAAGCCCCAGCCGGCATGGCCAATGATCAGGGACGATGGGAGCTTAGCAACATCTGGAGGGCCACTGATGCCCCACTTCTGCCCTGCAAGGAAGAGGGAGAAGGCAGGAGAGAGAGAGAGAGAGAGAGAGAGAGAGAGAGAGAGAGAGAGAGAGAGAGAGAGAGAGAGAGAGAGAAGAGAGAGAGAGCCTTTGGGACTTTCCAGCAAACAAGGGGTTCAGCAACAGGATCTGCATGGGGTGTTTGCGTCCGGTGGATAAACAGGGTGGTAATTGACAGCCCTGCTGGGAAGAGAATAATTCAAAACCAGCAGGCGCTGCTGCTGGCAGTGATCTTGAGCCAAGGGAGCAGCTGGTTTTTCAGGAGACAGCAAAATTTTTTGTCCTACATTCTAGTCCTTCAGCTCCCCCTTCACCCTTGTCATGTTATAACAAGCCACAGGGGTGGGGAGGTGGGTGCTGGGGGCGATTCTGTGCTCTGCCAGGCCTTCTTATAAAAACAGAGAGATGTGCAGGCAATCCGGCCAGACTCAGCGTTCATTCAGCCTTGTATCTGGGTAACTTTGCACACCAAAGTTTGTCCTGTACAGAAATCGCCGCTGTCATTTGGTAACTAGGGAAAGGCCCTCTGCACACGCTCAGAAACACACGTGCTAAAGGCTAGCTTCTCAGGTTTGAGAGCTGAGCACTGGGTGTGGACAGAAGCAAAGGGTGCCATTGCCTGTCGAGGGTGCAATTGCAACCTTAAAGGTAAAGGGACCCTTGACCATTAGGTCCAGTCGCGGACAACTCTGGGGTTGCGGCGCTCATCTCGCTTTACTTGCCGAGGGAGCCGGCGTACAGCTTCCAGGTCATGTGGCCAGTATGACTAAGCTGCTTCTGGTGAACCAGAGCAGCGCACCGAAACGCCATTTACCTTCCCACTGTAGCGGTACCTATTTCTCTACTTGCACTTTACCATGCTTTCAAACTGCTAGGTGGACAGGAGCTGGGACCGAGCAACGGGAGCTCACCCCATCATGGGAATTCTGATCGGCAAGCCCTAGGCTCTGTGGTTTAACCCACAGTGCCACCTGCGTCCCATACAATTGCAAACTTAGCCCCTCCCAAACCCACGGCTCCGTGGCCACGGACGCTCCCCTCGAGCTTCTTTCCCCTGACCCAGTCTCTTTCTCCTACAACAGTGGGATCTAGTCTGTGAGCGACGGAAGCTTCGGGATATGGCCCAATCGATCTACATGGCTGGCGTGCTGGTTGGAGCAGTGGTCCTTGGGGGGTTATCCGATAGGTAAGCTGAGTTCGCTTTTTGTGATAAAACAGATGCCTTAAACAAGACTTGAAGGTAACGAAATCTTGGCAACGGTTGGAGATATAGAAATCTTGGCAACGGTTGAGCTACCCTTGAGCCCAAGAGAGGGTTTAGTCCTTTTTCTTTCAAAATGTATGTTCACAAAAAGAATGCTCCTATCTACTAGCCGCACCATGGCAACCGATAGTTCTGAACAGAGTTTATCAATACACTACCCTTCTGTCTGATAGAAAATGTTGCTTTTCTGCTATCTGCTGCATCAGGCACATCCAACAGGTAGATCGTGATCAACCGGTAGATCACTGGACGTCTGTGGTAGATCACTGGTAGATCACCGGCTCCCCCCAAAGATGCTCAACAACTTTGGCTCCCCTAAAAAAAAGCTCAACATTTTTGCCCTGCACTCCAAAGAAACGGGCCTTGCTCCTTTCTAAAAAAAAGCTCAACAATTTTGACCTGAACCCCCCCAAAAGGGGGTAGATCACAGCCAGTTTTTAACTCTGTGAGTAGACCACAGTCTCTTGGAAGTTGGCCACCCCTGTGCTACATGAAGACTTGTCCAGGTCAGGAGAATTTATTGTCCTCTTGATTTGGAAGTTTCTGCTTTGGAAGGTCGACAACTTCCTGCCAGGTAATGAGTGAAAGGGCGCTGCTTTGCATAGCAAAGTCAGAAATGCATGTCCTTGAGGTAATATGGTCCTGAGTCGATTTACTAATTTATAGGTCAAAACCAGCACTTTGAATTGGGCCCAGAAATTAATGGGTAGCCAGTGCAATTGGGTCAGGATTTGTGTAATATGCTCAGACCGTCTTGCCACGGTGAGATGGCATAAAATGCACGGCAGCCATCTTTCCCCCCCATACAAGGTGAACAGTTTTGAACCAGCACAGCAAGTACCACTCGAAACAGTCTAAAAACCAGCACGAGATCCCAGGAATCTGTCGGGCAACCTCATTAAAAACTCACCTCTGTGAGTAGGAGGCAGAGATGGGGGATCAATTCAATTCAGTTGTCCTGGAGGGAGAATGGAGAGGGGTGTTTGCATGTGTGTGTAGAAATCAGCCTACTGTACAAAGGTAACGTTCTTTGCTCCACCCACTTCCACCTGTGGCCACACCCACACCAGCATCACCAACGCCTTGGTATTCCAGCTGTTTCCGCTTCTCTATGCCTGCAGGTACGGCCGCAAGCCTCTCCTCATTTGGTCGTTTATGCAAATGGCCGTGATGGGGACCTGTGCAGCCTTTTCGCCCAACTTTATCTCCTACTGCATCTTCCGGTTCCTGAGCGGCATGGCACTCTCTGGATTTGGCCTCAGCATCGCCTGTTTGGGTAAGAGCGGAGTTGGATGGGAACTTTTGCGCAGTGTAGGGATTTATCTGAACATTCTGTATTTGATTCATTAATGGAGGGTATGTCTGTCAATAATTAGTAGCAAAGCAGCCTAGACCAGGGGTAGGCAACCTAAGGCCCGTGGGCTGGATGTGGCCCAATTGCCTTCTCAATACAGCCCGTGGATGGTCCGGGAATCGGCGTGTTTTTACATGAGTAGAATGTGTGCTTTTATTTAAAATGCATCTCTAGGTTATTTGTGGGGCCTGCCTGGTGTTTCTACATGAGTAGAATGTGTACTTTTATTTAAAATGCACCTCTGGGTTATTTGTGGGCCCTGCCTGGTGTTTTTACATGAGTAGAATGTGTCCTTTTATTTAAAATGCATCTCTGGGTTATTTGTGGGGCCACATGGTCTGAGGGATGGTGGACCGGCCCACGCCTGAAAAAGGTTGCTGACCCCTGGCCTAGACCAAGGCTAGCCAGTTGTGTTATTTCAATGTGTGGGCACTTCTCAAAGTAAATGGAGGAGTTTGGCCACAGGACACTCTTCATTTGGCCTAGATCAGGCTTCCTCAAACTCGGTCCTCCAGATGTTTTTGGCCTAGAACTCCCATGATCCCTAGCTAGCAGGACCAGTGGTCAGGGATGATGGGAATTGTAGTCTCAAAACATCTGGAGGACCAAGTTTGAGGAAGCCTGGCCTAGATGGTATCTTGTTGGCTACCTTGGACTAGGGAGTTGGTGGAACTGAGGCAGATAGCGGTGACAATAGGTGAAACTCTAGCCCTAATACACAAAATGAAAACTGACAAATTGCTAGGTTCGGATGGCATCCACCCAACAGTTCTCAAAGAACTCAAATGTGAGATTGCTGATTTTTTAACAGAAATATGTAACTGGTGCCTCAGATCCACTAGAGGATTTGAGAAGTAGCCAAGGCAACACCAATTTTTATAAAAGGATTCAGGAGGGAACCTGGAAATGATGGGCCAGTTCACTTAATGTTGGACCTAGGATAACTGGTGGAAGTTTTGGTTAAAGATAAAATAGCCAAATATACAGAAGAACAAGCCTTGCTGAAGCAGAGTCAACATGGCTTCTGCAAGGACAAGTCCTGCCTCGCTGGCACTCTTTGAGAGTGCCAACAAGCATATAGATAGAGGTGATCCAGTTGACACAGTGTACTTAGACTTCCAAAAAGCTTTTGACAAAGTACCTCACCAAAAACTCATGAGAAAGCATAGCAGGCATGGAATAAAAGGAGAGGCCCTTTTGTGAATCAGGAAGTGGTTAAGTACCAGGAAGTTGAAAGTAGAAATAAATGGAAAGTTCTCCAAATGGATGGAGAGATGCAGAAAGTGGGGTCTCCCAAGGCTCATTATTGGAACCTGTGCCTTTTTTACTTGTCCATAAATGATCTATAGTTCAGGGGGAACGGTGAGGTGGCCTGGCTTGCTGGTGATACTATATTGTTCAGGGTCATTAAAACAAAGAGAGATTGTGATGAGTTCCAAAAGAACCTCCCCAAGTTGAGTGAATGGGCAAAAAAATGGCAAATGCAATTCAGTGTATACAGGTGAAACTCAGAAAATTAAAATATCATCAAAAAGTGCATTTATTTCAGTAATGCAACTTAAAAGGTGAAACCAATATATGAGATACAGTAGATGCATGACATGCAAAGCAAGATATGTCCAGGCTTTATTTGTTGTAATTGTAATTATTTGTCGTTAGGCGGGTCAATTATAAATGGAATGTAATTAATGAAATGTAATAGCGAGGTTTATTTTTGTATTATTCTAACTATTTGTTTTATTACTGTGGAATTTCCAAAAGAAAGCATTAAAAGAAAAATAATAAGTTGCATTACTGAAATAAATGCACTTTTCGACAATATTCTAATTTTCCAAGTTTCACCTGTACAAGTGTAAAGTGATGCGTGTCAGGGTAAAAAAAATAAATTAATTTCACATTTATGCTTATGGGGTCTGAACTGGCAGTGACTTACCAGGATTGGAACCTTGGGGGGGGGGTCCTAGTGGATAGCTCAATGAAGTTTGAAATTAAACATTAGGGAGAACTTCCTGACGGCAAGAGCTGTTCAACACTGGAACGGACTACCTTGGAAGCTCATGGACTCTCCTCTCTTCCTATGTCCTTATGGCAATGTTGAGCTACAGGTGAAACTCAGAAAATTAGAATATCGTCGAAAAGTGCATTTATTTCAGTAATGCAACTTAAAAGGAGAAACCAATATATGAGATAGATAGATGCATGACATGCAAAGCAAGATATGTCAAGCCTTTATTTGCTGTAATTGTAATTATTTGTCGTTAGGTGGGTCAATTATAAATGGAATGTAATTAATGAAATGTAATAGCGAGGTTTATTTTTGTATTATTGTAACTATTTGTTTTATTACTGTGGAATTTCCAAAAGAAAGCATTTGTTTTGGAAGCAACGGTTCCCTCGTTGCGAGAAGCCAAGTTGCAGGGAACCAGGCAGAGGGCCTTCTCGGTAGTGGCGCCTGCCCTGTGGAACGCCCTCCCATCAGATGAAAAACAACTACCAGATTTTTAGAAGACATGTGAAGGCATGTGAAGATTATTTTATTTTATCTTTCTGTTGGAAGCCGCCCAGAGTGGCTGAGGAAACCCAGCCAGATGGGCGGGGTATAAATAAAATAATAATAATAATAATAATAATAATAATAATAATAATAATAATCGTAAAAATTAAAAGAAAAAATAATAAGTTGCATTACTGAAATAAATGCACTTTTCGACGATATTCTAATTTTCCAAGTTTCACCTGTAGTTGAACCCATCTTCTGATGCAGTAGTGGGGAAAGTTCAGTACAAAATGGGTGGCAAGTATTACAGGGGTTGGCAGCCTGGTGACCATGGGCACCAGTGTGCCCACCAGTACCTCCTATCTTGCCCATGGAATATCTCAATATCCTTTTTAAAACCTGCAGTTTGCAGAGACTGTTTTCTCTTCCTGCTGTTTCTCTGTTTGCACTGACTTGGTTTGTTCTCCGTGCCTCCTCTGGCTGCATGGCAGCTCATTTTGTCAAAGGCACTCACAGCACTTTCTCAGAATTCCAAATCTACCACTTGCCCAAGAAAGGTCGGCAACTCCTGATGCAGGGTCTAAATTTCATACCGGAAGGCCCAGCCGGATGTGAGTGGCAAGGCGAAAACCTGAAAGTGTTTTCCTTTCCCTTCCAGTTGTGGAGTGGATTCCCACCAAGTACCGCACCATCACCATTGCGGTCACTGGCTTCGTGTACACGCTGGGCCAGATCCTGCTGGCCGGCTTGGCCTACGGCATCCCGGACTGGCAATGGCTGCAGCTGACTTTCTCGGTTCCCTTCTTTGTCTTTCTCCTCTACTCTTGGTATGTTGCGCTGCTCAGGTGGGACCCCCTCCTCCTCCTCCTCCTCGGGGTGCTGTGTTGGGATACGAAGAGATTCTGGAATGCTGTTTTCAAATGAATAAGCTTGATATATAGAACAAAGCAATTGAAATGTATCCTGCCCTTGGCCTTATGCTCTCACCTGCTCAAGGTTACCCTAATGATGACCTCTTAGTCTTTCTATTGACAGCCACCAATTTGGAGATAGCCAGATGTTGGAAAACTGGCATTGGGCTTAATATCAATTTGTGGTACACCACTGTATAGGCAATAGAACTGGCTGAGAAATTGGCATGTCAAGTCAGAGCGGCAAAGGGCAAGCAGGATCCCTATTCCTTTTATAACATACTAGCTGTACCCGGCCACACATTGTTGTGGCTCAGTCAGGGCCCCCGTTTCCCAGGAGAGGTGGATGACGTAAAGACACCCCTCTCTCTGTTGTCCCCGGCGAGTGACGAATTGACATGTCAAGTCAGAGCAGCAAAGGGCAAGCAGGATCCCTGTTCCTTTTATAAAGGTAAAGGTAAAGGGACCCCTGACCATTAGGTCCAGTCGTGACCGACTCTGGGGTTGCGGCGCTCATCTCGCATTATTGGCCGAGGGAGCTGGCGTACAGCTTCCAGGTCATGTGGCCAGCATGACAAAGCCGCTTCTGGCGAACCAAACGCCGTTTACCTTCCCGCTGTAGCGGTACCTATTTATCTACTTGCACTTTGACGTGCTTTTGAACTGCTAGGTTGGCAGGAGCTGGGACCGAGGAATGGGAGCTCACCCCGTCGCGGGGATTCGAACCGCCGACCTGCTGATTGGGAAGCTCTAGGCTCTGTGGTTTAATCCACAGCGCCACCTGCCCCCCCCGTTCCTTTTATAACATATGGCAAATGTTTACTGAATACATAAATTGTTCGGACCGTGGCAGGAATACACACAACGCTCATGGAGAAAATGTGGCATGATCTTTTAGAGCAATCAAACAAAATTTTATTACATAGCATGACAAAAGGCTGTAATTTTATCGGGACAAGTCATTTTTTTGTTTACTTTTGTAGCAATTGTTTTCGCAAAAGGTATTTTCTGTACCATGAAAAACATAAAAAAAAAGACCACAGACAGAGAACTGGATTAGAATGACCCTACAGGGTCAATTCAAATGTTTGCAAGCAAATTCAAGTTAGGATTCTTTTCTTCATTTTCTTTAAACGAATTCTCCCTCCCTGAGAAAAACAGCAACAAATGGATTCAGTTCCATTTTACCACATGTAGGTTTGTAGATGGATTTTACTGCTTGCTGC
The DNA here is from genome assembly GCF_963506605.1 of Zootoca vivipara. NCBI lineage: Eukaryota > Metazoa > Chordata > Lepidosauria > Squamata > Lacertidae > Zootoca > Zootoca vivipara. Next base: position 28,382,501 of record NC_083292.1, on the reverse strand, counting down.
AGGGCCAGATTTAGGTTTGGTGAGGCCCTAAACTACTGAAGGTAATGGGGCCCTTTATATGTCCAGCTGTCCTTTGTCAACAACAAATTGTCACTGTTTTTTGTGTTGAATATATGCTATATGGTAATTTATTGACTTAAAAGGTATTTAAAGCCATTTGCACATAACAAAATATGTATTTTTATGAAAGTAATTATTGAAGTCCATGAAGAATGTAGGCACCCTATATATAAAGGTAAAGGGACCCCTGACCATTAGGTCCAGTCATGGCCGACTCTGGGGTTGCGGCACTCATCTTGCGTTATTGGCCTAGGGAGCCGGCGTACAGCTTCCGGATCATGTGGCCAGCATGACAAAGCCGCTTCTGGCGAACCAGAGCAGTGCACGGAAACACCGTTTACCTTCCCGCTGTAGTGGTACTTATTTATCTACAGTGGTCCCTCGACTTACGAAGTACTTGACTTACGAAATTTTGAGTTACGGAGGCAAAAAAATGGCCGCACGCTTACATTTTTTCGACATCTGAAAGGAAAACTGTTGTGGTTTAGATGGGGTTTTCTCGACTTACGAATTTTAGATGCGGTTTACTTGACTTACGAATTTTTCCGTTTCCAATGCATTCCTATGGGAAACCGCTTTTTTCGACTTACAAATTTTTCGGCCTACGAATGCGCATTCGGAACAGATTAAATTCGTAAGTCGAGGGACCACTGTACTTGCACTTTGATGTGCTTTCGAACTGCTAGGTTGGCAGGAGCTGGGACCGAGAAATGAGCAAACCAATGATATTTTAGGGAGCAGGCTAGCAAGCGCAGCCCATTACTTACATCATAGGAGCCTACACAAGACAAAACACTGTTGCTGTATGTAGGTTTTATTTTATTTTATTTTTTATCTTATATTTTGGAAATGTACACCAAGGTGTTTTTTTCCAGAGTGGGGCCCTAAGCTATAGCTTGTTTAGCTTATATGTAAATCTGGCACTGGTTGGCCGAGATGACGAGGCTTGGCTTCTTTGATACAGGTGGTTTGCAGAGTCAGCTCGCTGGCTGCTCCTTTCGGGAAAGGCGAGCACAGCTGTCACGGTCCTCCAGAGGGTTGCCCGGGTCAATGGCAAGGAGGAAGCTGGAGCAAGCATCACCACAGAGGTATGAAGCCGGGGGGGGGGGGTTCTCCATATCCAGGTAAATCCAGCTGAATCTATGGAGAAAATAGAACTCTTGGGAGCTTCTGGAGAGCAAAGCCCGCTAGAATCAGGGCGCCTCCTGGTGACCTTGATATGTAGCATTTACTTGCTTGCACAAAGCTTACGCAGAAGTTAGATTATGGGCTCCTCTAGACATCCTTTTTATTGTGCATCCATGATGATTTGGTCCTGTTGATAGAATTGCGGCAGTTATGTGCGGTCCAACTTGTATTTGCTCCTGCAAAACTTTTGGGGTAAGTCAGGGGCGTAGGAAGATAGGGGCGGTGGGGACAGGCCGCCCCGAGCGGCAGGCTCCAAGGGGCGCCATCGTGGGTGCCCGCCCCACCCCCAAAACATGTGCCCCATCCCCGGAATGTGTGTCACGCCCCTCCGGGAGGTGCACCGTGCCTCCAGGTGGTGTGCTACGGCCCTCCGGGAAGCGCGCCACGGCCCTGGAATGTGTACCCCGCCCCTCCGGGAGGCGCGCCCCACCCCCAGAACGGGCGCCAGCCCCGCCCCCGGTGCCGGACCGGCATGAAGCTCCGTCACTGGGGTACATAGCTGCCAAGTTTTCCTTTTTCTCACGAGAAAGCCTATTCAGCATAAGGGAATTTCCCTTTAAAAAAGGGATAACTTGGCAGCTATGCTGGGGTAAGTCATACTGACCTGCAAGTCGCTGCTGAAATCCTGTAACTTTTTATACCACAAATCTTCCAGGGGTGTTTGTGTGTGTAGGGGAAAAGGTTGCCCAGTTTTAGTTGTGTTATTGTGCACATGTGTCCCTCCAGACAGCCATAACACAGTAATGTTATGCTCTTTACCAACACACTCACTCACATCACCAATTTGGACTTTATTTGAGATATGAGGAATACAGTGAGGAAATGCACAATGGAAGGTTTGGGGTCACATTTGCTTGACGCAATAGCAACCAAGTCCCCTGCAGGCAAATCAGTGTACCGTAAATTCTCAATAAATAGCCAAACTTTGTGGGGTGGGGGAAAATTAGGATAAATAAACAGGTCATCTGGAAAGTCCTGCTTTCACTGAAGGGAAGCTGCCTGTGTAAAACAGGCCCTAGAACTTCCTGTTTGCTAATGTTAACCCAAATTTCCCTGGGGGTAAATCACATGATCAATTCTCACCAAAATCTAGTTGTGTGCTGTGTATTGATTGTGCTTTTTAGGAGGAAGAGCAGTGGCTGATGGTGAAGGTCAGCCTTCCCCAGCCTTGTGCGCTCCTCATGTTGTTTGACTACAACTCCTATCATCCCTGATTGGCAGAGGCTCACTGGAGTTGTAGTCCAATGATGTCTCAAGGTCTCAGGCTCGGAAAGGCTGTTTAAGGACATGGGCATAGCTGGGGGGCAGAGGAGCAGCTTCTCCCCCCCTAAATCAAGCAAATAAATAAAAAATGTTGGCATGAGTCAACAGTGTGATGCAGCAGCTAAAACAGCCAATGCAATTCTGGGCTGCATCAATAGGAGTATAGCATCTAGATCTAGGGAAGTAATAGCACCACTGTATTCTGCTCTGGTCAGACCTCACCTGGAGTGCTGTGTCCAGTTCTGGGCACCACAGTTCAAGAAGGATACTGACAAGCTGGAAATGGACAAAGGCCTGGAAACGATGCCTTATGAGGAACGCCTTAGGGATCTGGGCATGTGTAGCCTGGAGAAGAGAAGGTTAGGGGGTGATATGATAGCCATGTTCAAATATATAAAAGGATGTCATATAGAGGAGGGAGAAAGGTTGTTTTCTGCTGCTCCAGAGAAGCGGACACGGAGCAATGGATTCAAACTACAAGAAAGAAGATTCCACCTGAACATTAGGAAGAACTTCCTGACAGTAAGAGCTGTTCGGCAGTGGAATTTGCTGCCAAGGAGTGTGGTGGAGTCTCCTTCTTTGGAGGTCTTTAAGCGGAGGCTTGACGGCCATCTGTCAGGAATGCTTTGATGGTGTTTCCTGCTTGGCAGGGGGTTGGACTGGATGGCCCTTGTGGTCTCTTCCAACACTATGGCATAGCTGCCAAGTTTTCCCTTTTCTCGCGAGGAAGCCTATTCAGCATAAGGGAAAATCCCTTAAAAAAAGGGATAACTTGGCAGCTATGCACTATGGTGATTCTATGATTCTACTTAACTAACTGATCCATTATGTCATCAGTTATGTCTGCTCTGCTCTTGCAGCATAATGCCTGTTTAAGCCTTCCCTAAAATAAACCCTGGCTACACCCATGCTTAAGGACATCCCTGGAGTTCACCCACCTGTTTTTACACACCCACCTCCTTCCTCTCCTCTCCCCACAGGTTCTGCTTTCTAACATGGAGAAAGAACTGTCCACAGCCAAGGCCTCTTACACCATCTCTGACCTGGTGCGCACCCCAGCCATCCGGCACATTTTCTGCTGCCTCTCCATAGTGTGGTGAGATAACTTGTTCCATCAGAACAGACTTGGGAAGTAGAGAGTTCCATCCAGCTTAGGGAACCTGGGGAGAGGGCAGGTTTAGGCACTGCCTGACAATGTGGCCCATTATCAAAGCACAGACTCCAATATTTATTGCTGTAAGATAGGGATGGGGTACATCAAGCCCTGGGGTCGGATGTGACCCTCCAGAATCTTTCTATCTGGCCTTTAAGAGTTTCCCTCCCCGAGCCACACCTCTTACCAGCTTGGTTTTGCACCCTCTTATGACCCCATGCGGGTGGCGCTGTGGGTTAAACCATAGAGCCTAGGGCTTGCCGATCAGAAGGTCGGCGGTTCGAATCCCCTGGACGGGGTGAGCTCCCGTTGCTCTGTCCCACCTCCTGCCAACCTAGCAATTCGAAAGCACATCAAAGTGCAAGTAGATAAATAGGTACCACTACAGTGGGAAGGTAAATAGTGTTTCCGTGTGCTGCTCTGGTTCGCCAGAAGCGGCTTTGTCATGCTGAACACATGACCTGGAAGCTGTATGCCAGCTCCCTCGGCCAATAATGCGAGATGAGCGCCGCAACCCCAGAGTCGGTCACGGCTGGACCTAATGGTCAGGGGTCCCTTTACCTTTTATGAGCCCATGCATCACTGGTACATGGACCCCAGAAAGTTGTCTGGAAAGCTATTATTATTATTATTATTTATTAAATTTGTATGCTGCCCTATATATACTTCCTTATGTATACTACAGGTCTCAGGGCGGTTCACAGCCCTTGGTTTGAAAAACATTTCCCACTCCTGCTTTAAAACTCTATCAAACCGCAGCTTCATACAGCATACTTTGGGACATCAAAACAGAAAACTATATTGTTTGGTTCTGCTTTTGTTCATAAAGCTCTGAACTATTACATCTCCAGCAAAATACACAGATCTGAGCTGTGTAATAGCTCTGACTGAGCAATCTTTATGTGCATTAAAATTGCTCAGGAGAAGCCTTGTAAAGATTTCTCCTTTGAACTAGCGGCTCAGGTCTTGAAAGGCCTGCTGAAGGTCCAAGATTTGCAAAACAAGGAGCTACCGGTACTTTGGAATATAGTCACTGAAGCTAAAATACTGGTTGGGGAAAAGGAGCACAGACCCCTTTCTCCTCCGTGGATGGAAAACGTGAAGGTTCATGGAAATGTCAAAGGTTACGGAATTTGTTTGATTATTTAAGAGACAGAAAAATCAAGATTTTCTGGACTAAATGCTCCCCTTTCATTTAATTTATTAGTATTAGTATTATTAATTTATTACTTAAACCCCATCCATCCAACTGGGTTGCCCTGGCCACTCTGGGTGGCTTCCAACAGAATATAAAAACATTGTGAGACATAAAACATAAAACACTTCCCTATACAGGGCTGCCTTCAGATGTCTTTGGAAAGTTGTGTAATTGTTTATCTGTTTGACATCTGATGAGAGGGTGTTCCACAGGGTGGGCGCCATAAATGGGAAGCTACAGTTTAGAGATTGATTTGTAAAAGACTTGTTAAAATAGTTAATGTTTTCGGTTAGGAAGACTTTTCCAAAAGCACCCCCTAAATCAGGCATCCCCAAACTGCGGCCCTCCAGATGTTTTGGCCTACAACTCCCATGATCCCTAGCTAACAGGACCAGTGGTCGGGGAAGATGGGAATTGTAGTCCAAAACATCTGGAGGGCCGAAGTTTGGGGATGCCTGCCCTAAATTATTTATTTATTTATTTATTTAGCCAGCCAAGGAGGTCCCAAGAGTGGCTTATGTAAGCTCAGTAAAAATAAGGCATTTGCTGCTTGTAGGCTTACAGCCTAAGAGACATGAGAAAAGCAAAAAAGTGACGAGGAGGGAAGGGGAAGGCAAGCGAGTTTGGGCTCCAGTTCCTAAAGTTGCATAATGTAATGACCCACAGGAATGAAACAGTCCAGGGAGAGGAACTGAGTGGATCTGGTCGCAAAAATTCACACAGAATCATATATGGTTTGATTAATCTTGCTTGCCGGAAGAACTCAGTGACTTGAAAAAAGAAGATAATAATAGATTATGGAATAAGATCTGGAGTATATTGAAAAGAACTGCAGTGACTATAAGAGGACTAGGGCCTTCTGAGTGTGAAGCATGGGAAGTCGATAAATTTGTATAATTTGGCAGAGGATTTGGATTAATTGTTTAACTGGTATTTGCATAATTTGTATAATTTGAAAATGGATTAGATATTTAAATTGGAAAATCTAATAAAAATGTTTATTCAAAATGGAGCTGGTCTCTCAAGAGTTGCAAAACAAGGAGCTACTTTGGAATATAGTCACTGAAGCTAAAATACTGGTTGGGGAAAAGGAGCACAGACCCCTTTCTCCTCTGTGGATGGAAAACGTGAAATGGAAAACAGCTTCGCATCTCCCCTTCTGCTGCAGCCTGAGGAAATGGCTGCTGTCAGGTGACAGTTGAGAGCAGGAGGAGCCTCTTCTCACGCCTTTTTGAATCTCGCCTTGTCTCTATCTTCACGTCAGGTTCTCAGTCAGCTTCTCCTACTACGGGCTGGCCATGGACCTCCAGAATTTTGGTGTCAGCATCTACCTCATCCAGGTCATCTTCGGGGCCGTTGACTTCCCAGCCAAGGTGGTCGTGACCATTACTATGAGCTACATTGGGAGGAGGATCAGCCTCGCCTCCTTCCTCATCCTGGCTGGCATCATCATCATCATCAACATCTTTGTGCCCACAGGTGAGTGCCGGGGCTCACTTTACACCGGGCCTCACCTTTCGCCTTTGTATGCACTGCAAGGCATCCAGCTGGAGACATTTCGGCACAGGCTGAAGGCCCAAAGATCACCACCTCCCACTTCATTTCCGAGATCTGCACAGAGCTAAATGTTGTTGTCACTCTCACAAAGCACAAGATGACCCTTGGGGTCTCTTCCAACTCTACAGTTCTGTGATTCCGATTTATCATCAGCCCTGCAGCCATTGAATGGTGGTGCCTCTGCATCAATATTACAGGCACAGCAAGTTTATAGACCCGAAGCACAATCTTTTCCAGCAGGTATAAGGAACCTCAGGACAAGGGGCTGAATGCCTCCCTATCTGACCCTCTGGAACCCTTTCTGGGCTACACTTCCTCCCCAGCCACATCTTCCTTGAGTGTTTTGGCTGGAAATGTGTCCTTGAACTCTGATAATGCTTCTTACTTGCACGGGTGGAGGACACGGGTGGGTGGGCCAATTCATGAGGAGAAATCAGCAGGGCCGTCTTAAGGTCATCGGGCACCCTGGTGCAGGGATCCCTCGGGCGCCCCTCCACTCTTAAAAAAAAAGGAAAACTCTTACCTGGCGTGCAGGGGGCCGGAAGCCTTACGGCAGCCCCCGCACCTCACAGCAGGGCCGCGCTGTGCCGGAGGCCGCCTGCCTGTCCGATGCCGCTGGATTGATTGGGAGAGGGGGCGCCACTGCTCCGCGCGGCCTTCCTCCCTTCTCCCAGCGGAGCGGGGTGCCTGGGCAGGCCGGGCCATGCCGGGTTCCTTCCCGCCAACAGGGCGCTGCGTTTCATTGGTAGAGGTGCTGCCATGTGGCATCACCTCTACCAATGAAACGCAGCGCCGGGGTGAGGGATGACCCTGGCGCTGCAGAGCGGAACAGGGTCCTAGTGCCCCTGTTCCGCTCGCTTCCCTCCCTGCTCTCGCGGCGCGGCTGGTGGAGGGAAAAGGGAGGCCGCCGCGAAGCTCTCCCACTTGCTGGGGTGCCCCTCAGCGCCCCCTGATCGCCCAGGTGGCGTGGTGCATTGCGCCACTAGAGTCAGTGGGCGAGCCGGGCCTGGAAATCAGCACTAAAATGTTGAAGAAAATTGCTGCAGAAATGTGGAGAGCCGAGTTTAAGACTGGAAAAAATGAGAAACCAATGTGTTAGTCTGTTAATTATTCTTGACAAATCTGCACATCAACCCTATAGAAAGTGGGGAGGGGGACGGAGCCCCCTAGCTGCACACTTTGTTCATGCCACACTCTCTCTGACCCACCCCACCTTTCCCCCAAAGATTTGCAAACGATCCGGACAACGCTGGCCGTCATTGGCAAGGGGTGCTTGGCAGCGGCCTTCAACTGCACCTTCCTTTTCACGACAGAACTCTACCCCACGCCTGTCAGGTGAGGAGCTGCTTTTCAACACCATTTCTCCCTTCTTTAGCCGCTTCTGGGGCTCCTGTGGAAATGGAGGTGGCTTTAAAGCAGGGGTCTCCAACCTGGGACCTGTGGGCACTAAGGTGCGCCCCTCACTGCCTCCTAGGGTGCCCTTGAAGGATCTCAATAAATACCTGTCATTGAAATTCTACTCAATATTGATCCAGAGCAGATTCCAATGTATAGTTAGCAGAGTAAAAACTTAAACTCGTTGCAGGATTCCCCCCAAACAGACCAGAGGCAATTGTATTTCATCTGGCAGAGCTTTACTGCTACTGAAGGCAAACGAGCATAATGGTCACAAATCCAATACATTCAGGATTGGCACAGTACATAAGAAATCCAGTTGCAGCAGACTTAACTTAAACTTACTGTCAGGGGTTATTGCGACTACCCCTGAGTAACGATCTTCCACATGCTTGTCTTTAAACAGTTTTTATTGGTGCACTCTATTTACAGTGTAACAAGCTGTTGGATACATGTCTGCTCATTCCGATCCAGAATCCGGCACTGCCCCTTTTCGCGACTTTGCCCAACATAATAGTCTCGGGACAGTGAATCTCCTCCCCTTTCTCCTCCTCCTTAATTCCGGTGCCGGGGGAAAGGGTCTACACTCCTTCTTTTCCCTGCTCCCCCTTTCCGCCTCTCTCTCTTCCCGTCGGTGGAGCAGGGGCTCTCCCATGCTGCTGGAGACCTGGCACTCTCTCTCCGCTTCCTGACTGGCCCCTTCAGACCCCGCGCTTTCCTGGCTGCTTGGGGACGAACTGCTCCTGATGAGAGGGGGAGGTTCTCTGTAATTTCTCCCCCTTACACTTACAATAACTTATAATAAGACTAAAACCTTAACACTATATACAGAACATCACACCAGCAAGAAAGAGAGACAGACAGAAAGAAAGAAAGAGAGGGAGAGAGAGGGAGGGAGAGAGGGAGGGAGAGAGGGAGAGAGAGAGAGAGAGAAAAACCCAGGCTCCTTCTGGCCTCACTATTATAGTCAGCATGACCTTGATAGAAGAGATAACCGAACCAGTCTAAGCCGGCTGTACTCAGCTTCTCAGAAGGAATAACCCAAACATCAGGAACCTTCCTCTTGTTTCTTTCACACAGAGAAGCTTCCAGAACCCTCTTGAATTAAGTAGAATAGGAAAGATCTCTACACATCAGCTCAATGCTTTTTGCACTAAGAAATGCAAACTGACAAAAAGCCCGAATGCACAAGAGGCTGTGTTTGCTCTTCCTGGAAGGAACATGCCCCCTCAGCAGAGCTGGGCTGTTCATGGGGCATGGATAGGTGGTTGCCGCAATGCTGCAGGATGGCAGACTCTAGACGGCTTGGAGGTGTGCCACAGCTGCTGTGCAGCCCTTGGCGGCGATCGCATGGCAGGTGCCCTTTTCTTGAGGTTTGCCAGAGATCCCTTGACCCAGCCGTATCTCTTGCCTGATTTTCTTACCCCCCCACCCCCCCAAATCCTAGGCAGACGGGGCTCGGTTTTGGCAGCACCATGGCCCGGGTGGGAGGCATCGTCGCCCCGTTGGCCAAGATGATGGAGGACTACTCTGCCGCTCTGCCGCCAATCATGTACGGAGCAGCTCCCATCCTTTCTGGCATCATCGCTTGCTTTCTGCCCGAAACCCTTAATGTCCCCCTTCCAGATACCATCGAAGAAGTAGAGAACAGGTAAGTGACTGGTATTTGTGGCAAATACACTTTTATTTACGGTATTTCATCGTACTAATATTCACACAGATATTATTTGTTGCAAAGTATTTATTTATTTTTAATTACATTTATATACTGCCTTTCGTCTGAAGGTTGCGGGTGGTTTATAACAAAAAAAATATGAAATGAGAAAACAAAATATATACCAAAAAAACCCGCAAAAGCAATAACCTCCCCTCCCATACACTTTTAAAAGGCTGTATATTCTTTAATCAGCCAAATGCCTGGTTATAGAGAAACATTTTGGCCTGGCGCCTAAAGGTATGCAATGAAGGTGCCAGGCAAGCCTCCCAGGGGAGAGTATTCCACAAATGGGGAGCCACCACAGAAAAGGCCCTGTTCTCGTGTTGACACCCTCCAGATTTCTTGTGAAGGGGGCACATGAAGAAAGGCCTCGGGTGGTGATTTCAGGGTCCAGGTTGGTTAATAGGGGAAGCATGGTCCTTGAAGTGTTTAAGGCTCTATAGGTCAAAACTAGCACTCTGAATTGAGTCAGCCCAGAAACCAATTGGCAGGCAGTGCAGTTGGGCCAGGATCAGCGCAATATGTTCAAACTGTCTTTCCCCGGTGAGCAACCTGGCCACTGAATTCTGCACCAGCTGAATTTTCTACATGATCTTCAGAGGCAGCTCCACGTATAACATATTGTAGTATTGTAACCTAGAGGTTATCAGAGCACAGACAAAAGAAATTAGGCTGTCCCTGTCTGGGTACGGGCACAGCTGGGCCACCAGCCCAAGCTGGTGGAGTGCCTCCACGCCACCTGAGCCTCAAGCGACAGCAATGGATTCAGGAGTACCCCCAAGCTGCTCACCTGTTCCTTCAGAGGGGGTGCAAACCCATCCAGAGCAGGCAGCGTCCCATCCGTCTGCCCACTCATAGTCCCACAGTCTTACCTGGATTAAAGTTCAGTTTGTTGGCTCTCATCCATTATAAAATAATACATCAGTCCAGCACTTCCACTGCCTCACCTGCAGATGTAAAAGAGAAGTAGAGCTGTGTGCCCAGCCACTGATGGCTTGCTAAATGGAAGGAAGGCAGTGTGGTGCAGTGGTTAGAGTGTCCAACCAGGACCTGGGAGACCAGGGCTCACATTGCCACTTAGCCATGAAGCTCATTGGGTGACCTTGTGCCAATCACTCTTAGCCTAACCTACCTGATAGGGTTGTTGTGTGAATGAAATGAGGTGGGGTGGGGAGAACCAGTTATGCCAACTTGAGGTCCTTGGATGAAAGCTCTTGGACACATCCAATGAATCAGGCATCCCCAAACTGCGGCCCTCCAGATGTTTTGGCCTACAACTCCCATGATCCCTAGCTAACAGGACCAGTGGTCGGGGAAGATGGGAATTGTAGTCCAAAACATCTGGAGGGCCGAAGTTTGGGGATGCCTGGGTTAGAGCATGGTGCTGATAATGCCAAGGTTGTGGGTTTCAAAAGCTCTATGAACCACTTACATGTTCCTGCATTGCAGAGGGTTGGATTAAATCGACCCTCAGGATCCCTTCCAGCTCTAGGATCGCTGATAACATACTCCAAAACTCTGGATGAACCCACTCGGTGGTTTCGAAGTAATCCACAAACCTCAAACAGCTCAATAGAACAAGGCAAGAGCATTTAATATCATATACGCCTCGATACAGCAGAGTGTTCTACCTCATCCACCCACATTGTTTCATATTCTTTTATAACTTTACCATAATGGTTCCTCAAGTCATCTGAATGTGTCAAAGCACTGTCAGTCCATATCCTGTACCAGGCAACTATCTCTTTCTGTTATAATAAGAAATAACATTTACCCATCTATCTACTTCTCAAACAGTGCGTTAAATTAGCATTTTTCTGGCCAGTTCCCACTGTTCATCATTCCACTCTTGAACAGACTGTATAGTAGGTTACCTCCACTTTTACACATAAGGAACCCTTAGCTGCGGCTGACAGCTTGCATACTTTTGAATAGGATAATTCAGAACACATTATTTGTGTACACCATCCTTGGAATTTTCATGATGGAGAGCAGAAGATTAAATACGTTATAAAAAAAATTCCTTCCAGTAGCACCTTAGAAACCAACTCAGTTTGTCATTGGTATGAGCTTTCGTGTGCATGCACACTTCTTCAGATACTTCTTCAAATGCATGCACACGAAAGCTCATACCAATGACAAACTTAGTTGGTCTCTAAGGTGCTTCTGGAAGGATTTTTTTTTTAAATTTTGTTTAGACCAGGCACAGGCAACCTTGGCTCTCCAGATGTTTTGGAACTACAACTCCCATGATCCCTAGCTAACAGGGCCAGTGGTCAGGGATCATGGGAATTGTAGTCCAAAACATCTAGGAGGGCCGAAGTTTAGGGATGCCTGTTCTAAGATGACACTTGCGGCAGCAGATATCTGGAGCATCTGAAAACAAAGAAAACAGCATTTCAGGCTTCAGAAATATTGCTTTTACTCCTGTGCAAATTCAACCCATAGATCAGGCATGGTGAATGTCAGGGATGGGGGGCACTCTAGTCAACAACAAATGTGATGACCGTTCCATCTCCACAAGGACGGCAGCTTTCTAGATCAGGCATAGGCAACCTCGGCTCTCCAGATGTTTTGGAACTACAACTCCCATGATCCCTGACAACTGGCCCTGTTAGCTAGGGATCATGGGAGTTGTAGTTCCAAAACATCTGGAGAGCCAAGGTTGCCTATGCCTGGTTTAGACTATGGCAGACCAATACGGCTGTCTACCTGTAACTAGATTAAATATGTGTTAATCAAATGCCCATCAGTCCTGCTGCATCCCTTGCAAAAGGTATTTTTGTGGAGCATGTGGAACAGAGGGAAGAAAAAGCACGGCATTTTGTGGTTTAGGGCGAAGTGTTGAGTCATCAACTTTTGATTTCAAAACACTGGCCCTTCTGGGAGGAGAGAAGGTAGAGCTGAACTCCAGAGCTCAGTTTTCATGCTTGGGCTTGAAATCATAGGAGCAGAGGGTTTGAAGTTAGGGAGAACTCAGATTCAGTTCACATTTAAAGGTGAACTTACCTAATCCACACATTCCAGAAGACCATAAGAATTGAAGCACAGCCGTCCTTTGGAATTCACACTTCCTTGGCCTTTGCTGTGCAGGTCTCCAGCCAAGCAATGTGAGAAAAAAATGCACATAGCATCATAAAATTTTAGAGTTGGGAGGGATCCCAAGGGCCATCTAGTCCAACCCCCATGTTAGGGTAAAGTGTGCATAAGAATGCATATATCAGTGCAAAATGCACTAATGCATTAAAAAATTGCTTTGCAGAAAGGTGTATAATTGCATACAAAAGTGAGAATATTAGGAGAAATTTGCACTGAGATGCTGATGAATTGTCACGAGCGCAACAAAAACCACCCACCCACTGGTGTGGAAATGTGGAGGACTGAAAGTAAGATTAGAAAAATGATGAATGGAGAGAAACTGAAATTCTCACCCCTTACTTTCTGCTTTATGGCCCCGTGATTTCCCTTCTTGCAAAAAGTCTGATCTTAGGGGCCGCAGGGCTTCTTTCTGAAGAGCTCCGAATCGACTGTAATTATACAACCTGAATTTGTGGATTATGTGACTGAATTTCACACCGATAACAGTGACTGCCTGGAAGCACCTTGATTTTGGTCGAGCAAATCAAGGTTAATTCTGAATGAACAGGAGGTCTGGAGGACCTGTAGGCCACCAATATCTGGGGGTTCTCCAGACCTACCTTATAGCAATGTTTACGTGTATTTGAACTTAGAGGGAAATCTTCCAAATTTATTTCTGTGCTTTAAGCATGATTGGGTGTCCCAGATGCTGAGCCTCTTTCCGCCCCATTGCTGATCTTTCTTTCTCTCCCCCCTGAAAGGTCCAGAAAGAAGACTGGGGAAGAAATAGCCCAGGAGAAGATTTTGCTCCAGAGCCCAGACAAGGCCCTGTTCAAAGAGGCTTGCTGATCCACTCTGACCTTCCGTTTTCCCCTGATGCTTGATTCTGGGAAAAGAAGTCTTCACGATACTTTGCTGACTGCTTGTTTTGAACTAATCCCGGGGAATGCTTTTTGAAGGGGGAAACCGTGAAGGTGTGGGAAGATTCTGGGCATTTTTGAAGGCACTTTTAAAAAGAGAGCTAGAATCATAGAGTTGGAAGAGACCACAGGGGCCATCCAGTCCAACGCCCTGCCAGCTAGAGAGAGCGAGAGCGCTAGCTTCTTATAATTCGATCTTTACTTTTCCCTTTTATACCCCAGGGGGGTAAAGGGAATAAGACTCTCCCATTTTCAGTTGCTGGGAGGACTCAGTGCAATAACAATAAAGATGAGGGTGCCTCTGAACACGTGCAGAGTGCATTTCCTCATTCTAAGGGGCCCACTTATCATTTTAGAAAGCAGTCCCAACCTACACCTATCTCATACCTAGAAACAGAACCAACTACCATTGCTCCTTCTAGGGCCACATTCATACCATAGATTAAAAGCCCTATGATGCCATGGCTTTCCCCAAAGAATTCCAGTATTTTTAAGGGTGTTGAAAGTTGTAGGAGACCCCTATTTCCCCTCACAGAGCTACAATTCCCAGAGTTCCCTGTGAAGAGGGGTTGACTGGACTCCAGTAGACTCACCATGTCTTAAGAGAATCCACAGAATTAACCACTTCTAAGCTTCCCTCCAGATTTGTGCTGTTTTTGAGGGTGTTTTCTGCAACATGTTGCTGATGCAATAAAAGAGCATTAGGGGTGGATTCATACATTTCCCATTAGGACATTATTCTCTGTGTTAGTGGTGTTTGTTTTAAACATTATGTTAAAATTCTTTCACACTTTGTGTTCAGGCCTGCCTTCAACCTTTACCGAGGTGGTATTGTTGCCTGAGGCAAGGCAAGAGGCCTTCAGCTCCTGTATCCCTAGATCAGGAGTGGGGAACCTCCAACCCATGGGCCAGCCTTGGCCCACCAGGCTTCCCCATTTGGCCCATGAAGAAATTTGGGGCAAGCCACAGGTAACGGCAGAGCTTGACCGAAAGAGTAGGGCTAGCCCAGTGCCGCTTTGTGCAGCTCCCAAACAGCCTGACCAACAGCACTGCACAAAATGAGGACCCAGCACTAAGCAAGATCGATCCCCCTTCACAGCTCTAAGCAGGATCACACCCTGCCATCAGAAGAGCAGGTGGACATAACACCACAAAATACATTGCTTGACTGCCAGAAGTTTAATGCCATCCATTGAGCTAGGGTTGCCAAAAATTTTTAAGATCCAGGACACAGTACTGCCTGGTAGAAAGAGAGATGCTTAATAATAATAATAATAATAATAATAATAATAATAATAATAATTACAAATTATTTATACCCCGCCCTTCCGACTGGGTCTCCCCAGCCACTCTGGATGGCTTCCAACAAAGATTAAAATACATTAAATTGTCACACATTAAAAACTTCCCTAAACAGGGCTGCCTTCAGATGTATTCTAAATGTCAGGTAGTTGTTTATCTCTTGATCTGTGATAGAATCCAAAGCTGAGACTAAGGGAGAAGGAATATTCGTGGGGATGCTGCGAGCCCCTCCATCTAATGCTCAGGTTATGTGCAAATGAAACCATATAGCCTAAAGACACCACAGTTTCTGCTCACCTTCATTCCAAGAAAATGTGTTACTGCTATCCGGAGGGGCACTTCTGCACGATAGCACAACAAAAGTGGGGAACATCCCACCAGCAGCCTAGGCATTTATGTTATACAAAGTTACAGGATTTCGGCAGGAAGGTACAGGACATGCACTGACTGGAGATGAAGCTGTTTGTCTACTTCAAAACACTGGGGTGCAGTGGTTCCGCTCCTTCCTCCTGGGCCGTGTTCAGAAAGTGGTGGTGGGGGATGAGTGTTCGGACTCCTGGGCTCTCACTTGTGGGGTGCCTCAGGGCTCTGTCCTCTCCCCCATGCTTTTTAACATCTACATGCAGCCGCTGGGAGAGATCATCAGGGGGTTTGGGCTGGGTGTCCCATCAGTATGCGGATGATACCCAGCTCTACCTCTCTTTTAAATCAGAACCAGGGAAGGCGGTGAAGGTCCTGTGTGAGTGCCTGGAGGCGGTGGGAGGATGGATGGCAGCTAACAGATTGAGGTTGAATCCTGACAAGACAGAAGTACTGTTTGTGGGGGACAGGAGGCGGGCAGGTGTGGAGGACTCCCTGGTCCTGAATGGGGCAACTGTGCCCCTGAAGGACCAGCTGCGCAGCCTGGGAGTCATTCTGGACTCACAGCTGTCCATGGAGGCGCAGGTCAATTCTGTGTCCAGGGCAGCTGTCTATCAGCTCCATCTGGTATGCAGGCTAAGACCCTATCTGCCTGCAGACTGTCTCGCCAGAGTGGTGCATGCTCTAGTTATCTCCCGCTTGGACTACTGCAATGTGTTCTACATGGGGCTACCTTTGAAGGTGACCCGGAAACTACAACTAATCCAGAATGCGGCAGCTAGACTGGTGACTGGGAGCGGCCGCCGAGACCACATAACACTGGTCTTGAAAGATCTACATTGGCTCCCAGTACGTTTCCGAGCACAGTTCAAAGTGTTGGTGCTGACCTTTAAAGCCCTAAATGGCCTCGGTCCTGTATACCTGAAGGAGCGTCTCCACCTCTGTCGTTCTGCCCGGACACTGAGGTCCAGCACTGAGGGCCTTCTGGCGGTTCCCTTGTTGCGAGAAGCCAAGTTGCAGGGAAGCAGGCAGAGGGCCCTCTTGGTAGTGGCGCCCGCCCTGTGGAACGCCCTCCCATCAGATGTCAAGGAGAAAAACAGCTACCAGATTTTTAGAAGGCATATCAAGGCAGCCCTGTTTAGGGAGGCTTTTAATGTTTAATAGATTTTATTTTTCTGTTGGAAGCCGCCCAGAATTATTATTATTATTGGACGTGTCTAACTGCCCTGATATACCATCATGAATACAAATGATCATGAATGCAGAATAAAAAGGATGTCTGAAGGGGCCCTTAGACTGGTCTTTAATGAGCATTTGTTCTGACTTGTTTGCAGGGCAGTAATACAACAATAAGCATTTGTCCTGTGTTTGCCCTAACTTGCTTGCAGGGTGTTTACATGTCTTCCTGTTAACCATTCGTTCATCCCATACATTTCCCAGTCACTTTCCATAACTGCAAAAAGTCTATTTTTTCATTTTTAAAAAGCCAGTGTGTTGCAATAGGGTGACACAGAGCAACTTTAATCCATGTTGACTGCACAAAGATAAATTTCCCATATGCTCTTGAATCTTTCCTTCAAAATAGTGACAGTCTAAAAAACACCCCCAGAGATGAAAGGGAACCTCTTCTATGCAAACACAGTGATCGGTTATTTTATTTCGAGTATTTACTTACCACTTAATGTTCAGAATTCAAAAGCGGCGAATTGGGCATGATAAGTTTGCCCTTCAGGACCAAAACCTTTATCCAGTGCTGGAGATATTTTGGAAGTTTTTGCAAGACACCAAGCTTTAGATACAATTATAACTCAGGAGAAGGACCCAGGTGGCGCTGTGGGTTAAACCACTGAGCCTAGGGCTTGCTGATCAGAAGGTCAGCGGTTCGAATCCCTGTGACAGGGTGAGCTCCCGTTGCTCGGTCCTAGCTCCTGCCAACCTAGCAGTTCGAAAGCACGTCAAAGTGCAAGTAGATAAATAGGAAGGTAAACGGTGTTTCCGTGCGCTGCTCTGGTTTGCCAGAAGCGGCTTTGTCATGTTGGCCACATGACCTGGAAGCTGTACGCCGGCTCCCTCGGCCAATAATGCGAGATGAGCGCGCAACCCCAGAGTCGGTCACGACTGGACCTAATGGTCAGGGGTCCCTTTACCTTTACCTTTGTAACTCAGGAGAAATAGCATTCTGGCCAGTAGGTGGCAATAACCAGGCCCATTCTGTGACCTTGCAGCACCATTGAAATAAACCTTGGGTTAAAGATACTGTAAGGGTTTTTGTTTTGTTTTTTACAAGCACATCCCTGTTTTAATCTGTGAAATGTTGGTGGGTAAGAAATGCTGCCTGGCCAAGATGTTTGCTTCTGTTAATACTGGCAGAAAGCAGGAATCTTTTTCTTTAAAGGAAGCACTGTTGTTTTTTTTAAAAAACACACACAGTCCAGCTGGTTTCTCCTTTCTGACATAAAGCACTGCGAGGGCTGGCTTTGAAGGCCTGTGGGAAGGATAACAGGACTGCTGAGTTGGATTGCAATAGTAATAATTGCAATAGTAATAATAATAATAATAATAAACCCACACAGAGTAGACGCTTGTTGCTCTTTTCCAAAATTTGGATCCGGTTCTCGAGTCCCCTTCCCAACTGCAACCTCCTTTCCCTGCGGGCCATTACACCTCCTGTCTCCATAGCAATGGATAAGGCAGCCATTTTATGTCTGTCAGGGAAGGGGAGGGCCTGGGCCTGCCTTAGTTTCCTCTCATGTTGTCTATGAAGTGCAAGGAAAGAGAAGAGAAGAGACAAAACCTGCCCTCCTTCCCTTATGGGGTACACAAGAGCCATTGTAGAGTCCTTTGTAGGTTCTCCATTGGCAGGAGAAAATAACAGAGGCCAACCAGAGAATATTGAGAAGCAAAGCAGCTACGGTAGTAACCTTGATCTTTATTGAACTGTTGCAACAGGGTGCTCCCCTCCCAGGCAGGAGGAAAGAGGAGGACCTAGAACAAAGGCGTGCCTGCCCTTATATAGACATTTAAAACTGCCCACCCTGGAGTCCAAGACCACCCCCAGAAGCATCATACATACATCACAGAAGGGGTGTGGCCCAAGACCACCCCCCAGGTACAGTTCACACAGCATCATTGATACATCATCTTTACATCACTGACATGTCACAAAAGGGGAGGCGTAGACAGGGGTCACACTAGTTCAACCTTGGCAAACATGTCCAGACAAGTCCTTGGTTCAAGATTAGCATAAGCAGACATGTCATGGCAAGACCCAGGTCACAGGCAAACACCTCTGAAGTCCCACCACCCAAAGTACAATAGAACTTCCTTTGCATGTCTGGACCTCTTGGCAAGTCTGGTGACGAGATTCACCTTTCCTTGACTGGCAATCATGTTATGTACTGCTGATTGGTCCACAGGAGCCACCCAATCCAGCTCCAGGTGGAAGTGAATCCACAACCTGATTGGCCCGCAGGAGCAGCCAATCAGGCTGCTGGCAGAAGTCAATCCGCAACCTGATTGGCCCACAGGTGCAGCCCTGAAGTAGCCAATCACGCAAGGCCCATTGTGTAAATAATGTATATAAGCAGACATTTTGGGAAAAGAGCCATTCTTCTCTTCTTCTTCTATACAAGCCGAATAAAGAGCATGAAATTCACTCTCGACTCCGAGTATATTTCAAATCAGCTCAGCAATTGTCACCACTGGGCACTTCCTGGAGTCCCTTTTTCAAGGGCAAAATAGTGTTGGAATGGAGGAAACTGGCAAGGAGTTGATTTTATAAAGCTAGGTAACTTCCTTGAGCTGTCAAGTCGAAAGGATACCGAAGGGAAACAGTTTGTATTAAGAAAACCTATAATGCTTAGAAATTCATATAAATTCATTACTTCTCGCAACCTCCCTCATTTCAACGCCATTTTATAACATTGGCCAAAGACTCCCAAAACACCCAGTATCTGGCATAATCCGATGTACCACAGGCAGGGATTCACCCATGCTGATGGTGTTAGAAATCCAAAATCCATTCAGAATATCACCAGCCGTTTGCATCCCTCTGGACTCAGGGCCGTCTCTAGGGGCGCCGCTGCGCCTGCTGAGAGGTGTGGTGGAGGCCGCCCCAGGCGCACCTCTCAGCTGTTCAGTGGCTTCAGGCCACTTTCTGGAGGCGCGCGGGCCTGGGGCGTGCGCAGGGCTTCGGCCCTCCAGGGTTGTGCAGGGCTTCGGCCCTCCAGGTGGCAGCCACGCTGCGCCCGTCCGCCGCGCTGGGAAACGGGGCGGGGCGGGGGCGGCGGAGGGATCTGTCACACCAAGGCGCCAGGGCGCCAGGCATGCTTAAGACGGCCCTGTCCGGACTCGCCCAAGTGATAAGCTGCGAACATCTGGACCTTATTGTTCCACTCTTGCTGAGTACTTAAAAGTCCCCTCCCGAAACTTAGGTAAAGGTAAAGGGACCCCTGACCATTAGGTCCAGTCGTGACCGACTCTGGGGTTGCGGCGCTCATCTTGCATTATTGGCCGAGGGAGCCGGCATACAGCTTCCAGGTCATGTGGCCAGCATGACAAAGCCGCTTCTGGCAAACCAGAGCAGCACACGGAAATGCCGTTTACCTTCCCGCTGTAGCGGCACCTATTTATCTACTTGCACTTTGACGTGCTTTCGAACTGCTAGGTTGGCAGGAGCTGGGACCGAGCAACGGGAGCTCACCCCGTCGCAGGGATTCGAACCGCCCACCTTCTGGTTGGCGAGCCCTTGGCTCAGTGGTTTAACCCACAGCACCACCTGTGCCCCGAAACTTACCTTAATGCTTATCCTGGATCAGGAGGGGGAGCTCTGCTGCAACTGATAGGTCAAGCTTGTAATTGGAAGAAAAGATCACACCTGGCAAGTGTATTCCCTTTTAGTTCTGCACACACCAAAATCAACTTGAAAGGTGCCTGGAGCAAAAGTCCCTTGACCTATCTGTATGCAGTTTAGCAGGTTTCTTAGGCAGATTTATATTTAAATCTGAACTGAACGGAAAACTAATGGACTTAAATCCGCCATGTCTGTTGATGCCAGTGGGTCTACTCAGAGTTGAAAAGATGCAGCTTAGTGGCACAATACCTATGCTTGTAATACATGGAAGACGGAGAAAGCTTGTTTTTTGCTGCTCCAGAGGGTAGGACTCAAACCAATGGATTCAAGTTACAAGAAAGGAGAATCCGACTAAATGTTAGGAAGAACTTTCTGGTGGTAAGTGGCAGTGGGACGGACTCCCTCGGATGTTTTAAAGAAGAGGTTGAATGCCCATCTGTCATGGATGCTTTAGCTGAGATTCCTGCATTGCATGGGGTTGGACTAGATGACCCTTGGGGTCATTTCCAACTCTACAATTCTATGATTCTATGACTCATTAAAAGCCTGGAACGTCTGTCAAAACGAGAGAGTTGTGTAATGAGTCATGTAATGAGAGACCATTGGTAGGAAGGGTATTGAAGATATGGCATGACCTCCAGAGCAGCCACCTAATTGCTACAGGGCTGCAAAGTCTGTGGGTCACTTCAGCCCACACCCCAGAATGGCAAGTTGAGGGGTGGCTCTCAGGACAGTCTGGATCGGTCCCAGCTAAAGTTAATCCCTAACATTGCCGTGTGAATCATACACTCAGCCTCGTGAAACCAGGGTCAGAAGGAGCCCCAGGCGCACTTTGTGCTAGAATACAACCCAGATGTTTCCTCTCAACTCTCCCCCTTTCAGCATACTCTGACCCCCTCCACCACCACCAAAACGCTGTCATCCTTTAACCAGGGCATTGATGATGGACTTTAAATATCGCCCCCAAGTGCCGGTTTGTTGGAGGTTGAGACTCACGGGGCAGAAATAAAGCCTTTGAGAGGCTGTCAGCAAAGGTTGCCACCATCAAGAAGGCTTCTCCCATGGGATGTACCACACTGCCCTGAATCGGAAAGATCTTTATCTCGTGATCCAAGGAGATCAATTCCAACGCACCTCCGAAGGAGGCCAGAAACCTCTGGTCTTGGCAAGGTTTTATGGCAACCCCCAAGAGCCATCTTAGTGGCCAGCGGGTGTCGAGTCCCATTGCTGTGTTGATTGCCAGGCATCCAGTTCTGGTTGCCAGTGATTGGTAGACTTGTCATAAACTGATACCGCATCTTCAACCACATTGCACAGCATCGTGCTCTCCAGCCGAGTGCGATGGGTTTTGCTGAGCTCCTGGAACATGTTGGCAGCATGGGACGCTTCCAGATCGTCCATGTGGTCTTGTTGTCCCTCCCCATTTTCATGATGGCCAGTCACATGATCCTGCAGAACTTCACCGCAGGTACCCCAAGCCACCACTGCTTGGTCCACCACCGCAATGGCACTTCTGGGAACCAAAGCCTGGAAGCAGAGGGTCTCCTCAAGGTCTCCATCCCCATGGATGAGAAAGGGCAGCCCGAGCAATGTCGCCGCTTCATCCACCACCAGGGACAGCTCTTGAATGCCACCATAGCGAACTGGACTGAGATGGAGACGGAGACATGCAAGGATGGGTGGGTGTACGACAAGACGGTCTTCCCAAGCACCATCGTCACTGAGGTGAGGACCAACGTTGCTCAGGGCCAGGCTGCTGAGTTGGTGGATGCTATTCTAAGTCAGGGGTGAGCAGTCTTTTCTACATCCAAGGGCCACGCTTCCTTTGAGGCGATCCCTTTGGGGCCACAAGGTGGCAATGGGCAAGGCCACCAAAAGAGGTGGGGCCAGATTCAGAAGTGGGAGGGGCTACCAGGCTGCAGCTCATTTGGCAGAGCATGAGATTCTTAATCTCAAGGTTGTGGGTTTGATTCCCACCTTGGGCAAAAGATTCCTGCATTGCAGGGGATTGGACTAAATAACTCTTGTGGTTAGGGCTGGGAGATATGTCGATATATCATCCAAAACCAATCTGAAGTGATATCGCTTTCATAATTTTTGACTTGGCAGTTTATCGCATATCATGATATGTGTGTGTGCCGTGCAAAAACTGTGAAGTCATATAATAGATTAGAATTAGTGGAAGTGAGGGAGATAAATAGAGGTTGTAGATAACACTATGGTGTAAAATAAGTATTGTTAGAAATTGATGATAAATTAATTAAGAAGAAAGATTTGGAGAGAATATAAAAGGTTAAGATGTAAAAGATATAGAAATAAGGTAATATTAAGTAACAACTAGAAGTATATAAGATTTAGAGTTTACTACTGAAGATATATAAAGAATCGCAGGAGGAGGAGGAATGAGGAAGTCAATAGATTAGTAACGGTTATAAGTTTGAATTTTTGTTTTTACATTTTTTGTATCTTTTGTGCTTTTTGTATTGTTGTATTTTTTGTGTTTTGTATGTTTTTTCTGTTTTGTATTTTTTAAAATGTTTTTAATTGTTTTTAAAAAACCTTAATTAATATATATATTTTTAAAAAACAACAACTGTGAAGTCAGCCAATGCTTTTCTCGATTCCTGCAACCCCTATTATCTCTGCTGGCTCAGCAAGGGGCAGAGAGTCACAAGGGCAGGCGCCTGCAAAAAGCACGATTCAGGAAAAACCATGAAGCCATGCTTACTTCAGACATTGTCACCTATCAGTATATCACGATGTTTAACTGGCAATATGTCACAATGTTGAAAACCAGATATCGCCCAGCCTTGCTTGTGGTTCCTTGCAACTCTACAGTTCTATGATTCTATCCCCTCTTCTCTTTTCCTACCATCGTGCTCTTTCTGTGGCCCCCTCTTCTGTCTTTCCCTTTCTGATGTCCTCTTCTCTTTGTGCTGTAGTGGTTAAGAGCGGTGGATTCGTAATCTGGTGAACTGGGTTCGCGTCCCCGCTCCTCCACATGCAGCTGCTGGGTGACCTTGGGCTAATCACACTTCTCTGAAGTCTCTCAGCCTCACTCACCTCCTAGAGTGTTTGTTGTGGGAGAGGAAGGGAAAGGAGACTGTTAGCCGCTTTGAGACTCTTTAGGGTAGTGATAAAGCGGGATATCAAATCCAAACTTTTGGCACATAAGATTCGGTAGAGACAAAAGAAAGTCCTTCTTCACACAGTGCTTAGTTGGAACAATGGAATCCCCCCCCCCCAAGAATTGGTGATGGCCACCAACTTGGATGGATTTAAAAGAGGTTTAGACAAATTCATGGAGGTAATGGCTATCAGGGGCTACCAGCCATGATGGCTATGCTCTGCCTCCATGCTCAGAGGTGGTATGCTTCTCCTGGATAGCTCAGTTGGTAGAGCATTGGACTCTTAATCTCAGGGTCATGGGTTTGAGCCCCACGTTGGGCAAAAGACTCCTCCATTGCAGGGGGTTGGACTAGATGACTCTTGTGGTTCCTTCCAAATCTACAATTCTGTTATTCTACCAGTTGCTGGAAACTGCAGGAGCAGAGGGTGTTGCTGTTGCTCTCAGGGCTCCCCAGAGGCAGCTAGTTAGCCACTGTGAGAACAGGATGCTGGATTAGATGGGACCCCTCTGGCCTGATCCAGCAGCTCAAGCTCCTATTGTGCTCTTACGTTCTTAGATCAAGGGCTGCAGGAATTTAGGCAGGTTGCCCGCTCCTTTACTAAGCACACCAAGAGGCATTTTGAGGTCAGGGCTTGTGTGTATCGTGCACTGCTGAAGTCTGAATCACACAGCAGCACAAAGAAGGGTCCTGGGTAGGTGCAGAATTTAGCTTTCTTGAGATCTCAGTTGGCAGGCATATGTCTACCCACTATGCCTATGGTAGGCAAGATAGAAGCACCACATGTTGTATAGTCACAAGCCTAAGGAGAACCCCACTGGATCGGAGCAGGCTGCTCTGGGAGGCTTCCAGCATAGCATGAGGACAAAAGCCCTTCCCTCTTGCTGATCCCTCCCTGCACATTTGGTAATTAATGGTAGACACCTCCTGTTCGTGGGGGCTCCATTTAGCTGCCCTATAATCATAGAATCATAGAGTTGGAAAGGACCCTGAGGGCCATCTAGTCCAACCCGCTGCAATGCAGGAATTGCAGCTAAAGAATCTCTGAGAGATGGGCACCCAACCTCTGCTTAAAAACCTTCCAAGGAAGGAGAGCCCCCCCCAACCTCCCAAGGGTGTCTGTTCCACTGTCAAACTGTTCTTATTGTCAGAAAGCTCCTCCTGCTGTTGAGTCTGGGATCTCCTTTCTTGTAACTTGAATCCATTGGTTCAGATCCTTACCCTCCAGAGCAGGAGAGAACAAGCTTGCTCCATCTTCCCTAGTTCAATGTTGTTGATAGACGCCACAACAGAAGAGCATCAAAGGAGCACACTAGATCAGTTGAAAGACACGTCTAGTCCAGCATCTTTCTTCTCACGGTGGCCAATCAGACTCCTGGAGGAAGCCCACAAGCAGGGCTTGAAGTCACTAGCCTTTGTGGTTTACCTAAGGAGGGAAGGTGGGACGCGGGTGGTGCTGTGGGTTAAAGCACAGAGCCTAGGGCTTGCCGATCAGAAGGTCGGTGGTTCGAATCCCCATGACGGGGTGAGCTCCCGTTGCTCGGACCCTGCTCCTGCCAACCTAGCAGTTTGAAAGCATGTCAAAGTGTAAGTATATTCCGGCGTATAAGACGACTGGGCATATAAGACGACCCCCAACTTTTCCAGTTAAAATATAGAGTTTGGGATATACTCACTGTATAAGAAATACGACCCGGCGTATAAGACGACCCCTGACTTTTGAGAAGATTTTCCTGGGTTAAAAAGTAGTCTGATACGCAGGAATATACTGTAGATAAATAGGTACAGCTACAGCGGGAAGGTAAACGGCGTTTCCGTGCGCTGCTCTGGTTCGCCAGAAGCAGCTTAGTCATGCTGGCCACATGACCTGGAAGCTGTATGCCGGCTCCCTTGGCTAGTAAAGCGAGATGAGCGCCACAACCCCAGAGTCGTTCACTACTGGACCTAATGGTCAGGAGTCCCCCCCCCTTTAAGGAGGGAAGAGCTTCAACAGGCACCCAGTCTTTTCTGAATCATTTTGTTTTCCCTTCTCTGCCGCCCCCTCCCGCCCTGTTGCAGTGGGACCTGGTGTGCTCTGCGCGAGCTTTGAAGCAGATGGCTCAGTCCCTCTACATGGCTGGCGTGCTGGTGGGAGGAATCATCTATGGAGGCCTCTCAGACAGGTGAGGAGACCCAGCACATTGTTTGTTTTCATTCATTCATTTTATTTAAATGGTTATCCCACCTTCCTTCCAACATGGAAGCCAAGGCGATGTGTTTAAGTTTCCCAGGTAGTCATCCAAGCAAACATACCAGATCCAGACCAGCTCGCCTTCAGCAGAGTGATGTCCTTATGTGCCCTTAGGCCAGGCATCCCCAAACTGCGGCCCTCCAGATGTTTTGGCCTACAACTCCCATGATCCCTAGCTAACGGGACCAGTGGTCAGGGATGATGGGAATTGTAGTCCAAAACATTTGGAGGGCCGAAGTTTGGGGATGCCTCCCTTAGGCCATATTCTGGGCCTACTGGAATTCTCTAGAGACTCTGAGATGCTGAGAAATGTCTATGGAGCATGTACGAAGTGCCGTTCTACAATTGACAGAGCAGCCTTAACTTGCTTGTTAACAACATACTTTAGAGGCGACAGCAGTAGAATGCAGAGAGAGTATATAAATTGTTTAAATGACTATAAATGCTTTCACAGAGCTACACTAGTATTGCATTGAGGATATGCCTGCTATTTGTTTTATTTTGTTTTTATGGTGTTTTATTGGCTTTATATTATGCATTTCTCTCCTTTTTTTTGCACTTCTAGGGTATCATAAGGTTGTATCCAATGTTAGTGCTGCTCAGAGTAAACTCCAGGAAATTAAAAGGGCATGACTAATGTAGTGCTGTTGCTTTGAACGGGCCTACTCTGAGTAGGTGCAGCCTTTGATGTTTAGTGGTCTCAACGTTTTGTAAAATCATCATTATTATCATCACATAATTAAATTTTGCACACATCTGAAATGTGACAGCATTTTCAAAGCCAACTTTTAGAATTTCAGCCACTGTTGGTTGTGGTTTTAGAAACTCACCTGTGAAGGATGCTTCAATTGCAGGATTCCATACTGCTTTTTTGATGCCTGCTAGAAATTGTTTTTGCTTAGACAAGCCTACCCAGATAGCATAAAGCTGACATGTATTTTAATAGGTAGTTTTATTTGATAATGTGTTTTTTAAACTGTTTTAAACTGTTTTTTTTAAGTTAACTTGTTTTAAACTCTGAATTTTATTGATAATGTTAATGTATATTTTATTTAATGCATACAAATCCCATTTTACACACACACACACACACAATTTAAGGGCCATAGCTCAGTGGAAGGACACATGCTTTCCATGCTGAAGCTCCCAGGTCCATCTAGCTCAGTACTGTATGCACTGACAGGCAGCAACTGTCCCTCAGATAGTAGGCAGTGGGAAAGACCCTTTCCTGCTTGAGTTCCCAGAGAACCAGGATAGCTACTGCCAACCAGAGCAGACAACACCAGGCCAGACAGAGAAGCAGCCTGTCCTGCTATAAGGGAGCTCAGAGGTGGAGCATTTGCTCTGCATGTGCCCAGTTCTGGGGGAGCTTGAGGCCCACAGGCGAAATCAAGGCAAAGGCAGCACCTTGGACAGCACCAGACACAATGTCCTCCAGCCTTGGATACAGAAGACTGTTGGGTTTTCTTTGGAGGGTGTGCTCTGTGAGATGTAATTGACACAATAACAGTACATTAGCGGTGACTGACTGTCCACACATCAGCTTTATTTTTTTTTTTTTTGCTGATTAATTTATAACACATCGAAACCAAATTAAAATCACTAATACACCCCCCCCCAAAAAAAACCTGGTTTCCCACTCTCTCAGATATATTCCAATTCACCTCTTTTTACATGCTGCACAGATTTGTTTCTAATTAACATCCATTTCTCTTTTTTTTGCAAATTCCTCGTCCCTTGGCTGTCGCTTTACCACCTTCCCCAATAATTGCCACACAATTGCTGTCTGAAGGCAAACTTTTACGCTACAGCACAAAAAAGCGGGACAAATAAAATAAAATGGAGTATTTGTGGTATGAGATGGCTGGCATGTGTCCCTGAACTCTGATAACGACTCTTTGCTTGCCTAGACAGAGGCTAGAGGAGGCACCCCCAAACTTCGGCCCTCCAGATGTTTTGGACTACAATTCCCATCTTCCCCGACCACTGGTCCTGTTAGCTAGGGATCATGGGAGTTGTAGGCCAAAACACCTGGAGGGCCGCAGTTTGGGGGTGCCTGGGCTAGAGAAACATGCGTGTGCATGTGAGCCTACAAGTACAAAGGTCAACTGTGCTCCCGGTTTTGCCTCTGGTCACACACACACACCAAATGGCATGTGGCCCCTGGATGGTTGCCTTGGGGAAAATGTGGCCCTCCAGCAGAAAAAAGGGCTAGATAGGGACCTTCTAAGGGACCTTCCAATGCCCCTGTCAGGAGTTGCGTCTCAAAAGTCTCTCTCTTTCTTTCTCTCTTCTCCCTTCCTCTGCTACCTCGCAGGTTTGGACGGCGGCTGATTCTCATCTGGTCCTGCCTGCAACTGGCTGTCACAGGGACGGCCTCCGCCTTCTCGCCCACCTTCAGTGCCTACTGCACCCTTCGCTTCCTGACAGGGATGGCCTACTCCGGCACTGTCCTCAATATCTTCTCTCTGTGTGAGTGCTCTCGATTCTCCCAGCTCCATCTCAGCCCGGCAGCCTCTCTTGGGTGACAGCGGTTGGATTTCCCTCCTCTTCCCATTTACCCTCACTCCTCACTTTAAGCCAGCAATGTGGCCCTTCAGTTCTTTCTGCCTGGCCCTCAGGACACTCCCCAGGCTATGCCCCTCACTGATCCTGCCCCAACCCACCCTCCATAAATGTTTTGGCCTGTCTGGAACATGTCCTCGAACTCTGATAAGGCTTCTTGCTTGCCTGGATAGAGGACAGAGAGGGGTGTGAGCGAGTATAAAAGAAGCAAATCAGGTGTGTAGAAACTAGGCTGCTGCAGAAAGGTAAGACTTGCCTTTTTCTGGCTGTGTCTGCTTTTGCTTCTGCCCCACTCACCACTGGCATGTGGGCCCCAGGAGGTTATTATTTATCATTTTCTGTTTATTAAATTTATATTCAGGTCCAGTATACCTGAAGGAGTGTCTCCACCTCCTTCATTCTGCCCGGACACCATGGGCCAGCACCGAGGGCCTTCTGGCGGTTCCCTCGTTGCGAGAAGCCAAGTTGCAGGGAACTAGGCGGAGGGCCTTCTCGGTGGAGGCGCCTGCCCTGTGGAACGCCTTCCCAACAGATGTCAAAGAGGAAAACAACTACCAGACTTTTAGAAGACATCTGAAGGCAGCCCTGTTCAGGGAGGCTTTTAATGTTTAATAGATCACTGTGTTTTATTTTTCTGTTGGAAGCCGCCCAGAGTGGCTGCGGAAACCCAGTCAGATGGGCGGGGTATAAATAATAGATTATTATTATTATTATTATTATTATTATTATTATTATTATTATATACCGCCCTTTGTCAAAAGATCTCAGGGCGGTTCACAGAATAGGAAAGGTTGCCCAGAAGGAAATGCGTACCCATCAACTGCCCTGGAAAAACCGGGACATCCTGGGGGTTTTTCCTGTGAGAGTATGGCAGCCATTTTATGATGTGAGCCACCCTGATACCTCCAGGTATAGGGTGGTATATAAATTCTAATAATAATAAGCACCTTGCTCTCTTGTGGTTGTGGGCCAAGATCGCACCCCGAAAAAAGCATTTTTGTTTTCATCACGTGACCCAGAAGATGGTGTCCAGATTTTGGCCATGTCGTATTGGAGGGTATGGAAACGTGATCCTCATGCCAAAAAGCGGGGTGGGGGACTGACTCTGGATAAGTGAGTGTGGCTGCAGAGGCAATAGTCTGAGGTGAGTCCCGAGGGCTAGGTAGAGGGGCCTGGAGGGCCACATTTGGCCCCCGGGGCCTGAGATTCTCTTCCCTTGAGGTACATGAAGCGAATAGCAACACCAGAATCCAGTAAGCCCCCCCACAGCTTCCGTTTCTCTCCCTGCTCCCCCCCGCCAGGTGTGGAATGGACGCCCACGAGGTTTCGGCCCTTGCTGTCGACCTACAACGGCTTGGCCTACACAATTGGACAGATGGTCCTGGCAGGGTTGGCTTACCTCATCCCAGAGTGGCGCTGGCTGCAGTTGGCTGTCTCCTTGCCCTATTTCCTCTTCTTCATCTACTCCTGGTAAAGACTTTGCGTAGCTGTGGGGTTAAGGTTGTGGAGGGGAAGGAGCAAACCTTTCAAGTTGGCTTCTTCTCAGTTTCTCATTGTCCCCCCACTCTCAGTCTTTGGTTCAGTTCTACACCTTTCCACATCAGTTTGCAATCTCTACAATAAAGATTCCGCAGCATTTTTAGTGTGAGTTTCTCCTGGCATAGGCAAAATTATATACAAATATGCCTATCTTGATTAAACAACCACGCACAGATTCCTCTTAACTCTTTATTCGGGTACCTGAGAGAGAGAGAAGTCTCTGACCCTATGAGAGCCAGGGAGTCCTCTGCCGACATGCAGAATTCAAAATATTTTTAATGCATAGTCCCACCATGTGAAATATAAGGTTCACTTCCTCAAAATGAAGCAGAAGGTACAAGGAAAAGTTTTCAAAAATAAACCGTCTATATGGCAGCACTTTCCTGTTCTGGCAGTTTGTGGTCACAGGTGAAAGCAGAAATTTCACCCCTTTTTTATAGATAGCTGTCAGCTTCACCCTCCTTCTCATTTTCAAACTAGGGCAGAGTCCATGTCTCCAATCTTACTGATTTTTCTGATACCTAAAAGGCACATTTTCCCATAGCCATGACACCTCGCCTAAATGTCCCTCAGTCTGGAGCGGCCCTTGTTGACTCTGGAATGTGTGCCTCATCTTTATACTGTATTCCTTACTTCACTGTCTTGTACCCAACCCAACAGGTGGTTTTCTGAATCAGCCCGCTGGCTGGTGTTGGCCGGGAAGCCAGAGCAGGCCGTGAAGGAGCTGAAGAGGGCAGCCAGGATGAACGGGAAGCATGAAGCCTGTGACAAGCTAAATGTCGAGGTGAAATTGGGACACATCACACACACCAACTAACTTGTTTATGTATTACATTTGTAGCTGACCTTTCCTGTAAGGAAACCAAGGCTGAGAATTCTCCAGAAAAATAATCTCTCAAAGGACCTGTTGACAACATTTTACCATTGTACTGTTGAGAGTGAATTAACTTTTGGTCTGTGTGTATGGTTCGGGAGTTGCACGGCCAGGGGAAAAACAATGCTGTCCAGGGTTGCAAAGACTGCAGAGAGAATAACTGGGTGCACTCTTCCCACCTTGGATCAAATCTATGCTTCCAGGTGCCATACGAAATCTGCAGAGATAGTGCAGGATAGTGCGCACCCCGGAAATGATCTCTTTCAGCTTCTGCCTTCTGGAAGAAGGTACAGGGCTATGAAGACTAGGACTAGTCGCCTGAGAAACTGTTTCTACCCAAATGCGATTTTGGTTTTAAATGCAGTGTAAGGTAGTCTTTATGGGAGTATATTGTATTTAATTATGGGGTACCAGAGTCTGTGGGGGGCTAATCAGGATGAGATAGCAGGCTTATTGGTTTTTAATGTCTGACGTAGAGGGTTTTTTCCAATTTTGTTGTTCTGTATGGGACAATGACAATAAAGATTATCTATCTATCTAGTGCACACAGTTCTCTTCAAAATTCTCTCCCCACAATAATCTTGAGTGGTAGACCAGTCTGAGATAAGGATGGGGAAGAAATTTGGCTGGGTTTGCATTTTGATTGGAACTGACCTGATTTGCACTGTTTGCAAATAAATTTCCCATTAAATAATGCTTTTTTGTATGCTATTTTCACTAATGTGTGCATTTCTATGGACACCTTATGCATTTTTTTTTTGTACAAATTACTTGTCTGGAGAAGTGAATTGCAATATTTGGAGGTGTGAAATTCAAAGGAAGGCAATGTTTTTGCTCACATATTGTTTCAGAAAATGTGAATTGCCTTTAAATGAGAACGGGATCAAATGTCCTTAATCTGCAAAATAGATTTGGCTAACAAAACTCTTAGCGCAGGCAAAGAGAGGAAATGGCCAGCTATTTAATTCTGGCAAGAGAGATTCAAGAGCCTATAGTGGTTTCTATCTTCTTGCTATACCTTCAAACCTTCTAGCTTTGATACTTATAAAAGCTGGGAGTGGGGAGAAGCAAAACGTCAGTTCCCCTTCCAGATATTTCCTGCTTGTGCCCAGTGGCCAGAGAATTCTTTTTTCCTCCCTCCCAGCTCTTGAGATCCAATATGAAGGAAGAAATGGCATCTCTGAAATCCAGTTATACCATTGCGGACTTGGTGCGGACTCCAACCATGCGCAGGATCTCCTGCTGCCTCTGCTTTGTGTGGTGAGTTCTGGCAATTAGGGGAGTCTGCCCTCACTGTGCAGTTTCTAGTAGTATAAAATCACACTGAAAGGCTCTAGTCCTCATCGTGATGGGCAAATTCCTGAAATTACGTTGAATGCTTGGCAGCCTTTCAGTGGCAGGGGAAGAATTCTCAAAACCTGCACCCACCCACTGTCAGTTCCATAAAATGTGGTTGTTAGTTAGCAGTTGCAGATATAGGCAGAAGTGGAACTTGAAAGGAAATGCTGGAGAGTGGAGTATTCTTGGCTCATCATTCCAGCTAGCCATGTCCTTCTGTAGGTTACCAGAGTGGTAGCCAAAATTCCTCCCTCCAAGTGTTGTTCGACTCCATTTTCCACCAGGCTTCTAGCTAGCATAGCCAATGACAACAGGGGTTGGTCCATTAGGATGACGATGACGATTTCTTAAATTTGCATACCACCTATAACCGCAGGTCTCAGAGCAGTTACAACACAAAACCACAATATAAAAACACAAAATACGTAACAAAAACAACCCAATAACACCCCCCCTCTCTCACACACACATTTTAAAAGGGCATTGGATGCAAATCAGCCAAAGGCCTGGTTAAAGAGGAACATTTTTGCCAGGCATTGAAGGCGCCAGCATTTCACAAAGGGTGACCCACTGAAGAAAGGGCCTGTTCTTGTGTTGCCACTCCCAGACCTCTCGTGGAGGAGGTCTGGGAGTGGCAACACAAGATGATCTCATGTTCTGGGAAGATTCATATGGAGAGAGGCAGTCCTTGAAGTATTGCAGTCCTGAGCCATTTGACGTGGGGTTGGACTAAATGACCCTTGAGTTCCCTTCCAACTCTCTCATTCTTCCGCCCCCAGGTTCTCCACCAGTTTTGCCTATTATGGGCTGATCATGGACCTCCAGCACTTCGGCACCAACATCTACTTGATCCAGCTGATTTTTGGGGCGGTTGACTTCCCAGCCAAGTTTATCTCGGTCATCACAATAAGTTACATTGGGCGCCGGTTCACCCAAGCTGCCACACTTGCCCTTGCAGGGCTGACCATCTTGGCTAACATTTTTGTTCCTCAAGGTGAGAGAGGAGGTTCTTCTTCTTCTGCCTAGAGGTGTGGGTAGTGCCAAGAATTATCTGAGCACACCACACACAGCGAGCCAATTGGCAGTGGATGGTGTGGAATGGAGAAGTGCTGTGTTATCTCGGAGATGGAACAACGGGGTCCTCTTCTGGGATTGAGGCTGCACATTGTGTGCATCTTCAGGACCTCAGACAGCTCCCTGTGGAGAAGAGTAGATTTAGAACAGATACAGAAAAGTACAGTAATCGAGGCGATGCAGCATGTAGCTCCAGCAAGGATCTGGAGTCAATTGGGGGCTGATTTTGGGGTTGAGGAGCCTATTCACCTGGAGGGCTGCATTCTTCTCTGGGCAGTATTCCAGGGGCCACATTTGCAGGGCCAGAGACAAAAGTGGGTCAGAAGCAACAGGAAGCTCTACCTTACGCCAAGTCAGATCATTGCTCCATCTATGTCAACACGGACTACACTGAGCAGCAGTGGTTCTTCAAGGTTTCAACCTTCCCCAGTCCTACCTAGGGATGCCATTAGAGACTGAACCTGGGACCTTCTACATGCAAGGCAGATGCTCTACCACTGAGCTACAGCCCCAAAGTGGGAGCAGAGCAACAGATCTGACCCTTACCATTTTACAATAGGCAGCATTCCAGCCACACAGAAGCTGGGAGTTTCCACACATACACACATCTAACAACCAGGTAAGCAAGAGACATTAGGTGGTAGGCAACCAATTCTTCACTCAGAGTAGGCCCATGGATTTCACTGAGTCTGCTCTGCGTAAAAATTAGTTGACGACCACCCATGATCCCAGTTCCAGGGCATAGAGAGGACTGAAAGACCTCATTCAGCCTGCGTGAGGGAGGCCTGTAGCTCCATGCCACAGCGCAGACAGTCGCAGGTTCAATCCCTGCATCTCCACTTAGATCCAGGGAAGACCGCATGAAGAGCTGCTGCCTCCCAGCCTAGCTTCTGTCTGTCATGGAGAGGAGCGTGAGCCTTCATTCCAGGAAATAGGCCAGTGGAGAACCCTTAATGTATCACCAAGCATTCCCTTCTTTCCCCCCAGATATGCCCACCACACGGGCCGCCTTGGCTGCCTTCGGGAAGGGGTGTTTGGCTGCCGCATTCAACTGCATCTATTTGTACACTGGAGAACTTTATCCAACAGTGCTCCGGTAAGTGAGGAGAATAGGTGTGTGTGTGTGTGAGAGAGAGACACGTCTTCTAGGGAGCTTGCGAAGAATAGATTGGCCTCAACAAGCAGGGGACATCTGTGACATGGGGGTGTGGCCCTTTCACATCCCTTCCTCCCTTCCTCCTCAGTTCCACCCTTTTCTTCTAGGGGTGGGGAAGCTTTTTCAGACCAGGGGCCACATTCCCTTCTGGGAAATCTTCGGGGGGGGGGTCACATACCAGTGGCGGGTGGAGCCAGAGGCAAAAGTGGGTGGAGCAATGAATGTGATTCCCCCCCACCTTTGCATGGTAGGTGAACTTCTACACACACAACCAGCAGTGTAGCCAGACACTCAGGCACGCAGAGCGGCAACCACTCTGTACGGCGCATGCACCATACGGAGCGGGTGGACGGCAGCGGCGCTCGAGCGCCATGATCCTCTGCTCACGGCTCAAGCGCTGGCGGCAGCAAACTGCGAGCAAGCCGTGGAGCGAGGTTTTTTTAAAAAAACCTCGCTCCGCAGCTTGCTCGCTCACCTGCTCAACGCACGCTTTGCTTGCTCCTGGGTGAGGGGCGGGCTAGGGAGGGGCGTCAGCTGGCCTGCCCCTTGCCTCTGCCCCAGCAGGAAGAAGCAAAGCGTGCTACAGAGCAGCACCGTCAGCAAACCGTGAGCAAGCCGCGGAGCGAGGTTTTTTAAAAACCCTCGCTCTGCAACTTGCTCGCTCACCTGCTAGGCGCGTGCTTTGCTTTTTCCTGCTGGGGCGGAGGCAAGAGGTGGGCCAGAGAGGGGCGTCAGTGGCTGCTGCTGACGCTCCTCTCTGGCCTGTCCTAGCTGGAAGAAGCAAAGCTCACACCGAACAAGTGAGCGAGCAGCCAGCCGCCGAACTAGGGTTTTTACCGGGTGGCGGGGCTCGGTTTGGGAGTCGCAGGGGAGGGCCCAAGTGTCATCCCCCTCCAGGGTGGCACTCAGGGCGGACCGCCCCCTACGCCCCCTGCTATGCCCCTGCACACAAGCTTCTCTGCCAGGCAAGCCAGAGGCATGAACAGAGTCCAAGGACACATTCCAGCCAGGCAAAGGCACTCAGGATGTGAAGCCAGGCCAGTGAGGGGTTGTGTCTGGGGAGATGGTCACAATTAGCCTCTGGGGCAGAAGCCCACCACCCTTGCACTAAACTTTGTTGTTTAGTCGTTTAGTTGTGTCCGACTCTTCGTGACCCTATGGACCATAGCACGCGAGGCACTCCTGTCTTCCACTGCCTCCTGCAGTTTGGTCAAACTCATGTTCGTAGCTTCGAGAACACTGTCCAACCATCTCGTCCTCTGTCGTCCCCTTCTCCTAGTGCCCTCAATCTTTCCCAACATCAGGGTCTCTGCACTAAACTAGAATGGGAGATTTTGAGGTGCAAGAGCTCACTGTAGCCAAACACTTCACAAGAGTCCAACAATTCCATCCGTTGTGTTGGAACTATTATTATGCACACACCAAACAGCACCCGTTATCCAATTTGTTAGGATCAGTGATGACTGCAATCCTGTGCGTAGCTTCGCAGGAGCAAGCTCCACTAACTTCAATGGTACTTTCTTCTGACTGCATGCCTTGAAATACAAGGAGCTTTCACAATCAGCTGAAGGGCAGCCTTTAGCTTTTAAGTAGAAATGCAAGTAATCTTGCAGAGAAGCACCACCGTTTTAACTGCTAGCATGAAGCAGGAACCCCATCAAAGAAAAGGGCAGCCAGCCTCTGTTGGGTTACTAGCTTCATTTGCTGACTTTCTCTATGGCTAAACTGTCTTAAGCAAACTTGAAAGCCTCATTATCACTGCGTTCGGGCAGATGACAACATCACACCTGATCTGAAGGTTTAAAAAACTACCCCCTGTTGAAGGGGAGGGAGGAATGAGCCTTTATTCTGCTGGGTACCTTGAAGGGTGTGGGTTTTCCAGTTCCTGTTACAGGGAGTGGGACTGCATCCATCCTTTGTGGATGCCAGATGGGTCCACTAAGCTGTGTGGATAATACTTTTGCTTCTTGACTTGTAGGCAGACTGGCATGGGTCTAGGCAACACCTTGTCTCGCTTGGGTGGCATATCAGCCCCCCTGGTGAAGATATCCGGTGAGCACCTCCCTTACCTGCCACACCTGATCTACGGTGCTGCCCCCGTGGTGTCTGGGGTCGCTGCCATCTTCCTGCCAGAAACCCGCAATGCCTCGCTCCCAGAAACAATTGAGCAAGTTGAGAACAGGTGAGCATCGAAGCCGTCAGGACACTTCCCAACATTCCTCATAGGAGCAGGGGAAGCTGCCCTATCTTCTTCTTTGGCAATCACTCTTAGCTGAGTAGGATTGTCTTCCATGAACATGGTCTTAATGGTGTGTCCATAGGTGACTGTGGAGGCTAATTCTGGATCTACACATCCTTCCACAGCGGGGACATAGGTTTCTGGGTGGGAGCTGATGGTGGTGGTGGTTTGCCAAACATGCCTTTCTCTTAGCACATTTCTCCCTTTTGTGCTGAGTTCAAGCATCTTCAAAGTCCACGACACCTTTGGTAAAGGCTGATCTCCAATTGGAGCGCTCGCAGGCCAGTGTTTCCCAATTGTCTGTGTTTATACTACATTTGGTTGCCTTGAGAGAGTCTTTAAACCTCCTTTGTTGACCATCAACATTACACTTTCCGTTTTAAAATTTGGAATAGAGTAGTTGCTTTGGAAGACAATAATCAGGCATCTGAACAACATGACCAGTCCAATGAAGTTGATGTTGAAGAATTGCTTCGATACTGGTGATGTTTGCTTCTTCCAGTACACTGGTATTAGTTCGCCTGTCTTTCCAAGCGATATGTAAAAAAAATTGGAGACACCGTTGATGAAATCTTTCAAGGAGTTGGAGATGGTGTTTATAAGTGGTCCATGTTTCACAAGCATACAGTAAGGTTGGTAGTGCAATAGCTTTGAAAACAAGCATTTTGGTTTCCCAAAAGGGCGCACGGATTGCCTGATGTGAAATACATTGGCATTATTTTCAGCTCTCTTACCCCACTAGATGCTCTACCACTGAGCTATGGACTTTAGACACACACATAGCACCCCCTACTTATGTGAACAGGAGAAACAAACGGGTTTGCCCTATTTGATATACAAAGTGCCATCAGATGCACAGGCATACATTATATCATTATTGGGGGGAGTAACAAACTGTATTTCATGGACCTTCTGTCTTGTTCAGATCTCAGGGCCAGAAGGACCCAAAGCAGCAACAGCAAATGGAGGCCCTTCTCAATGCCACCAAGCCTGAAACCACAAAGGATGCTGTTTAAGGAGAGGAGAGTATGGCTTGTGGACTGACTTTGGGGGATGTTCAGTTCTTGCTGCTTGAGGTTAAACTTACCCTTTGGAAAAAAAGGCTGGCATGCTCCGTGCTCTGTGTTCAGAAAGGCAGGCTGGATGGCATCACTCAAGGGGGCAAAAAATCTGGACTTCCTGTAATGGGTGGACTTGATCGTATTTGGACTCTGATGCTGTTTCGCTTGCGTTCTTGACCTGCTTTCCTCCAGGCTGATGAAACTTCATATCTAAAATGCGAGGTGGAATATAGGAAGCTGCCTCTTATCAAGCCAGATCCTACTAGGTCGGTATTGTCTACACCAGCCTTTGCCAGACTGGACACCTCCAGATGTTTGGGGCTCCAACTCCCATCAGCACATCCAATGACCCGGGGCAATGGGTGATTCAGAATCCAAAACATCTGGAGGGGCGGCCAGGCTGATGAAGGCTGACCTACGCTGAAGAACAGCAGAGCTTACAGGGCAGGGCTTCCTCCCACCCTCGGCCTTAACAGGAGATGCCGAAGAGAGCTAGCAGAGGAAATGACTATTGTTTGCATTTTAATGAGATGGTGGCTGAAGTGTATTCAGCCAGGGAAATGCAAAGTGTGGGATGAGCAGATGATTTCCTGGAAGACATATAACTGCCATGCGAGCAAATCAGGATGAATGCAGGACCTTGTATAACCTCACTGCAGACAAATAATAACGAATGCTCAATAAAAATCTGCAATAATCTAAGATCTGCCTAAGCTTTGTGCAGGCAAGTCGGGATAAATCCTGAATAAACATATTGTCTGAAGGAACACCATTGTCCAGTCTTTTTTTAAAAAACCAACAAAGTTTTTATTGGTTTTTAAACAAATACAAATACAATAACCACAAAACACATATCCAGCAGAACATCTAAGGGTGCTTATTTCCCCCCCCCTATTGTCTTTCTTCATTGTTGTTTTGATTTGTGTTCATACATCTTCCTGTTCATCATTCATCCATCCCAAATGTTCCAGCACATTTCCCCATTGCTTTCCTAACTGTAAAAAGTCTCATTGTCTTCTTGTTGTTGCTGTCAATGGGTTTGTTGCACCCAGGCAACAGAGCACTTTGATCCACTTCAACCGTGCAAACCTGGAGCTCCGCTATGCACTTGAATCCCTCCTGCAAAACAGGGAGGCCAATCCTGCCTTCCGCCTCTTTCCACCTGGGCCTCTCCTCTGCCCCCACCTAGAAGTGCTTCCTAGGCAGCCACCTCCACATTCATTTTCTTCCCTCCCAGGATCTGCTTGTCCTCCATGAAGCCCTGGAACAAATAAGAACACAGTTCAGCTTAGTCTCTGGCCCTGTTGCTCTTGGCCGGTGGTTTGGAGACTACAGAGACAGAAATGCAATGCAAGGGGAAAAAAGACTCAGTGGGGTTTTTTTTTTAAGGCTCCAAGGCACTTCACACAGATCAGTTAACACCCTTCCTTCCTCCCCTCTCTGCCTTCCCTTTGTTTTCTTGCGCTCTTGTGTTATGGAACAGCAGGGCTCGCTTACGCAGCCATGTGACTGAGGCTGAGAGTGTCTCAGTGGGGACTCCAGTTGCTTGCTCACTGACCAACTTTAAGAGATCCAAAAGTGAGATGCTCAGTCTCCCCCACCTCTTATCTGAAGCCCGTGCTGCCCAGTCACTGCTCATGAGAAGGGGCGGAGGTGGTGGCATCTTTGCACGGTGGGAATGTAAGGTGCAGGGGCAAGTGAGATCAGTGGGGTGGAAAATTTCACCTGCCAATTTCATTTTCTCTCAAGTTTCTCCTTTTCTCCCCTCCTCTTAAGCTCGGTTCTCCACATTTCTAAACAGTTTGTGAATTATTATTTTTAAAGTCCTCCTTAAAAGCTCATCAACATTGCAGTGCAATTTTCTCCTCGTCTACAAATCTTTGCCAAGCAATTTCCCCTAATACAATGGGTATGTTACTTTCACTAATATATATGCACTACATATGCACAATTCCTTTTGTACACATTACTTGGCAAGAGAGCGTCATTGCCAAATTCAGAAAAGTGGATGTTTCGAGGGATGCCAGCTGTGAGTCAATTTGCATGTTTCTTTGGGAAGTGCAAAGAAACAGAATCACCTTTCTCTCTCCCCCACACACCTACACTGGGATCCCCAATTAGGAGCCTATGGGGGCCAGTGGCTTCTCCAAGCCTTTGCCACGACCTGTCTGCTTGGTCCCAGGTCCCCAGGCTGAAAAGGAACAGGCTTGCAGCCTTGAATCATGCAAGAAAGAAGAGAGGTCTGCTCTGAGGTTCAGCACACTCTTGGAAAAGGCCTCTAAGCACTTTCAGAGCCCAGATTTTCCTTGCCACTGCAGTGGGCTAGGAAAGGATTAAATTCTCCCTCCCCTTCTGCCAGATCCTGATCATTTTCAAGCCCCTCCAGCTGCTGGAGGCAGAATAAACCTGCATGCGAAATATGAAGATGCGTTTACTGCCACATGTACTTTGGTTTTCAGAAACCTCCAACTGGCAGAAGTAGCTTCTAAGCAGAGGAGCCAACTCCTCGGGGCTGAGGTCCCTTCGGCCCCCTCCAATGAAATATTGGAGGGGGCTGGGGCCCCCCAAAGTTGATGTACATTCCCATTCAAATGGTGCACATGTGCTACGTTTTGTGATTGATTATGTAGGGCAGGGCTTACCTGGCCTCAATATGCACCATCTCCCCCCCCCCCATGCTTACTCTGGGTTGGCACTGGGAGCTCCACAGGTGTGTATGCCCCTGTGGGGCTGCTGCCACCCCACAACTCCCCACTCCATCCTTCTTACGATGATTGTAGTGTTGTCGCCAAGAGGCTGCCACTGCCTTTGGCCTCCACCCCATGAGCCACCGCTGCTGCCTCCTCTGCTTGAATCGTCAGAAAAGGAAGCACAGGATTCTCCCGGCGAATCATTCAGATCAGATCCCAGCCTTGCAAAACAGTGCAGGGCTGGCAAGGTGAAGTGAGGAGCCAAATGTGCAGTGTCCCTCAGAAAAATGCTCCTGAGATCATCAACAAGCCCCACCCTATACTTCTAGCTACAGTTGCATCCTGCATTGCAGATTCTGCACTGAGTAGAGGCTTAGACTAGCTGGAGGTCCACTCCTGAAATTCTATGATTACATTCTGAGAATGACTTTGGCTTACCCTCCATCGGTAATCACAACCAGCCTGTGAGCTGAGAGGCAATGGCTGGCCTTCCAAACAGATTGAGTACCCTGTTGTACAAGGATGGGTAATCTGTGGCCCCTGAGATGTTTTTGGACAGCAACTCCCACCATTCCAGACCGTGTAAAGTGAGGCTGAAATGAATGAGAGTCCACCAGTCCACTGGACCCCCATCGTTGCTGTTGTAGGAACTAAGCAGTGGCCGCTCGTCCCACCTGCCCCTTCCATGCCCTGAATGCCACATTGCACCCAAACTTGGTGGGAGAAATGGCTGATTCCTGACTTTCCACTCCATGCCCAAACCACTGATCCGCAGAGCACAAACACAGCTGGCTGCGCATGAACAGATGAGTGCGGATGAGCTGCTCCTTGAACCGGTGCCATGCATTCCAGCAAACACTCCTGGCTAAAGGCCGCCATCTTGTCGAGTTCGATGATTGGGTAACTGAACTTTGCCCACAGTCTCCAGGAGGGAAATGATCAACCCAACTTCCTTTCTTAGGGACCATAACCAAGTTATAAAAGTTGGACTCCAGCTATTTAACAGATTTTATTTGTCACTGACTTCGCTTGGTCAGGTCCACTAGCTTGGCTTCCTTGTGTTTCCTGATAGATTATTGATTTAGGTCGGGGGTGGGAAACGTCAGGTGTATGGGATGAATGCAGCTCTGATGCCTGATCCTTATTTGGCCCCCAGGACTCTTCAAGGGCCACACTCCTTCCCAGGATTCACCCCTCACTGCCCCTGCCCCATGTTTTCTTGCAGAAGCACTTTTTACAATCCTACAGCAAAGTCCTCCAAGGCCCTAGAACAGTGTCCCCCCCCAAAAAAAATTTGGACTACAACTCCCATCATCCCTACCTAGCAAGACCAGTGGTCAGGGGGGTGATGGGAATTGTAGTCCAAAATCAGCTGGAGACCCGAGTTTGGGAAACACTGGATTGTGGATAGATTCTAAAGATAGCTCAGTTGGTAGAGCATGAGGCGCTCAAATCTCAGGGTTGTGGCTTCAAGCCCCACGTTGGGCAAAAAGATTCCTGCACCGCACAGAGTTGGTTTAGGACTCAGTGATGGCCAAACTTGGTCCTCCAGCTGTTTTGGGACTACCGTTCCCATCTTCCATGACTACTGGTCCTGTTAGCTAGGGATGATGGGAGTTGTAGTCCCAAAACAGCTGGAGGGCCAAGTTTGGCCATCACTGGTTTAGGTGATCCTCGTGGTGCCTTCCAACTCTGTGATTCTAATGAAAGCTGGCTCTGTGCTGCTGTCACCGGGAAGCCTTTTTCATATCAATGGAGGTGGCATTTGAGGTTTCACAGTTGGGCCCATGAAGATTTTGGCGGGCAGGGCAATTTTATCCACCGTCCTAGAGCATGTCTGCAAGTGACACTAAGGGCACCAGTGAAGACAAAGTGGCATCTCATGAGAGGTGTGTTTATGCCTCCGAAAGAAAGACTTCCGATATATGTAACATCTCAAGACTTCTTACCAGTAAGATACATTGGTACCTCGGGTTACAAACACCTCGGGTTACAGACTCCGCTAACCCGGAAGTAGTACCTCGGGTTAAGAACTTTACCTCAGGGTGAGAACAGAAATCGCGCGGCGGCAGCGGGAGGCCCCATTAGCTAAAGTGGTACCTCAGGTTAAGGACAGTTTCAGGTTAAGAACGGACCTCCGGAACGAATTAACTTCGTAACCCGAGGTACATTCCTTGAGGAAGGGTGGTAATAAAGACCACTTTCTATGGTGGGCTAAG
This sequence comes from Zootoca vivipara, assembly GCF_963506605.1. NCBI lineage: Eukaryota > Metazoa > Chordata > Lepidosauria > Squamata > Lacertidae > Zootoca > Zootoca vivipara. Next base: position 28,340,345 of record NC_083292.1, on the reverse strand, counting down.
TACTGGTGACCTCTGGCCCCAATGTTAGGCATTGATTTTGGTGCTCTGGTTTTCCCCCTTTGATAATGTATGCTAACTTTATTCTTATACCTATTCCTGTTTTTAAGAAAGGGAGGTGTGGTATGACGTCCCTGTAAGATTAAAGAACAGCTTGCCAGCACAGGCGAAAAGCGTTTCGACAGACAAGCTCATTTCCTCACGATGTGTTATGTTTGCACTTGCTTACCGTATCTCTGGATATGTGAATAAACTTGTATGCCGTATTCATGATGCATTTATTAAACGTGTGTAACTGCCCTCCATCCAAAGATCTCAGGGAGGTTCATAACATAAAAACACAAAAGAAAAACACAAAATACATAATAAAAACAAGAATGTGAACAAAACAAGAACCCTCCGTCCCACAAACACATTTAAAAGGACACAGAAGGCCTGGTTGAAGAGGAACGTTTTCGCCTGGTGCTGGAAGGTGTACAATGAAGGCGCCAGGCAATCTTCCCTAGAGAGAGCATGGCACAAACAGGGAACCACCACAGAAAAGGCCTGTTCTCCTGTTGCCGCCGTCCGAACCTCTCGTGGAGGAGGAGGAACATGAAGAAGGACCTCAGGTGAAGGTTGCAGGGTCCAGGTTGGTTCCTATGGTGAGAGGTGGTCTTTGAGGTATTGCCGTTTGGGAAGCCTGGGCATTATTGAGTTGGTTCCACATAACCTTTGAGAACCAGATCTTGATCTCTGACAATGCCCTTTGCTGGAGGATGGAGAGGTGAGTGTGGCCTGTGTACATTGAACCCTCTGGCATTCCCATGGCCACAACATTGCCTATGGGCAAAAGGAAGGGTCACATCCATTGCCCCACCCCCTTTTGCATCTGAACCAGCCCCACCGCTGGAATGTGGCTCCTGGAAGGAAATGCGGCCCCCTGGCTGAAGAAGTTTCCAAACCCTTGATTTAGGTCAGTTGTCTCCAACCTGGTAACCTGAAGATGTTTTGAACTACAATTCCCAGCACGCCATGCTAGTGTGACCAATGATGATAGGAGTTGTAGTCCAAAAACACCAGGTTGGGGGAGGCATTGGTCAGTGGGTTGCTGATGTCAGGGGTTCTCTGGATCTAGAACGAGGAATCTTATGGCTAACCTAGTGTGCTACCTGGCACGGGATAGGTTCACCTTCTGGAGCTCTGCTCAAGCAGGCAAGGGAGTATGGGTGGGCAACACCGGATCCTGTGATTGGCTGGCAGCACGAAGCCTTAGCATTGGCCAAGCATGTTATAAATACCGGGAGCCTGGCCAAGAGAGCAGCATTCTTCTTCCTGAATTTCAGGTGCAAAGCTTTGCAAAGCATCTCAGCTGAAACTGATGCCCCCCAGTTTCAGCCCCTGACCTCAGAGACCCAAGGTTGGAAGGAGACACACTCTAGGTCAGGGGTGGCGACCCTCAGGGTTCAGTGGTGAGGAGAGTCAGGAGGAAGGGAAGAATGCCACAAAGGGTCTCTCCTGCAGCCTAAATGCTCAATATCCTCCTCCATTTTGACAGCTCCAGATCACTCTGGGTGGATCTGACTCAATGGGGTGATCAGAAGCTGTTTCGACCCATCCATGGACCAGCCTCAGGATCCAGGATTTGACTGGATGCAAAGCCCTAGATCTAATCCAGGCATCCCCAAACTTCGGCCCTCCAGATGTTTTGGTCTTCAATTCCCATCATCCCTGACCACTGGTCCTGTTAGGTAGGGATCATGGGAGTTGTAGGCCAAAACATCTGGAGGGCCGCAGTTTGGGGATGCCTGATCTAATCCCTAGCTCCATCCCTCTGCTTTGTAGCCACCACTAGTCCTCCTCAAAGCAAACCCGCTGAGATTAATGGGAATAACTGAATTCCATTCATCTCTGTAGGTCTTCTCTGAGAATGACTTAGCGCGATAGTTCTTGTTAGGTCACCCGTGTGATGTAACACGCCAAGGTCCACTGCTCCAGTCCACTTCCCCCTTTCCCAATAGATGGAGCATCTTCCATTTAAGCTGCCACCGCCCCCTTGGAAACTGCTCTCAGGGGTAAAAAATTAACTGGCCCGAAGCTTTTATACAAAGTGCTGGCTTTTCAAAGCACATGGATCGGCCAGGAGGGTCCTATATACTAAAGGCATCTTCTCAGCATCAGTACGTAGAAGCCCTGTTCTTAAATTCTCTTGGGAATAAAGGAGAGCTGCAGAGAAGAGCAATATTATTGATAGGTGAAGGGAAAAGCAAAGGGCAACCACGGGCTTTTGGTGATTTCGGGCCACACCATCTGGGAACTGTGGATTGCCACGTTTCTGCCTTCTGAAACACAGGAGGCCAGTTCTCTGTGAAATCCCACCAGCGTGCGGAGGCTTGAATTCCATCGGGGTCTCCTGGGAGCCCCTCTCCTCTGCCTCCGGGGAACTCTGCTCGGCTGACCACCAACACCGCCATGACTTTTGCAGATATCCTGGACAACTTGGGAGGCATGGGCCGCTTCCAAAGGATGTCCGTCGCCTTCCTGGCCATCCCTCTGATGTTGCTGGCCAACCACAACCTCCTGCAGAATTTCACGGCAGGGATCCCCGAGCACCACTGCCAGGCCCGCATCACGGCCAACCACACCCGCCATGCCAGCAACCTCACCCAGCAGCTGGGAGCCGAGAGCCTCCTCAGGATTTCCATCCCAATGGATGGGAACAAGAAGGCAGAGAAGTGCCGCCGCTTCGTCACCACCCAGTGGCGGCTCCTGGATCCAAACGCTACCCTCCCCAGCAACGCCGCGGTGGACACTGAGCCATGTGTTGATGGGTGGACCTATGACAGGAGCATGTTCACCAACACCATCATCAGCGAGGTGAGAGAGAGAGAGAGAGAGAGCAGCCATTTATCTGGACCATCCTTGAGAGAGTGGGGTTGAGGATAAGTTGCTGGGAGGTCCATCGTGCAGTTGTAGAGCACCTGCTTGGAGTGCAGAAGGAGTGTCGTCCCCTGCCTGAAACCCCGGAGAGCCACTGCAAGTCCATTACATGGACCAGTGGCCTGATTTAGCAGAGGGCAGCTTCCCAAGCTCCTTTGTTAAGAACCACGAGGTCTAGAACCTTAACTTTTTAAGAAAGGAAAAGGAGCATACAGTATATTATTTTCATACAGAAGGTCCCTGCTTCAATTCCCAATGGCATCTGGAAAACCATGGAGAGCCATTGCCAGTCAGTGCAGCCAGGGTTTCCCAAACTCGGGTCTCCAGCTGTTGTTGGACTACAACTCCCATCATCCCTAGCTAGCAATGGTCAGGGATGATGGGAACTGTAGTCCAAAAACAGCTGGAGACCCAAGTTTGGGAAACCCTTGTGTACACTATACTGAGCCAAATAGACCAATGGTGTAACTTGATGTAAGTAAGGCAGGTTCCTGTCCTGCTATGGACAAAAGAGGCAACAGTTTTTCATAGAGCTGAAAAGAGCCGTAGGGCTGGAGGAGATACAGTGGTACCTCTACTTACGAATAACTCTACTTACGAATGTTTCTACTTATGAACGGAGCTCCATCCGCCATCTTGGATGCGGCTTAGATAGGATTTTTTCTACTTACGAATTTTTAGATAGGGTTGCTTCGACTTACGAATTTTTTTCTCCCAATGCATTCCTATGGGATTCGACTTACAATTTTTTTCGACTTACATATGTGCGTTCAGAACGCATTAAATTCGTAAGTAGAGGTACCACTGTATTAGGTTTGCGTTCACCCTTTCATGTGAAGCTCCCTAATTTGTACTTCCCGAAACAATATGCAAACCCCTAAGCAGCTGTCCTTCAAAATTCGCAGTTCTCCAGAGATTTGGATGCTGTTCACTTGCCAAATAATGTGAGCAAAAATGTGTGACTCGGGGGAAGGCGCACATAAAAATCCATCCATTAGTGGAAAGAGCATGCAATATTGTATTATATTAGGAAATTGCTTGCAAAAATGTGTACATTAGGCAAAATTACATGCATAAATATGTATATTAGGAGAGAGAGTCACACCAAAATGCTGATGAATTCTAGAGAGCCCCTTTAAAAGACAAAAATCAGAACAGATGCTCAATCAAGACTGAACATTTTATATTTTTGGCAATAAACCTTATGCGAGCAAATCAGTTTTTGTACACCTCATTAAATTTTGTAGACCCAAAGCACCTTATAGCAACAGATCTGTCAGGGGTGTCAGCTATAACAACCAGAGGTTCAGAGTGTGTGGAGTCAAAATGTAACAGTGAAAGGGAGGGATTTCTTCACATCTGGCACATAATGCTATGGTGTTTTCCAAGCCTATGAATCTGTATTTCAGTGTCTACAAGTGGGACCTGTACTGTAGCAAAATATCCAAGCTTCCTGCCAGCCATGCCTTTCCTCAGAGATCCCATCCAATCGGCATTGGGTCCCAGTACGTTTCTGAGTACAATTCAAAGTGTTGGTGCTGACCTTTAAAGCCCTAAATGGCCTTGGTCCTGTATACCTGAAGGAGCATCTCCACCCCCATCGTTCTGCCCGGACATTGAGGTCCAGTTCCAAGGGCCTTCTGGCAATTCCCTCCCTGTGAGAAGTGAGGTTACAGGGAACCAGGGAGAGGGCCTTCTCGGCAGTGGCGCCCACCCTGTGGAACGCCCTCCCATCAGATTTCAAGGAAATAAACAACTACAGTACAGTATCTGACTTTTAGAAACAGGTAGGTAGCCGTGTTGGTCTGAGTCGAAGCAAAATAAAAAAATTCTTTCAGTAGCACCTTAAAGACCAACTAAGTTTTTATTTTGGTATGAGCTTTCGTGTGCATGCACACTTCTTCAGATACAGTACTGTATGCACACGAAAGCTCATACCAAAATAAAAACTTAGTTGGTCTTTAAGGTGCTACTGAAAGAATTTTTTTTTTACTTTTAGAAGACATCTGAAGGCAGCCCTGTTTAGGGAAGTTTTTAATGTTTAATGCTGTATTGTGTTGTTAATATTCGGTTGGGAGCCTCCCGGAGTGGCTGGGGAAATCCAGCCAAAAGGGTGGGGTATAAATAAAATGTTGTTGTTGTTGTTGTTGTTGTTGTTGTTGTTGTTGTTGTTGTTGTTGTTGTTGTTGTTGTTATCATCATCATCATCCCCCAATCTACCCTCCAAACATCAGCTAGCATGCTAAGTCCAAACTGGACTACTGTGGGGGGGGGGTGTTCCTCTGAGCCAGATTCCTCCCTCCTTGTGCATGGATTTTGGATGCATGAGAGAGCGAGGTTCCTTTTAGTACGTAGGATGAATCGGTAGCATCAGAAACATGTTGGCACCTATTTGTAAATGTACAAACGAATAAACAGCTTCTTTAAATAATGGCTTCCCTAAGTTACTCCTTTTAAATATATAAATAATTTTTATTAAATTTTCCACTTTAACAATCCAATCAAATGACTTTAAATATTCCAAATTATACATATACATATCAAATGATCCAAATATTCTGCCAAATTATAGATTTTTTTGGGGGGGGGACTTCCCATGTTTCAAATTTCAGAGGGCTCTAATCATCATCATAGTTCTACTGCATTTCGTAATCATTTTCGGTGGTTCCTCTTTTTCTTTCTGTTGTTACCCTTCATTCTTTCGCAGCCTCTGAGTTGTTCCCACAAGCGAGTTAAAACAAACAATGATGTGTTTCTGTGTGGATTTTATGTCTATGATTCCCTTCCCTAAGTTACTCCTTATGCCCTTTCAGCACTCTACCTTGTTCACAGTTATATTATCTAAAGGGGGGTATTTAACTATGATCAGGATTGCAATGGGTCATTGTTTTCAGCACCTTTGTAATGAGTCATTGTTTTCATTGCCTTCACCTAGAGCCCAAAGTTCACCACAGAATTTTTCCTTTGGGACACTGGAAACAGATTCCACAAGGAACTGAAAATAGGTTTCCAAGCTCAGAAATTAAGCCCCGCTGTGAGGCTGCCTCAAATGTTATGCCCACTTTTGTTCTCAAACAGCCTCTGCTTCCCTCCCCTCAATTTTTAGTGGGATTTGGTGTGCGATTCCCGGACCCTGAGGCAGATGGCCCAGTCCATCTACATGGCCGGAGTGCTGATCGGATCGGTGCTGTTTGGCAGCCTCTCGGACAGGTGAGGTGCAAGGCCAGTTGCCATGGCTATGAACAACGAAGCTGGATGAATCCCCGCCCCTATTCCCCAGTTCAATCTGTGGGGGTTGGTTGTCCTCCTTCCTCTGGGGTATAATAACAGCTCTTGAAATCAATGTGGTTTGGGTTGTGGGTGGGGTGGGTGGGGGATGTGGGTGTGGCCACCTGGATCAAGGGGTGGAGCCTAAAGCAGGTATTATGGTGAAGCCAGTGGGCCTGTCAGGCTTCAGCAAAGCTGAAAGGTTAAACTCTCCGCAAGTCCAAATACCTCTCGGAATCCTAAAGAGCTACTGTGGGCAGGGACGATAGTAGCCCCAAAACTGTCATATAATTCTACTCTGTATTGATCCAGAGCAGATTCCAACGTATAGTTAGCAAAAACTTATAGTTAGCAAACGTATAGTTAGCAAAAACGTATAGCTACCCTGTTTCTCCGAAAATAAGACGTAGCCATAAAATAAGCCATAGCAGGATTTTTAAACATTCAAGGAATATAAGCCATACCCCGAAAATAAGACATAGTGATAGGCGCAGCAGCAATGCTGGCCACGGCAGGAGGAGGAGGGAAAAAATAAGGCATCCCCAGAAAATAAGCCATAGTGTTTTGTTTTGTTTTGTTTTGTTTTTGAGGAAAAATAAATATAAGACGGTGTCTTATTTTCGGAGAAACATGGTAGTAAAAACTTAACCACGTTGCAGGATTGCCCCCCTCCAAAAAAAAGGCCAGAGGCAATTAATATTTTATCCAGCAGAGCTTTACTGCTACTGAAGGTAAATGAACATAATGGTCACAAATACATTCAGGATTGGTACTGTCCACAAGAAATCCAGTTGCAACAGACTTAACTTAAACTTACAATAACTTATAATAAGATTAAACCTTAACACTGTACAGTGGTACCTTGGTTCTCAAACTTAATCCATTTCAGAAGTCCGTTCCAAAACCAAAGCGTTCCAAAACCAAGGCACGCTTTCCCATAGAAAGTAATGCAAAATGGATTAATGCGTTCCAAAAACAACCCCTAAAACAGCAATTTCAAATGAATTTTACTATCTAACGAGACCACTGACCCATAAAATGAAAGCAACAAACAATGTACTGCAGTCACACAATCAATCAATCAGTAGCTTGTTAGGGAGCCTTTATTAACCAGGGCTCGTTCCCGTGTGGTTTGTGCGGTGCAAATGTCTTTGAGGCGATCCAGGGGAGGGGTACGATAGGACGGGGTCCTCTTGAGGATAGCTATCACTCTGGTTGCCCAAACGAAGCCTCGTTTGGGTGCCCCCCCCCGTGAAATTCCCTAACGAGCTGAACTGGGTTCCACACAGTCACAAAAACAAAAACAAAAGAGCCACAAAAACAAAAAATGCAAAATAAATTGCAAAAACAGACAAACCTCAGCATAACACTCAAAACAGAAGTGTCACACTTAAATTGGAAGCGTAACACCCAAAACAGAGCACGTTCAGCTTCTGAAAAAGTTCACAAACTGGAACACTTCATGGGCGGGCGGGGGGGGGGCAGCAAAAATAAAATAATTTAAATCGTCCTGCTTCACGGTGGCTGCAGCTGAACTGGAGACGCGTCGGGGTCCCGCAAGAAGAGCCTGAAGCGGCTCAGCAAGGCACAGCGGCATCGCTAGCCTTCTGGCTGCCCGGGACAGCAATTCAGAAGGCACCCTGCCAGGGGGCAGGGCATCCGTCGCGCGCATAAAGGCTAGCGACGCCACTTGGAGGAAGGGACCCGCGCGAAGGGAAAGGAGGAGCAATGGAGACAGGGAAGCGGCTTCCTCCCCCTCTCCGTTTCTCCCTCCCCTCCTCGAGCTCCAGAGTGAGAGCAGCGCAGGAGTCGCGTCCCTAACCAGCCCAGCCCAGCCCAGCCCCGGTGGTGGTGGCGCCACTTACTGCTCCTGCCGGCTGTGGCCCGACGGCGTGCCCAACCCCGCTGGCCCCGACTCCGAGGGCTGCACATGGGCTGCTCCTGGCGGCTGCAGCAATAGCCCATGGCGGCGCAGCGCCTCAGCAGCTCCCGGGTCGGCGCGCCCTCGGAGCGCGCAGCAGACGCCGCCACCGCTTCTGTTTGGGCTGCAGCGGCAGCAGGAGCCGCGGAAAGGGGAGGGGGCTTCGCAGCAGGAGGCGGAGAAGGCGGAGGGGCTCTAAGCCGCAGAGCCAGGCCTTGCCCCCGGGGAGGGACGGAGGGAAAGGAGGGCGGACCTCAACTCGCGCCCCCGCCGGGTCTGGCGGAAGCGGAGGCAACTTGAGCGCGCAGCTGCTCGGCTGCTCGACCAGCCCTCCCTCTCTCCCTCCCTCCCTCCTCCTCCTACTCAGGCGGGGCAGCCGTCGGTGGAGGTGGCGAGGGGGCACCGCGCTGCCCCCCACAAAGTGGAGCCCCTGCCTCCCCTATTACCCCGCCCCTGGCCGCACACGTGCGCTCTCCCCCTGGGCGGCGCCCAGGGTGAAACTTCTTCCTGGAGTCAGTTTCACCTGGGCTCTGTAGCCCCGCCCATGTTCCCACTTTGTGGCCCCTCCCCTCCCGTGCCTTGGCCCCGCCCTTGAATGACCATGGCTCCCCCCCCCTAGTTTTGATCCTGGGTACGCCCCTGGACACTTACTTCTGGGTTTGCAGTGTTTGGGTTCCAAGTTGTTTGAGTACCAAGGCGTTTGAGAACCAAGGTACCACTGTATACAGAACACCACACCAGAGATAGAAAGAGAAAGTGAAACTCACTTTTATAGTCAGCACGACCTTGGCAGAAGAGATAAGAGAACCCATTTAAACCAGCTGTACTCAGCTTCTCTGAAGGAATAACCCAAACCTCATGAAACTTCTGCTTGTTTCTTTCACACGGAGAAACTTCCAGAACCCTCTTGAATTAAGTAGGATAGGAAAGATCTCTACACATAAGGCCAATACTTTCTGCACCAAGAAATGCAAACTGGCAAAAATATCAGGAGGGTCCCATCCCTGCAGTGAAGAAGGGAGGCGGGCCGTAGCCAAATGGAAGAGTATCTGCTTTGCACACCTGAGTTCCCAGTTTCATCCCAGGTGTGTTCAGGTAGGGTTGGGAACCTCCCCTGCCTGAAACCCCGGAGAGCCAAAGCCAGTCCATCGAGACAACAGAGACCTAGACAGACCAACGGCCTGATGTGGTATATAAGGCAGTTTTTTTACATTTTTACTCATCTTAGCTTCACATTAATACATGTTCAACCTCATCATTTAGGTTTGGCCGGAAAGCCCTCATCGTCTGGAGCTACCTGCTGATGGGGGTGGCGGGCACCTCCACTGCCTTCGCGCCAAACTACGCGGCTTACTGCGTTTTCCGCTTCCTGTGTGGAATGGCCATGTCGGGGATAGCGATTAACTCCGTCTCGCTGTGTGAGTACTTTGATGCTCCTCTCTCGCTGGCTGAGTCCTCAAGCAGCCCTTTGTTGGAGATTTATTCCCCGTGTGCAGTCATGGGTTTATTGTCTATGACTGTATGAGCTTTGATACCACAGGATGTGACGTAGACAGGATGTTTGTCTTACTGTGTTCCTGAAGTGGAACTGTTGTCCTTTGTTCTTTCTCTTTGCTGTCTGATGCTAGAGAGAGAGGGAGCCATGTTACAGCGCTCGGTGTGTGTTTATATGTAAATAAAGTAGATTAGCCAAGATGCTGTGCTAATCTACTTTATTTACATATAAATAAAGTTCTGTTATGCAACTGCGCAAACCTCTGCGGATCTGTGAAGTGTGCTGATGTCTTCTGGCATCAGTCGCTGTGATGTTCAGGCTGGAGAATGCTTAAGAAACTCCCGAACGATTGCCCAGGAGGGAGGGAAACATGCCAGTCGGGCATGTGTCTCTGCCAGGGTCCTACTCGTGAGTAGGCAACCTCCTGACACCCTTCACAAGCCACCTGAGGAAACCAGGCCCACTTCCATTTCATCCTACAAACCAGGGATGGGGAACCTCAGGTCCCAGGGCCAAGTGTAGCTCTCAAGGCCTGACTAACTGGTCGCCGTGACTCTCCTCAGACACACACACACACACCCCACTTTCCCTCGGCAATACCTTTCACTGGCCCTGAGGAGTTTTTGCCAGCAGGGAACGTGCCTTTGCACTCTTGACCATGCCTCTTGCTTGTGGATAGTTGGTAGAGCATGAGACTCTTCATCTCACGGCCATGGGTTCGAGCCCCACATGGGGCAAAAAGATTCCTGCATTGCAGGGGGTTGGGCTAGATGACCCTTGTGGTCCCTTCCAACTCTATAAGTCTACGATTGTCTGGATGGAAAATGGAGAGGGTGTGTGTGTATTTAGAAACAAGCCTACTTTACAAGGGTAAAAGTTTATATTTTAACTGTACTAAGCCAGCACTTCGACACATTTTATTTTTGTATTTTGAAACATTGCCCCCAATTTGAAAAGAACAACCTACCCCTTTTTAATCTACGTGACTATAACAGCTCTGTGTTTCGGTGCCCTGTCCACTCAATCAACTCCCATGGCACTCAATCAACTTGAATTTCGGTCAACAGCTCAGGTTAAAAGGTGCACCATGGGGAAAAGAAAATGATACCCTAGCTAGGCAACTAATGTACGACTCCTGTCCTGAACAGCAAGAATCACGGCAAGAAGGTGGTACCCATAATTGTTACCTGCGCACTTTTACCATTTTTACTCACCCTGCTCCTCTGACATCGGTTGCCAACCTGAAAAAAAGCAGCATTAAAAAAATAAAATGTATCCTTTTCTCCTTCCCCAGGCATGGAGTGGATTCCGACCAAGTACCGTGCCATTGTTGGCACCATCAACGGTTACTGCTACACCAATGGGCAGTTCATCCTGGCCGGAGTGGCGTACGCCATCCCTGGTTGGCGCTGGCTGCAGCTGACAGTCTCCCTGCCTTTCTTTGTATTCTTCCTCTACTCCTGGTAGGTCAATGTGGTCTGCTGGCAGTGGCGCCACCAGGGCAGGACTTTGGGGCAGAGAAGCCCAAAGCACAACAGCAGGAGCGGGAGGGCTCAGGCCGCCAGGTACATTAGGGCTGGCCTGACACATATTGCAGCAAGTGAAGTAATACACATGGCTGGGTCTTGCTCGCTGCAGGTCCCAATCCCAAACACAGAGAGCGGAAGGTGCTCCAAGCTCACCGTGGGTTACTCTGCATTTTCAAATCGGTCCCAGTATATCCCTCCAACAAGGGCGGGGAAACATTTTGGTCCAAGGGCCACAATCCTTGTGAACGACTTCCCTGGGGCCACATGCCAGTGGTGGGTGGGGCCAAAGGGAAAAGAGGGTGCGGCGGCAGGTGTGAATCTTACCTTTCTCCGGGAGGCTATATTTCAGCCATGCCAAAATAATACGTCTCCATCCAGGCAAGCAAGAGGCACGATCACAGTTCGAGGACAAATTCTAGCAGGCAGAAGCAGTCAAGGAGTGGTGGGACGCAGAGGAATGGTGGGAGGCACAAGCTGGGGGATCCCCAAGGGAACCCCCAGGGGAAGAAGGCTCAGAGCCCGAGGAGTGGTGGTGGGATGCTAAGAGGTGGACAGAGGGAGCAGACAGGGAGGAGGAGGTGTCGGAAGCAGAAGAGGTAACAGGGTTTAGTGAGCAGGGAGATTCGGTGGCAGAGAGAAGTCCAGAATTGGAAGCAGGAGTGGAGGGAGGCCAAGAGGCAGAGATGAATCAGGCTGGTGAGGAACTCAGGGTGTGTCTCTCTCTCCTGCTGCTGCACCAAACTCCCCTCCCCCATGGTCTCCCAGGACCAGAAGAGGTATGAAGAGGGAAGAGCAGAGAGAGGCACACTGGTGTAGTCTCAGATTGTTTGGGACGGATCTGGGAGAGGAGGGGACTTAGGCAGCTGTGGGAAGGCAGAGACATTCAGCCTCCACAACTGCCTCATAAAGGCAAGACCAACTGAAAAGAGCGGCTGTGCTCATTAGGCCTGGCTCCCCTGAGCAGGCATTTCTTCTGATGAAGAGTTAATTTCACATACCCCATCGCTGCTCCCTGCTCTAGCCATTCCTTCGTTCCCTCAAAGAGCTACTGAAAGAATCCCCTTTCCTTGTGTTTGGCCTGCAGGCTGTTTGTGGAGTCGGCACGATGGCTGGCAATTTCAGGAAAACACGAGCGGGCAGTGAAAGGCCTCAAGAGAGCCGCCCAAATAAATGGGAAGAAGAACGAAGGAGACAAACTTAGTGTGGAGGTACAGCACGCTGGGGATGCAGGACAAGGAAGAAATGCAACTTTTTGCACAGGCACAAAATTAGCAAGCAGCCATGTGCGCAACAGCCTTAGCAAACTAATCAGTATACAGTAGTTCAAATTCAGGCCTCCCCTGAGGACTGGCTGCAGTTGGCTGTGATGGAAAGGTACTCTGAGCATGCTCAGAAGTATTATTTCATATATCCCTAGGGCTCAGCCATTTCATTTCACTTCATTCCGTTATTTATTTTTCATTTATGAATGTTGCCAAAGAAACTCATATTTAGTGGGAATGTGCTAACCATGAGATCGTTTGGCCATATCATGAAGGGAGGTTGGTGAGTCCCTCATTTACCAACATATTTTGATGCTTTCAACTGTTTCATTTTACTTTTAATTTGTATGCCACCTTTCTATATATGCTATGCACAAGGCAGATTACAGGCCAGAGAAACAATGAAATCTACAACAGAGATCACACGTCCTATAAAAAGCCTATCCAACGCAAATAAGTAATAATAAAAATAGGTAAAGGTAAAGGTAAAGGGACCCCTGACCATTAGGTCCAGTCGTGACCAACTCTGGGGTTGCGCGCTCATCTCGCATTATTGGCTGAGGGAGCCAGTGTATAGCTTCCAGGTCATGTGGCCAGCATGACAAAGCCGCTTCTGGCGAACCAGAGCAGCACATGGAAACGCCGTTTACCTTCCCGCTGTAGCGGTTCCTATTTATCTACTTGCATTTTGACGTGCTTTCGAACTGCTAGGTTGGCAGGAGCTGGGACCGAGCAACGGGAGCTCACCCCGTCACAGGGATTCGAACCGCTGACCTTCTGATCAGCAAGCCCTAGGCGCTGTGGTAATAGGACTTTAAAATAAACAGCTTATATCTGTTCCCTGCTTGGTGTATCCCAACTTTGCTCTCCTCCTGCTCAGGTTTTGAAATCCAGCATGCAAAAGGAGCTCTCCTCTGCCACCAAAGCCAGCCACGGCATGGCCGACCTGGTGTGGACACCTGCCATTCGCAGAATCTCCTGCGGGGTCTCCTTTGTCTGGCAAGTGCCTTCTTTTCTTCTTCTTGCTGGAGCAAAAAACACAAAACGGGAACACAAACTCCCCCCCCCCTCCCAAAATGCAATGTCAGTGACTGGCTGGATGAAGAGGAGCACTAGGGAGGCTCCAACCAAAGAACGCCCCCAGGAAAACAGCAGAGGACGGAGGCTCACAGCCAAGATTGTGGTGGTGAGACTCTGAAGACAGGTCAGAGATGGAAGGAGGCTGGGGAGCCAAGGAGCAACAGGCTTGAGGGAAAGAGAAGAGCCTGAGGCAGAAAGCCCTTCCAGAGCAAGACAGGGTACACAGAGAGAGAGAAATCAGGCTCTGGACCTGAAAGAGAGAAGGTGGAAAGGGCAAAAGCTGCACCAGCTTTGCAGCAGCTGCCGGGTCCCTCTGCTTTGAGCTCCCCTTCCGCTTTGACTCCAAGGCCATGCAGGGCTTTACATGTAGCCAAACAGAAAGCTCAGAAAGCCCATGGGCTCACCAGAGTTTGAGCCAGTTTGGGAGACATCCAGAGGAGGAGATTTAGGTGGGAGGAGGAGGAGCCAAGAGCTAGTCTTGGCAACGTTGCCACCGAGAGCAGCCATGCCTGCGCGCTCCCTGTTGTATGCTATTTTCTTGAGTCAAAAGCCAGCTTTACTTTGAGTCTCTGTTCTAACCTGCCAATGACCCAGCCCTGACATGCAAGCAAACAATTAGGGGATGCAAAAAAGGGGGGGGGGAATAAGGAGAATGCAGTGGAGCTGAATGAATTATTTGCATCTGTCTTCCCAGTGGAAGGTGTAGGGTGGATGCATATACCTGAACTATCTTTCTCAAAAAGGAAGTCTGAGGAATGGGCCTTTTCAGTGTTGGCTCTCTGCTTGAGCAATGCTTTCCCTAGGGAAGCATGCCAGGCACCAGCATTCACGCATCTCTGAATTTGGAAAGGCAGTTCTTCAGCTGGGTAATGTGTTCACACATGCACATACGAGGGCAAAGTGTGCACTAAAATGCCTATATTAGTGAAAATCACATACAACCCTGTATTCTCCAGGGGGAAATTGCTTTATGAAAATATGCTAAATCACATACAAATGCGACTCTTTGGAGAAATCCACACTAAATGGCTGGCGAATTTTCGCAAGATTGCTTAAAACTAAAATAAAAACCTGTAAACTGATATGGAAATGTGGAGAACGGAATTTAAGATTGGAAAGAAAGACCTGTCAGAAACTGAAATCAACAGATTATTGGAATCCGTTTCAGACAAGATAGGAAGAGGTTTTGCACTGTTGGGAAGCAAGGAAGTTGGGGGCGTGTTGGTTGAGCATTCTGACTTGTGACCTGTCACCCCAGGTTCTCCACCGCCTTTGCCTATTATGGGCTGGCCATGGACCTGCAGAACTTTGGCTTCAACATCTACCTAACCCAGCTGGTCTTCGGTGCTGTTGACTACCCAGCCAAGCTGATCTCAGTGCTGACCATCACGTTTGTGGGCCGCCGATTCTCCCAGGCTTCTTCACTTATCCTGGCAGGGCTTTGCATCCTGGCCAACATCTTTGTGCCTTCGGGTGAGGATCTTGTTATGAGTGTGGCACAGAAATTGGTTAGTGCAAAGATATAGTGCCTCCCCTCTCCACTGGTCTCAATCCCAGGCATAAGAGTGTTATAAGCAAAAAATCTGCCCTTATTCCCTTATGGGGTACACAAGAGCCCTTATTGGGTTCTCCATCGGTCGGAGAATATAACAGAGGCCAACCAGAGAATTTTGAGAAGCAAAGCCTTTATTTTTGCTGTTGCAACAGGGTCCTTCCCCTCACGCAGGAGAACAAGGAAGGAACCCCAAACAAAGGTGTCCTGCCCTTAAATAGAAATTTGAAATTGGTTTCAGCCCACCCCCCAGAAGCATCACCCATATGTCACAGAAGGGGTGTAGCCCAAGACCACCCTCCCTAAATTCATCATAGATACATCATGAAAGGGGAGGTCTGGTGGCAGTAATCTGAGCGTCCTGGACCCTGCCCCCTGCCCCCGAAAACTAATCAAGTAAAAAAAAGAGAGATATTTGCATTTCCCTGTTTCCCAGCCAAGTTAATCACACCCTTTTGTCTGGTACTCAGGTATCAGGATGCCAGGGGATTATCACTTTAATTACTGAGACAATGAGAAGGTTTCTTCACCCCCCCTTCTCTCCTTTCAGAGAAACATTTGGTCGTTTTTTGGGAGAATCAAAATGGTTTTTCAGGCCTGTCTTCCTGTACTGTTTGCTTGGTACATTTATGTACATGTTTATGAACAATTATAATATATATAACCTTAAAATTCTTACAACAAGAGCAGCCCTGCTAGAACAGGTCAATTGTTCACCCAGTCCAGCATCCTGTTCTCCCAGATGCTCCAATGGGGAGCCCAAAAGCGAGACCCGGGCAACTCTTCCCTACCTCCAGTTTCCAGCTATTGGTGTTCAGATGCATATTGCCTCCAACAGAGGAGATTCAGCACAGCCATCGTAGCCTTATCCTCCGTGAATTTTGGCTTCTGACTGACAAGTCTCTCTTATTTCTTAGATCTGAGCAATCTGCGGATGGTTTTTGCTGTGATCGGCAAAGGCTCCCTTGCGGCCTCCTTCAACTGTGCCTACATCTTCTCTGGAGAGCTTTTCCCAACTGTGATCAGGTGGGTCAAAGGGAGTCTTGGAAACCTACAGTGCAAAATTCGGAGAACTGCGGATTTTGAAGGCTAGCCGTGTTTCGGTTTGCGTATTGTTTTGAAAAGTGTGTATTAGGTAGATTTGCCTTTAAATGAAAATGGAACTTCTCCTTCATCCCTATTGAAAAGTGTGGAATTAATTAATGATTAACAGGAAGACATACAAACGTCCCATAAGCAAGTCATGGTGAATGCATTGTTGTATAGTCTCCCTGCCAACAAATCAGAATGAAATGTTCAGGAAAGCTGTCTAACCGCCCCTTAAGCTTTGTGTGAGCAAATCAGGATGACAGCTCAACAAACAGGTCATCTGGAAGAGCCCTGCATTTTTATTTTGTATCGTGTGATGCTGCCCTAGAAAACTCTAAGCCAGTGGTGTCCAAACTTTTTTCAAAGAGGGCCAGTTTTGATTAAGTGAAGGGCCTTGAGTTGCTAACCTTTTTTTAGGATTGAAGTTGTTGAGGTTTTTTTACCCCAAAGTTGTTGAGCTATTTTTAGGATTGAAGAGATTTTTTTTTAGGGTTGAAGTTCTTGAGTTTTTTTAGGATTGAAGATGTTGAGGTTTTTTTTAGGAGTTTACCCCAGGAAATAAACTGCCACGGGGGCCTGATTGAACTGACCAGTGGGCCGGATTAGGCCCCCGAAACAGACTTTGGACGTGCTTGCTCTAAGCAAACTGACGGACATGCAATCCACATTCAAACCAGAAGCTCTAGAACAGGCATCCCCAAACTTCGGCCCTCCAGATGTTTTGGACTACAATTCCCATCTTCCCCGACCACTGGTCTTGTTAGCTAGGGATCATGGGAGTTGTAGGCCAAAAATCTGGAGGGCCGCAGTTTGGGGATGCCTGCTCTAGAAAGAGCTGAAAACTACAAATATTCACGCCTGTTTCCTCTCCTGCCACAGGCAATCGGGGATGGGCCTAGGGGGTACCATGGCCCGTGTGGGCAGCATGATAGCCCCTCTGGTAAAGATGACTGGGGAAATATTTGCACCGATGCCGCTGATAATCTATGGAACAGCCCCCATCATCTCTGGCATTGCTGCCTGTTTCCTACCAGAGACCCGGAATGTCCCACTGCCAGAGACAATTGAGGAAGTGGAGATACGGTGAGTTTCAAGACATATCTAACGTTTTGGGGCGATTTCTGCCCTACAGGCCCTGCTCTCAAATTGGGCTGACTAAGGAAGAAAGCAGAATTCTGTATAATACTCAGAGACACTTAAAAATTAAGCGCACCCCCCTCTCTTTAACTGGCAAATGTATAAGACTTTTAGGCTGGAATCCTATACACATTTAGTGAACAGTAAACGCTGTGGGTTAAACCACAGAGCCTAGGGCTTGCCGATCAGAAGGTCGGCGGTTCGAATCCCCGCGACGGGGTGAGCTCCCATTGCTCGGTCCCAGCTCCTGCCAACCTAGCAGTTCAAAAGCACGTCAAAGTGCAAGTAGATAAATAGGTACCACTACAGTGGGAAGGTAAACAGCGTTTCTGTGTGCTGCTCTGGTTCGCCAGAAGCGGCTTTGTCATGCTGGCCACATGACCTGGGAGCTGTACGCCGGCTCCCTCGGCCAATAACGCGAGATGAGCGCCGCAACCCCAGAGTTGGTCACGACTGGACCTAATGGTCAGGGGTCCCTTTACCTTTACCTAAATGCCTTGTGAGACATCTTTGGAAGAAGAAAAGGCTAAGGAGAAACCCTACACAAATCTGAAGTCTCTAAGATGGTTAGATGGTGCCTTGTGTACCTCCTTCCTGCAACTCCTGCAGCCAAGTGTATTGCTCTGCTTTCCTTTGGACCACATCAGTGAGGCCAAGAAGGTCAGGTCGTCTGGGCAGCCCAGGACCTCCATCCACACTGCCAAGTCTTCCGCCCCACGGAAGTCACTTTGGTGCTGCTAACGTAGCGGCTTGGCACACTCCGTTGACAGTCAGGTGTCAACAGGTCCCCTTGATCCTCAATGATCCCGCTGAGTAAGCATATGTATCATCACTCTGTTGATTCCCACCACCACTCCAACAATACGACCAAGGAAATGAAGGGCAAGCCAGTCCAGGATGAATGGAATGTTATGAAAGGGGTGGGTAATACCGTGTTTCTCATATTATAAG
Organism: Zootoca vivipara; assembly: GCF_963506605.1. NCBI lineage: Eukaryota > Metazoa > Chordata > Lepidosauria > Squamata > Lacertidae > Zootoca > Zootoca vivipara. Next base: position 28,322,146 of record NC_083292.1, on the reverse strand, counting down.
ACACGTCTTATATTTATTTTTTCCTCAAAAAAACACACTATGGCTTATTTTCAAGGGATGTCTTATTTTTTTCCTATCCTCCTGCCGCGGCCGGCATTGCTGCTGCGCCTATCACTATGTCTTATTTTCAGGGTATGGCTTATATTCCTTGAATGATTAAAAATCCTGCTATGGCTTATTTTATGGGTATGTCTTAAAATATGAGAAACAGGGTATGTGGGACCCTCGAACTAATTTCATGTGGCCCTCCGCACGCTGCAGGACTATTCCGGTGGGCTTCCCAGAGGCACCTGGTTTTTCACCCTGAGAACAGGATACTGGGTTGTGGAGGGCATTTGACCTGATCCAGCAGTTGGGCCTGCATCATGTTCCTGTGTTCTTATGTAGACCTTCAGATGCTTTAAGATGGCTATCTTGTCACCTCTTCAATGGTCCCTTCTCCATGATAAACATGCCCATCTCCTTCCGCCTTTTCCTCATAGGGCATGATCACTCTCCTTGCTACCTCCTGTATTGCTTATTTCTGTTCAATCACTCTTACTTTTAAGGTCAAGACCCCTCCGAGAGGATGAACAACAAATGAAGGTTCTTCTTGCCTCCACCAAGTCTGATCCCATCAAAGATGGCAGCTAAGAAGACAAAAGACACAGGGGCTTTTTCACTCCAATCTCACCTGCCCACCCCAGTCTTCAGTCTCTAGGCCCCTCCCCAGGTCCTCTAAAAGTTAAATCTCAGTGGGGAAGGAACTGATGGAAGCAGTGGGATATGCATACACCTACGGTACAGGCATATAAATTTAATGTGCTCGCGTGGATGCAAAATTTCACTGCACTCTCTCCAGTCATAAATTTGGTTCTCCACATTTCTGCACCAGGGTTCAATTTATTTATTTTTCAAAAGCCTGCTTGAAAATACATCAGCATTTTATTGTGAATTTATCCTGATATACACATTTTTTATTCAATTTTGCCAAAATAGATACAGTTTTACAGTATAATGTGTTTTTGTATGCTACCTTCACTAATATATGCATTTTTATGCACGCTTTGCCCTAGTATATGTGGTGTGTGTTTTTTTTACACATCCCTTGGCTGGAGAACTGCACAGCAAAATCTGGAGAAGTGTGAATTTCAAAAAGAAGTGGCTGTGTAATGATTCATGTACTGTTTTGGAAAGTGCGGGTTAGGGTTTGTCTTTAAATACAAACTGATTCGGTTTCGTCCCCCATCCCTTCTCAGGGATGATGGGAGTTGTAATTCAGTAACATCTGGAGGACCGCAGGCTTCTCACCTGCCAAAGCTATTCAGGGATACACACTGCAACTTGACTTGACTCCACACTAGGCAGCCTCTGACTGAACTAGAATTCCCGCGGCAAGTTTGATTCTGTGTGTTTAGGGCTCAATTGGAACCAGGATTTCCTTTCGTACCTGGTGCGTAATTAACGGAACAAAGTTTGGAAGATTGCCAGTTGCTACTGATGAAAATGGTTACTGTGCTTATTGCATTGTATGCAGCTGAGATTTGCGAAGAAATGTCAGGCTGTACTTTCTGCATCCTGTGGCCTTTGGGCCCCACTGTTTACAGTTTTCTCTATACCCATGTGCGTGTGTGTCGGCTGTGGGAGGCCTTTTCATGCATATGATGCCGTAATAAATGTGTTAGCCTTTAAAGCGCCACAAGGCTCTTTGTTTCATTTTGCATTGCTTTGCTTCAACGGACGGCATTTTCGTTTTGCACGGCCAGTCCTCTGGAAACTGTAATGATAAATCTGCAGAGATGTCAGTGAACTCTTAGCTCAATCCATGGCAGCCCTCGGTGCTTTGGATAAAGGGCTGATCTAGACAGAAACATAGAAAGGTATCTGATATGGAGGGCCCCTCCAAACTGGCGGGCTGTTGTTTTTGTTGGAAATCACTGGGGAATACCAGTTAATCCTGAAGTCCCATGTGTGTGGGGGTAACTACAAAGAAAAAATGGCTGGGGGGAAAGGGTGCGAGGCATGACCCACTCTTTAGCAAAATCAGTCCCTAGCAGAGTTGAAAACACAGATTTATGCAACATTTTGCAGGGAACTAGGCAGAGGGCCTTCTCGGTGGTGGCACCTGCCCTGTGGAACGCCCTCCCAACAGACGTCAAAGAGGAAAACAACTACCAGGCTTTTAGAAGACACCTGAAGGCAGCCCTGTTCAGGGAGGCTTTTAATATTTAATAGATTATTGTGTTTTATTTTTCTGTTGGAAGCCGCCCAGAATGGCTGGGGGGGCCCAGCCAGATGGGCGGGGTATAAATAAATTATTATTATTATTATTATTATTATTATTATTATTATTATTATTTGCAAAGCATGGGAAATATAGGTCGTTAGAGCTTTAAATATGCCACTATTTTTAAATAATAATAATAATACTGTTTTTATTTATTTTCATTCTGAGAAAACAATTGTTACAACAGTAAGCAACGAGTAACTTGCCCTGATAAAACTACAGACTTTTATCATGCCATGTGTTAAAGTTTCATTTTATTACTCCAAGAGATCACGCCACATTTCCCCATGAGCGCTGCGTGGATTCCTGCCACGGTCTGAACAATTTATGTATTCAATAAACATTTGCCGTGTTATAAAATGTGCCAGTATTAAGCAATTAACATTCTCCTCCACCCCTTTTGGAGTGAATAGACCATAAACGTTAGCAAGTTTAAATGCCTGACTCATGCGTTGTTCAATGCTACAGCAGAAACAACAGAGGTAACATCATCTTCAGCAGTACAGGCAGTCTCTCTCTCTCTCTCTCTCTCTCTCTCTCTCTCCCCCCCCCCCCCGTTATGTTAAGGTTACCAGATTTTTTTCAATGAATATCCGGGGACACTTTTCAACTTCAATGGATTTTGTATGGGGACTGATTCGTAAATCCGGGGACTGTCCCCGGGAAACGGGGACGTCTGGTAAACTTAGGTTACGTTCCAAGGCACCGTGTGCATCAGTTAAATTGCGTATAATTGAATCCTACAGCAGAAATCCTGTCTGCCAGGATACCTGATAATGGTCCCCGATTGCATTACCTGGGCAGTCTGGCCGTTCTTTTGTGATGGCTAATACTTTAGTTACTGAATCGAGGTCACAGGCTCACCCCATTCATACACAAATACACCCTTAAGACAGGATTTGTAAGCAAAAGGCAATGGGGAGGATTTTCCATTTCCTTCCTCCTTGCAGAGAAATATTTGAGGTCAATTTGGGAGAATCAAAATGGCTTCAGGATTGCTCTCCTGTATTATTTCAGACACGTGGTTTATATACTTATGCATGTTTTTGCCTTGTACATTTATGAACATTTAATTTATATTTGAGACCTTAGAATTCTTATAACACTTCCATAAACTCGGTTTTAACAGTGAGTCTGTAAGTGACTGTGGAGGCCAATTCTGGATCCACACGTCCTTCCACTGTGGGGACATAGGTTTCCGGGTGGGAGTTCATCACGGTGAGGGTTTACCAAGCGTGCCTTCCTCTTGGAACGTTTCTCCCTTTCATCATGACTTCGAGTGTCTTCAAAGCCCACGACACCTTTGGTAAAGGCTGATCTCCAATTGGAGCGCTCGCAGGCCGATGTTTCCCAGTTGTCTGTGTTTATACTATATTTTTTTAAGATTTGCCTTGCGAGAGTCTTTAAACCTCTTTTGTTGACCATCAACATTACGCTTTCCATTTTCATGTTGGGAATAGAGTTAGTACTCTAATGTGCGTGTCACATAAAGTGTAGCAGGAGTTCAGAGATGTGGCTGCCAGTATGGCTACCAGAATGCTGCCCCTTTAAAATCTCACTCCCGTCAGTGCCTCCCATCAAGCACACCCCAAGAAAATTATTGGTTGTGCTGTAAATTGAGGGCATGCACCACCCAGAAAGGATAAATTCATAACCTTTTCCTCTGAAGTAATAGGGTTTTTTATGAATGGAAAACCTTGTTTATGAATGAAACTCATGTCAAATGATCTAGTAAACCCAAAAGTGAGCAGTGTTTGGGCCACACCTCACCCCCAGCAGCCACCTCCGGTCACATAGCCAGGAAACTAGGAAACCCCTCAACTAGCTGGAATGTCTTCCAAGTTGGAGAGGGTTGCTTGTCCACAGAAGAGGGAACTGTCATTTGCTTATCAAAGAGGGGAAATTGGGCAAGAGCAAGAAGAATAGATCTGGGAGGGAGAAGGAGATTGGGCGTTTAAATGCCTGGAGAGGGGGATAAAATGTGTCTGAATTTGAATGGCGGTTCAAGACAGGCAATTCACAAAGTATTGTGATTGACAAGTTCGGAAACTATGTACTCATGTGTGCTCCGGTGTCACTAAACACCTCCGCTTTCTTTGTTTTCATTACATTTTGGGTGGACTTTCTGACAGGGGGATGGGCTGGGCACTTTCATTTAAGCTGGCTGTCGACTCTGCTTCCTTCCACTGACCAATAGCGGACATTGCAGGGTCTCCCTTGAGAGAGCCCCATTTTTCGTAACATGTGGATGTGTCAAAGGCAGAAGTGTTCGCCCTGCAAACTGATACGGGGTTGGGGATTTATGACTGGGACATCAGTGGGAAGCATCCCAGACCAAGGGAAGGGTGGAAAAAGTCTTACCAAACGCCCAGAGCAGCAAATGACCCCCCCCCCTGGAACTGCACAGCCCCCATAAATAAAGCTTATCGTTGTGATGTTTTCTTTGATACCAGGAATCCAAATGACTTCAAGGGGAAAAGTTCATATTCCAGGCCTGACTCAGCTCATTCCTCCGCCTGTTACCACCATCTCGCCCAAGTGTGCTGGAAATGAATGCGCACCCCTCCCTTTTCACTAATACCTCCATTCTTAGGAGATGTGGGTCTAATGGAACCGACTAAGCCGCCTGAAACTCAGCAGGAGCTTAATCAGAAGCACAGAAAAACAAGCCCCTCGCCAGAGCTTGGTCCAGTCAGGCTCTGGCGTTCTCAGCCTCACTCTACCTTTCGTTCCTGCAGGCAGAGGGCGGAGAGGAAAAGGTGCCCTACTGGTTCCTTCGTAGGAACTGCACATAAGCAGCGAAGCATTTCTGGGTGACCTTGGAGCAGGCTCAAATATGAAATGCACACGCAGGAGGGCAGAGGTCCCGTCTGTTTGCCCATCGGCAGGAGGCATGGGAAGTGTCCTTCTTAACTGTTTCATTCCTTCGGTACGGCTCCGACCACTGCAAAGGAAAGCAGCCGTGGAATCATTTTGACAGCCTCCACCGGGCCAGTTCTTGGAGGTTTCCATCTCTATATTTTAGCAAGTCCATTTGTGACTTGCACCTCCAGATCGCCAAGCAAACACCTAACGTTTGCAAGTATTTATATATTCTTTTCCCTTCCCCTGCTGCCATTGCATCTACATTGGCCAACGTGCCTCGTCCGATTCAGCCGGGCCCGTCCTGCGTCTCTGGGCCGCGATGACTTTTGCCCAACTTTTGGATCAGGTTGGAGGCATGGGCCGTTTCCAGGTCCTCAATGTGCTGCTGCTGAGCTTCCCGATGGTCCTCATGGCAGCCCACAACCTCTTGCAGAATTTCACAGCAGCCGTCCCCGGGCACCGCTGCCGCACCGGCATTAACGGCACGTGTGGCAATGACACCGGGGGAGCAGACTGCCGGGATGCTCTGAGAGTCTCCATCCCGACAGACGGCAACCAGGCGCTGCAGAAGTGCCGTCGCTTCGTCACCGCCCAGTGGCACTTCCTCGAGCCCAATTCCACGGAGCTGGAAAGAACAGAGGCAGAGCTGGAGCCTTGCCTCGACGGCTGGACCTACGATGGCCGAGTCTTCACATCGACCATTGTGACAGAGGTAGGAAGGCCTTAGGCGATGATCAGCAATGCCTCGCCACATTTTTTGGGATTGGATTAGGACTGAAGTGGGATTCTGGATGACATTGCTGGATTTGTGTAGATCGGGGGGTGGGGAACGACTTGCTGCTAGACTATAGTCCCCGGTCTGGGGTGCAGAAGTCAGTGCAGAAGTTAAGTGTGTTGGAAAGGGACCTGGGAAACCAGGGTTCAAATCCCCACGCAGCTGGGTGACCTTCAGCCAGTCACTCTCTCTTAGACTGGCCTACCTCCTAAGGTTGTTGTGAGGATCAAGCAAAGAGGGGCATGTCTGGCACCTTGAGCTCCTTGGTGGAAAGGCGGGATACAAATAATAACTAAATAATCCGGAGGGTCCCCATCAATGATGTAGATGACTTCCTGTAACAAAACTTTGCACAAATTAAGGGGGGGGGGGGAGATAGGCGACATGTCCGCATTCAATATGAAATATGGCTATGCCCAAGATTAATTTTTAAGGCAGCAATGCTGAGTAGCTAAATTGTGACGATCTATTTGCAAAAGTTTAGTGATTTAAATAACCCGCTCCCACTCCTGCAACGCCCCCCACCAAAAAACCCCACCCTCTCCTGATCCATCATTCATGAAAGCTCTCTGCGAAGAGTCTCCATATAAATATGTATTTTTTTTGGGGGGGGGTGTCCATGGTTCAGAAGTGGAGGACCGGTTTTGCAGGAGGAAGAACCCAGGTTCTGTATCTGGGGTCTTCTGCATTTGTCTAAATTCAGCAAGTTCCTGCTCAGCACAATTGCCACAATACTTGCCAACAAGATTTAAGGATTAAAGTTTTCGCAGTAAAAACAACCTAGAGTCTGGTAGCATCCTAAACGCACACATATTTATTGTGGGACAGAACCTAAGCGGTTAGAACATGAGGAGGCCACCTAAATGGTTATTGCCTCCGACCACAGAGTTTGTTTATTCGTTGTTTGTTTTATTTTAAAGTTTCTATCCCTTCCCTTCAAAGGAGCCAGGGCTGCAAACCACAAAGCAGCAAAGCAGTACAATTAAAATTAAATTTAAAAAGTTTAAAAACATTAAGAATACGTTGGATGGTGTGCAACTACTCAGAGTAGACCTATTGAAATTAATGTTCGCATTCATTTAAATGGGTCTACTCTAAGTAAAAGTTAGTTTGAATACCACACATAGGTTGGAGCCAATGTTAGCCCTACTCTGAGTAAAGTCATACCTCTGGATACGAATGCTGCGGGTTGCGTATGACACAGGATACGTACACGCCGAACCCGGAAGCACCAGAATGGGTTACTTCCGGGTTCGGTGGTTCGCGACAAATGATGTCATGCGCACGTGCAGGTGCGCCGAATCGCGCCGCGCACATGCGCAGACGCAGCGCTTCATGTTGCGTACTGCTCACATTGCATACGGGGCTCTGGAACGGATCCCGTACGCAACATGAGGTACCACTGTAGTTAATTGAAGTTAATGAGCATTCTCAGTTCTACCTAGAGCAAACATTGGAAATAACGGACCCTTTATTTCAATGGGTCTACTCTGAGTAGGACTAATGCTTGATACAATCCTGTGCATTCCCTAACAAAGAGAGGGAAATAGGCCAAGCAGCAGCAGATGTGTCCTGTTAATAATCCCTCAAAACTGGATTATCACAGAATTTTAGAGTCAGAAGGGACTTCTGAGGTCATGTACCCCAATCTGCTGCTCAGAGGAGGAATAAAATCAAACATCCCTGAGAGGTGGTTGTCCAGCCTCTGCTCAGATGCCTCCAGCCAAGGAGAGCTCACTCGTCCCATCCCAGGGCAAACCGGTCCCACCCATTTAGCTGAAATCTGTTTCCTTGCAATTTCCACCTTTCAGTTCTAGGCAGAGGCACCAGGTTCTCCCGAGGAATGGGGGGGCCACACACAACGTCACGCGGTATCCTAATGTTGCAAGCGCAATGTCGCGAGGAGCTGGGAGGGGAAGGCGAACACCCTCTGAAAATTGAGGGGGGGAGCAGCCCCCTCAAAAATATACCCAGGGGCCCAAACTGCCTCGGCCCCTAGGAGTCAGCACCTATGGTTCTAGGAATGCCTTTCGGAGCTGCGGAGATTGAGCGCACACCATCTTCTGTGTGAGATGGAAAGTGGGAATAGGAAATGGAGCTTTATAGATGCATATCCCAAAGTCAACTTTTCTGCTTCGCGTTTTGGAAAAGCCAGGCGATGGTGACGCTTCTGTTTTTAACCACCCTGCCTCCCTCCCACAGTGGGACCTGGTGTGCGACTTTCGGACTCTGCAACAGATGGCCCAGTCAATCTACATGGCAGGAGTGCTGGTGGGTGCTGTCGCATTCGGAGGCCTCTCGGACAAGTAAGGCGTTGCACGTCAAAGCGGTTTGTTCTAGCTCAGGCATCCCCAAACTGTGGCCCTCCAGATGTTTTGGCCTACAGCTCCCATGATCCCTAGCTAACAGGACCAGTGGTCAGGGATGATGGGAACTGTAGTCCAAAACATCTGGAGGGCCGAAGTTTGGGGGTGCCTGTTCTAGCTGGACCAGGGAATCCTTGGGGTTGTTGTTTTTTTAATACATTCATACTAGATTAATAAGTAGCAGCAAAATGGCAAAAGGTAGGTTGTGGGGACAGGGGCACCATCAAAGGGGGGGCTGGGGGATAGCCCCCCCCCAATATTTTCAAGGGAATTCCATGGCAATCCTCAAAAGGATGAGCCAGGATGACGCGTCTTTGCCTTGGTGCATCCCTTTCATGAAGGTAATGTGGCTGTTTGGGGGGGGCATGATGGGCCAAGTCGGCCTGGCTTGGTTGGGAGGGCGGTGCATGTGTGATGTCATGCATTCACACCACACACCCACACACACACACACCATGTTGGGGTCAACTCAGCGTGTGTGTGCAGGGAAGGTAAAGGTAAAGGTAAAGGGACCCCTGACCATTAGGTCCAGTCGTGACCGACTCTGGGGTTGCACGCTCATCTCGCATTATTGGCCGAGGGAGCCAGCGTATAGCTTCCAGGTCATGTGGCCAGCATGACAAAGCCGCTTCTGGCAAACCAGAGCAGCACATGGAAACGCCGTTTACCTTCCCGCTGTAGCGGTTCCTATTTATCTACTTGCATTTTGACGTGCTTTCGAACTGCTAGGTTGGCAGGAGCTGGAACCGAGCAACGGGAGCTCACCCCGTCTCAGGGATTCGAACCGCCGACCTTCTGATCAGCAAGCCCTAGGCTCAGTGGTTTAACCACAGCGCCACCTGGGTCCCTGGTGTGTGCAGGGAAGAGGAGTTCATTGGGCCACTTTTTTTCCTAGCCGGAAACTGACTTTGCATGGACAGGCGGAGTCCCCCAAACCCCAGGCGACCCCCTGAGCAGAATAATGATGCAAGACAACGTGCTATAGGATTCAAATTGGCCACAACTTAATAAGATTCAGATGTAGGGAGACCTTGGCTCAGGCATTGGGCATTATCCTCCCCAGTCCCCAGCCGGTTTCTGGGAGGCTTCGGGGTTATCCAAATGTATGGGGGTCGGGGCTAGCTCTGGAGAACATATCTTCAAGCAGAGAGAGCCTGCCCCCCGGGGAAGCAATGATACCTATTGGTATGGTCAATGCTTCCCCCAATACCCCGATCTTGTCGCCGCAAGGGGGTGAGGTCTCCACCTCACGCCCCTCCCTCTAGGAAAATCGCCAAAGAATTCCACCCAAGGCCTGAAACCGCCAAAGTTGTGACGTATTGCTACGGGAAAGGCAAAACCTGCCAATGCAGGAAAATTCCTTTCCGGCCCTTCAACAGCGGCCTTGACGTAGCAGCACCTGTGTACCTGTGGAAAGAAGGTCAACCTGCAAAAGAAACTTGAATGAGGGTGTGGAGGGTGGGAGCCAACTGGTGCTTGGAGGTAAGATTCAAATTCTATTGTGTGAGCGGGAAAGTCCCTCCCCTTACCTGGCCATCCATCCCCTGGCGACACCTCCCCAGGCAGGATTGGACGCTAGGCTGGGGTAGGCGCAGACCCCTGGCATCCTACCTGGGAAGGCGGTGCCAGCCTCGAACTACCAGGGAGTCGCCTTATGGGATCAGGTGGCTGTGCGCGACCACGCAAAGGTCGCCCCCCCCATTTGATGTGGGGAGCGGTCATTCCCCCAGTCTCAGAGTCTTATCCAGATTACACTGTGGGCTCGGGGCCAGTGGAAGTATCCGACTCTGGGCTCATCTACATTTTCGTTTGCCCCGGGATTTCTTCAATTCGCCCCATGATACTCAAAGGTTTTAGTTTTATCCTGCCACTTTCCTTGGGGAAACCCAAGGCGATGAGTGGCAGCGATGTGTAAGGGCGGCTGGCAGCAAGATGCGGGGGGAGGTGGCGGGGAAATCATGTCCCAATTTGCCCTGCCAGGATGCTGGCGGCTACGGTGTGTTCTCTTACTATTCTCCAGCCGTTATTGCCTTGGTGCTTCTACAGTAGCTCTGGGGTGGGAAGCCTCGGGCCCGGGGGACAAATTCTGCCCTCCATGACTCTCTTTCTGGCCCTCAGGAACCTCCCCAGGCCAGACCCTCCTTGAGTGTTTATGCCTGGCTGGAATGCACCCTCAAACTCTGATACCGCCTCTTGCTTGTCTGGGTCAAGGAGAGAGAGGCGTGTGCAGAAACCAGCCCATAGCTGCCAGGTCTCCCGTTTTTCGCGGGAAACCCCCGGACTTTAATCCGTTTCCTGCTGTTATCCCAAAAAATCCCGTAAATCCCTCGATTTCCTACCTGCCAGGGAGGCTCCTTCTGCGCATATGCGCAGAACCGATGTCGGGTGCCGCTCTGCCCATGTCTGGGCACCGGAAATCGGGCAGCGCCGGCACCGGAAGTTGCTTCTACACATGTCTAGACATGCGTAGAAGCGACTTCCGGTGCCGCGCCGCTGCTGATCCCGGATTTTTCAACGGGAGACTTGGCAGCTATGAACCAGCCCGCTGTACAAATATAACATTTGCATTCCTTGCTCCTCCCGCTTTTGCCTCTGGTCCTGCCACCACAGGCATGTGGCCCCTGGTAGGTTGCTCAGAAGGGAATGTGGCCCTCAGGCTGTAAAAGCTCCCCCACTCCTTTTCCAGATCATTCTTCCATTCCCACCGCTTTCCAGATTTCACCCACACAGAAACCACCCCCCTGCCTATAACAAGACTCGTTCCTCCCCGGTTTAGGTTTGGCCGGAAAGCTTTGTTGATCTGGTCCTGTCTCCAAATGGCTGTTTCGGGGTCCTGCACTGCTTTTGCCCCCAGCTTCACAGCTTACTGCATCTTCCGCTTCCTGTCAGGAATGGCTCTCTCAGGCATTGGGCTGAACTGCGTGTCGCTGTGTAAGTAAGTTTCCTCTGGTGGCTGGCTCCAAGACTCAAAACATTAGCCAAGCATGCTGCAAATCTGCCCTGAGGCCTCTGGGCATGTGCAAAGGGCATTGTTCTCCCATTAATCACAGGCAGTCATATCCACCAAAGACAACCAGTTACAGATGAGAGTGAGTTTGAGTCTTGGAATCTCTTTTTTTTCCCAGTTGTTGTTTTTCTGAGAAAATGGCTGCCTACGCACACTGCCTTTTCTTATGATGATATTAAATCAGGGGTCACCAACATGGTGCCCTTGGGCACCCAGGCACCTTTGAGGACTTCCCCTGGAGCTCACAAAGCCTCTGAGCCCCGCCCCCAACACCACCACACAGATACTGCCCCCTGCTGGAGAAGATAGTTGCCCTTTTCTCCTTTGAAAAGGTATCTGGAGACGATGGAGGAAGTTGGAAATGTGCTGTCGTTTCCTTGTTCAGCTCTATTTTTCAAGCCTCTATTTGATTCTGCTAGATCTGACTTTTACACAGATCTCTTGGAAAATCAAAGGGCTTTTTTCACCTGTATGTTGAGTATGCCACTGACGCCAACTATAGGGGACCCTAGGGGCCCAAGTACCCACAAAAATTTTTGTTGTGGGTGCTCAGCACCTACACCGTGGGCCTCCGATGCGCCTTCTGGTGCCTCGTGACCAGACGTAATAAGACAACTGAAACAGAGGCAGCCTTTCTCATTCACACCTCTAAAAACCGGGTACAAAAAGCACATAAAAATGCATATATTCATGGAAAAAAATGGGAAAATGCATTGTATCAGGAGACATCGCTTTGCAAAAATGTGCACGTTAGGCAAAATTACATACAAACATTTGTATATTAGGAAAACTTCACACAAAAATGCCGGTGAATTTTCATGAAACTTGCAAACTGATGTGGAAGCAAGGAGGACTAAGATTGGTAAAATGAGAACCCGAGAGAAACACGAATCATTGTTGACAGATTCACTCATCCCTGTGCACCAATGGGGTAAAATGATTGATGACTACTTCCCAGCCTTCTGATCTGGGTTCAAGTCTGATTCGTCCACACACACACACACACACACCGAGGCAGTATGTTGTGTTGTAGTGAGTGCTGCAGAGAATAAGGGATATCTGGGTTTAAATATCCACTCATTTAGAGCATACGATATTGGACTAACAAAACCTGTTCTTCATTATTTACATGTGTGAATTCAAATCATGGGATTAAACTGCCAAAATATTTAGAAGTGATAAATCTTCCTAAATATAGCAGTGCCTTGACATTAGCTAGGTTTGTGTTTTAACTTCTGTACTACTGCAAAGAAGCTTTTAGGGTATCCCTTTTGATGTACATTTATGTCCTGCAGGAATTGCAGAAGTTCGATTTGTTCCGTAAGTTTTATTCAGTGGTGTGTGTTTTTTTGGTTTTTTTATTTTAAAAAAAGTTTAAAAAGGTACTCACCATGAAATTGTTACAGTAAGTTCCACACTTTTAACATTTGGGGGGGGGCAGAAGGTGCCAGTACTGTGTACCTGTGAGTACTCCCAAGAAAAAAGTACTGGTTTTATATTTTCTGTTTGACACAGAGTTTAGGTCAAAGTTCTTGTTAGAAACCCCATAATCAGTTAGGTGGGTGTTTAATTTCTGCAAATAGCATACATCAGATTGAATTTACAAAAAGAAAAAGAGAGAAAAAAATCTCAAAGAGAGTAAGACCTGAGAAATGCTGATTTAATTTTTAAAATTTGGGCTTCTTGGTACCACGCTGGACCACAATGTAGCTTTGTTTGGAATCTCCACTCATCAATAATAATAATAATAATAATAATAATAATAATAATAATATAATAATAATAATTAATAATAATAATAATAATAATAATTTATTACTTATACCCCGCCTATCTGGCCGGGCCTCCCCAGCCACTCTGGGCAGCTCCCAACAGAATATTAAAAACACGATAAAACATCAAACATTAAAAACTTCCCTAAACAGGGCTGTCTTCAGATGTCTTCTAAAAGTCAGATAGTTGTTTATTTCCTTGACATCTGATGGAAGGGTGTTCCACAGGGCGGGCGCCACTACTGAGAAGGCCCTCTGCCTGGTTCCCTGTAACCTCACTTCTCAGAAGGCCCTCGGAGCTGGACCTCAGTGTCCATGAAGCTCACTGAGCGACTCTGAGCCAGCCACTCTTTCTGTCTGGGTGTCCTACCTTATAGGGGTGTTACACTGATAAAACGGGGGGGGGTGCGATCACAGTGCAAAATCCTACAAGATCACAGCGTCCAAAATGGCAGCTGTTCTCTCCAGAGAACTGGATGTCCCAGCTTTTCTGGGACATGCAAGATATGGCAACAGTCTCCGTCCGTCCCCCCCTCGCAATTCCCAGCAACTGGAATTCCGAAGCATTTTCCCTCCAATGGTGGAGGGGGAACCAGTTGCTAGCTGACGCCCTGAAACTCATGATTCCCATAAGGATGAGTCTCCTTTTCACAGGGGAAGAGAGGAGATGGCAGGGGAGAGCTGTCCTGTCCAGTGGCGTAGCAAGGGGGGGTGCGTTGGGAGCGGGCCGCCCCGGGTGCCATCCTGGAGGCGGGTGACACTTGGCACACACCCCCATGACGCCCCAGCCAAGCCCCACTGCCCGGTAAAAAGGCTTGGCCGGTGCGGCGGCAGCTGGCTTGCTTGCTCACCTGCTCGGCCGGTGCGCGCTTTGCTTCTTCCTTCCTGCTAGGCGGAGCCGTGGAGGCGAGGCCTCCCTGGCTTGCCCCTCGCCTCCGCGGCTCCACCCAGCAGGAAGGAAGAAGCAAAGAGTGCGCCGGCCAAGCAGGTGAGCGAGCAAGCCAGCCGCCGTTGCACTGAGCGAGGCTTTTTACTGGGAGGCTGGAGGCTGACGAGGAGAAGCATCCCCTCTTACCCACCCACCGCTCCAGCTCTATCTTTTGTGGGCAGCGCGAGCGGCGATGCTGGCACCCCACTGTGTACCGTGCGTGCACAGCATCACTACGTAGCGATGCATGTGTCGTACGTAGCGCTGCTGCGCGTGCGCACTACATAGTGACGTCCCACCCCTGGGTGCACGTCATGTTTGCCACTCCAGGTGCCCGAACGGCTTCCTCCGCCAGTGGTCCTGTCCATCTGTCTGTCTGTGAGTCTTCTCCAAAGTTTCCCTCAAGCAGTGTTGGGCGGTGATGGGGAAAAGTCACTCCTTTGAACATTGCTAGATGGCAAAATGGGTTTTTCTTCTTCCAGCGGTAGAGTGGACCCCAATGCATTCCCGGGCCACCGTCAGCATGGTGACTGGATACAGCTACAGCGTCGGGCAGTTCATCCTTGCCGGCATAGCTTATGGCATCCGCGACTGGCGCTGGCTCCAGCTGGCCGTCTCCCTCCCTTATTTCGCCTTCTTTCTGTACGGCTGGTAGGTGGCGCTGTGGCCCTGCTCTCTTGTCTGCTGTGAGCGGCAGTGGTGAGAGTCCCTGCCCCAAAACGCTGACATTAATTGTGTGGGGAGGCTGGGGTGAAGGTGAGGAAAGCTGAGGTTGTGGGGAAGGAGCTGGGGAGGAAGGAGTGCCTTGAGGGCGCTGCAAAGGAGGACACCGGTCATTTGAGGAATGGGGGGAGTGTCACAAGGAAACTTCTGGAAGGGGAGGCCAGACAAGCAAGGAGGAAAAAAAGGGATGTCTTCTCCTCTTTCACAGTCCCCATTTAAGCATGCCACTTTAAAGATAAAGATATAGCGCTTTCCTCCATGCTTTCCAGGCACAACCCACGCTTTAAAGCTCTGTGTCTGAGCACCCTCTTTCTTTCACTCCAAAGCTTCCCCCACAAAAAAACCAGCTCTTTAAAGCTGAATCAGAGCAAACAGCAATCTGCAGAAAACCTAGACTGCCATTTGCTCCGATTCAGCTTTAAAGAGCAGGTCCCGTGCTTGTATCATTGACAAACAGCAGTTCAACAGTAAAAGCTTCCCCAGCACATTATCAGAGGGAAGCTTCAACTGTTGGTTTCCTGCCTTTCTTACAGCCAAGTGTGCTGACTGGGGAGGGTGATTGGCACGGGTGACATCGCGTGTGATGCCGTGATGTTACGAGTCACATCCGGGCATCATGCGTGATGTTGTGATGCTGCACGTGATGTCGGGCACGACACCAAGACACAACCCAATCATGCACAATGTCTGGGTGGCTCCTCTGCCGCCGCTTCCTGCCACTGCCATGTGCCGGGGGCTGCTCCCCACCATGGGGAGCCACTGTATCCTGGACAAACATTTTGGGGACTCTGTCCCCTGCTAACAAATATTGGGGTGGGGGTTCAAAGGGGTTCAAACCCTAGGAGTCGACGCCCCTGCTTACAGCCATCGGAGGCACAGAAGTATAAGCCCTAAGGGGGGGGAAGCTAGCTGAACCTAGGGAGGGGCTTGTTGGAGGAGGAGATGCTGGGGTGTGGGGCAGCGCTGTTAATCAAATACCCCAGGGCTCCTTCTGTAGAGCAGGGTGGGCATTACCTCGGGGTTGTATATACCTGCTTGCACCTCACCATGTCCCAGTTCCCCCACCTTGCTGCCTCTCTGTTCTTCTCTTGCCCAGGTGGTTTACAGAGTCTGCCCGGTGGTATGCCACAGCTGGCAAACTGGACCAGGCACTCAAGGAGCTGCAGAAAGTGGCACGGATAAATGGGCAGAAGGAGCAAGGGCAGAAGCTCAGCCTCGAGGTAGCGAGAGAAAGAAACGTTCCTTCCTTTTCTTCCTGGTTTATGCTCCTAAGCCTTTAACATCTGCACAACAGGAGGAGATTCAGCAGTGCCAGCTCCCCCCCCCCCCAAAAAAAACCCACACACACACACAATGCACCTCTCTGCTGTAAAAAATATATAAAAAATCAGCACCAGTTGAATATCTGCCTTCCAAACATCTACAGGGAACAGGAGCCTGCCTGGGAATGCAGGTAGGGAATGGTAGCAACCTTAGGAAGAAGGTGAGGTGGACCATCCATCCAAGAAATGGCTGTGTGTATTTTGCGGCTGTCTTGATTCCGCAGCCAGGATACACTAATTCTGCAATTGGGGTGCAAGTTGTGGATTCACTTGTTTGGCCTCCACCCTCACTAGCCTGCTGATCTGTAAGGTTTCTGACAGGGCTTTCCCCCCCAGCTCTACCGAAAAAGGTTGGGGATTGAATGTGGAACCTTCTTTGTCCAAAGCATGCACTCTTAACGCGGAACTATGGTCCTTCCCCTTAAGCATTAAGTAAGTTCCCAGGCGCCTCGCAATTCCATCCCTAAAAGTGCGGAATTTGGCAGGAGGCCACAGCAGGCAGCAGGCAACACCTTGCTTGTCTTTTTCTTGCAGGTATTGAAAGCCAGCCTACAGAAAGAGGCACCCTCCGCCAAGACCAACTTCACGGCAGCTGACTTGGTGCGATCGCCTGTTGTGCGACGGGTAACGTGCTGCCTTTGCTTCGTCTGGTAAGTTAAGTTTGAGGTGGAAACAGCTGGTGGGGAAGGCAAGAGAGGGAATGAATGAAGCAGAAGAAGAAAAGATCATTTTCTCGGCTCAGTCTTGGGGTGGGGAGTGGTAGCTCAGTTGGTTAGAGCAGGGGTGTAGTGTGGGGGGCTGGGTGTGTGTGCCCCTGGGCACTTTTTTTTGAGAGGGGGTGCGACCAGCCCCCCCAGGCTCCCTCTCGGACTAACCTACCTCACAGGGTTGTTGTGAGGGACTAAATGAGGGGAGAAGCCACGTACGCCACCTTGAGCTCTGTGGAGAAAAAGTTGGGATATACAGCGGAACCTCAGTTTTCAATCCCTTCCAGAACACCTTTCGGCTTCCGAAACATTCAAAAACCAAGATGCCAAGGGAGAATTTCAATTTCAATGGAGAAAATTGAAAAACACGCAGCGGAAACCGTTCGACTTCCAAGGCGCGTTCGAAAACGGAAGCATTTACTTCCGGGTTTTCGGCGTTCGAAAACCGAAACGTTCAGCTTCTGAGATGCTCAAAAACTGAGGTACCACTGTAAATGGAACGATAGGTGGTTTGGTTGTAAGTCACTTTGGGTTGGAAGGCGACTAACAAATTTTATAAATAATGGTGCATAAAGAGTAATGACAGAAAGCAGAGTCCAAAAACATCTGGGGGGGGCAAAGGTTGAAGAGCATTGAGCTAACTCAGTATCTATGCTGACAGGCAGCGGATTCACCTGGTTTCTGATGGGGATGCCCCTCCGTTCTACCAGGAGACGCTGGAGATTGAACCTGGGACTTTCTTTACGCAAAGCAAATGTTCTGACCCTGTGTTTTCCCTGTATCCGCCACCAGGTTCTCCACCAGCTTCGCCTACTATGGGTTGGCTATGGACCTGCAGAACTTTGGGGTCAGTGTCTACCTCATCCAGGTGATCTTTGGGGCTGTCGATATCCCAGCGAAACTCATTGCCTTCGTTGTGATTTGCTACTTTGGCCGCAGGATCACCCAGGCATTGACTCTCATCCTAGCAGGGCTGTCCATTGCCGGAAACATCTTTGTCCCCCAAGGTGAGACTCCAGATAAACCACAGTTTAGGTGCTCCTCCAGACCATTGAACGTTCATTCTGATTTGCTTACACAAAGCTTATGCGGAGGTTGAGCATTTGCTCCAATTCGTTTCCTGGGAGGTTATACATTGACAACGAATATTCATCCTGATTTGTTTGCAGGCTGTTCGTGCATCTTCCCATTAGTCACTATTTCACCCCATACTTTTCAATGTATGTCCCCATCACTTTCCAAACTGCAAACAGTCTGTTTCTTATTTATTGGCTTTACGCATTAAATTTATCTCCCACGACTCTTCCTCCAAGAAGATCCCAGGGCAACTTATTTTTTCAAGTGGGTAATAATAATAATAATAATAATAATAATTTTATTATTTGTACCCCACCCATCTGACTGGGTTGACCCAGCCACTCTGGGCGGCTTCCAACATATATAAAGACATAAGTATGCTGCACTAGGGATACAGAATGATTTCATCCACTTTATTTATTTATCCACCTATTTATTTCTTCAACGTCCACTCTGTCCTTCTTTCTAAAGGAGCCCAGGGTGGCAAACCACCAAGCAGCAAAACAATACAGTTCAAAATAAAACAAAACATGCTTCTGCAAACCTACGTTTCTTGGTATGTGCTTAAGCTCCTCCCACAAAATAGAGAACAGTCTGGTTTTGTACTGCTTGAGGTGTTTGGGTGCCCTCCAAAGACCTCTTGGGAACTGTAGTCTGGTGAGGGTGCTGAAAGCAGATTCCTAGGGTTATAGGCTCCCAACAGGGTTTCCTGTGGAGGAGGAAAGGCTGCTTGTTTCAGTATGACGTGGGATTAAGTCCTAGAACTGTGTGGCATAAGACCTTGTGGCTGAGGCTACAGGTTCATGCTTCTGGCTCAAAAGCATGTGGAAGAATAGGTGAAAGAGCCCCTGAGCATATGCAGAGTGCATTTTTCTTACTAGCAGCTTCCTTCCTCCAGGCAAATTTTAATTCATTAATTCATTTGCTTATTTTACATACGTGCATAATACGCAACAGCTGAAGTTTTCTGAGTGGTTTACAGGTAAAAGTTAAAACCATAAAACAGAAAATAACCGGGGTGGGTGGGACGGGACTTTTTGTTGAAATCACAGCATAGTGGGAAAGGATTAAAAGCAGCGCCAACCCTGATCAACTCTCAGCCCCATCCCGACAGCTGTTATATTAAAACCACAAACAGACATGTTAAATGCAATTTCTTATTTAACATAATGCGTCATTTCACTCACAGTGTAAATGCCAATTTTCACCAAAGGTTGATAGTTTGCCACAAGCTTATATAGTAGGGTTAAAATGTGGCTGTTGTCTGCCACCTTCAGGCTGCCACCCTTGTTATTGGCTGAGCTGCTGGTGAGATCACAGAATGTTCACAAATGCTCTAATGCAGGGGTTCCCAACAAAATTTTCTCGAGGACCCCTCATCGAGCCGCTATTGTGACAAGGACCCCCATTAATTTCTAATCCTAAAATTAAAAAGTGAGAGCCAAATTAAGTCTTTTTATATTTTATATTTATACGTTTTTTACAGTTACAACAGAGTACTCCATCAGTATACAGTTAGTTTTAATTTTCAGTTCTTAATGAGATGAGTTAAATCTGTCCTTTGAGTCCATTATTTCTGAAATATTAGGTTCCAAATATCGAGCCGATTCCTATATTTGTTTTTCATGAAACACATGGAAGAAAATGCTTGCTCACACCGATATGTGGTTGCAAATGGAAGGATCTTTTTCATTGCCTTATCTCCAAGTTTCTTGTAGTCCTTGCGGCATACAGCAGAACTACTGCCTCTATCTAATTCTAGTTTTGCGCTAGACTCTGCTCATGCAGGAAGCGGCCAAAACAAAAAATCTGTTATCATATGAAATATATTTAATATATTTTTTATTCTAATAGGATCTCGAGGACCCCTCTGGCATAGCTCGCGGACCCCTGGGGGTCCCCGGACCACCTGTTGGGAACCACTGCTCTAATGCATGGTTCCGAGATGTTTGCTGGTGACACAATACTGTGAAAGGTCATTTGGCTGGAGACAGAGGGAGAAAACCTTATCTTAAGACTGAGGTGGCGGGGGCAGGAAATGTATGCCAAATGCAAAGTAGAACAGGAAGCCAAATAATGGCGAGAAACCAAAGGTCAAAACGGTTGTTTGCAAACTCTTTTGTTGTTTGCAATAGTTGTTTGCAAACTCTTTTGCGTTGCTCTTCTCCCCAGATATGCAGGTCTTGCGAACTGTCTTTGCTGTCTTTGGGAAAGGGTGCTTGGCCGCCTCTTTCAACTGTGTCTTCTTATACACGGGAGAGCTTTACCCCACGGTGATCAGGTACCTCAGACGTAGCGGAAGCTCTTAACTGTGGGCCATTTTATAGGGGCGGTTATCCTGGAATACCGTCAGAACCAGGCCAGGGCTCTGATAAGAGCGAGCTCCGTCTTGTGGACCCGGAAATAAATCCTTTTTTCGGCGCAAGATATCAGCCCAAAGTCATGTGAGAGCAAGGCACTCAAAATGACCACCGTACTCTTGGGGGGGGGAATGAGATGTCCCAGTTTTTCCAGGGCAGTTGATGGGTATGCAATACTGCCCACTGCTATTCCTTCTAGTTTCTAAAGCGGGCTCTGTGGCTTGAGCTGCAGGAAGCTCCGTGGAGGTGGAAGCCCCCTAGACCCAAGCTATTTAAGGCAGGCCGATCTTTTAAAACAGGCAGGTGGAGCCATCCTTCAGGTAACCTGGCTGCCGTGGAGGCTGGTCCATTCGGGCAAATCATAGAATCATAGAATAGAATCATAGAATCATAGAGTTGGAAGAGACCACAAGGGCCATCCAGTCCAACCCCCTGCCAAGCAGGAAACACCATCAAAGCATTCCTGACAGATGGCTGTCAAGCCTCTGCTTAAAGACCTCCAAAGAAGGAGACTCCACCACACTCCTTGGCAGCAAATTCCACTGCCGAACAGCTCTTACTGTCAGGAAGTTCTTCCTAATGTTTAGGTGGAATTTTCTTTCTTGTAGTTTGAATCCGTTGCTCCGTGTCCGCTTCTCTGGAGCAGCAGAAAACAACCTTTCTCCCTCCTCTATATGACATCCTTTTATATATTTGAACATGGTTATCATATCACCCCTTAACCTTCTCTTCTCCAGGCTAAACATACCCAGCTCCCTAAGCCGTTCCTCATAAGGCATCGTTTCCAGGCCTTTGACCATTTTGGTTGCCCTCTTCTGGACACGTTCCAGCTTATCAGTATCCTTCTTGAACTGTGGTGCCCAGAACTGGACACAGTACTCCAGGTGAGGTCTGACCAGAGCAGAATACAGTGGTACTATTACTTCCCTTGATCTAGATGCTATACTCCTATTGATGCAGCCCAGAATTGCATTGGCTTTTTTAGCTGCTGCATCACACTGCTGACTCATGTCAAGTTTGTGGTCTACCAAGACTCCGAGATCCTTCTCACATGTACTGCTCTCAAGCCAGGTGTCTCCCATCCTGTATTTGTGCCTTTCATTTTTTTTGCCCAAGTGTAGTACTTTACATTTCTCCTTGTTAAAATTCATCTTGTTTGCTTTGGCCCAGTTGTCTAATCTGTTAAGGTCATTCTGAAGTGTGATCCTGTCCTCTGGGGTGTTAGCCACCCCTCCCAATTTGGTGTCATCTGCAAACTTGCTCAGGATGCCCTCATGCCCATCATCCAAGTCATTGATAAAGATGTTGAACAAGACTGGGCCCAAGACAGAACCCTGTGGCACCCCACTAGTCACTACTCTCCAGGATGAGGAGGAGCCATTGATGAGCACCCTTTGGGTTCGGTCAGTAAGCCAGTTACAAATCCACTGAATGGTAGCATTGTCTAGCCCACATTTTACCAGCTTCTTTACAAGAATATCATGGGGCACCTTGTCAAAGGCCTTGCTGAAATCAAGATAGGCTACATCCACAGCGTTCCCTTCATCTACCAGGCTTGTAATTCTGTCAAAAAATGAGATCAGATTAGTCTGACATGACTTATTTTTCAGGAACCCATGCTGACTTTTAGTGATCACAGAGTTTCTTTCTAGGTGCTCACAGACTGTTTGCTTAATGATCTGCTCTAGAATCTTTCCTGGTATTGATGTCAGGCTGACTGGGCGGTAATTGTTTGGGTCCTCTCTTTTCCCCTTTTTGAAAATAGGGACAACATTTGCCCTCCTCCAGTCTGCTGGAACTTCGCCTGTTCTCCAGGAACTTTCAAAGATTATTGCCAGTGGTTCTGAAATCACCTCTGCCAGTTCTTTTAATACTCTTGGATGTAGTTCATCTGGCCCTGGAGACTTGAATACATCTAAACTAGCCAAGTATTCTTGTACTACCTCCTTTCTTATTCTGGGCTGTGTTTCCCCTGCTGAATCATCTGCTCCATATTCTTCAGGTCGGGCGTTGTTTTCTTTCTTGGAGAAGACTGAGGCAAAGAAGGCATTGAGGAGTTCTGCCCTTTCTCTGTCCCCTGTTTGCATTTCACCATCTTCTCCTCTGAGTGACCCCACTGTTTCCTTGTTTTTCCTTTTGCTACGGACATACCCATAAAAGCCCTTTTTGTTGCTTTTAACCTCTCTGGCGAGCCTCAGTTCATTCTGTGCTTTAGCTTTTCTGACTTTGTCTCTACACGTGCTGGCTATATGTTTGAATTCCTCTCTGGAGATTTCCCCCCTTTTCCATTTTTTGTACATATCCCTTTTAAATCTTAACTCAGTCAAAAGTTCTTTAGATAGCCAGCCTGGCTTCTTTAGGCACCTTCCATGTTTCCGTCTCATTGGTATTGCCTGAAGTTGTGCTTTTAATATCTCCCTTTTAACAAACTCCCAACCATCATGAACTCCCTTCCCTTTTAGTATTACTGTCCATGGGATTTCACCCAGCGTTTCCCTAAGTTTTCTGAAGTCGGCTTTCTTAAAGTCTAGAATTTGGACCTTAGTATGCTTGGTTGCTCCTTTCCGCTGGATAATAAACTCCAGAAGAGCATGGTCACTCCCACCTAATGATCCTGCCACTTCTACCCCGCTAACCAAGTCATCACTATTGGTTAGGACCAGATCTAAAATGGCTGATCCTCTTGTTGCTTCTCCCACTTTCTGGACAATGAAGTTGTCTGCAAGGCCAGTGAGGAATCTGTTCGACCTTATGCTCTTGGCTGAGTTTGACATCCAACAAATATCAGGATAGTTGAAATCCCCCATTACTACTATCTCACTTCCTTTGGAATGCTTGGCCATCTGTTCCAGGAAGGCATCATCTGTGTCCTCAGTTTGGCTTGGGGATCTATAGTAAACTCCCACAATGAGATCACTGTTGTTTTTCTCTCCCTTAATTTTGACCCAGATACTCTCAATTTGGCTTTGAAGCGCTGCCCCACCAATCTCAGTCTGCCACACGCCAGCCGCCTTCCACCTTCCACCTTCCATCTTCATATTCATATTCCCAGCCATCCCAGGGATTGGCACTGCCTGGCCGCTTCCTCCTCCTCAATCTCAGTGTTGCTCCATGTAGAACTCAGCAGGGAGGAAGAGGGGAGCAAAACCAGAGTGAGTCGGCTCTGCCTGTCGTTGGCTCTGGCTCCCCCTAGTGTCGGGCTCCCTGCCTTATGCCCTACCAGTCCCAATGAGCACCAGGCACCGATCTATTTAGGCCAGCAATAGGGAGCCTGTGGCCCTCCAGACATTGCTAGACTGCAACTCCCAGCATCCCGCGCTATTGGCCATGCTGGCTGGGTCTGATGGGAGTTGAAGTCTGGGGTCATCTGGGGGGGGGGCGCCACAGTTTCCCCCGGGTTAAGGCTTTCCCCCTTTGTCAACTTTCTGTCCATTGCATGGCAGGCAGACCGGGATGGGGTTTGGGAACACCATGGCTCGTGTCGGCGGGATTGTGGCTCCCTTGGTGAGGATGACCGGCGAGTATTCCCCATCTCTCCCCCTTCTGATCTATGGGGCAGCTCCCATCATCTCCGGCATCGCCGCCTGCTTCCTTCCAGAGACCCTGAACATGCCACTACCTGATACCATTGAAGACGTGGAGAACCAGTAAGTAGATCTGGCTTCTCTCCCCCCACTCCCAATTCCTTAACCACATTTGTTTGCTTATCAGTAGCAACCACTGGTACCTGGCACAACAACAGCGCAGTTTTTAAATCAGTGGCTAAAATTGGCGTGGTTTCGAAAGGTTCAGTTCGCCTCAGCTCAGAAAGTGTATTGGAGAGTTCAGAAAAGTTGGTAGGAGGACATATTAATTCTATTTAATCCTCCAGAGACCCGTGGATGTGGGTTAACAACAAAGAAAAAACGGCTGTGAGCCTGTCTTCCAAAGTGCAGGGCTTGCACACAGAAAGCCCCAGCCGTTGAGTTTAAATTCGCATCCTGTGGGCATTTGGTTGGCCACTGTGAGAACAGGTTGCTGAACTAGGTGAGTCCTCAGCCTAATTCAGAAGGTTCCTTTTAGGCTCTGATTCCATGTTGGCTCAAAATGGCATCCAATTGCATCCAAACATAGACAGAAACCTGCTCCTTGATAATCTGCTTATGATAATCTTAAAGTGTTCAAATACGTAGCCAACATATAGTACAGTGGTCCCTCGATTTACGAATTTAATCCGTTCCGAATGGACCTTTGTAAGTCGAAAAAATCGGAAGTCGAAGCCAATGGGGGGGGAATCAGAAGTCGAAAAAATCCTATCTAAGCCGCATCCAAAATGGCGGACGGAACTCTCTTCGTAACTCGAAACATTCGTACGTCGAGTTACGCCTAAGTCGAGGTACCACTGTAGATGTATTCATTGCATGTGTCCAAGGACCTCAAGTTGGCATAACTGGTTCTCCCCACCCCACCTCATTTCATTCACACAACAACCCTATCAGGTAGGTTAGGCTAAGAGTGATTGGCACAAGGTCACCCAATGAGCTTCATGGCTAAGTGGCAATGTGAGCCCTGGTCTCCCAGGTCCTAGTTGGACACTCTAACCACTGCACAACACTGCCTTCCTTCCATTTAGCAAGCCATCAGTGGCTGGGACAATGTCTGTGTTGGCAGGGAAGTGGCTTGCATCAAGGAAAACACAACATTCCTGCATTTTATCTAAAATAGTTAAAAAACACATGAAGGCACTTAGGCTAGCAAAATTTATAGAGATATTATAATACAAACAGAAGAGATTGTGCCTTTTCATGTCATGATTCATACACAGGAATTTCCATCATTTGGGCTACCCCCTCTCTTAATTCAAAACATTGAATGGGCATCATTCGGCTCGTCAATGTATGCCAATCATAACTGCATAAATTTTCTACCTATATCATGGAGATCACTCACAAAGCGTGCAGATGAGACTTGCTTATGACACAAAGAATTGCTGTTGCCATTGTCACATGGTAGACACGATATTAAACTCCCACAAAAAGGCCCAGGGATAGGTTCCCACAGTTTAGTGACCTTAGCACCAGATTTGGCAATCAGACAAATAAATCTGATTTGTTTGCTTTAAAACATCTTTTTACCATGCTGTTTTACTCCATAAATGCTCCCAGAGTGGCTTACAAAGATAATGCAGCTTTGTATGTTATTTCCATTGAGACACACATTTATATGCATGCTGTACAGAAGTATTTTGGTACGCATTGCTGAGCGGAGGAACAGCATTGCAAAATTCAGCAAAGTGTGCATTTTGAAAGATGGCTGTGGGTTGATTTGCATCTTGTTTTTCGAAAGGTAAATTCCCCTTTAAGTGCAAACGGAATCGAATTTCTGCCCAACACTATGGGGAGGTCATCTAATCCAACCCCACAATGGCTCTTATCTTCTGTTTAAAATTGCTTTGAGCAAATTTGGCGTAAAGGTAAAGTCTGCATTCAGGCCCTGGATTATCTCCGTTAATTTGCAGGAACAAATGATTAACTCAAGGTGCCTAAAAACGGAGTAACCTTGGACCCGACGGAAATTTCCTCCACAGGTCCTTTCCTGCAGATTTTGGGGGATGGCTGCATATTCCTGAGAGAGAAGCGATGCTTGCTTTTTTTCTTTTCTTTGCTGGTCAGCATCTTGACATATAAATCCAAAGGTGCGGCAGAGCAGTCGCCAGCTCCTCTGCTAGCTGAAATACTACCGGTACCTTGTGAGGGGAAGTAGTCCAGTTGCAGGCTGCACACACCCCTTAACAAACAAAAAAATGCCTCTGATCAGTACAGAACTCAAGGAAAGCTTTTCAACACCATTAGGGAAAATTCTGGGTGCAAGGCTGCTCAGCCACCCAGCTCGTCAGGCCAAGAGCCCACAGTCCACTGCGGAATAAAGGAAGGAGTCCAGCCACCAACCGGAGCAAAATAGCAAGGTTTATTGCGCAACAGGTTCAAGCCAAGACTGAACACCGAGAACAGGGTCACAAGAACTTTTAAAACTTCCCACCTCAATCCCATAATGCATTTCAAAAGCGTCATTCCTACATCATAGTTACATAGCTAAACGTCAGAAAAGGGGAGGTAAATACAATATTAACATACTGGTAAACAAGATTAACATAAGGGGACCCAGGTGGCGCTGTGGTTAAACCACTGAGCCTAGGGCTTGCTGATCAGAAGGTCGGCGGTTCGAATCCCTGTGACGGGGTGAGCTCCCGTTGCTCGGTCCCAGCTCCTGCCAACCTAGCAGTTCGAAAGCACGTCAAAATGCAAGTAGATAAATAGGAACCGCTACAGCGGGAAGGTAAACAGAGTTTCCATGTGCTGCTCTGGTTTGCCAGAAGCGGCTTTGTCATGCTGGCCACATGACCTGGAAGCTGTACGCCGGCTACCTGCCAAGTTTCTCTCTGAAAAATAAGGGACTGGACCGAAAGTAGCGTGGCGGCCATTTTGGAACTGGGCGGAGCATGCTCAGAAGTCACGCTGCAGCCATTTTGGAACTGGGCAGAGCAGCATCAAAAGTCGCTTCTGAGCATGCTCCGCCCAGTTCCAAAATGGCCGCCGCGCCAGAATAAACCGGGGGAAAACAAAAAAATCTGTTTTTTTTGCTGGGGACAGCTGGAAAAACGGGTTTCCCGGGGAAAATGGGAGACTTGGCAGCTATGTGCGAGCCAGGCGCCCCCATGCAGGCATCCCCAACCTGCCTGCTGCCAGAGGACTCTGGACCCTGGAGCCCGACCTTGCTGCCATGCCCCTAGCCTCCTTGTTAAGGGCCAGTCGGCCGGGCTCCCCTCTGCGGAGGCAGGCAGGGAGGTGTTGCAGCAGAGCCCCATGAACCCTCGGCGTCCTGAGCCTGCCTGGTGGCAGCGAAACTTTAGCTGGCATGGCAGGTTTTCTTCACTCTCCATCCCCAGCCCCTCATTTTATTATTGAGCTGAGTTGGGGAGGAGTCAGTTTGTAAGATTACCTGGACCTAAGCAGAAGGATTTGCAGGAACCCATAATACTCCCCCTGTCCTCTCTCTCCCCCCCCCCATCCAGCTTCATTCTTTTGCCTTCTTCTAGGAACTTGGAGCAGCAGAAAGGCGGCGACGGCTGCAAAGGAAACCCTTCCCATCAGGACGACATTTTCCTGGACATGAGAATGTTTAAAGATCCCAGGCCTCTTGAAAACGCAGGGAAAGGAGATGGGGTAGCCGCTGACCCAGCCAAGAGTAGCTGAGCATCAAAGGTGTGCCCCCCCTGGGCAATGTACCACTTTCAACAATAATAATAAAAAACCTCAGTGCCTTCTTCCACCAGCATAGCAAAGTCAAGACATTCTGTTAATCCTAATAGACTAGGACACCGTTCTACCCTGGCTGACATGTCCAAGTGTGAAAAACTCACAGCTGCGGACCTGCAAAAGGGGGGGGAGAGTAATCCTCATCTCCTTAAAGGGTTTCCTGTGTTTGAGGATCTGACTGGCCATGCCCCCCACCCTGCAAGGACACTTTAAGGTAGAAGGGGCTTAAGCTAGACTCTGCTGCAGGGACCCAGCAACTCTCGTTTTTCCAGTTACCAGTTCAGTTCCTGGCATTTTTTTTTTAAGTGCGCTCCTAAATAAAGATGGAAAGAGCTGTCAGTTTTGGTTCTATATATTTTGGGGGGGGGCGGGTGGCGCTGAGGTCAGAAAGTCGGTGGTTCGAATCCCCGCAATAGGGTGAGCGCCTGTTGCTCGGTCCCAGCTCCTGCCAACCTAGCAGTTCGAAAGCACGTCAAAGTGCAAGTAGATAAATAGGTACTGCTACAGCGGGAAGGTAAACGGCGTTTCCGTGTGCTGCTCTGGTTCGCCAGAAGCGGCTTAGTCATGCTGGCCACATGACCTGGAAGCTGTACGCCGGCTCCCCTAGCCAATATCACGAGATGAGCGCCGCAACCCCAGAGTCGGTCACGACTGGACCTAATGGTCAGGGGTCCCTTTACCTCTACCTTTATGCTTTTTTAAAAAACCATTGTTTACTTGGAAAACTGCAAGGCGAAATTCGTACGTGTGTGAATTTTAACAGATAGTTGTGTTTTGGTTCACACGTTGTTTCGGACAGTGCAGATTTGATAGATTCAGCTTCAGATAAGAACTGAATCTTATTTCTCCCTGATACTAATGCAATATCGCCTAATAGAATGCACTGTTGATGTTATACTAGGGACACAAATACATGCATTTTAAGGCACAATTTTCCTAGTTCTATGCATTTGGGGGGGGTACCCTGTGCTTTGGGTTGCATATTTTTTCAGAATGTGCAGATGAGGTTGGTTCATATTAAGATGCAAGTGGAATCCCATGGCTCCCCCTCCTCACCTTGCTGTGGCAAGTCTGGGGCTGCCCGCTTTCAGCCAGGGCAGGTGCCATCAGATCAACGCTTTCAAAGCAATGAGCTCTCCCTACTTGGGCAGAGGAAGCCAGCAGGAGAGGAGGAGCAAGGGAAAGAGGGGAGCAAATAGGCCAGAGGGGAAAACCAGCCGTGGCCAGATCCAGTGGGCCCTTCACCATCCCTACCTTATCATGTGGATTTGCTTGGGAGGTGAGGCTCAGCAAAACAACAGGACTTATTTGGAAGCCATCAAAGAAATGCAGCAGCACACAGAGCGCCAACGCTCAATTATTGTCAGGTTAGCGTGGAATAGTGTCCAGTTTTTACTTTGGGGTCAAACAAGGACTTTCAGCAGGGTGCTCATTCCTGCCGGGAAATACTTGAACTATACAAACATATTCACAGTCTTGTGGAGGGCCATTGGTTGCCCATGCCTGCTCCCAGGGGCGGCTGGTGCCAATTGGGGCTGGTGGAGCAGAAAGCAGGGAGGGCAAAGTAGGCGGAGCCAGAGTCAAGGACAGCTGGAGCCACAGCCAATGGCAGGAGCTCTTGTTTCTGCCCCATTCGGGATGGAGGAAGAATTCAATTCAGTATGCATTCAAAACCATGTGCTTTCTGAAACCACGTGCCAACCGAAACAGAGCTAGCCTTCAAAATTCACACTTTTTCCAATTTCGGGTTACAGTTTCCCAAGCATTTTTTAAATGCACGTTTTAAGGGAAAGCATGCATTTAAAAAAACAAACAAAGAACTTTGTAAAATAAAATAAAAAAGACACAAAAATGCATTGCATTAGGGGAAGTCGCTTGCAAAAAATGTGTACATTTGCCAAAACTGCATATGAAAATGTGTCTATTAGGAGAAATTCGTACTAAAAACGCTGGTGAATTTTCACGGGGAATTTTCTTTAATCAATTAATTTCAAGTCGCTGCAAAATGTGGGGAACTGGATTTAATAATGAGAAACTGGGAGAACTGGAATCCTTCCATCCCTCGTCCCCATCCTCCTCCTCCTCCCCCTCCTCCGCCTGCCTTCTGAGCTCTGGAAGACGGCCACCCCTTTGGCTGCTTGTAAGTAAAAAAGGCAGGCAGGTGGGGGCTGGCAGAGGGCAGACTCAGAGCAGTGCCCCATTTGTCCCTATGGACCAGCCTCCACTGCCAGCTCCAACTGAAGCACCTCACCCTCCATCAAGGTCCTCTTCTTCCTTGTGTACTGCTTTGATAGGGCTGCCATACGTCTGGAATTGCCCAGACATGCTCGGAATACTGCGGTTGGAAGCAGTGTCCAGGTGGAAATCGGCAAAAAAAAATCCGGGAAAATCTGGACATATGGCAGCCCATATCAGCAGTGTCATTTTTGCCAATTTCCTATAAAAATAGCTCAAAAAGTAAAGCTTCACACCATCTTCCCGCCCTGCCACTACTCTCAGCCTACTGCGGCCTCAGCTTCCTCATGGGGCTTCTGCTGCCACAATGCAGCTAGCGGCTCTGTTGAGGTTTGGTCAGCCATGGAGGCAGCTCCCGGTTCCAGCCTAACAATCGCCTCCTCCGTTTCTCCGGACACATTTGGCGGAAAGCTTCAGAGAGAGGCTTCAGTGGGGTATGTGTGTGAAGGGCTGGAGAAGAGGGAAGAAGGGAAAGGAGGGGTGTGGGGAAAGGGGCACGTGGAGCTCCCCGTGACGGCTTCAACAACTTTTGTGTCCGTATTTACACTTTTTGAAATATGGCAACCCTAGCTTAGAATGACATCGCAACTCTGCTCAGCCTGTCAAATCTGACTTGATAATGACATCACTGAGTGCAAGTGAGGGCAATTTCAGACTCAGCCCACATCCTGATGGATGGCTCAGTTGGTAGAGCATGAGACTCTTAATCTCATGGTCGTGAGTTCGAGCCCCACGTTGGGTAAAAGATTCCTGCATTGCAGAGGGTCAGACTAGATGAACCACGGTGGTCCCCTCCAACTCCACACTTCTATGATTCCTCTCTGATTTAACTCTCCTCCAAGGAGCTTGAGGTGAAATAAATGGGGTGGGGGGTGTTCCTTTTTATAATCACAGCAGGCATATGAGGGAGGCAAAAATAATATGTTACAATGGGCAACTTCCCAGCCAGGGAGAAACCAGAAGGTTTTGCACATCCCTCTCCCTTTCCCCATCCAGACAAGCAGACTTGAAGGACACATCCTGGCAAGCAAAAGCCCTGAAGGAGGGCCAGTGAGAGGGTGTGACCTGGGAGGAGTCCCAAGGGCCGGGCAGAGAATTCCTGGGGGCCACATTTGACCTCTGGCCTCGAGGGCCCACAGCCCTGCTCAGGGGTGGAGGCAGGCTGCCCCATGTGTCACCACTGAGGGAGGTGACAAAATGCTGGGCGGCACTCACTGTGGGGCTGGTGGCTTGGGTGCCTGCAGGCTCCCCTTTGCCCCAAACGGTCCGCCCGCCGCTTCTCCCTCAGCTGTAGGGCAGCTGAGTGGGAGGAGGCAGGCAGACTCCTCGGAGACCCTGCAGAGCGCCCTGCCTCAGCTCGCCTCGCCCCTGGGTGCAGGGCATGTTCGCTGTCCCAGGTGCCCGATCAGCTTGCTCCACCAGTGGCCCTGCTCTAGACGATGACTGGAAATGGTGAACAAGGTTCATTGGACAGGGCAATCTTGCCCTGCAGCACACATTGCAAGGCAGCCTTAAAGGTACTGGGGTGTGTGTGTGTGTTGTTTTTCACTCACTTGAGTCAACAGGAAGCTTCAACCAGCCTGGGCAGGGTACCCTTTGTGTTGAGTGGACACCCCAGAACACGTCCCAGAATCCTTTGCCGCACACAGTGGAACACTACGCTTCAACACTTGGGGTGAAGTCAATGTGGCTGGTGTTCCCCGAAGGCAGAAATTATGAAGCGCACTGCCCCGCTGCGTAATTTTACCACACTATTTGACTGCTTTGGGTTGCATCTGTCAAGAAGACGACAGTCACATTTTTCACACATTAGCATCTCGGCCACGAAAGCTAGAAACTCCCCCCCCCTTCAAAAAAGTGGACAGATTGTTAATAATCGCAACACTGTTCTTTGTACAGTCTCTTCAGCCAGCAAATAAAAAAATAGGGATTAAATCAAGGTTGCAGGAACATTTTTAGACTGGGGGCTACATGACCCCCTGGGCTAGTTTCTGGCTGGTTTCTACACACACACACACACACACACACACACACACACACACACACACACCTCTTAAATTGATAAGGCCACACCAAATTTGAAGGCCTCACATGCTAATGAACTCCCCTTATTTGTGCAGCTCCCCTTTATTTAACTGAGTCACGCACGAGAATAATTTGGCACTGTTCCCCACGTGGGCCCTTTGTGACACTGGTGCAGGCAGCTGCCTCACCTGGTTTGCCTCTTGGCAGCTTTTCAGCCTCACACAGCTCTTTCCCAGGCAGAAAGGGGCAAAATCATAAAGCGCCCTGTGTGGCTCAAAAGCTTGCACACACACACACACCAATCAGAGCCTGATGGGGGAATATAGGAAATATCCTTCTGCTGAGTCAGAGCCAATGGTCGAATGGAGCTCACTACTGTCCATACTGACTGGCAGCTGTCCTCCGGGTTTTGGGGCAGGGAATCTCACCCAGTGCTACCCAGAGATGCTGGGGATCGAACTACGGACCTTCTGCCTGCTGCAACAGAGATGCTCTACCACAGAGCCACTTCCCACTGCCCAATGAGAACAATCATTCTTTCCAGCGCTGTGCCATCTCCTGCCTTTGTCATTCCAAGGCAGGCGATTTCCAGCGGTCCGCTTTTTAAGATTATGAGCACGGAACAAGGAACAAAAAACGATGCTTCCTGTAGCCAAGAGAACACAGCCAGCTCCCCCTCTTTCCTTTCTCCACACGCCTCCCCCCCACCACCCAAAACAAAAAACAAAAAAACTAATACTTGTTCCATGCAACACCCTGCCCCACATTTACTGAATGCCTGCATTTTCTCCTCCTTCCTATCCCTTTTGGACTAATCCTTCAAAGCCTCATTAGAACTTTGACCCAAGTACAGTGATTAGGGCTTGCATAATCCCACAGAGAAGAGAACATCCCCCCTTTTCTGAAACCTAGCCCCATTGGTTCCCCCCTCAAGGCTATGGCACACACAAACACACACACACATGGGGGGGGAGGGAAGGGACTCATAAACACCCCATGCAGTTTACAGCCTGTGTGGGGAACAGTCTTGCAGGGATGACTTGAGTTCACAAAACAGGTTGCTGGAAATGTGTTTTTTATTTCCCCCGCCAGGCCGGCCTGCGATGTTTTCAGCTGCGGCCAAGATGGGGGCCGTCACAGCTTTGCCTTGAGAAAGAGCCTGACCCTGAATTAGCGAGAGGAAACTTCTTCCAGCGAGGGTGGGAAGGGTTTGCCTGGGGCTGGCATGCGTTCCAGAGATCCCGGCCACAAAAGATCGCTCCTGAGCCCAGCCACTCGGTCGTCCCCCTCCAAACTTTCCTCCCTCTTCCACCATGGCGTTTGCTGACCTGCTTGAGAAGATCGGGGGCATGGGCCGCTTCCAGGTCCTGCAGGTGGCCTTGCTGGTCACGCCTGTCTTGCTGGTCGCCAGCCACAACCTGCTGCAGAACTTCTCTGCGGCCATCCCGGACCACCACTGCCGGATCCGGCTGACCGGCAACGCCACCAACCCTGGCCATGCAAACAGAACTACTCAAAAGCCAGGGACGGAGGAGGAGGACTTCCTGTGGATCTACATCCCCAGAGATGTGGCCGGGAAACCGGAGAAGTGTCGCCGGTTTGTTACCCCCCGCTGGCACCTCTTCAATTCCAGCGCCGACGACAGCCACAATGTGACACAGATGGACACCGAGCCGTGCTATGACGGGTGGATCTATGACAACAGCGTTTTTGTCAACACTATCATCATGGAGGTGAGAGGGCCTGGGCGGCAGGTGGGGTGGTGGTCAGGCTGCCACGGCATTCCACATGGGTTCCACGTGCAGGGATGTTTCGCAGGGGATAGCCTTGTCTAATAAATGACTTGCACCATGTCCTCCTGCAGCCCCATGATGTCTGGGAATGGTGGGGATTTTAGTCCTGAGGGCCACAGGGCTCCCTCCAGCTCAGTTTCTGCTAATCGGAGGCATCCGAGGGCCAAAGCGGACATGGTGTTGAATGTGTCTTTGCATTTAATGGCCAGGTTTTTTCTAGCTGCTGATTATCAAGATCCATGGAAGGGAGAATTTAACCATCTCCTAGCCCGTTGCACTGGCAAGGAAAATTTGGGTGCTGAAAGTGGCCTTTTTGGGGAGTGTGCCAAACCTCAGAACAGACCTCTCTTCTCTCTTCCCCGGTTCAAGGCTGCAAGCCTGTTCCTCATCAGCCTGGGCCCAAGCAGACAGGGCGTGGCAAGGGCTTGGAGCAGCAACTGGCCCCCACAGGGACCCCAATGTAGGCACTGGGGAGAAAGCCGATTCTGTTCATATTTATAAGTGAGCCTGCCTACTTTGCACATCCCAAAGCAACATGCAAACTGAATGACAGCCGCCATCCTTTGAAAGGCGCACTTCTCTGAATTTTACAGTGAAGTTCTCCAGGCAGGAAGCCTGCACACAAACACCTATATACTGGAGTAAGTTGCATGTAAAATTATACATACCTGTGAAGATTGCATATAAAAATGTGTTATATTAGGGAACATTGTTTTGCAAACATGTGTATATTAGGCAAAATTTCACAGAAAGATTTGTATACCCGAATCAATAATATTGGGAGAAATTCGCACCAAATTGCTGATGAATATTCAGGAGGACTATTCTTTTAAAAAAATTGCGACCTGGAGTGGAAATACGGAGAACTGTACTTAAGATTGGAAGGCTGAGGGCTAGGCTGCTTTTAAAAAGGGGAGGGGGATATTCGGTATAGGCAGCAAATAAAATCACCATCATGCTTTATATCTTATTTTGCTTGGCTACTGAAATCCTGCCATCCCCCTAAATTAGGAATCTTGTAAAATAATGTAATATACTTTTGCCAATGCTGGCGAGAGGTAGCTGTGGAAGAGAATTCCACCATCAGTTCCTAACTACAAGAGCAAAGTGAAACTGCCACAGTCAGTAGCAGTCTACCTCCGATCACCAGAGGCCAGGAAATAACAGCGGAAGAGGGCTATTGCCTGCATGTTTGGCTTGTGGACTTTCCATAGGCACTTTGGCTGTCCAGCGTTGGAAGTAGATTACTAGGCCAGATGTGTGCTACTGCTCTCTTTCAGCAGGACACTTGCTTTCATGCTGCCAGGAACAGCCACAGTATAGGAAGATACACAGTATAGGAAGTATACTGCCACAGTATAGGAAGATTAATGTTTCAACTGATTTGATGCACACTGCATGCCACCTGCCTGTTTTTCATGTAGTAAAGGTAAAGGCGCCCCTGACCATCAGGTCCAGTCATGTCCGACTCTGGGGTTGTGGCGCTCATCTCGCTCTATAGGCCAAGGGAGCCGGCGTTTGTCCGCAGACAGTTTCCGGGTCATGTGGCCAGCATGACAAAGCTGCTTCTGGCGAACCAGAGCAGCGCACGGAAACGCCGTTTACCTTCCCGCCGGAGCGGTCCCTATTTATCTACTTGCACTTTGATGTGCTTTCGAACTGCTAGGTGGGCAGGAGCTGGGACCAAGCAACGGGAGCTCACCCCGTTGCAGGGATTCGAACCGCCGACCTTCTGATCAGCAAGCCCTAGACTCTGTGGTTTAACCCACAGCGCCACCTGGGTCCCTATTTTTCATGTAGTATATATATATATATATATATATATATATATATATATATATATATATATTTAATGTGGCAAAAAGGTAAAATGTACTAAAGCAGCAGCAAACCTGTGCTTCAGTTCACCATTTTTCTCACAGCTTAATTCAGCGGGCAAGAGGAAGGGGATATGATATCAGGGAACAGCAGGCAGAAAATTCCACCGAGGAGGGGGAAGCATGGGAGGTCAGAGGTTGACAACCTTTTTAGGCCTTCGGGCACATTTGGATTTTTGAGCAAGTGCCACAGGCATCGGTTGCTCTCATCACTGCTTCCCCCCCCCTCCTCCACCGAATCAACACCTGCCTACTTTGCTTTTCCAAATGATCTGGGCAAAAGTCCCATCCAGCAGAATTGACCAGAGCTTTGAAAAACACATAGAGCTGAAAGAGCAAGTGAGAAAGAGCGTCACTCTTTCAACTTCCAACAGAATCTCAGTGCTATTAGGTCTTATCAGTTGTTGGGGGGGGGTCTCTGCATCAGTCCCACCTGCCCCACCCACCAGATGATTGGCACTGTCACTGCTAGCTCTTCATTTGACAATACCCGCATCATATTCTTTTGCGCTCACACAGACCGCATCCAGATGGGCAGTGGTGCGTGTGCTGAGGCATGCCTCCACACTCAGGGTGGCTTCCAACACGTAAAAACGTATCATCAAACATTAAAAACCTCCGGATAAAGGGCTGCCTTCGGATGTCTTCTAAAAGTTGTGTAGTAGCTTAGATCAGGTGTGGGAAGCTTGTCAGGCCCTCTAGGTCTGGGTGGACTACAGTTCCCATAATCCCTGGCCATTGACCATGCTGGCTGGGGCTAATGGGAGTTGGGAGTCCAACAATATCATGGATGACATCAGATCCCCCAGACCTGCTTTAGACCTCCCAGCACCCAGCTTCTCCTCTAGGGGGCGGCACACTGAACCACACCTCCCCCTAGTGGTGGGATGTTAACCGGCTGGCGCAGGTGGGTTGCGATTCCTCTTTTTGTGCGAAAGGGTTGCTTTGCCTGCACTTTAACCCTCTTCCATTCCATCCACGCAGTGGGATCTGGTGTGTAACCTGCGGACCCGGAGACAGATGGCACAGTCCATTTACATGGGGGGAGTCCTGGTGGGTGCTCTCCTGTTTGGGAGCTTAGCTGACAGGTGCGTATCTGCGGTTGTTCAATATATCAGCTCAGGGGTGGAGAAACTCAGGCCTGGTGGTGAAACAATTCAGGTGGAGGGTGGGGGGAAAAGACGAAGACATGAACTGCCATCTCAGTTAGGCTTGACAAAATGCTGGCCTCATCAGCACTGTTCCGCCCAAGGGGCATTGTGGGAAATCGAACTGGCAGGCCTTTTACCAAATCAGTTGCTAGTAGGGTTGCCAGACTCAACAGAGGACAGGACTTCTGTGCCTTTAATGGCCCTGCTCTCTTTTGAGTCTGGATAACCTTAAAGAGAAACCAGCAGACCCTTTGTTTAATTTCCAAGCAAAGGGTCTGCTGGTTTCTCTTTAAGGTTTCCAGACTCAAAAGAGAGCAGGGCAATTAAAGGCACAGAAGTCCTGTCCACTACTGAATCTGGCAACCCTAGTTGCTAGCACCAGGGAAACCTGCAACTTGAGAGGCACCTTGCTAGACTCTGCCCCCCCTCCCCATAAAAAAGAATCTGGGGCCAGTCCTGCTGTTAGTATTCAGATCGTTGGTGCTGTAGCGATGGCAATATATTCATGCAGTTTCCTGTGTTGCAGATTTGGGCGTAAGCCAGTTTTAAGCTGGTCCTACCTGCAGATGGGCGTTGCAGGACTCTGCACCGCTTTCTCCCCGAATCTCACAGCCTACTGCGTCTTCCGCTTCCTGGTCGGCATGTCGTACTCTGGGATCATCCTGAACTGCATGTCCTTAGGTAAGAGTCGCAAGGCCCAGTCCGATGAGGCCAGTAGAGCCCCATTAGCTCAGGGTCCCAGGGATGGCAGAGAAACGGGGTTGGCCTGCATTTTTAAGCAAACCATTCCAATTCGAAGCTCTTGGATGCCTGGATTGGAAAGCATCTATCCATTCAATGGTGCACCTTTCCAAATTTTGCAAAGGAATTTTCGGTTCTAAAAAATGCGCATTTTACAGGAAATGCGCCAAAAAGAAAAGAAAGAGTAAATGCATTTATTAAAACACGCACACAAATCCAGAGTGGAAGTGATTGCATGTATGCAAACTCACACAGAATGGAAACAGCCAGATTCATCCATTCCCTAGCTGGGACAGGGTACTAGATGGAATGGTACAAATTAGAAATTTCATAAGATTTCAGAATTTGATTGTGGACCTTGCAAATTTTGTTCAGATTTGTGGGTTGATACCAATTAAGTTTCATTCAGAGTAGACACGTTACTATTAATGGTCCTAAGTTAGTCATGTCCATTCATTTCAGTGGGTGAACTCTGAGTAGGACTTCCATTGAATGCAACCCTCCATTTTTAAATACAACTTTAAGGCCACTTTGGATGGAATTCAACTTTGTGCTAGCTCCATCAAAGAAAGCATTTCTGCTTGCCAGGTGGAACAATCTCAACCCTGTTCTGCCAATGTGCTGATCTTGGGGTTCTCCTGATCCTCCCGGGCAGATTTGGGGAGGGGAGTCCAGTTGCAGAGGTTTCCACTAGTGCAGCAACATCGTTGGATTGGGCCCTTTCAATCTTGTTTCATGATTTTAAGGCTATGATGTTCAGCATCAGCTAGGTAAATTCGATTCCTCCACACCAGAGGTAGGGAACCTTATTCTGCCGGAGGGTCTCGTTCTTCCATCAGCCACCTACCAGGGGCTGCCTGCCAGTGTGGGACCAGGGACCAGAGGACCAGTGAAGCAACAGGTGAGTCTCTTACCTTTGCACAACAGATTGCATCCCAGCCACACAAAAACCAGAGGTTTCTACACACAAACACCCCTGTCTCTATCCTTCACCCAGGCAAGCAAAGAGGCATTACCAGAGTTCGAGGGCACAATTCAGCCAGGCAAAAAAATTCATGCAGGGTGCAAAGCAGAAACAGCGAGGGGTGTGGCCTAGAGGACTGAGGGTAAGATAGAGAGGCCTGGAGGGTCACATTTTGCCCCAGGCTTAAAATTCCCCAGCCCACTATGCTATTAGCTTTAATCACTGGATCATAGACTCAGTGAATATGGGTCACAACTACAGAAGGGGAGAAATTCAATTTTGTTTCTATTTTAATTATGAAAAAATCTACCAAATCCTCATTTTAAAAAAAATCAAATACATGAACCAAAGTATCCTAAACAAGCACTCTTCCGAATTTTGTGGTGTAGTTCTCCAACCAACGTGAACAACAATGTACCCTAAACAGGGAAATTTATTCCGAAATTATGTGTATCGGTCAAAAGTGTGTACGAAACAGTGTCTGTTAAGAGAAATTAATACAAAAATGCTGCTGAATTTTCACGAGGGCTTGAAATGTAAACACACACACACACACACACAGAGAGAGAGACAGAGAGAGAGAGAGAGAGAGAGAGAGAGAGAGAGAGAGAGAGAGAGAGAGAGAGAGAGAAACTGATATGGAAATGTGGAGAACCGAGCATAAACGTGGAAAAATGAGAAACTGCCATCATCCTCAGGCACTGGCCATACTTGCAGGGGCTGATGGGAGTTGTAGTTCAGCAGATCTGGAGGGCCAAAGGTTTCCCACACCTGCTTAGATCCTCATCCAAGCCGCTAGGAAGGAGAATCAGGGAACTCTGCAGACTTCCTTAGAATCACCTGATGTGTTTGGGAAGAACCTTGAATCTGGAATCTGGTCCAGTATACCTGAAGGACATAGCTGCCAAATCTCCTGTTTTTCGCAGGAAACCCCCGTATTTTAAACCGTTTCCCGCTGGCAGCCCAGATTGGAAAAAATCCCGTAAATCCCCAGGATTTCCTACCTGCCAGGGAGGCTCCATTTTGGGTGCCGGCGCCACCCGATTTCCGGTGCCCAGACATGGGTAGCGCGGCACTGGAAGTCGCGTAGAAGCAACTTCTGGTGCTGTGCCGCTGCTCATCTCGCATTTTTCAGTGGGAGACTTGGCAGCTATGCTGAAGGAGCGTCTCCACCCCCATCGTTCTGCCCAGACACTGAGGTCCAGTGCCGAGGGCCTTCTGGCGGTTCCCTCGCTGCGAGAAGCCAAGTTACAGGGAACCAGGCAGAGGGCCTTTTCAGTAGTGGCACCTGCCCTGTGGAATGCCCTGCCACCAGATGTCAAAGAGAAAAAACAACTACCAGACTTTTAGAAGACATCTGAAGGCAGCCCTGTATAGGAAAGCTTTTAATGTTTAATAAAGTATATTTTATATTCTGTTGGAAGCTGCCCAGAGTGGCTGAGGAAATCCAGCCAGATGGGCGGGGTATAAATAATAAATTATTATTAGTATTATTAGCTGTTATTGCAGCTGGTGTTATATGTCTCTAAGTGCTAGTAATCAAGCTTCTGCATTTTGCAAAATCTGCAGCTTCTGGGTGTCTTCAAGGGAGGGTCCACACAGAATGCATTACAGTAGTCTATCTTGGAGATTATCACTGTGGCCAGATGTTCAGGAACAGCCATCGGTGGCAAATCAAGCAAAGCTCATGAATGGTGGTCCTAGGACTCCTAGCCATCAAAGCCACTGGTCCTCCAGTGACAATGTTGAAGACAGAGGAGACTGAATCAGGCTCACCCATTGAGTCTCATGGATGTCTCTACCCACTGAATCACACTACCCCTCACTCTGTAATTCCAAACATTTCCGCCCACAGTCTTAGAGGCTGGTGATATAACACCTGCAAGACAGGTCGCTATGTAACGGGTGCAGCTTTTACTCCAGTGTGGAAATGGAGCAGTGGCTGAAGCTAGACCTGCTGGATTTCTGCCTGCCAAGCAGCTGCGGGAGTTGCAGGGGAGAGCTTGCTTTTGCATGGTGGCGTGTGGAAGAGTGTTTTCGTGTTTGCATTTTCTTGCATTCCTGACTCCATTAGCTGTGTTTTGCCCTCAGCATGTTGCTGAGCTGTACAAATATTTATCCCCCTGGTTTGGCATACCTGGCTCTCATTTGCTTTATCACACGCAGAGAGGAGAGGCGCAAAGGGTGGCTGGGTCACATGATGTGGAAACATTGGAGACAGATTGTGGGGGGAGAGAAATGCCAGGCTTGTTTGGTCATATGGGAATAATTAATGCAAAACAATATCTCATTTGATCTGTCCTGTGCTAGATTTGCCAACTGACCGGAAAAACACACAACCTGGCCTGCTCTTCTGCTCCTTAACAGCAGCTCGACAATGTGCAGAAGGGAGCAGAGGAGCAGAGGAGGGATGAAGGAAAAAGTAGCATTCTCGGCTTCTAATATCTGCAGAACCAGTCACTGTTAAAAGCAGGGGAGCAGAAGGCAGGAAGAGAGTTGGCAACCCTTGCTGCCCCCCTGCTTTAATAAACCTGCACTTCTGCAAAGAATAATCATATAATTCTATGATTCCTATCTTCCCAGTTAGATCAGCCCTTTATCCAGAAACACGAAGGCTAGAATCTTACTTTATTTTTATGGGAAGGACCATAGCTCCGTGGCAGAGCATCTCCACATGCAGAAGGCCCCAAGTTCATTCGCTGATGGCATCTCCAGGTAGAGGTGGGAGAGGCTCCCTGTCTGAAACCCTGGGCAAACTCTGCCAGTCAATGTAGACAGCACTGAGATGTATGGATTCCAGTGGAATACTGTATATGTGTGTGTTGCATAGCTGCCAAGTTATCCCTTTTTTTTAAGGGATTTTCCCTTATGCTGAATAGGCTTCCTCACGAGAAAAGGGAAAACTTGGCAGCTATGGTGTGTTGTAATACTGTGACACCAGAGGGCGCTGTAGAGTTGAAAAGAGAACTGAATGAATTTTTCCATTGTGAGCTATAAAACTTTTTTTTCCCCAGATCATTTTCAGAGCGTTTTTTTAATAGCTGTGTAGATGCAGCCCACTATATGATGATTGATTGGCTGCATCTCTTATCTTCTCTATGTGCTCTTGCTCTCTGTGTGTTTCCTTTAGTCCTCGAGTGGGTACCAACCAAAGTGCGCACGATTGCTGGGACTGTGGTGGGATATTCTGCAACCACCGGGCAAATCATCCTCCCTGGACTGGCCTACGCCCTCCCAGACTGGCGCTGGCTCCAGTTTGCTGTTTCAGTGCCCTTTCTCGCCTTCTTTGTCTACTCCTGGTGAGCACACGTCATCCCTTTGCAGAAAACGCCCTTAATTAAATACTTAAACCCTATAGAGCAGCCAGGGTCTCACCCAACAGCTCCTGTGACTTTTGCCATGCGAGCATTTGGCCAAATGGCTCAGTCTCACGTCAGTCTTGCTACAAGCAGGGCTGGCCCACCCATAAGGCAGAAGTTGCCCAGGGGTGCTGGTCCTTGTGTCTCCAACAGTTTGAGATTTGACTTTTTTTTGTAACCCTGCCTAGGTGGTTTGCAGAATCCGCACGGTGGTTAATACTCTCGAACCGACTGGAACAGGCTGTGAAAGTTCTCAAGAGGGTAGCGCAGATCAACAGGAAAATGGAAGAGGGCGAGAAACTCAGCACAGAGGTACAAAGACGAATTAAGGTTGTTGATGCAACCAAATTCACAAGCAAGGGGTGCACACATTCTGTGAATCTGTGTCTATTATGTTGGCTGGATTTGTTTTTTAAAATGTGAATCTTTGAATTTTGAATTTTGAAATATCCCAATGTGACTCAATTTGGAGGGCGCCTTTAGGAGAAACACTATACAGTCGTACCTAGGATCTCAAACGCCTTGGCTCCAGAAAAAATTGGCTCCTGAACGATCAAAACCCGGAAGTGAGTGTTCTGGTTTTCTAACTTTCTTTTGGAAGCCAAAAGTCCGACAGAGCTTCCACGACTTCTGATTGGCTGCAGGAGCTTCCCGCAGCCAATTGGAAGCCACGCTTTGGTTTCCGAATGTTTTGGAAGTCGAACGGATTCCATTTGACTTCCAAGGTACGACTGTACAGTATTAACATATGGGGGGGGGCATCGTGTGAAAACACTTTCTTGCCAATGTTAGCATTATTTATATATTACATCTATCTGTCACTTTATACAAGAGATAAAGTCTCCAAGTGACCTGACAAAATAAAATACAACAAATAAAAGCAAGTTAGAACCAGAAAGAAATTAAACAACGAACAATAGAAAACGCTCAGTGGTCCAGCTAGGCCAATATTGTCTACACTGATTGGCAGCCTCTTTCCAGGGTTTCAGAGACGAGGTCTCTCACAGTCCTTCCTGGAAATGCCAGAGAAGGAACCTGGGACATTTTGCACGCAGGGCATATGCCAATGAGCTTACAAACTCACCTGTCCATCACCTGACATCGCATGATGTCACTCACAGGACAGGTAAAGCAACCGTTTCAAATAGCACCAAATGCATGCTGCAATGGCAATGGAGCATTCCTTTGCAGCTGCATCTCTAATTCAGCAGGGAAAGGTGCCAATTTAAAAAGGAAAGGAGCATTCCTTTGCAGTTCAAGGTGGGAACCTGATGTCATATGATGCCAGGTGACAGATGGGCGCACAGCTTGGCCCACTGCTCAAATTGGTCCACGCATTCCTAGCCCCCCCAGCTTTGCAACAACCCTAGCAGATAGGCCATCCAACATTCTACTTAAATGCCTTTAGCACAGGATTTCTGGGCCATGTCCTCAACTCTGTCTTTCTCTCCTTTTCAGCTCAGCACATGTGTATTTACTGGAGTGAACATATTTTCAAAAACTGTGAACCCAACATTATCCATCTTTGGAAAGAGGAATCATTCCTTGTACTCCTAGTGTTTGGGGGTTACGTGCCGCTGCTTAGGGAGTATTGCACTATGTGACACACGGACAATCCCAAGCAGGTTTTGTGACCCTTAAGAAACTCAAGAGATAGGATTGGTGAAGGTTGACAGTCACTCAAGGCCAATGGCAGACTTCCTGAGGTCCTTAAGGCTCTGCCGCCAGTGCCTCTGCCAACCTTTGCCTTCATTCTTCCCTTAGATCGGGGCATTCCAGGAAAGCTTCTGCCTCGGTGATGAGTAAGATCAACCATTTGTTCTCCTTTTCTTCTTGTAGGTCTTAAAATCTAGCATGCAGAAAGAGTTGTCTCTGTCACGATCATCCTACACAGCCGTCAGCTTAGTTCGTACACCCACCGTGCGCAGGATCTCCTGTTGTATTTCCAGTGTCTGGTACGCTTTCATCCCTCCGCTCCTAAAATTCAAATACTCTCACCAGGGCTAGAAACTTGGTTTTCAGTTTCTTTTTAAAATGCAACACTAAAATTATCAAGAGGTTGAGTTCTAATTACTAAATTATAGGACTGCAATATTTTAGGTGATGCTTAAACATTTGGCAAAGCTGTCAAGTTTTCCCTTTTCTCACGAGGAAGCCTATTCAGCATAAGGGAATGTCCCTTAAAAAAGGGATAACTTGATAGCTATGACATTTGGATGAATGAAAGATGCTCCTGATTAGATGGGGAGCAGATTTATTATTATTATTATTAATAATAATAATAATAATAATAATAATAATAATATTTACATTATTTTTAAACTAACTGCTTACAAACCTATGGCTGTCATACACTTGCTCCAGTTTCTTTTCCCCCAATATAACTTTTTTTTAATTTCCAGTTTCCCCAAAAAACTAATTTCAAATTAAATATAGTTACATTGTTTCATGTATTGACTTACCACCTCCACCTCCAGAGTGTTTTTGTTCAACCCCTTTTTCTACTGCATTAAATTTCAAAACTTTCTCTCCAGTTTCATATCCACTGTGACATAAGTGTACATTGTCTAAAACCAAAACAAATTATCTCCTCCCCCGCTCCAGAACAGTTGCTTTACCCCTATGAAAAATTATGTAGATTTAATGGATTAAATGTTACACCTCATAGAGTTAATTAGACAACACTCTGATCCTGTGAACATTTAGAAGACAAGTTTATCCCCAAATCAGATTATATATTTGTGCCACATATATAAAAAAGAAGAGTTTAGAAATAAGGTACAGTTTTACCTTGGTTGTCAAATGCCTTGATACTTGGACGTTTTGGCTCCCGAACAGTGGAAACCCGGAAGTGAGTGTTCCGGTTTGTGAACGTTTTTCAGAAGCCGAACGTCCGACATGGCTTCCGCTACTTCCAGTTGAGTGCAGGAAGCTCCTGCAGCCAATTGGAAGCCATGCATTGGTTTTGAACCGTTTCGGGAGTCAAACAGAATGGATTCCTGGAATGGATTAAGTTTGACAACCAAGGTACCACTGTACAGTCATACCTCAGTTTAAGTACGCTTCGGTTTGAGTACTTTCAGTTTAAGAA
Source organism: Zootoca vivipara (assembly GCF_963506605.1). Lineage (NCBI taxonomy): Eukaryota > Metazoa > Chordata > Lepidosauria > Squamata > Lacertidae > Zootoca > Zootoca vivipara. The sequence continues at coordinate 28,277,447 of NC_083292.1, read as the reverse complement.
CTCTGCGGACCCATCTGGAACGGATTAATCCACTTTCCATTACTTTCAATGGGAAAGTTTGCTTCAGGTTAAGTACGCTTCAGGTTGAGTACGGACTTCCGGAACCAATTACAGTCATACCTTGGGTTAAGTACGCTTCAGGTTGAGTACTCCACGGACCCATCTGGAACAGATTGATCCACTTTCCATTACTTTCAATGGGAAAGTTCGCTTCAGGTTAACTACAGACTTCCGGAACCAATTGTGTACTTAAACTGAGGTACCACTGTATTTGGTGTTTGTAGCATCTTTTCCAGGGCTGGTTGTACCTTAGAGCTATGGAGTGCTCAGCAGTGTGAGTGACACAAGATTATGTCCTGCTGGAATCTCGTTACATTCTGTCAAATTGGAAACAAGCAAAATCCACACAGCTCTCAGCTCCAATGGCCATTATTTCTGACACTGCTACCCACCACAACCAGAACCTGCATACCCCTTGCCTTTCTTTCTGTGCCATCTCCTTTTCACACCCCGTTTCCAGGTTTGCCACTAGTTTCGCTTACTACGGCCTCGTCATGGACCTCCAGAACTTTGGCTTCAGCATCTACCTGATCCAGGTGGCATTTGGCTGCATCGACATCCCGGCCAAGCTGTGTGCTGCTATTGGGATGAGCTACATCGGTCGGAGAACCACACAGGCGTCTTCCGTCATCATGGCTGGCTTAGCCATCCTGGCCAATATATTTGTGCCCCAAGGTAAGCTGACGTCAAGCAGAAGTGGTGAACGTCATCGCTGCTTGGCACTGTGCATAGCCGCCACTTGCACCCGTTGCTCTGAAAATCGGTCCCATGAGGTGGTTTGGCGGCTGATGGCACTTAGTTGGCAAATCGTCTCTCTTCTTTTATATTGCTACAGTCACCAGATAGCTTTCCTTTGTTAGGGGTGCTTGTTGGTTAATGCATCAGAATGACTCTGGTAGATGCTTCCTTGATGGGAGCAATTGGATGGGAGAGCTTTCTGGAATACTTAAAATGTGAGGTTTACTCACATTGAAGTCTTGCCAAGATCCAACAGGTAGCATGATGAAAAACAGGCAGGCAATAATCCTTAAATGTTAAAAATGTCAATAGGTAAAGGTAAAGGGACCCCTGACCATGAGCTCCAGTCGTGACCGACTCTGGGGTTGCGGCGCTCATCTCGCATTATTGGCCGAGGGAGCCGGCGTACAGCTTCCAGGGCATGTGGCCAGCATGACAAAGCCGCTTCTGGCGAACCAGAGCAGCACACGGAAATGCCGTTTACCTTCCCGCTGTAGTGGTACCTATTTATCTACTTGCACTCCTCCTGCAGTTCCCTGGACTTGTTGGTAGCTAGGGAAAATAAAATAACCATCAAGGTATAAGGGATGGAAAACTCACCATAACCCATATGTGTCTCCTGACCCTCTTTTCTACCCAAGATCTATACACCTTGAGGACCACCCTGGCAGTGCTTGGAAAAGGATGCTTGGCTTCATCCTTTAATTGCCTCTATCTCTACACAGGCGAGCTCTACCCAACCGTGATCAGGTATGTCTGCACCTCTGACTGTCCCCTCCCCTTTAGATTATATGGAACAACTGGCAAAAACTGAGAAAAATCGGAGCCAGTGGTCTTATCGCTAGAGTATGATGTCTCTTTTATCATCCGAACAAGTGCTGAATCCAGGCTCCTGCCTTAGCAGCACAAAGCCATTCCCAATGTGTCACAGAAATAATTGCCTGGGCAGTAGCAAAGCTCATTAAGAATACGCTTGTTACTTGGGTGCCACATGAGCAAGGATGCCACATTTGCACGTGAGAAAGAGAGGTCAGAGATATCAAAGACCACAACCATTCGCTCAATGCCGTCTCATATGACTTAGGAGCACAGGAGGCTGTCTTACAGGGAGTTAGTCCCATAGGGACTAAATGTCCAGCCACAAAAATCATAGCAGATTTGACTTCTTCACACCCAAAAACATATTTCCAAAGCCCCTCACTGAAGAAATTTGCAAGAATTAAGCTTCACCCCCCCTAAAATGGCACAACTTATAGGCAGTGGCGTAGCATGGGTTGCCAGCGATCAGGGCCACGCCAAAGGGCTGGATGGAAGGGAGGGAAACAGACGAAGTACGCTTGCGGATGCAACTGCCCAATGGCATCCACGTCACCCAGGAGATCACAGCTGCCAAGATAAGAAAAGTATCAGTATCAGTATCAAAACCTTTATTGGCATCACTTACAAACATTCAAAGTAAATAGGCCCAGTACGATCTCGTCACCATATCATCAGTACAGTCACTTGCCAAAGGGAAGAGGGGCCAACAATTTATTTCACCTCTGTGGGTCTCCAACAAGGGCAGGGTCCTGTAATTTACTTCAGCGGCAAAAGATCTAATAGAGGAATTTAGCTACTGTCTTGAGCTCCTGATCTCTCCCCTGTAATAGGAAGCGTATAACCTCTGTCTCCGGTTCCCATATTGGGATACATAGTTGGTCTAGGAATTGTTGGTGAAGATCATGATACGTTTTACATTTGAGGACCATGTGAGCTACAGTTTCCACTAGGTGGGCATCACATGGGCAGATCCTATCTCCTTCTGCCATCCCCCCAAACCTACCCCAGAGGAGGTTAGAGGGATTAGAATTGAACCCAGCCAGCGAAAAAGCCCTTCTTTCTTGCGGCTTAAACAAATATTGTAAATAATTGGGGTTAAATTCCTGCGCCCAAGAGAGTCGGGGGGAAAAAGGGGGAGCATGTTTTTTCTGCAGCTGAAATTAGTTCCTGGCGCTCTATGTCCCATAACCTAGTTTTTAACATGGCTTCGGCGATTGGGAAAGCCACGGCACCTAGGAGATCCTCTGAAAGCCCAAGTTGCCGTAAGAAGAGTCGCTCCATTGTCTGGAGAGGTCACTTCCTGGTTTGCATGGAGAAGCCGTTTGCAACAAAGCCCAGCAACGGAAGTGTGCAGCTGTATTGAGGCAGCACTGGGTGTTGACATTTTACACCCCTAACAATTTTGCGCCTGGGGCAACCGCCCCTGTGTCCCCCATGCTACGCCGCTGCCTATTGGTCCAGCTAGCTCAGCATTGCTTTATGCTGACCAGAAACATCTCTCTAGGGCAGGCATCCCCAAACTGCGACCCTCCAGATGTTTTGGCCTACAACTCCCATGATCCCTAGCCAACAGGACCAGTGGCCAGGGATGATGGGAATTGTAGTCCAAAACAATGCCTGCTCTAGGGTTTCAGGCAGGAGTCTCTCTCTCACTCCTAGCCCTCCTTGGAGATGTCAGGGATTGAACTTGAGACCTTCTGCATACAAAGCAGGTGTTCTGCTGCTAAACTGCAGCCTTCAATGCTCATTGATGCCTGTTCAGACATTCAGCCCAAAGAAGCAGCACCAAGCAACTTGTGGCTCAGCCCCCAAAGCAGCTTTTCTGAATCATAAAGTCCCACAAAAAATACCCCCCCCCCAAAAAAGACACCCAGATCTTGGTTCCTTTTGTTCTGGTTTGCTTACTTGTTTAAAGAACCAGGATAAACCAACCTTTTGTTTTTTACCATTTTATGGTTTCTCCTTTAAAGGTTGTTTTCTACACTTGCAGACAGACCGGGATGGGGCTAGGAAGCACCCTGGCTCGTGTGGGGGGCATAGTGGCGCCGATGGTAAAAATGACCGGGGAATATTTCCCATACCTCCCACCTCTCATATACGGGACAGCCCCAATTCTGTCTGGAATTGCCGCTTTCTTCCTGCCAGAGACACGCAACAGGCCGCTCTCGGATACCGTCGAAGAAGTTGAGAGTGGGTGAGTCTCTGTTTGTGGCCTCCAGGAAAGGCATGGCCAAGGGGTCAGGAAGCTTTCACAAGTCTCCACTCATGAGTCCACAGCACATCCCATCTTTGCATTTCTCCTCCACTAAAACATAAAATAACGAAAAGCACAATTTGTATTTATCGATGCATGTTTTTGAGCCTGTTTCCTCACAAAATTTTATGCATTTCTAAAATATATACTTTATTCCGAAGTGGACATTTCCTAATACATTCGAATTTTGTTTAAAAAAATTCTTTATACGCCTCCAAGCAGCTTACAGAAGGGAGTAAACCATGCCATGCACAGGCTGTCATACGTGTGGAGGAAAACTTTCACACGTTGCAGAGATTCCAAAAAATAGACCAGAGGCAATTGTATTTCATCCAGCAGAGCTTTACTGCTACTGAAGGCAATTGAGTGTCATGGTCACTAATCCAGTACATTCAAGATTGGCACTGTCCATAAGAAACTCAGTTGCAGCACTTACAAAAACTTATTACAAGACTGAAACTTAACACTAAGCATACTATGTACAGAACACCACACCAGAAGGAAGAGAGATTGAATGAGAAAGTAAACCCAGGCTCCTTCTGGCCTATATTTATAGTCATCATGACCTTAATTGAAAGAGATAAGAGAACCAGTTCAAACCAGCTTCCCAGAAGGTATAACCCAAACAATCACGACCCTTCTCCCTCCTGTTTCTCTCACACGCAGAAGCTTCTAGTAGCTTCGAGAATCCTCTTGTATTAATCGGAATAGGAAAGATCTCCACGCATCAGATCAAAATACTTTCTGCACTAAGGAATGCAAACTGACACAGAAATGCAAACTCCCCATTTTTGCACGGTCAAGGCATGCGTGACCATGACAGCACGCATCGCCGCATACCCAGAAGTGGCATGAAAAGGGGCAAAAACGGCCCCTTTGATTCTGGCTGCAGACCCATTTGACACAACTTTGCAGAAAATTCACATTTGCTCATTTATGTGGAGTGATGAAAATTTAGGCTGACTTTCAGAGGGAAAGCTGCCATGTAAGGAAAGTGAAACAAAAATAAAATTGAGTTTAAAGGGAGGGGGTGGGGAGGAGCAGGAGATCCTGGTCCAAAGCTATGGCCCCTGCAGTCTGCAGCTGCCTTGAGATGTTCTGACAATGTCTTGCCTTTTTATCCCCCAACAGGCAGATGCCAGAGCAACATCTCCCTACCAAGGACCATGAGCAGGTTTTGCTGCAGAAGGTGGGCCAGGAGATGCCCCAAGAACCTGGACTGTGCTAAGATGGGGGCAGAGGAAACCGGTGGCCATCTGCTGGGAATCGCCATGCCTTGAGCATCCTCTGGAGGGAGGGAGGAGGGAAGAGGGAGCGTCAGAAATTGACATGAATGGACCAAATAAAACAAAGAAATCAATTGCAGCACATCTCTCTCTGGGCCCAGGCAGAAGATCAGGCCGAGCCTTTTTGCTTGTGGCAAAACGATGCAGAAACCAGCATTTGGGGTGCAAAATTCCAGATGTTCTTGCATGGGCATTGCCGGCATTTATGTTAGGGGGGGCAGGACACCCACCTGTCATCACCCTCTCTCTGGCTCTGTCTAGCAGATTCGGAATGAAACGTCTCAACAACAGTTGTTTTAAATTACTTTCTTTTCACCCCAAGTGCTCAGAAAAAATAATAATCTGTAAAAATATTCAGTCATTTGAAAACTGGGAAGCTAAATAAAAAAATTAACATCAGGGAGTAGCTTTCATGTCGTTGTCGAGTATATTTTGCAAAATTACAAAGAACATGCCTTTTTCCATCTTATTTTTAAAAAATTAAACTAGAACAAGTTTTCTTGGATTTGCTGAAAACCTTTCCAGCACTTCCTTCTCTAATCCCTCCTTTTTCCCAATGCAGTTTTTCTGTGCACGCTCAGAAAGCACATATCCCTTGCCATCATTGACCTTAGACAGGTATTTACTATCTGCAAGGTACTGAATGACCGCTCTATAGTACAAGTCGTGCATGGCTGAGCAAGACAGAGGAGCAGGGCCTTTTTTGTGGTAGGTTCAAAGACACGGCACCCGTGGGTTCTTGGCTTTCGTATTAAACAGAAAAGCAGCAAGTTCCTAGTCCCTCTATGGAAGGCAGGGAGTTCAGGTACCTGGGGGCAATGCTTGGTGCTCCTAAAAGTGACCCAGGGGCAGGGCCGTCTTGAGCAGATCGCGCGCCCTGGTGCTGAGGGGCGGAGATCGCTCCGCTGCCCGCCCCGCCCTTGCAGGGCGCAATTTGTTTCCACGCGGCTTTGCCGCGCGGCGCCCTCCTTCCCAGGCCGGCGCCCAGCTTACCAGCCCCGCGCCATGGTGCACTGCGCCACCGGGGGTCTACGACGAGCCGGGCCTGCCCTGGGGGGAAAGGGATGCTATTTGGTGTCTCTTTTTTGTCATTTCTCTGTGAAGGCATGCCACCTCCACGCACAGTTTGAGAGATCAGGGCTTCCACCTGCTCCATTGCGTGGAGGGGGCTGGTCAAACAGGTGGTGGGCATGTCAACGTCACAAACTTTGCAGACTTGTAGTCCTGCAAAGGTGGTCAAGGTCTGCAAACAGAAAAACCTAAGCTGTCTCAACAAACCTGCAAGGTTGAAGGGGGAACGCAAGGGATTGAAGCTTGTGGTATGGAGGCAGGACCCTAATTTCCAGAGCTGTAAATTTGAGTCAATTAATTAGCAGAACCAAAGGAAACCTGTTCAGAGATTAAAAGGGCATGCAGTTTAACTGGGCAGCCACTTAAAAAAAAATTTTTTTAATCTCAAAGCTGACACCAGCAGTGGGCAGGATTGGGCATATCTCAGGACCCAGAGGGGGTTGGGCAGTGCCACTCAGGACCTCTGCCACCATCCTCTCTACCAGGGAAACACAGATGCATAAAAACTGGCAGGCCGTCCAGCTCCCCACAGTGGACATTCATTACCAATTCCTAAACTGCAATGATCAGAAACAGTTGTGCTTACGTTCTTAACCTGTGACCTCCACTTTCTGTTGGACTACAACCACCAATTTCCTCACACCCTCATAATACTAAACCACAGCTGGATCATTTGGTGCCCCTGAATGTTGGGAGATTCAGGGCTAGCGGTGATTTCTGCATTGCAGGGGGTTGAACCAGCTGGCCCTTTGGGTCTCTCCCAAATCTACAATTCTAAGACTCTACAACTCCCATCACCCCTGAACACCGGCAATGCTGGGGCTGGAGGGAGCAAAAGACTACTATTGGACTACTGGGCTAGTCCAATCTAGTAGCCCAATAATCAGGCTGGTTTGCTGAAAAATGAAGATCAAACTACATTCTCAAACGTCTCCACCAACCATTGGCTAAATCTCTCAGCCACAGAGGAGGAGACTGGAAGTGCTGCAACATTCAGATACATTATTTTACTCTGGACCACGAGTAGGGAACGGATGGATCAATCAATTGCAGGTTTTCTCAGTATCTCATCCCCTCCCCCCACCCCCCATCTCAAATTCTGTTCTTCACATTGCTGCAGTGATTTGCAATTTTTGTTTTTAATGCTCATGAAGATTCGTCACCATTTTAGTGCAAATTTCTCCCGATAATGTTTCTGTGTGTAGTTTTGACTAATATGCACTTTTATCCCAAGCAATCTTCTCTCCTAACATAATACCTTTTGGGGTGTGATTTTTCACCCGTGTGTGCATTTTTTTTAATGCACACAGTCCCCCTAATACGTGCTTTTTTGCACACATGGTTGGAGAAATGTGTTGCAAAATTCAGAGAAGTGTGGAATTTGAAGTATAGTTGTGCTTTCAGGTCAGAAATGTGTGAATTGCATAGTTCCTCATTAAAATGCAAGCAAAATCAAACTGCCACACACACCCTGCCCCATTCCTAACCATGAGAAATCAAACCTTAAAACTCCTTTCTCTCTTCCACCAATAACTTTCTACAAAGGCAGAAAGGCTAGGAAAAATTGCTTTGGTGAAAATAAAAGAAAGCGGAGCTTTTCTGCCGGCCAAATTGGGGGTTCCATCCAGCCAGGCTCCTGGACATGAATAGAGCACACAGGCCTTGCCAATGGGAAATGAGCAAAGAAATGTAGGAGAAAATAAAACACTCTCATCTCCGCTGTTTTCTGCAGCACTTCTCTACGGCTAAGACCTTTTTCTCCCCATGAAAGGCCCAGCTGTGTTCTATGGCAAGCACACCCCATTAATCTAGGCCCATGTTCCAGCAAGTTCCCACATACAGCACTACTCTGTACAAAGGAGAGACGTTTTAAATCTCACAGCTGTTTCCTGTCTGCTCTGCTTTGCACAGGGACTATGCAAATGGGCTTCTGGCTTGCTGATCCACTCACCTAACTTTTTATTGTTGTTCCTCTGTCTCAGTGGCACCGATGCTACACCTCACCGTACGCTTAAGCTAACCATGGTTTGGAAGATCGGAAAGGCACAGGGCACCATGGTTTGCTTTGCCAAGCTAAGGTCTGCCCCCAAGAAGCTCAAGCCAGATCCATTTGTCCTCAGGAATGGACAGATATGTCCACTTCAATTTCGCTCTGTTTCTTATTTTTTCAGTTTTCAGTTCAATTTGGCACATTACTGATAAGTCTGCCGGTTTTGGTTTCTCTCAGTTTCCCATTGTTCCAGCCTTACCTGTGTTTGTTTCTTTAAAAGCATTTCCTTAAAAACAAAACTAAATATTTTTGTACACAGTCCTTGGATCATGAAACCTGAAGAAGTCCAAGTTTTGGTTTGTGTACTGTTTTAGGAAGTGCAACTAACGTGGGCTGAAATTTCCACTGACACAACTGTTAAAGACCGGATAAATCACATATTCTGTCGCACCTGTTCAGCATATCCTGGCCATAGCTGCCAAGTACCCCATTTTCCCTGGGAAACCCCCGTTTTTACTTACCTTTTCCCGGTGGTCCCCCATATCACTTCGTCTCCCGTTTTTCTCCGTTATTTTCTCCTGCCGGCGGCCATTTTTTTTCTGATTTGCCCTTCTATGGGCATCAAAAATGGCCGCCGGCGGCTTCAAAAGTCGCATCTACGCATGACCGGAAGTGCGTAGACGTGACTTCCGGTGTCAGCGGCAGCCATTTTTGCTGCCCATAGATGGGCGGGGTGACACTGGAAGTTGCGTTGACGCACTTCCGGTCATGCGTAGAAACTACTTTTGAAGCCGGCGGCAGCCATTTTTGGTGCCCATAGAAGGGCAAAGCGACACCGGAAGTTACGTCAACGCAACTTCCGGTGTCACACGGCTGCCGGTCCCGGATTCTGCAGTCCGGGACTTGGAAGGTAAGATCCTGGCTTGTGCCGACCTGGTGCTCTCCAGATATTTTGGACTACAACTTCCATCAGCCCCAGTGCAGCTGGAGGGTACGACATAGGGGAAGACTAGCCTAGGCCAAGGCAGGCATATTAGTTTACAAGGAATTCCCCAGAAGCATCATTTTAATTGAATGCTGCTTCTCCATGGCAAGCTATGCTCAAAGCAGCTCACAACATCAAATAAATTCTGCACCATAAAATGTTAGGCAGCAACATTCCAGAATAACACACCGGCAGTTACAAAACGTAACAAAAAGTAAATAGCCAGACAAATATCACTAGACTGAACAAACACTTCCTATTAATAAGATGAAGCAATCTGATACAGTTAAATCTCGGTTCCCAAATGCCTCCATTATCCTATGTTTCGGCTGAAAACCCAGAAGTAAATGCTCTGGATTTTGAATGTTTTTCGGAAGCTGAACATCCAACACGGCTTCCGCTTGAGTCCAAGAAGCTCTTGCAACCAATCGGAAGCCGTGCCTCGGTTGTCGAACGTTTCGGAAGTCAAAAGGTATTCTGGAACGGATTGCGTTCGACAACCGAGGTTTGACTGTAATGATTCCTACTAAGGCCTAACCATATTTATTAAATTTATTTAAATCAATAGCCCCTTTAGCCAAAGGCTCTCAGAGAGGGTTGGAGGGTGGGGTGGGGGGGATAGCATTAAGACTGTTCACAACTAAAAATAAACATGGCACTTGAGGGGAAAGGAATGGGCTGGTTGGAGCGTGGTGCTCATGGCTCCAGGGTTGCAGGTTCGATCCCAGTATGGGACAGCTGCATATTCGTGCATTGCTTGGGGTTGGACTAGATGATTGTCAGAGTCCCTTCCGACTCTACAATTCTATGATTCTATGAAAAGCAAGCTCAAGCACAATTTCTTCAAGGTCTAGTTCTTCAAGTTAGCATCTGTGTCAGTTCCGGCTGATGCTCAGCCGCAAAGCTACAACCCTGGGTGTAGCCAGGGGGGGCAGCTGCCCCCCCCAAATCAAGTAAATAAATTAAAATACACTAAGCCCATGTCTACACTCCTTCTCACATCCAGCCTTCTAAACAAAAATCAGCATTTCTGCTTCCACTTACCAAAGCAGAGGTATATTTGTGATTTCCCTTTTTAAACTAAGGATTTCTTTTAAAAGCTGGGAAGAATGTCCCAGGTTCAACCCCCAACAACTCCAGATAGGGTTAGGGTCAGATTCTCTGCCTGAAACCCGGACGAGACCTGCTGCCAGTCAGTGCAGACGATATGGAGCTAGATGGGCCAGTGGTCTGACTCAGTCGAAGGCAACTTCCTATGCTACCAATCCATTTCGTATCTGTCAATTCCATAACAACCTTCTAAAATCCTCCCACAAAGCCAGGAGTCTCACTCTTGGTCTCGTATCCAGCAGAGGGAGCGAAGGAGAGGAGGATGGTTTATTGGAGTGCTGGGTGGGTGTTTTTTTCCTTCTTCCAGTCTGCTGTTTGCTCCCACTACCAGACTTCCCAGAAAGAGCGAAAGCCCTCGGCTAGAGACCAGGCAAGTGCTTCAGCGGGTCTCAAAGGAACCAGAGAGGCCAGCAAGCATCTCACCTGGATGGGCTATGATCCGAGAATCTGAGCCAGGGCTCAAGAAGGTAAGTGAGGCATCCATGTCAACTGCCTTGTAGCCTTTAGAGATCGGCACGATTTAAGGCACAACTGAAGCCATTTCCAGGCAATCTGTTTTCATGAGCATTCGTCCTGCCTTGTTTGCACAAAGTTTGCGGGGAGGCTAAGACAACCATGGCAATTTGTCTAGCACTTGTTCTGATTTGTCTGTGGGCATGTTAGATGGTGTAGCATCAAAGCAACGGCTATCCCACAATTTATTGTGCATTGCCTATCGTTTTCCTTATAAAAAGAAGTCTGGGGGGGGCTTGGGGGGGTCTATTGTGCAAATGCTCCAAATCAGCCTGAATTGTGCAACCTGAATTTGCTGGCATGTGGCTGAATCCTGCCAAAACTGTTGACTGCCTGGAAAATGCTTTTGTTCAACGGAAGGGGACAAATCCTGGTGAACTGACCCAGGACAGTGACTCTCAGGCCTAAAAAACAGCCTCATTACCCCTTAAGCTTTTTTGATATTATCTGTCTGAGTCAAATCATTGATGGTCAGTGGATTGTAGACCTAAACATCCACAGTTATTCTGTGGCATAAATCTTTCAGCCGCAATAAAGAGTCTAGTTTTATCGTGCCACAAGGCTCTTTCTGTGTTTGTTTGCCTGAATAGGCTAGCACAGCTGCCTCTCTGGAACATAGCTTTCGATTTAATGTAGACTAGATGCTCATTAGACATAAACACATTTCACCTAGGAATGAAATACAAAATTGATTCCGTTTGCCTTTGAAGGCAAGCCTACCTCATTCACACTTTCACGAACCCAAACCCAGCAAACCTTGACTGTTCTCAGAATATGGCAATGTAGTTCTCGGGCTGAGTGACATGTGCCAAAATAGAGGCACTGGGGTAAAATGTCTGCCTATGCATATAAAGCCAAAAATTAGCATGCAAAAAAAATTGCACTATATTAGAGGAAATTGCTTTGTGAAAAATGTGTATGATGGGCAAAATTGCAGAGCAAAAAAAATTTTGCATAGCAGGAGAAATTCATGCTAAATTGAATTTTCACAAGGCCTTTAAAAACAACATTCACAAACCGCTGTGGAAATGTGGAGTGCTGAACATCAGACTGGGAAAACGAGAAACAGAGGGAAACCAAAACAGAGATTCACCCATCAAATGAAAAATTGTGGAAAAGAATTTTGCTTGCCGTTTAACAACAGAAAGAGTTTCCCCAACAGACACACAGAAATGCTTCGTGCCCAACCTGTGCCCTTGGAGGTTGTAAGGGGATGGTTTGCATCCTGAACGTAGGTCAGATGGCAGAAGAGAAACAGTTATGGGCTACAATGAGGAACCTCGGGCAAGAGAAAGCCTGTTTGCTAACTGTGCTAACTCAGAAGCATTTCCAATTCATTTCAGAAGGATTTACTTCCAAGCAAATTGGTTTTGCTTGGAATGAGAAAGCAGTGCTGTTCTCATTTGAACAGAGAACCCAGAATTAGTACCAAGAGGACTGTTTTATGTGTACCTCACCTTTTCCAGGTTAAGGGGAACCATTGCCCCCTGCTCAAGTAGGATAGGGGGACATTGTACGTGTGACGTCATGCATGCGCAATGGGCCCCTCCAATGTTGGGCGCAACTCGGCATCCCTGGCCTGAGACCTGGAAGACCACTGGGGACCTTGGTCCCACCAGTATCTCTCAGCCTAAGCCTACCGCTCAGGGTTGTTGTGAGGATAAAATTGGGAGAGGGGAAGAGAACCATGTACGCCCCCTTGCGGTCCAAGAAGGAAAAGTGGGGTGCAAATGTCATTATAATGTAAAGGATTCTCAGAACAGAGAAGCATGGGACCCACCCCTCTCCCCAAAGCATGGTGTCTATATGCTCAGAGGCACTGTCACCATTACTTTCTGTAACGATGTGCTGCTGCTTGCGAGGGAGCATTGAGTTTTCGTTTTCTGAAAATGCATATAACAATTCGTCCCCATATACCACCCCAAGAGACATTCCATGTTAACTGAACCGCTTTAATTCTGTGCTATTGTGCTCAGTACGGTTACTCTGATAGAAAGGTTGCTTGCCAATTTTCAGTGCTTTGTAATTACCCAGAGCCGTGTCGACCTCGGTGTCATTGTTGGGGGAGCAGCGTACAGATAATCAATCAAATCGAATGACTTTCTGGGCCAAGCCGTGGCACTGGAAAGAGGTTCAGGGGCTCAATCCTGCGCGCTCGAATGAAAAGTTCTAAACACTTCAGTGTTTAGAAGCACTCGCAAGTTCTGTGGAATTGCAAGCACGTGGCTTAAGCAGACGGGGAGAGCTTATATGGGGAAGATATGACACAAATGTTCCACTTCTCTGGAGAGAGCTGAGTGGGGGCTCACTTCCCCAGTCTGCCACCACCCCCACCCCCAACAGTAACATTAACCACCTGCCAGCGAAGGCAGCCTCAAAAGTTTCCTGCAAGCTTTACAATGCACGTGTGCTACATTTTATTCTCTTCACATAGCTTTTGGAAGATCTGGTTTCTCTTTCCCACAGCAAAAAAAGTGGGAAAAGTCAAGACACCCCACCCCACGGAAGGGATGGGCGAATCCATCCCTTTTGATTTTCCTGTTTCTCAATTTTCCAGCCTTAATTTCACCTCTCCACATTTTTTTACATCAGTTTGGGATTTTTGGTTTTTAAGTCTTCATGAAATTCCATCAGCATTTTAGTGCGATTTTTCACACACACACACACACCCCAAAAAAGCTTAACAACTTTTGTGTCCTGAATTTTACTTCTAGAAACATGGCAACCCTCCCCTCCCCTTGATCATTGGCTCTGCTTCCCAGCTTCCCGTCAGAGCATCTGCTTAGCCACTGGGAGGAAAGGATGCTGAACTAGAGGGGCCTTTGGCGTGGTCCAGCAGAAGCAGCCAGGCTCTCCTTATGTCCCTATGTTAGATTCCCTTCAGGGGCCTTGCTGGACCCCCGGCAAGGTTGTAAACAACTGCCTTCTGTTTCAAATTAAGGCTTTTAGAAGGAGAGAAATTAAATAAGGGTAAGCAGGCAGACGGTCCCCGACTCTGGGCATCAATTGAGAATGGATGCGTCTGCAGATATAAAAGACATCATTATGTAATGCATCAGATCCTAGATCTATCTGCACCGCCACTTGTTTCTAACTGCTGCCAGGCTGGTGCTTTTGGAAGGTCAGATGCAGGCTATGAAACTGGACATTTGTACTTATAATGATACGCCCACCTTTCCCCCAAGGTGGCAGACATAGAATCATAGATTCATAGATTCATAGAATCATCATAGAGTTGGAAGAGACCACAAGGACCATCCAGTCCAACCCCCTGCCAAGCAGGAAACACCATCAAAGCATTCCTGACAGATGGCTGTCAAGCCTCTGCTTAAAGACCTCCAAAGAAGGAGACTCCACCACACTCCTTGGCAGCAAATTCCACTGCCAAACATCTCTTACTGTCAAGAAGTTCTTCCTAATGTTTAGGTGGAATCTTCTTTCTTGTAGTTTGAATCCATTGCTCCGTGTCCGCTTCTCTGGAGCAGCAGAAAACAACCTTTCTCCCTCCTCTATATGACATCCTTTTATATATTTGAACATGGCTATCATATCACCCCTTAACCTTCTCTTCTCCAGGCTAAACATACCCAGCTCCCTAAGGCGTTCCTCATAAGGCATCGTTTCCAGGCCTTTGACCATTTTCGTTGCCCTCCTCTGGACACGTTCCAGTTTGTCAGTATCCTTCTTGAACTGTGGTGCCCAGCACTGGACACAGTACTCCAGGTGAGGTCTGACCAGAGCAGAATACAGTGGTACTATTACTTCCCTTGATCTAGACGATATACTCCTATTGATGCAGCCCAGAATTGCATTGGCATTTTTAGATGCTGCATCACACTGTTGACTCGTGTCAAGTTTGTGGTCTAACAAGACTCCTAGTTCCTTTTCACATGTACTCCTCTCAAGCCAGGTGTCTCCCATCCTGTATTTGTGCCTTTCATTTTTTTGCCCAAGTGTAGTACTTTACATTTGTACTTACACTGATAATATAATAATAATAATTTATTATTTATACCCCGCCCATCTGGCCGGGTTCCCCCAGCCACTCTGGGCGGCTTCCAACAAAACATTAAAATACAGAAATCAAACATTAAAAGCTTCCCTAAACAGGGCTGCCTTGAGATGCCTTCTAAAGGTCTGGTAATTGTTGTTCTCTTTGACCTCTGGTGGGAGGGCATTCCACAGGGCGGGTGCCACTACCGAGAAGGCCCTCTGCCTGGTTCCCTGTAACTTGGCTTCTCGTAGCGAGGGAACCGCCAGAAGACCCTTGGCGCTGGACCTCAGTGTCCACCTTTCCTCCAAGGTGGCAGACATGGTCCTCCCCCTTCACATCCTACCCTCACAACGACCTTGCAAGGTAGGTTAGGCTGAGACAGCAACAACCTTTGAACATCAATGTGCACAGAACAGATCATGTTTATTAATACTATAGTCAAAATTACAAAACTCAAACAAACCATTCAAGTTCATTCATCTACTGCAAGAACAGAATGGGAGTTAAGGTCACGCTAAGGGATGCGGGTGGCGCTGTGGTCTAAACCACTGAGCCTCTTGCACTGGTGGAGGAAGAGGAGTGCGGGGGGAGCGCACCACCCCTGGCAGCACTATCCCGGTGGGGTGCAATCGCAGCTGCCCCCCCGCCCACATTGGGTGCCACGCCCCTGCGGGTGGCACGCCACACCCCCGGGACGCACGCCAGCCCCATCCCCACCTGCTCTCCGCCCCCCGGTGCCAGAGCATGAAGCTCCGCCACTGGCCTCTTGGGCTTGCCCATCAGAAGGTCGCCGGTTCAAATCCCACGACGGGGTGAGCTCCCGTTGACAACTCCTGTCAACCTAGCAGTTTGAAAGCACCTCAAAGTGCAAGTAGATAAATAGGTACCACTCCGTCGGGAAGGTAAACAGCGTTTCTGTGCACTGCTCTGGTTTCGGTGTTCCGTTGTGCCAGAAGCGGCTTAGTCATGCTGGCCACATGACCCGGAAAAACTGTTTGCAGACAAACGCCAGCTCCTTTGGCCTGTACACGAGATGGGTGCCGCAACCCCAGAGTCATCTGCAACTGGACTTAACTGCCAGAGGTCCTTTACCTTTTTAAGGGTTTATTTGCATCCCACCCTTCCCCCAAGGAGCTCAATATGGCAGACATTATTCTTCCCCCTCCCCATTTATCCCCACAACTAAGGTTAAGCTGAGAGACAGGTGACCGACCCAGTGAGCTTCATGGCAGAGCAGGTGTTTGAATCTGAGTCTTCCAGGTCATAGTCCAACCCTCTAACCACGACATCACACTGTGTCTCAACATGAAGGTTTTTGTTAATTGGTGCTGGAGGGAGCAATTTATGTCATCCACCTGCAAAAATAAAGACGGACAAAGCTTCCTCTTTTACGGCAAAGCGTCTCTGCTCCTGCTCAGACGTAGGTCACGTCAGGTGACCTGTTTATTGAGCATTCCTCCTAATTTGTTTGCAGGCAATGCCTGTGGGGGTGGTTAGACGTCATCGGCTATTTACTGTCCATTTTTGCAGAGAGGTCAGGTGAGGTTGCATCAAGCCATCATTTATCCTACGCTTTCCCGTGTGTATTCCTGATGCTTGGATGTACTTTAATACAGTGGTCCCTCGACTTACGAACTTAATCCGTTCCGAATGCACATTCGTAGGTCGAAAATTTCGTAAGTCGAAAAGTGGATTCCCATAGGGAAAAAAATATTCTGAAAAATTCATAAGTCGAGGAAACCGCATTAAAAAGCGCCAATGGTTTCCGTTCGGATGTAGAAAAATTCGTAAGCGTGAGGCCATTTGTCCCATTCTTAAGTCGAAAACATCGGCTGCCGAGTAATTCGTAAGTCGAGGGACCACTGTATACTTTAATTGTACAAACCTTAAATTCCTCCTGCAAAAACATTTCTTAAATTTTACTTTTGTAAAAACATATCAAGGCAGCATTACAATATCTGAGAATAAAACCAGCGAGAAGCATCCATAAAAGCATTGTTAAATGCCAATGGGCTAAAAAAAGAAAAATCATATTGCAAAGGAGGCCTAAGTTGAAAAGAGTGCCATTCCAGACCCTCCAAATGTCCCTATTTTCCAGGGACAGTCCTGCATTTACAGAAGCTGTCCCGATTTCTGATATGATCCTGGAATGTCTCATTTTTCCTTAGGGCATCCCTATTTTCATCAGAGAAATGTTGGAGGGTGTGCACTTCCCTTATCACAAAATGCCCAATGGGAGGTAGCTCAGACCCTCCCTATTTTCCAGAAACAGTCCCGAATTTACAGAAGCCATCCTGGTTTCTGATTTGATTCCGGAATGTTTTCCTTAGTGCGTCCCGATTTTCACCGGAGAAATGTTGGAGGGTATTCTGGTTTGTTGCGCGAGACCTCCAAACCAACTTGAATCATCGTACAACCTGCACTAACTGGAATTTGTGACTGAATCGCACCTGAAAATAGCAACTCTTGGAACTGTTCTGGAGCAATATATCACACAGCTTTGATGTACATTACGAACCTTCGTGACGCTTAAAGTAATGATTAGCGCCCTGCCCGTGGAGCTGTGGAATGCCACCACCTCTGGCCACAGCCAATCGGGTGCCACATTCCCCGCTCTCCCACGAGCATCCAGGCAATGTACCGCCCTTTCCATGCACCAATAATCCCCAAAATAGAACAGCACGCTGACTTAACAGCAGCGGCAGAGAAAGAGAGGAAGGCAGGCAGCGCGGAGGTGTCACTCTGTGATTTTATTCCATAAACACTGTGTGAGTAAGAACACGCTTTGGCAGATTCCAGAGGGTTCCAGAAAGGGAGACGCGAAACGTTCCCACAAATGCACGCCGATATTGTGAGTCACACATCAGTTGAGGCTGTTCTATTAGGGCAAAGGGGGCGCTCGCTGCCCAACAAACCTCCCTCTACCCTTAGCCAGCCCCCACCCAGCTACCCACCTGCCCGCTTTTGAATTTACATCCAATCCAGGGGGTAGCACTCCCTCTCAGCTTCTTGTTCTTTACAGTGGCGGAGGAAGGGGGTGCGGCGGGTGCAGGCCGCCCCAAGTGTCATCACTGATGGGGGGGGGTGACAAAATGACAAAAATATGAGGGGTTTTTTTTATATAAAAATGGGCTCACAGAACTTTTTAGTTCAGTCAAGAAACACAACGAAACGTGGCTGGCACTGGGTGCCACACCACGGGGGGGGGCACTTACCGCAGGGCCTGCGGCATGCCCAAGCCACGCATCTCTCCTGGGAGTGACATAGTGGCTTGGGTGCCTGCAGACTTGGCGCTACCTGAAACAGCAGTGTGGAGCTTGCGTCTGCCCATCACCTCTCCCTCATCTGCCCTACAGCTGAGGGGGAGGCTGCGGAGAGGCTCCACGCAGCGAGCCCCACCCCCGGCTGCAGGATGCGTGCGCTACACTGGGCACCCATGCAGCTAGCTACGCCGGTGGTTCTTTAGCCGCAAGGCTCATCCATGCTTCCATGATTCCTAGGCATGGGTCCGAGAGGTTTTTTTCCCTTTTGTCCCACTGCTTTCCCCAGGAAAGCCCATTGGTGCTAGCTTGCCTACAATAGAGACAATCTATGCTACCAGAGTTAAGAAGAGAGCAGAGAGAATTGCAGCAGATCCTTTACATCCCGGTCATCATCTGCTAGATTTACTCCCATCTGCACGTCGCTATAGGTCTTCATATACAAAATCGGCCAGGCACAGGAACAGTTTTTTCCCATGTGCCATTAAATTGTTAAATTTGTAGATGTGTAGCTGAAGGGGAGGTCAATTACGGGTGGGTTTCTTTGCTTATTTGTATTGTGAGTGGAACAGTGTGTGTATGTTTACATTGCAATGTAGCCGAAACAAATTCCAAGTATGTTGGAAAATGTACTTGGCCAATAATAAATTATTCTATTCTATTCTATTTACCAGGGACCCAGGTGGCGCTGTGGGTTAAACCACTGAGCCTAGGGCTTGCTGATCAGAAGGTCGGCGGTTCGAATCCCTGGGACGGGGTGAGCTCCCGTTGCTTGGTCCCAGCTCCTGCCAACCTAGCAGTTCGAAAGCACGTCAAAATGCAAGTAGATAAATAGGAACCGCTGCAGTGGGAAGGTAAACGGCGTTTCCATGTGCTGCTCTGGTTTGCCAGAAGCGGCTTTGTCATGCTGGCCACATGACCTGGAAGCTATACGCCGTCTCCCTCGCCCAATAATGCAAGATGAGCGCGCAACCCCAGAGTCGGTCACAACTGGACCTAATGGTCAGGGGTCCCTTTACCTTTACCTTATTCTATTTACCACTAAATCGGAACAAAAGTCAATCAGGTTTGCTACAGATTGGCGTCGTTCCTATTCAGCAGTAATAATAATAATAATAATAATAATAATAATAATAATAATAATAAACTTTATTATTTGTACCCCGCCCACCTGACTGGGTTTCCCCAACCACTCTGCGTGGTAGACAAAAAAACCCTGCACAAACACTATGCAATAGAATGAAAATGTCAACAATACCCCCACAACCCCTCCCTCTCCCTCCCTCCCTCTCCCCCCCTCTGCCCCCCCAAAAGTCTATGACAATAGTGGCAGAATCTAGACAGATATAAAAAACATTGTGAAAATGTTTTTTTAAAAAACGTTTTGAACTATATATTGAATTTGCCATAGCTCACCATCTCCATCTAGTGTCACATTTGTATAATGCACTTTACAACACACTTAAAACATTTTATTTGCAGCTGTATAGCTGAGTCCAGTGTCTCACACCGAATGTAAATGAACTGTGAAAAAGATTCTATGAACTGAAAGTGGAGACGCTACATGTACTTTTCCTTGCTTATTTGTTTGTTTTGTATCACAAAAAAGTCTTTAATAAAAACTAAATTAAAAACAAGCAAGCAAGCAAGCAAAACATTTGCTTTCCCGCAGGGCGAGCCATGGGGCAAAAGAAAAACGTCTCGTACCCATGCCTAAAAAATGCAGGACAAAGGCAAGGGTGGATGAGCCCATCATGTAGAACTCCAGAAGATGGGGACAAAAATATTCCTGGATCTGTGTTTCTCTACATTATCTCTACTCCCAGGCTGGGGCCAGTTTGCAAGGAGAGACTCCCTTAATTAGACAATGACCAGCAAGGGGACTAGCTGCTGCCCAATTTCACTACAAGGGCACAACACTTGCCCCGCCCTGGGCACCGGCAACCCACGCTATGCCCCTGGACAAGTCACAGGAAAGGCCCCCTGATTCTCCTTTCAACTGTCTTTCCTTCTCCAGCCTTTCTGTTTCCTTTTCCCAATTGCAACAGCAGTAGCAGCTTAAGGCAGGTTTCCACTGCTTGTGTCTACAATTCCCAAATTTCCTGGAGCTTCGATTCTGTTTGTCGGGGTCCATTTTGTCCTTCTAATGTCCCAGAGAACTAATGTTTGGGCAGGAGAACATGCTGGTGTTTTACCCCCTCTCCCTGGGTCAAATTCCTCCGTCGCCCAATTCTGGCACCCGAGAGATTGCCTCTTGTTGACAAATAGAAGGCAGGCCTACTCTGGTTTGGAGCGCCTACATAGGCACAGGATATTTCAGATGGCTTAGTACTCTTGAGCCTCGTCGCCCAAAGATGTACAGACCAAGGAGGAGGGTGGCAAGAGCAGCTCTTTCCCCCATCAGCACCTCCATGATGACATCCAGAGCTCCATTCATCAAAAGCTAATGTAAATATTTTCCGCCAACAGACGGATGCCTAAGAGAGGCAGCGTTCTCGGCCACGCTCCTCTCTTGGCCCGATCCGCAAGACACACGCACCTGGCCTCCTCACTTGGCAAGCCCCTCTCCTCTCTGCCTTGGTAGAGGTTTAGAAACCGTTTGGAGCAGGCAAGAGAAATTGCCGTCCGAAAATACGAGGATGGAGCAGGCTGGTGCCGTAAGCCTGGCACCTGGGTCTAGAGAATTGGGGGCAGGGGGGGGGTGGAATTCAGATTGGTTCATGTTTAATAAAAGGAAGCCTCCCTGCTTTGCCCTTCCCAAAACAAGGCATGTTCCAAGGGCAGCAATCCTTCGAAGACAGCACTGCTTCAAATTTTGTGATGCAGTTCTGCAAGCAAAAAATGTGTACCAAAAAAATGCATGTAGTGGAGAGAAATGGGCACAGAAACGTGTGCATTGGTGAAGATAACATAGAATGGTGCATTTTTTTTAGGCGAAATTGCAATAATGTGAATGTCTCAAGGACTGCTTGGGTGCAGAGGAATGGTGGGAGGGGAACCAGCTGGGGAACCCCCGAGGGAAGAAGGCTGAGGGCCTGGGGAGTGGTGGTGGGACAGCAAGGAGAGGTCAGAGAGAGGAGAGCGAGGGACTGAAGCTGAAGAAGAAACAGGGATTAGGGAGCAGGGAGAGTCTGTGGCAGAGAGAAGTCCAGAATCGGAGGCAGAAACTGAACCAGGTGATGGAGCCCTCTGGTGGCAGGGGGGGGGCTTTGGGGGCAGGGGAGGGAGGGGAGGACAGAAACCCAACCATAAAATGGACCACCTCTGAATGCTCACCTGCGTGGGATGCTTCTGTGGCAGGGGAGGACCCATGGAGGGGGGTGGGAAGATGGTGGAAAAAGGGTTAATGTATATACCATTTTTTGTAATTTGTAAAATTAATAAAAATTATGTTAAAAGAAAAAAAGAAAAAAAAGAAACTGAACCAGGTGAGAGCAAGGAGGGAGGTCAAATAGCAGGAATGAGTCACGGGTGTCTCTCCCTCCTGCTGCGACAAACTCCCATCCCTGCTGGTCTCCCAGAACCAGGAAAGGCATGAAGAGCAGAGGAGGAATAGGCTCCACACAGGCGCCGTCTCCAATTGCATGGGGAAAACCCTGGAGAGGAGGGGACAAACTCTGAGAAAGCCCCTGGGATTTCACACCGCTTGGATATTGGGGTGGCATGTAACCCTGCTGGCTGGGTGACTGTGAGCCAGTCACTGCCTCTCTCCGCCTAACCTTCCTCACAGGGTTGTTGTGAGGATAACATGTACTCGACCTTGAGCTCCTTGGAGGAAAGATGGAATAGTAGTGGTAATAATAATACTTTCCACTGCATGCTTGGGGTAATTCAGATTAGGACCACAGCAGAGTGGGTGCAAAGTGTTAAAGCAAAACTGGGTGAAGCAGTACATCTGGATTTTACCTCTGTGCAGTGAGCTAGTTTCCACACACTTGCACCCCTCTCTCCATCTTCCATCCATGCAAGCGAGAAGCATTATCAGACTTTAAGGGCACATTCCAGCCAAGCACAGACACTGGGGGTTCAAAGCAAGACCAGTGAGACTGCAGCCTGGGGAGAATCCTTAGGACCAGATGGAGAGGGTTGGAGGGCTACCCCCCATTCTTGAGGGTTTCCCGTTCCTGTTCTATTGCATGGCAGCAGCTCCACCAAGATCTCAATGGGAGATGGGTCTGTTCTATCACTTACCCGAGAGAGCCAGCCTGGTGTAGTGGTTAAGAGCGATAGACTTGTAATCTGGGGGACCAGGTTCGTGTCTCCACTCCTCCACATGCAGCTGCTGGGTGACCTTGGGCTAGTCACACTTCTCTGAAATATCTCAGCCCCACTCACCTCACAGAGTGTTTGTTGTGGGGGAGGAAGGGAAAGGAGAATGTTAGCCGCTTTGAGACTCCTTTGGGTAGTGATAAAGCGGGATATCAAATCCAAACTCTTCTTCTCTTCTTCTTCTTTTTTAACTTGAACTTGGAACCTCCTGCATACCCAGCAGGTCCTGCCACTGAGCCACAAGCCTCCCTATTTTTAACCAGGGCTCAGCTTCCTTCTCTCCCAAGGTGCCTCTGTGGTGCCAGGAGGTTCTGTTTGAACTCGTGACTATGGAATATTGACACAAGGGGAAGACAGAGAAGAAGTGGGGGAAGCCCCACAAGGAGCAGTTTTGAAAGGAACAACAGCCGGCTCTTTCTGCTTGAGAAACCCCTCACCCTGAGCTGCCCCTTGGTGGGCAGGAGGGAGAAAAAGGAGAAAGGAGAAAGGAGAAAGGAGAAAGGAGAAAGGAGGAGGAGGAGGAGGAGGAGGAGGAGGAGGAGAAGAAGAAGAAGAAGAAGAAGAAGAAGAAGAAGAAGAAGAAGAAGAAGAAGAAGAAGAAGAAGAAGAAGAAGAAGAAGAAGAAGAAGAAGAAAGACCAAAGGAGACCTTCCAACCTGCCCAGGGAGGGACAGGAGGCGAAGTGAGGACGTTGTAGACCAAGGCAGTTGTTTCCCCCATATGGCAGGCCTTCAGGTATGCTAGATTTATTTTCTTGGATCACCTGCAGACTGTCGCCATTTGCCACTGGGTCAAGGTACTTGGGTTAATTCACAAAGCCCTAAGCAACTGGGGCTCGAAAGACCTTAAAAATCCTTCCTGGTTCCTTATGCTCCACTGCAAGCCTTGAGATCCTCTGCTGGGGCATTTCCAGAGGTTTCCCCACACCACTGAGGTTTGGCTCACCTTTGCAAGGGTCCAGAGCCTTAAGGTGGTAAGCCTTGTCCTGTGGAACTCACTGCTAGTAGACTGAAATATACTCAGAGTCAAGAGTGAATTTCATGCTCTTTATTCAGCTCATAGTCATCAAGGAGGAGAAGAGAAGACGAATGGCTCTTTTCCCCAAACCATCTGCTTATATACATTATTTACACAATGGGCCTTGCGTGATTGGCTACTTCAGGGCTACACCTGTGGGCCAATTATATTATGGATTGACTTCTGCCTGCAGCCTGATTGGCTGCTCCTACAGGCCAATCAGGTAGCAGATTCACTTCTGCCAGCCGCCTGATTGGCTGCTCCAGCAGGCCAATCAGGTTGCGGATTCACTTCCACCTGGAGTTGGATTGGGTAGCTCCCGCTGATTCTGAATCCTATTGTTCTAGGATTCAGCTCAGTACATAACACCCCTCCCCTCTAAGTTCCAGTCCTGCCCGGGAAGTTGCATTCGCAGTCCCCAAGGTCTGCTGGCCGCCTCCGTGTGCGTTGTGGCCTGGGGTGTTCCTTGGTCAGGGGTTCTGGTTCTGGCTCGTGTTCCGAGGCTGCTGGCTGTGCCAGGGCTGTCTGGTCTGGCGCCACTGAACCACTAGGTTGTAGCTCTGGTTCCGGTGTCCTTCCAGCCTCGGGGCGCCCCTCTGTGCCTACTGCTTCTGCTTCCCCTGCCCACCCCTCTCGCTCTACAGGCCTCACTGCCCTGCTGTCCCCTTGGGAGCCCTCTGTCCCACTCTCCTCCCGGGTTCCTCCTGGGAATCGTCGCCGTAGCTGGTCGCAGTGGCGGCGCCAACATTGCCCCCCTTCCGTTAGTACCTCGTACGACACGGGACCGGTCACCTTGGTGACTGTTGCGGGTACCCATGCTGGGCCTGCCCCAAAATTCTTTGCATACACTGGGTCCTGGGCCACAAATGTCCGGGGGTTCCTGCCTTTCCCCACCACTACCTCATCCTGAGCTCTGTCGGGGTGAAGTCGGTCCAGTCTATTTGCAAGGCGCCGGCCCATTAGTAATTCAGC
Organism: Zootoca vivipara; assembly: GCF_963506605.1. Classification (NCBI taxonomy): domain Eukaryota; kingdom Metazoa; phylum Chordata; class Lepidosauria; order Squamata; family Lacertidae; genus Zootoca; species Zootoca vivipara. The sequence continues at coordinate 28,253,109 of NC_083292.1, read as the reverse complement.
TGGGCTCCGGCCCGTCGTTGTGCTTGGGGTGCTGTGCTGTGCTAGAAGAAATGCGGCAAGGCGGTATTCCCAGTCCCCTTGTGTCATGCGGCGGAGGCTGTCCTTGGTGGTCCGCACCATGCGCTCCGCTTGGCCATTGGTGGCAGGGTGGAATGGTGCTGAGCGGATGTGGCAGATGGCGTTCTGCGCTGTGAAGGTCTGGAACTCCTCTGACGTGAATGCGGTTCCATTGTCCGAGACGAGGGTGTCAGGGAGCCCGTGGGTCGCAAACAGCTTACGTAGTACCCGGATGGCTGCCGCCGTAGAAGTGGATGGTACCAGTGCGACCTCCAGCCATTTGGTGTAGGAATCCACCACTATGAAGAATGTTTTTCCCTGGAAGGGGCCAGCGAAGTCCACGTGCAAGCGTGACCATGGATGTCGGGCGGACTCCCAGGGCTGGACTGGGGCCCTTGGGGGATCCGGGCGGGATTCTTGGCAGGTCTGGCAGTGTTGGACCCAGGCCTCTATCTCTCTGTCAATCCCCGGCCACCACACATAACTCCTGGCAAGGGCCTTCATCCTCACTACCCCTGGGTGTGTCTCGTGTAGGGCTGTGAGGACCCTTTTGCGGAGGGGCTGGGGAACAACGACCCTGCTTCCCCATAACAGGCACCCCTTGTGGGCCGACAGTTCATGTTTGCGGTTTGTGTAGCCAGCGAATTCTGGCCCGGGGCTGCTGCTGGGCCATCCTCGCCACACCCAGTCCAGGACCCGGGAGATGACCCTATCTTTTGTGGAATGGTGCGCAACTTCTTGTGCCTGAATGGGTCGGTCGGGAAGCAGCTCCAGGGTCATAACCTCTTGCGCAGGCGCTGGGTCGGGGCCTGTTTCTGGTAGTGGTAGCCTGCTGAGGGCGTCTGCGTGGCCCATCGCCTTCCCAGGGCGGTGGATTAGTGCATACTGGTAGCCGGCAAGGAAAATTGACCACCTGAGGACACGTGGAGACAACACTTGGGGGGTCTGCTTCTCAGGGGCAAACAGGCCAAGCAACGGCTTGTGGTCAGTCACTATGGTAAAGGGCCGCCCGTACAAGAAATCATGGAATTTTTTTACGCCCTTCACGATTGCCAGACCCTCCTTGTCAATCTGTGAGTAGTTTCGTTCGGCTGCAGCAAGCGTCTGGGAGAAGTATGCCACCGGCACCTCTCTTCCATCCGGGAGTTGGTGTCCCAGGACAGCGCCGATGCCATAGGGAGAGGCGTCGCATGCCAGCACCACTGGCAGCCTCTCGTCAAAGTGTGCTAAGACCGAGTTCGAGACGAGCAAGTCCTTGACTGCCTGGAATGCGGCCCTTTGTCGCTGGCCCCACACCCAAGGGGCCCTTTTATCTAGGAGTCTGTGTAGGGGCTCCGCTACCGCTGCCTTATGGGGAAGGAAGGCATGGTAAAAGTTCAATAGTCCCAAGAATGACTGAAGTTCGGGCTTGCTCTTGGGCGCTGGGGCCTCACAAATGGCCCGTACCTTGTCACCGGTTGGATGGACCCCTTCTGCGTCCACCTTAAATCCCAGAAAGTCCACCTGCGGCACTCCCAGTAAACACTTTTCCCGCTTCACCTTGAGGCCCGCCGTCTGGAAACGGTGCAGGACGGAGCGGAGGCGGTCCTCAAATTCCTCTGGTGTGGGCCCGGCGATCAGTACATCATCGAAGAAGGGGGTGACGCCAGGAATCCCTTTAAGGAGAGAGTCCATTAGATTCTGGAATATGCCTGGTGCCACGCTAACGCCAAATTGCAGCCGCTTAACTCTGAATGCCCCTCTGTGCGTCACAATCGTCTGAGCCTCTGCTGTGGCTTCGTCCACAGGCAACTGTTGATACGCTTGGGCCAAGTCCAGTTTGCCAAAGATTTTTGACCCAGCCAGGGTGGCGAGGACATGGCTGACCACTGGCACTGGGTATGCATGGGCCGTGAGAGCCTTGTTTATGGTGCATTTGTAGTCTGCACAGATGCGGACCGAACCGTTAGGCTTGACGGGTGTGACAATTGGAGTTTCCCAGGGGGCGTTGGGCACCGGCTCCAGCACTCCTTGCTCCACGAGCCGGTCCAATTCCTCGTCTATGCGGGGTTTCAGGGCGAACGGGACCCGGCGGGCCTTGTGCCTGATGGGTCGTACAGCGGGGTCCAGCTGTAGGGCAATGGGGGGTCCTGTATATCGTCCCAATGCCCCATTGAAAACCCCTGGAAACTCTTTGCATATGGCGTCCACGTCCACTTGTAAGCTAGTGCGGTTCACCCCGGTAACGGCTAGCCCCAGAGGTCCAAACCATGCCAGTCCCAGTAAGCTAACGTAGGGGCCCTTAACTACCAGCAAGTCCAATTGTTGCTTTTGCCCTCGATATTGCACCCTGAAGGTCCCCACCCCCATAGTAGGGACCTTACGTTTCTGGAAGTCCCGGAGGGTGAATGGGGCCGGCCTTAGTTTGGGACCCCCATTAGGGCACAGTTCCCTTAATGTTCGGGCTGAGATTATGGATAGAGTTGAACCCGTGTCCAGCTCCATGCGGCATGGGGCTCCCTCTATCTGTACCTCTATATAAATTTTCTCTGTGCTGGGATGGGGCAACTGGAATACCTGGTAGTCCGTGATCTCCGTCGAGTTGCCTTGGTGCATGGTGCCGTGTGACCTGGGGCTCCTGGGTCGGTCATCTGATGCTTGTCGACGGGTGAGTCGAGCCCGACACACCCGGGCGATGTGTCCCAATTTTCTGCACTGCCTGCACTCTGCGTTGCGGAAACGACAGGTCCTCCTCTCGTGGTTCTCCCCGCAGCTTGCACAGTTCCCTCCTTCTCGTCGAGGCTGCTGTGGTGTGTGTGCTGCTTGAGTGCGCCGCTGTACTCGGTGTACTTCCTCCCTGTCAGATTCGGATTCGTCGGTGAGGTCTTCGTGGTAGACCCTCGGTTGGGATGGCGGGGCCGGTCGTGCCTCTTGCGTTGACCTCTCGGCGGCTTCGGTTGCCAGGGCTTCCTCCAGAGCAATCTGGAACGTGAGGTCTTTTTTGGCGTAGAGGCGTCGTTGCAACATCTCGTCCCTCAGGCCACCGACGAGGCGGTCACGAAGCATGTTCTCCAATTCTGAGAAGTTGCATAACCGGGCGGCTTGGCGGAGGGAGGTCACAAACCCAGTTATGGTTTCCCCCGGGGCTTGCCGCTTTGCGTAGAAGGCATTTCGTCAAGCTACCACCGAGGGCTGTGGTGAGAAGTGCTCCTTCAGCCGTTCCATTATTGTTTTGTAAGAGACGGTAGCGACATCTCTAGGTGCAAGGAGAGCCCGGGCGATTTCAAACGTCTCCTCTCCACAGACGCTGAAGAATGTCGCCCTCTTCATGGCATCGTTGGTGACTTCTTTCGCTTGCAGGAGGAAGTTGAAACGGGCGGCGTACCCTTCCCAGTCTCCTGATGCTGGTTTGAATGGCGAGAAGCTGCTGTCGGTTGCCATTCTGGGTTCCTTGGGTCCTGGAGCTGAAGCCTGGATGCACGGTGCGATGCAGCGGTGCAGCAGGTGGCGGTGCTGCGGTGCAGTGCGTGGTGGCGGTCAGCTCAGCAGGATCCCACCTTCGTCGCCAGTGAAATATACTCAGAGTCAAGAGTGAATTTCATGCTCTTTATTCAGCTCATAGTCATCAAGGAGGAGAAGAGAAGACGAATGGCTCTTTTCCCCAAACCATCTGCTTATATACATTATTTACACAATGGGCCTTGCGTGATTGGCTACTTCAGGGCTACACCTGTGGGCCAATTATATTATGGATTGACTTCTGCCTGCAGCCTGATTGGCTGCTCCTACAGGCCAATCAGGTAGCAGATTCACTTCTGCCAGCCGCCTGATTGGCTGCTCCAGCAGGCCAATCAGGTTGCGGATTCACTTCCACCTGGAGTTGGATTGGGTAGCTCCCGCTGATTCTGAATCCTATTGTTCTAGGATTCAGCTCAGTACATAACATAGACGATTTGGCAGAAACCATCCCTTTCTTCCTTCAGATGCCTTCTGAGAATGGCACACCCTCCAACATTTCTCTGATGAAAATAGGGATATCGTATTCAACGATAACAACAACAACAATTTTATTATTTATGCCCCACCCACATAATAAAACATTGAAAAACTTCCCTATACAGTGGGTGGGTGTGCTTCAGATGTCCTCTAAAGGTTGTATAGTTACAGTACTTATCTCCTTGGTTCGGGGGTCCAATAACTCCATACCCTTCTTCTTCTTCTTCTTCTTCTTCTTCTTCTTCTTCTTCTTCTTCCTCTTCCTCTTCCTCTTCCTCTTCTTCTTCTTCTGCGATCACTCATAGCCAAGTAAGACTGTCTTCCATAAACACAGTTTTAACAATGAGTCCATAAGTGACTGTGGAGGCCAATTCTGGATCCGCACGTCCTTTCACAGTGGGGACATTGGTTTCCGGGTGGGAGTTGATCACGGTGTGGATTTGCCAAGCGTGCCTTCCTCTTAGAATGTTTCTCCCTTCCGTCCTAAGATCGAGTGTCTTCAAAGCCCCATTTACCTGATGAAAATAGGGATGCCCTAAGGAAAAGTGGGACATTCCAGGATCAAATCAGAAACCAGGACAGCTTCTGCAAATTCAGGACTGTTCCTGGAAAATAGGGACAGTTGGAGGGTCTGGAACGTCACCCTTTTCAACGTAGGCTTCCTTTGCAATATTAATTTTCTCATTTTTTTAGCTCATCGGCATTTAACAGTGGATGCTTCTTGCTGGTTTTATTCTTAGATATTGTAATGCTGCCTTGATATGTTTTTATGAAAGTAGAAATTAATAAATGTTTTGCAGGAGGAATTTAAGGTTTGTACAATTAAAATACATTTAAGTGCTTTGATGCAATGAATCTACTTTACACACACACACACACACACACACACACACACACCAGATTTTTTTGGAGTTGGAAATGTGATGGGGAGATGAATGGATGGATGAGCGAATGATTGGTAAGATGTGTAAGCAGATGTGCAAGCAATCTTCCCACAAGCCAAACAGAATGAATGGCTATTAGCCACAGTGGCTATACACTACCTCTGTTATTGGAGGCAGTGTGCCAGTTGCTCAGAATCACAAGTGGAGATTTCTCTGTTATGCTCAGGTCCTCCTTGCAAGCTTCCCAGAGGCATCCGGTTGGAAACAGAGAACAGGATGCAGAGCAAGATGGGGCTTCGGCCTGATCCAGCAGTCAGGCTCTTATGGTCTTACGAATGCTCAGTAAAGACAGGGCATTGCCTAATCTCCACATAGGCACTGTGCAGGCAAATTGAGACAAATGCATACCCCACAAGTGTCCCGAAAAAACCGGGACATCCTTTTTTAATCACGAGAGAATAGTCGCCATTTTGGATGCTGCGATCTCGCACAATTTTGCAGTGTGATTTCCCCCTGAAAAATGTGGGGGGGGGCCAGGTCAAGAGCCTCATGCTCTACTGACCGAGCTATCACGGTGAAGCTTTTCCTAAAATTGTATGAGAAAAGGCTTAACCTGTTGAACTTCCACTTAGAAAATAAGACAGAAGCAAGAAAAGTGCATTGAAGGGGGAAGTTGAAACAGGAGCTCTTTAGGAAGTCAGGGATTTATATCGCCTGGTGTCCAAACAGGAATTGCATCAAGCACAGCTCTGACTTCACTCATTGGCTAAAATGTCTGACAAGTGGAACAGGCAGGTTGTCTCATTTCACAGATATCTGCACATTTTGCTTCGCAACTGTTTTTCTACGGGGACTAGAGACTTACTTTTTTTTGAAGGCTCAGAGTTGGAGCGGGGGTCTATCTGGTCATGTTGCTTACTTCTGTCTCCATTCCTCTCCTTCCAGGTGAAGTCCTTGGGCTGAAGGACAGTCTGCAACTGCCACTTCCTTTTAATCTAAGGTGGCCATCAGAAGAAAAAAAGGACCTTGTCCCACAAACCAATGTGGTTGTCTTCCTGGAACCCTTTCCTAGATGGTGGCCAGGAGGGACTTCACAGCGACACCATGAACATCTCAATCAACCCACTATCTCCAAACGACACCCTGGAACCCACCAAGCCTTCGTCAGAAGATGGGCACTCTCTTTGGGAGGTGGTCTTGATCATTTTGACGACGGGGATCATCTCCTTTGTCACTGTGGTGGGGAACCTTCTAGTGATGGTCTCTTTCAAGGTCAACCGGGAGCTGAAGACAGTCAACAATTACTTCTTGCTCAGCTTAGCTGGTGCCGACCTCATCATTGGAGTCATCTCCATGAACTTGTACACCACCTACATTGTCATGGGGCGGTGGGCGATGGGCAGTGTGGCCTGCGATTTGTGGCTGGCCCTGGACTACGTTGCCAGCAACGCGTCTGTCATGAACCTGTTGGTCATCAGCTTTGACCGCTACTTCTCCATCACCCGCCCGCTCACCTACAGGGCCAAGCGGACACCCAAGAGGGCGGCTGTTATGATAGGCTTGGCGTGGCTGATCTCCATTATCCTGTGGGCACCCGCCATCTTGTTCTGGCAGAACTTTGTCGGCAAGCGGACGGTCCCCGAGGACGACTGCTACATCCAGTTTTTCTCTGTGCCGATCATCACCTTCGGAACGGCCATAGCGGCCTTCTACCTCCCCGTCATCATAATGGTGGCTCTCTACTGGAAGATCTTCCAGGAGATCCAGAAGAGAGCCAAGGAACTGTCTGGACTACAGGGCTCAGAGTTTGGGTACAAACCCCAAGCTGCCTCCAGAATACCCCTAAACAGTGGCAGTGGGGGCAGCAGCAGCAGCAGCTCGGAGCCATCCCACGCTGTTGCAGCTTCCTCGGCCGTGGCTGTCCTTCCTCTGCAGACATGCTGCTTTCCCGCTGGGCAGAGGGCCAAGGGCCTGTTCATAGACCAAAGCAGCAATGGCAGCTGGAACAACACGGAGGACGAGGAAGTGGAGGAGGCCTCTGCTGACTCCTTGACGTCATCCGAGGGCGAGGAACAGCCCTTCGAAGTCCACACCATCTGCTCAGCAGTCATACACCTGCCCATGATCAGCACCGTCCTGCAGCCACCGCGTCCAGGTCAGTGCCGAGATCCCAAGGCAGCGCCTGGTAGGAACTGGGCGGGCGGAAAGGTCCTCGTCGGGATCCCAAGGCAACCTCCGGTCATGGAGAACAAGCTCAAGAAAGCAGCAATGCCACCACTGATGGAGAAGACTCCAGCAGCGGCCAAGAGCCAAGCCTTCAGGAGGAAGAGGAGGAAGAATCGTGTCTCCAAAAGGAAAACACTCTCGCTGATGAAGGAGAGGAAAGCAGCCCGGACGCTCAGCGCCATCCTTTTGGCCTTCATCATCACCTGGACCCCCTACAACATCATGGTGCTGGTGTCGACTTTCTGCCAGGGATGCATCCCCAAAGGCCTTTGGAAACTGGGGTACTGGCTTTGCTATGTCAACAGCACCATCAACCCCATGTGCTACGCCCTCTGCAATAGGTCGTTCCGGACCACCTTCCGGATGCTGCTGCAGTGCCGTGGGGGCCGGCGACGCTAGAGGGAGAAGGGAGCAACTCCCAGGTGGCGCCAGTCCATTGAGCAGGGGGCACAAAGACCTCGGCGTGGTGCATAAAATAAGGAAGGGCAAACGGAGAGCGGGATGGAACAGAAATCCTTCCCAGTTTTAGGGCTAGGTATTTATATTTTGGAAGGATAACCATGATATGCCTGGGTATGTTTACAGAATTCAGCACTGCAGAGGCACAGAGGTGGTCTGCCCCTTAATGGATGCTTAAATATATATATATACTTTTAAGCTCAGAAGACATTTTGCTCCTAAGAACATAAGAACCACTGGGATACTCCATCCTAGACCAGGACATGAAGGCTTCAACCACCTAGACCCCCAAAATCTGGTATTCAGAAGTAGGCTGCCTGTGAATAAATTTATTCCAGAAAATAAAGTGTTCCTCTGTCAACTTCTAGGCCACCACAAATTCTTTGCAAAAGGAATAAATGAGTAAGCTGTAGGGAAGGTGCAGAGCGAATCAGTGTCCCTTCGTTCCTCAGATTTTGAAATTTATAGGCTTGTTGGCAGAGACTTTATGAGAGAGGGAAAACCATAGGTGTATCCAACTAAGTTCTCAGGCCAGACCCAATGGAATGAATGGATGTAAGCTACACTAACACTAGCTACAACCCTATGCACATGATTCCTGTTTGCCTTGCTCACTGTTTCTGTTGTAACAAGGACAATAAAACGAGTGCTTTACAAATCCTTTGCAGAACGGTGAAAGTTGTTGGGTGTATATAGCCTGGAAAAGAGAAGGGGAGACAACAATAGTCTTCAGCAAGTCCGTGTCATGCAGAGAATGGAACAGACTTACTGTTGTTTGCCTCTCCAGAAGGCAGAACTGGGAGCAATGGGTGGAAATTGCAGGGAAGCTGTTTTGAACTAAAGATTAGGAGAAATTTTACAGTAATGGAAAGAGGTATGCAGCAGAGGAACAGAACAGGCTGCCCAGGAAGATGGCAGGCTCTCCTTTGCTGAGGACATCTGAGCAGAGCCTGGAGAGTTATATTTCAGGGGGCGTTTTAGCTGCATCCAACAACAGTGTAGTATAGTGGTTAGGGTGCTGGACTAAGACCTGAGAGACCAGGGTGCAAATCCCCACTCATTCATTTCAGTGCACGGGTTCACCTTGGGACAGGTACTCACTCTCAGTCTAACCTACCTCACAGGGTTGTTGTGAGGATTAAAATGGGGGGGGGGAATTGTGTATGCTACCTTGAGCTCTGTGAAGGAAACATCTAACGATTTTATTTAACGATTCTATGAACTTGCTTCACCTTTTCAAGACAAAACCGAAAAAGCATGCAATCTTAATGTCATCCATGATTACAAATAAGGCAGTGGCCCAATGAAAGAAGTTTGAGTTACTTAATCCACCGGGCATCCATTAAATCTGCATAAATGTACAGTGATTTTGAAGGGAACGCGAGCTTCGTGGGCTTCAGATAACGCAGGGATCTGCAACGTGGCACCTATGGGCGCAAGGATAACTTTGAGATCTTCTCCTGGTGCTTGGGGTGCCTCTGCCCCCTCCCCCTCCCAGTACCCCCTTAGTCAAGAGGTAGGGAAGCTCCCATGGAAAGTACATAGAGCTGAAGGAGGAAGTTGAAAAAGCAACATTCGTTTCTGCTTCCTCTTTCAACTCTTTGAACTTTTCAAGGCTCAGATTAATTCTATTGTGTCTAACCTTCACCCAGATGACTGGGAAATATAAGGAGTGTGTATTCTTTCCTTCTATGTCTCAGGAACGGGCTGATCCAGGAAGCAGGGAGAGAACGGACCATTGGAGGTGGCACCCATGGCACTCCCTGAAAAATCCAAATGTGCCCATGGGCCTAAAAGTGTTGGCAAGCCTCGAGATTATGCATGTACATTTTGCAACACTCACTGTCCTAGAAAATGTCTTCCTTCCTGTGCCAGCATGATGGGGAAGGCGTGTTTTATTGTGCTGTCTGCCTTCTGCGCTGTATTAAAAAGTAATATTAAAAATAAAACATATTTTTGTTAAAGATGGTGCTGCCAAATTAATCTGGGATGCCTTTTTTTAGTTGATGGTCCACCTCTGGCAAAGCTGGAGGAGAGCAGTTTAGCTACTCCTGGATTAAGGAGACAGTGTTTGGACAACACACTGGGGGAAAGGCTTACACTGCCCCTTGGTGGCTGCAGGAAAGCCTTGCAACATTCAGGAAACACACAGGATTTTGCAGAGGGGAACCCCAAGCTGAGCCTGTAGGCCAGGCATCCCCAAACTGCGGCCCTCCAGATGTTTTGGACTACAATTCCCATCATCCCTGATCATGGGAGTTGTAGGCCACAACATCTGGAGGGCCGCAGTTTGGGGATGCCTGCTGTAGGCCATGCTCATTTTCCCTGCAAGGCACATCAGCGCAGGTTCCCCTTCCCTTGAGGTTTCTATTTTTAAAGCTGAAAGAGCACAGGCACCCATGGCAAATGGAAAGGGCTGTAGTGTTGCTGCAGTGAAAGCAGCCTGCAAGCTAAGTGTCCCAGGTTCAATTCCTGGACAGATTTTCACCCACATGGGCAAATTGGTTTCCATTTCTGGGAACCTCTAGATCGGCGTTTCCCAAACTTGGGTCTCCAGGTGCTTTGGGACTACAACTCCCATCAGCCCTAGCCAGCAGGACCAGTGGTCAGGGATGGTGGTAACTGCAGTCTTCGTAACATAGTTGCTCCATCCCCACGATCATTTTGGTTGCCCTTTTCTGAAACTTTTTCAGCTGGTGAGGCACCCAGAACTAAGCACAGCATTCCAAATGTGGCTGCACCACTGATTCGTATAACGGCATTATGATATCAAGAGTTTTATTTTCAATTCCTTTCCTAAGGATCCCTTAGAATAGAATTTGCCTTTTTCACGGCTGCTGAACACTGGGTTGACACCTTCATTATGCACCTAGGTCTCTCATTCCTGGTCTGTCACTGCCAGTTCAGACCCCATGGAAGTAGATGTGAATTTAAGGGGGGGGTTTCACCCAAAATTCATCACTTTATCCTTGAATTGCATTTGCCATTTTTTCACAGTGTGGGGGGTGGGTGGTCCTTTTGGAGCTCTGAAATCTTTTTAACAACTCTGAACAAGTTAGTGTCATTAGCAAAGTTGACCACCTGACTGCTCACTCCTAGCTTTAGATCGTTTATGAACAAGTTAAAAAAGCACAGGTCCCAATACCAATCCTTGGGGGACTCCACTTTCTGGTCCCTTCCAACTCTACCATTCTGATTCAGATTCAATACTTCTCTCCATTTGGAGAACTGCTCATTTATTCCTACCCTTTGGCTTCCTGAAAGCAAACTCCCCTAATTGCATCAAACCCAGAAAAATCCCAGAGAGCCAGATGATTGTTGGACAGAGAAACCGGAGAGCGCTTTCTGTGTAAAAATGATTTATTCGCTAATGCTTATTACAATACCTTAAAATAAAACAGAAAAGCTAAAACACACTTTAGCTTCAGCTGCAATTTTAAAAAAATGTGTGGGGGGGTGAAGAGCCTCAGCATACCATAACCAATTCCAAACCTAAAAAATAAAATTATCAGCATAATTAATTAATTGCCTGGGGAGAGGGAGAAACATAGCCACCAATTCATTGTAAAACTGGCAACAGCTGGGCAGGACAGCATCCAGGTGCAAGGAGCTGCAGAATCAACTTGTGGCCCCCCAAAAATGGGGGGGGGGGTGTGAGGTATTCTGACCAGCTTCTGAGTGCTCAAGGAATAGAAGGGATGTGGGTTTGAAAACCTAAGGCCCACCCCTCCCCAAGATGCAGAGAGCACTGAATCAAAGCCTGCTTTAAAAAGAAAAAAAAGAACATGGACCATGTTCTTATATACCCTTCCCAATTCCCCTTCCCTCAAACCAACAGATCTAACCTGAGCATAAAATACCCATAATGCAACAGTGCTTCGTGGTTTTTTAAAAAAAGCCCCCCCCCCAAAAGCAACTTTCAACCCACCCCCACAGACAAAAGACTGCAATAAAGTAATTAGTCCAAACAAGCCATTTTGGTGTTTATTCGGGTTGTGAGTTTTAAGACACGGGTGTGATGCTTTGAACAAGGGCATGCCCCCATCTGGGGTTGGGACAGCAACTCCCCCCCCAACGCAAGGTTTGCCCCCCCCACCCCTTCATTAACAGGCCGCCTCTACCTGTTCCCTCCTACCCAATCCCAACCAGCTATGGGAGAGAAATCAAGTGCAAGCTTAAAGAAGCCAAAATGGCTTCCCTGTGTGGGGTTGCGGCCCCCCAAGGGGATCCAGGGCTGTAAGTGCACAATGACTCCACCTCTCTTGACATCCCTTACAGACTCAACGGGGAGTCTGTGGACCTTTTTAATCCTGAAAGCCTCTAGTCCACATGGCATAGCGAATGAGGGCAGGGGTGGGTGGGTGAAAGCTTCCGTTTTGGTTCCCAAAGTGCCTCTTTCCCCTTCCAGAGGCCAAATACGGCCCCACCAAGACCCACCTTAGCTAGCAGGGTAGTGAGAACAAAGGCAAGGATGGCACCCTTCCTGCGGTTTGGCTGGGGGTGTGGCGTCCAACTTCCAGCAGCTCCGGCAGCCAGCAAGGCCAATGGGTCAGAGATTATGATGGGTGCCATAGCCCAACAACATATTTTGGGGGGGGGATCAGTTCCCCACCCCTGCCTTAGGGAAAGGCGAGGCAAGAGGCTGCAGTGCCCACTCACAGGATGGATGTTAACTCGGTGAGGCAAGCTATTCTAAAAAGAACCAGCCCCCTCTGCTTTGCCAGTCCCCCTGAGTCTTCATGTATTGCCTCTGCAAAGATGCGGGCAGAGAAGGGGGAGTGCATTTTGGGGGAGTGCAAGAGGATGTATGACTGGGGTAAGGGGCTTTGGAGGTAGGTATGAAGTCAATTTTTTAAAAAAACAGGCACATCATTAGTATATTACACAGAACCCTATTCCAGAGAAAAACACCTCTCCTCCCCAAATGGGGTGCCATACAAAACAAAGGGGGTTAGGGGGAAGACAGGTGGAAATTTCCAAGGAAGATTTTCAAAATGTCACTTCTTATTAAGGACCGATTCCTCCAGAGAGTGGGGGGTGGGGAGGTGAAGAAGGCAGCCAAAGGGGAAGGCAGGACGGATGCAGAAGAGAGCTTCCGTTCTTGAAAGGGAGGAGGCTTCCGCATGCTTGTTTACTTCTCCTTGGAGAGCAGCCCAAAGGTATAAGGGCTCGCCCTCCACCTGCAGACACGCACACAGAGAATGTGGGAAATCAGGACTCAGCAAATAGGCATCAAGTGAGGCTAGGGAAAGGAAACAAAGAAGTGACCCGCACAGGCAACCCCAGAGATCTGTGGCCAACGTCCCCAGAGAGGCACGTAGCACAGGGGGGAGACCAGGCAACTTTGGGAGGATTAACTCCTGCCAACAAGCCCTGCTCCGGGGAAGAAGGAGCTGCTGGCCCTCCATTCATCCACCTCCGAGCAACTCACCTATTCCTGTAGAGGCCCATATGGTGGGAGGAAGATACGAGGGGAAATGTAAAATGGTGCCAGGACTGGAAACGTTCCCCCGAGAATTAAAAACATACTAAAACCCACCATGGCACAGAAATGCTGTCAACACCCCATGGGTTAAGGGCTTGCAAAAGAGAGGTGGGGGGAAGTGCTGGAACCCTCTCTCTGCTCTAAAGAAGACTTTTCCCCCAATCCCAATTCCCCACCCCGACACAACCCCTGGTTAAAAATATATTTATATAGCCTTGTGTACGTGAAAACAAGGAAGGAGGCAATGGTGTTTCGTGTTAACAATGGGAGGGTTCTTTGGGTCAGGATCCAGCCTCCATCAGGACAAGGGGAAGCCTCAAAAGATCTTCCCTGACTGAGGTAAACGAAGTCACTTTGTTTTCGCACCTGCCTGAGCCAAGTCCTGGTCCACACTGTTGAAGGCCAAAGGTAGGTTTTCCATTGGACAGTGCCTTCCCAGGGTTCTCTCGGGTCTAGGAGGCTGCTCCAGACCAGAACCAGATCCACTTGTAATTATATCAGGGACAAAACCACTTTCTAATGGAGAGGGTGACCAAGGACTGGGAGGGAGCTTATAAGCCCTGTGAGTAGTATCAAGAGTCCTCATGGTGGTTTTGCGTTTTAAAAAAGTTTTTAAAATTGCTGGCTCTGCTTTCGGAGACATAGAAGCCTGCAGATCAGCTGTTGATTCAATAGCACAATGTTAGTGAGATGAGAAGGAGTCGCCTCCTCCCAGCAAGCCCAGTTCGGTCAGGATATATTTCTATATATATATATTTGTCCTTGAGTATTAAGGCCGTAGATATGATGATCTGTTTGGTGCTTCTCAGCCAGCCTGGAGGCAAGTGAGGAAAGGGCATGGAGAGTCCTCCCTCCCATGAGAGCAGGGAGAGAGAGAGAGAAAGAGAAGTTCTAAACCCAAAAACCGCTGTGCAGAGGAAAACGGAGAGAGCTGGCAGGGGCTGGATCCGACTGGTGAAGGAGACACTGACCAAGAGTGGGAGGCAGCATAGGAAAAAGACTAAACCAAGAAAGGGAAAAAGAGCCCGGCAAGGTAGTGGACAACTGGCGGTTCCTCTTTCAAGCTCCCTTTCTTCTCTGCTGCCCCAGCGCCCATCAGGAGGAGTTCTGGTTCTGATAGATGGAGGCTTTCTCCTTCAGCAAGTCCAGACACAGGTGACAGCTCCAGCTTCCTGCAACAGAAAAGAGGGGGGAGGGATAAGACATGTATTGCAGCAGTGGGAGAACCAGTGGCTCTCTGGAGGACGTTGGACATGAACTCCCAACAACCCCAACCAGCATGGCCAATCATTATGATGAACTGGAGTTGTAGCCCAGCAACATCTGGGAGGTGCCAGGTGACCTATCTTTGAGCTGCTGTTAAATTTGGGTGAGAGATGCTGCACAAGCAAGTCTTGTTCACTCCAAAAGTGATACGCTTTGTTCAAAAGTTCACTCAGTGATACTCTGAGAAGGGCCGCTCTCCCTGATCGTAAACTACAAGATGGGACATACTGAGAAAGGGGCTCCATTAAGTACTTGGTTATTTTAGCGTAATATCGAATTTATCCTGTGCTTATTAATTGCTGATTTTGCCCTTTTTGAATTTAATGATATGTTTTGAAACACGAAGTTGTTCCAAATGGTGTATGTTCTGATAATAAGTTAATGTTTATTGTGAGCCACCAAGGTCACAGTGGAAAAGCAACATATAAGCAAACTAAACTTAAGCATAGCAGACAGTGGTGCACACAAGAGTGTCATTTTGTCCACCTCCTTGTTTACAGGTATGTGACTTGTCCTCTCTGGAGTATGTGGGATGCATTATAGCTACACTAGACACACACACTGTACACCAGCAGAACTTGACGCCACATCAGAGGTGTCAGGGATGAGAACCAGAATCTTCCATGAGTGAAATGTGTGCTCCGCCCCAAACCTACAGCTCCTTCTACTGGTCTTACAGTAGACAGGCAGTCTGTGGGCCTTGACCAACTAGGCCTCGGAAAAGGCTGAGCTGTGACCTGCGACTCAAAAGAAGTGATGTAAAGATTAAACAGGCGATTTAAGATTAACACAGGCTACCTTTGGCTGTGGGCCTGTTGCCGGAAGCATCTTTTCAAAATCCCAAGTCAGCGCCTGCTCAGGAAATGAGTCAGCAAACTGCCTGCTACAAGTCACCAGCGTTTTGCCATGTCATGCTACATGCAAACTTTTTCTTTTATATAATTGGCACGCTAAGGTAGGTTTAAAATCCCAAAGCATAAAAAAAGAAAAATCCTATTTGATTTGTTATGCAGAATGAGGCCCAGAAGGAAATTTTCTTCTTCTTCTTTTACTCAATTTAAATTGCAGGCCAGTTAATTACAAAACAGGTAAGCAAGCAGTGCAGAGCATCCTTTTATTCTATGCCCCCAAATAGGATGTTGCCTTATACAGAGTCCACCGAGCTCAGCAATATCTACACTGACCGGCAGCAGCTCTCCAGGGTTTCAGGCAGGGGTTTCTCTCTCCCAGCCTTACCTGGAGACACCAGAAATTGAACCAGGGCTTTTTGTCTACAAAGCAGTCACTCTTTATCACTGAACTATGGCCTCCAGGATTACCACTGCAAAAACCAGGAGAAACTCAAATTCGCACAAAGGTGGGAAGAGGCAAACGGGGAAGCAGAGAAGTACTCACCTTCCGGTGGTTCTGACATGGGCGGAGTGAGGCAGTACATATGGTAGCCACGGTCACAATCATCACAGAAGAGCAGCTGGTCCTAAGCAGGATGGAGAATGAGGAAAAGCCAGAAAAAAGGAGAACGCAAATTATTCCACTTCTTTTCAGAAAGGGAGAAAATCTGCCCTCTGCCCCTAAAAATCAAGCCGTTACAGTTTAATCTATCAAATTTATATCCCACCTTTGCTCCAAGGAACTTAGAGAGGAATGCCTGCCGCTGCCACCCTTCAGCCTCATGACAACCATGGGAAATAGAGATGGGGAACTATAGGCCTGGGGAATGGATGTGGCCCTCCAGGTCGTACTATCTGGCCCTCAGCACTCTCCCCCAGACGAAGCCCCTAAATGACTTTGCTTTGCACCTTCCTTGCAATCTTTTTCCTGGCTGGGAGGTACCCTTGAAATGAGGGGCGCGTGTAGAAAGCAGTCTACTGTTTTTTTTTCCAAAAAGGTTACATTGTTTGCTCCAACCACTTTGGCCTATGACCCCACCTGCCACCAGGCTTTTAATGAGATGATTTTGTTCTGCTGGAAGTGTGCTTCCTGAGACTGTAACTGGGGGGGGGGGTCCTATGAGAATGTTACAGTTCTGCACGAATTGGTGTAGTGTGGTACCTCTGGTTAAGAACTTAATTCGTTCCGGAGGTCCGTTCTTAACCTGAAACTGTTCTTAACCTGAAGCACCACTTTAGCTAATGGGGCCTCCTGCCACCGCCGCGCTGCCGGAGCACGATTTCTGTTCTCATCCTGAAGCAAAGTTCTTAATCTGAGGTACTATTTCTGGGTTAGCGGAGTTTGTAACCTAAAGTGTTTGTAACCCAAGGTACCACTGTAATATGTTTAAATTTCCAGATGCAAATTGTTTAGAGACAATTTAAAATCTAAATCTAATACAGGCGTCGGCAACCTTTCCTGCCCGTGGCCCGGAGGATTCCCACGGACTATCGTCCGTGGGCTGGACATAGGCCGCACAGGCACAGAAGCCATTTCCGGTGGTGCTGCGGACATTTTGGAAATGGGCAGCCAGCACCGAAAATCGCTTCTATGCAGCCGCAGACATGCGCAGAAGCGATTTCTGGCGCTGCGGACATTTTGGAAATTGGCAGCGCAGCATCAGAAATCGCTTCTGCGCGTGTCCACGGCCGCGCAGTAGCGATTTCCGGTGCTGGATGCCCATTTCCAAAATGTCCGCAGCGCCAGAAATCGCTTCTGCGGCTGTGTAGACGCGATTTTCGGCGCTGCTCGGCGAGTTCCCGTGCCACACTGCGCCGGTTTACCGCCACGCGCAGGGGACTTGCCAAGCAGGTGGCTCGGTTCACGGCATAGCTGCCAAGTTTCCCCTTTTCTCGCGAGGAAGCCTATTCAGCATAAGGGAATTTCCCTTTGAAAAAGGGAGAACTTGGCAGCTATGGTTCACGGGTGGCCCGTGGGCCGGATAAACGGCCTCCATGGGCCAGAGGTTGTCGATGCCTGATCCAATAAATAAATAAATACCTTGTTTTATGGATTTGTGGCAGCCTGCCTGGGGTCACGTGACAAAGGGTGGGATAGAGGTTTGGGGTTGCCTCAAAGGTTATTAGAGCAGCCCAGGAAGAGGAACAGCAATGAAGGTGGCAAGGAGAGAGGGAGATGTTGATAGCGACAAGGAGGGACATTCATGATGAAAGGACACAGGGAGAAGGGATTCAGTCATGCAAAGGGCAGGGGCAGGAGAGAGAAGGGGTACTCACATCGTTCTCAGAGGTGCCACAGATGTTACAGCACTTGCACTCAATACACTGCCAGCGGTAGGTCTTCACCGCCGCCATCATAACTGGTGTGAACTGAAGGCATGAAGGGTGCCCTGGTGGGGAGAGACAGTGGGGCAGGCATTAAGACAGGAATGTTGTGTGGGCACCTCAGCAATTGAATAAACAAAGACATCGCACCTCTTCATCACATTTGCCGCTTGTCTTTTCTCCAAAGAAAACCAGGTTGGCAAGCGTTTTGACAGGAAGAGGGAAAGCGCTACTGAATTTTAATCTCACAACGTTCACATAAGACCAAACAACAGAATATTGTAATTACTTTTGGAATGGCAAACAAAGAATGAAGAGGTTAAGGCAGTTATTATGATACACTGGGCTAGAGACTTTAGATATAATATTCAAATGTCATATTGGGAAAAATTATGGAAGGAAGAAATTAAATTTACTGCATGCTACTTGTTGAAAGAAAGTATTATGAAACTGATGTATCGTTGGTATTTGACGCTGAGTAAAACTGCAAAAATGTATAAAACGAGCTCAAATTTATGTTGGAAATGTAAGGGAATAGAGGTTACTTTTTACCATATGTGGTGGTTATGTGATAAAGTTAAAGACTTCTGGGAGATGATTTACAATGAGTTAAAGAAAATGTTTAAGAATACATTTAAAAAAAAAACAGAAGGCTTTTTATTAGGTATTATAGGTAAAGAGATACTGAGAGGAGATAAGCAATTATTTCTGTATGCAACAACAGCAGCGAGAGTACTACTAGCCCAGAAATGGAAGCAAAAAGAAGTGCCATTGAAAGAGGAATGGCAGGTGAAACTGATGGACTATGCGAAATTGACAGGAAAGATCTGAAACCAGGAAGATCAAGTATTTTTAAAGGTCTGGAATAAATTCTTACTTTATTTAAAAGATCACTCTAAAATTTTAAAGTCACTGACAGGAATGTGAAGATACTTTAATGTAAAATTACTTGTTATTTATATAATTATTTGGAAAACGTAAACGATGCAATTAATTATGGGACATGGAGGGAAGTCCAAGAGGTCAAAAGAGCCTAATAAATAGAGATGAAAAATTATTATTGTAAAGATGTAAAAAATGTGGAAAATCAGTAAAAAAAAATATAAAAAACAAAAAACAACAGACTACCCCCCCCCCCAAAAAAATGCCACTATCCGTGTATTGGACAACTTCGTCCAATACATGGAAAAATACGGTAGTTCTGGGTTTGGTCCAACACAAAAAGGCTAATGGCCACTGGCAGGTCTCTCCTGTTTCATGACTGTGTCCAACCCCCTTTTAACAAGGGGATTCAGGAGTGGCTAAGCCAAGATTCCAACACTTCAATCTTATGTTAGTCTTATATATCTGTGTGCAACTCAAGAGTAAACCCACTGAAATGATGACTTTTAGTCAAAACTCATGATCATTGATTCCAAGGGCTCTACCCTGCATAGGACTTAGCTGGATACAACCCTTGGTAGCTGTCTTAATCCATGAGGAAGATGTACTCCCCCTAGCAGCAGAAGATGGCCAAATGAGCCAATGAGGGGCAGTCAAAGCCTCTGTTGGGGCACTGACAGATGGGAAACGCACAAGCTCCTTGACAAAGATGCCAGTCTTGAAGCTTCAGAAACTGGTGTTAGGCTTAACATTGATTGGCACACCATTGGTACACCAATGTGGTCAATAGCATTGGGGCATGGGGCAAACACAATCCCTATTTATTTTATAACGTATGGCAAATGTTCATTGAACACATAAACTGTTCAGATTGCAGCAGGAATCAGTTCCAACACTCATGGGAAAATGTGGTGTGATCTTTTAGAGTAATCAAATGAAACTTTATTACATACTATGACAAAAGTCTGTAATTTTATCCGGACAAGTTGCTTGTTGTTTACTGTTGCAACAACTGTTTTCTCTAAATGTATCTTCTGTACCATGAAATTGTTTTTAAAAAATTGGTGTTGTTTTTTAAAAATAAATGCAGCTTCAGGAGGCAGCTGTAAGAGCATGCCTCCTGAGCCTACTTCATTTCTCTTGTTTAGATTCTTTTTGAAAAGGTTGTTCTTGGGACCAAAACCAACAAGCACGGGAAGGTGCAGGTGGGAAGGATCAGGAGTGGGATGCAAAGCAAACCCACAAAACCTACGTAGGACACCCATGTTCTTGGCAGGATCTGGCCCCACTGCTCCCCCTAGTTCATATACCTGATCGTCCACAGTCAGAACATGAAACCAGCTCTTCGGGTTGCCCTGTTTTCTTATTGATCTTGGAGTCTCCAAGGCAGAAGTCGCAGTAATTGTTGGGCAAGGCCAAGCCATCCGGACCTTTCTTGGCTATTGGAAAAGGGTGTTTTAATCAATGACAAGACAGTCAAAACAGAGCCCGCCTCCCCTCACTCCACCCAGACCTAGGGGGAGTTTATTATTTTTAAACTGCAGCCCAGCTTCTCTCAAAGGAAAGGGAAGGGGTGACCACAAGAGAAAAGCTTCTTGTGTGCATTCTCAAAAGCACTGTCCCATTGCCATTACAGGATACAGGCTATAGCATTACGGTGTTTCCTGCTTGGCAGGGGGTTGGACTGGATGGCCCTTGTGGTCTCTTCCAATTCTATGATTCTATGATTTCATCCTGCTGATCATTTTATGCTCACCCTGTATTCACAGCCTACTTAAAGAGAACAGCTGGCTCATACCTATGGCTCGGACATACAGTACGTAGGTCCATCCCTTCAGTCCTGGTTGTGATGGTTCCATATGCAGCTGCTCAAAGCACAGCAGGCTTGGTCACTTGCTAGCACATGCCACCATTCTGGCTGAAACTGACTCCCTTAGCCCTTCAATTGGCTCATAGAAATCCCAACATCACAACAAGACAGTTAAGTGTGGGACTCGCACTAGGTCTATCCTTTTTTCCAGGGCAAATCTTGAGATCCAATTTAAGCTGAGGTAGAGGAGAACTGTTACATAAAGAGATCTTAAAGTTTAGAAAAGCCCCAGAAGGAGGAAGAAGACACTTACATTTCTGCTCCTCAGATCTCTGTGATACAGGCGTGGGGGGCTGCGAGTCTTCCTTGTCTTCCCCCTCTTCCTCAGCCAGGTGGGAGTGCGCATAGTGGTAACTCAGCCCAGGACGGTTCTTGTAACGCTTCCCACAGACTGAACAGGAAGAAAATTTTAAGGCAGACAAGACACAGGTTTGAGCTTCCCATCCCCAGAGGGGCTGTCTTCCTCCCCCTTCCTTTCGCAACAAAATTATCCCATTCTCAGACAATCTTTATCCCCTTCTCTCTCCCCCCCCACTCCAAAAAGCCCACACCGCCCATCCCCTAAATGGGCTACTGTGTCAACCTGCACAAATCTCAAAACAAGGGAGGGGGAAATATTTGCTGTTGCTCAGCACCAGAACCAGTTTTCTAAACACAGTGGTAAGTTCATGTTGTAGCACCCTTTGCGACCAGCACTCAGAATGCTCTCAAAGAATCTCCACCCCACCCCGCAACCAAACAGTAGAGGTGATAGCACACAATTGTGTATGTCTAGCACTCCAAGTAATTGAAGACTCTTAACATGCACAGCACATGTTTCTGGCCCTCATGAAAGAACAACCTGAAACCCTGTTTGTCTGGTTTCAGAAAGGGAAAAGCTAAGAGCAGATTTCTAGTGGCCAGCTTTTAGTTGCCCTGCACGGCTCTTCAGCCTTGCTGCAAGTCCACTCTTCCCCAATTGCCACCCCACCATTCCTCCACCTTCCACCCTCAAGTCCTTGGCAAAGAGAAAAGAGCAATTTGTTTGAAGATCTGGCTCTAATTCAGAATTGCATTATGGATATATAAAGGAGAGCAGGGATTAATACCCGCAGCTCAGCAACCTAGGCTGAACCACCAAAACAGCGTGCTCCAGATTTGGAAGTAGCTAAGACACAGAAACAAGGAAGTGAGCCATATATATCAAGGAACACTGCTTTGGGGGGGGGGACACGCTGGGGCTGGACATACACAAACTCACAATCTCCCATAAACACTCCAGGTCTAATCAAGTTCTGATTTGGGGGAGGGAGACAAATGTTTTCTAAAACGCATTAAGTCCAGCAAGTCTTTTGCACAGCGACTGGAAAGCCAATTTGCAGGGGAAAAGTAATGGCTCTCTTAAGGGCTGTGTAAACACAGCTGATTAAGTAGGGAGCCTGTGCTGGCAGGCTCCCTCCACAGAGGCAGTGGTTGCTATATGCTGCTTCCAAGGAGGCTCAACATAGCTTACAAAAAAAAGCCCACTTTGTGGAGCAGTTGCAGGAGGAGAAAAAACAACCTCCGTCCTCTTTCCTTGGGCTGTGGTTCCAAAGTAGCTCTCCTCTCTCTCTCTCTCTCTCTCTCTCTCTCTCTCTCTCTCTCTCTCTCTCTCTCTCACACACACACACACACACACACACACACACACACACACAGTGCAATGTTCATGAAATACTGGGTTGTATCCATATTAGTCATGCTCAACAGTAGCTGAGCCATTAATTTCCAATTGCGTCTTCTCTAAGGAGAACTTAGATGGATACAACCCATTGCGTGCTTTTCTCTCACCACCAACAGCCCAGAGCCACGTATCTGGGATTAAGGATCGGGATACTTGAGATAGCCAACAAATCTCAGTTAAAAATAAATAAGTCCCAAGTTCAATCCTGCAGCCCACTTGCTCATGGCACCAGAAAATGGAGGCAAGGCTGAATATACTCTGCAAATTTGCTTCATTCCGATGTTTTCCTTTGCAGAACCGACTCTTGGTTTTCGTTAATAAAAACAATAAAATTAAAATAAGTTAGTTCTTAAGACTTGCATAAATGTAAGAACATAGGAACCTGGCGACAGGCCAAAGGCCCATTCAAGCCAACAGGGACCAGCCAGATCCCTATGGGAAGCCTTTAAGCAGGGCCCGACTGCACCCACGTTTTCCTCGCGATTCCCAGCAAATGGGATTCAGAGGCATACACTGCCTCCAACAGAGGAAGGAGAACATATTCATTGTGGCTAATAGCCACTAATAGTCTGACCTTCCATGAATTGATCTAATCCTCTTATAAAGTCATCTTAAGTTGGTGGCCATCACTGCCTCTGGTGGGAGCAAATTCCGTAGTTCAACTATGCCCTGTGTGAAGGACTTCCTTTGTCTGGCCTTAAAATCAAATATTCAGCTTCATCGGATGCTCCTGAGTTTCAGCGCTTTAAGAAAAAGAAAGATCACTCTATAGGATTCAAATGAAGGGCTGGGCAGGATTGCCAGGGGACAGCGGTTACCCTAGTGCACAGGTGTCAAACACAAGGCCCGGGGGCCAAATCTGGCCCGCCAGACCTCGTCATGTGGCCCGCCGAGCGCCCCAGCCAACGGGACCCAGCAGCGGGACCTTGCTGCTGAAGCGCCGCGCCGACAAAGCGCCGACAAACAGCTGGGGCCCGGGGGGGGGTAGAAAGGCGGCCGGAGCAGCGCCGCACGGAGAGTCCCGAGCCTCTGCGACGCAGCAGTGCTCTGTAGCACTTTGAATCCTCCTCCTGCCACGGCTCGGCGCCTGGAAACGGCTGCTGCTGCTGCTGCTGAAGCACAGACAAAGCACCCAGCAGCGCCACTTTATTCTGACTATGTTTCTGCTTTCAGAGCTAGTTATTACTTACATTATTACAAAAAAAAAGTAATAATTGAATGCAGTGACAATAATTTATGATAATAAAGAGTGGACACATAGTCCTACAGATACAACAGGCCCTTTGAGGGTGACCAAACTGCTGATGCGGCCCCCGATGAATTTGAGTTTAGACACCCCTGCCCTAGTGGGTCTTTTCTGCTCAGAGTTGTGAGCAAACATTCCCAGAATAGCACAATCCTGCCATTCCACAACTTCTTCAGCAAGCTTGGAGGGCTCTGCCACATGAGGGTTGTGCCTGAGGTTAGCAGTTTGAGCTGCTGCCCTGCCTTTGCCCGGAGCCCTTTCCTCCTCTGGTTGGCTAATTCCAAGGGAAGGGAGGGGTAAAATCAGGCTGCTCTGCTTAACAATTCAAAGGCTAACAAATGTAAGAGCCTTCCCATCAGCCCCAGGAAGAATGACCAATGACCATGGATGATGGGGGGAGGGGGCGTAGTTCAGGAACATCGAACCAATGGATTTAAATTACAAGGAGATTCTGACTAAACATTAGGAAGAACTTCCTGGCAGTAAGAGCTGTTTGAGAGGAGAATAGACTCCCTTGGAAGGTGGTAAAAACCCCTTGGGGTCCCTTCCCACTCTACAATTCTATGATAACAGTTACAGGACCTGGTATTATTATTAATAATAATAATAATTAATTATATACTGCCCTTAATCTAAGGATCACAGGGGTGGAAGGAGTAATAGTCAAACAACACCTAGAGACCCAAAGCTGAGGAAGAATGACATAGTAGATCATGCAGGTTTTTGTGTATTTGCACTGTGTCAAAATACAACTAGAGAAAAAATGATGGTATGAAGCCGATTATTGGGTACAGGCTTCTTTAATACCACAAAAATTACTCTAGATTTATTTTAAAAATTACTCTAGATTTATTTTAAAAAAACCCAATAAATCAACGCAAAATATAAATATAAAATCATTCTCAGAAGCCTGCAGCAATACTTGAGGTACCTTTCCCCCATGATGCTTAAATGCTTTAAAAACCAGAATGAAACATTAAACTGAAACATAACTGGTTGGGGTTGTGGCCAAAGGTGGCATTGGCCCTTGGTTCAGGTGGCTATAAGAAGGAGCAAGAGTCCAAAGGGCAGAGAAAACTGAAGACTCAGGGCTTAGCCTATCATTAACAGAGCTTATAAAATTCCAAGGCCTTTTGGACCCTGGGACTGTGTTAATACATTACCTAGATCTGGAAGGAACAACTTGGCTGCCTAGCACGTCTATCAACAGCTATCCAGGATGGGAAGAACTCAGCCTATGTGCCAGGGATAGGGGAACCTGACAGGGCCTCCAGGTGTTGCAAGGCTCCAACTCCCATTATCCCTGGCCACTGACCTTGCTGGCTGGGGTGGATGGGAGTTGGAGTCCAGCATATATTGAGGGACAGAGGTTCCTCATCCCTGCTATACACCAAAGCCCTTGCAGATCAACCACAGAGTGCTGCTAGCAAAGATTGCAAAAAGGTGGCCTGCAGTTCCAAAACTGTCAGGTGACTCATGCAAGCGAGTCAAACCAGAAGTCACAGGAGAAAGCAAAAATACACAACAGTTTCACTAGCCAACATCCATTCCCCCAAGCAAAATCCAGCATCTTCTCAAGGAAACTAGATATTAGACACAACTCTGCAGCACTCAACAACATCCTGCAGTGCAAAGTTGTAAATAGCCTGGTCACCCAGGGAAAATCAGAGCATGCCAAGTTTACAAAAAAGGCTCTTATTTCTACCCACCTACCCTTTCAGGCCAGAAATAACAGCCATGGGCATGTGTGGGCATGTGGGGGTATTTGTGAGCTGCTTATTTTTGTGGCCTTTAAGGCTATACTCCTGATGTGGCAGATCCTGTTGCCCTGGGAGCAACAGGAAGCAAGCACTCAAAGTCACATACAGAGGTTAAAAAACAACAACAAACACCTCTCTTTCTGACCTCAGTGGGTCAGAACCAAAGGACAAATTTCTGTGACTGCAGGAGTGAAGAGAAGGCTACTCTAGCCTTTGTCACTAGCCAGACATCAGGGCCATGTATAAGTCTCCCCCCACTTTTCCAAGAAGGGGATCGGACAAAGAGAAGATCCACCAGAGAAGAAGCAATTTCAAGACACTTGCTTTCCTCCTCCAAACATCTGGAATGACTACAAAGGCAAAGATGAAGGACATCCTGGCCCATCACCAGCCTAAGGGCTACTAGATAACTGCATCACTTCCTTTTCAGTAAAAAAATATCAGGCAGGGAACATCATCCCAGTCCCACAAGAATTTAAATTCCTGGTAGCAACTCACTACTTCATTCTAGGTCAGGCAAATCCATCTCCCTTCTACCCATTTCCCCTTGAGTCTCTTGTCCTTTTAGGCACAATCCTAACCCTACTTCTCTAGGAGGAAGTAGTAATGAATCAACTGGTCTTGCTTCTAAGTGGACATGGATAGGATTGTGCTATTAAATAAGCCTGAGTGCAAAGACAGATTTATTTTTGTTCATGTATGCCAGGGGTGAGCAGACAGGCTTGAGGAATATACTTGGTGGTGGTGGTGGTGGTTTTACTAGGTCCACCAATCAGAACACCTGCACAGTAGCTGGGCAGACACACTCTCAAGATTTAAAGAACAGGGTGCCGCTTATGAGCACACGATGAGTCCAGGAATGTGTGGTCAGTAGCACAGCTAAGCTCACAAGTCCATTGATATAAAAACCTGCTCCCCGTATCTTTTTCAGCAACCTAATTTGGGGCTGGAGGGGAGGGGAAAGCTTTTTCATTTGTTACTGCTAGACAATAGGAAGTAAGAACCCTTTTCCAATCTACTGCAAAACATCCTGATGTACTTTCTTCCCAACTCAATGCACAGGACCTTACAATAACAATGCTTATTGAATTTTAATTGCTATGAGCTACTGAGGGAAATATCTATTTATACAAATTTCCAGACAAAAAATTATCACCTTTCCCACAGCAACTTGGAGAGACTCAGGCCAAAAAGCTGGGTGCTAACCCTATTAGGACACACACTAAATATAAACCTGAACTGCATTATCATATGAGGGAAGGGGTTTTTTGTGCCCTGCATCAAAAGACCTGCTTTTTAAAAAAGAAGAGTTTTTAAAACTAACATTTCAGAAGAACAAAGTCAGGAGGAAATAAATAGCAAGACAGAGAGAATGGACTACCTCGGTCAGGAGGTTTCGAGGTATGCTTTTGTTTGTAACTATCTGAAATACAGAAAGAGAATAATGAGAGAAAAGGTGAAAACACTCTATAGGTCACACACATAACATGCACACAGTAAAGCTATATACAACAATTAAAAGGGAGAAAAAGAAAAATGTTTACTGGTGTTATTTTAAAGTAAAAAGGGGGAGTATAAAATTCTTACAGGACAGTAAAAGGAGAAGAGAAAGAAAAGTAATTTCAAAAACTCATTGTTTGCAATTTTGAAAATTCTGGCCAATTGCCCCCCACCTTTTACGTTAATAACCAGGTTTGCACGGGCGTTCATTTCCAGATTGGCACACAGGGAGCAGCTCTAAAGAACAGAAAAGTCATGCAATATGGAACTGGCAAAGGCAGCCACACGCAGCAGGGCTGGTCCCCTAGCTTGGGAGTCTGCACACAAACACAGCCCCCAATGGACCGGTAAAGCAATACCAAGGTCTATACAAGTCTTGGGATCTGCCAGAGGAAGGCAGGGCTGGAGCACTGCGGCTGAGCACCTGCTTTGCATCCATGAAGCCCTGGCTCAATCCCCAATGTCTCCAGTTTAGAGGACCAATGGTGGCAGGGCTAAGACCCTGCATGGACGAGACTGGGTTAGTCTGCCAAGTCTGTCCCAAAGGAGATGAGAACATTGGTAAAGTTATCTCCTATTGGTCCAACTTGAGCTGGTGCAGAAGTATGTAATTTTGTGCGCTTTCACAGAACTCTTCACCAGCCAGAATGAAACGCGCTGTGAAACAGGAAAATTTGCACACCGGGCAAATAAAAAGCATCATTTTATCAGCCTAAGATCTCATCAGAGGCAACTGCCCATACCCACAGGAGACTTCGGATAGTGCCAGACCTCCAACGCTCCCAAACTAGACAAGTAATATAACAGCCTCCAAGAAGCTTGAATAAAAAGCAAGGGACCAAGGACAAGTAGGAAGCTGACGCAGCCCCTCTTTCAAAGAAGCTTTGACCTCTGCATCCTCCGTTCACCCACCCTCCCCACCACACCGTCCTCCTATCTAGGAAAAGCAAAGGTGTTCTGCTCACGGCAGCTGCGTCCCACAGCACGGCTCGCCTTCTTACTCACTGTCACAGGCATACGGTTTGTCTCGGTCTTCCAAAATGGCTGCATCCAGCTTTTTCCGGGCGCTCCCAACTCCTTTGCCCTAGGAACCCAGAGAGGAGGATGTCATGAGCATGGGAAAGAATGCCTCACCCAACAATCCCTCACCGAAAGAACATTGACGTGACATAAAGTGGGAGCTGAAACCCATCAAGTAGCTGTTAAGGAGGCCTGCAGGAAAGTTAAGCAGATTCAGTGCCACAAGATGAGGCAAGGGCAATTAACAAATTCATGGCAAATGAGCTGTTATTCATAAAAGGATCTGAGTAATGCCAGTTGCTGGGGTTGGAGGAGAGAGAGAGAGATGCCTGGCCACACTGGGAAACATGATACAGACTAGGTGGTCTATGCCAGCCTTCCCCAACCTATCACCCTTCAGACCACATATCCTGGACTGAAACTCCCAATGGGTGTTGGGAGTTGTAGTCTACATCTAGAGACTGTACATTGGGGAAGACCGGGTGTGATAGAAAATATAGTCCAGAATATCTGGAGGGCACCACGCTGCAGGAAGACCAATGAACATATAATCTAGCAAGGAATAATAATAATAATATTAATATTAATAATAATAACAACAACTACTACTAGTACTACTGCTGGACAGTTCTTGTGGGTCCAAGGAATTCAAAAACACTTTCAAGCCCTTTATAAGACTATTAAATTAGCTGATTTATCCATGGGCAAGAACAGTATTATAGTATGATCTGAAGACAGTGACCCCACCATTATTTAGGTCTATGAGACAGGGGATAATCACAGATGCCACACTGAACTCTTCCCCCACTCCCAACAGCTCAACTGTTAGATCCGTCATGAAGAAAAACATATGTGGTTCCCACCACGACTGCTAAATGTTTTCTCTAGATTGCAGCCATGGTGTACACCAGGCATCCCCAGACTTCGGCCCCTCCAGATGTTTTGGACTACAATTCCCATCTTCCCCGACCATTAGCTAGGGATCATGGGAGTTGTAGGCCAAAACATCTGGAGGGCCGCAGTTTGGGGATGCCTGGTGTACACCATGCATTTATGTGATGCATCATTATGTACATACAGTATAATGACCTTCAGAGGGGGGAAATCACACGTATTCTCTTTCTCAAGTAACACAGCCATCACCAAGATCCTTTAAGGGAACAGTTGCAATTGTCCTTTTCAGGGCTGAAGTCTTAACCTTTAAAACATATTGTCTTTCAATATGTTTTCACCACTAGAATAGGGTAGGACAGTTCTTTCAGTAAATCAAAAAGCCAAGCAGAGGAAGGCAGTCATGCTAATGAAGTGCTGCAGTCGATGAGCTCATCTGGCAATATTTTAAAAGACAGTCCACTACTGCCCCACAGTGGCACATGCTTTGAATGATTTTATTTTCAAATTTCTTCTTCCATTTCATTATTATTCATATGACAGCCAATATTGTGCCAAGCAATTATAGCCCCAGAATCCCCCCTTCCCCCGCAAGGATAAATCATCCCTTTCCTTTAGTACTTACAATTACCTTGTGTTTTTGGTGTTCTAGCAATTTCAACCTTTTAGCCTTGGGGAATGGGGGCAGGAGAGAGTGTCCATGCATGTTTTTCCCAGGGACATCAAGGTTTTTAAAACTACAGAAAGGCAGACTGAGAAATACTTGGACAGGGATGGAGAAGCTGTGGCCTTCCAGATGTTTCTGGACTTCAGTTCCCATCAGCCACAGAAAGGATGGGATGATGGATACTATAGCACAAAGACATCTGGAAGACCACATGTTTTCCCCATGCCGTTCTCACTAGTCTTTACAATCATGGAGTGTTCATTCCTTTCCAGCACCCACCATATTTTGGGACATCCATAGAATTTTCTTGCCTGCCACTGCCATAGAGCCCGTGCTCCTTTCAACTCCATGCAGGCTCAAAGCGTACACTGAATCAAGACTGAGCAAGCATTACTGAGCCCCAGTATGTGAGTTGTACCTTGGCCTTGCCTTTGCCCCGGCGTTTTGGCGTGTCTTCTTCGTAGTCCTCATCATCTAGATCATCCAAGAAATCATCAGGTTCCAGGATCCGCTAGAACAGAGAAGCAAGACTACTGTAGAGAAAACAAACATATTCAAAAAGACAAGAGGGGTGGACAGAAAACTTGAAAGTCTGGCTAAGAAGCACCCCCTCAAATGCATTCTAGTTAGACCAATGGCAGTGACCACCTAATAGTTTCATTTGCACTGCAGAGCTTTCAGGTAACATTAAAAACTGTCTTAAGGACATAAGAGAAGCCCTGTTGGATCAGAGCAAAAGCCTATTCCCAGATGTGGGGAACCTCTGGCCCTCCAGATGTTGCTGAACTACAACTCTCATCCCCACGAGTTATATTTCAGCAACATCTGGAGGGCAAACATCCTATGAGTCCAGCACATTGTTTCAACCAGATATCTATGGGGAACTGAGAAGCTGGGCATGGACTCTTACTGTTGTTCCCTAGCACGATACTAAGGAGGCATGATGCCTCTGAGCCTAACCAGCGACTGAAAACCTGTGGTCCTTCAAATGTCACTGGACTCCAACTCAGATGAGCCCCGAACAAGGAGGATTATGGGAGCTGTAGTCCAACAACAGCTGTAGGGCCACAGGTTCTCCCTTCATTATCAACACATACAGCCATCATGACAAGTAGTTAGTGACAGACTCATCTTTTAGTAATTTGTTGAATCTCCTAAACTATCCATTTAGGGCCACCTACACATCTTGCACAGGCAGATTTCATAGGATTTCTGTAAAGAAGCACTTCCTGCTCTCTGTCCTGAATCTTCCAGTTGGTTAGAGCATGGTGCTGATAACACCAAGGTTGCAGGTCCGATCCCTGTATGCAGCTGCTATATACTCCTGCACTGCAGGGGGTTGGACTAGATGATCCATCAGGGTCCCATCCAACTCCACAATTCTACCTTTCAGCTTTATCAGATGACCCTGGGTCATGGCATTAACAAGTCTTCTATATCTGCTTTCTTCACGTCATATATAATTTTATTTGTCGCTACATTTATATCCTACCTCTCTGTCAGGGATTCTTTAGCTGTGATTCCTGCATTGCATGGGGTTGGACTTCACTAGATGATCCTTGGGGATCCCTTCCAATTATACAGTTCTTTGATTCTATGAAAACGCCTGGGCTCAAAAAAGCGCATTTCATGCCCACATCAGTAAGTGCTCTTTCTCCCTTTTCTCTCTCTCTTTTTCTCTATTGCTCTCTCTCACACACACATCCTGTCTTCCTGGATGCTGGAAGACAAGCTACAGCATTCCATCTTCAGCTGCCTTACTAGGCTATTAGAGTTGATCCTGGGAAGCAGCCAGTGTGTATTATGACATTCAGTATCTCAGCAAGCCAAAAAACTTGATGAAAACCAGAAAGTGTCATTGCACCACCTCCTCCTCCCTGTTCGCTCCACCCCCACCCCCACGCCAGCATGGCTTTTGCAAAATAAGACTGGCTTTCATTTCACACTAAATTCCACTCTGGTTCATTTTTATTTTATTTTTAAAGGAAGCTCTTGCAATCCAAACCAATAGTTTGGAGTAAAAGGGTGGAATTGGGAACAAATAAAGCTGAAGAAACTGGAGCAAGGGAACAACAGATGAGACCTTGGGCTGGGCTGAGAGAAGCATGCCTAGCACCACAGTAGAACAAAACACTGGTCCATGAAATGATTTTTCTGGCAATGAGGATCTTTGAGACAGAAGCAGTCTGACAAGCTGAAAGGACACTACCAGCAGGGGTACGGCTGTGCACTCCTCAGCTACTACACAGACGCAAAAAAAGAGACTCTCAGCTCTCTCCATCTTCTGCATTTGAAGCAGGTTTTGAGCCCTTATGTCTGTGGGGAGAAGCTGGTGAAACAGCAAGGGGTGGTGGGATCAGCAGTACTTCCAGAAGTCATGGGCTAGGAGCTAAAGCTCCACACAGCTCCTTGTTCTGGTGTAAGCTGGATTTAAGTGCTCAAACCTCACCAACCATTTGTGCACTTGTTAAAAATATGAACAATTTATTCATGTAGCAAACTTCTGTTTTTCTGGGTACAAAAACCAGGTCTCCATGGTGCAAGATTTCTATCCGTTCTGTAGTTAAAGGCAAGGACAGCAGAGGAGAGGTAGAAAGAAGCTGCAAGGAGCCGTTCATATGTTACCATGGAGCCCCCTTTCGAAACAGAGTCGATGCTACCCTCTGCCTGCCATTACCTTCCGCGCGCGACTATTGGCAACAGGAAACTCGCCGAGGCTGTCTTCGTCAGTACGAGGATCAGGCAGACTGCGCTTCTCAAGAGAGTCCGTCCTCAAAAGGGCCTCCAGGCTGCTGCCATCCTGAGAGATCAAACCCTCTTTCTTTAGGGTCTGCTCAGTGTCTACAGAAGTAACATCCAGAGGGTTGGCTGTGTTATGTACTTAAATTTGTATCCTGTCCCTCCTCCCAGAGAAGCCCAGGGTGATAAACACCAAATGTTTAAACTATACTATTTAAAATAAAAGAACACATTTAAAACAATGTTAAAACATCTAAAAACATTTTAAAGCAATCACATATGCTCACAGTCACTAATTTCAAGGTTGCCATGGTCAATATCTGTCAGCCATCAAATACTTGGGTAAATAGGAATGACTTTAAATTTCTCCAGGAAGTCAGTAAGGAGCAAGACACACTCAATCACACCAGGTAGAGAATTCTCCAAACCAAGAGCTGACTAAGGGCCTCTGCTGGCCATTGCTAAAACTGCCACCCACATCACCAAAAGAGAAGGACTGGAGGTTCCAATACATGGTGGAAGGAAAGAACGCACTGGACGAGGGATTGTGAACCTCAAGTTAAGGAAGCAGAGCCCACTGCGGAACAAAGCCTCTGAAACATCTCCCCTGTGAGGAAAGGTTGCAACATTTCGTTGACCAACTTTAGTTGACCAACAAGGTGAATAAGAGGCAACATGGTAGAAAAATATAAAATTATGTGTGTCAGGGAGGTGGATACAGAGGGGTTTTTTAAAGCAAAAAAAAAGAACAAGCATAAGGCAGAGAGATGAAAGAACATATTTGGGTGAAGGCAGGGCCTGAAACTGAAAGAGAAATCAAAAGGGAGGATGCTATAGCGAACAATATAGTCACATGCCGCTGCTACCACCACCCCTTAGGCAAATGAGAGGACACAACTCACTATGTAGATGCCTCACATAGAATTGGGCTTGCTTCAGGCTATGTGATTGGTGTGTCTTTTTCATGAAGATCAAAGACCAAGTGATCCCATTGGTCCGACTAGTCAGAACTGTGTACATATGCATTGGAAAGGATGGGGCAGGAAGTGGAGTATTGGGCTCTGCTGCTCAAAGGCACTCTGTGCACTTTTGGAAAGTGGCCGCCAAATGCTCAGTCTCTCATCGCATCCCCAACAACCTCAGGCCAGCTTTTGGTGGGGTGGGCAGGGGTAGCAGCAACTACAATTTCTGGCTTGGCCAGCAAGGCTAGACAAAAACCTTGATTCATGCATGTAAAGGCCCTCCTGTCCCTGGCCACAAGATACTTGGCCCAAGCAGAAAACTTAACAGCCAATACAAACAACTGTTATCACCTGTGGCCCTCCAGAAGTGGAATCTTAGAACCAGCCACAGCAGAAGGAAGGGAAGGGAAGAAATTCCCAAGCTGGAGGGGCTCCATTGCTCTGCCTTCCAGCTTAGGAAAAATTTCCTCTTCTCCTGTGTTTTGCCAAAATGTGAGCATTCCTGGAGAAACCTAAAATCCGATGTAAATGTGCTACCAAGTGTGAATCTCATGAAAAGTCAGCATGTCAGGAGTGTAATTGCAATTCTTATTCCTGACCCGTTAAAAGAACTTTAATATTTGCCTTGATTTGGGATGTGGAACTTGTGGCTCTTCAGGTGTTCCTGAACTATAACTCCCATCACCCCTGACCATAGGCTATGCTCAATGCAGCTGAGAAATGTTGGAGTCCAACAACAGAATGCAAGCCAAAACAGTTCATCAAGACAGTATATCAAGACTTTAATAAGTTCTCATGTGGTAATAGAACAGCGGTGGGTACCCTGTGGTCCTCCAGATGACCACTGAACTACAGCTTCCATCATCTGTGGCCATTGGCCATGCTGACTGGGGCTGATTAAAGGTTTAGTTCCACAAGTTCTGGTGGGCCACTCGTTAGCCACCCCTGCATTAGAAATGTGATGGGATAAATGGGGAAAGGGGTAGCCTTTGAATAATATAAGACTCAAAGACTTCCAATGGTTACTAAAATCAAAACAGGAATTTACCTGGAAAGTTAGAGATGCTGATAATGATGCTCCTGAAAGCACAGTTGTGTCGGTGGTGCAACTCACCCTGGCAGGAGAGGTTCTCCCTAATCAATTTGCTATGGGGTACAGACCCATCCCCAATCCCTAGGAAAAACTAATTTGACCCCAAATGAAGTCCCAGCAGCAGCTCAGAAAGAAAGGAAAATATGTACCTGGCTTAATGGAAGGGAAGGAAAGCCTTGGATCCTCAGGAGGGTGAGCACGACGTTTTTTCCGCCAGCGCCGAGCCGGGTAGGAATAGAGCTGGCCAGATGCCAAACCTTCCAATAAAAAAAGCAAACCAGGACAGGAAAGGAGGAAAAAGCGTAAGATTATCAGTGCAATGCAGCCTTTTCAAAGCTCTAGCCTTGAGCACTTCCCCAACAACCCTCACTTCAGGAATTAACACAGCACAACCATTCCTTACAATCCATCCTAGTTTGCCGCTAATCCGCACAGTTGATATGGACCAATAAATAAAGGACTATGCAGTATATGCAGATAGGCTCCCTGAAATGAGTAAAGATATTTCCATGAAGGAAAAAGAAGAGACCTACCTCTCCCCACCCACCCACTCCTCAGGTGAGCTGTCAAATAACAGGTGCAGTGCCTTATCAAAAACAAGCAAATATGCTGCCGACTCCAAAGTGTTACAAACTGCAGCCCAAAGAAGAAAACCACACCGTGCCCCTAAACTTCAAGTTTTCACAACATCATATGTGTATCCAACCTGGCCCCCTGTGCCGCTTCTCCATCCAGATGTAGCAGTTACTCTGCGCCACTCCAGTCTGCGAGTCCAGAAATGGCAATCGGACACTTCTCTCAGCACACAGTCGGGCATTGTAGTTGTGGCACTGCTCCATCGCGTCCTTATAATATTGTTCGCCAAGGCTGGTGGGAGGCAAAAGCAAGCATGCGTTAGAACATGGGTGTGCCAACTTCAGGCTTGATAGATCCACTTTGTTCTTAAAGTGGATGCACAAACCAGCCATTTGCAATTAAGGAGCAAGGTGCCTCTTAAACATATACTCAGCGCATAAATTTGCTTTCAGGACCAGAACTGATCCACTCCTGGGCGAATTTAAAAGAGGATTAAACTGATGAGAGGAACATAAGTAAAAACACAACCCTGAGATTAAGAGTCTCGTGCTCTACCAACTGATTGACTGCATCACACAAAGAGAAATCTAGGAAGCTGGATCTTCCCACAGGGATCTCTTTGGAAAGCTGAAGTGCACACGAGAGTGAGGATCCTCAGGCTAAACACCACAGCTAATTCCTTCCAGTAGCACCTTAGAGACCAACTAAGTTTGTCATTGGTATGAGCTTTTGTGTGCATGCATACTTCTTCAGGTATTTGTTTCGACTACGTCAGGCTACCTACCTGTAACCACAGCTAATAATTGCAACAATGTTGAACTGGGGGTGCAGAAAGTACTTCACTTTTGTTATACTTTAATTTTAAGGTGTCAGGATCAAAATTCTGATTACAAAGCTGAATTTAAGCTTCCCTTCTTGGAACAAAAAAGAGGCATCTGTAGAGCTAGCTTTTTATATTACCACATCTCATTTTCAATCTATTACAATCATAGAAGAAAGAAAATGCCCAATTCTATTCAATAATCCCATTAGCGAAGACTCAGATGAAGAGTTCTCAGAGCGAAGCAGAAAGGGGGGGGGAATACATCGTTTGCAATTATATTCTTGTTCTTTAAAAATCTGTGGTGTGGCAGCAATGAAGTTTCCTTAATTGAGCAGCCTATAATTACAGTAATTTTAGTGTTTCAATCTCGCCACATAAAGTAGCTGAGGGAAGGGAATAGAAACTGGTGGGCATCAGCTTGCTTGGGCGGGGGGGATTTAATATCTTTGCTGCCGGAGGAAAAGCAGTTTGTTGGGGGGAGTGGAGGGATGAAAGAGAAAATTAGGTAATTAAATTGCAAGTCCACCTTGTTTACAATGTTTTATAATCCTCTTGGCGCTCTATCATCAGTTGAAGCAGCTTTGTGAAATTTAGAGGATGCAAATCAGGACAGAAAATTGCCACAACCCAGGAAACAGCTTCAACTGGCCAGCTGAACTATGTGAGGGTAGCCGATGGGAACGTCCCCTTCATGCGAAGACAGGCTCTGGCGGATTAAGTCAACAAGACCAATAGTGGGCCCAGTGGTCAAGAAGGTGGTTTCTGCAGGAGCTGTAGAGGGAAGTGAGGAGCAGTTGGGGCTCATCAACCTGGAAAGGTAGCCCACCTAGGAGAAGGAAAACTCTGATCCAAAACCTCCGCTGCCTTGTGGGGTATCTTCAGGGCAAGAAAAGGCTAAGGAGTGGAGTACCTAAGACTGTTGGATGGCACTTTCTATGCCTCCTTCCAGCAGCTCCTGCAGCCAAGCCGGTGCCAAACAAATTGCTCTGCTTTCCTTTGGACCACATCAGCGAGGCCATGGAGGGGAGAGGGTTGTCATCTGGGCAGCCCAGGACCTCCATACACACTGTCCAGGCTAGTGCCAAGAGAGGTCACTTTAGAGCTGCCAATGCAGCAGTCTGACTTTACTCTCAGAGGCGCACTCCTTTGTCTCTCGAGATAGATGGATGCCAACAACAACATAATTGCAAGAATGTATCATGTAGAATCTTCAGGTACCAGCATCTCGTATGCCAGGGGTTGCCAACATGGTGCCCCTCTGGGGACAATTCCTACCACCCCTGACCATTGGCTATGCTGGCTAGGGCTGATGAGAGCTGGAGTCCAGAGCAACATCCAGAGGGCACCACACCTGGAACCTGGGTCCACCCTACAGCCATTACTTCTTGATATCCAATACCAGTCAAGTATAGCCAAAGATGCCATCTTAAAATTCTACAACAGCTCAGAAGCTTAGCTTTTCTTATGTGAAAAGCAGGCCCATCACTTTTTCTCCATTCAAGAGCAACAGAGCAATGGCCCATCCATTTGGACTTCTGCCCACCTCCCATTAGCAGTCCTGACCATTATGGGTCATGCTTCCTCTTTCCATCCTGCCTCTTTGGGGCAGGAATTCAATTCATTCTCTCCCCCACCCAAAAACTTCTTTTAAACTCTTGCACGGAGGTGGGTCTTTGTGCTCTTCACTCCAGCCTCTCCTCCTAACGTACTGGGCAAGCAACTTTCATCTCTTCACTTGTTATTCCAACCCCTGGAACTTGCCCCTGACATTGCGAGGGGGGAATCTGTTTCTCTCTAGCACAAGGACGAGGTACCTTTTGCCATCCAGATGTTATTGGACACATCAGCCCCAGCCAAGCATGGTCAGGGATGATGGGAGTCGTAGTCCGGCAGGGTCACAGGTTGCCCATCCCTGCCCTAGCTTCTCTAGCCACCCTACCTCTTTGCTAGCTAGAATCTCTTGCCACCCTTCATCTCCCATATAAAGAAGAGGAAGAGAAGGCTGTGTTGTGTTTAAACTGTGCCCCCATCACATTTTATTTCTGGAGATCTGAATTGAGTGGGTGGTAGATCTATATATTATGTTCTCGTCTTAAATCCATTTCACTCCCCCACCCCAATTTTCTTCTGGATTCTGATAGAAAGTGGGGAGGAACTCATTCTTACCCCCAGGACTGGAATCCTACTTTTCAAGAGTGATTTTTTCCTACTCCCCCCCCCCACTCCATTTTAAAGACTTTTTTTAAGAGTATGAGATAGTCTCTCTTGACACCTCTTAAAAATCCACTCCACCTCCACCCCACACACACTTTTTTGAGGGACCACCTGGTGTATTTCCCCCCCTTTTCCCCACACCCCGTTTTTCTTTCACAATTACTGTTTGTGTAATGGGGGGGAAGCATGCGGTAAAAGGACCATTTTTCTCATCATTCCCCATTTTCTTTGGGACTTTATGGAAAGTGGGGGGGGGTTCCCTGCTCTTTTCTCCTCCCCCGTGGCGGCTGTACTTCACCTCCCTCTTTTTATTTTTATTTTTTGAGCAGCCTTTTATTTTTCTCATTCCAATCCCCCACCCCAAAATTTGGGATATTTCAAGGCCGGGTGTCCTCTTTTCCACCCACTTTTAAAAATCTGAGACGAAGGCACTCTCCCCTCTCCTCATCCGGCCTCCACCCATAGAAAGGGAGTTAATTTTTTTATTTATAAAAACTTCAGCCCTGAACAATAAAAAGAGCCAACAGCTGCCCCCTCGCCTCCTATTCCGCCCCCAAGTCCACCCCGATAACAGAATGGTCTCTCCTACGACCCTCCTACGAGCATTTCTCGGAGATTCGGGCTGTACCATTAGAACCAAACAGGGGAGGGGAGGGGGGAGAACGAGAGTTGCACTCACAGCTTCACCACATTCTGTACCACCGCCGCCATCTTCCCCTCTGCCGCCTGGGGCCGCGGGGTACTTAAGTGCGCATGTACCACCGGCCGTTCGAGCTCACCAGGGCGACTTCCATAAGCATCTCACTCAGTTCCACGGCATGGCGCATGCGCCCCGCTGCCACCATCTTTGGCGCATGCGTAATTTTAAAAAAAACTTAATCCTCCCACGCTCTTCCCGCCGGCCCTGCTGTCAAATATCACGAAGGCGCACGCGTAGAGAAGACAAGAAAGACTTGCCAGTGACGCCACCAACGGTGACTATTTATCTATATTGCGCAGGCGCAATGGAAAAACCCTCCCTCATAGGGGAAATAAATTTCGCGGTCAAAGAGTCAGCAGTCGACGACGCATGCCTGAATCTGGAAAAAATTGGCGGGAAAACCATGCTGGTTGACGAGGGAACTAAAATAAACAATTCAACCATAGCTGCCAAGTTATCCCTTTTTTTAAGGGATTTTCCCTTATGCTGAATAGGCTTCCTCGCGAGAAACGGGAAAACTTGGCAGCTATGAATTCAACTAAAAATGCAAGATAGTGGCTGTCTTGGGCCAGATATTAATCTGTACAATTACATTTAATGTTTTGTTCATATCGTTCATATATGTTTAGGGAAGCTTTTAATGTTTAATAGATTATTGTATTTTTATATTTTGTTGTAAGCCGCCCAGAGTGGCTGAGGAAACCCAGCCAAATGAGTGGGGTATAAATAAGAAATTATTATTATTATTATTATTATTATTATTACTTTTTATTATCATTTTTCAAATTTCTTTACTGCCTTTCATCAGAGGATTACAGTGTGATATATTTAAAATATATAAACTCATAAATAGATAACATAGCAACAAACAAAAACAATAAACCCCACCTTGGCATAAGGGTCAATTTGTTAAAATTATGTGTCGACACACATAATTAGTTGGTCTCTAAGGTGCTACTGGAAGGAATTTTTTTATGTTGATGCGTTAACGCTTGTTAATAATATTTTAAAAGAGAGAGAGACATGTTGACCAGGATTCTTGTTAATAAGGTATTTATTTAATAATAGTTCAGTCTGCAAAACAGTCCCCTACAACATCATAAACACATAACAAAACAGCAAAAAAAAAAAAAAAGGTTCAGGGATAGCCAACATGGTGCCCTCCATATATTTTTGGACTACACCTCCCAGCAACCCCAGCAACCATGGATGGTGGTCAGGGATGGTGGGAGCTGTTGTCCAGCAATATCTGGGGGGCACCATGTTGACTACCCTTGTTTTACTGCATTGATTTTAATGAATGTATTTTAGATAGCTGTAAATTGCCTTGATATTTTGGAATGATTACCCTTTTCTCAGGCTTTGGAATGACTAGGATGAAAACAGAAGCTTTTTGCTGCTATTTTGGGGGGTTGCAGTTTTTATGAATGGTATGTGTTTTTGTGTAAATGTGATTTTATTATGTTGCATTTTTACGTATACTTCTGCTGTTAAATATGTTGCAAGTCTCTGGGAGATCTTGGGTTGTATTCAATGTTAGTCATACTTGGAGTAGATCCACAGCAATCAAGGAATTTCATTTAGTCATGCCCCTTAATTTCAAAAGGATACAATCCCTTTTGTGTAACAAGCAACTAATAATAATAATAATAAATTAATAAATAATGTTTATCTGCTAACTAAAGGAAAGGCCTAAGCACTCAGAAAGGAAACAAAGTGCATAATCTAGCATTTAATGTTTCCTGAGACATGTCTGTTGGGTAAAAACAACATTCTTTTGGTACGAGTGGATTCCTCCAGTAGGGATATATTTTGTGCCATGGGCTTTCTGCTGGCCAGCTGCATCTAGACACTTTCTTGGCATATTTCATAGGAAAAGAATGAGAAATTAACATTTCCCCCTCCTCTGACATTCTGCTTTGTTTTTCTTATAAACTTCCTTTAGACATAATCAAGCCGTTGTCACTGCAAATAACTTAAAAGCCCTTCTAGGAAACCTTCATCTAGTCCAGCCCCTTGTCTCCAATTCAAATTTGGAGGTAGACTGGTTCTGAACTGGAGGTTCCATTCAGCTATTAGGACCAATCATTGCTGCCAGATCTACTATTAATTTATCTATATGGGTGGGGAACCTCAGGCCTGGGGTTCTCTATATCTGAGCTCTATATTCTCAGGTCCAGGTCTCTATATCTGATTCTCGAAACTCTCCCTAGAGTTGGGCCCTGCTCAACACTCTTACAGTACTGTATTTAGTGTTTTTGATGGCTGGAATGAGCCCTTGGACTCTGATAATGCTTCTTGCTTGACTGGATAGAGGACTAGCCTACTGCACAAAGGTGGATGTTAACATTCATTGCTCTGCCCTCTTTTGCCAGCATGTGGCTGCCAGGAAGTTGCCGGGAAAGAAATGCAGCCTTCAAGACTGAAAAAGAAAACTTCCCCCATTCGCTTCCAATATGCATTTTCAATTAATGCACATGAGCCCAGTTGCCAGCAAGTAAAGGGTCTTGATAGGCACAGTGGTCTGGCACTTTCGTCTTGAGCAGACACATCTGGGATCAAGCTGTAGAAAAACAAACATCTAGAGATGAGCAAAGAAACGAAGGAAGTTGCCAGTGATGAAACAGATGCAGCTGGGACATCTCAGCTGTGGAACTCTCCTTGTAACTGCCCTTTTCCAGCAATAATTCTTGCAGAACTTTAGCAGGCCAAAATGCGAGGGAGAAGATTCAAAAGAAACTAGACCCCAGCTGTTGGGAGTTTTAGTCCAACATCAGGAGCAAGCCAGGCTGGTGAATGCTGCTCTGGAGCTTACTGGATAAAGTCACATCGCCGCCGTGCCGTTCCCCCCCCCCCCAAGTGATCCCAACAGAGGCTTGACAGGTCTCACAGCTTAATCTGAAGTGATTTTAGCATCAAGGTCTTAAGGGAAAGTGAAGGAGTGAAAGCCAGTGACCTATCTTGGAACACTGTAAAGACCAGGCAAGAGCCATTTTATATAGCCAGAAAAGCCATTTTATAAAAGCAAGCTAAAAGCTAAAATCTATTTCTCTTTCTCCGGCTTGCAACAGCAGTATCAAAAATAGAATTTTGCAAACGGCAGCAAGCTACTGCGGTTAGGGTATTTTGCAAGCTTTAAGCTATTTATGAGAAATGATCCCCTGACATTTGCCTCAAAACTTAGATGAACCACGATAAGCAAGCAAAGAGCAGGATGTTCAGCTCCCCACAAAACTAGTTAGTTCTCGCTTCTCCAGGATGTGCCCACCACAGGACTCCAGGTGCGACACACTGTTATGAGCTGTCAAGACCACTAACTCTCTTGCGTACATTTCTAAGAAGGGGGCCGTGGTTATCGGAATTAGTTAAGTGTCAGGAAGTTTCTCTCAATAATAAGCCTGCAGCACCATCTAGTGGATAGGGCAGCTTGGAACCAAACAAGGCAACCACCAATTTTCATTGGTTGAGCTTTAATGAATATGCATCAGGAAGTATAAGAACTTGCTAGCCATTGGTTGGGGGGAGGTTACTGGGTTGGAAGAGGGGTTGGGCCTTGCTTGTGCTAAGAGTATAAAAGATGGATCAATTTTTGGTCACAGCATGCATTTTTTCCATTTCTAAATGCATCCAACTTGCTTTGTACAAAACAACTTGAATCTATATAAACTTTCTTGTTAAAAGAATATCGCTGCCTGGCTTTCATTTCTGGTCAATCTCTGAAGTCCTGGAACTTGCTTAACAGCACCTTACATTTCTGGTGCCCCAGGTGACTCGGATCAAAAGGACCTTAAGTCCTTAATAAGACCAGAAGGCAGCTCCCTTGCCCTTTATGGGCAGGGCGGGGCGGCAGCCAACCGGCTAACCAGCTACTCCAGCGCACACCGAAAACCTTTCTTCGGAGGAGAGCGGACGGCACTTGGACCCCCTGCGCCCTGCACCAAAGAGGCAACGGATTGAAGAACCGAGGTTGAGAGGACAGGACAGAAACCAGCCGGCTGGGGGGTGAGTAAAACAAGCCCTAAGGGGGAATAGGAAGACCTCCTTTTAAT
Organism: Zootoca vivipara; assembly: GCF_963506605.1. Classification (NCBI taxonomy): domain Eukaryota; kingdom Metazoa; phylum Chordata; class Lepidosauria; order Squamata; family Lacertidae; genus Zootoca; species Zootoca vivipara. The sequence goes on along the minus strand of NC_083292.1, from coordinate 28,210,848 downwards.
TAAGGAGAAGGGAGATCCTGATCACATCTCCAGCGTGTTGGTGGTAACAGGGGAAGGATTGTCCCCCTGACAAGCACCCACGCTTAGGAAAAAGGAAGAAAGAGAAAGGGGGGGAACCGGGAGGTTAGAGTGTGGTGCAGCGTCCAGCAAAAGAGGCACCTTTGGTGTGCATGTGTGCTTGACAACCCCAGGGCATTCCCCTGGGGTAGTAGCAACCAGTACCTCGGTTCTCAGCCGGGCGACCGCGTCTGGGCAGGGAAAGTTGCGAACTGAGTCTGTGAGTGCTTGAGTGTGTGAACGCTGCACAGGGCCATACTAAATATGGGAGGGGGAGGCTCAAAGGGTCCAATGACCCCCCTTCAATGCATGCTGAACAACTTCGATAAGGGCTTCTCCGGTGACTATGGCATAGAAATGACACCAGAACGCTTACGGAACTTGTGTGAATTAGACTGGCCAACGCAAGGCACCGGGTGGCCCTCAGAGGGGAGTTTTGATAGGTACCTGGTCGGACGTTTGTGGGCCAACATCATCAAGGACAAGGGAGGTCATCCCGATCAGATACCGTTTGTGGACAGTTGGCTGAACGTCATAATAGAAGACCCCCCTTGGCTGAAGAAATGCAAGACTGACCAATGCAAGGTCATGGCCCTCGGGAATGAAATTAGAGGAGGACAAGTAGGAAAATGTCTTAAGAAGCCCATCTACCAGGGACCAGAGGCAGAAGTCCTCGCTCCACCCCCATATGTTCCAAGTGCCGTGGTGGCCCCACTGGGAGACCAGGGACAAGCACCCCATGTCCCCAACGCTCCACCGCTGCCCCAATATGTGGCCCCAGGAGCCGAAGCAGGAGGCGGGGTGCCCTCAGCCAGCCCAGAAAGCAAAGGGACAGAGCCTACTGAACAGGTTCTGGAGGAATTATACCCCAATCTTAAAGAATTGAGGGAGAAAATGAGTAGGTGCCGGTCCTCCACCACCATGTATCGGAAGGCTGAAGAGGCTTATCGCAACGGGCGAAATAAGGTATTGGGGGACTACATAAAGCGGTCCAGGTCCACCGCAGAGGCAGGAGCAGCAGTCCTGACACCCCTTCGCGTAGTCTGGGACAATCCACCACCGGCACCCCCTGCAGTTCAGGGAGGACAAGGCGGTGCACAAGTTGACCCTCCACGTAGGACATTCACCCTCCAGTACGTCCCCTTCACCACCACCGATTTGATGAATTGGAAGACCCACACCCCTGCATTTGCTGAGAAACCCCAGGCAATGGTGGACTTGCTGTCCTCCATATTTGCAGCCCATGAACCTACCTGGCCAGACTGTCAGCAGCTGCTGAGCACCCTTTTTACTTCAGAGGAGAGGAGACGAATTAATTCACAGGCATGTGAACATCTAAAAGATCAACAGGTGGCCGAACGGGACTGGCCTGGCCGCTATCCCCTGACCGACCCACATTGGGACCCAAATGTCCCAGACCAGCGCACTGCCCTGACAACCTACCGAGAAACTCTCCTGCATGGCGTTCGTAGGGCAGCTAGAAAACCAACAGACTTGTCTAAAGTCTCGACTGTAACACAGAAACCAGATGAAAGTCCCGGTGATTTTCTTGAGCGCCTGATGGAAGCCTATAGAATTTGGACCCCTTTCGACCCTGAAGACGCTGCACATGAGTTAATGGTGAACGCCTCCTTCATAGGACAGTGTGCAAAGGACATCAGAACAAAGATCCAGAAACAGGCCGGGTTCCAAGGCATGTCTAGATCCCAAATCATGGCCATTGCCCAAAAGGTGTTTGAACAGAGGGGAGATGTGGAGAAGAGAGAGAAAAAGCAGTGGATGAAGGAAAAGGCAGCGGTGATAGCCGCGGCAATGGCTCACACCCCAGTGACCCGGGAGGTGCGCCGCAACAACTCAGAAACCCGTGGCCGAGGGGGCGGAAGAGGTCAAGCCTTAGGAAGAAACCAGTGTGCGGTGTGCAAGCGGGAAGGGCACTGGAAGGCCGAATGTCCCCAGAATCAGCCAGGAAGAAGGGGAGAAGACAGAGGACGAGACCGCCGTGGCAGAATAGTGGAAGGAAGATACGCCAGAGGACCGGACAGGACAGACCTTGTGGGCCTGGCAGCCATGGGAGAATACCAAGACTAGGACGGACCGGGTTCCTCCTTTGTAGGCACTCAGCAAGCCTTTTTAGGTTCCCAATCGGAACCCATGGTCCAGATTAAATTAGGGAACCGACTCATGGACTTTATGATAGACACCGGAGCTCAATATTCAGTGGTCACCACTCCCCTCCAACGGGAAAGCCACAGAACAGTGAGCATAGTGGGAGCAACTGGCAACCACTCAAGAAAACCTTTTCTACAACCCTTGGACTGTCAGATCGGGGGGCGACACCTGACCCACCAGTTCTTGTACATACCTGAGTGTCCCGTACCCTTATTGGGTAGAGATGTCCTCTCCAAACTACAGGCTCAAATTACCTTCACCCCCAAAGGACCAGAATTGAAGTTGCCCCCACAGGCAAGCGGCATAATGTCGGTCACGGTGCCCAGAGAGCACTCATGGGAACTTCTGGCAGCCTTAACCACCGAAACCCAGCAAGCCGTCCCCAATGACCAGATCCCTAAAAATCTTCAAGCGCCACCGGGTGTCTGGGCTGAGGACAATCCCCCAGGATTAGCCATCAATATACCACCTATCATAGTCAAATTGAAGCCTTTTGCAACCCCCGTCTCTGTTAAACAATATCCCCTACCACGCCAAGCAGTGGAAGGTATACAGAAGCATCTAGACCGCCTGCTCCACTATGGGCTACTCAAACCTTGCCAATCTGAATGGAATACCCCTTTACTTCCGGTCAAAAAGCCCCAGACCAATGACTATCGTCCGGCACAGGATTTGAGGGTCGTCAACCAAGCCACAGAGACCCTCCACCCCAACGTGCCCAACCCATATACTTTACTAAGCCTCATCCCGCCTGAAGCTACCTTCTTCACCGTGCTGGACCTCAAGGACGCCTTCTTCTGTTGTTGGTTGGCTCCCCAAAGCCAGCCACTCTTTGCCTTCCAGTGGGAGGACCCACTGACCGGTACGAAGGGACAGCTTACGTGGACGAGACTTCCGCAAGGCTTTAAGAACTCGCCCACTCTTTTTGGAACGGCATTGGCACAGGACTTAGCAAAGTACCCCTCAGTACCTGGCCAAAAGGTTGTCTTGCAGTACGTTGATGATATAATCCTGGCGGCAGTAGACTACGAGACCTGCGCAGAGGGTACCGAGGAACTTCTCCACTTGCTGTGGGAAGCTGGCTACAAAGTGTCCCGGAAAAAGGCTCAATTGTGTCAAAAAGAAGTCAAATATTTAGGTTTTAATGTGTCACACCAGCAGAGGTCACTGCGACCTGAAAGAAAGGAAGCTATTTGCTGCATGAAGGAACCTACCACCAGAAAACAGCTGCGGGGATTCCTCGGAGCGGCAGGTTTTTGCAGAATCTGGATCCCAGGCTTCAGTGTCTTAGCAAAACCCCTGAACGAGAGTACCAGAGGCGGGGAAAGGGACCCTTTCGAGTGGGGACCAGCCCAGCAAGCAGCTTTTGAAACTCTTAAGCAATGTCTGATGGTGGCCCCAGCCCTGGGTCTGCCCAATCCCGGGAAAGCATTCCAACTTTATGTGCATGAACAAAGCGGCGTCGCTGCCGGAGTATTAACACAGAAGTTAGGAAGTTGGAATCGCCCTGTCGCCTACCTCTCCAAACAACTGGATCCCACGGCCAAAGGCTGGCCACCCTGTCTGCGAGCTGTTGCTGCAACAGCAACCCTGGTGGCAGAAGCCGATAAGTTCACCTTCGGCCAGGAGATGTATGTGAATGTTCCCCATGCAGTTCTCACCCTCATGGAATATAAAGGGAACTATTGGCTGACCAACCCTCGCATGGCCAAGTACCAAGGACTTTTGTGTGAAAATCCCAGGATACATTTAAGGGTTGTCAACACCCTTAACCCGGCCACTCTACTGCCATTGCCTGACACCGAGGACACGGAGCACCATGATTGCCTCCAAGTGATGGATGAGGTTTACTCCAGCAGACCAGATTTGAAGGATGAGCCAATGAAGAATCCCGATGTAGTGTATTACACGGATGGCAGCAGCTTCATCCTAGACGGCATCCGAAAGGCAGGATATGCGGTGGTAACTAATGAGGAAGTAGTGGAAGCTGAACCATTGTCCCCTGGTACCTCTGCCCAGAAAGCCGAGCTGATTGGACTGACCAGGGCCCTGCAATTGGCAGCTGGATGCAAGGCTAACATCTACACAGATTCCAAATACGCCTTCTTGACCCTGCATGCGCATGGAGCCCTGTGGAAAGAACGAGGCCTGATTGGGGCCCACGGGCAACCCCTGAAATATGGGCCTGAAGTTGAGACGCTACTGGAAGCCGTATGGGGCCCCGAGGAGATTGCTGTGATGCATTGCAAAGGCCATGGGAGAGGACGGGACATGGTCACCAGAGGCAACCGAAAGGCAGACGCCGCCGCCCGTGCAGCAGCTCTGAAACCTCTACCAGCGGTCACCGCAGCCCTCATACCAGACCTCACTCCAGACGATGTGGAACCACATTACACCCCAGATGAAGAGCAGTGGGCACGCCAGGAAGGAGCCAGAGTCCAGAAGGGATGGTTCCTTCTACCAGACAACCGTGTTTTTGTGCCCCACCAACTTGCCAGCATCATTGTGAAAAATCATCATGAGTCCACCCATTTCGGAGGTCCGGCAGCTAGGGAACACCTTGGGAGAATACTCTACATCCCCAATTTATCCCAACTGACTGCTGCTATCTCCCAGAGGTGCATCCTGTGTGCCAAAAACAACCCCAGGCAAGGCCTTCTACCTCCACCAGGCGTGCAACACGTGGGCTACACACCTATGGAAAGCTTGATTGTGGACTTTACTGAATTACCCCAGGCAAGGGGAATCAAATACTTGCTTGTGTTCGTCTGCACGCTGACTGGCTGGGCAGAAGCTTATCCCACCAGGACTGAGAAAGCCCGGGAGGTGACCAAGAAACTGCTACATGAACTCATTCCCAGATTTGGCCTCCCCCGGAGTATTGGCAGTGACAACGGCCCAGCCTTCATTGATAAGGTGGTGCAAGAAGTGTGCAAGGCGCTGCAGATAGACTGGAAGCTACACACAGCCTACAGACCTCAAAGTTCGGGAAAAACTGAGAGAATGAATCGCACCCTGAAGAACCATTTGGCTAAGCTGACCCAGGAGACAGGCCTAGCCTGGCCAGATGTCTTACCTATTGCCTTGTTCCGCATCCGGTGTGCTCCAACCAAGAGACTAAAGCTCTCACCCTTTGAACTCTTGTATGGCCGACCACCCCCTTTCGTCCGTGACATCCCCGCAAGTTTGGGCCGGGTGGGAGATCACATCACCCAGGAACAAGTGCAATCCCTGTCCCGTGTTTTTGCTTCTCTTTCCAGGTACTCCCTCGAGCGTACACCGTGCAGTCTCGCTGAGCCGGTCCACCAGTTCCAGCCGGGCGACAGCGTTTGGGTGAAGGAGTGGAAGCACGATCCCCTCATCCCCAAGTGGCGAGGCCCATATACCGTCCTTCTCTCCACTCCAACTGCGGTGAAAGTGGCCGAGGTGATTCCCTGGGTGCATCACACGCGTCTGAAGAAGTCAGAGGGTGTTTGGACTTGCAAAGGCAACCCGGCTGACCCTCTGAAACTGACTCTCTCCAAGAACCCCTGTGTCTGACGCTACCGGGAGAGCGTTGGGCCACGGGCACCGAGATCCTGCGGCTGATCAGCACAAGGACTTTTCCTCTTTCTACTTTTCCTCTATTCTGTATTGATTTGTTCTATGTCCTATTGGTCTGCCCCCACCGGGCCATACCAACCTCACTGGCCTGCTGACCTCTGCTACGACTGGTTTGTCTTGCCGGTGGTGAGGGACGGCGTGCTCATTGGCTATTGGGAACAGGGATCTAACGCAGCTAAGGTAGTAAAACACCCCACGTCCCCACTGTGGCTCCTCTACCACAACACTGCCCAGCGTGCGTGGGTGTTGCTCCTGCGGGAAGTTGCAGAGACGGTCGAAATCTATCGAGTTCTGGACCGCTCTTGCTGTTGTGGGGGGGTAACCAACTGTCCATCGGGGGGTAGAGCTGTGTACCAACCCCACTTAATAGACCAGGCCCTAATCTTGGTCCAGGTGCTGCATGGGAGGGAGCTTGAATCAGGTGCACATTGAAATTGCTGAACAGGTGCCAGTAAATCCGGCAGCTCCACCTGTGACTGTTGTAGTGGCTCGCACCTCCCAGAATTCCAAAACAACACCTGCGCTTGTAGGCCTGGTGACTCCACACCTAATACCCTTGGATGTGGCAGGGTATTCTTGTGGCTGCATAAGAGTGGCCACCCCAGGGTTTCAACCCCCATACGCCCTAGTCAGGGGCCACATAGGTGACCGCCACCCAGTGGGTCCGGCAGGAAGACAGACAGGGCTCCTAGCTCCGGAAGAATCCAGACCCTGGTACAGACCCTGGTATGCCGACGGCCCCGAAATAGCGGAGATCCTGGACCTTGCATACCTTCAGGCCCAGGCTGGACTCCGGCGGTGGTATCTAGGCAATTAGAGGCAGGGACCTCCTCCTATGCAGAGGCGCCCTTCACCCTCAGACCCCTACCAAGAGGACTGGTCGGAGCTGCAGTGCTATAAGTGGTTTGTCCGACCAGTGATCCGAAGGGGCGTCTTCCTCTGCGCAGGAAGCTTAAGGTGTGGCCACCATAGCTACGTCCTATTCCAACACCCCTGCCTTCCTTTGTGGCTGGTGTCCATCGGGGGGTAGAGCTGTGTACCAACCCCACTTAATAGACCAGGCCCTAATCTTGGTCCAGGTGCTGCATGGGAGGGAGCTTGAATCAGGTGCACATTGAAATTGCTGAACAGGTGCCAGTAAATCCGGCAGCTCCACCTGTGACTGTTGTAGTGGCTCGCACCTCCCAGAATTCCAAAACAACACCTGCGCTTGTAGGCCTGGTGACTCCACACCTAATACCCTTGGATGTGGCAGGGTATTCTTGTGGCTGCATAAGAGTGGCCACCCCAGGGTTTCAACCCCCATACGCCCTAGTCAGGGGCCACATAGGTGACCGCCACCCAGTGGGTCCGGCAGGAAGACAGACAGGGCTCCTAGCTCCGGAAGAATCCAGACCCTGGTACAGACCCTGGTATGCCGACGGCCCCGAAATAGCGGAGATCCTGGACCTTGCATACCTTCAGGCCCAGGCTGGACTCCGGCGGTGGTATCTAGGCAATTAGAGGCAGGGACCTCCTCCTATGCAGAGGCGCCCTTCACCCTCAGACCCCTACCAAGAGGACTGGTCGGAGCTGCAGTGCTATAAGTGGTTTGTCCGACCAGTGATCCGAAGGGGCGTCTTCCTCTGCGCAGGAAGCTTAAGGTGTGGCCACCATAGCTACGTCCTATTCCAACACCCCTGCCTTCCTTTGTGGCTGGTTTACAGAGCCACTGAGGCTCAGGGATGGGCTCATAGCCCCTTCATCCTCATCCGGAGAGTAGGTCCAGCATTTGAACTGTATAGAATTTACTGCCACCTCTACAGCTACCGAGGCTTTGCGGTGTATCAGTCCCAACTTAGTGAGGGAGCCGAACAGTGGTGTCCACGGATGGTCACTTTTCCCTTTATTAAGTGGGAACAATTCGTTTGTCGACGCTGTTCACGCCCCAGTAGGACCGGAGGTTAGAGTCCCACATGCCCTTGCCCTGGTGGACCCCCATCCCTCTGGGTTGTGGTATTACCTCGTTTGTGCTATTTCTGTGTTGCTGATACAGCCATTTGTTCTGGGGCATCAGACATCCCTCTGATCAGGATGAGGAATCCGATCATACCCTGCCTCCTGATTGTTCTCACCTCCCAGACTGCCACAGGGTGGAGGGAGAACACCTTCCTGAATCTGACCTCTGCTGTAGCAAAAGCCCTGAACCGGTCAGAATGCTGGGTATGTGTGCATGTGCCTATGCACCTAGGACAGGGAATTCCACTAATAGGAGTTCCCCTTTTTATGAACAAGAGTCAGTTTTATGATTTGATGGCCACTCGCCAACGTCTGGGCACCAGATACACCAGATACGTGGTCCCCCAACACCACATCTGGCGTATTGACAGGGTCGAAGAGGGAGGCCCCTGCATCCATAGGGAGATTCCACCCCTCTCGTACGTCTCGGAATGGACCAGACGGACCTATGCATATGCCCAAGATCCTCTCCCGGAAGGGAAATTTGTGGGCAACTACTCGGGGTGCACCAGTCTACACAACTACACCAGACCCCCCCCATAGACCCAGTGACAGGGTCGACTAACCCATGGGTAACAAACCCATGGACGTTTGCCTGGTCGGTTCCGGGGAAGAGAGAGGGCTGGTTTTGGCTGTGTGACCACACTGCTTACAAGACATTGCCTGCTAATTGGTATGGAACCTGCACCTTGGGTACCCTGGCCCCGGGGCTCACAATCCACGACACCCTCCCAGGAAGAGAACGCACTCGCTTTCGTAGAGCAAGGAACCCCTATACAGGTAACCCCCTGGTGGTCAGGAAAACCAAATTCCACTCAGGCGTTAGAGCCTTCCTACCCTGGCTTGGGGTTGCTGAACTAGAACGAGCACTGGTCAATGTCTCAGCATCGCTGGAACTCTTCGCCAATTCCACTGCTGATGCTTTAACCACCCTTCAGGGGGAGGTAGAACAGATGGCCTTGATGGCCAACTCTACGGCTGATGCCTTACTGGCCCTTCAGCTAGAGGTCAGACAGATGGCCACAACCTCTCTGCAGAACAGGATGGCTTTAGACTACCTACTGGCCAGCCAGGGAGGGGTATGTGCCCTCCTTAACTCTTCCTGTTGTGTGTACATCAATCAGGACCAGCGGGTGGTCACCGATATTGGAAGGATTAGGAAGTTAGCAAATGTGTACAACCAGAGCACCCGGGTGCAGGGTGATGTTCAAAACATAAAAAAACAGGCTGATCTGTACCACAAAGTTAGCCTAGATGGTGAAGGGCTCCCCAGTGTATGGAGTTGGCTTACTTCCTGGCTCCCAGGGTGGTCATGGTTAAAAGAGATTCTGCTCGTTGTATTGGTTTTCTTTATTATTGTCTTAGCCTTATCATGCATTGTGCCTTGCCTTATTCAGATTGTACGCCGAATGGTAAGCCGCTCAGTTAATGCAGCTACACGTACTCGTGTCCTGGCTCTCTATGATCTGGTACCTAGAGGTTCATCAAGCGAAGATGCAGAACCATAAATGGTTAGCATTTCGTGATGAAAAGGGGGGAATGAAGGAGTGAAAGCCAGTGACCTATCTTGGAACACTGTAAAGACCAGGCAAGAGCCATTTTATATAGCCAGAAAAGCCATTTTATAAAAGCAAGCTAAAAGCTAAAATCTATTTCTCTTTCTCCGGCTTGCAACAGCAGTATCAAAAATAGAATTTTGCAAACGGCAGCAAGCTACTGCGGTTAGGGTATTTTGCAAGCTTTAAGCTATTTATGAGAAATGATCCCCTGACATTTGCCTCAAAACTTAGATGAACCACGATAAGCAAGCAAAGAGCAGGATGTTCAGCTCCCCACAAAACTAGTTAGTTCTCGCTTCTCCAGGATGTGCCCACCACAGGACTCCAGGTGCGACACACTGTTATGAGCTGTCAAGACCACTAACTCTCTTGCGTACATTTCTAAGAAGGGGGCCGTGGTTATCGGAATTAGTTAAGTGTCAGGAAGTTTCTCTCAATAATAAGCCTGCAGCACCATCTAGTGGATAGGGCAGCTTGGAACCAAACAAGGCAACCACCAATTTTCATTGGTTGAGCTTTAATGAATATGCATCAGGAAGTATAAGAACTTGCTAGCCATTGGTTGGGGGGAGGTTACTGGGTTGGAAGAGGGGTTGGGCCTTGCTTGTGCTAAGAGTATAAAAGATGGATCAATTTTTGGTCACAGCATGCATTTTTTCCATTTCTAAATGCATCCAACTTGCTTTGTACAAAACAACTTGAATCTATATAAACTTTCTTGTTAAAAGAATATCGCTGCCTGGCTTTCATTTCTGGTCAATCTCTGAAGTCCTGGAACTTGCTTAACAGCACCTTACAAAAGGAGTGACATCTCAGGATACTGGCCTAGAATAGGAAAGGGGAACATAATTTCTGTCCCTCCAGGTCTGGTCAGACTCCGAATCCCATCATCCCTGATTGCTACCTATTCTGACCCAGGAGAAAATGTATTACCGGTAGTTGTTCCAACCCCTTTGGCCTTGCCCACCACTGGCATGTCCCCATGGGCTGAAAAAGTTTCCACAGCCCTGGACTGGATGACCTCCCTTCCAACTTTCTGTCACCCCCCAAAACTCACCCGTTGCTGCTGACCCTTGCTCCACCCCATGAAGCAACGTCTCTCGCCACCACCCCCATTGCGTGTGCACAGTTCCTTCTTTCGCAACAGCTTGGGGGGTTGGAAATCATGCTTTTGCATTTTTTTTATTGCTTTTTTTAAAAAAAGATTTTCTTGATTTACAGAAATATATGAGAAAGTTAAAAGACATTGCAGGCAGGCAGGCACTGCTGATTTTGCAAGGGAATGCAGAAAGAGAGAGAGAGAGAGGAGTAAGGGCTGGAAGGGAGGGGCTCTAGACAGGGCCACGAGGGTTGCCAAGGAGTCAGAACCAAACAAAGGAAGTCCTAGCAAGCTGCTGGGAGAACATCTGAACCTGGGACAAGGGTCTGGTCCACAATTCTGCCAATGAGTCACTCCTGCTCCTGGGCAGTGGGGAAAGAGGAAGGAAGAGGGTGAGAAGACACAAGGGAAAGAGGAGTCACTTGCAAACTGAACTTCTTCCAAAGGATATTCCTCCAGTACTGAAAGGCTCAAGAGCACGACTTCAACCCAAGTCTTTCCATCTTGGAGCAGAACCCTTTCCACAAGGACTTTCCCTTTCCCGGATGGGACCATATACACATATATGTGTGTGTCTGGGGAAGGGAACATATTGCAAAGAACTCTGGGGCACCCTTGGGCGCAGTGTTGAAGAGCAAGGGTAGGGAAGCTCAGACTTGGGAGCTGGATGTGGTCCCCCAAGCTTGCCTGTATGCATAGGAGACAACTCCTAGGGGGATGAGGTCCCTTTGCACCCCCAAAATATTTCAGGGGGCTGGGGGGGGCAAAAATAATGGACATTGCCATTCAAATAGTGTGTGTGACATCATCAAATGATTGATTGTGTGGGGCGGGGCTTACCTGCCACCCAATTTTTTCCCCCAAGTTGGCACCCCTGTCTGTATGGAAGATAGCGAGGGGCATGTAAAAGCTAGCCTACCGTACGAAAGGTAAAATATACATTTGTTGCTTCACCCCCATTTGCCTCTGCCTTAGATTAGGGCAAATGATTTGTCCACCTAGCCCTGTATTGTGTGAGGTGGGAAGATGTTTTTCAGCTCATGTACCAGTGGTGGGTGTGGCCTGACATGCCCCAACCCATGCAGGAAAGCAAGAGATATCAGCACACTTCAAGGACATGTCAGCCTGGATAGCTCAGCTGGTTAGAGTGTGGTACTGTTAATGCCAGTGTTCTAGGTTTGAACCCCATATGAGACAGCTGCATATTCCTGCATTGCAGGGGGTTGGAATTAGATGATCCTCAGGGTCCCTTCCAACCCTATGTTTCTATCCCAGGGAGGTTAAATCACAGAGCAGAGCTGGTGAGGAGTGTGTGGCTTGGAGAGTCCTGAGGTCTGGGTAGAGATTATCTGGAGGACCACATTCCCACCTACTGTACTGCCTTCTCTGACTGGCAGGGGCCCTTAGGCAGAGATGGATTTTCCCCACCACCTGATTCTTGCTTAACTCAGGATGCTTAACAAGCATCTGGCTGACAGCTAGGTGTTCTGCCACAGTGATCCACTGATCTACTAGGGAAGTGGTAGAAGATGAACACAAGCAGTTGTTTTTAGACTAGGTTGAGCAATTGGTCCATTGCAATCCAGTGTTTGGCTGCCCTAGTTGCTCTCCAGGATATTGGAGACAAAAGCGGCCTTTCAATAAACTTAATTCACCTTTAGGGATGGGCAAACCTATCAGTTTCTCATTTTTCCAAACTTAACTTTAGTTCTCCACATCCAATTGTGATTCCCCCCCTCCCCAAAGTCCTCATGAAATTTCATCAGCACTGTTGCGCAGATTTCTGCTTACATTAATTTTTGTTTGCAATTTTGAGCAATAAACACATTTTTTTGCAAATTTCCCCACGCACAATACGTTCTTATGTCATTTTCACTGAGATATGCATTTATGTGCACACTTTAGCATATGCATTTGTGCACACGTTACTGGGGCTGGAGAATCACATTGCAAAATTCAGAACTGTGAAAATTAGGTAGATCAACCATCAAAAGCAGTTTGATGAATCAAATTTCTCTGCCATATTCTTCATCGGTGCTAAAGAGTCCCGTCTGTACCTACTCTCCCGCTACTGCAAAAACCCTCAATTTATTGCATTCAGAGGATATACTGAGAAACTGGAGGAGGCGAGGAGAATGGAAGATCTGGGGTTCACCTCGGGTTCAAATCCATTTGTGCGCTTGACTTTGGTGAAGGCAAAACCCATGGCAACGAAGGCACTGGTCCGTCATGACTGCTTTGCCATCTCCATGGCCACGGAGACCATAGAAGGGTTACGGAAAGGGAGAGAGGGAGAAAGCAACAGATGCTGCCTGGTTATAACAGGCTGGCTTTTGCACACAAGGCAGTCTTTCTGGTTCCAGAAATTTGCCTCCCATTTGTTCTCGCGAACAATCGGCTTGCAGGCCGTTTGGGGGAAAACAAACAAAAAGCTTGCAAAAAGGGAATCGGAAAGCGTGAGAGGCAGTAATTTTGCAAAAAGATTAAAAAAAAGAAAAGGTGGGGGCTTCACTCTGGGAGCTGGAGAGAGGGGGTGTGGATATAATGAATAGAATCAAAGCTGCAAAGAGCTTCTGTCTCCAGTCTCTCCCAGTTAGAAGTCAAAGAGAACGCTCTGCTTTCAGGGTAGAAAACAAAACACTACACTTGGGTTGTATTTGGCAAACAAGCCATGTTTGCAATGTTTCCATCACCACCAAGGCACGCACATTGCTTCACTTCTTCAAAACCCAATTTTTCTGTGAACCCCACCCCCTCAAAACACACACACACACGCGAGAGAGAGAGAGAGAGAGAGAGAGAGAGAGAGAGAGTTGAGAGAGTCAAATAATCCACGATGGGCTTTCATGCTGTTTTTAAATAAGTTTAATATCAGTTGCAGGGGAGCCCGAATCTGATCAGGACTGCAGTGCTGGCAGAGCAGAGGAGGCGTTAACTCTCATCCCTGTGGCGATTTCCTCCCACATATGGGTACCTATGCTTTTTCACTAAAGCTGCAAAGAGATACTTCAAGAGAGCCATTTGCAATGGGAAATTGAAGCTCCCCAAACCCCAGAATTGTGCTTCCAAAGGGTTTCTCCCTCCCACTGTAAAACTGGGGGGAAACAAACAAACCTGGATCTCCCATAGCACACCCTAAAGCATAAGAACAGCCTTTTGGATTGGGCCAAAGGCCCATCTAGTCCAGCATCCTGCTCTCACAGTGGCCAGCCAGATACTTGTGGGAAGCTGCCCAGCAGGACCTGAGTGCAGTAGCACTCTCCCTACTTGTGATTCATAGAATCATAGAATTGTAGAGTTGGAAGGGACCACGGGGGTCATCTAGTCCAACCCCCTGCTATGCTAGAATCTTTTGCCCAGTTCCCGACAACTAGATATTCAGAAGCACACTGCCTCTAACAGTGGAGGTGGAACACAGCCATTGTGGCTAGAAGCCATTGACCTCATGATGAATTGGTCCAGTCCTCCCAAGTTACTCGCGATGGTTGCCACCACTGTCTCCTGTGGGAGTGCGTTCCATAGTTTAACTACCGGTATGCACTGCATAAAGAAGTACCATCTTTTGTCTGTCCCGAATCCTCCAATATTCATTGGAAAGCAGCCACTAAGCACACATGTATGTATTAGCTTTACCCATCAGCCTTGCCTCTCCCCTGTGGATTGCTCAGTTGTCATGGGTAATCTCAGGGTCATGGGTTCAAGCTCCACATTGGGTGAAAGATTCCTGCATTGCAGGGGGTTGGACTGGATGACATTTGTGGTCCCTTCCAGCTCTACAGTTCTAGGATTCCCTCCTCCCTTCATGCTGTTTGTCTCCCCCACCCCACCCCACCACCACCCATCTGCTTCCTTCTTTTTAACCAGGCATCCCCAAACCTCAGCCCTCCAGATGTTTTGGACTACAATTCCCATCTTCCCCAACCACTGGTCCTGTTACCTAGGGATCATGGGAGTTGTAGGCCAAAACATATGGAGGGCCGCAGTTTGGGGATGCCTGTTTTTAACAGTTCATACGCAGCGCACAGATGGGGAACCTTATTTCAGCCTGAGGGTCACATCCCCTTCTGGGAAGCCTTCCAAGGGCCACGTGCTTGAGGTGTGCAGGGCCAGAAGCAAAAGTGGCCAGAGCAACTAATCGAAATGTTACTTTGCAGTTTCTACACCACGTTCTCTGGCTAAGCAAGAGGGAAGCATCATCAGTGTTCGAAGACACACTTCAGTCAAGCAAAAACAGAGGAAATGTGCAAAGCACCACCAGTCCTGGGAAGGCCCTGAGGGCCAGGCAGAGAACTCTGAGGGCCACATTTGGCCACTGGGCCCAAGGCTCCCCACCCCTCCCTGACATAAGTTGCTGGTGCTGTATCATAAATAGCTTTGGGGGACATAAAAATAAAGATTCACAATATTCGAATTCAGGGCCCCTTTTGAATTTGTTTAAATCCAACACAGCTTTCTAGTGAATTTTGGGCAACCCGCAGTGAAACACCACAGAATGGAGTATCCAATTCCTGGAACAAACCCAGCACGCATCTGGAGAGCAGTCCTCGAGGAAGCCATGCTACCAAGGAGAGATTTTTAGGCTTGGCTTGAGGCCAAAGATGCTCCAAAGAAGCTGCAACAACAGTCTCTGCCCAAAAGTCGCTTGGGACGCTGAAAATGGCTTTCTTGGCGGAGCCTGACCCTATTCGAGAGTCATCCCCACCTTTTGTCGTGTGCCGTGGGACTGACAGCATCCTAGCATCCTGACAGGGTCCCCTTGCGAAGCGGCCTTTGCAGCGACAGATGGTCCGGATAAGAAACGGCTGCCAAACAGCCAGTTGCCTGGGGACAATGCCAGGTCATGGTTTGTTAGCTTAACAAGCCTCTATTTATTCTTCCGCTGAAGATGCTGAAATGGGGCTTTGTCTGCTTTGCTGGACAGCCGACTACAGAAGCAGCCAGGATGGTGCAGGAAAAACCAAGCACAGGAACGGCCAAAAGAGGAGAGCCGCAACCAGTAGGCAACCCTCTCTTCTGAACAGTATAACCATCTACTGTAACAGGAATCCAGGAAGCTGCCTTATACCATTGGTCCATCTCACTCACTGTTATCCACACTTACAAGCAGTAACTTTCTTGAAGTTCAGGCGATGGTCTCTCTCTCCTGTCCTACCTGGAGATGCCAGGGATTGATTGAACCAAGGATCTTTTGCTTGCAGAGCATGTGCTCTGCCACTGAACTGCAGCCCTTCTGCTAAAAAGAAAGTAAGATTCCAGTCCTCATGATTCTGAATAAAGGGTGGATTCCAATAGGGACATAGGGAGCTGCCTTCTCCTGAATCAAAACATGGGTTTAACTAGCTCAGGGACGGGCAGTGGCTCCCGGCAGTTTCAAGCACAGGTCCTTCCCATGCCTACCTGGAGATGCCAGGTGTTGGACCTGGGATCTTCTGAATGCAAAATAGGTGTTCCATAGCTAAACCACAGTCCTCTCTATGTGTTGGCTGCTGGGTCACCACCGAGGAGTGTTGCCCGGTAAAATAACCAATCTTTCTTCCATCAGAGAAGGAGAAACACACACAGGGGAAATGGAAATGGTATTAACTATGGACTAAGGTTCAGATCTTGGCATTTCTAGTTAAAAGGATCAGGTAGCAAGTGATGGGAAAGGCACCTTCTCTGCTTAGGACCCTGCCATCCATCAGAGCAGATGATTCTGATCTAGGTAGAGAAATAGTGTGATGTGTTATAAGGCAGGTCCCTAAATTGCACCAGCCACAGCCAACCTGTATGACTCAGAATCTTTTCCCATGAAATTCCAGCACAGGAATGTCTCCCTTAACTATTCATTAACATCCCCATATTACCAGCTTAAGAACTTAAATGAGATATCCTGACTCCTGTTTACATTCCAACGCTCGAAACACAGCTTCCTCCTCCCTCCAGCACGGGACAATCTCTGACGACTGCTCAGAGCGCTGTGCCGCCCTTCCCATCAATGAGCAGCGCAACTTCGCCCCCGCCACTCCCACTACAAAGAATGTACAACAACACACACCTCTTTGCTGTTGAGGTTCTCTTCCCCAACCCATCTATTAACCATCAGCTTTTTGGAATCCACACCCATAACATTGGTTCACGAGGGTAACTTAACAGATGCTTATTAATTTATTGCTTTGCTTCCAATACAAGTTTCAGCAGCAGGGTGTGTTTGTGTGTGTAGAGCCTGCCAAGAGCACACAAGACAGGGACCCATCTCAGCTTTTGTCGAAACGGAGGGCTGCGTTGTAAGGAGGAAAGCTTGCATTCTGCAACATACTCTTTGAAAGCTGGGAGGAATTATATTACTAGTGAAGCTGCACCAAAGGATCTCACACAGGTGTGTGCGTACATCCACGCCTGCACACGCACCCCCAGTCACCCAATTTAACAGCAAAACACTCTCTTATGTACAAAAAGGCTGCACTTTCAAAGTCTCAGGTCCCCCTCCGCCGGCGGCCTTTCTCATTACGTCAGGATTTCCTGTCTGCCGGAATCCTGCAACGGAGCACCCACATCTGCCGTTTGGTGCTTCTCCATCACCTGCAGAACATCATCCAAAATCGACGGCCCCAAGTCCACGTGAAGGGAGAGCAGGGAGCCTGCATGGGACATGAAAGCCTTGTCTTTATTTTCTTCCCCTGAGAACCCATTCACAGAGGCCGGGCACTTGCCATTGGCGGTGCCAAGGGGTTCCGAAGTCCTAGCAGACACAGCGCAGGGAGGACTCAGCACAGGGTCATTCGTCTGGGGAGCAGCTTGGACTTTGTCGTCGAGGTGCAGGCGTGGTGGTTTGGGCGGGGCTTGAGCAGAAGGCAGGGTCAGCGCCTGCAAGCCACCAATGACCGGCAGGGAGATGGCATTTTTGAGGAGAGGGGAGGGGATGTCTGAAGGCGGCGGCTCGTAACCCGAGATGGTAGCGGTCCTCGAGAACTCGAAGGGCACCATGTACTGGCTAGTGCCGCCTGGACTCACGTTGCCCTCTGTCCTGGGCAGGAGGTGGAACTTCCCTTGGAGAAAAGAGATGTCACCAAACATGTCGTTCTCCCCACCGCTGCCAATATGAATCGTGTGCCGGAAGTCCCCTAGTGGTGGGCTGATCATGTCTGAAGAGAGGATGTCTCGCAGTTTCTCCTTCTTGCCCCTTCTGCTTCCTCTTTTCAGGTAGATGGGCACTTTGGTGGTAGACATCTTTGTCGACTGCTGCTAAGGAAGAAGAAAAGAGTGGTTGAAATTAAGTTAAGAATTCAGTTTTAACAATCGTCCAATTGGAATTTAAGCCCAACCATAGAGGGAAGGACTACAGCTCAAGGGTAGAGCATCTGCTTTGCATGTCCCAGGTTCAATCCCTGATGGGGAATCCTATTCACCCAGAGGACCGCATTCCCTTCTGAGAACCCTATTTCGGTGGTAGGTGGGGCCAGAAGCAAAAGTGGGCGGGGCAATGAGCACACATTTTACCTTTGTGCAGCAGGCTAATTTCTACACCAGGTGTTGGGAATCTTTGGCCCTCCAGATGTTGCTGAGCTAATATTCCCATCAGCCATTGCAAGAATGGCCAATGGCCAAGGATGATGGGAGTTGTACTTTAGTAGTTTCTGTGGGGCTGAAGGTTCCCCACATATATTTTATACTCAACCCCTCCCCATCCAGGCAAGCATTATCAGACTACATTCAGGCCAAGCAAAAACACAGCTGGTGAGGAGTGTGGCTGGGGGAGAGTCCCGAGGGCCAGATAAGGAGGGCTTGGAGGGCCACATCCATTCTCTAAGCCTGAGGTTCCTCGTCCCTGAACTAAGAGCTCTCTTTGCTCACCTCATAATCTGAAACCTGTGTTGTTTGGGATTGTAAGCATTTCTTGCTGCCTTGGCCCCATCAAAGTCATCTCCTTCTCCATCCCAGAATGCCCTCAGGATGGGCTGGAGTGACCAGGCAGCAGACACTTCCTCTGCTGGCCTCCTCCCCAGGCATAGAGCGAGGAAAAGGAGCAGCAATGTTCCCATGAAAAGCCTGGCTTCTGGATCAGACCAAAGGCCGCCAACAACAACAACAACATCATACACCATTAGGCACCAGGCGAAAACATTCCTCTTCAACCAGGCCTTTGCCTGATTAACACATTATACCCCTTTTAGATGTTTGTGGAAGGGGATCCATCATCCCGTTCTCACAGTGGCCAGCCAGCTGCCCACATTGGGAGCCCCACTACACAGGACCTGAGGGCCAACAGTGCTCTCCCAGTTCTGAATTCCCAGTAACTGGTATTCAGAGCAATACTTCCGTTGCTCATTTTAAAACGGATTTTCTCTTCACTGTGTTTGTTCAGCTTTTCGAGCACCGCTCGGAGGCAGAGGCGGCAATTAAGCGGCATACATGTTTTTGAAATAAATAAACAGTTGATCCCAGCGCCATTTGGCAGGGGCTCTGCTCCCCGAGGCATTAAAAAAAAAGCAACGACACCCAGTCCATGTGGCCTGGCCGGGTTTGAACAAGCGAGAGCGTTCTGCGGCCGACTCGAAACAGGTGGCTGCTCTGTCAGGGGTGGGCTGATGGACAAAGCGGCCTTTTGTCTGAGTGCCTGGCAGGGCGCTGGTGCACGCCAAAGCCTCAAGAGCATTGGCTCGGCGCACTGCTGACAGAGCAGGTTATCACGAGCAACTGTTTAACGGACGAGTCAGGAAGCGAAGGATTTAAAAGGGGAAACGGGCCTCATTTGCAACAACCGCAGAAAAGCAATCCAGGCAGCTTTCTCTCTCTCTCTCTTTGCAAGTTAAGAGAACAATACACCAGCGGCTGAAAGAAGCCGGGCCCACAGCTCCAATGCACTGCTTTGGACAATCGCCACTTGTTCTCTTGCCCCGCCAAATGCCACACACAAACAGCCATGCCTCTGGGCTCAAAAGCACCACTGCCGAGGGCACCACCCCAGAAAAAAGCAGCACAGTTTGAAGCAGCAGCAGTGGCAGGAGATTTGAGGTTTTCCTCCAGACTTCCTCCAAAGAGGTTAGACGGGTCAGAGTTCATTGGTTAGAGCACCTGCTTTGCAGGCAGAAGGTATCGGGTTCAATTCCTGGTATCTCCAGGTAGTCCTGACTGAAATCCAGGAGAGCGGATGGCAGTTGGCGTGGGCCAGGCTTCTCCAACCAGGTGCCCACCGGGATGATGGGAGATGTAGACCAACAGCATCGGAGGGGCACCAGGTTGGGAAAGGCAAGCACAGGGCTTGGTATCAGGTGATTTTCTACACACCTAGGGCTTCATCCGCATCATAGATTTAAAGCTGTATGATACCACTTTAAACAGCCATGGCTTCTGCCAGAGAACCCTGGGAACTGTAGTTTGTTGAAGATGCCGAGAGTTGGTAGGAGACTCCCCTCGCAGAGCTACAATGCGCAGAGTCCCCTGTGAAGAGGGATTGATTGTTAAACCACTCTGGGAATTGTAGCTCTGTGAGGGAAATGAAGGGGGACTCCTAACAGCTCTCGGGTCCCTTAACAAACTGCAACTCCCAGGATTCTTTGAGGGGAAAGTCATGACTGGTTTTGGGGGGGGCTTTTGGGGGGGGAGAGCCATGATTAATCTTTAAATGTATAGTACAGATGGGGCCCAGGTCAGGCAGAGGATGTGAACATCCACCTTTAAAAAGCCAAAAATATCCAGGGACTAACGAGGCTACCAATTTATCTCTCCCCCTCCCATTTAAATTCTGCAAACCCACAAAAGTGTACGGGGAATTTGCAAGACATTTCTAAAGCATCCCCTAGCTGAGCAACCGACCCCATGTTCTTGGTTCTTCCAAGATTCCACTAGGTGGCTGTGTAAGTCCAGGTAAGTCGCATTTCTCAAAGGAGCAACTCTGGCTCCTCTCAAGAGCAACCACAAACCACTCACCAATTCTTTAAACCAGAGATAAGGAACCTGTGGCTTTCCCAATGCTGTTGGGCTTCCAACTTCCTTGATCTTTGCCCATGTTGTCCACGGCAGATGGGAACTCTGTCTGTAGACCATGAGACAAGGAACATGTTCATGTTTGTCCCTTTAGAAAACGGACCATTTCAGGTTTACAGTTCAACTCAAATTCATCCCAATCATTCTCGGCAATTTTCTCCCTAGCATTCATAATGCTAAAAGTTGCTGAGCTAAAGTGTAAAACGGACTGAAGACTAAGGAAACGTCCATGTAGTGGAAATGTGAATCGTTTCACTTGTTTTATTTATTTTTTGCCAACAATTATGACGTTTCAGCTTAAAGGCTCAAAGAGACTACAACCTGAAAAACACATTAGGAGAATGAACTTGAACTAGAAATTGTCCCAAGTTCTACTCCAAAAAAAAGAACTTAATTCATGTTTACTTCACCTGGCAATTGTGGGATCTTTCAGATGTAGTTCAGAGATTTTTTTTTAACAAATGTAGCAAACTTCATTAGACCAAACTAGTTCATCCCAAGCACAGAGTACACCTATATCCCACTCTCGTCTCGAAAGGCATCAGGGCAGCATACTGGCTAACTTACCGGTATCTGCCTCTTATCCTTGCAACAACCATAGGTGAGGCTGAAAGAGACAGTACAATTTGAACCTGGGTTTTCCAAATCCTATTCAGATACACTCTAACCCCCAGGCCACACTGGTTTGCAATCAGCTTAACTGGCACTGCTTCCAAAGATTCTCTGTGAAACTGAATCCCTATCAAGTTGCAGTTCTCTCTGACCAAAGACTAACTTCTGATTAGATATGCACAAGACTGGGACATTGAACTGTGATTAACACGGTGGTGCAGTCGTGGCTTCCCATTCCAAGCTGTTGTGTAGTGGGTCTTCAGTGATTTCAGCTCAGTGCAAATAAGAAGCAGGAGGCGAGGATTTGGTACAACATCTCTTTACTTCAAAGAACAAGTAAGAGCCAGAACACAGGGAATGGGGGAAACTGGGACTTATATAGTAACAGAGAACTAGCAGGGAAAAGATACATTTTGCACTTGGGCATTGCACTCACGAGGGTGCTGCTTCCAGATGGCGTTCAATTATATACCGCCAAATTCAGGTTGCACAAGTCGATTTGGAGCTCTTGCACAGCAAACACACTGTCCATCCCCCACGCCACAGAAATCCAACTTTTTGCAGAGAAAATACATCAGAAAGTGCGGGACTAACGCTTGCTTGATGAAACATCATCTAACCTTCCCACAAATTTGAACGAATGCTCAGCAAACAGGCCGCACGCCATTAACTTCCGTGCAAACAGATCAGGATGAACGTTCCACATTTTCACCCATAAGGAAACGTACTTTCATCCCTTGTAAACTTTTGCCTTTCCCCCCATCCTTCCCTCCTTTGGTTCTCTCCCCATCAATAAATTTTAGATTGCGACATCAGCCAATCTAAAATTGCCCATGGGATATCAGCTCCGGCCAAGGCATGACAGATAATGGCAACAATCAGGAGAAAGATATAACATCTTGCAAGGACAGGAAGAAACACCACGGACAGGATAATTGCCACCCACAAGAAGAACAAGGATATAGTTTGAGTTCCTCACTTGAAGTTTTATAAATCATTTAATGTGCCAACACAAACAGAAGTTATTAATATTGCAGTGGTTGAATAAGGGATTATTATTATGACCAGAATGTAATTAAAACTGATAAGATTTCGGAACGCAGAAATAAAGACAATAATCAAATCTAGCACGTGGGGGGGGCCCATTCTAACTAAATTATATAATTCACTAATTGAATGATTGGTATTAATAATTGTATTATAAATTGGTATTGTTATAATGAGGCTATTACTGGACTGTAATTGAAAACTAATAAAAATTTATTACAAAAAATAATAATATTGGAACGGGGTGCCAAATTGAATAAATTATGGGGGGGGGTAAACTGCACACTACATAATCGATCACATGACGCAGTGCACAGACACCGTTTTAATGGCAATGCTCTTCAACATTGGGAGGGCGAAGGGACCTCAACCCCTAGGAGTTAGCTCCTATGAATTGTAAGCAGCTCAGGGCATGGACCCCGCCTTTGCTGCTTATGCTGCAGTGAGCTGTGTGCCAATTAATGGTGCTGAATAAACGCAGCACAAAGGAAGCGAGAGCAGGTGGCAACAGCAGCACTTTTCATGAAAGCACTTTTTGAGCAATTTGAAGATGCGCCTTGGGGTATGAGAGCAGCTGCACAGAAGGAGAACAAGAATGAGATGGGCAGACACTTGCTACAGGGAAGAAGAAGAAGAGGAGGAGGAGGAGTTTGGATTTGATATCCCGCTTTATCACTACCCTAAGGAGTCTCAAAGCGGCTAACCATCTCCTTTCCCTTCCTCCCCCACAACAAACACTCTGTGAGCTGAGAGACTTCAGAGAAGTGTGACTAGCCCAAGGTCACCCAGCATGTGGAGGAGCGGGGAATCGAACCCGGTTCACCAGATTACAAGTCCACCACTCTAACCACTACACCACCCTGGCCCAGAGAAATGATGGCCTGACATTCTCCAAAGACCTGACAGGCTTCCATGCAAAACGGAGGCAAAGACTTCTTCCGCAGGGTGCAGCAGGACTAAATTTAAAATGGGCTGTAGTTACAAAGTAGATTTTGGTTGAACTTTGGGGGCGGGGCTCTCCTTTTTACTGTGCTCATGATGGAAGTTACCTGCGATTCCACTTTCAGGACAATTTGCGCCCGCCGAAGTTGCAGAGCAGCTTTCTAATCGGTGAATGTCCCTCAACTTTCTGCTGAAATTCTGTAACTTTTCATACCGCAAATGTACCAGAGGGGAGGGGGCCCATTGTCCCGCTTTGGGGCTGGTCTGCACGTCCGCTGGGTCCATGACTAGGAGGCAAAAGTCCAAGCCATTTCATGCTTGACCCACCCCTTTCTAGTCATAGCTCTGAGTGGTTTCCCCCTTGCCCTACTCCTTAGGGAAAACCTTCAGTGCTAAATCTGAGCAAACTCGAATTGCTGTTTGCTCTGATTGAGCGCCAAAGAGCACTTTCCCCCAAGATGAAAGCAGCAGGACGAGAGGCAGTGTAGATGAGCCCCTTCTTGTTGCACTATAGCTGAAAGTGTGCCCTTGCAGACAACAGTGGAATGATGTGACCTGTATAAGCCCACTATCATTGCATCAATGAAATGTTGCACAATGCACTCATAAACCTTACATATTTACTATGTTATTGGATTAGCATTTAAGATATTTTGTATTATACAATGTTTTAAAAAATTCTGGTTTTAGTCTTTTCATTTGTTGTATCTTGCAAGTAAGACATTTACAAGACGTCTTCGGATGTCAAGGAGATAAAGAACTACACAGCTTTTAGAATATATAAAAGGATGTCATATAGAGGAGGGAGAAAGGTTGTTTTCTGCTGCTCCAGAGAAGCGGACACGGAGCAACGGATTCAAACTGCAAGAAAGAAAATTCCACCTAAACATTAGGAAGAACTTCCTGACAGTAAGAGCTGTTCGGCAGTGGAATTTGCTGCCAAGGAGTGTGGTGGAGCCTCCTTCTTTGGAGGTCTTTAAGCAGAGGCTTGACAGCCATCTGTCAGGAATGCTTTGATGGTGTTTCCTGCTTGGCAGGGGGTTGGACTGGATGGCCCTTGTGGTCTCTTCCAACTCTATGATTCTATGATTCTAGAATACATCTAAAGGCAGCCCTGTATCGGGAAGTTTTTAATGTTTGACACTTTACTATGTTTTTATATGGAGTTGAGAGATGATGTAACATGGGGAGCAAATAGCAAAGATCTGATGAAGAGAGCACAGCAGAGGCTATACTTTCTGAGAATCGTCCAGAAAAACAATCTCTCAAAGGACCTGCTGAGGGCATTTTACCACTGTACCGTAGAAAAGTGTCTTAACCTATGGTCTGTGTGTGTGGTTTGGGAGTTACACAGTTGGGGGGGAAACAGCGCTATCCAGGGTCGTTAAGACTGCGGAGAGGATAATTGGGTGCACTCTTCCCACTTTGGATCAAATCTATGCCTCCTGGTGCTATAAGAAAGCTGCAGATATTGTGCAGGATAGTGCGCACCCCGGAAATGATCTCTTTCAGCTTCTGCCTTCTGGAAGGAGGTATAGGGTCATAAACACCTGAGAAATAGCTTCTATCCAAGAGCAATTTCAGTTTTGAATGCAGCAAAAGGCAGTCTGTGAGGAAGGGAAGGTCTGTATTCAGTTTTAGGGGGTAAATCAGGAGGCGTATTAAGAGTTTTTTTAGGGGGTTAATTATGCTGATGGTTGTTGTAAGTTTGATGTAGATGTTCAATTTCGTTGTTCTGCATGGGACAATGACAATAAAGATTATCGTATCGTATCGTATCGTATCCTGCCTAGAGTGCCCGGGGGAACCCAGCCAGAAGGGCTGGGTATAAATAATAAAATTATTATTAGGCTTTTTTTTAAGGTAAAAAGCCACTGACAAATATAAATAATAATAATATGGTAGCTTCCTAGTCCTACTACTAGAAATCTACCAGGAAATCCATACAGTGTATCTACTTTCTGACTGCTATGTCAGTGGAAGTCTTTCAGCAGAGGCTTGACCAGGCATCCCCAAACTGCGGCCCTCCAGATGTTTTGGCCTACAACTCCCATGATCCCTAGCTAACAGGACCAGTGGTCAGGGATGTTGGGAATTGTAGTCCAAAACATCTGGAGGGCCAAAGTCTGGGGATGCCTGGGCTTGACCATGCTCTCATGGGATGCCCTTCGCCTGGATTTCCTGCCTCAAGCAGGGGAATGGGCTGGATGAGGCCTCCTTCAACTTTAGGGTCCTGTGAATCAGTGTTAGAAACTCAGATACGTAAAAGCAAGGAGCCAAATGGCTCCTTAAAGTAGGGTTTAAGGCTACAGTCACCCAAACGGAATGTCTAGTTGCCATTTTGGGACCAGACAGCTCAAAAGTAATATTTTTTAATACGACTTTTTGATTTCTGAAATTCGCTCTGATTGTGCAGATAAAATATCACGGATAGAATTTTACAGGTTGTGTTGTTAGTGTGTGAAAACAGGCAAGAACCGAGGGTCCCCAGGCATGATGGTGGAGACATCAGGTGCCATCCTGTGAAAAGCAATGTAGGGAGGCTGTGAAAGTGCAGCAAAATGTGCTCAACTCCCTCCCTGCAGACTGTTTCTTTCTGATCCAAGCTGTTTTTCTGCTTGCTCTCAGTCATGACAGCTAAATACACCCCCCCCCCATTGTCAGAGGCTTTATACCACTGACCAACGGAGACCAAGGGACACATGAAAGGCAGAGGGCTGCTGTCTCCATGCTCTGCTTAGATGGACCTCCTGGAGGCATTTGGCAAACCAGGGGTTAGAAACAGGATACTAGACATCCAAGAGAATTGGGTGGCCTATTCCAACAGGAACAATCAATGAGAACCTCCATACTCAGATGCAGTCTATCTCCAAGTACCCACGTGTTAGGGAGGTGAACAACAGGGGGTGGCCAAAGCAGTCTGAACACTTGCAAGCACAACACAAATGTTAAAAACCACCATCAAATCACAGCTCACCTCCATTTACACGGATGTGTCCTCCTGCAATTTGTTTTTCTTCCTCCAATGAAAAAACAACAACCCTGAAGTTCCATGAGGACCAGCACCTTAAACCAACCTGATCTGTGATTTTTACTGTGCAGTAAAAACTTTGATAGTGGGCTTGTTTTTTCAGGAGATCCCATATAAAAATTCTAGAGACTCCATTTTCATTTTACCACACCTGATGTTTATCCAGGCCCCTTGGGAAACTGGTGTGTGTGTGTGTGTGTGTGTGTGTTTGTCTGTAAGCAGGCAAGGAGATGGGGAGAGCAGGGCACACTCCCTCCAAATGTCCAAATGTGCCCACAGGGCCAAACATGCCAACCATCCATGTTTCCTGCTTTTACCACTGTCCCCATTCGAAGCACAGGAGGACTCCCATATGAGTAAAAGGTAAAGAGACCCCTGACCGTTAGGTCCAGTCACGGGCGACTCTGGGGTTGTGGCGCTCATCTCGCTTTACTGGCCAAGGGAGCCGGCGTACAGCTTCCAGGTCATGTGGCCAGCATGACTAAGCCACTTCTGGCAAACCAGAGCAGCACACGGAAACGCTGTTTACCTTCCCGCCGGAGCGGTACCTATTTATCTACTTGCACTCTGACGTGCTTTCGAACTGCTAGGTGGGCAGGAGCAGGGACTGAGCAACGAGAGCTCACCCCGTCGCGGGGATTCGAACCGCTGACCTTCTGATCGGCAAGGCTCTGTGGTTTAGACCACAGCACCACCCACGTCCCTTATGAGTACAAAAAACAAACAAACATATGCACAGGGAGAGAAGCATTGGAACCCATGGGGATTTTCCCCTGGCAAGGATGCAGGCAGAGTAAAACACTGAATGAAGAGAGCAGGCTAGCACCTCACAAAACCAACGAGAATTGTTCCCGTACTTTTGCCTAGCAACTGAAAACCCTTACGAAGAAGAGAAGGCATATATCCAGCTTCCTCTGCCCCCCTCCCCCGGCACTATGTCATTTATGCGCCGTGCCCAGTTAGCCCACCCGCCGACCCCTCTGTATCCATTTCAGACTTCCCACAGCCCAAGGAGCATCCAAAGATAGCCCCAGCAGAGCCAGGGTGGGGTGGGGTTCTAAAGTTACAAAGCAGCTCTCCCCACCCCCCACCCCCCGCAACTCGCCAAGGTATTGTCCAATCTAAGACCCTGATCCAAGTTTCACGTGTGCTCACCTGTTCTGTGAAATCAATGCCATTCAATTCAGAGGGGTCTTTAATAGCAGGGCGGCAATGGAAAGGGCTATATATTGGGGGCAACTTGGGGAGGGGGTGAAAGAAGGGTGGACATTTGCAGAGGGCTTTATATAGCCCAGAAGATGAATCTCTGGGGGGGGGGTCTGGGGGGGAGAGGGGAAGAGAGAGGGAGAGGCACTACAATGACGCCAGCTTCTAAACTTGAGAGTTTAGTTACTCTGCCAGGCCTGGAAGCTCAGAGATGCCCTCCTGCCCACCACACCCCTGTTGTAAAAGGTCCAAGCTTTATTTCACACACACACACACACACACACAATGTAGCTGCCAGGTTCCATTCCTTAAATACAGAGAGGTGTGGAAAGCCGGGCCAAGACAGATGGGAACAGACATGTCTGCTTGCCATCTGGCCAATTTTTAATTTATATTTAAGAGAGAGAGAGAGAGATTGGTTGTTGTTTTTCACTTTTCTTCTTTTAAAAAAAGAAACCTGTCTTCTGCCCCTGTATTATTCCAGAATTATCACAGTTAAAACAAAGCAAAACAGAAACAGCTGACATTACATGATCAAGCGTTCCTTTCTAAAATGAAAAGTACCAGGGTTTCCAACATACCCAACAAAGCCCAGCCTGGGATGCTTTTACAGTACTTCATTTGTTTCCAAGGCCATCCCAGAATAAATATCCCCTGGGCTACTTGCAAACAAGGCAATGGGCTGCATCCAATGCTATTCCTACTCAGAGGAGACCCACTGAAATTAATGGGGATGAGTAACTTAGGCCCATTTGATTCTCTGGGAAGAACTTAGTTGAACACAACCCAATATTCAAAACAGTAAAGGTAAAGGTAAAGGGACCCCTGACCATTAGGTCCAGTCGTGGCCGACTCTGGGGTTGCGGCGCTCATCTTGCGTTATTGTCCGATGGAGCCAGCGTACAGCTTCCAGGTCATGTGGCCAGCATGACAAAGGCGTTTCTGGCGAATCAGAGCAGCACAAGGAAACGCCGTTTACTTTCCCGCTGTAGCGGTACCTATTTATCCACTTGCACTTTGACATGCTTTTGAACTGCTAGGTTGGCAGGAGCTGGGACCGAGCAACGGGAACTCACCCCGTCGCGGGGATTCGAACCGCCGACCTTCTGATCGGCAAGCCCTGTTTAACCCACAGCACCACCCGCGTCCCAAACATTTAAAAACAGTACGCTATCGTAAAAAAACAACAAAAGAAAGCAAGGCAGTCAAGGACAGGAAGAAATGAGGAGAGGAAATTGTTCACATGAGCTGGATTAGCATCTAAGTGCAGGTAAGGGTGCACGAAATGAATCAAATGGGGTCAGCACACTAGGGATACAAGGAACAGCTAAAGCAGCTTTTGGCAGCCTGATGCCACCCAGATGGTTTGGACTAGTCCAAAACATCTAGAGGGCACACAGTTGACAAAGGTTGGACTAAAGCATTTTTGACAGAGGCAAAGAAACTTTTATTTCTAATGAGGGCAACATTCTGGGCAAGGAGAAAACTTGCCAGGGGCACATGAGGGTTGAGTTGGCACCAAGAAAAATGAAAAGGATACCCCTTTCTCTCTTTTTCCACCGTCTCCTTTCCTCTCTCCCTTTTACCACCCCATCCATCCAATTTTCCCCACTGCCATCTGCATGAAATTAGACCGAGGGCCAAATGTGGCCCTCAGGCTGCCTCCACCCTCAATTTAGTGCTGCGTAGCTTAGAAAGAGACAACAGGGAGAGAGAGGGGAGAGGGAGATATATATCTTGGGCCACCTAATAAAGTTTGACAGGCAGCGCATTGAGAATGAGACACTTCTTTGCACAGCATGTTTAACTTAGTAGAAACTCCGGCCACAAGATGTTGCAATGGCAGGGACCACTGCCCAAAATGGCTGGGGTGTGGAGAAGATGCAATAAATTCCAGGGGGGGGGGTATCAGAGGCTATGAGTCAGGATTGTTAAATAGAACCTCCCCGTCTGCTAAGAGAGAAATAGCAAGAAATGAATAAATAAACCGGGAAGGGGGCTGTTGAATTTGCATCCTCTTATCAGGATTACCAGGGAGATCTGACCAGAATCTGTCAGGAATAAGACTGGGGTTGTCCTCACGTAAAAATAAGGCCCGCTGAACTCAACCAGTTACAGGTAGGTAGCCGTGTTGGTCTGACGTAGTCAAAACAAAACAAAACAAAAAATTCTTCCAGTAGCACCTTAGAGACCAACTAAGTTTGTCATAGGTATGAGCTTTCGTGTGCATGCACACTTCTTCAGATACACTGAAACCAGCCTTCCTTCCGGATAGATATGTACAGGATTGTATCACTGGTGGAACTTTTTGCAAGTTTTCTGCGACCCTCCTTAGATCCAGTTGCTTCTGCTGCTGCTATAGACACAGGAGCAGAGGCTGCCGGATACAAAGTGAAGTTCTCTGCTTCGCACCCACCCTGGTTGCTCAGGGAGGGGCAAGGAAGTAAGCAAACCCCACCAGCCGCTCTCCGCACTCCTTCCAGTAAACTCTCGTTATTATGGCACACGCTGAATGTTGGATCCCCGGAGGGGAAGCTGGGAGATCCCGGAGCCAAGCTCTGTATCCTCCTTAGAGACCCCGCGCCCGCCCCGCCGCGTGGCTCTCTAACCATTGCGCGCCGCGTCCGCCGCAAAAAAAACCCCACACACATCCCGTTCTAATTAATCTAGAATGATCTCAAACCCGCCAACTGTTTACATCTCCAAGGGGTAAGAAGCAAGGAAGTGAAGGCACCTCTAACGACTCAGGAGCAGCTAACCCAAAACAGCACGCCCACCCCCCAAAAAACTTTCCACCCCGCCGAGTATATATCTTTTAAAAAACGGTGTTCATACTTTGCGACGGGGTCTGTGCTGTAGAATGTGGAACGATCAACGCGGAAGAAGGGTCGGGGGTGAACACAGTCGGATAGAAGGAAAAGAGAGATGCCCCGGTTAGATTTTTACCAGGCAGGAACTGCAACCCATGGGCCTCTGAACATGTGCAGAGTGCCTTCCCCAAACACTGCAAATCCTCCTCTACCTACAACACCAGCAGCGTAAGTTGGGCAAACCTGAACCCCGGCATCTCTTCAGGGCGTTGTCAATGGGATATATCCTTACCCAAGAGCCCATAATGATCTGGATCCTCACAATAAATACAGAGCACCCCTAAAGATCTTGCGGGTCAGGGACGCAGCTTTTAACCAGGTCTCCCTTCCACCCCCGAACACTCCATATTTTTGAAGGCAGTTTCCTCCTTTCCCTTTCCCAATGCGAAGCCGTTTACTTACCCCGGGCTCGCAGCTGGGCGGCGCCGGCCGCTCCTTTTCCTGCGGCAACTGACAAGCAAAGAAGGAGCGAGCTCCACTAGCCTGCAATTGCCACCCACCACAAAGCCCCGCCTCCCCGAGGCCACCAGCCAATCCAAGGCGGCTGCTCTGAAGCGCAAGCCCCGCCCTTCTTTCAGACTCCTCCCCTCGTTGCTTTTCTGCTTTTCTCTTTTTTTTAAATTGCATATTGCAACAGTCTTTTAAGGAAGCGAACCCCCCTGGGCTTGTTGTGACCCAAGAGCCCCTGAGCGTGTGCAGAGGAACTTTTGATTTTCACTGGAGCCGAAGAAGACTACTTGCAATCCCAGACTTTCCTTCAGAGGAAAGGACGATAGTTCAGCGCTGACGTCAGGGGCTTTTTGGGTTGCAGAAAACCCCAAATTCAATCTCAGGAATCTCAAAATAGAAAATTATCAAGCAGCCTGTGATGGGAAAGACCTGTGATCCTGGATAGCTGCAGCCAGAAAGAGTGGAAAATCCTGAGCTATATAGCTTCCTGTGTGTAGAAATACCAGCAGCTTGGAAATTCAAGAGGAAGTATTTATTTTCCTGCTTTTGTGGGGTTTTAAGTTGCCTTCTTCAGCTCTAGTCAAAGTCAAAGTTCCTCTGCACATGCTCAGGGGCTGTGATATGTTAAGCAGTAAGAACCAAAACAAGACCCTTGAAAAAGCGTGGCACACACCCAAGTAATCACATCCTGGGTTGTTGGTTTGAGCCCCACGTTGGGCAAAAGATTCCTGCATTGTAGGGAGTTGGACTAGAATGACCCTCGCAGTCCCTTCCAGCTCTACAATTCTATGAACTCCCACAAATATGAAATTCGGCGTTCAATCAGAATGCACTATTCTGGGTAGACGCCATCCCTGATACTGCTCTTTCTAATCGTTCCCGTAACACACATGTCCTGCACCAGACAACTACTGCCTCTCCAGAAAGGGAGCTCTGAAAACCCAGCAGATACAATGAGGCAGCCTCACCCATGTTAAGTCAGGTTCAGACTGGGGGCTCTTCCACACTTCCACTTCTCCTAGGATTTCACGTGATGTCAAGTTACAGGTCTGTCCAAGAAGGTTTGGGTTTTGGTGTTTTTTTGTCCCACTGCTTTTGCCAGGAAAACCCATTGTTTACTGCTGAGATTTGGAACAAACATCAATCTGCAGAAAACCCGATGGACATTTGTTCCGATTCTGCAGCAAACAGCGAGTTTTCCTGGGGAAAGCGGTGTGACAAAAAAATAATCCTAACCCAAGAAAATCTTTAATAATAATAATAATAATAATAATAATAATAATCCTCTCGGACCCATGTCTTGAAATCACACTGGGATAGCTCACCTGGTAGAGCATGAGAGTATTAATCTCAGGGTTGTGGGTTTGAGCCCCACATTGGGCAAAAGATTCCTGCATTGCAGGGGGTTGGACTAGATGACCCTCAGGGTCCCTTCCAACTCCACAATTCTATGATTCTAAGACCAACGGAAGTGTAGATGGACCCTGAGTCTTATGCAACCTGTGCTCTAGCCGCTGACCCTGTTTCATCACACGGCAGGTTACTGGAACACCAAGGTGATCTGCGTCAATGGCTCACAGCTCACCATTCATTCGACAGTGACACAAGTGCGACGGCAGGAGTGCCAGCTATGTCTGCCGGGAAATCCCCCGGAGCATTCAGGAATCCATCAGGTTCCATCAGTCAATGGGTCCCCTGTCCTTGCAGAATTGGAATAGCTACATTCAGGGAACGGCAACAGACTCACAGGAGCCGATCAGCAGAGTATATTCCCATTCCACTAAAGGGTTAATGATATGCGCAGCTAGGTTTGTCTGATGTACTGAGAGAGCCCCATGGTTGACATGAAGGCCAGGAAGTCCCACGCTAGCCCATTTGAGGCAGCCTTGGGGCCCCCATTAACTACGAACCCCTAACTCTGGGATCCGCTCCAAACCTGTGCCAGAGTTTTGCAAGCGTTTTGCAGCAAAGCCCCCACATTTTGCAGTGAAAACCCCGCAGCTGGGTCAACATAAAGCCACCCAGCTATATCCTCCTTCCACTGTCAGAAGCACAGGTACAGAAGCACCTTGAAATTTCGCAGAAGGGGGGGAACTAATCTGGAGTTCCTGGATTCAGTACTGTGTTGTTATCAGTTTAAGCCCCGATGCTGTAGAACTGTTGGATTCAGAAGTGGGAAACTCGCATTCAGATCCCCATAGCTATGCAACTCACTGGGTGGCCTTTGGGGGAAAGTCCGTTTCTGGGCTAGACCACCCTCACAGGGCTGCTGTGAAGATAAAATGCAATTAAGGGATATGTTTTAAAAGCCCTCAGGATATTGGGTGTGGAAAGATTGTCTCCGTAAATAATATTTGGGTGTGTCTGAAGTTGCAGCTTTGTGGATCTAGAGTTGGTAACTTATAATCTTTCGAGTTAAGAATGGACAGGGTGGAAAATTACTGCATAATGGAATCTAAGAGGCTGAGCCTGCAATTCTACACACACTTACATGGGAGTAAATCCCACTGAACCCCAAGGGGCTCACGTCTAAGTAAACATGCATAGCACACAACAGCGGTGCTTTTTCAACCTCTATTTATTCATATTTAGTTAAAAGCATTTATAAACCATTTAATATTTTTTTAAAATCCAAACTTCTCAACTTTCATTTTTGAAATTATTTTTATTAACTTCTAATAATATACATATGTACATACATATATAAAGAAGGGATATAATAATAATACAATCTATTATATTGCTTAAATCAGGCATCCCCAAACTGCGGCCCTCCAGATGTTTTGGCCTACAACTCCCATGATCCCTAGCTAACAGGACCAATGGTCAGGGATGATGGGAATTGTAGTCCAAAACATCTGGAGGGCCAAAGTTTGGGGATGTCTGGCTTAAATACATAATCAGTGCTTATGAACAAAAGAAATAAACATTGAGTAATTACTAATAATTAATTTGCAAACTTCTTATACTATCTATACAAAATTCCTAATAGACTATATGGTTAAATGTCTTGTACCTATTTTGTTACACTAGTAGATAATAAATATATTCCATTTTTAAATGTTTTTATCATTAAGTTGTCTTTCTTTTCTCTGATTAAATTTGTCAGATTTATCATTTGAACAACCTCCCATGCCCCAGTTGTTGGGCGATTGGATTCCCCCCCCCCCCCGTTATAACTAATTACCATGTTAATAAATGTGAAACCAGTTGTCTGTCTTACAATAAAAACAAATCCTTAACAACAAAAAGGAAAGCTAATGGGTTAATTACACAGGAGGATGATTGAAACTAAATATGGAATAGGCATTCCCATAAAATTGTATCTGCTAATGTCAGGGAGCTAACTTTAAAACTATTGCAAAAGTAATACAACACCACCCTGAGGAAACTGTTCTTTATGTGTCTTAGAACATTTTCTTCCTTTTTGGAGAGGGTGCCAACTTATTGGTACATATGTAGTGGAAATGCTCTTGTGCACCAACATTTGGGGTGAGAGTGATCCAGGGAATATGCTCCATCGCTCTTCACAGTGAGCACTGTTAAAACTATATATAGGTTTAGATTTAAAATTGAACCACAAAGAATTGCTGGGTCACTTATTGGAAGCAGCATGGACCATCACAGCTCCCCACTGGAAGGATTTTCATGGGGTGGCATTAGATCTATAGCATGAGATAATAGGGCAAGCTGCTCTTTTTGGGGGGGGGGGGTAATGCCAAAGTTGAGGGTGGCCTGCAGGCAGGAAAGAACACATTTGAATCAGTTTGGTTTCTGTTTATTAACTTTGGTAATGTAGTGGAACGCAGTTGCTTGCTGTCAAAAGCGTATGCCACCCTATTTTTCCTCCCCTACCCTAAAAACATAAGAGCCCTGCTGGATGAGGCCAAAGGTCCATCTTGTCCATCATCCTGTTCTCACCGAATGCCAGCCAGATGCCCCTGGGAAGCTTGCAAGCTAGAGGTGGGGAAACAGCACTCTGCCCACCTGCGATTCCCAACTGGCATTCGGAAGCCTCTGACACTAGAGGTAGAGCATTGTTGTCATGACTAGTAGCCACACATGGACCTCTGAGACTTCTAGACTAAACATCTGAACCTCCAAGCCACCAGAAAGCTACCTCATCTCAGGTCAGATCGCTGGTTCATCTACTGTGATGCTGCCTACGCCAGGGGTCTCTTCTTTGGCGATTACTCGTAGCTGAGTAAGATTGTCTTCCATAAACACGATTTTAACAATGGGTCTGTAAGTGAGTGTGGAGGCCAATTCTGGATCCACACGTCCTTCCACAGTGGGGACATTGGTTTCCAGGTGGGAGTTGATCACGGTGTGGATTTGCCAAGCATGCCTTCCTCTTAGCCTTTCTCCCTTGTGTTCTGAGATCGAGTTTCTTCAAAGCCCATGACACCTTTGGTAAAGGCTGTTCTCCAACTGGAGCGCTCGCAGGCCAGTGTTTCCCAGTTGTCAGTGTTTGTACTACATTTTTAAAGATTTGCCTTGAGACAGTCTTTAAACCTCTTTTGTTGACCACCAGCATTACGCTTTCCAGGGGTAGCCAACATGGTCTCTTCCAGATATTGTGGGCTACAGCTCTCATCAGCTCCAGCCAGCGTGACTAATAGCCAGGGATGAGATCTCTGTGCACCCTAAAGGAAGAAAAACAAAAATGGACCAATAATAATAATAATATACAGTATATATTTATCTGTACATAGTCTTAAATGGACTGTGCACCTACTTTTCACCTCCAGACAACTTACTTGCATTGTCTGTATGCTTTTGTACGCAGATATAGTAAAGCGGTGATGTCTGGTTTGGTTTTGGTTAACCAGGGGAGCAGAGTACAATTTATTTAAAAATCTGATTAAAAGTTAAAAACCGGCAGGATATATACCCTGTAACCCTCCTCCACT
Organism: Zootoca vivipara; assembly: GCF_963506605.1. Classification (NCBI taxonomy): domain Eukaryota; kingdom Metazoa; phylum Chordata; class Lepidosauria; order Squamata; family Lacertidae; genus Zootoca; species Zootoca vivipara. The sequence continues at coordinate 28,175,326 of NC_083292.1, read as the reverse complement.
TCTCAAACCGTCATTCAGGCGGTTATTATTTTTAGGCAGAACCAAAATACATGTTCAGCATCCCAGTGCAGATCCCTGAGCCCCTCATTCATTTCAATGGGGCAACTGCTCAGTGGATTGGGCCCCTAATCTTTGCATATTTCCCACAGTTTACCCAGATGGCGGGAGGAGGGAAGGTGGAATTAAAATTGCTTTTTGCCTGCTTAATCAGCCGCCTGAAACCGATTAAGAGGCTGTTAATGCACATATTCACAGGGAGTAAAGGAGAAAGGGAGAGAGTTCTAATTAAAATGCCACACGTTTTAAACCTGTGGTTAATGCAATGACCTGCTGCTGGTTCGCTGCCATCTCTTCTTCTTGGTGTGTCAGTACAATAGAGGGAGTCAATGTGAATGTTGACAAACAGGCCCAGCCACGAGCAATAGGCGGATTTCCACTAACTTGCCTGCTCTCTGTGGTTTCTCCTGCTCTCTTCCTTTTCAGCAGGGAGGGTCAATGTTTAATTGCATTTCAAAATTTCCCTTCCTCATTACAATTCCCTAAACTATCTAAAATGACTCTGTTGGGTCAAGCTCACGCTCCGTCTAGGTCAGCAACTACACAGACTGGATGAGACGTAGCAAGGCAGGATGGCAATATCCTATTGACTAACTGCATGAACTCAGTCCTCTAAGCATGGGTCCTCCTGCAGAATCAGGACAGACGAAAGAAAGTCATTCTTCACACAACTGTGGAATTTGCTCCCACGGTTAAAGAGAAGGCTCTGTATAACAGGGAGGTGTGGTTTGCTAGTCTTGTTTGTGTTTTTCCTTCTATTTATGATGGAACTTGGGAATCTGCTCCCACCAGAGGCAGTGATGACCATCAATTGAGTGGCTTTAAAAGATGATTACACAAATTCACGGTGGATATTAGGCGACCGGTGGCTATTAGCCACAATGGTTATGTTTTCCCTCCACTGTCAGAGTGGGGATCATAAGTGGGAAGAGTGCGGCTGCCTGTGGGCTTCCTATATGGGGCATCTAACTGGCCACTATGAGAACAGGATACTGGACTAGATGGGCCTTTGGCATGATCCAGCAACACTCTTTTTATGTAGCCAAATGGAAGTTCCCATTCATAAGAGGAAGGTAACAGCAGGCATGGGGTAATCCCACAGTTGTAATACATTTTTGTTAAAGGAGAGAAAAAACCACCCTAAAGTGGTGCAGGGGACCCCAAATGATGACTAAGCATGCTTAGTGAGAGCATATTTTTTTGGGTGGTGTATAGAATACAAGGGAGGAGGGGGAATGGAATGGAGTAGCATGTAAAGAGACATGGGGAACTAGCTGGCTGGAACACTGAACAAGGGGACTCCACTCTGCAACATTTTGTTACAGTTCCGAATTGTCCATCTTTGATTATTAATCCCCAGGGGCAAAAGAATGAACACTATCTATCGTGGTCACTAAAAGACCCAGCGCAGAATCAAATTCCATTTCATTTAAATGTTTGCACTTAAGCTTATCCTTCCAAAAGGCAGCCCAGACCAGCTAACAATAACAGACGAAAACACAGAGAATATCATGAAAAGTCAACAAACAATATGATACTATTTAAGTTGTAATGAAATACCTAAGGGGAAGGAGGAATTATCAATTTGCGATGCAAACCTTTGCATGCTTACTCAGAACTATGTCTCCTTGTCTTAAATGGGGCTTACACTCGTGTAAGTGTGTACTGTATATGAATTGAAACCACTGCTTAAATAAATTTCTGTCTCTGCATAATTTTTCTGACTGATCCAGATAATGAGCTTCTCCCCTTCTCTGTATTTTTTTCCCCAAGGGAAAAGAGAAAAACTATATTGATGCCTCTACCCAAACCACCTGAGGAGGAAACTTAAGCAACCTGGATGCATGAGCTGGCAAATAAAATACTGGCATTTTGGACTGTGGACTTTAAATCTCTGCTCTTTGAGTCGGGATGGGCAAATAGGTATGTCAGTTTCGGTTTCTCTGTTTCCACTCTTAAATTCAATACTCCACAATTCCACATCAGTTTGCAACATATACAGTATATTTTTTTTAAGTTCTTTTAAAATTAATCAGCAGCTGGGTTCAAATTTCTCCTGATATACACATTTTTTGTATGCAGTGTTGCATATTGCACACATTTGTGCAAAGCAGTTTATCCCAATGTGATACATTTTTGTACATCATCTTCACTTCTATGTGCAATGTCAAGTCATAGAAAACACGACTGATGTTTGCTCCGATTCAGCTGTAAAGAGCGGGTTTTGACCGGTGAAAGCAGTTGGACAAGCAGAAGCATGCACGAGCCCTGAGTCCAACCACTGGTCCATTTAACTCAGTGCTGTCTACACTGACCGGTAGTGTAGAGACTCTGCAAGTTTACAGAGAGGGTGACTTTCCCAGCCCTATCGAAAGATGCCAGTGATTCAGCCTGGGATCTTCCCCATGCGTCTGTGTTACGCCCTTCCCCTATGTTACCCCTCCCCCTCATTTTGCAATCTCAGATAAGCATAGGAAAACAAGTTTATAGAGGCACTGGCAGGACACCATACATAGCTAGCAGGCTGCACTTAGCTTAGTGTTTTGCAGGACTGTTCAATATGAAACGTTGCCTGCTTCTTCTTCTTCTTAAAAAATTTAAAGTCTATTTAAGAAATAATTGCAACATTGGAAATGTTTAAGATAAGATCTGGAAGTTACAGGGAGGTTGTAGAGGAGGATTTGTAGAGGTATTGTAACATATTAAGATTTAGATATAGGTGTTAAATAAGAATTGAAATAACAAACCATTTCTCTTGAGCAGAGATGGAGAGCTTAGTTGCAATTTAAGGGCGCAACAAGGGGAGCCCCCGCCTCCATTTCCACTTGACTTGATCTACAGGAGAGGCCATCAGAGCCATAGCTGCCAAGTTTCCCCTTTTCTCGCGAGGAAGCCTATTCAGCATAAGGGAAAATCCCTTTAAAAAAGGGATAACTTGGCAGCTATGATCAGAGCTTGCAAGTTGAATCCCTACTTGGTCTGAACTTTCCTCTCCCTAAAAGCAAGCCAAGCCTATAATTTTTAATAATCTGTCAACGTGGAATCCTTCAGACTCGGGAGAAGATTAACGTCTTCTGCAAAGCACTGCATCTCAAGGCGAAACAGACTGTTATACGGGGCTGGAGGAATGTGACAAAGATTCCTTCTTCTGACAGTCAGATGCAACACGCCTGGAGGTGGGGCAGATTTTTATCAGTTCTGCTTGGGAAGGGTGGGAAATGAAAGGCCAATTAGAAAGCAAAGGTGGCCTTCGGTTTAGAGGAGAGCAAGACAGAGGGGAGACAAGTTACCAGGCTTAAGCAAGAAAACCCATCCAGGTGTAGACAGAGGCGGGAAAAGTAAAATATTTGTGCCACTCAGATGCAGGGAGTTGCAGACACTTCAGGATTGGAGCACGGGGGCAGGGCCGGCTCTAGGTATAGTCCCGGTGGTGCGGGGCTGGCAGGCGGGGCACTGCGCGGCGAAGCCACAAGCCGCGCTGCGGGCTGCGAGGGCGGGGGCACCGGAGCGATTTCCATGCCTCAGCACCAGGGCACCCGACCTGCTCGAGACTGCCCTGCACGGGGGGGGGGGGGGGACAGCCTAGTGCAATAGGCCAGGTAAAGCTATGCGCTGATGTCAGGCTGCTCAAATGAGGTCTAGGACCCGGGAGAGCAGAGTTCGAATTCCCACTCAGCCATGAAGTTTACTGGGTGACCATGGGCTGGTCACCATGTCTTAGCCTAACCTACCTCACAGGGTTGTCGAGAGGATGAAATTGGGGGGGGGGAGAACCACATAGACCACCTTGAGATCCTTAAAAAAATAAAGGTGACATAAATATAATAAATAAATAAATAATAAAACTGATTGAGCAACAATACTTGATGTGACGGCCATATACTAGCCGCTTAGATGGCTTTAGAAGGGTATAAGACAAATTCAGGAAGAATGAGCCTACTGATAGAATATATGAAACTATCTTAACCGAGTCAGGCGATTGGTCTAACTATATCAGTATCGTCTACTTTGACTGGCAGTGGCTCTCTGGGGTTTCAGGCATGGGGAATTCCCAGGGGTGACAAGGATGGAGCCTGTGTCCTTAGAATCACAGAATTGTCTCATGCTCTACTAACTTTCTGCGTGCGTAGGTGATGTTCTCTACCACTGAGCTGAGGTCCTTTCTCCATAGGGAGGGGCAGGGATTGGGGAATCAACAGAAGAGAAGCAAGGAAGCGACGGAACGGAAAGAAGAAGCTTAAGCGAACTAAAAATAAAGTGACAAAGAAAAGAGGAGCAAATCTTCCCTTGAACGTTGTCCAAATCTTGGATTTTCGGACCACCTGACGAGAAACAACAAACTGGATTAGATGAAAGTTGCAAAACAAAGAGGTGGTGCGGCCAATCTTGGGAGGTAAGAGGCACAGAGAGGCCTTGTGGATTAGCCCAAGAAGAGAAGGGAGCGCCTTCCAAGATCCGTTGCGCTTCCATATGCATTTGGCATTGGCAAGTACCTTTTCCACCAAGGACACACCCTGTGACTGTGGGGAAGCTGTTCCAGGGCCTGTATGGTGGGTGCTGCGAGAAAGGGAGCTCAGTTTGGCATGTAAAGTTTAGGGGCTGGAATGAGAGGCTTGGGATAAACCGTGGAGGGATGAAAGGCAGTCCAAGCTCACGGCGGCTGCTCGTCCTTTAGGGCAAAGCAGCCCCTGCCCCACCGACCTCAGTTTGTGCCTGCCTGCCTCCTTCATACCCTCCAACATTTCTCTGATGAAAATAGGGATGTCCTATTCCATCATAATGATAATAATAATTTTATTCTTTATACCCCGCCCATCTGACTGGGTTGCTCCAGCCACTCTGGGCAGCTTTCAACATATCTGATACATAATAAAAACATTATACATTAAAAAAACTTCCCTTCAGATGCAACTGCCTTCAGTCTTGTTGGCTTGGGAATCGTATAACTCCATACCCTCCAACATTTCTCTGCTGAAAATAGGAACGTCCTAAGGAAAAGCAGGACAATCTGGGATCAAATCAGAAACGGAGACCCATAGGAGCCAACTGCTAGGGGCTGAGGTCCCTTCATGCCCCCCCCCCGAAAAAACCCTGGGATGTCCTGGTTGTTGTTGTTTTTTTGACACTTGGGGTATGATAGGATAGGAGGCTGCTTTATATTGAGTGACTATTTGATCAATTTAGCTAAGTATTGTCTACAGCTGCTCTGCCACTGAAAAATGGGCTCAAGCGCTGAGGCTCAAAGATTATAATATCCCTTTACTTTTCCCTACAACAGGTTTGAATTTCCAGCCACAAGGGGAGGACGTACATACAGGTGTGCACTTGCACATGAGTAACAATAGGTTGCAGCCCATGTTAATCCTCCTCAGAGTAGACTTACTGAAATTAATGGACATGACTAACTCAGGTCAGTGAATCTACTCTGAGTATAATTTAGCTGGAAAGAACCCATTGTCCAAAGATGGAAACTCAACACCAAAGGAACAATGTGTTTATTTTATATTTATTATTACTTAGAAGCATAAAATAGTGGAGTTGGAAAGGATCACGAGGGTCATCTAGTCCGACCCCCTGCAATGCAGGAATGTGGGGCTCAAACCCACAACTCTGAGATTAAGTGCCTCATGCTTTACTGACTGAGCTATCCCACTTATTTATACTGTATTCCCTCTGCTTTCCTCCCTGCCTCACACCATTTTATCCTCACAACAACCCTGTGAGGCAGGTTAGGCTGAGGTCACAGGCCTGAAAAACTTCACGGTTTATTGGGGATTTGAACCCTGGTCTCCCTGGTCCTAGTCCTACATCCTTTCCAAGAAACCACCCACCCACTTCCAGAAAAAGGACCCAGGAAACCTAAGTATTTTCTGGTTGTTAGGGAACTTCACACAGGAAGAGGGAGAGGCTACTCTGTATCTTTACACACATAAACTCTTTTTTCCCATGCGTGATTCATTCTGCGAAGAAATAAATACAGTAAATGTCATCAGCTCTGCTATCTGGCGGGCAGCCAGAGGCTGAGTTTTCCCTATTGTGAAATGCGTTTCAGCTGAAATCTAAAACAAATATCCCCTTAACAAAGGACAGCCTCCCCCCCCCCACACACACACCCTGCAGCAACATTTCTGGAGAAATGCAATCAGTTTAAAAAAATGGCAGCAGAAATGTGGATAATATTTCCTCCTTTCCCTTTACTAGCTGTAGCTGGGACTGGAAATTTTATCCCAGGCTTTAGCTGGGATGGAATGGCCGGGGAGTGAGGGATGAAGCATTCAGATAGGGCTGACCTTTGGCCTAGGGCAAACAGATTAAGCCTGGGCCGAGCTTCTGCCATTGCTGATATTACCGCAGGATATCAGCATTTATGACAAGGAACGTGGAGGAACGTCTTCAGTGACAGTCGCAAACTGAATGCACACGTCAACAGAGAGGCCAACAGAGAAATGCTCAGTGAGATGAGCTATCGCTGACTGAAAGCAACGTTTTCTTGCCTCAGGCGGAAAATCCACAATGGCCCTCTCCATTTCCCTCTTATAAAATTTATTGATTTCAATTGTGTCCCACCTTTTCTCCAATGAGCTCAAGATGCCATACAAGATTCTCTCCCTCTACAAGAGGAGTGGAGACCCCCCCAGCCTAAATTTGACCCACCAGTCCTCTGCATTTGGGCCACGAAGCCAATTTGGGGTAGCCACATGCACCCACCTTAAACGCATCTGACACCACGTTGCACAGGGTGCTGCTGGAATTTGAGACCCCGATATCTGCCAAAGCCCCGCTCACCATCAAAGGAAGAGTCTGTCGCCTTCTGAGGGAACCATACTACTGCGGAATGGCTCTTACCCATCAGAAAAGCTCTTCTTGAGGTTTAGACGGAATATCCTTTCTTGTAATTTGAATCCCTCTGGAGCCGCAGAAAACAAGCTTGCTCCATCTTCCATGTGACAGCCCATCAGGGATTTGAAGATGGTTATCATATCGCCTCTCAATCTCTCCTTCTTCAGGCTAAACATTCCCAACTCCCTCAACTGTTCCTCATAAGACTTGGTATCCAGGCCGTTGAGCATCTTGGTTGCCCTCTTCTGCACATGTCCCAACTTGCCAATGGGCTGGTCCACACTTAACTTCCCCCCACTAATGCTTTCTAGGCACGGACCTGCACTTTAAAGTGTCGTATCTTAGGTTTCTTTTCATTTTCATCCCCTCCCCTTTAATGCTGAATCGGAACAGCAATTTCTGAGCAATGCCTTGAAACTACATTGTCATAGAACTTGGAGTGGTTTTTTAAAACCTTATTACATTGGCTCCCAGTACGTTTCCGATCACAATTCAAAGTGTTGGTGCTGACCTTTAAAGCCCTAAACAGCCTCAGTCCAATATACCTGAAGGAGCGTCTCCACCTCCATCGTTCTGCCCGGACACTGAGGTCCAGCGCCGAGGGCCTTCTGGCGGTTCCCTCGCTGCGAGAAGCCAAGTTACAGGGAACCAGGCAGAGGGCCTTCTCGGTAGTGGCACCTGCCCTGTGGAACTCCCTCCCACCAAATGTCAAAGAGAAAAATAACTACCAGACTTTTACAGGACATCTGAAGGCAGCCCTGTTTAGGGAAGCTTTTAATGTTTAATAAATTATTGTATTTTAATATTTCTGCTGGAAGCCGCCCAGAGTGGCTGGGGAAACCCAGCCTGATGGGCAGGGTATAAATAATAAAGTATTGTTGTTGTTGTTGTTATTATTATTATTATTATTATTATTATTATTACTACTACTACTACTACTACTACGGTATTACGTCTGTATAGTTTTATCTCAAAGCATCTTCTTCTGTGAACAGATGCCAATTTTATGTTTTGATTCATACATTCTTGTCTTCTCTATATGCCAATAAAGGTTGATTGAATGCAGATTGCTGTTTGTTGTGATTCAGCAGTAAAACATCGGGTATGGGGGAAGCACTCAGATAAGGGGCTTTACAGTGCAGACCTGGATGAGTCCAATAGCCTTCTTAAATTGTGGTGCCCAGAACTGGACACAGGACTCCAGGTGGGGTCTGACAAAGTCTGTGGTTCTATTACTTTACTTGATCTGAAACACTAGACTTCAGTTGATGCAGCCTAGAATTGCATTAGCTCTTTTTACTGCTGCATCACACTGTCGAATTTTGCATGCAAAATGGATGGCTTGGCCATGAGACCTGTTCCTCACAAGCACCCCCCACAAAACTGAGTTTTGTCTGGGGAGGAGGGTGTTTTCCCTGACCGGAAAACATGCAGATCTTTCAGCTTTAGCAATAGAGCTTCCACTTTCAGAGCTCAACCCTATTTCCCAAAACTCGGAAGTAAAATAATGCAAAGCAGCCTGGGCTTAAAAGGGGAGAATGACTTCCTTAGAAAGGAATTCAAGGCGGTTGGCTTCAGAGACAGCAGGCAAGAGAATCCCCAAAAGGGAGGGAGGGGAAGGAGGAAAGGTGAGGATCTTGAGGAAAGGGGGGCAGTATTGTCTCTTTGGGTACAGTACTTTTTGTACACTCAAAATGCTGGCCCCTCAGCTGAACCTCTCCCCCTTCCCCAAAAGACTCGATTTCTAGCTGGGGGGGGGGGCACAGAAAAGGAGAAAGAAAAGAGCAGCTAAGTGAGGAAAGCTTTCAGTCAAGGATGGTCACATCTGTCAATTCTGGTCTAAGTTTCTCAGTCTTAAGGTCAATTCTCCACATTCTCACATCAGATTGAGAATTTTTTTAAGGAAAGGTTCACATGAAAATTCACCTGTATTTTAATGCAAATGTAAACTGCGCCGGTGATCCTCGGAACAAAGGAGGTATCTGAGGTGCTGAATTCCATCCAGCCATTTTTTTTGGGGGGGGGAGGCTTGCCATGTGACATCACACGTGCAACATACACATGATGTCACACATGTTGGGAGGAAGCTGCAAGGCCCGGTGAGGCCCTCCACCACCGCGAGGAGGCCCAGTGGGGCCTGACCCCTCAAGACTGGGGGAAGGCTCAATCCCATCCCCTCCTACTTGTGGTGGGCTTATTTCAAAAAGTCTGAATGGGGTAGGCATAGGTCCCAACTCCAGGGGGCCCTGGCACCCACAAGATATCTGCTGTGGCTGCCCACTGCCGCTGCCCACCACCACATCTGTCAATTTGGGATGCGCCGGTTAAATTGGGACACTTGAGGGGTATGCAGTCACTCAACAATCCAAATGTTCCCACAGGCCTAAAAAGCTTGGCAGCCCTTGATGTGGATATTTCTGAGCTAGAAGGAGCAATGGTACAGCGGAGTATAAGTCAGCTTCCTAGGAGCATAATTTTATTACGAGTCGATTTGTGGGGTCATTTAAACCACTGGTAACAATTGGGGGTGCGCTGCCAGCAGAGGAGGGTGGACAAAATGCTTTTGAGAACCAGCCATGGCGCTGTTGGGGGGGGGAGTGGCAGCAGGTGGTCATTCCTGAATGAAGCAATCATGATAGACTTGGGATGAGGGGTGGGGGGGAAGCGGAGCCAGCCTCAAGTCTGAGGTATGCATGGTTGAAGGCATGGGGAGTATCATATGTTATATACAGCATTTTGGACTGAACCCAGCGGCTAAATAAGAAGATACATCGCAGCGGCCTTCCCCAAACTGGGGCCTTGGGCTGCAATTTGTCCCATCAGCTCCCAGGACAGGACGGTCAATGATCAGGGAGGATTCGAACTGCCAGCAAGTCAGATTTTCTGAGGGACGCATGGTGTCACTGCAGCTGCTGCCTCGGTAGTGGAGGCACATGAATGCTGCCATGGGGTTTTTTCCACTGCCTGAGGCAGCGGCATCACCCCAGGTAATGGCTGTGCCGGGTCAGCACAGGGGTGTTTGGAGGATTCAAATGGGGAGTGCAACATGCAACATATCCATATAGAAACACCTTGAACACAATATCTTAATGGAACAATGGGAAAGACTCTGGCAAACTGATATAAAATTTACGGCCTGTTACAACTTGAAAGAGAATATATTCAAAATGATGTACAGGTGGCATGTAACACCTGAGAAAATGGCCAAAATGTATAAAAATAGATCACCTACATGCTGGAGGTGCGAGAAAGAAAACGGTTCATATTTGCACATGTGGTGGTCGTGTAAAGAGGTTAGCGTTTTTTTGGAATGATGTATACGAAGAGTTGAAAAAACTACTAAAGTGCAACTTTAAAAAAAAGCCAGAGGTATTTCTATTGAGTCTATTGCCAAACGAAATAAGAAAACCCCAAAGAGTATTGCTCATGTACGGTTTAGTGGCAGGAAGAATAATAATAGCAAGAAATTGGAAAAACAAAATAGCACCCAATATAGCAGAATGGCAGATCCTAATGGTGGAATACATGCAATTAGCGAAAATGACAGGTAGAATACGAGGCCAAATGAAACAAGAAGTCAATAAGGAATGGGAAGTGTTTAAAGAGTATATAAGAAAGAATAAAGTAAAAGAAACTCCACTGGCAGAATTAGACTGAACCCAATATGTAAGAAATCTACACCATAAAGATTAACTGTAGAGGAAAAAAGGGAAAAGAAAATGATGTGTATATAACAAACTGTGCATAAAGAAACAATGTAAAGATAAATTACAGCAAGTCTAATTGGAAGTCATCTGTAAGTTAGAATTTAGATCATAAGTTAGTAAGAGATAGATAATATACTGTAAGGGGATTTTTCTTTCTTTTTCTTTCCGTAATTGTATGTTTTTTGTGTGTGTCTTCTGTATGATTGTATCTGTGTATTGCTATCTTGTATCTTTTAAAACAATAAAAATTTATTAAAAAAAGAAAGAAAGAAACACCTTGAATTATCGCCTTCCGATCTCTTCCTTCAAAGGCCTTCTCAGACTCATTTCCCTCCTTACCCCAGGAAGTACTGGCTTGACCCTTTCCCCGAAAATGAAACAAAACCAACTTTACAGCCTTCATGAAAGTTGTTGTGGGTGCTATTTCTAGTTGCTGCAGTGGCCTAACCAGCTAACCTAGCAAGTGAATTAGAAGAGACATTCAACTACAAACACACTCCACGCCCTTCGGCAGGTTCAGTCGCTCACACAAAGACATAGGATGGGCAAGAGGAGGAGAATAATTATAGGGTTGTCTCGACGAGAAGCCCTTAAAATACCGTCAAGACCAGGAATGGGCGACCTGCGACCCTCCAGAACTGGGGTGGGGAACCCTTTTCAGCCTGAGGGCTGCACACCCAACTAGGCAACCTTCCGGGTGCCACATGCCAGGGGTGGGTGGGCCAGAGGCAAATAATGTAAATTTCATCTTTGTATAGTGAGCTAGATTCTGTACATTCCCCCTATCTATCCTGCATCCAGGCAAGCAAAGAGGCAGCCTCAAAGGTTAAGGGCATATTTCAGCCAGGAGGGTATAAAGCAGGTTCACCAAGGGGGCTGTGGCATGGGGAAAGGTCCCTCCACCCCCCACAACCCACTCGCTGCCCAATAATGCAACTAATCCAGAATGCAGCAGCTAGACTGGTGACTGGGAGCGGCCGCCGAGACCACATAACACCGGTCTTGAAAGATCTACATTGGCTCCCTGTACATTTCCAAGCACAATTCAAAGTGTTGGTGCTGACCTTTAAAGCCCTAAATGGCCCCGGTCCAGTATACCTGAAGGAGCGTCTCCACCTCCATCATTCTGCCCGGACACTGAGGTCCAGCACCGAGGGCCTTCTGGCAGTTCCCTCGTTGTGAGAAGCCAAGTTGCAGGGAACTAGGCATAGGGCCTTCTCGGTGGTGGCGCCTGCGCTGTGGAACGCCCTCCCAACAGATGTCAAAAAGGAAAACAACTACCAGACTTTTAGAAGACATCTGAAGGCAGCCCTGTTCAGGGAGGCTTTTAATGTTTAATAGATTATTGTGTTTTATCTTTCTGTTGGAAGCCGCCCAGAGTGGCTGGGGAGACCCGGCCAGATGGGCGGGGTATAAATAATATATTATTATTATTATTATTATTATTATTATTATTATTATTATTATTATTATTATTAGTGCACTACATAGAACCAACCAACACACATAGCAAGAGCCAAAAGGCAAAGTTTACTTCCAGAAGAAGCACTGATCTATGGCTGGGGGCGGGGGGAGGAGGTTGGGTTGCCAACACCGAGTGCTCTAAGCTCTAGACCTAAGTATTATCACATTTCTTTTATTAGCTGCTCTGCACTTTGCTTTTATGGAGCAGTGTGGTTTTATAGGCGGGTGGTACTGGGTCATTAGCATGGAAGGCAGTGTTCCTCCCACCCCCCTTTACCAAGAATGTGTGTGTTAATAGGTTTAACAAAACACATCACAGGTTCAGTGCAAAGCAGGAGGAATACTTAGCTTTTATCTTTCTTAAGCTCTTTGTTGGACTGCCTTATTGAAAAAAACGAAAACACCATAGTTCAGTTGGTTAGAGCAGGCTTCCTCAACCTCGGCCCTCCAGATGTTTGGAGGCTACAATTCCCAGCATCCCTGACCACTGGTCCTGCTAGCTAGGGATCATGGGAGTTGTAAGCCAAAAACATCCGGAGGGCCGAGGTTGAGGAAGCCTGGGTTAGAGGGTAGTGGTGAGAACACCAAGGTCGCAGCTTCGATCCCCTTATAGGACAGCTGCATATTCCTGCATTGCTGGGGGTTAGACTAGATGATTCTCAGGGTCCCTTCCAACACTGCAATCCTTTGATTCTTTGATCTCCTTAATGGACACAGAAGCACAGAATTATAGAGTTGGACGGGACCACCAGGGTCATCTAGTCCAATCCCCTGCAATGTAGGAATCTTTTGCCCGATGTGGGACTTGAACCCAAAACCCTGAGATTCAGAATCTCATGCTCTACCGACTGAGCTATCTCCTAGGTGCCACAGCCACCCGTCAATCAGGGCCCACCTGGGTCAGGAACACCAAACCATCCATTTATAAATACTGTTTGATGAAAAATGGAGCTACATTATTAAAAATATTGTCATGGAAATGTAAGAAGACCCCTGTTGGTATCCAGAGGTATACTGCCTCCAAAATAGTGGCTAGTAGCCACTTCATACGCTTATCCTCCAGAACTCCTTTCAAAGCTATCACAAGCTGATGGCCATCACTTCATCGAGAAGGAGCAACTTCCACAATCCAACTCAACACAGTGTGAAGATGCATTTTCTTGTCTGTCCAAAATCTTCTAACATTCAGCTGGGTCCTTGTGTTATAAGAGAGGGCACCCGCACTCGGGAACCCTTTCAAAATAAACCTCTGAAGTAGATCACTTATGATCCCTCACACATTGCAGGGAGGGCCAAAGCTAAGCCTAAGGCAACCTGAGAGGAACCAGGGACTTAAAGAGTGTCATAACTCAGTCTCTTTGCCCCACCTCTCAGGCTGGTGCACTTTGTACAACTCAGCAAAGAAGAATGGGGACAAAACCAGGCCTAGATGGTTCAACCTGTCCCTGGCCTCCCTACTTTCCACCTCACTGGTCCCAACGGTAAACAGCAACCACTGAATATAGATAAGGCTAGATAATAAGACAAACTGCAGGAGAGTTGTGGTTTTTTTTGTTTTAAATGTCTGCACCCTGGCCGCACGCAAGACCTGAACTTTCCATTTTCCAAACTAGAGGTCAGTTTCCCCACCAACTTTGCAGGAGAGGAGCGTTTGCGCGGGTTGGGGGAGGGCGTGAAGGCACCTAAAAGGATATCAACTTTGAAGCACAGAGGGAGACATGTTGCTCCCCCACCACCCAAAAAAAATGCTACACACCAGTGAATATAGCTAACTTTTTATCTGTCTTCTCAAAGTAGAAAGTGTTTTGTCAAAAGGACATTAGCGTAGGCAAATCCATTCTTCCCCGCCCAAACTTGGGAAAATTGCAACAGAAGAGATTCTCTCCAGCTGTGTTGGCAGCGAAGGTAAAAGGCAGATTCCCAAACAGCTGCAGCCCAGAGAGACCCCTAGACATTGGAGGAGAAACCCGCTCCGTCTCTTCAGTCTCGTCGCTAAACTGTGTTTTGGTCCCACTCCAGCAAAACCTCTGCAGTCCTCTCTGCTAGTGGGTTGAGTACACGGGTGCAAGTTAGATTCTCACGACCTGAGCAGCGATGCAAGGGCTCTTCCGCTCCTCTTGGTCCTTGGAGACCTTCTGCTGGATGCACAAACGCCCGTAGGTGCCCCCTACCTGGCCTTTTGTTAGCCGGCCTGGGTTCACACAGACACACCCAAGGACGTCCTAGGGATGGGCAGGAAACAAGGGGAGAGGGGAGAGACAATAAAAACAAGAAACAGGCTCTCTAGTCAGATGGGAAAGTATCATTAGGACATACTGATTTTAATCTCCTTATTATGGGTGTAGGAACTGTCTTGCCAGATCAGAAAAAATCAGTCTAGTCCAGCATCCTAGTTCCAAAAATGGGGGCAGCCAGATGTTTCTCAGCACTCACTAGCTGGGTATGGCAGCAATGGCTACCCTTTATGGATCTTAAAGAGCGTCTCTCTAAAGTATCAACCATTCTGGGACCTATGATCAGCAAGGGAGGCCCCTGCTGGTGGTACCTGATTGGTGGCAACCCGGAGAGGGCCTTTTTGGTGATGGTTCCGTTTGTGGAATGCCCTCCGTGCTGAAGTGGGCCTGCTCCACTCATTATTAATTTAAAACCATTTCAGTTCATTCAGGCATTTGGTGCTGTTTCACAGAATGACACGAGTTGGAAGGAACCCTAAGGACCACCTGGCCCAACCCCCTGCAATGCAGGAATGTGTAGCTGTCCCTTATGGGGCTCTAACCACGACCTTGTTGTTCTCAGCACCACGCTCTAACCAACTGAGCTATCCAACTGAGTGTATGTGGCTTTAAGGTTTTCAACGTTTTTCCTAATGTAATTGGCTCCCCTCCCCCATTTTGTTCTTTGCTGTCCTTGGGAGGGCAGGATAAATAAGTAAGCAGCTTGCCCTCTAAAACAGACTGCCTCTGAACATGAATGGTATAATAGCGTTTTATCAGTGGATCTGCAGTGAACTCATCTGTATTTCTCCCCCTCTAAGCCTCACTCTGCCATCTATTCTCCAGCCCAACTCCTGCTCAACAGGGCAGCCTGCAGAGATCCTTGCAGAGAAGTGGTGTGGCTGTGTTCAAGAACCTGTAGACAGGAGGTTGAATCCCAATTCCGGAATTAGAGGGAATGGTGGTGGCAGAGGATTTGCTTTGATTGCAGGTCCCAGGTTCAATCCTGGTATTTCCAAGGAAGACTCGGAATATCTCCTGAGTAAGATCCTAGAGAGCTGTTGCTAATCAGTGCAGGCAATACTGAGCTAGACCCAGCCCCCTATGTTTCTATATAAATGGGTCCTTTATTCAGCTCCATGAGGACTGGAATCTTACTTTATTTTTAGAGCTGTAGCAGCATCTCCAGGCAGAGCTGGCGAATACTCTCTTGTTCAAAACCCTGGACAGCCACTGCCAATTTGTGTGGAGAACACTGAGCTACCGCAATAGCTTGGAATGTGTCCCCTCCCTCCATCACCCTGCACCCAGACAGCTTCATTTCCCCCCAACCTTGATAAAGTATCTCAGTTCCGACGGAGTGATCAGCACGTCCGGCGTGACAGGCAGGGCTGCGTATTGGTGGAAACGTTCGTAATCAATGTTCATCTCTTCCGCGGGAGGGTAGAGTGGATAGTAACTGCTCAGGAATTAAAGAAAGAAGGAAAGATCGTGTTACCCCTCCCATTCCGCAACCTGCTCCCTCGCATACATCGACACGCCCAGCAGCTGTTCCTCTCCCCCTTGGGTACCAACAGGATGCCAAGCTGTGCTTTTCAACACTGCTGCCAATTTCAGTTTGCGTGTGTGTGTGTGTTTCTGAAGTCTCTAAATTCAGCACCTTAAAGGCACCGTGTTCCAAGGGGTGTTATCTCCATGTTTCCAAAGTGTTGGGAAGGGGGGTGAAAATAAAGGGAGTCTGCCAAGTATCAAAGAATCACAGAGCTGTAGAGTTGGAAACATCCAATGAAGGAGAGTGGATCTCCTCTTGTGGGAGTCTGTTCCCCTGTCAAACAGCTCTTACTGCCAGTAAGTTATTCCTGATGTTTAGTCCTGATCTTTGGACTTGGCTTGCATGGCTTGACCCCCAGACTCTAGACTTGCCGCCAGGTAGGCCAGGAGTTCAGGACACATACAGCTTGGAAGGACAAAATACAAATGGCAATCACAACGAGGCTGGAAAGATCCCAGCCAACTGGCTACCCCAGCCTCTGGTTTTTCCCTTCCTCTCATCTCCACGGCTACAGACGTTGCGCTTCTTTACAATACTACACGTAATCATGCAACGCGCCAACTTTATTTTAAGGGGCAAGGCCATAGCTCAGTGGCAGAGGCACTGCTTTGCAAGCAGAAAGTCCAGGGTTCAATCCCCACCAGCCTTTTCCTGGTAGGGCTGGGAAAGACTCTGCCTGAAACCCTGGAGAGCGGCTGCCAATCAGTGCAGACCATACTGAGCTAGATGGACCAATGGAGTTGCTGTGATTTGAACCCAGGACTTTTGGCAGGCAAAGCAGGAGGAGCGGGGAGGGTTTGTTTTGCTTCAACAAAAGGAGCTTACCTCCTCTGAGTCAGGATGTGCTTCAGAGTTCTGGAAAACCGGTCCAAGACACTGGAAGAACTGGGACAGAAAGAAAAGAGAGAGGGAGGTGACAAAATTAAAAAGAGGGCGTGAAAATATGTATTAAAAATAGAACCAGTACCGAGCCCCCCCCCCCATATCTGCTTCTCTAAAACAGACTCCCTTTCAGCCTAAGCTAAGTCACTGAGTTGTCATAAGGATAAAATGGGTGGGGGAGATGGAAGATTTAATAATAGGAGTGCTTAGTTGCATACCTTAATTATTTGTATTTTAATTTCTGTGTAGATGGGTTTTCATATTTTGTAAAACTGCTTAGAAGCCTATTTTGCCAAGTGGGATTAATCATCATCATCTTCTTAGAAATGACTGGCTGATGTAAAGATTTTCATCTTTAAATGGCTTCAACAAATTAAACCTTAATTTAAATTAAAAGGTTTAAACCTGACCCTCTTAAATCCAACCCAGACACGTACACATACCAGGCAGCATCAAGCCAGCCACCCGCAGGAAATTTAGGCTGCAGCAAGGGTGTGGAACCTTTGCCCCCCGCCCATGTTGCTGAACTGCAATTCCCATCAGCCACAGCAAGCATGGCCAATGGACCAGGGATGATGGGAGTTGTAGTCCGGCAACATCTGGAAGCCAAAGACTCCCTTTGCATATGATGTACAGGATAATAAACCTCAGTCATTAAACACACACACACACACACAAAACACCCTCCTCAAAATACAGCACAAGTCAGTTCCCTGGCAATTTGTTCCCAATGGAAGCTGCTTCTGTTTAGGAATATTCCTACCCGTCCCATCTTGAGAAAATACTTACTTGTTCCATAAAATTCATATACTGCACGAGTGTAAAAACAAACAAACAAACAAACACAAACAACCTCTGCAGAATTTAGCAAAGATGTATTATTATTTATCTGCAGTGTTAGCACCCCAACCTTTTCACCAAAACGTGTTTCAGAGTAGCTTGTAAGAAAATCCCTGCCTTCAGGCTAACAAACAAGATACGGCACATGAGGAAAAGGGAACAGGAGGGAGGAGGGACGCTCAAGGGAAACATGCCCAGTAAGGGATGTGCTTTGGGAAGAGGGGCTGCAGCTTGGAGGGTCTGTTGTCCGAGGGTCAGCTAGAGGCCTGGGGGGCTGCTTTCAGCTGCTAGGTCTTAAGTTCCCCAGCTCTGCCCCAGCTTGAATATGCAAAGGCTCCAGGCTTCCTATTCTCAGGAGACAGATTCAAGGATCTTGAGATTAAGCCAGAGAAGGGAAGGTCTACATTCTTTTTTGCTATTTTTTTGGCATGTTTATCTGCCAGTTCTGCTTTTCTAAGCAGGGTTTTAAAACGGCTTTTTAAAAATCAGCTAAAAGAGGCTTTAGCAAATTTTCTGTAAGCCGCCATTAGTATTTATATAGCTAACGGTGGGCTATACTGTAAATGCTTTCATAAATACATCAGGCACTGCCCTATGGACGCCTACCACAATTTATCAGGGAAAGAAACTTGAGATTGGTTTAGGCTTGTGGTTCTGAACAGAAGCATTTTTGAAGATGCCAAATCAAGCTTTCAATTGACTGGCCAGCCACATACATAGATACATACATAAATACATACATAGATACATACGTACATACATACATACACACATAATACCACCCCGCCCATCTGGCTGGGTTTCCCCAGCCACTCTGGGCGGCTTCCAACAAAAGATTTAAAATACAGTGGTACCTCAGGTTGCGGACCCGATCCGTTCCGGGGTGCCCCAAAAAGTCCACAACCCGAGCAGCGTTTCTGCGCATGCGCATAGCACGCAGAATGCTTCTGCGCATGCACGCGCAGCAAAACCTGGAAGTAAACACTTCCGGGTCCGCCGCGTTTGTATCACAAAAAAACGCAACCCGCAGCTGACGCAACATGAGGTATGACTGTACATTAAAATGTGTATTCTGCTCTCTGTCATCATCATCATAATATTTATACCTCACCCATCTGACTGGGTTGCCCCAGGCACTCTGGGCAGTTTCCAACATAATAAAAAACCCAGCAAAACATCAAACATTAAAAGCTGAAGAGTTCAAGGAGATGTATGCGGAGGTTCCCTGCCCCCCCCCAGTTATCTTCACAAACACCCTGTGAGGTAGGCCAGGCTGAAGAAAAGGTGGCTGGCTAGCTCAAGATCACCCAGTGGAGCTTCATGGCTGAGCAAGCCCAACTCTCCCAAGAAACTGCAGGGATAGGAAGGGTGGGAAAACACATGAGGCTCTCC
The DNA here is from genome assembly GCF_963506605.1 of Zootoca vivipara. Classification (NCBI taxonomy): domain Eukaryota; kingdom Metazoa; phylum Chordata; class Lepidosauria; order Squamata; family Lacertidae; genus Zootoca; species Zootoca vivipara. The sequence goes on along the minus strand of NC_083292.1, from coordinate 28,156,379 downwards.
AGAGGTTATTGGACTACAATTCCCATCAGCCAAACTGGCTGGGGCTGATGGGATTTAGAGTCCAACAACATCTGGAGATTCCCCCAGGTTTCCCCACTCTCTGAGATGAAGGACACACATATGGCGAGTGGATTTCATAACTGGCAAAGCGGGGTGGGGTGGGGACAGAAAAGAGGCCTCTGCGTTCAAATTTTACCCTGCTGGTGTGGCCCACGTATGTGTGCAAGGGAAAGACTCATGTGCTTACATTACATTAGGTCAGAGCTGGCCCTCTGCCAGCCCATTGTAATATTCGAAACTCTGCTGCAGCTGAGAGGGTTTTTTGGCAGTCGCTGTTAAATCACCCAGCTTAACGCATCATGTTTTTGTACACCCCCCTCCTGCCATGGAGTCCCAGCTAATGCTCATAAATTAAAAGCGCTCTGATGTCTGAAGGCACGGCGACTCACCAAAACACAGAAACCTCGACATAAGGGAGTGTGGAAGTCAGGCATGAAACACGCACACACACAAAAACACGTCATCCGTGTTTTGTATGCAATGGACAAAAGAAAAACAAAGGCAACCCAACAAGTCCCTCCCCAATTTAATAAGGGAGAGAGCTGGGTGGAAGAACAACAGGACAGGAGCAAACGCCTTCCCTGGCAGGGGAGAGACTGCTCACGGCACCTTTCGTTTTGCTGGTTTCTAGTCCATGTGATCCCAAAAATACAGGGCAAAGTGAAAAGGCAATAAAGTATTACCTTAAATTACAGTAATAGCTTTTCATCCAACTCCCATAATTTCTGACCACTACCCATGCTGATGGGAGCTGTGTCCTTACCTGCCCCGTGCCAGATGCCAGGTGTGGGGAAGGTGGGTGCTGTATGTGGGGAAATGCACGTGGGTCAAATTAGGGACCATTTGACAGGCTATCTACACCAGGGGTAGGCAACCTAAGGCCCGGGAGCTGGATGCGGCCCAATCGCCTTCTCAATCCGGCCCACGGACGGTCCGGGAATCAGTGTGTTTTTACATGAGTAGAATGTGTGCTTTTATTTAAAATGCATCTCTGGGTTATTTGTGGGGCATAGGAATTTGTTCATTCCCCCCCCCCAAAAAATAGTCCGGCCCACCACATAGTCTGAGGGACGGTGGACCAGCCCACGGCTGAAAAAGGTTGCTGATCCCTGATCTAAACCAAGGGTCCAGGGGTCCTCCACCTTTTCTTTAGCAGTTGTGCAGAATTGGGGGAATTTCAGCAGCATGACAAGTCATAAATCTGTGGGGGCAGAAAGGAACTTGCTCCAGCCACAAAATCACTCCTCTGTGTAGCAGCTGAGAAGCCCCCCCTGCCCTCCTCTGTACCAACTCATTATGAGAATATATATACAGTATTATTTTCATTTCACAAGATTTATATACCGCCTAATTAAGCAACAAAAAAGACCTCCAAGTGACTTACAAAAGACAATCTAAAGTTTTCTTCAAAATATACCCATGAAAGCAAACATTACAAATTTTAAACTTCTTTAAAACATTAGTAATTTAAAAATCATACTTATCAAAACCACATATTAAAATTGCATGACAAAATTACACATCTGCCTAAACAAAAAAATTTTTTTAGCAGGCACTGAAAACAATACAGCAAAGGTAACTGGCTAATATCAAGGGGCAGGGAGTTCCAGAGATTAGGTGCTGCCACACTGAAGGGTTGATTTCTTGCAGGTGTGGAACGAACATAGTGTGGCACTTCTAAAAGTGCCACTTCTGCAGACTGAAGCAGGTTGTGTGGGCACAGATGGGGTGAGGTGATCCTTCAATATTATCGAATCATTAGATCCTAATATTCATCAAGGGAAGGGGAGGTATGGGGTGGAAAGAGAGAGGAGAGAAATGCAGCCCCCCCTAGAGATACAACATTGCCTTCCTGCCTTTATTCTGGAGAAGAGCAACCGTCTTTCCCCCAGAATGAACAGTCCCTGGAGATCTAAAAATAATAACGTCAGCACTGGGAAGACAGTTGTAAGAGCCAACTGACGGTTTTCCTGGTATTTCAGGGCAAGTTTAAGGAACTGGTTTCCCTGTTATGGGAAGTGGAGGAAAGGCAGCAGAATTTGAAGGTCCCAAGAGAGAGTCTAACTGGACTACTTCAATTAAGATATTGGCATGTTTTGGCCTTTCTCCTCAAGTGAGGGAAGTGCTTGAGGTAGTTTCCTTTGAAGGAGGAAGTGTGAGGTGACGTCTATTTGCCCCTTCCCGCTCTACAACATGAGACAGGGAGACAAACTCCTGCCATCTACCAATTCCCCCACCCCAATCTGCACTAGGCATTTAAAGTGGTGTGACACCACTTTAAAGAGTTACGGTTTCCACACACCCCAGCAAAGAATCCTGGGAACTGTAGTTGCTGAGAAATGCCAGGAGACCCTTATTCCCCTCACAGAGCTACAGTTCTGAAAGGGGCTTCACAATCAATCCCTCTTTCCCAGGATATTATTATTATTCATTCAATTTATATACCGCCCTTTATCAAAGAGATCCCTGGGCGGTGTACAATGTTTAAAGCACATTACAGAACACCAGTGATAAAAACATAATAAAAAGCATACAGACGGACAGCCTAATGAATAAAATAGTCATCACAACAACAGTCCTCTCTCCCACAGGTCATAATTATTTAATAGCCATAAGCCTGGGGTAAAGAGGAATGTTTTGGTCTGGCGCCTAAAGATACTGCAATGGTGACACAATGTGAGTCTTTTTGAGGAGAGCATTGCACACTAGGGGAACCACCATGCAAAAGGCCCGTTCTCTTGTTATGAAGTAACATGACAGACGAAAACACTGGGCTGAAGGAAAAGATTCAGAATTTATAACTCACTATACTTCCAGTGCCTGGCGTGCTATGGTCCATGGGGTCACGAAGAGTCGGACACGACTAAACGACTAAACAACAACAATACTTCCAGAGGACATCTAACTAGTGTACAGAAATATAATATTTTTAAAAAAGTACAGGTCATAAACAGTATAAAAACCAAGAAGTTTAAAACTTCAGGAAACAAAAACAAAAAAAAACAGGCCAGTTTGGGAGAAAAGAATGGAAAGAGCCTAGCTGCTGGATCAGGCCCACCTGGTGCCGTATCCTGTTCTCATAGTGATGAACCAGAAATCCCAGTGGGAAGACCAAAAACAGGGCATGCTCTCCCCACTAGTGATTCCTTGCAACTACGGTAGTATTCAGAGGCATATCAAGGTAGAACATAAACTTATCCACCATTATAAAAAAATTCCTTCAGTAGCACCTTAAAGACCAACTAAGTTTTTATTTTGGTATGAGCCATGCACACGAAAGCTCATACCAAAATAAAAACTTAGTTGGTCTTTAAGGTGCTACTGAAGGAATTTTTTTATTTTGCTTCGACTCAGACCAACACGGCTACCCACCTGTAACTAGAATTATCCACCATTAATTTGTCCAATCCTCTTTTAAATTCCAAGTGCAGGTTTGCATTAATGGCATGATATAGCCGGCTTTAGTTTCAGCCCCTTTCTTAATTATTCCTAGCATGGAATCTGCTTCTTTCACCTTTATCCTTTTATCGAGTTATCCACTACACCTGAAGGTCTCTTTCCTGGTCAGTCACCACCGGTTCAGACCTCGTATGAAATAAAGATTTTCAGTGACCGTCAAAATCCTAATGTCGGGGCTTGTTTCCCTCCTGAGGGAAGAGAATTCCGGAGAACTGGTGCCACAAGGCTAAAAACACAACTTCGAGTCACAGCACGCTTTTGCTCAGAGATGTGTGACGCCACCAACAGGTGACGATGGTGCTGACCGAGAAACGGGGCGCCGTCTCCCCATAAAAGAGGAAGAAGAAACACACATGGTGAAGGGAAAAGAGAGGATGTGACACAAACCCTCAAGGCAGAGGAAGACTGTGTGGCTTGATTTACTTAATGACAGGCCATGGCCGGCTGGCACCAGCCGACCTCTGAGGCATACCACTTGTCAGGAGATTTTCTCAGGAACTGCACTTTGAAGTGAGACAGTCTCCCTCTTTCTTTCTTTCTTTCTTTCTTTCTTTCTTTCTTTCTTTCTTTCTTGTCTGGAGATCAACCCATCCAGATGATTGATTCATTGGCTAAGACAGAAGGAACTCTGCACACAATCAAGAGCACAACACAGTGGTACCTCTGGTTAAGAACTTAATTTGTTCCAGAGGTCCGTTCTTAACCTAATGTTCTTATCCTGAAGCACCACTTTAGCTAATGGGGGCCTCCTGCTGCTGCCGTGCCGCCGGGAGCACAATTTCTGTTCTCATCCTGAAGCAAAGTTCTTAACCTGAGGTACTATTTCTGGGTTAGCAGAGTCTGTAACCTGAAGCGTTTGTAACCCGAGGTACCACTGTATTTGGAACATAGGGAGCCAGACCATTGCTCCCTCAGTATTGCCTATACTGCTCTCCAGATTTTTTCAGGCAGGGGACATCTCCAGCTCTTCACCTGGCACCTAAAAGGTTCGCCAGCCGAACCTCCCTGGGGTCTGAGTAGGTTCATATGGGGAGAGGTGGTCCTTGAGGTATTGCGGTCCTCAGCCATTTAAGGCTTTATAGGTCAAAACCAGCAGCAATTTGAATTGGGCCCGGAAATTAATTAGCAGCCAGGGCAGTTGGGCCAGAATTGGTGAAATATGCTCAAATTGTCTTGCCCCAGTGAGCTTGCCGAATTCCACACCAGCTGAATTTTCCTAATTGTCTTCAGGGACGTGTAACGCGCTGCAATAATCTAACCTCGAGGTTACCAGGACATAAACAGCAGTTAGGCTGCCCCTGTCCAGATAAGGGCACAGCGGGACCACCAGCCAAAAGCAGATGGAAGGCACTCTGTGCCACTGAGGCCACCTGAGCCTCAAGTGACAGCAAGTGACAGCAAAGGATCCAGGAATACACCTCCAGGCTATGGACCCTCTCCTTCAGAGGGAATGTATCCCCATCAAGAGCAGGCAACCTCCCAGCCATCTGGTCTGGGGAACCCCCACTAACAGTGCCTCAGCCTTATCTGGATTGAGCTTCAGTTTATTAAGGACTGGAAACGTCTTGCGGACTTTTGGGCATGAAAGAGAAAATGAACTTGTAATATCTGGAGTCAAAGATTGGGGGGGGAGAAATTGGCTTATAGAAAAAGGTACAACATTTAGAGGACAGACAGAACCCAATGTCTTTCTCTCTCTCTCTCTCCCCTTCTTCTTCTTCTTCTTCTTCTTCTTCTTCTTCTTCTTCTTCTTCTTCTTCTTCTTCTTCTTCTTCTTCTTCTCCCCCCCTCCTTTTCTTCTTTTTGTTCCTGCTCCTTTTTAGATCAGATTTTTTAAACATTTCTTTTATTTTGGTGTATTATATTTGTATGTCTCTTGGTAAGTATCAATAAAAAATAGATTTAATGTTAATACAAAAAGCTCCTACCATACATAAGTTACATGCAGCCTCAAGTGTAAAGGTAAAGGGACCCCTGACCATTACGTCCAGTCGTGACCGACTCTGGGGTTGCGGCGCTCATTTTGATTTATTGGCCAAGAGAGCTGGCGTACAGCTTCCAGGTCATGTGGCCAGCATGACAAAGCCGCTTCTGGCGAACCAGAGCAGCACACAGAAACACCGTTTACCTTCCCGCTGTAGCGGTTCCTATTTATCTACTTGCACTTTGACATGCTTTTGAACTGCTAGGTGGGCAGGAGCTGGGACCGAGCAATGGGAGCTCACCCCATCGCGGGGATTCGAACTGCCGACCTTCTGATCGGCAAGCCCTAGGCTCTGTGGTTTAACCCACAGCGCCACCCGCATCCCATATGCCTCAAGTGTAGTACTAGCAAAATTAATAACACGGTTTCACGGTAACATAAGCGTGTAAACCAGGCATCCCCAAACTTAGGCCCTCCAGATGTTTTGGACTACAATTCCCATCTTCCCCGACTACTGATCCTGTTAGCTAGGGATCATGGGAGTTGTAGGCCAAAACATCTGGAGGGCCGCAGTTTGGGGATGCCTGGTGTAAAAACACACACACACACACACACACAGAGAGAGAGAGAGAGAGAGAGAGAGAGAGAGAGAGAGAGAGAGAGCAAAGGGTTTACAGCAGAAATGGGGACTGTACTTTGGAAGCCGTGAGCAACTTAAGAGGGAATTTTGTGTGACATCAAGCCAAGTGATTCCACAGCTCAGGGCTGACATTTCTTTCGCTCACAGACCGATTACACTTATTGGATTCTGAATCATGCCTGATTCATGCTGTGTCATTTCCCCCACCCCCCATTATTACATCTTCCACACTCACAGCTGTCTGAAGATCAGCAGATATCCTTTTAAAAAGCAGCAGAAAATTGCTCAAGGAACAATGACCACACCAAGGAGCTAAATACAGCACTAAACCACAGTACCTCCCAGTATGAACACAATCTCAGCCAGCAAATGGATGTGTTTGGGGGGTGATTAATAATCCCTTCATTTTAATGCTGGAGGATTTAAGGTTTTAGAACAGGGGTGGGAAGACATGCCTGGGGGGTGACTGCAGGCCTCTCTCAGTCCCCTCAGGACTCTCCCCATGGCCCTCACTGGGCCTGCTCCACGCCCTCCTTGAGGGGTTTGGCCTCGCTGGAATGTGTCCATGAGCTATGGCAATGCCTTTTATTTGTGTAGATGGGGGGGGGAGGTAGAAAAGAGTGTGTAAAATTTACATTTTTTTGCTCACCCCACTTTTGCCTCTGGCACCACCTACCCTGTTTCTCCGAAAATAAGACGTAGCCATAAAATAAGCCATAGCAGGATTTTTAGGCATTCACGGAATATAAGCCATACCCCAAAAATAAGACATAGTGATAGGCGCAGCAGCTATGCCGGCCGCATCAGGAGGAGGAGCAAAAAAATAGGACATCCCCTGAAAATAAGCCATAGTGTGGTTTTTTTGAGAGAAAAAAAAATATAAGACGGTGTCTTATTTTCAGAGAAACACGGTAGCACTTTCGTGTGACCCCCCTGGAAGGTTGGCCAAGATGCAATGCGGCCCTCAGGCTGGAAAAAAAACACACACACCTCAGGGTTTTAGAGTTTAAGAGCATCCTGCATTGCAAGGGGTTGGACTAGATGTCCCTTGGTGTCCCCTTCCAACTCTACAGTTCTGCGAATCTACCGGTACATCCCTGCTTTGAACATACCTGCTAATTTCTTCTGAGCCCATGTGAAAGACCAGGTCCACAGACGTCAAGCCAAAAACCACACCATTGATCTCCAAGGTGCAGGGATCAGAAACGAAGAGAACCCTCTGGAATTGGAGAAAAGGGGAGAGAGGGTTTGTGCGGGTTGACCAAACAGCTCCCAAATCGGGTATTCAAGTAGAAAACACTGCAGGAGATTTTTTTTTTTTAAAAAAGCAGGACAAGAATCAGGGCCTCAAGATATGAGGCAGTTACAAAGCTCTTTCCTCACTACTTTGAGGGGGGCAGATAGAGAAGAGATTCAGCAGAGCTCAGGGATTCTCAGAGTTTGAATACCAGGTCAGAATCATAAATTTTCAAGTAGCATCAAGTAGCTTTCATGGTCTTGGTCCACTCCCTCCCCCCCACTAAAAATCTGTAAAATGGGACCAATGTACAGTGGTACCTCGACTTACGAAGACAATCCGTTCCACAGCCATCTTCGTAAGTCCAAGTCTTCGGCTGTTGAAGCGCCCGTTCGGCACATGCGCGAAGCGCGATTTCGCACTTCTGCGCATGTGCCGACCGTGCGCACCACTTCGGCGCAGAACGCACGTGCGGGGCATGCGCACAGCAAAAAGACTTCCAGGGTTGTCGACTTCGGAAGTCGAGGTATGACTGTAGACTCTACCTCGCGGATCGCTACAAGTGTTTTGATATTAACTCCCCTCAGTTACCATATTTACTCGAATGTAATGTGCCATCGAATCTAATGCACACCTCAATTTTCAAAATTTGAAACCAAAAAAGTATTTCTGGTGAATGTAAACACACCATGAAACCTTATGCGAGCCCTAATTTTCACGACGTAATTTGGCCAAAAAAGGTGCGCATTACATTTGGGTAAATACAGTACTTCTTTATCTGCCACATCAGTATCCAATACCACCAAGGGGGAAGAAATGGGGATAATCCCGGTTTATCTACTGTGGTGTAGTGGTTATAATGTCAGACAAAGGCTGGGGAAGACCTGGGTACAAATTCCCATTAGGCCATGAAATTTCCTGGTTGGACTTGGGCCAACAACATTCTTTCAGCCTAGACCATGGGTGTCAAACACAAGGCCCGGGGGCCTAATCCGGCCCGCCAGACCTCATCATGTGGCCCGCGTAGCCGCCGCCGACATTATGCACTGACAGTAGTTCTGGAGCCTGCGATTGGCCGAGGGTCAAAACCGGGGGCGGGGCTGCAGGCGGAGGCCAGGGCGCTGGAGCCGCGCTGACGGCCTTGGCCAGGGAATTTCAATTTCGAATGAGGCTGAGGTTGGCGGTGGCACAGCGGCCAGACGGGGAAGTGAGATGCAGGAGGAGGAGGAGGAAGCCCGCCGATGAGATAGGAAAGCCCTACAGGCGCCGCCGGCAAAGTTGGTGCCGGGACGGAGCAGCGCTGGATTTTTTTTGGTGGGCTTTGCTGTTGTCTCCGAGAGCGAGAGTGAGTGAGGCGGCACTGGGGAGCCGCCGCCCGCCGCTTCCCTTCCTCTCCTTGGCTGCATCCGGGAGGTGGGCGAGCGAGCGGGCGAAAGGGACGCGGAGTGAGCCTGAGGGGGAAGTAGGCGAAGCGCAACAGCCGCTTTCTTGATGGAGCCGGGTTTCTCTTCCCTCTTCCCCCGTTTTCTCCTCATAGACACTCGGGAGGGTGCCTGGCTTTTGCTCTGCCCCCCACCCCCGAGCCGCCCTTTGGCTTCTCAGTTCCGGCGGAGCTGCTCCCCGGGGGGCGGCCGGGAGGGAGGCGGCAACGACGGCATGGGTTCCTGCTCTTCCCGCTCTGCCGCCGCCTCCTCTCAGCCCCTCGTGATGTAGGGCTCCAGATGGAGTCGCCTCGCGGTTCGAGTAGGTGGGAGGGGAATTTTGGGGGGGGGGAGGTTTTCAAGCCTCCTTTGCCTGCAATCCCGGTAGGGAGAGGCGGCGGCGAAGACGACAACAGCGCAGGTGGGGGGAAGAGCAGCTCTGAGGCGAAGATGCACGTCCGCTGGGGCTACCGCCGCCTTCCTCCTCGGGAAATCCGCTGCCCTCCCTCAGCGCGAGGGGAAGGGACTCTGGCGCTGAGGAGGGAGGATGCAAAAGCAAAGCAGGGAGTTGGCGCTGCACCGCATGTTCCTGCCCCTCTCCAAAGCATGGGGTGGGTTGCAGCGTGTGGCATCCTGCCTAGCGGGGTTTGGGTGTGCGCAGGGCGGGAGAGGGAAGCCCTCTTTCCATCTGCAGGTTTTTAATCCCAGCAGTGGCTTTCTCCTTCCTGCCGAAGGTTTAGTTGAGCCCCCCCCCCCCCCCCCGGAAGCCGTCGATCCCCACCTTTTGTTCAAATTTCCCTCGTTTACATCCCCTCCCACACACGCGCCACGACGCAGGAATGTGATCCGCGTGGGGGCGGGAATGAGCTTACGTTATTACAAAAAACAGTAATAATTGAATGCAGTGACAATAATTTATGATAATAAAGAGTGGACACATAGTCCTACAGACACAACCGGCCCTTTGAGGGCGACCAAACTGCTGATGCGGCCCCCGATGAATTTGAGTTTGACACCCCTGGCCTAGACTCTCACAAGGCTGTTTTGAAAATAAAGTGTGTGTGTGTTAGAAGCCTACACACTGCCCTGTGTGTGTGACAAGGGTAAAGATACAACTCTGATAGAGGGCTTCATATTTTCTTCTTCCTCCTCCCCTTTTTCTAATTTTTCTCTGTTTCCCACCCTTCCTTCCTTTCCTGCTTTGTTTCCTGCTTTCTCTTTTGTTTTTATTTAGAATAGTTTGGCTTTTACTGTATTCTATATTGAAAAGTTTCAATAAAAAACGATTTTTTAAAAAAGGAGGCTTCATGGAGGATAAGGCTCTCTGTGGCCATGTTCAACTTCCACTGTTGGAGACAGAATGTCCTGAAGTATCCGACTGCTGAGAATCACAAGCGGGCACAGTTGTTGTTGCACTCAGCTCCTGCTTGGGTTTTTCCCCCCAGAGACATCTGGTAGGCTACTGTAAGAACAGGATGCTGGGACTATCTTCTTCTTCTTCTTCTTTGGCGATCACTCGTAGCCGAGTAAGATTGTCTTCCATAAACACGGTTTTAACAATGGGTCCGTAAGTGACTGTGGAAGCCAATTCTGGATCCACACGTCCTTCCTTTGGCCTCATCCTGCTGTAGTGCTCTTTTGACGTTCTTATGCCAAGAGTAGGGTAAAAATCCTTCAATGAATAAATAAGGCAAGTAAGGAGGTGTGTAAGGAAGGGACACATTCAGAAAGGCTACAGACAAATCTGGTTCCTGGTGGGAAAAGCTCAAGCTGCTCCAGGGAAACCCCCACATTTCTGCTGCAGAGTAAATGACGTAGGACTTCCTGCCAAGGGGCTCCGATTAGGAATGCGCTCTATGCTTCCTCAGAAAGCGCTATAACCGAAACACACACACAGCTGGACTCTGGGATAGCTGAGAAGCCCTTTGCTGGCTAAGATTCTCCATCTCTATCAATAGCCTTGTTGTTGTTGTTTAGTCATTTAGTTGTGTCTGACTCTTCGTGACCCCATGGACCATAGCACGCCAGGCACTCCTGTCTTCCACTGCCTCCCGCAGTTTGGTCAAACTCATGTTGGTAGCTTCGAGAATACAGTCCAACCACCTCGTCCTCTGTCGTCCCCTTCTCCTTGTGTCCTCCACCTTTCCCAACATCAGGGTCTTTTCCAGGGAGTCTTCTCTTCTCATGAGGTAGCCAAAGTATTGGAGCCTCAGCTTCACGATCTGTCCTTCCAGTGAGCACTCAGGGCTGATTTCTTTAAGAATGGATAGGTTTGATCTTCTTGCAGTCCATGGGACTCTCAAGAGTCTCCTCCAGCACCATAATTCAAAAGCATCAATTCTTCGGCAATCAGCCTTCTTTATGGTCCAGCTCTCACTTCCATACATCACTACTGTACTGGAAAACCATAGCTTTAACTATACGGACCTTTGTTGGCAAGGTGATGTCTCTGCTTTTCAAGATGCTGTCTAGGTTTGTCATTGCTTTCCTCCCATCTGCAGTGATCCATCCTCACCATCTGCAGTGATCATGGAGCCCAAGAAAGTAAAATCTCTCACTGCCTCCATTTCTTCCCCTTCTATTTGCCAGGAGGTGATGGGACCAGGATGTGACGGGGTGAGCTCCCATTGCTTGGTCCCAGCTCCTGCCAACCTAGCAGTTCGAAAGCACATCAAAAAATGCAAGTAGATAAATAGGAACCGCTATAGCGGGAAGGTAAACGGCGTTTCCGTGTGCTGCTCTGGTTCGCCAGAAGTGGCTTTGTCATGCTGGCCACATGACCTGGAAGCTATACGCCGGCTCCCTCGGCCAATAATGCGAGATGAGCGCGCAACCCGAGTCGGTCATGACTGGACCTAATGGTCAGGGGTCCCTTTACCTTTACCACTTTTACCTATCATTGCTAGGTAGGCGATGATGGGAATCGTAGACCAAAAACACTGGTCTAAACAAAAGACTTTTCAGAGTGCAGCAAAGAGTTCATCGGCTCCGATGAGAAAAAAAAATTCATTGTGGGGAAAAGCCGTACCGGCTTCCAGGTCTCCCTACCCCATACCAAACTTGGGAGTTCACTAAAATCACCTCCAAACTTCCGTCAGGAGCAAGAGGAAAACACCAGGCTTTGCCCAGAAGAGCACAGCCTACAGCAGTGCAAACACAGTGCCTTTTCTTCAGCTGGGAGCTCCCCCTTATGGGAAATGGAGCATTTCATGGAATCCAACTAAATCCTGCACATGCAGAGTGTACTCACACAAGGAGTGTTAAAAGGAGGGGGGGATCCTTCATGTGTTTAGTGAAGGGAGGGGCGTGGCCAGCAGGAACACCCTTCCTAGGCCCCCCTCCTCATTTACTTGAACATGCAAGGGGACTCATTTGAAGTGGGAAAGTTCTTTGTTTAGTGCCAGAGCATCAGCTTTGCCTGCAGAAGGTCCTTGGTTCAATCCCCAGCATCTGCAGGTAAGGCTGGGGAAGACTCACTGCCTGAAACTCTGGAGTGCTGCTGCCAGTCAGTGTAGACAATACGGAGCTAGATTGACCCCAATAGCCCGACTGAGTACCAGGTTCCTATGCAGACCTCTCAGGTAAAGGTGTAAGGTATACCCTACTGCAGCTAGCATGTGTAACTGAGATAATCACAGGTTCTTCCCCTGTTTGTCTCTGTTTCAGTCTCCTTCCTGTGTGCTTCTGTGTTAATTTTCAGATTATTGTTATTATTATTATTCGTATACTCACAGGGCGGTTTACAGAATAAAATCAAAATATAAAACCACAACATCCATAATCGAAATAAAAACAACCACCCAATAACACCCCCCCCAAAAGTCCACATTTTAAAAGGGCATAGGATGTCAATCAAATCAATGAAAGGCCTGGTTAAAAAGGAACATTTTCGCTTGGCGCCTAAAGGTGTATAATGAAGGTGCCAGGCGAACATCCCTGGGGAGAACATTCCATAGATGGGGAGCCACTGCAGGGAAGGCCTGTTCTGATGTTGGCACCTTTTGGACCTCTCAAGGAGGAGGCACACAAAGGCGGCCTTCAGAAGATGATCTCAGGGTCCGGGTAGTTTCGTATGTAAAGAGGCAGTCCTTGAGGTATTGCGGTCCTGAGCCATTTAAGGCTTTATAAGCCAAAACCAGCACTTTGAATTGGGCCCAGAAGCTAATTGGTAGCCAGTGCAGTCAAACCAGGATCGGAATAATATGCTCAAACCGTCTTACTCCGGTGAGCAACCTGGCTGCTGAATTCTGCACCAGCTGAACTTTCTGAACCATCTTCAGAGGCAGCTCTATGTATAATGCATTGCAGTAATCTACCGTTGAGGTGACCAGAGCATAGACAACAGTAGTTAAGCTATCCCTGTCCAGATAGGGGCATAGCTGAGCCACCAGCCGAAGCTGATGGAAGGCACTCTGGCTGAAGTTGATGTCTTCAGACGGACTAAGGCTGATTTCTGGCCTCACAGAGCATCTGAGAAACTTCAGGGTTCCTACCAGGCTTTGAAAGCCACCAACATCCAAGCTTCACCTGACAGGCCAAAATACAGATATTCCAGCTGTGCACACACATACAGAAAAGCTTTAAACAAAGGCACTGCCTTTGGATTGTAGGAAGCACCTGTTTGTCTTCTTTCGAGAGCTCGCAAGTCAAAGGCGGCTGGGGATAGATGCAGTGATGGTGGACATCTCTCAGCGAAGGAACGATGACAAGGTGTGATCCAGCACTGTTGGGAAACAGAATAGCTAAGGCCCCCTCTGCACTATACACTTAAAACGCTCTTATACCGCTTTAATGGCTTCTCCCAAAGAATCCTGGGAGCTGTCAGCTGACAAGTTGCTTCAGGGAAGCCCACAAGGGAAGCCCAAAGGCAACAGCTCTCACTTCCTCTGGACCACTTGGCTTCTGTGGCCAAGAGATGGTGATGGGTCCCCGTTGCCACCATTCTTCCGGGTCTTACCCTCTACTGAAGCTAGGGGCCACCCCAAATCTAGTGGCAGCGAGTTCCAGAAGATAATTATTTACCAGGTGAACAATTCCTTTCCCATCTGACCCTGCTTCCTACTACAGTGGTACCTTGGTTCTCAAACACCTTGGTACTCAAACACTGCAAACCCAGAAGTAAGTGTTCTGGTTTGCGAACTTTTTTCGGAAGCCGAACCTGCTCCATTTTGAGTGTTACACTTCCGGTTTGAGTGTTACGCTGAGATCTGTCTGGTTTTGCTATTTATTTTGCTTTTTTGTTTTGTTTTTGTGACTGTGTGGAACCCAGTTCAGCTACTGATTGATTGATCGTGTGACTGCAGTACATTGTTTATTGCTTTCATTTTATGGATCAATGGTCTCGTAAGATAGTAAAATTCATGTTAAATTTCTGTTTTAGGGGTTGTTTTTAAAAGTCTGGAATGGATTAATCCATTTTGCATTATTTTATATTTTCTATTTCCTTGGTTTTGGAACGCTGTGTTTTTTTAATGGACTTCCGGAACGGATTAAGTTTGAGAACCAAGGTACCACTGTATTAGTCATGGGGGCTATGTCCTATAACCGCTGTCGGAGGCAGTCTCTCACAGCATGCCAGCTGCTTTGAGCCAGAAGTGAGGACAGCACTGTTGCGATTTCGTCCTTCTTTTGGGCTTCCCAGAGGCATCTGCTTAGCTCCTGCAAGATACAGGAGGCTGAGCTAGATGGGCCATGGACTCTTCTCATGTTCTTGTTCTCACCTCCTTGTCCCTTCGACTATCATCTTCATGCACCTCTTGAAGATGTCTTCAAACGAGGCAGTGAGCTGAGAGTCCTTGGGGAGAAGAAAAAGCAGAGGAAGAACAGGAACCCAGTGGCAGAGCATTTGCTTCACATGCAGAACGTCCCAAGTTCAATCCCCCGTGTCACCAGTTAAGGGGGAAGATCTTTTTTCTGCCAGAGACCCCAGATCGGCAAGATCCACACAGGATAACGAGTCCACGGTTAGACCCCAAATATCTGAAAGACCACCTCCATCCCCCATTTTGGGTTTTGGGCCCTCTTGTTAGTTCCAACACCCTCGGAAGTGCAGAGAATGGTGGCTCAGGACAGGGCTTTCTCTGTGGCAGCCCCCAATCGTGGGACTCCCTCCCTACAGAGGCGTGTCTGGCACCTTCATTGTATAGTTTCTTACCCTGGCCCTGGACAGTTAAGAGATTTCCCACCCCCATCACTCCTTAGAATTCTGCTTCATTTGTTTAATCTACACTATTCTGTTTGGAACTGTTTTACTTATACACATACATACATACTAGCTGGCCCTGCCAC
This sequence comes from Zootoca vivipara, assembly GCF_963506605.1. Taxonomy (NCBI): domain Eukaryota; kingdom Metazoa; phylum Chordata; class Lepidosauria; order Squamata; family Lacertidae; genus Zootoca; species Zootoca vivipara. The sequence continues at coordinate 28,141,350 of NC_083292.1, read as the reverse complement.
GTGTTGCTGTGGCTCAGTCTGTTAAATGGAGACTCAGAGTCCCCCTTCAGACTCCCCTCACCTTCAGAGTCCCCCTGTGTCCTGGGTTTTGGCAGTATGTTGGATGTTGTTTGTTGGATGTCCACTGGAGGGGGCAATTTTTTGTATACAAATCCAGGTTTCTACCTGTCCTAGGTGTGTGTATGGACAATGTAAGTGGATAGAGACACTCTCACATGCGCTCCCAATGTTGTGGGCAAATTTGAGGACGACCGGGTAAGCGGTTGTGGAGAAAAGTTCGTTTGAACAAACATGCACACTCTACATTTTTCTATATATAGATATATATAGATACCGTGTTTCTCCCAAAATAAGACACGTCTTATATTTATTTTTTCTCTAAAAAAACACATTGCGGCTTATTTTCGGGGGATGTCTTATTTTTTTATTGAGCATGGTACGGGGCTTTCTTGCGCCGCCCGCTGAGCCCGCTGCCGGGTCCCTGGGCTTAGTGCGGTGCGGTGCGGCTGGGGCTGCTGCCGGCTCCTGCCGGCTCCTGCGACTTCGCGCGCCACCCGCTGCCGGGTCCCTGGGCTTCGTGCGGCGCGGCGCGTTGCGGCTGGGGCTGCTGCCGGCTCCTGCCGGCTCCTGCGACTTCGCGCGCCACCCGCTGAGCCCGCTGCCAGGTCCCTGGGTTTTGTGCGGTGCGGTGCGGTGCGGCGCGGCTGGGGCTGCTGCCGGCTGCTGCCGGCTACTGCGACTTCGCGCGCCGCCCGCTGAGCCTGCTGCCGGGTCCCTGGGCTTTGTGCGTGCGGCGCGGCGCGGCTGGGGCTGCTGCCGGCTCCTGCCGGCTACTGCGACTTCGCGCGCCGGCCGCTGAGCCTGCTGCCGGGTCCCTGGGCTTTGGGCGGCGCGGCGCGGCTGGGGCTGCTGCCGGCTCCTGCCAGCTACTGCGACTTCACGCGCCGCCCGCTGAGCCCGCTGCTGGGGCTGCTGCCGGGTCCTGCGGCTTCGTGCGCCGCCCGCTGCCGGGTCCTGGGGCCCGTTCAGTCGGAGCTCGGCGCGTCTCTGTGCTGGGGCTCCCGCTGGGCTGGGGCTTGGCGCACGCTGCTGCGTTTGCCGGCTCCCGCTGGGTCGGGTAGGTACCGGTACCCCCCAACATGTCTTATTTTGGGGGGATGTCTTATATATTTTTGCCTTTAAAAGATCGTGCCATGGCTTATTTTAGAGGCACGTCTTATTTTAGGAGAAACACGGTATATCATTGTATGATTCCATTTTTATAAAGCTTGCCATAGACCTTATGGCAGAAGGTGGCTAAGAAATGGAATGAATTAATTAATTAAATGTTAGTAGGGAGAATCAAATAAATTTTTAAAACACAGTGGTACCTTGGTTCTTGAACTTAATCTGTTCCGGGAGTCCGTTCGACTCCCGAAACCGTTCGAAAACCAAGGCCTGGCTTCCAATTGGCTGCCACAGCTTCCTGCACTCAAGTGGAAGTCGCGTCGGACATTTGGCTTCCGAAAAACGTTTGCAAACCGGAACACTCACTTCTGGGTTTGCGGCGTTTGGGAGCCAAAATGTTCGGCAACTAAGCCGTTCGCGAACCAAGGTACCACTGTACAATTAACCTTGCATTTCTTTGTTTCCGAAAGACTTGGAAAAGAGTACTGGCTGCATATTTTATTACTACTACTACTACTACTACTACTACCTTTAAAATCCTCCTTCCCTTGAAGGAGGCTCAGGGTAGTGAACATGGTTCTCCCCCTCTATATCTTATCCTCACAAGAAACGTGTGAGGTAGGCCAGGCTGAGAGACAGGGATTGGGCCAAGCAGGCTTTCGTGGGTGAGTGGGAGATCTGAACCCTGGTCTCTCCCAGGCCCTAGTGTGGCACTCTAACCACTACACCTCAGCTGACGTCTTTTATGCCCCTGCCAAGGAAGAATTCTAGATTGCTGCTTTTTAAATGAAATCTGAAAATTAAATGAGAAGCTGGGAAGTTTCTCGAAAGAAACCTTTCTCCTGCAAGTCCTGCTTTCCACACTATGGCCCTGGATGTCTGCCAAATTAATAAAAAAAACCCTCCCTTAGATATCTCTGGAGTAGATCTATGGAGTTTGTGAACAAAATGTGCATCCGATTTTAATCTAAGGAAAAGGTAACGTGCGCGTATTTGTGCGCGCGCACACACAAATACTATTTGTCATTAGTTAGGAAAATACTGTGTTAAGGACTAGACCAGGGGTCAGCAACCTTTTTCAGCCGTGGGCTGGTCCACCGTCCCTCAGAGCATGTGGTGGGCTGGACAATATTTTGGGGGAGAAAATGAATGAATTCCTATGCCCCATACATAACCCAGAGATGCATTTTAAATAAAAGCACACATTCTACTCATGTAAAAACACGCTGATTCCCTGACCATCCGCAAGCAGGATTGAGAAGGCGATTGGGCCACATTTGGCCCACGGGCCTTAGGTTGCCTACCCCTGGACTAGACGTTTGCTTTAAGAATCAGGGGCCCCCATACACAACAGGATTCCAAAAAGGAAAGTGTGGGACACACAGTCAACAGGGTTTCTAAAACAACAAAAAACCAACGACACATGAACTTTCAAATCCATTGCCCATTTACTCTGAACTTACCTCAACTTGCTTGTGTTTTGCATCAAGGAAAGGCCCAAGCTGCAAAACAATCAAAGGAAATGAAGGTCATCAAAGAGGGGACGACAAGGCCCTAATTAACCGCCACCAACATTTCTGAAAAATCTATTAAGAGCCCCGTCAATTAATGGTAGCAGGACAAGGATGTGCTTTCAATTCTTGGGCTGGAGTCACAGGAAAACTTCCTCCCCCCCCCCCCAAAAAAAAATCTAACATTTACCAGATGCGATAAACATGACACTGACTTCCCATGCATTGATGACTTTCATTATTCTGCCTTCCCCCTCCGTCATTAGAACAGTATCACAACCAGCCACCATTCTTTATTGCTATTTCATTTATTTCAACTACTCATCCTTGGCTACTGAGGAGGATACAGACTGGCAACTAGCTACGGTACTTACTGATAACCTATATAGAGCAGAGGTTAGGGCCCGGGGGCCAAATGCACCTCCCCCCCCGCCTCTTCATTTGGCTCTCAGGGCACTTCTCGAAGCCATATCCTCATTGAATGTTTTTCTTGGCTGAAATGTAACCTTAAGAGCTTCACCCGTTGCTCTGCCTGATATTCGCCACCAGATTCTCAAACCTTTATTGGCATACGTACAAGACTCCAGTAGGGTTTAATACAAAAGAACCAAAAAAGAATGAGAAAGAAAACCCTGCATCTAAAACTTAAGTTAATGTTGTACAGCATTCACGAATCCTCATTGCGTGTTGCAGAAACCTGGCTGCTATCTCCGTCTTAGTCCCATCCTGAGTAAACATAAGGAAGGCTACCTTGCATTCGCTTGAATGCCTCTCCCTGCTAACAACCAACTGATTAATGAACTTAGATCAAATTGTCTGATACCAGGGGCAGTTCGAAAGAACATGTGCAACTGATTCTATTTGTCTCTGTCCATAGGGGCAGAGTCTCTCTACGAGTGGAGTTTTCTAGAATCTCCCCTATAGCACTGCCAAGGGCAACACATTTCGTCTCGCCAGCATGTAGGCCCTGCGTTGATTCGGGCTGGTCAAATGGGAAAGAAACGACGCCATTGGCTGTCCACCTTGCCCACCCCTTGGCTACTATTGGTATGTGGCTCATAGATGTTTGCCCACAAGCGATTGAAACCCACAGGCTGAAAATGGGTCCCCCGCCCTTCTATAAAGCAACCACAGACACTTCGCCCTTACCAGAATGCAAACATCTGGCTTGTCTCTATTAATAACGTCGATCAGGTCCAACATGGGGTCGTAGGTGATGCTGTCCGAGGTGGTATAAGGACCACAGGCAACGAGGACCATCTGCAGCTCTGGACCTGAAAGGGTTAACGGGCTTTGAAAACAGGAACTTCACTTCCATTACTAACCAAGTTCCTACACTGAACAGATCCCGAGCTATGAATTCCATACAAGAGCAGAACCAGGTACTGGATACAAAGTTTTGTATTCCATTTGTGGGGGAGAGAGGGGGGGACAAATAAAATTGCAAGTTTCCAGTCCTTAGGGTTGCGTGCAAGAAGGTGGGCGGGAGGGAGGGTGAAAGGCTGGTGAAAATCTCAGGAGCCAAACTCAAGAAGCCAATGAGAATTTCAGCGAGGTACTCTAAATGGATAGGCATATACCTATCCAGTTGATAGAGAAGTGAAACTGTATCCCTACTCTTTTAGGGGATGCCGTGCACTTGAAGCTGAATGTTGGAAGGTGCAGGACTGCCGTGGAGGTGTCATGGAGAAAGGGAACAGACCCTGAGGCCGAGTGGCATTTTTCCACCTGGCCCAGGAGGGCGGGGCCCGGACTGACTCCAGCTACAAAAGCTGAGGTTGCTGGGGTATTGTTTAGGTTTAGGAGATTTTTTGTTGCTGTTACTGGGTTTTTTTGTATATTTTTAGATCTTATTGTTGTGTACTTTTTGATGTGTTTTATTTTTCTTTATGACTACTTCCGGTAATTATGTGAATCTTTTCATGCTGTAAACTGCCTTGCGCATGGTTTTAACTACAGAAAGGCAGCATACAGATAAAATTGTGATGGTGATGAATTTGGGGAGTTGGAGCTGGAGGACTCTGACGAGGGTCTCAGTAGGATGGGGATAGCAGATTCTGAACCCCAAGAGATCCCTGATCCCTGGGAGGATCCCAGCAGGCTAGAGGGCGGAGACCTGCCCTCTGAAGGAGGCACAAGGAAGCTCTCAGAAACACCTCCTGTTACCTCCCTGCCTCCTCAACTTTTCCAGCTGAGAAGCTGCTTCTGGAGACTGCTTCTGGTTGTATGTATCACGTGGGGGGCTGGGGGCTGGCATGCGGCCCCCAGACTGTTGCCTATGAGGCAATGTGGCCCTCAGGTTGAAAAGCTTTCCCACCCCTGTTTTAGGCAAGGTTGAGACCCAGCCCCTCTCTTTGAAGCACTGGGTCTAACTCACCTTCTGCTTGATCCACAGGCTGATAAAAAGGAAGCGGTACGCCCTGAGGGAGGGTGGGGGGAAGAGAAAAAAGGGGGGGAGTTAAATGTGCTTCCATCTTCCTTTAAACAGAGAGAAAAGATCCGTATCTCCATGAGGCTTGCAACTCTCTCCTCTCTCTCTCTCTCTGTACCAAGCCTCTGCAAATAATTTGGTTGTGAGAACAAAATAACCTGACTTTAAGGTCATGAATTGATGCTTTTGAATTATGGTGCTGGAGGAGACTCTTGAGAGTCCCATGGACTGCAAGAAGATCAAACCTATCCATTCTTAAGGAAATCAGCCCTGCGTGCTCCCTGGAAGGACAGATCGTGAAGCTGAGGCTCCAATACTTTGGCCACCTCATGAGAAGAGAAGAATCCTTGGAAAAGACCCTGATGTTGGGAAAGATTGAGGGCACTAGGAGAAGGGGACGACAGAGGACAAGATGGTTGGACAGTGTTCTCGAAGCTACGAACATGAGTTTGACCAAACTGCGGGAGGCAGTGGAAGACAGGAGTGCCTGGCGTGCTATGGTCCATGGGGTCACGAAGAGTCGGACACGACTAAACGACTAAACAACAACAACAAGGTCATGAAATGTGGTAGGGAAATGCATTTAAATTCTTTTTAAAAAGTTATCACCTCATACAGCTTGGACGCAACCAGCCTCTCCCCAGTACTGTTCATGCCTTCCATAACCACAACCTGGAAGATGAAAGGGGGAAATAAGACAGGCAATCGACAGCAACTTTTTGCTTATTTTCACTGCAGGAAAGAGACAGTGGCAAAAGCAAGGAATGCGTTCATAATTTATTTACTTTTCTCAAGGCAGGCAAGTCTTCTGAAAGGCAAATTCATGGGCGATAAGGCTTTGAATGGCTACTAGCCACAATGGCTAAGTTTCATCTCCACTGTCATCTTGGCTGTGAGCCCTGGAAGACCTGCTCCCTTGTCTTGCAGGCCTGTTCCCACCTGGCCTGGGAGGGAAGGGCCCTGACTGACTCCAGCTACAAAAGCTGAGGCGGCTGAACAAACTCTTGTGCTGGGTATTGTTTAGGGTGTTTTGTTGGCAGGGGTGGGGCTGGGGGGGTTAGTTGCCGCTATTGACATGGATTTTTGGTATCTTTGTTTCAGATCAAATTATAATTTGTGTGGAAATTGTTCAGCTTGGCTGTGTACTTCTTCTGTTTTATTTATTATGACTACTTTTGTACTTATCAAAACGAAGCACATCCGAGCTTGTTATTTAACAAAGCTCCCACTTGCCGTAATAAGAATTGCTTTTACAGAATTACGATTCCAATCGATGCCCTCGGCGGTGGTGGATGGTCGGTACGGCAAAGTACAGTACAAGGAGAGACTTTGTCTGTGTGGGCAAAGAGGACCTGTACCACTATTTATTGCAATGCCCGCTATTTATAGAACCAAGAGACCGACTTATAAAACCCCTGCTCACGAACGGAACACACTCAAACAGAGTGGAAAGGGTGAAATGGCTGCTGAGTGATACTGATGACTTCGTAACTTATAAAGTAGCAGTCAATGGCAAAGGTGATTCGGACATTTAAGCTGGCACATTCTACCTGAGAACCCCTTGCTATTATATAGATGTGATCGTAGTTTATTGTATCTGCAGTGCCTGATTTTTTTTAATGGTTTTTATGGTTACTGTTGCTTTTCTTTTTGTTCCCTTTGTGAATGATGCCATGGCCTTTGGCTAGCGCAATGCAGTGGTACCTCGGGTTACAAACGCTTCAGGTTACAAACTCCGCTAACCCAGAAACAGTACCTCAGGTTAAGAACTTTGCTTCAGGGTGAGAACAGAAATCGTGCTCCGGTGGCGCGGCAGCAGCAGGAGGCCCCATTAGCTAAAGAGGTGCTTCAGGTTAAGAACAGTTTCAGGTTAAGAACGGACCTCCGGAACGAATTAGGTTCTTAACCAGAGGTACCACTGTAAAGTTAATGATAATGATGACTACTTTTGTTCTCTGTGAAAAGGTGGTTCATAAATTAATTATAATGAACCCCCCCCCCCCCCGCTTCCCAAATGCCTCACCTGTCCTGGGAAGAGCGAGTACTCCTGGAGTTCCGATACATCCACAGGTACCAGGCCTCCCGAGGAGTGCTCCTGATCCCCTTCCAAGATGACGGACTTGGCATTCAACTTCCCGTTGGAATCGCAGCCGATTTGTCCCAGGACAGTGATTGGCTCCTTTCCCAGCATCATTGAAAAACAAACAAACGAAGGGACTTTTTTTTTAAAGTACTAAAATCCTGAGCACAGCATATCTCCATGTTACCAAGCGGTTGTCTTAGAGTCCATCAGACTTTTAAAGCCCTAAACAGCCTCGGTCCAGTATACCTGAAGGAGCGTCTCCACCTCCATCATTCTGCCCGGACTCTGAGGTCCAGCGCCGAGGGCCTTCTGGCAGTTCCCTCGCTGTGAGAAGCCAAGTTACAGGGAACCCGGCAGAGGGCCTTCTCGGTAGTGGCACCCGCCCTGTGGAACACCCTCCCACCAGATGTCAAAGAGAAAAACAACTACCAGACTTTTAGAGAACATCTGAAGGCAGCCCTGTTTTTATTATTATTATTATTATTAATTATTATTATTATATTATCTAACCGACACTATAGGGCTGTTGTGAACGGAGAGAGGGAAAGCAGGGTAACTTCATGTACATTTCAAAGGGCCTACATTAAGGAGAAATGAGTTGGATATAACCCAGAAAAGTCTAATCTGGTTCACAAATGGGAAGGCTATAAAATATAGCAATCCTTTCCACCCCAAACAGGACCAGCATGGTAACGATAAGCTGATTGATGGCACTTTTGCAAAGCACTGAGTGGGGCACGGAAGGGGCCAGCGATCAGGTGAGCCACGGTGTTCACAAACTCCTGTTCTGCCCAGCCACGTTTCTACCTCCCCCACAACAGACATCAAATGTAGAACGTTACAGGCATGGGCTTGGCAGAAATGGCCTCATTGGCCAAATGGAGAGGCCTGGTAGTGACATGGAGGCTTGGAAACCTGAGATTCTCCACTGCTAGTTTAAAGCAACTGTTTCTCTGAGCATGTGCAGAATGCTCACAAACCCCACTGGATAACTATAGATACACTCACCTGTGTAAATAATTAAGCTCTAGCAACCCATAAGATATTAACACAGAGGTTACCTGCACAGGGATGGTCAAAGAAGAAAATTCTTCTATTTTGTAGTGCTCCTTTAGTGCCGCACCAAGGTCTTCCATCTTGCAGGAAAGCACTTATTTCATTTTTAGAGGGAGGAAAAGAGGCAGATAAAGATGGATATTTGTATTATTATTATTATTATTACATTTTTATTATTATTTCATTTTACATTGTATATAAAACAGAACAATTGTAACAACACACAAAAATTAAAAGATGAAAATGAAAATAAATAGAATAGCAAAAGAGATCTATTCCAGAAGGGACAGTATTCTGTTTGAGAACTGATGTTTTGGTATAGTATTGTACAGTTAATTTCACTTCATTTTTGTTCATGATTTTGTTTTTCCTCCCCCCCCTTTCCCCCCTCTTGCTATTTTTGTTTTTTGCTTTATTTCTTTGTTTTCTGTAGATTTGTTTGTTATGTCGAGTCTTGTTTGTATTTGCACAATTTTTTAAAAAAACATTAAAAGATGAAAACTGTAAAGTAGGCATGTAGAATGAGTAAGCTGCACATAAATTAAACTAACAAAGTCCAAGTAAAAACTATCAACATTATTAGATCATCAAGTATGGTTCCAGACTACACCTTAAGTTGGCCTGGTGACATGCAGGCAGATAGCGCAGATCCTGGAAGAAACAGGAGTTCTGCAATCAGATTCTGCACTAGCTGGATCATGTCCAGTAGATTTTCCATATACAGGTAGAAACAGATAGAGGGTTTTCTAAAAATTACCTTCACGGTTATCCACAAGTTCCTGGAACATGAATTTGTAGGGCTTGGTGAGGGAATCTTGGGGGGAATGGAAGAGGTTTACAGAGGTGGCCAAGCCGCCATTTCCCCTCCAGGAGGTTCCCTGCACAGAGGCAAAGGAGGTGACAATCTCTCCGCGGTTGCTTCGAGAACCATACTTCTGTGAAGGGGTAGCACTTGAGGAGGACAGGCAAGCAAGGGGGAGAAGAGAAACAATTTTTAAAAATTCAGGAAAACCTGGTCACTTCCTTGATTTCAACATCGACATTTTAGAAGTATTGCCCAGTGTTAAAATAGTTTTATCCCGTTACAACTGGGTCTTTAATCGGAGTAATCAACAAAAACCTTAGGAGGGGTATGAGAAGTGAGGCATTTTTTTTCCTCTGGTATGTTACTGCAGAAAATGAACAGAACAAAAAGTAGAAGGGGAAATCTTGTCTTTAACAGCAGCTTGCACCGTATTTAAGTGTCTAAATGGATGCATCATGGTTTGTGATTGACTAACATGCCAATCTATGGTTTGAGTTTGTGCCAACTAGAACTTAGTATCACATCTGAAGTGACAAACCACTGTTCTGTCTCTGAAGGCCGCAGCACCTGGAGCGTTAAAGCAGGTGGTAAAGAACACCCCCCCAAAAAGCAAACAAGCTCAACCATTGTTTCCTCAGTATGTTGTTGGAAGCTCTTGAACCATGGTTTGGGGCATGCTCTCTGAAATGAGCCAAGGAGTAATAAGCAATAAGGTCGTGGCCAATTAAGTCAGGCTCCGAGTGGTCCTACTGACATCGACAGACTTTAAAGTTATTCAGCTTTTATCTTCATTTAAGGGATGCACTGTTCAGGTGCCCAGCCTGATCTAAACATGACTGGAAGTGCGTGAACCAACTCCCCCTGCACGCTAGACACAGCCACTCCAACTTTTGAATGTTTTCGGCATGAAAGTCAAGGCGCAACCAGTACAGAGGAGATACTGGGGGTGTGGGTCCCACACATGCACCCAGCCCCACCCCCTACACACATTTGGCCTCCACCCAGCGACATTTCCCAGTGGTTTCTGCAGCAGAGATGTGGGCTCTTAGAGCGGTTTTATGCCTGTGGTGCAGATATGCTGCTAGGGTTAGTTTTGGGGCTGCAGCTAGGATTAGGGTTAGGATTGCCCTCTTATTCACACGCAGTACTAAAAACTAGATTAGAAAACACAGATTCTTTTCCTAGGAAAGGCTTTCCCTGTAACAAACCCAGCATCTAAAACAAAAACAAAGAAGCCCAATTCACCCAACCAAGTTGGCACACCAAGAGGACCTCCGGCAAATTCAGCATGTGGCAAATCAACCCAAGGATTGGTGCCACCACAGCTAGACACGCATCACGCTCAACTGGCAAAGTGAAAGCAGCAGTTACTGAGCTACTGTACCAAGACTTGGCTTGCTGCACCTCAAAGCTCCACCAGAAATGGGTCCATTTTCAGCTGCAATGCATTTGTGCCGCCGCCGGAATGGGCCCTCTTCTTTAAGGACACTTTGACATCTCTGAACAAGAGGCAGGTTCCGAGTCCTTCGGAGAAGCAAAGCTGGCTAATCAAAGAAAGAGGTGGGCCACACATTTACGGGCTGCGTCACGGCATACCTGGGAGAGAAGCTGCTGGGGGAGAAGGCCAGGCGGGGACTGCAGTTGGAGAGAGTCCGCTTGGAACGCGGGTTTTCCGGTGTGGTTATCACCCGCTTCTGAGATCCCTGCTAGACAGTAAAGGGTAGAGCAGCTCAGCCTCACAGAGTGGTGGCATGGGGCCTTGTTGGAAGCACAGGAATCAGACCATTGGTCCATGTAGCCTAGTACTGTCTACACGGGCTGGCAGAAGCTCTGCAGTGTTTTAGATGGGGGATAATTCACAAGTCTACCTGCTTTCTGTCCTGAATCTCCCATCATCCAGCATCACTGGGCTCTGGTGTTATATGAGAGAGGGAGAAAAACTGGCTCTACACTATACATTGTGTTTTCTCACCTTCCTTGCCTTTTTTTAAAAGAAAGAAAGACTAAACTACAAACATCTGGACGGCTGTTTTCTGCTCTGATTGGCAGCGGCTCTCCAGGGTCTCAGGCAGAGGTGTCTCCCAGTCCCAGATGAAGAAAATTCAGGACACACAATGGAAGTCCTTTACACAGCACACAAACTAGGAAATTTGCTCCAGCGAAAGGCAGTGAGGGCCAAAAGAGGGGTAGTCAAATTATTGAGTTGGCATAGCTCAAGTTGGTAGAGCATGAAACTCTTAATCTCAGGGTTGTGGGTTCAAGCCCCACGTTGGACAAAAGATTCCTGCACTGCAGAGGTTGATCCCTTCCAACTCTGCAATTCTGTGATTCTGTGCAGCTAATCAGTGGCTGCGGGTCACAATATCTAATCTAAGTTCTCCTTCCACTGTCAGAGGCGGTATGTCTTTTGCTACCAATTGTAGGTGCTGTTGCACTCAGCTCTTGCTTGCTATAGATATCCGGTTGGCCACTGCGAGAGAAGTTTGCACCCCATGTTAGCTCTACTCAGAGGACACCCAATGAAATTAATGAGCATGACTAACTTCAGCCCGTTAATTTAATTGGGTCCACTCTAAGTAGAACTTAGTTGGACACAGCCCTGAGTGCTGGACATCTAGACGTGCCCTTGCCCTGTCCCAGTAGTGCTCTTATTGATACAAATCAATAAAAAATGCAAATACAAATATACCATACAAAAATTGTCCCAGCACAAAAGCAGGTCTCTGCCTGACAGCTTAGAGCAGGCATCCCCAAACTTCGGCCCTCCAGATGTTTTGGACTACAATTCCCATCTTCCCTGACCACTGGTCCTGCTAGCTAGGGATCATGGGAGTTGTAGGCCAAAACATCTGGAGGGCTGCAGTTTGGGGATGCCTGGCTTAGAGAGTTGCCACAAGCCAGAGAGGATAAACATGGGACTAGATAGATAAATAGTCTGATGTGATTTAAAGGTAGCACAGAGGCAAGGCACCTGCTTTAAATGCAGGTCACAGGTGCACACAGTTTTCTAAGTTGCAATGCTCCTGCACCGGCCAACGTGTGCAAGATGCGTTGCGAGCTTGTTCCTATGCATGTTCTTCAAAACTTCCTTCCTTCCACATACTTACTTTTGATGGCGATGTGTAGGTATCTAGAAGGTTTTCTTCCTCCTCCTCTACATCGAGACTAAGAAGAGTCAAGGGAGCCAAATGCACACCGAAAATACATGAGCTAAAACTACACAAGAGCCATCATTGCTCACTGGTTGTCCGACCCCCATCGGTCCCACCCCAGAAGAGCCAATGGCAAAGCATGAGGGCAGATGTGGTCCAGGAGAGTGGAGGTGCACGAGGTGGAGAAGACTACATGGGTGTGGAACATAGGTTACGCTGGTGAAGCCAATGCACTTTGCACGTGCTTAGATGCCTTCTCCTCTTCAGTATTAGCGTGCCTATTTCAAGGCAGAGCACTGAAATCAAGAGTCAAGGGCTGAACCCCATAATAGCAGCCACTGCAAAAAAGGGGGGGATTAATTGCTCCAATTCACCCCTTTTAAAATTAGATTTTTTCCTCTCTCACCCAAACACTGGAAGACAACAGTGGGGTACAGAGAGATAAAGCTTGCATTTGATTAGTTTTACCACTAGGGCGTTTTGCTGCCATGTCCAAAAGGGGCCCCTCCGTTTGAGCCACGCTCAGCTGCTTGGGAGGATACAGTTCTTGAATGGTGTTGACATCTCTGATTCTAGGGTAATGGCTCTCCTTCCTCTTCTGAGGTTTTGTAGATCGCTTGTGCAGCACCTGAAAGAAGAGCACGAGCCGTCGAAACCCCAGGGAAGCCAACACCTCCCATCATCACAACACTTTTGGCTTAGCCGGGACCAACAGGGCAGACATGGCACGCACTGCTATGTGCATCAGGACCTGCTATGGGACCCGTAAATATTGTCCGAAACATCAGCAATGAAGAAAAGACTGCTTGCTCCTCCTGCAAGTCCCATTAAATATGCCCACACTCCCTTCTGTTCTGAACAGAGAATAAATGGAAAGAGCATCTCTCTCTGAGCAAGCACCTTTTCCCCATGCGCCTGGCACCTGGCAAATTTCGAACACCGACCCTGACTCAAGGGACTGGATCCATAGGCTAGTCAGCACTGCTATTGCCCACTTCCCTGCCCCCGGCCAGCTTAAGGATCCACTGCTTTTGCCACTGCTTCCCAGCAGACTCTGGCCCCCTTCATCCTTCCTGCCTTTCTGCTTTGCACCTCTAACATCAAGCTCTAAGCGGAGGGGGTAGCAGTAAGGGGGGCGGGTAGTCGAGCAAAGTGGGCAGGGGCGGCCACCTCTAGCAAAACAGTCATAACATGAAACGTTAAAAACAAATTGACATGAAATGTATCAAAATGGAGGCTTCCGGTTCAGCGCCAGCGCCGATCGGCGGGGTTTCGTCTCGTCTCCAAGACGACCCGTCTCCGCTAGGAGTGGGGAGGGCAGCGAGAGCGACGCTGCGCCCCTTAGAACCCCGGGAAGAGCGTCCCGGGGGCGAATTTTGTTCGGCGGTGCCCAAATCCGGACTCCCCAACTCTCTGGCAAGCTCTAATAAGAGCCCCGGAGTGAGGAGGGTAGAAGTCGTGGGGGCCATCTTGAACAACAGCGTTAACCTAGCGGAGAGAAGCTTCAAGCCGAAGGCGGAGAGCGCTGGATTCTTTGGGGGGAAAAAACGATTTGGAAAAGACTGTAAGTAACCTTAAAAGATTGGATTATAAATTAATTTGGATTTGGGAGAGAGGGGTAAAAAATGGAAGCCACCCCCCCCCACCGGCAATTCAAGAAACAGTAAACAAAAAACCCGAAGCCGCGAACAGAAGATTTTAATTTTAAAGGGTTTCCTTAAAGACATTGAAAAAGAAGATGCAGGGTAAAAGGGGAGATGGACTGTGGATATAAGGATTTAGAAAGACCTTTCCTCCCCCCGGGAGCCGGCAGCCCAGACAGCCCAGCGAGCAGATTTGGATTTATAAGTGGAATTTTATTTTTATTTTTGGACTTTTTAGAATTTCTGGCCTATATGTTTTTGAAGTATTAGTTTGGATTTTTAGGTTTTAAGAATTGGAGAATGCAGCCAGCTCGTTAAAATGGGGTCGAGAAAATAACTGTGACCAGCTTCCACCCCATGTGACAAGTTTTGACCTTGACAGGATTGAACTATGTCAACAAAAAGGTATCCGCCAGAGTTCCAGCGGAATGTTGTGACAATTATGTGGGAAACAAGAATAGGACTATGTCAAGATGAGACACAACAGCAAGAGTTAAGGCAACAATTCCAGATGGTGATTGCGGAATATGATCTCTTAGAGGATGAAGCCACTGAAACTGAGGAGGAAGAGTTTGAAAATGATAGTGACAGTGATTTGGAGGATTTTGACAATGATGGCGATTGTGATTTGGAACGTATAGATGATGACGACGACTGTGACAATATAATGCAAAATGAAGCTCACCACGAAGGAAAAGATGACTTTTTGCTACAAAAAGACATGTGGAGTGCTCCTCTTTTGAGGAGGGTACGACTGGATATACTGGAACTTCAGAATGCCCACAGGGAAGAAGAAAAAAAGAACCAAAGAAGGGGTGAAACTCAGGGGGGTTGTATGGAGGTCTGGACGGTAAAACACTGGAAAAAGGGGGTGGGATGAAGGGAGAGTGGGGTTGTGATTAATAGGATGGATAACTAGGATGATTAGGATTAAAACTGGACTGCTGACTACGGAACTTGCTGGATTGGGGGGTTGTAGCCGGAAACCGGGGAAGAAAGGTTAGATTGGGAATAGTTATAGTTTAAATGAGAATTGATTTTAGAAAAAGTTGAAATTAAGGAGGTCTATAGGGGGGGGGGGTAAAATTAGGCACGGGAAGAAAAATTGGAGTTCGATTTATAATGATTAAGATAATTGGTGAAAATGATATTAGTCAATGTTTATAATTGTATGAGGTATAAAGGTAATTATTTGATAGATTAAGAAACTGTGGAAGAGGGGGAAAAAAGGGATGAAAACCGGGGAAGGGGGGAGGTTGGGGAAGCCCACAAAATATGGTTTACCAATGTTGAATGGAAAAAGATTATTTTTGCTTTGCTTTTTTTCCTTTTTTCTTCTGTTTTTTTTTTCTTTTTTCCCTTTTTGGTATGAGAATGGATGGTTGGATGGATGCCTTCCTGCTCCCTGCCCTGATCCCCTGGAGCTCTCTGGTGGCAGGGGGGGGGCTCTGGGGCGGGGGAGGGGGACAGAAACCCAATTATAAAATGGACCATCTTTGACTGCTCACCTGCATGGGATACTCCAGTGGCAGGGGAGGACCCATGGGGGGGTGGGAAGAAGGTGGAAATGTGTCTATGTATGTACCGTTGTTTTTTTTGTAACTTGTAAAACTAATAAAAATATGTTTTAAAAAAAGAAATGTATCAAAATGTAAGTAAAATCTGCTGTTTTAAAATGAACATACACGGTTAAGTTGCATGCAAGATGGCATTCTAAAAGTTTTTAGCCAGTGCCAAAAACAGTACAGTACAGCCAAGGAGCCTGCCTAACATCAATAGGCAGGGAGTTCCAGAGGGTAGGGGCTGCCGCCTACGCTCTGAATGCACCATAGCGGAGCTGCCCTTATAGTGGATCTACCTCAAATAGGCAAATCAAAACATCTATCTACCGCAATTTCTTCCAAAAGCTCACTTACTTCATGTTCAAAGATGTGCAGGGACTCTGCCGTAAGCTTAATGAATTGCTTCGTTACAGCAAAAGCAATTATTTCATTTGCAATCTCGTTTTCTTTCAACCTGTACAACGTGCAAAGTTCTACCACTACAAGAGAGAAAGAGAGAGGGGAGTTATTAAACAGTGGTACTTTATCAGTTCCTCAAGGACATCCCTATAACAGACAGCGAGATCCACCTCAGTGAAGTGCGATGAAAAATTTCCACCATTACGGTAGATTTTTCTGCAGAAAACTTTCCAGTTTTTGAAATTGTCTCATGTAATCAATGAACAGAATACACACAATCCAGTCCAAAATGGGGAATAGAAACCATACCAGTAAAATCTAAAATCAAAGTTTAAAAATATATTTATAACTTTTAGCACCTTTCTTGTTTGTCTTGAAATCTAAATAATTGAAGTCCTTTAGTACATTGTGTTCCATTGAAATGTAAAAAAAAAAGTTACAAGTAATACATTAAAAATAATTTCCTGGCAAATTTCCTGGATTTGTTTGAATGCAAGATTTAAAACACATTAACAGTTCAAGCATGAAGGTGGTATCTGAAGAAGTGTGCATGCACACAAAAGCTCATACCTATGACAAACTTAGTTGGTCTCTAAGGTGCTACTGGAAGGATTTTTTATTTTTAGTTCAACCCTAAGTGCACTTGTCTGATTCAAGAAGGCAACCCTTCACCATAAGACCCCAGGGCTGGGTTACGACGATATTAAAGCCAGCTAAAAACAATTTATTAAGGAGCAGCAATTCAAACAGGCAAAGCTCACAGACACATTCTCCTGTAGGCAGCAGATACGAGAGTCACACTGAGCCTCCACATTCAGGGACAGTCTACCTTTGAAGACCAGGTACAGGGAACAACCAGCCGTTTCTTTCAGGCCCTGCTGGAGAGCCTTCCCAGAGGAATCTACAGCTGCTCACTCCTGGAAACAGGATCCTCGGCTAGACGGATCTTCTGGCCCGATCCAGGCAAGACTCATTTTTAAAACTGCCCCACCTCTCTGAATCCGCCTCCCTCTTTTCCACATTTATCTTCTTTCCCCATTTTCTCTCCACGCTTCTTGCATCCTATCCCCCAGAAATCCCCCAGTCCACCGCTGTTCCCCACATAGACAACCGCCTGCATATCCCAAATTACGCCCCCTCCAAATAAAAAGCTCCTCAATGAGAACTAGCGCCCTTCCTAGTAAATCCCCCGCCCCCGTTCTATATGCGGCTCACATTTGTCGGTAAGGGCAGCCCCGTCTTCACCCTCCTTCAAGTCCAGCCCGAAGAGCCTAAGCTCAGCCAACACGTCCTCAACCACGAGCGCCGCCATTGCAGGACCTCCTTTCCCGCCACTTCTCTTGGCGGGGTAGGCGGGGAGCGCGCAGTTATTCGGTTATTTACGGCGCCACCTTCCTCGCCCGCAAGAAGAAGGGAAAGAGCAGGAAAGAGCGGGAGGGGGCGGAGCTTCAACTCCTGAATGGGCGCATGCCAGTTCTTACATGAATGGGAGGAGGTTGCAGAGGAGCATAGAGATGTGGCGTTGCTGCTGCTGCTGCTTGAAACTCCTAGAGCGGCTAAGAACGCCGGAATACCCTTCGACGCTTTGCGGAGTGGAAAAAGGACGGCTGCTTTATAAAGAAGGTTCTTTTGCGTGGCTTTGATTGGCCTGCGCCGTATAATTCCCTCCCTCGCCCCGCCCCTTCTGCGCCAGAATAAGCAGAGCTCCTGCTCTTTATAAACGCAAGTATTTTTATTCCCCGCCAAATTAAATAACAGGTCATCATCGGTATCATTCCGATACCTTCCATTACTTTGTGATGGTAAAGCCTTCTCTGTCTTTAATGCTGTATTTTGACTTAATTAATTAGTTGATTAATGGTGGCTGATGAGCATTATGAACAACAACTAATCTGTTGTTACCGGTTATAATGCAGGGACGTTGCTGATTGGGCTGAGGCCACAACAACCCTGCAATGTAGTACGGTGGGATTATTCTCACATTGGGGACACAATCACAAACTTACCTGCCTGATAGATATGTTTTGGATATGCAGAGGTATTGGTTTCATTTGCTTACTTTTTCTTTTTTGAGTACTTTTATCAGCTGCCAATCTCATTGTGTCAGTTTGTTTCTTTGAAGTGTATAATATTTTGACAGCAGCAGTACATTTTATCTTTCTCTTTTTAAGTGGCTTTAAAATGTAATAAAGATAAGGATATTTTTTTAAAAAAAAATCAATAGCAGCAGTGGTGCAGTTGGGTACTTAAGAATCCTGTCCTTAATGGACTTCTAGACTGCGGAGTGTGCTATTTAGATGGTATAATGTGTATTACTTCATTTACTTCTTAATGAGGTGAATTGCCCACACTCCTGCTTTTTGGAGCCCTTCTGCTCAGTCTGTTATGGGGGCCCTGGACCTCTTTCCCGAAGTCTGACCTGCATGGCACCAGCATTATTGACACAGCATTTCTTCTCAAAGTGTTTGGGTACAACAATTCCACTTAAAAACACATCACACACTTTTTGTTTGTTAGGAAAGTGTTGAGGGAGATGCACTAAAAAGTTTGGGATAAAGGTGCATAGCCTCCACCCCTAACAAATCAATAAAGAGTGGGGGTCATATAACCTTTCTGCAGGTTTTTAAATCTAATTTGATGTCTGCGCTTACAAACAAAAAAGCTCTTGAGTCTCACATGAGGATAAGGTAAAGGTAAAGGGACCCCTGACTGTTAGGTCCAGTCGCGGATGACTCTGGGTTTTTGGCGCTCATCTCGCTTTACTGGCCGAGGGAGCTGGCGTTTGTCCGCAGACAGCTTCCGGGTCATGTGGCCATCATGATTAAGTAGCCCCCGGCTAAAGAACATTTCAATGAACAAGTGAATTTCCCAAATTAAGTGGAGTATAAAGAAGTCATTTAATTTTGTATGAGCTGAATCTTACACCACAGTTTCCCATCATCATCATTACATTTATATCCCACCAGAGGGGGTGGTCCCAAGCTTTCACTCAAAAATCTAAATGTGCCAACAGTTCTAAAAAAGTTGGTGGTCCCTGAACTAAGTATCAGCCTCCTGTTTCTCCTGTCTTCTCTCAAAAGGAAGATGCTTGGTTTAATGCTACCCTTTTCCACTTAATGAATCACTTTTTCCAGAAATGTGTGGTTTGTCAAAGGATTATTTCTCTCTCTCTCTCTCTCACACACACACACACAGAGAGAGAGAGAGAGCTATTGCTGTGCTAAACAGATTCTTTCAAAATAGATCTCTCCACTTGCTGGAGGCAAATTTCTTCTACTGTTTCCATTGAGGGTCCATTTCTAGACCTAAAGGAACACAAACAACAGAATATTGATTAGCACCATGATAATTTCCATTTTATGGACAGTGTGCTATTAATTAATTCATTAATTAATTATCTGTCCTTTACCACAAGGCCACAACAGCAGGTTACTGAAACCACCCTAAAGGTGAAATTTGCATCCCTTGCTCTGCTCACTTTGGCCGTGCCAACCGCTAACAGGTGCCCCCCCCCAAAATAGGTTGAGCATAGAAGAATGTGGTGCTCCACTCCATGCATGCTAAATGGCATAAAACCACTCTTTGGGTCAGGGTCCCATCCTAATCGTTTTTCAACTCCTATAAGGGATGGGAAAGAAAACTTACCTGCGTTCCATCTCTGCGATGGTTTCCAGGAGGGGTAAACGTCTCGTCTCCATCAGGAAGCAGGCAGAGACCCCCGCAAGGAGGGCAGCAGCTCCAAATATAATTGGTGGCAGGACAGGAAAGGAATCCCTAAGCACGTAGACCAGGGGCGCAACCATGGCTCCGAGACGGGCTTGCATTGACACAAATCCCATGCCTGTTTGCCTGGCAAGAAGAAATGCTGGTGTTTATAAGACTCTAAACACCAGCTGCTTGAACCCTGTGGCCGTTAATCTGGCAGAAATAATCCCTGACCACTGGTCCTGCTAGCCGCGGATGATGGGAGTTGTAGTCCAAAAACAGCTAGAGACCCAAGTTTGGGAAACCCTGGTTTACCGTAGATGATACTAGCTGCTCACCTGATCTCTGTTGGGTAGAGCTCCCCAGAATACAGATATGCACCAATAAAGGAACTGGCGAGGCACCCTTTCCCTAGTGCTGCCTGCACTGTACGCAACGTTTGCAGTTCTGCAGGAAGGAGAAATATATAGAATAAACGAAACGTTTACAGCCATAGGCTGTCACAATATGAATACAACAAACTGTCTTTTTGACCTATCGAACAGGCAGTCACCCACCCACCCCTCATGTACACACGCAAAAGAAAACAGAAAAATAACACTCCCCCCCCCCAATCAGTGTAAATTAGGGTTACCAGGCGTCCCCAGGGACAGTCCCCGGATTTGCAAATAAGTCCCCGGACAAATTCCATCCCCCTAGCGGTGGTCTAGGACTGAAGAGAGCTGGGTTCCCCCTTAGCCGTGGTGCTCCCTGGGAGTCTGTGGGCACATTTGCCATCCTGAGAGACTCTTGTGGGCATCACAAGCACACACACACCCAGCCAACAAGCAGACATTGCAACCTATTCTATAGGTTACAATGGAAGTGTCTTTCGGGCCTAATCTCAGCAGGGGGCAGGGACTCTAAGGAACCAAGGAATAGCTCTATGGGCGCATGTGTGCCCAATGGAACTGGGTTGGTGACCCCTGCTCAAGCAGCAACACAGCATGGCTGATACCAAGGGTGACAGCAGTACAGCTCACAGGTCGATAGGATGGACTGAGCACAATATTCATGCGAAAACAGATTAGACAAATTCCTGGAGGCCGAGGCTATCAGTTGGCTACTAGCCATGGCTGTGTTTTACCTCCAGCGATGGAGGCCATGTGCATCAGAATGCCACTCACTGTGGGTCACATGTAGAAGAGAAGAAGAAGAGTTTGGATTTGATATCCCACTTTATCACTACCCGAAGGAGTCTCAAAGCGGCTAACAATCTCCTTTCCCTTCCTCCCCCACCACAAACACCCTGTGAGGCCGAGAGACTTCAGAGAAGTATGACTAGCCCAAGGTCACCCAGCAGCTGCATGTGGAGGAGCGGGGATGCGAACCCGGTTCACCAGATTACGAGCCCACTGCTCTTAACCACTACACCACACTGGCTCTCGGTGAAGTTGCGCTACTTTGGGGCTGCCCCTAGGCATCTGGTTGGCTACTGTGAGAACAGGAGGTTGGCCTTGATAAGCCACTGGCCTGATCCAGCAGCCAGACTCTTTCTGATGTTTTGATGAAAACTCATAGCATGGAGCAGCAGTGACCAGGCAGATGCAGGTGAAAAACGCATAAAGCAACTTGCCGTCTGGCACAAACATGTTGACGAACACCAGGAGCCCAGCAAGGGATAGGAAGCCGGCCATGGCAAGGCGGCGTCCAATGAAGACCATGACAAAGGTGGACAGCAGCACAACGGGAAGGTCGATCGCTCCAAACAACACCTGCACCACAAAGATGTTCAGGCCAAATTTTTGCACGTCCATCGCCAAGCCGTAATAAGAAAAGGAACTGGAAAACCTAGGTAGAGTGGGAAGCAAGCTTGATTTGCAAATTTAAGGGCTGGATTTCTGCAATGATTAATAATAACTTATTATTATTATTAATAATATTTTCATTATTTCCCACCCATCTGGCTGGGTGTAGGCAATGCATATTATGCACAAACTATTATTATTACTACTGCTACAAATGAGTGATCATTGCTGCTGCTGCTGCTGCTACAACTCAATACTTAAAGGTAAAGGGATCCCTGACCGTTAGGTCCAGTCATGAGTTCCGGCACTCATCTCGCTTTACTGGCTGGGGGAGCCAGCGTACAGCTTCCGGGTCATGTGGCCAGCATAACAAAGCCACTTCTGTTGAACAAGAGCAGCGCATGGAAATGCCGTTTACCTTCCCACCGGAGCGACACCTATTTATCTACCGTACTTGCACTTTGATGTGCTTTCGAACTGCTAGGTGGGCAGGAGCAGGGACTGAGCAACGGGAGCTCACCCTGCCGCGGGGATTCAAATCGCCAACCTTCTGATCGGCAAGGCCTAGGCTCTGTGGTTTAGACCACAGTGCCACCTGCGTCCCAACTCAGCACTTACAAAGCACCTAAGATGTTCTAAATGCAATAGGCACAATACAAAATTACTATGATTAGTAGTATTTAACGCATAAACGACCTCATATGTTCCTGAGTTGCCTACATACTTCCATGTTCTGAGAAGAGGCTCAAAGCATAAGAGGAAAGAAAGGGCAATCCTTGACTTCTCTCCCCTATTCAATTACCGTTTCCCTCTGCAGATAAAAACAACAGAGTTGCTCTTGCACTCACCAGACAACCATGAGGCAGCAAGTGACCCTCCGCAATACTGGACTGCGAAACAGGTCGAAGACAGTGCGCCGGGATTTCAGACTTGCAGCTTCCATCTGCATGTGAGAATGCAATACCTGTGCAATAGGGGGAAAATGAGTGGAAGGAATGTGACAGGCCTGGGGAGGGGCCTTAATCCAGAAGAAAGAGTGCAGATTGAGGCTTTGGTGGGGTGGTCTCAAATTGAACCCCAACATACCTGTCACCTTCTGTCCTAGCCTAATAATAATAATAATAATAATAATAATAATAATAATACCCTGCCCATCCGGCTCCCAGCCACTCTGGGCAGCTTCCAGCAAAATATAAAAACATAATGAAATGTCAAACATTAAAAACTTCCCTCCAAGCAATGCCAGGCCTCCATTTTAATTTCCCAGAATGCTCTGGTTTGTGACCCTCTGTGGCATTGTGGGAAATAATAGCTAAATCCATCTGTCCAGAGCCTCTTGTAGAATTACTACTGCTCTCCCTTGCCCAGGGGGCGTTGCTAAGGGTCGGTATATGAGACGTGAGCCTCACTTTCCTGTACTGGCAGCTGCCACTTTACATCAAATTACACTGATTATATAAAACGTCTGAGTCACCCTTCAGGGAAAGCCCTCTGAAAAAGATACGTTTTCAACATCTGCCTAAAAGCAAAAATACCAGGCGCCTGTCTAAATTTGATCGGGAGCTGATTCCATAGGGTTGGAGCTGCAACATTAAAAGCCTGGGTTCTAGTTGATACCATCGGTACCTCTGGGGTGGGCTTTCCCGAACTTGGGTCTCCAGCTGTTTTTGGACTACAATCCCCATCCTCCCTGACCACTGGTCCTGCCAGCAGGGGATGATGGGAGTTGTAGTCCAAAAACAGCTGGAGACTCAAGATTGGGAAACCCTGCTCTAGGGTGATACAGAGGCGGACTGTTCTCTTGACAACCCACTTGGTCCTTCGCCAGGATCCTGGTCTCCATCTCCCAAGCCACTGGGAACCTCCCCAGATTCAGACACTTCTCAGGGTTCCCCCCCCATCCCCCAACCTGCTAGGACAGGGCAGTCCAACTTTTCATACCAAGTGGGCCTCAAAAGTACTTTGAAACAGAACCCATGGGCTGCACACTGCCTTGTCAACATGCTGGCAAGAGACAAGGACAAAATTTGATGCCCACCCCCAGCCCTCACACTGCCTTCCCAAAGCTAACTAGGGCCCTGCCAGAGTCTCATGCCTCCTTCTCAAAACTCAGAGCCTCACTTACTCACATTTGGGAAGGTAGTGCGAGGGCATCAAATGTTGCCAAGGGCTGCTGAAAAAGGGTATTGAGGGCCACATGCCACTTTTGGGCTGTGTGTTGAACCATCCTGTTGCTGGGACCCTCCCCTGAGTTGGACCCCTGCAACTCTCCAATCTGCCCCCCCCCAGTCCTCTTCTTCATTTAACCAGCCTCTTCACAATGTTTTAATGGGACTCGTGGTACCTAGGGCTTTAAATGCTAAAAGCAAAACTGAACATATTATTACGTTACTATATCATATTTCCTAATCTCCTATTATAGAAATTGTTATGTTTTGGTTTAATTTGTGTACATGAGTTTCTCTGCTAGTCCTGTAACTACCTTTCCCACTCTAGGGCGATTCAAATGGGTGCAGTGACAGTTGCTATTGGTTAACTTGTTAGCACAATTTGGATCCTCACTCTGATAGGTTCCCGCCAAAATCTAAATGTATCCTTTCCCCAACCCCTGCTCCTGAGAGTATAAAAGGAGCTCACCCTTTCCCTCCAGTCAGTCAAGATTCCTACTGTAATAAAGAAGACTGTTCTTGTTATACTTGACTCCTAGCAGTTCCTTGCTAGTATGCTGAATCACTATTCTGAGCTGACTTCATGAAGAGCTGAAATCACAATCACGACATAACAGAAATTATTATTATTACCGGTATTACAAAAAACCAAAACATTGGTCAATCTCATGGCTAACCTCTTTGTTAATTTTCTCTCCCTCCTTGCTTTTGCCGTTTATTGCGGCAACTTTCCTCAGATTCTGGACTGCTACCTGTGCCTTGTTATGAAGCAGGAGCCAGCGTGGTGATTCTGGAAGTTTCCTGACAAGACAGAGATAGATAGATATTATTAACAAGGGGATGTTTAAAATAAAAAGAAAAAAGCTTGTGTAATGGAGTGTGGTTCACATTTCCAGCCTCTCTGTTCCATCTTTCTCCCAGGTGGAACATTTATTTCCCCTCTTCCAAAATGCACTCTGCATTCACTGGCCTGTTTTGGTGTTTACTCCCCCTGCTCTGCTGCACACATAAATACATACAGTGGTACCTCTACTTACGAATAACTCTAATTACGAATAACTCTACTTACGAATGTTTCTACTTACGAATGGAGCTCCGTCTGCCATCTTGGATGCGGTTTAGATAGGATTTTTTCTACTTACGAATTTTTAGATAGGGTTGTGTCACAGTGGTCGGATGGGACTACTTCAGAGTAACGACTCTCCACCGCTCTGCATTTTATCTTTTTATTGGTGCTGCGTATTTACAGTGCTAAAGGTAGAGCTATTTACAGAGACACATCCTTTCAGCTTTCATCAGAACCTCCGAATGGCTTTTGGCGCGTCTTGCGCCAGCATAACAACTTGGGGAGCCCCATCCTCTTCCCCCGACGCTTTCTGCGAAGTTCCGGAGTTGGGGGGATGGGTCTGCCCCCCCTCTTTCCTCCTTCCTGTCCCACCTGGGACACTGGCTCTTCTACCCTGCCAGAGCCTTGGATCCCACTTCCTGTTTCCCCACTGGGGCTGAAGCTCTCCCTGCTCTCAGTCGTGCTCTGGGCTGGGCTGGAACTCAGGAGGGGAGGGGCTTCGCGATACCCCTTGCCCCTCACAGGTTGCTTCGACTTACAATTTTTTTCTCCCAATGCATTCCTACGGGATTCGACTTACAATTTTTTTAGACTTACGAATGTGCATTCGGAACGCATTAAATTCGTAAGTAGAGGTACCACTGTACTGTATTCTTTGTTTTGTTCTTCTGCCAACTAAGTCTGTTGACACATCCTCCTAGGTGTGGATGGTGCAATTTTGTTTACTTAAGGCACAGCACACGCTGCCTGAACATCGGCCATGGCGGCCATAGGGTCTTGGCCTAACACAAAATGGCTGCCACATCTACATGAGTGGAAAAGAGAGACACACCGAAGCCATACCACAGTCGTATTTGGCGCTATCACCCCCTACCATGAACAGACAAAAATGATGAAAAATGGTGCCGAGACGGAGAGTTGGAGCCAGCGCCAGTTTCTGACTCCGTATGCGACTCCTGCCAAGACGATCTGCCCAAAGGTGACAAAGTAACCTAAGAGGGCACCTGCCACTGTCCGGCCCTTGTTGGGCATCCACTCCAGAACTAGGAGAAAAGCAAGAGAAACTGTTAAAAAAGGACTTGCAGTAAAAACCAGGATGAACATTTTTTAATGGGCAACATGTCGCATGCAATCGTTTGGCACCATAGGCTGACTGCTGATATAAACCTGAAAGGACATTAATATTTATAGTGCCTTGTCTGAGGCTTATCCACACTTCTCTACTCATTCCAGCCATAGGACTAGTGGCGTAGCAAGGTCAGGTGGTACCCGGTGTGGAAAATTTATTGTCACCCCCACCCCACCCCACCCATTGAAATCTAGTTGGACTCCCAAGAGACTGCGATCTACTCACAGTATAAAAAGACTGCCTGTGAACTACCTATTGTAATTGCCAGGAGTTGTTGAGCTTTTTTTTGGGATTCCAGGGTTGTGTCTCGAGTTTAGGGAGCTTCTGCTTCTCTCCTTCCCTCCACCCTCCGCTTGTTTGCTCGCCTGCCTCCTTCCCATCCTCTGCCTGCCTGCCTGCCTCCCTCCTTCAGCAGCACGGGAGCGCACCGCAGCTCCCCCCCTTCCCCCAACGGCTAGGGGTAGGCGGGAGTCACGCGCCCCTCGGAGATGACACCTGGTGTGGTCCGCCCCCACCTTGCTTCGCCCCTGCACAGGCCTGGGGTTTAGCTCTGTATCCGGGCATGGTTTATTTTTGTTTGTTTGTCCTGAGCTTTCCCTGCAAAACCCGCTCTTTAAAGTTGAATTGGAGCAAACCAAACTACTTACTCAAGGACAGAGAATTTAGCATGATTCCTGAAAACGTCATGCCAGCCAGGAAGCGGAAGGCGCAGTAGCTGCTGAAGCTGGGCAGGAATGCTGTGATGGTGCCAGCGAGGGCGATTTGCAGATATGACCAGATCAGAGGTTTGCGCCGGCCAAACCTGAGTCCCCACCCCCAAAAAAGGAGAAGTAGGATGCATGCATTAATGTATTGTGTGGTGGGGAGTTATGGGGACAGGCTCTAGCTGGGTCTTAATTTCCTTGGGTCTCTAGCTGTTTTGGGGCTACAATCCCTATCCCCCCCCATCCAGAGACTTCAGGTCAGACCTGGAGATCTGGCAACGCTCCTCACCTAACATTCATCACAACAACCACCCACCTGTCTGATAAGACTCCAAACACACCAGCCCCAACCAGCACACCAGCCATGTAGAGCGACTGGGCTACATCTCTCAGGTTCTGTAGGTCACACACCAAATTCCACTGGAAGGGAGAGAGAGGAGAACTGAGTCAATTTTCTCTCCGTGGTTGCAATATATACATATATACACATATACATATACTGTACATACATTTGACTGAGCATCATGTGAGTCTTATTCCTTTAAACTTCCTTCTGCAAAGGAATAATCAATGCTAGCTGCATAAAATCTGTATTTTTTAAAATTAATATCTTTTAATATCAAAAACTCAAAGCACTGTTTTGCAACCTCTCCTGTGCTCCCAGCATCCCCGGCTGTTCTGTGTTCCGGAACAGTGGGTTTTACCTGCTTTACCTGCCATAGGTGTGACACCTATTTACGCAACCTGTATATGGTCACTTACATATTCACTTGGGACGTTGTATCCAAATTTGAACGCAATCAGTCAAGCGGTTTCGGATAAAAGTGGAGACTAACGCACATGTCCAGTTTACATTTATATAGAGAGACACAGAGATACTGTATATTCTCTTTTAAAAATTAAATCTAAGCCAAACAACCCCAAACAAGTTACTTCATTTGTTATTGGAATGTTTTAATTTATATCCCTGCCACTCTGTGTTTTAAAACTGCCTCCCCGTCTTTCATTTCTTGTTGATGATGAAGAAAGCTCACCTCTGTCACAATGGTAGACTCGAACACACTCACATCATAGACCCATCCACTTGTGCAGAGTTCGGTGTGCACCTGTGTGGCAGAGTCCCCAACCGCTACAGTCGCATTTGGGCTCAATAGGCGCCACCAACTCATGGCAAACTGGAGACACTTCTCCGGCTTCCGATTCTGGTCTATGGGGACAGGTGCCTTCAACAAGACTCCTTCTGCTGTGCTTTGGGTGTAGCTAGAGGGCAAGGTCTGGTTGGTGGGCTGCAAAGGCTTGCAATGGTGGTCTGGAACGGCGGCAGTGAAGTTCTGCAGGAAGTTGTGGCAAGCAATGAGGCAGACGGAAATCAGCAAGAAGGTGATTTGCGAGATCTGGAAGCGGCCAACTCCTCCAATAGACTCCAAGACATCATTGAATGCCATAACAAAAGTTGAGGATTACTGTGCAATCGGATAGAACAGGCGAGGTTGCCTACTTTTCTGGATTTCTCTCCACGTAGGCCAACTTAGGGGAAAGCCCTTCAGAGTCTAAGCTGGCCCAAGACGAGCAGCTGGCCGTTTTGAACTTTCCCAAGCAGTTTTGAACGCTAAAGCCTTGTAATTGAATCTGAAACAAAACGATAATCTCAATATTTAAGAAACCCAACATATTAATTTCCCCCCAAATCTAAGTCAGAAATCTAAAGACTGAGCAAAGCAACAACTCCATTTGTTTTTGCAGACAGAGGAAAACAACCTGCCACTTCTAGTGGGCATTTTAGTCTCCCCTCCAATTACTATTTCTTGCACATTCATCCATATATGCCTGCACAAAGCTTGTGTTAAGGTCCAATAAGATCCTGTCTTTATCAAGTTTTTGTTCTGATTTGATCGCAGGGAGGTTCTGTTTGTGCAGAAGTTCTATGTCTTTCTCTGAATTCCACACTTTTTAGTGTATTTTCCCATCAGTTTCCTAACTGTCCCCCCCCCCCACAAAAAATGGTTGTTTATTTAAAAAGTTTGTCTACCTTAATTGCATAAACTAAAGGGCTCATTCACACTTTTGCTTGCCCTGTATTTTGATGGGATTTTATACCAATAAATTCCACAGGTGTATGAGAGCTCCTCTTGTTGTGCCATGGCTGTGCCCTTGGAAAATCTGGTCTTACCCGCTGAATCAGAAGCTTGGTAAGCAAAATCTCTCTTCGGATTTTCCGCACATCTGATAAGATCCGATTCAGCAAGTAAGGGTGGATTTCTGCACAGCCGCAGAACAAGGAGAAAAGCTTTCAGATCCAGGGGAATTAATTGGTGCACAATATGATCAAAATTTCCCTTTTGGGCAGGTAAAAGCAGTGATGGTATAGGGGGCAACTGGGGGGGGGAGACTTACCAGGCACAGAACGGGTTCCAAATATCTGCGTGGGCAAAGATGGGACAGGTTTTCTAAGAAGAAATAGGCTTTCTAGATTGCAGGAATCCTTTAATTCATCTCTGTTATGTCCTAACATGCAACAAATTTTGAGGGAGCTTGAATAAATTGCAGCATCCCAAATTGCAAAAGAGGCCTGAATCTGTTTATTGAGTCTTGACTGACTATATAGACATCTACACACACACACACACACACACACACACACACACACACACACAGCTACTCTTTAATTTCTCCTGGGCCTCTGCTCATTTTACAGGCTCCTAAAAAGAGCAAGGGATTATGTAAGGGGCAGGTGTTTGGCTACCGTGGGAAGGCTTTATTTACACGGTTGTTATTGGAAAACAAACCACTAATTAAAAAGACAATTACTTGGGGATTGGTGTTTTGGCTGACAATAAGAATCAATTACAATCAAAGGGCCAATGCAGTGTATGCAACAGAAAGCACCCCATGGGGGCAGAAACATATTAATTACACAGATACTTCTACATCCCCTCCAACATTTCTCTGATGAAAATGGGAACGTCCCATTCCATAATGATAAATTTACTATTCATACCCCCCACATCTTATGGGGTCACTCCAGCACTCTGGGCAGCTTCCAACATATATAAAAACATAACTAAACATTAAACATAAAAAAACCTTCCCAATACAGTATTGCCTTCAGATGGCTCGGTGGTTGGATAACTCCATAACCTCCAATATTTCTCCAATTAAAATAGGGGCATCCTAAGGAAAAGTGGGACGTCCTCGGATCAAATCAGGAAGTGGGAGGGTTTCTCTAAATCAGAGACATCCCTGGAAAAGAGGGACACTTGGAGGGTCTGCTTCTATGGGGGTCTGATTGGGATGGTGACAAATGACTTGGGGATCTGGTGGCTCTAACTTGTAGAAGATAATGTCTGACCCATTGTGCAGCGGCTAGGGGTAGGGGATACATTTGACTCAGTTCACATTTAATGGCAAACCTACATAATCTGCGCCTTCTAAAACAATGCACCAACTGAAATGCAGCATCCTTCAAAATGTGTACTCTAAATTTTGTAGCACGGTTAAGTAACGATTACAAAAATAATCAATGATCAATTGATGCTTTTTGTTACACGCCACCCCCGACCTCCACAGCAGTGTGAGATTCCAGGAGCGTTTTACGCACCAGGGTCTGTGTTTTCTTGGAAAAATGAGGCACAGTGGATAATGTTGTGTCTTTATGGTACGTATATGGTTTATTTACACATATATACAACCTGAGTCTTGATGGAGTATTCACACTCCAAGAGGGCCTCTTGCTTCTCCCATAGGTTCAGCAGGTTTGGATATCAAACTGAGAAAGAAGTCATGCTTTCTGTCTCTTTATTACAGTCTGTCACAGTTCATGCCCCGCCTTCTTCTGCCTTGCCGCTGCTAACCCAGTGAAATTATTCCCTTCCACCCCATGTCATGCAAACTGAAATCCTAAACCCTTTTTGTCTCAGACCCTCCAAGTGTCCCTATTTTCCAGGGACAGTCCCGAATTTACAGAAGCCGTCCCAGTTTCTCATTTGATCCCAGAATGCCCCACTTTCCCTTAGGATGTCGCTATTTTCATTGGAGAAGTGTTGGAGGATATGGAGTTATGTAACTATACAACCTTTAGAAAACATCTGAAGGTGGCCCTGTATAAGGAAGCTTTTTTAAGTAGTTAATGTTTTATTATGTTTTTATATATGTTAGAAACCACCCAGAATGACTGGGGCAACCCAGTCAGATGGGCGAGGTATAAATAATAAGGTTTATGTTTATGTTTATTAAATATGTCCCTATTTTTAAATGTTGGGAGGGTATGCTCATGGGCAGTGCTTTCTTTCTAGAAAAATAGGTAACGGTAGTGCAGTGGTACCTCGGTTTACAAACACAATTGGTTCTGGAAGTCTGTACTTAACCTGAAGCGTACTTAACCTGAAGCGAACTTTCCCATTGGAAGTAATGGCAAGTGGATTAATCCGTTCCAGATGGTCCGTGGAGTACTTAACCTGAAGCGTACTTAACCTGAAGCGAACTTTCCCATTGAAAGTAATGGAAAGTGGATTAATCTGTTCCAGACGGGTCCGCGGAGTACTCAGCCTGAAGCGTACTTAACCCGAGGTATGAGCATAGCTGCCAAGTTTTCCCTTTTCTCGCGAGGAAGCCTATTCAGCATAAGGGAAAATCCCTTTAAAAAAGGGATAACTTGGCAGCTATGGGTATGAGTGTAATTGGTTCCGTAAGTCCATACTTAACCTGAAGCGTACTTAATCTGAAGCGAACTTTCCCATTGAAAGTAATGGAAAGTGGATTAATCCGTTCCAGACAGGTCCGCGGAGCACTTAAACTGAAAATACAGTACTCAAACCAAGGCGTACTTAAACCGAGGTATGACTGACTCAGTATGAAGTTGTTGCAGTAAGTGCCACACTTTTTAACAACAGAAGAGAGGTGCCCTTGAGTACCTCCTGGAAAAAAGCACAGCTACAAACTAATTCAAATCTCTCCCCCATTCCTGGCGAGGCTAAAGAGTACTCTTGGGAAAGTGCTCTTTCTGTTGACTTCGCCAGGACTGCACACAGAGGACTGAAACACAAGAGCAGCCTAAGGCTTTCCAGTTGTGAGGATTCACTTCCGCCCCTGGTGCCTCTCGCAAGATGGCGTCTTGAGTGCCCTCGGTGGCGCCGCCGACTGCAGCTTCAAGATGGCGCACTTCCGCCCGACCTTATCCCACAGCGCCTTTCTCAACAGGGCGGTGCCCACGGAGGAGCAGCTGCAAGAGGGCGCCGTCTCGGAGCTCAAGATCCTTAGCTACCATAGAGCATGAGCAGAGGGGGCCACACACACACCAACGAGGGAATCTCCTAAGCAGCACACTCCAAACCGGCCACCCCTCCCCCTCTCCCCTCGTCTCTCTTTTGGAAGGGCTGCTTGGAGCCTCCATGGCTCAGCGCAGTCTGTCTGCAGGCGATGGCAGGAATTCAGTAGCGGGCGGACGCTGCGCACCAAGCCTCCAGCTCCATGAGCACGCTACATCTGCCCAGAGGCAGCTCCCATCATGTGCTGCAGGAGTCTACCCCACCGCCTCCATTGAGTGAGACAGGGGAGTGGGATATTTTTAATTTTATTTTTAAGGCAGAATCGGTGTCTGTTTCTTATTACACCTCGAGCGCCGCTGCTCGGGAGATCTCAGTGGGTGTCCTCGGGGACGCATTAAACCCCCGAGTGGAAGGAGAGGACTCGAAGACTCTGGTGAGACAAATCTGTTCCCCGAGAATGAGGTGGGCATCCTTGCCAGATGTGGGAAGAAGGGTGGGAGACACCGAGGTCCTTCTTCACCGCCTCTACCCTATTCTTGGAGGGCAGGGGAAGAACCAGGTGAGAAACAGCTCCTTTACTGAGAGGTAGAAAGCCTCTAGATGGGGAGGCTCCACTACGCTTGTGTAGCTTATGCCTGCGGACAAATTTCGCTGTGCTTAGGGATATGAGTGGCATCCTCTGGCTTCTAGCACCCATGAAGGCTTGCTGGTCCTCTGAATAAACAATACATGACACTATACTCAGAAGTCATATATTTCTCAGTAATATATATATACTGTATTAAAAACCCAGCCTTTAACTGATTTTGATTTAATTTTAATATGCTTGTGTTGATAAATTTATGTACATTAAAGTAAGATTTCCTTTCCAAACAATTATGTATATTTGCAAGAAGCACAGCAGAAAAGAAACAAAAGCAATCTTAAGTGCTTCACACATGCTTATCAGATTGCTGCCCAATATTGTTTTTCATCACATACCGGTAGTTTACTGGTTCTGTGCACGTCTGAGGGATGAAAATAAAAGAAAAATACTCCACCAGAATTTCCACTATAGAAAAATAGAATTAAGCTGTCACTGTCCTCACTGTCTGTAAAACTGCCCTATTTTCTACTGTGTTCAAGCATTCTTTGTATTTTAGTTTAAATCCTGTTATCCCGAATTGTACTTTCCCCAAGAAGGCATTATTTTGAGCCATCCTTCTTTTGATCAAGGAGGTGGGAGAATGTTGAAGAGGTATGGTAAACCCTTATGACCTGTGTAGAATTCTAGTTGCTTATACATTTTCTAATTTATAGGCTTCAAAAGTTGACAACCACCCTCAAGAACAGTGCTGGCCTGATACAATGCTTACAGGTAAAAGTTTGGTTGGAAAATTAGATCACTGTTTGCCATACTAAACCCTTACGGCAGAGCTTTCTAAACTCTGTGTAGCGGCACATTAGCGTGTCGGCTGCAGTGTGTAGGTGTGTCATGCGAAGGCGTTCATTTAACCTCGCTTGCTAGTAAAGCTGAATTAATGTGTCGTGAAATGAAGCATGTCTAAAAAGTGTGTCACCAACGTGAAAAGTTTGGAAAGCTCTGCCTTTCTGGAATTATCTTTAAAAACAACAACACACACTTCTGAATGCAAATAGTGAATTGTCCTTTAGGTGACTGCTTCTCATGTGTCTGAACTACAGTGTGACATACTTTACCCTGTAAATAAAGTTGCGCCTCATTTGTTACGAAAGAAGAAGCACATCATCAGATTTCCTCTTCACTAATATAAACTTTCAAAACTACCAGACAGAGATTTAATATAAGCTAGCTGCTGCTGCTGTTTAAATCAAAACGGGGATTGAATTACAACCAAAAGTTACACCTGGAGGAGAGGTGGGAAAGGGGCTGGTCAAGGTTCCCATGGGGTCCAGGGGCTTAGCTCAGGACCTGGTTCGGGCCCTGATTCATAGGAAGATAAGCCTAAAGGAGAAAGTTCATCTGAGTCATGTGCAGAACGTTTTTTCTTCATCACTGAGTAAGGGAAGACAGTCCTATGGATTGCAGGGGGTGGGAAGTATGGCACGGCTAAGGGAGCGGCTTCCTTTCATCCCACCTCAGAGGGATGTAGAATCTTGTGCAGCATCGCTGCCCTCTGGCCCCACCACTGCCCCCTTGGTGCCCAGGGGGCATGCGTAGCTCTTTCCCTCCTCAGGACTCGAGAACTCTTGGTAGAAACGGATCCTGTGTTGCTGGTGCTGCTGCTGGTGGAAGTGAGGGAGGCCCCGGCCTGCTCCGCTCCCCTCTGTGGCACCAGCTAAACGGAAGCCTTCCAACCTGCCCGCCTTGGGTGGTTCATTCCCCCGGCGGCTCTTCTGCAGCAGGCCGTCAAGCATTTTTTGGGCCGACTGGTAATCCAGGTGAGGTCCTCCTGATGTCTTCTCCACCAAGCCAGGGCTCCAGGAGACCTCGCCATTCTCAGAGCTCTCGGAGCTGCTCATTTCTGGCACCAGCTCCTCAAGCTGCCCACTGGGCGGCAGGTTGGTGGGGGAAGGCAGGTGGGCGGCTTCAAAGACCTCTGTCTGCAGTGTGGGCAAGGCTGGGAAATGGCTGCTGGGCCCCGGCGGGGCCACCAGGGCCTCCTGCCTCAAGTACAGGAAGCGCGGGGCTGGGAGGGGACAAAGCGGGGCTGCTCCCTCCTCCTCGCTGCACTCGCTTTCTGTCGAATTCGTGTCTTGCGTTGAGAACGCCGTGGACTTCTGCTTCCAGGGGATGAAGGCTGTGGCCCGGGTGTGGCTCTTGCTGTGTCTCTTTGGCCCTTCTGGGGATTGTGCCACCAGGGCCGCCTCGTACTTCAGCAGGAGGCTCCTCTCCTCGCTCGGCCCGGCTGCTGTGTCCGATTCGGAGCTGCAGCCCAGTTTGCTGGTTTCGGTGGCCGAGTCGGACTGGTTGGGGGTGGTTTGCATCTCAGAGGCGCCATCCATGAAAGCAGGAGGGGGTGCGACATCCAGAATGTGCAGAGAGCAGAGGCTATCTGAGGGAGACACGTCCTTCCCACTGCGCCGCTGCTTTTCCAGGCTGGGCTTTGCCAGCAGCCCTGAGATCTGTGAGTGGAGAGACAGCAAAGACCATTCAGACCATTTAGGTAATGGCCTTCCCTCCCAAAAAAATCCCAGCAGGTCTTGTAGTTTGAGGGTGTGCTATAAATATGTTTGGCCCTGTAAAGTGGAACAGATTCAGAGGAGAGCAGTTTATGCACATTCAAGATGTGTGCAACTGTGATAAAACGCATCGCGCTGAATCTGGAAGTGAACCAAAGACGTCACAGAAATATCACTAAAAGGGTGGAGTGGTTTGTTTGCGGAGGTTTTCAGTGAGTTTCAATTATATGTGATTTCACAGACGTGTGCGGTGCCTTGGAACGCAAGACCTGCATCTACGGGGAGCTGCCTGCCTGTATGGAAAATGAGGAAATGGAAGGGCTCTTGCCAGTGGCACCATCACACACAGCAGTGGGAAAAGGCTGCTTCTCTTCTCTGCTGCCCCAGAGAGGGCAGGACTAGATCTAAGGGGGTTTCAAGAGAGGAGCAAGAGGGGCAGTAGGAGAAACCTGTTGATGGATAAGTGAGATCAACCTAAATTGGCAGGTGCTGGGGTCTCCTTTAGAGGTCTTGAAATAAAATTTCAAGAGCCTTTTGTTGGGAATGGTCTCGCACTCTGAATTTCCCCCGCTAGAGTAGTGGGGCAGAAGAAATTAGACCTCCCATGATTCAAGTTTTCCTCCATTATTCTGTTGTTATACCTTTCTCTCCTCAACGCCCCCCCCAAAGTACTTTGATCAAAGTACTCACGTTAATTTTCTCCAAGGTGCAAATCGTGTTTTGGGCACTGATCAGCCTCTCCAGCAGCTCATTGATCCGCTGGTTCAAAGTTTGCTTTTCTTCAGCCATGCTCTGAGCCTGTTGTGAGGAAAGCATGGGGCGGGGAGACAAGTCAGCAAAGGAGGCCGGAAGAGAGAGAGAGAGAGAGAGAGAGAGAGAGAGAGAGAGAGAGGAGCAAGACATAATAATACAAATAGAATACACTCTAATTGGTGCTGCAAAGTGTAACTTAATTAAATAAGTATGTTTCTTGCGACAAGCCTGGGGGCCAGTTACTGTAAGGGAGACAGGGATACAGAAGGAATAAAATGTCATAATAAAAAAAGCAAAAACAACTATTTGTTTAAACATCTTAGGGTGGATCCATCTAGAATAGACTCACAAAGATGAATGGGCCTAAGTGAGTCTTGCTGTGCATCTATTTCAGTGGGTCTCAATGTTGTCTTCTCCTTTTACAACCTTGTTTATAAGTCATTGGGTTGTGCTCTGAACTTTATGGTTCCAGAATAAGACAAAAAAAGCTCCGCTTTTCAAATAAATGATTATATTCCTTCGCTTCTTCCAACAATATCCATTAATTTGACCATATAACTCGTCTCCCATACTTTCAAGAGCTGGTACTCTAAAGAGGCAGGGGGGGGTGAGAATCTTTTTCTCACTAACAGCTGGACATGTGGCTGCTGAAAAAGGAACCATCATTTTGATAACTTCATGCATGTTTTGACAGAGCACAGCAATATAGTTCCCAGTGGCGATGTATGGATGCATTTTTGCTTTTTTCCTAGTATAATATAATGGCGAGAACCAAATTTATTCATTCCTTCTTTTTTACATTTCCCTTACAATAATCTGAAGTCTGTCTTCCAGCAGCTGGTTAGTGAGCCGTGTGTTGGAATAGTCTTCCTGAAGCCTGAAAGGAAGCAAATACAGTCATGACAGCAAAAACTCTGAGCCAAAGTCCTGCACAAGATTATATATTATTATATCACTTGGTTGCATGAATCCAATTGAAGCATCTTTTGCTCCTCCCCCAAAGGGTGGGGCTTAGAGAACAAACTCCCCCTTCCCACATGCAGGTTGGCCTGGAAAAAGCTCCTCCACAAATCCTGAATACAGGATGAGCCCTGACCGCCGTGCTTTTGACGCGTCACCTGCTGAATTTTTCTTTTAGAGCGTCTAGTTCGTCCCAGGTTTTCTGCAGGTCTCGCTGAGCCATTCTGGGTTTGGCATCTGCTTCCTCCTTCTGCGCTGGGGATGCTGGCTCCTGCTCCTGTGAGGACCTGTAATGACAGTAGGGAGTGTGTATATGAGATGGAGAAGCAATTCTAGCAAAGAGCAGCAGAGGATCAAAATCTCTGTAGGTGGCAGGCGGTTTGATACCTGTAGCTGCAGCGTCTTAACTTAAGCAAGCAGCAGCAGCAGCAACAGAGGGTGCAGCAGCCAGGGCAGCTGCAAAGCAGGTAGAACTTTTACCACTGGTCCCTGCTTTGCTACTGCTGCCCCATGAAGGGAGAGGATAGGTGCTGGAAGATGCTCCCTGGAGGAAGACCCTGGATCAACCAACTGCTGATTTGCATACTCACACAGGTTGTTCCGCCTCTGCCAGCAGCTCCTGGAGATTTAAAAAAAGAGAGAAAATTCATCTCCATGCTTTCATTTTAAAATTATTATTCAAAGCGAAGGTACTAGCACTTAGAGGGACTGGGGTGGCGCTGTGGCCTAAACAACAGGCTTGCCAATCAGAAGGTCGACGGTTCGAATCCCCATGATTGTTCAGTCCCAGCTCCTGCCCACCTAGCAGTTCGAAAGCACATCAAGTGCAAGTAGATAAATAGGTACCGCTCCGGCGGGAAGATAAATGGTGTTTCCGTGTGCTGCTCTGGTTCACCAGAAGCGGCTTAGTCATGCTGGCCACATGACCCGGAAGCTGTCTGCGGACAAACGCCGGCTCCCTCGGCCTATAGAGTGAGATGAGCGCCGCAACCCCAGAGTCGTCTGCGACTGGACCTAATGGTCAGGGGTCCCTTTACCTTTTACTAGCACTTAAGATTGTGACAACAGGTTTAAACACACCCACCCACCAGATGAGTCAGTGTCCCCAACTCCAGAAACATTTTCCTCTGCATTAGAGGAGAAATAGGACTGCATCTTCCCAACTTGGACATGCCCTGCCCCAAATCTGGGAACTCTGGGACCCATGGACATAGTCTGAGCCAAGGCAATAAGAGTGGTTATCCAATGCAGCCACATGTGGAATACTGATTGCCTCACATCAAAAATGATATTGTAGAGACCTCTATGATTTTTAAAGTCTCCATCATGTCCCACCACCTAGCCTTCTCTTCCTCTCCCCCACCCCAAAAAACTACCCTTTCACAAACTGGTTTTTTTCCTGAAGGCCCCCCCCCCCCATCATTTTAGTCACTCGTTTCTGCACCTTCCCAAGTGCTACAATATTCATTTTGGGATGTGATGGCTGGAACTGGGCTCCATATTCCAAGTGCGGCCTTCCCATAGGTTTATAAAAAAATGGGATCAGAACATAGCCGGGTTAGGCCACATGCCATTAAAGGTTTGTGCTCTCTAGTTAGCCAAATGAAAAACATAGTGTATGGCCTTTGAAAATGCACAGGAAATGCAAGTTCATAATTGTGCGGCTCGACCTCAGGTTAACAGACCCTGTGGCCTGACCGTTTATGAACATGTACAGAGTGCTTTTCCATCACTGAGATTTAACAGGCCACCTAGAAGGCATGAGCCTTTGGGAGGATCACCTGGGTTTTGTTAATGGTGTGGAGCAGCAGGTTGGCAGGGAAAGGCACTCTGAGGAGGAAACCCCACAGGCCCCTGCCAGGCCCCCATACCTTGCTGTTGTGTATCCTCTTCTTCACGGCTACACCCTCGTGCTCTTCCTTGGGGTTGGCTTTCTCGGCTGTTCCTCCGGCAGGAAGGCCCTTCTCTGCTTTCTTGAGGGGCTGTTCCGGCCTCTTGGCCTCCTGCCCGTGTCCGCCTTTGGCCTCACTGGGCTTCCTTGGCCGCTTGGCTGCCTCTCCTGGCAGCTTAGGCAAACTCCCGAGCTTAGCTGGCAAATGAGCGGCGGGCACCAGTTCTGGACTGGTACTGGCCTCATCTGTGGCCCTGCCAAAGGCTGGGTTGGCTTGGGGTCGGCTGTGGGGACTGGGAAGGGTGTCCGCCTTGGCCTCAGCCTGCCCCGTCCTCCTCCTCGCCGCTGCCTCTGCTTTTGCCTCGGCCATCTCCAGCAAGGACCCAGGGGAGCTGGCTTTGCTGCTAGAGCCTTTCGAGTCCGACCCATCGGTGCTGGGGGCCTTGCTGGCCAGGGAGGGCTCTGGGGGCTTCCAGCCCAGCGAACTGAGGCTGGAGGGGCTCATCACCTGCTGGGTGATCTCGTTCAGGAACTCTGAGAAGCGGAGCTTCTCCTCCACCAGTTTCATTCTTTCCGTGACGGGGGGCTTTTTGGGGGCGCTCAGATCCAAGCTGTTTGGGGGCTGCTTCTCCCTCTGGAGAGGCCTAGCAGGCCCGGGGGCAGGCGAAGGCTCCTTCCCTATGGACCGCACAGTGATGGTCTCAATGGACTTGGCCTTCCGCAGCCAGTCACCGCCGGCCACCGCCCCATTTTTCAAGATGCCTTTGCTGGGCGCTGGAGCCCCGGCGTAGTGGGGCCGCCGTGGGGCTAGGATTTCCGCCTGCTCGCTGAAGGCGAGGCTGCGCTCCAGGCTGGCGGCCTTGTAGAGGTGTCTGTCCACGCCGTCGGGTTGACCGGGCTGTGACTGCAGGCCGTGGCGGTTGGCCAGCCGGTCGGCGCTCTTGCTCTGTCCTTTCCTCAAGCGGCTGAAGGAGCCGGAAGCGTCCTCCTCCTCGAACTCTGCCGCTTCTTCCTCCCGGCCGCGGTGGAAGGCCCTGGCTTCTCCCGAAAGGTCCACGCAGGACTGCGAGTGCTGGGGGTGGTAGCGAGGGCTGGTTAGCAAGAAGGCCTCTTTGTCCAGGCTGGCTTCAGAGGACCACGAGGCCGAGCTGGAGGCCGTGGAAGAGGCCGAGGTGGAAGAGGCCGAGGATGACGAGAGCGCGGTGAAGTGACCACTCCGGCCCTCGGCCCACTGCTGGTGGCAGCTGCTGCAGTCCCTGAGCCCCAAGTCGGTGGAGGAGGAGGCCCCCTTGGTCTGCCGGACAGGCATGAAGAACTTTTCCATGACCTGCAGCTTCCCAGCCGGAACGTCTCCGTTGCTGCCCTTGTCGCCCTCCCAGTGGACGGGGGAGAACAGCCCGGCTTCCTCTTGGGCTCTCTTGTAGGACTTTCGGCGGATGGCTGAGGCGCTCATCCTGGAAAACTGGGCTCCGCTGGGCTCTGGTGCACTGACTGCCAAGCCTCTCCCTGCCTGACACGATTATTTAACCACCCCGCTTGGCTCAGTGGAGCAGAAGTGGGAAATGTCAATATAATGGGCACTGGAGCATCTCATCAAGCGGAGAGAAGCAGGCCAAGCTGTTATGACATATGCTTTGCCTCACCCCTCTGCCGCCCTGCTCATAGATTCATGGAATCATAGCTAAACAAGATTATTACCTACCACATAAGGCAGACCTTCCAAGTGTCCCTGTTTTCCGGGGACAGTCCCAAATTTACAGAAGTTGTCCCGGTTTCTGATTTGATCCCAGAATGTCCCACTTTGCCTTTAATTTGAGAAATGTTGGAGGGTATAAGGGGCCTTGGGTGGGTACAGGGCCCATCAGAAATACACATGCTGGGATGGCCTTTCTCTATTAGCCAGCTAACTATTTCCAGTTCCTATCCACGGGTCTGGGAGAACAAGACATTGGCCAGCACTCTGGCTGCCCCACAGCAGGATCCTGGGCCCCATATGCCACCTCAACATTATGACTGTAAATAACCTTATGGTCTTGTTTTACTAATCTCTGCTTCTGGGTGTTATCTTTGGTTCTTGGTCACTGAGGAATAGCTACTCCCCACCTCCAGTAGCCCCAGTAACAGATTTTGGAGCCAATGCCTTAAGTCCAGCTCATCATAGGCAAGGATGAGTAACAAGGATGTTCAGCTGCTGCAAAACTGGCAAAACCATTGCACCAGGTTTCTGTATCCCAGCTGGACTTTGCACAAGGCTTGGCCTGTAACAGCACAGACTGGCCATTTAGACACAGAAAATCAACCAATGATAAAAAGTTGTTTGTTTGTTTTTTAAAGCAACTAGTGGCACTCATTCCTGCACCAAATTTGTGAGAGGGGATTATGATACAGCGACCCTCCAGATGTTTTGGCCTACAACTCCCATGATCCCTAGCTAACAGGATGTGGTCAGGGATGATGGGAATTGTAGTCCAAAACATCTGGAGGTTGGGAATGCCTGATCTAGGCTCAGCCAAACCAATGAAGCACCCAAGTACCAGTACATAAATATGTGTATAGCCGAGAGCGCTTTTCCTACTGTATTAATACAATATCGATGCATCGTGGCATGTGAGGAGGGAGTACAATCCCGTAATTA
This sequence comes from Zootoca vivipara, assembly GCF_963506605.1. Classification (NCBI taxonomy): domain Eukaryota; kingdom Metazoa; phylum Chordata; class Lepidosauria; order Squamata; family Lacertidae; genus Zootoca; species Zootoca vivipara. The sequence goes on along the minus strand of NC_083292.1, from coordinate 28,100,338 downwards.
AATGTTGCAGTTATTTGATGCCGTATTTATGTATCATTGTTAGACATTTACAGAGCAAACTTTCTGCAGCCTTGGTTGAGACATTTGCCATCAGCATGACCTTCAGATCTTCTCTGAGGGTTAAGACTTCCTCCTGCAATCCATTGCTCCTGCCCCCCCCCCCTGCTTTAAGCCAAGCAGGAGCTCCCCCCCCCCTTGTCACCAGAAATAAGCAAAGATCAATAGTGCGGCTTCTCTGCCCTCAAGCAGTGACATTGGCAAGGTCACACGTGGCCTTGCTATGTGGTTGCTCCTCTGTGACTGGCAGGAACTCAATGGGTAGCAAAGATGCAGAACAGGTTAAAGCCAAGGAGAAATTACTGCAATCTGTACAGCAGCACCCAATCGCCAAAGCTCTCCCCTTCCCCTAACTGCTCCATCCATTGAAACAGCACCGTTTGCAGGATTTATCGATTAGTATGACAAATCCAACCTCTCTCTCAGGTCCTATTTGGCAATTTTAGACATTTCACAAAAATGCTTCTCACAACTTAGTCAACAGCTAAGCCCACCCTATGCGGATGCCAGGATCTTCTGTATCTTTTGGTGGGACAACAGGGGAAGCATTTATAGGTAGCTGCTCTCCGTATCTCAGATAGGGAGCTTCTCCAGCCTGACCAGGAGATGCTGGGTATGCTTTACTTTTTTGGGGGGTGGGGACTACTTATATGCTGATTAAAGCAATTGATTAAGACTCTTTAGATAGATCAGTTGGTTAGAGCGTGATGCTGATAATGCCAAGGTTGCAGGTTCAATCCTGCATTGCAGGGTGTGTGTGGATTTTAGGATCCCTTCCAACACTACAATTCTATTATGAGTTTTATAGAGCAATGGTGTGAAACTGGTACCCACCCTCCCGTCCGCAAAGCTTGCTGGAATACAATTCCCATAATTCCTGACCACTGGTCACACTGACCAGAGCCAATAAAAACCAGAGTCCAACATCTGGAGGGCCAGAGTTTCCCTACGCCTGTTGGTGCTGAAACAAAGTGCTTCCTTCTTACAAATCCACTTTAAGAACACTTACAGGCAGCATTCGATAATGGCCACTAAAAACTGATTTAGAGCAAGCAGCTGAGAAGCTTTGGGTCTCCCCTTTCAAGCTGTTAAGATATACCAGGTCCCCTTTTACTCAAACGTGTGGGCAACTAGCCTAAGAGGTCAAGTTAAATTCTACGTAGCCCAAAGACACACACACTTTCTCACATCACCAGCTGGCAAGTTGCAGTTGCTTTGCTCTCCAATACATGAATGGAACGGCAGCCAAGTAAGATTCTCCTTTGATCGTAAGACAGAACAATGCAATAACAGAAACAGGGCAGAACTGGCATCCAGGATGGTTGTAGTGTCCAGCTGCTGAGCTGCTGGTAGGCAGGTGTTTTCAAAAGTCAAGCCTAATCCTACTCACTCCCCCTCCTGTGGAAGGACCATGGTTCAGTCGTAGAGCATCTGGGCTTTGCTGAACCTGCTATTAGCCACACTGGAAATGCATTCAGCCACCTCTCCAACTTCCGATACCGCAGCAGGAATTGGCCCCACGTAGTGTTTTTGTTGCCAAAAGAAAAAAGTCTTTTCATTGAAAACTGAGATTTCCAGGGAAGTTTAACTCTCTGGTTCCATTCCATGTTTTCTCTGCTTTCTAAAAGCAGGCAAGGGCTATCAATCTTGTGGAGACCAAGAGAGAGAATGACTTTCTTCACCCTCCGAGGAAGCTCTTAGCCAAGATGAGGTCTTAGCCAGCGACTGTGCTGCTTATAGGTTCCGCTGCTGTTATTACTCTAGTATTCTAACAAGCCCAAAGGCTCTTCTCTGCTGTGTGGAACTAGCAGCTTGATTCTTTGGATCCTGCCAGCAGATGTGGCACAATAAGGAAACTTGCCTTGCATGGACTCTTGCAACAGTAGTTGGCGAGGCATGCATTTATCATGATTTAAGTCATTTATTATGGACACATCAATATAAACACTCTGGACAAGGCCAGCCAGCAGAGCTACTGTACAGAAGAAACCCAGGAAAGGATGAACATGGAAGTATTTTTTTTTTAATTAAACATACCGTATTATTGCTATAAAATGTTTTGAACCCAAACGTGGCACACTTCTCTCACTGCCCAACCCTCCCAGTAATTTCTGTTTTTTGACATTTCTGCTAGCTTATACAACACACTGCATCACCATGAACTCTCCGAACCAACCAAAGGAGCAGGTGTACACTGCAAAAAAAAAAGAGTAATAAAATGTATAGCCCCTAAAAGTCAAGAAGAGCTGGTATTTCATTCTATGCTCCAGAGTAGGAATTACAAATATCTAGAGTCTAGAAAACACAGAATATATATATATTTTAGAAAAACCCACTGAATTTAAAAATACAGCAATGTTCTAGTGGTGCAATGATACCTTAGCACATTTTGAATAGTCCAAGTAATTATTATTTACCTGCCAACCCATGAAGAAAAGGATAAACAGCATTTTAAAAATACAGAATGAAAACAGAATGAACACAGTCAGATCACGCAGATGTGATGTTTCAAAGGCACAAGACAAGCTATTTAGCAAATATTACATGGGATGCAGCCGGAAGCTGTCATCCTTGCCTCTGCCACTGTCAAAACTCAAGAGAAAGTCATCACCCAGCAGCTGGACCTGTACAACATCATTACCCAGTTTGCAATTTGCCATCAAGTCCACCTGGCAGCAAAGAGACGTACTGCTTTCTGGGTTTGGAGAATCAGAAGAGTTCCACAGGACAAGCCCCAAATCTGCGAACAAAGCACTCAAGGAGCAGACAGGCAGAGCTCCAGTGAAAGAGGAGCCTTTATTCCACAAGGAGGTCGAATCTCTCAGCTTCTTCAAACTCTGCGTTCATCTGGGCTGCCCATTCATCCAGCTGTGATACCTGAAAAGGCACAAAGAGAGGCTTCAGCTAAAAGGGTGGCTCCACTAAGCAGGGTGCTAACCACTGGGCAATGCTGCTCAGTAGAAGCCGCTTTCAAGGCCTTAGCAAATATGGCCAACCATTTCCTGTCCCCACACACATGCCTTCCAGGCAATATTTGAAATTCCCCAGGTGTTTTGTGACTGGCATGTGTCCAGTTGCAACTATGGAGAAACCTCAGGATGCCAGGTTGGCGACTGACATCTCCATCAGGATGGGTCTCCAGCTTTCTAAGGCGGGTAGCAAGAAAGACAGTCACGGGAATACAAATAAACACAAACTAAATGTAAAACTGTGAAATTCCCTGAAACGAGAAGTAATCGACTATAATAGGGGTTTACTGAAAATAATTGCCACTTAAACAACTAAGGAATATCAAAAACTTCTAGAACAAAACTAAACGATATAGAAATAACTTAAGAAGCAGACTTTGCCAAACATCAGTAACAACTAGATCACGAGAGCTTTTACAGCCCAGTTTTTGAATTTTTTAAAAAGCTAATAAAAGCTTGATTTAAATTCCCCCTTGTTTTCTGCACTTTAGGTTTCCAAACCTTTTTGAAGATGCAGAATTAGAGTTTTTACGTTTGGGTGTCTAACCCCTTATTACTGGAATGTTATTGGCTTCCTTTAAGTCCAATTAAAATAATCATAAGTTTTTCTTTGAGTTTTCTTACCCTTTATCTTTGAATTTTGGCCGTTTAGTATCTTTCTATTTCCTTCTGAGGAAACTGTTAATCACAGTGAAACGAGGTTTTGTAGCTGGCATCCTGTTAAGGTTTTTGATTGTTTCTTAAGTTATTTCTATATTGTTTAGTTTTGTTCTAGAAGTTTTTGATATTCATTAGTTATTTGTGTAAGTGGCAATTATTTTCAGTAAACCCCTATTATAGTCGATTACTTCTCATTTCAGGGAATTTCACGGTTTTACATTCAGTTTGTGTTTATTTCTAAAGCGGGTAAGCAGAAGAGCTTATTTATTGCATTTACACTCCCCCCCCCCAAAGGAGTACATGGTTCACCCACCCCTAGTTAATTCCTACAATGACCCTGTGACGTAGATTAAGAAGCTATGACTGGTCCAAGGTCACCTAGTGAACTTCATGTCTGAGTGGGGATTTGAACCCTGATCTCCCACGTCCTAGTCTACACTCTAACCCCTACACTACCCTGGCTTCCTACAGTACCTCTGCTTTGGGGCAGCTATATAAATTAAGTCAGTAAATAAATATGGGGAAAGTAAAATGTCACTCAGAGAAGGATTTGAAATATTTTCCTTGAAGCTTGAATTTTTATTCTCGTTTCATTTGATGTTTTAGTGTGTTGTAAACTGCTTTGAGATTTTTTTCTTTAAAATATAAAGCAGTATAGAAATCAAAAATAATAACAAAAAGCACCAGGCGGGGGAGAGATGCCTAGACATTCCATTGTAGTGACTATAACCTAGATTTAAGGTGCCATTTAGTGATTAGCTTATATATCTGAGTTTCTAACATTGCTTCCAGGATTACCAGGACGTGGCCATTTCCAGCCCTCCATGGTGCAACTTCAATAGCAAATAACTAGGTATACCAGTAGCACTTTAAAGTGCTCGGTAAGGCTTCCTGTGCATTATCTAGTTGAGATCCTTACAAGAAGACCATGTTACACCTATCACAGGTATGGGGAAATATTTTTCAGCCACAGGGTCAGATCTTTATCTCTCCAATCCCTGGGAAGCCCAATTTGACAGAGGGGTGGGGACCCCCACATGTCAATCACTTGACATTGCAGCGATGTTAGGAGACTCTCTTCTTTTCAACAGGGGAGCCCCAGGAGCCCAGTTGGTGCAGACTTTACTGTCCCCCTTTCCTGCTTCCCATGCTCCATCTGAAATGTTATACTTACATCAAATTGTGGCATCTTCTTCTTCCTTCGTTTTTCCTTGAAAAACGAAATACCTGGGATTTCTGTGTCTCTCTCATTGATGACTCCAGGTTTTGCCACTGCTGACATCTGGGGAGCAGCTGTGTTCACAGGAGAGATGCTGGCGAGCTCACCTGGAACCAGAAGCTTATCAAAGCCAAAAAGAGTCTGCCGCTTGACTGGGCCATGGGCAGGTGTGGAAGTGTCCGACAGGCCGGAGCTGGGAGACTCTTGTCGCCTCCCCAGGAAACTGTGGCTTAAGGGGTTCTCCAGGCGGCTGTAAGACCGGCGCACTCTTTTTGCCCTGGCCAGTTCTTGCTCGTCATCAGCACTGACCAGGGGCAGGAGGTCGGTCCCTACTGGTAAGGCCCCGGCCTCAGGATGCAAAGAGCTGTGCAGGGGAGAAGGCTTCAGTTCCACCTTGGCATTACTTTCAACCTCTGTGGCTCTCAGAGGAATGTTTTCAACCTCTGTGGCTCTCAGAGGAATGTTTTCCTTGTCTTCTTTTAATGAATTCTGTAAGAGAAGATGCAAGCTTAACCTTCAATAGGAGAGGCTTCTGCAGGTGACAGACTTAGCACACTATGCTGAATAATGCTGAAAAGAGTACTCCAGCAAGAATGCCAGATGATTCACTAATTTCAGCTGATTAACGACCTGCCTTGGAACAAATTAAGTTAAGCCTATTTGTATATAGCCAAAGTAACAATGTTATGCTCCTTTCAGGTATCAAATATATCCATATTCATTTGTAAATTAACAACCCATCACATTGCGGGTTGGGATCATCATCTTTAAATAGCTCTTTCTTCATTTCCTTGTGGAGCGACACACCAGAATCAAAAAGGCTTAAAATAATAATTATAATAGAAACAAGTGTGTCCGTCACTCACAGCATCCCTGCTCCAACATTGGCAAGTTAAAGTTTACAGCAAGCATCCCCAAACTTCAGCCCTCCAGATGTTTTGGACTACAATTCCCATCACCCCTGACCACCGGTCCTGTTAGCTAGGGATCATGGGAGTTGTAGGCCAAAACATCTGGAGGGCCGCAGTTTGGGGATGCCTGGTTTACAGCCCTGATGGAAAGGCGTGGCTTTTCTGTTAACCACAGAACCTGGCGCTTGAGACTTACCCTTGGACTCCGACGGGGAATTAAGGCTGTTTCTTTTATCTGGTTTGGAAAAAGGAAAAGAAAACCCAAATGAAAATGCATTCTGCTGCTCCTGTGGATCATGCTGTCTGAGGTGGTTGCCTCCCTGCTTCAGAGGGAGTGCAATCCCATCCAGAACAGGTAACAGAATTATTTCTTAGACATGGAACCATTCTTCCACAGGGCATCTTTCTTGCCAGGATTCAGATTCAGTTAACTGGCCCAGACCAACACTGCACTCAAGGTCTGATCCAGGGTCTGCATGACCCCTCCTGATCTTCAAGTTAAGATAGATGCACTATAGCATTATAATTTTGCCAGCATTTGGATTTACTTGTTCTTTAAGAGCAAAGTATAGATTAAAAGAAGAAGTGGTGAGCAGCAGGGAGATTTTTTTGGTGATAGCAGCTTTTCCAACCTCGATCAGAAACTCCAACATTTCTTCTTTCAGTACAATTCTTCAAAAGGTTTTGAGTTATAGTCCAATTCTTAGAGCAACCAGTTAACTACTAAGGAAATTTGTGAATTTCAAAACAGGAAACTTGATTTAACTATCTGGTCATCCTAAAGAGTGGCACAAAATTGGCATGTAAGTACATCAAATTAATCTGAAGGGGGTACTATGTTGCTGTTTGGGCTCTAAACTGGGTCCTGGGTGCAAAGAGGCTACAGCCCAGGGGGAGATAGAGAGAGAAAAATCCATGGATGGCTCTCTCTGCACTAGCGGAAAATGGCACCAGGCCTCTATAATTCCACGTACCTGCCGATTTCGTGGCATGATCTTTTTCACAGTGACCGGCCGCATTGGAAATGGTCCAGATGTCTGTGGAGAAGACAAGTAACAATTCAAGTGAGTGTTGAAAGGGAACTTTGGGGAACCTAAAGGGTTATGTTCCTTCTTTCCAAAAGAACCCCAACATCAGCCTTTTGCTAACAATTCCCTAGGCACATCAGCTGTCAAAAAAGCATACTGGTCGCAGCAGTCAAAGTTCAAGCAGGAGGAGCACACCCAGGGAAAACGCACACGGCTGTGACGTTTCCTGCCCCACTCGCATCCTGGGCAGGAAAACAGGAGAAACGTTTCCACCCACCAGATTGCCGCCTGGCACTTTGCTCGCCACCGGGCTCGGCTTCCCCTGCGACACGGGCTGAGCCGAGGGCGACGCGATCCTCTCCGACCGGCGCCGCCGCGAGGGAGAAGCAGCATCAGCATCAACAGCACCTGCGAGAAAGGGAGCGAAAGAGAGGGGCGCTCAGCGGGAGCGAACCCCAGGGGAATCCGCCAAGATCTCCTGCGATTCCCCCTGGGCGGCCGCTTTGGATGTTGCTCGGCATCGTTCCCGCCGCCGCACCAACAGCGGCCACCCCAGGCAGGCTGGGCTCGGGCAAGACAGACGCACGTCCTAGGGGCAGCCGCTCGAGCGGATCCCAAGCGGCGCCCCTTCGTGCGCAGCGAGGCCGCCAGCCAATGGGACCTCACAGCCGAGGGGACGGAAACGGCCTGACCGGCTGCCACCCCCAACAAAACGGCCCTCCGCCAAATGGGCGCCTCTTCCTCTCTTTGCCCCCCACCGCCCCCCTGCTTATAACGGTCCTCTGGAAACGTCACCCCTCCCCGCTCACCTGCCCGGGCCTCCCCAGCGGAGCGAACCCTCCTGGGCCTTGCGCGACCTCCTCCCGCCATTGCGGCCTGAGGACAGCTTCGCTTCAAGATCCTCTTCGCCGTTGAATTCGCCCGCCACCGCTTCGGCGGAAGTAGCGTAAGGGAAGAGGCGCGGCCAGGTAAGTGGCAAGGGAAGCGAGTCGCCGCCAGCGCCATCTTGGGAGAGGCCCTCGCGTGCCCCCCGCTCTCTCGCGAGGTTAGCGCCGCTCGCGTGACTCCGGGAATGATGCCATCAGAGCGCGCCCTCCCCGGAAGAGACGTGGCAGCTGGACCAACAGGCGAAGGCATCGTCGCCCCCCTCCCTTCCCCTCCTCCTCCCTTTCCGCCATGGCCACGCCCCTTCCCCGGAATCTGTGAGGGGAATCCGTGGGTATCGGCGGACCCTCGCGTGGCGGGGCCGGTAAATAAGGGCTAGGGCGCCTAGGGATCGCGTCACTCGGACGCTTGGGTTCCTTTCCTGGTGGAGGGCAGGACTCCTTGGTTCTTGGCAGGGCGGGTCTGCAGAGCAGAGCGCCCCGATCCCCTTCAGAAAGAGGAGCGACAGTGGGACGATCACTGCTCCTGGGTTCTTCGCGGGGTGAGCGTCGCTGGATCCGGGCGGGGCGGCGGGAACAAATGTCTGTTGCAACTGCTGGGATGCTTGGCTGGAAAAGATGACGATTGTCATGTTGGTGGGGGGGAGAGAAAAGTGTCTGTGATTTTTTAACATCCCAATCTTGAGGGAGCTTTCGTGGAGATGTCTCCAGTGCGTCTGGGACTAACTTAGGTAATATTTGTGTGGGCAGAGTATTGCAGTCTCCGTGGGCTGATTCTGGTATAGCTCCTCCATAGAGCAGTTACAGTTGCCTGAAAGATCAGGGAAATCAACAGGACTAGCTTTCTCTGCTTTTGCAGCGCCATGCTCCTCAGTGTTACCTGCTGTGTTTGGGGGTGGGAGGTAGAGGAGACAGTGCAAATGTTGTGGGAGCATTCAGATGGTGGCAGTGTAGATTCTGGACTCTGCTAGTGAGGAAGTGCAGGAATTGGAGCTAAGGATGAAGACTTGGGGTGGAGGTTGTGTTTTGCTAATCTGGTACCAAGGTTGGGTTGGAAAGCCTTCATCCAGGCAAGGGAGTAATCCCTCTTTCTTTCTTTCTTTCTTTCCTTGCCTAGCTTCCTTTGGTCCTGAGTTGGCACTGCATTTGCCATCATGGGGCTTTGTAAGTGCCCCAAGAGGAAAGTCACCAATCTGTTCTGTTTTGAGCACCGGGTGAATGTCTGTGAGAACTGCATTGTTGCTAATCATGCCAAGGTAAATGGGGCCACTGGATTAAGGGCGGAGGGTTGAGACTGGGCTAGAGAGTTACCTTTTGCCAGGAGGCAATGTAACCCTGGAAAAGGGGGAGATGGGGATTTTAGGTTCTCGCCTTTCTCCCTTTTCCTGCTCTTGTTAGAAACACGAAAGCAGAACATTGAAAAGTATTTGCCTTTGTGATAGGGTGTGTGAGAGGAACCTGCATCATTCAAGATTTTGGGCTATAACTCCCACCAGGGGCACACGGGGATGGTGGGAGTTGTTTGTAGCTCGAGGGGCATGGCACCATCTCCCCCATCCCTCAATTGTTGCTCTATGCTACCTTTTCAGCCTAGCTGAGGACTAGTTCTGCTGAGCAGAAGTGTGATGAAGTGCCTCCTGGGCATTGATTTCTATGCTGTTCAAACATTTGATGCAGAAGGGTGGCTTTTTGTTGTCCTTATCATCAGCCTTGGCTTTTTTTTTTTACTGGAGCTTGGAAAGTGTTTAGACTCTTAGAGGGAAGAACCTAGAACCACCTCTGTATCAACAGCTGCTAGGCCCGAAAGAGCCACTCTGTATGATCTCCAAGGTTCCCCCCCCAGCTCTCCTGCCCCCTTTTATTTTTTCAACTTTTTGGCAATTGTGTAAAGCTGCAGTTGTGCAAATGATATCACCATAATATGTGATTTACTTGTACATAATAAAGAAATAAGGTTGGTTCTGATTCAGTTATGTGACTGTCTCCTTCCTTCAGTTCCACCATTTCCTAAGCACCCTCTTAGTAACACCTACTCTGTACCAAGTTCAGACCTCTCAGACACACAAAAGTAGGCTGTGGTTTCCTTTGGGGATTTTACTGGACCTGAGCATCTTTAGAAAACTTTGTTATTGTTATCATTATCTTTGTTACCAATATCCTAAAACTCTGGTGCAACCACACTTACCCTGAGCCTAATTCCCTCTTGCCCAAGCATCTGCCTCTCTTTTTCTTCTACTAGTGCATTGTCCAGTCATACCTGCAATGGCTTCAGGACAGCGATTACAATCCCAACTGTCGGCTGTGCAATACACTTCTCTCCACTAAAGAGACAGTCCGGCTGGTTTGCTATGGTCAGTAAAAGTTCTCTATGCTCTCAGGTGTGACATACATCCACGAAGCTAGGTCTAGGCTCTGCAAGCAGTAACTGTGCTAAACTTAGCAAATCGTCCTCCTGAGGTCCAGAAAATGCCCCCCTTCCCTGGACCTTGAAATGCCACTGCAGCAACTTTAAAGTTGGCTTCATACAAATAAGAGAGGCAGGAAAATGGTGATTGTGGAAAGAGGGTGGGGTGTTTGTGGGAGATGCCCCCTACTCTGAGTCTGCCAGAAACCTGTAGTTGGTTAAGGCTACTGGGAGGGGGAAACTACAGTTCCCAGTATTCTTTGTGGGAAGTCATGTGCTTTGGATATGCTTTAGCTCTATGGTGTGGATCTGCCCTATCTGTCCCCCTGTCCCCATGCGAAGGTTCGCCCTAACAGATCCCCCACCTCCGTTCCTGCAGATCTCTTTCACTGGTCCTGCCTCAACGAGATGGCCAACCAGCTGCCGAAGAATACTGCCCCAGCTGGCTACCAGTGTCCCAACTGCCAGGGTCCCGTCTTTCCACCAGCCAACCTTGTCAGTCCAGTAGCATCAGTACTGCGAGAGAAGCTGTCAATGGTGAACTGGGCTCGGGCTGGCCTTGGGCTCCCGCTGGTAAGAGGCAATTGCAGCATTTTTGGTTTTTGCTTTATTCTAAGGAGGGCTGATTGGAGGCATAAGAAAAGATGGGTTGGATCAGGCCAGTGGCCCACCTGGTCCAGTATCTGTCACTGAGGCTAATAGAGCATAGCTATGAATGATTTGCCTAGCCTGCTGCCAGGTAGAGAAGTTCTTGCTGTTTTTAGCTTCTGGGGTTGTCTTGTGAGGAGGAAAGAAAGTGATATATGCGGTCAGCAAAACACCCTTGATGGGGAGGGGGAATCTGCAGGGAGGGTGTCAATTGACAAGGAGGGTGTCAATTCAGAACTGGGATGATGAGAAAGGGGGAAAGATTTGGAATCAAATCTCCTCATCAAGCAGATTCCCAGATGGCAGTTCCTTTTTTCCTTTCCCTTCTCGGGGACTGGACCAGGGATCCAGTTCGGTGTTTCAGCATGTGCAAACGGTTCCCACTTGGGTAAATCCAGGGTGTTTGTATCCGTGGACAGACAGACATATCCATGGAAGTGAAGGGTCAGCTTCAGGGCACCTCTGCAAGCTGGAAGATGAACCTCAGCCAGGCCTACTGGACTGAAGGCGCAGATTCCAGGGCCAGAGGACTTTCTGCACCCACCCACCCGCGCGTTTCTTCTGCCTGCTGTGAATTTTCCTAATTAGCCTTAAATCTGACTTTTGCTTTCATTCTGCTCAGATTGATGAAACGGAGACAGTCCAGGAAGCAGAGCCTCACGACACCGCAGACTACACGGATTGGTCCAGCTTCACTGGTGAGTATTGCCAAAGTAGGAAGAGCCAGGCACTGTGACAGCTATTCTGTCTCTCAGCTGCTGGTCCCACCCCTCTCATGCCCTCTGGCTGGGTCTCCTGGCATGATAACAAACTCCTTTTCTCTGGAGGCTTTGTGAGCGCAGAGCATTCAAGGTGCCCCACTCAAGAAGACAACTGTGTTTAGGAACTAACTGGGGAGGGGGCAGCATTTCACAATTCCATTCCCATTGGGAGATTTCCTACCCCTCTCTCCCATGAGCATTGCAAGCAGGAAAGTGTGTGTGGGGTATCCTCATAGCAGCCAGAATCTCTGTGTTTGTTGAAAAGGCCTCACACTGAAGACCTTCCTCCTTGAGGGAAGGGGCATGGCCCTGGGTCCCTGGCCTAAACTTGTGAAGAAGTGTCTCAAGCGCACGAACCAAGCCTGCTCTCGTCCATTCTTGCCTCTATGACCTCTCCTCTCTTTCTCGCCCCATATCCAGTCCTCAACTCGGAGGAAACTGTGCAGCAGAGCCCCCATTCGGCCTTCTCTTATAGTCCCAGCACAAGCTTCCCCTCCTCCCAACAACAGCAAAGCATGAACAACGGGGCGGTGCAGGAGCACCAGCACACGGTCATCAGCATGAATGCTTTGTCCAATGACCCCGTCACCATTAACGCAGGTAGGCACACAGGTGGGGGGGGGCCTTTCATCCAGGGAAGGGTGCCTGGGGGGAGAACAATACTATCTCCCCCATGAGGGAACGTGGGCTGAGGAAGAGCATGGGACCTCATGCCTTTTTGCTTTCTGCCTTGCTGCTTGTGGCCCGTTCCTCTCAGATGTGAAGCTGGCAAATGAAATGAAATTGGCAAATGAGGCAAATTGGGTCGTGAGAAGCAGGGAAGGGAGAGTCCTCCCATCCTACTGATGCTGCCACTTGGTGGGCAGATATTTAAGATGGACAAAAGGAAGAACTTTGTACAGCACAGACCACACAGAGTTGGATACACACCCACCTTCTTCAGGGGTCTCCCTGCTGCTGCTGCTCTTTTGTTGATCTTCTTTTGTTGAGTCAGGAGGGCAACCTCGCCCCAGTAGAGCCCCTTGATCAGTGGCAGGAGCCAGAGGGTGCTGCTCTTCAGTTCTGCAGTCCCCAGGCAGGCAGCAAGTTGGAGCCAAACGGTTTTCTGGCATGGAGGGCAAGGCAAGCAATGAGGAGGAGAGCCATGCCCATGCCTGGCACGCGGGAGGTCCAAGGTTCAATCCCTGCTGGCATCTCCATTTAAAAAGAGGATCAGGGAGCTGCAGTAGCAGCAAGAGGTGTTGGGAAGGCCATGCCTGCCTGCCTGCCTGGAGGGTCAGTTCTGCTGGTCAGTGTGTGCAGAGGCAGCAGACTTTGGCTCAATGAGAGTCTGATCTGGGACAGGGCAGCTTCTGGGATGCCCCCTGGGCCATCCTCATGCATATCAGGGTTTGTAAAGCGGGTTAGTCCTTTTTCGTGGGGGTAGGTGGCCTTTTTCAACCCATCTTCTCTATGCCATTATCCGCTCCTTTTCTGGCAGCCTCCTCGCCACGGAAAGTGTATGACACCCGGGAAGGCGGGGGCAGCAGGGCTTCCGAGGCTCACGTGGATTTTGATGAAGACAAGTACCGCCGGCGGCCAGCGCTTGGCTGGCTTGCCCAGCTGCTCAAGTAAGTTCGGAAGAAGTTGCAGTCATTCAGAGGGGCTGGCCAGAGACACAGGGGCCTCCTGGTCCCATGGGGCTGGTGTGGAATCTATACAGGCTGGGCTTCTATACAGGCTGGCATGAGAATGGTAGAGAGACCAGATACAGGAGGAGTCTGGGCTTGTACTGAAGGAAGGATGGGAAGCCTATGTCCCACTAGGGAGGGGCAGGAAGCTGTGCTGTGGTGTGTATGCAAATGTGGGTGCACACACACACTCTTTTGTTTGTTTGTCTGTCTGTCTCTACCTTTAGGGCAGTACTGCCTTCACATTTTCAAACACATCATTTGGGCTATGATGTTGTGCAGGAAGCCAAATTGAGCCTCACAGACTGAGCTCTGTTTAGCCTTGATTCCAAATCTTTCTTTCTCATCATCCCAGTTCTGAATTGACACCCTCCTTGTAAAGTGGAGAAAGTAAAGTAAAATCCACCTAGCAGGCTGGGAGGCACAAGGTCTGTCTCTTGCCCCAAACTTCCCAAGCTTCCCTCCGTTACCTTCTGGGTACTTGTCTTTTTTATTTGAGCTTATAAAATGTTTAAATCAAAATATGTTCAACCTTCCAATTGCTTTTCCCCCACCTTGGATTGTGCTGCTGAAAGCAGGCACATTTCTTTAGCCTACTTATTAAGGAACTCCTTTCAGAAAATGCATTGTTCCTTACTACAGTGGTGCCTCGTTTAACGAATGCCCTGCTTAACGAAATTTCTGCTTAACGAAAAGTTTTTTCTAGCGGAGGTTGCCTTGTTAGACGAATTCGTTTTACGAAAAATTTGTCTAGTGAATTGTGGTTTCCCATAGGAATGCATTGGAATTCAATTAATGCGTTCCTATGGGCAAAAAAAATTCAATGCATTCCTATGGGATTCGCTAGACGAATTTTTCCTTATAAGAAAAGACCCGTGGAACGAATTAAATTCGTCTAGCGAGGCACCACTGTATTCTGTCCCTAATACTTTCCTCCTCAGCTGTGTGCTCACAGTAGCTTAGCTAATGCCTAGAAGGAGGTTACAGGGCACCAGTTTGGATTTCGCCTCTTCCCTGCTTGGAAGGAGCTCTTGCTAACACTTTCTCTCCTTCCTCTTGCTGTCAGGAACCGCTTCAGCTCTAGGAAGCAGCCCCGCTCCATGATGCAGAGGTTCGTCATCCTCCTCCTAATTGGTGGAATTGGTTTCCTCACCCTTGTCATCATCATGATGAAGGTGGGACGGGCCTCTGCCGACCACGACCCCAACTTGGACCCCAAGTTCAACCCACACATCCGGGTTGGGCAGGAGTGAGTGGGGGGGGGCAGCCTCTTCCCTGCTGGGCTCCCTTCTCTGTTCTGGGCTCCCCTGCCTGCTCCTGGAGAAAGTTGGACTGAGGAGAGTCCTGGAATAGCTCTTTGGTTGCAATCTCAGCCCCTCCCAGGAAGAAACAGATGACCACGGCCACTCCTGACAGCTTGGACAAAGAGACTCTGGTGAAGGAGTCGCCCTCTTCCTTCTATCTTCTGCAAACTCAACCTGGAGCTGGGAACTCTCTTTTTGCATTTTGGGGGCCCCAGAGCACCCCACCCCCATCCTGCTGTCATCCAAATGCCGGGATGGTCACAGATGGGAGAGGTTCGCTTTTCCTGGGCATCTTCCCATGACATTACAGAGAGGAATAACAGTTCAATGGTCTGCATCTGCTTTTTCTGACTACTACTCAATGGAGTACCACCAGTCTTCCTCCATTCACTGATGTGAAATGACAGCTGCTGAGTCAGTAGAGGAGCTCTCTCCCTCTCCCTCCCCCCATCTCACACACCCACACCAACCCCCTATGTTTCATTGGCTTTCTTTTACTGAAGTGAAAAGCCCATCCTCTTTGCTCAGCTTTTACTAGCAGCTGAGATACTCTCTCTTGTTTTTCTCAGCTTTGATGTTCACAATTAGAAAGGAACTATGGAAACCAAGCACTCCCCATGCACCACCGCTCCCTCCCAATGCCCTGTAACAGTGTCAGTAAAAGAGTGGGACCAATGGGGGGGAGGAGTTTCCCCCCTTTGTCCAATTTAGGGTGGGAGGGGGTTTCAGTAATAGGCTCCTGCTGCTTCAGACCCATCTCAGTGCTTTGCTGTGGGCTACCTGAATTCCAAGAACATAGGGAAGCCCTACTTAGATCTCCCTTTTGGTCCTGGCAGGGCTGGTGCATGGGGGCCCAAGCACTTTACCTAAGGTAGTTGTTTCAGCACAAGGGTCTGCACCATCCCCGATAGCTTTCCTTAGCCCAGCTGTAGTCCCAAGGAGCAGGTGCCTGCTTCTTGCACAGCCCATCTTTGCCCTGTCAACACCTCTCAACAGGGTGTTTGCAGCTGGAGAGAGCACTAGGGAGGAGGGAGCAGAATCCCCCTTACCACAATATTCTGGCAGTAATGGAGACATGGATAAATGGCTCATTGTCCGCTTCAGCAGAACGCTGAAATAGCAGAAATCTAACTGAGAGCTGGCAGCACAAGTGGGGCTTGTTTTTCCTGCTTTAACGGTGCAGTGGCTGGGATCGCGAGTTCCATGTTAAGTTTATTGTGGCAAATGTGATGCCTGTGTACAATCCCAAGCACCATCTCTCTACTCATCTACACCCCCCAAAAAAAATATCTCATGCTGCAGGGCTGGTAGCAGTTGGGTGATCCTCAGACCCTGCTCTTCAACTGAGAGGTGCTGGCCCCATCCATAGCAGCTTGGAACGGGGTGGGTGGGGCACATGAGCCTTCCCATGATCCCTTGCAGCAAGGAAAGGTTATTTGGAGGTGTCTGACTGGTGCTGCCCCAGCAACGTGACTGTGTGGCTCACTGACCACCTCAATTCTCTCTTGGTGAAAATACAAGACTTTATTACACCTGAAGCAATAGACCTGTTTGTTTGTTGGTGTTCCATTAAACTCTCTTGGTTAACCTCAAGCTGCATTTTCTCCCTCCCTTCTTCCTTGGAGGCAAACTGGAATAAGCCTGGGGAGTGCCCCCCCCCACTTTTGAGAATCGCCGCTTAGTACTGTTCCTCTCTGTAATCAATGGTGGCATAGTCCATGCTGAAGCGGGCAAGAAAGGCGGCAAAGTTCAGGGCTGGGCAGAAAGGAGAGGAAGGCATCAGTAATCATTTCAATACAAACACTGCTTTTTCCCAATTGAAAGATAGACATCTGAAGCCTGATATCCTCCACACAACCTAGGCAGATGATTTCTTTCACAGTTACTTACTTGTGTGGTACAGACATGCAGGCCCATTGGGAATGTAGCGCTAAACCATGGTTTAGCTCTATGGTAATGAGCCCATGGGCTTGCATATTTCCCCTTTCCCCCTCCTGGCTGGCGTGGCTCCCATGAGGAAATTGGAAGTACCCACTTCCAAACGACAAGTATTTAGAATTCCTTGCTGCTTCTCAGTTTGGCGGAACTGGTTAGCTTAAACTGTATCCTGAGAAGCTGCCTCATACATAGTAAGGCCATTGATCCATCCAGCTGAGTACTGTCCCCTCTCCACTGATTTGTAATAGCTCTCCAGGGTTTCAGATGAGGGATGTTCCCAGCCCTACACTGAGATTCTTCCGGGGACTGAACCTAGAACCTTCTGCATGCGAGGCAGGTGCCCTGACACTGAGCTGCAGCCCTTCCCCTGGTTTGTAAATAAGCCAGGACCACAAACCAACAACTTGATGGTGGCAGGACCATAACCTGTGGCTTTGATCCTACATTTCAAAGCAAAAGCAGAAGCTTCCAGTCTCTTCACGGCTTTGGCAGAGGAGACTCGTTCACAAGCCACTAACATCACTGCATGCGGAAAAGTACGTTGTGGCAGGGGGGCTGAAAGTGCTGATGGAAAAAAGTGACTCCACTTCTCCAACACGTAATGGGGGTGGGAGGGACCCACTGCTTTGAAGCAAGCAAGTTTGTGTGTTTCTGGGTATGACAAAATGTGGAATGGCCTCACAGAAGTTGAGCCATTCAATAGGGAGTTTTGGCTAGAGGAATGGGCCTTATGTCTGGGAAGCATCAGGGAAAACCTTCCTATCCTATCCTAGGGCCAGAGTTGGCTTCTGCTGCGACATGAGGCGGCACCTTCTCCTTTGCAGCGAATGTGGCATTCCTAACTAGGCCCACCTCTTTCCACCACTGATAATCCCAGTTGAAGGCCCATCACTGTGCTCTAGCCACACTCCTCCTCCTCCTCCTCCTCCTCCTCCTCCTCAGGGTTGGGTTCTTTTGGAGGGGGGCGTCTTCTGACTTGGAGATGGGGACCCTGTGAGTGGATTCCTTTTGTCCGGGTTCATTGGCTAGAGCTGAAGCAGTGGCTAGAGCTGGGGCATCTTTTCCAGTGTGCATTTTTCTATGGAAATCTGTTTCCTGAGCTTATTAGTAGAAATCAACAGGTGCCAGTAAGTATTAAGCACCTGTGGGTGATTTTAGTGTTTTTTGCTTTGTTTACTATATAAAAGTAAAATAAGCCTGCTAAATTAGATCACTTTTTAGAACCTCAGAAAACGTTACGATGGCAAAATAATAATTTAAAAAACCCTGCTCTATGGAAATTGCCCTAATTTGCACAAAAGATTCCAATTCAATCTTTCCCAGAAAGTTCACATTAGTGGGCTTGAAGGGAGCCCCAGAATATGTGGCGGGTCCCCATCCCTCTAGTCCCAAACTTGCCTTACCGAAAGATGTCATGGCAATGTACATCAGCACATCATCGTCTGCTTGTAAGGTGTAGATCGCTGCCAGCAGTGCCCAGTAGAAGCTGGCTGTATGTGAGGTCTGCAGAAACCAAACAGAAGTGATTTGTCTTCAATGATGGAAAGGGAAAAGTGGGAGGGGGGGAATTATCTCTGCACTACTGTCTGTGGAATTAAGATGTAAGGGGGCAAATGGGACACTTTTCTAGATGCTTATTTCAAACGCCCACTACATTTGTGGAAAAGTTAGCTTAGAATCCTAGACCACACACCCCAAATCTCTCCACATCCATTTAATCTGGAGTGAGTCTCAGCATGCTGGTCATATCCAAGAACTTTTTTTCATTAATTTAGAGTCAAGGTTAACCTTCCTGGCTTTCTATCTGCAATGCTGAATGCAAGGGCTAGTCAGGATGTTTAAAACAGAGACAGAAGGAAGGGCGAGACCTACAGTGGGTGACTGGCAATATTTTATGTATTTATTTTCTTAGCACTATTTTTATAGACTGCCCAATAACAATAGAAACATTTAAGATATAAATAGTAAGGGCAAGAATATATAATGAAGAGTAACAAAATTCCACCAACAGAGAATTAAAAACATCAACCTCAAACTCAAGAATATTTTAAAAGAGTGTTCAGGATTTAATTTTTGAAAGAAAGTTGATGGTGCTGGAAATATGACAAAGGAGCTTGTCTGTTTTGGCAGAGCAGTCTACAGCTGAAGTGCTATCACTTCTAACTGACCATCTTATCCTCCTTGAATTTGTCTTTTCCCCTTTTCAAACTGTCCAGATGTGTGCCATCACCTACATCTTATGCTAGTTAATTCTCTCATTCACCCGTAACGAGAGCCAGTATAGTGTACTGGAGGCCAGCGTTCAAATCCTCCCTCAGCCAGTCACTTCCTCTCAGTCTAACCTACCTCACAAGGTTGCTATGGGGTATAAAGGGCAAGAAGAAGTGTGGATGCCACCCTGAGCTCCTGGGCTTCAGTCTTCACTGGGGTCTTGTATTGCAGGAGAGAGAAACTCCTCTGTCCACTTTCTCCAGATCATGTACAATTTGACACACCTCTATCATGTCCCTCCTCCATGCTTTTAAACCTAAACTAAAAAGACTGAAGCGTAGTGACCTTTCCTCCTAGGGGAGTTGCTGCAAGTCCCAGATCATTTTAGTTGCCCTATTCCACCTCTACAACAACCTTTTTGATAAACAGTAACTTTTGAGATTTGAAAACACAAATTAATGCCAATTATTTATGAAGGGACAGTGTGTCAATGTCCATCCTGATGGGTTTGGTACTTATGCACCAGAACTCATCCATTTTCTACAGTCGCAAGCACCACCTGGGAGTTTTTCTTGTGTAAGCCTCTTTGAAATGACTGCCTGCAAAATAGAGGAAATGTGTGAGAGACAGGAAGAGAGATAGAGCTTTTTACCAATAGCACTACCGTAAAATGGAAGCTCATGAGGTCCCCCCTTTGGGAGACGAAGAAGTGATACAGGTCACCAATGAGGACACCTGTGTGAATGAGGAGCAGAATGATAGAGCCAATGGTGTAGATGACTTTGGTTGGAAAGGTGATAGTTATGAATGGATCCTTCCAGCTCATCCTCTCTATGCACCTCTGCAGTTGGCTGCTTCATTGATTTAGTAGAACCCTGAGGAAGGCAAAGCACATTTAGACAGCCCAGATTCTGAGAGATGCAGATCCTGGCCTGCTGAAGTCATAGAGACCCAGAGGTTCCAGAACTCTTGGCCTAGGAAAAGGCAGCCACGGGCAAGAGAGTGCTGGGGTGCAGCAAGGTCCCTTTGGATACCAAGTTGAGGAAGAATAAGGAAGAGGGCTGGAGGAGACTCTTGAGAGTCCCATGGACTGCAAGAAGATCAAACCTATCCATTCTGAAGGAAATCAGCCCTAAGTGCTCACTGGAAGGACAGATTGTGAAGCTGAGGCTCCAATACTTTGGCCACCTCATGAGAAGAGAAGAATCCTTGGAAAATACCCTGATGTTGGGAAAGATTGAGGGCACTAGGAGAAGGGGACGACAGAGGACAAGATGGTTGGACAGTGTTCTCAAAGCTACGAACATGAGTTTGACTAAACTGCGGGAGGCAGTGGAAGACAGGAGTGCCTGGCGTGCTATGGTCCATGGGGTCACGAAGAGTCGGAAACGACTAAACAACAACAACAACAAGGAAGAGGGCAACCTTGCATAGTCCCAGGAAGCTGGAATCCTTGATCCCAGAACCCAGCAACTCTCAGCATGCCAGGCTGCTTTCCTCAAGCCTCACTTTCCAGAAGGCGGGGGCAGAACCTTCCTCCAGATCATGCAATGCGGTGTGGGTCTCTGGCACTAGGGCAGGCTGACCCCTAACCCTTTTGTTGGGAGCCAGTGTGGTGTAGTGGTTAAGAGCAGTACTCGTAATCTGGGGAACCGGGTTCGCTTCCCCGCTCCTCCACATGCAGCTGCTGGGTGACCATGGGCTAGTCACACTTCTCTGAAGTCTCTCAGCTCCACCCACCTCACAGGGTGTCTGTTATGGGGGAGGAAGGGAAAGGAGAATGTTAGCCGCTTTGAGACTCCTTCGGGTAGTGATAAAGCGGGATATCAAATCCAAACTCTTCTTCTTTTCTGACCAGGCAGCACCTCCTCTTCCCCTCCCTCCATGCACAGAAGCCATAGCTGCCAAGTTTTCCCTTTTCTCACGAGGAAGCCTATTCAGCATAAGGGAATTTCCCTTAAAAAAAGGGAGAACTTGGCAGCTATGACAGAAGCCGAGATCTGACTTCAATGCACCTGCCTCAGTGCCCCTGGGGGAGGTTAGTTCCCTTGGGAGAGAGTGCAGAGTATGCTCCTTAAGGGGGGGAACCCCGAGACCCTGCCAGCCCCCCCTTCCGAGTACAGTTCAGTGGAGGGGGGCCTCCCGGGGGGCGAGAGAAGCGTTTTCAAGGGGTTGTCCCTGTGCTGCTAGGCTGGGCGCTCCCTGTGTGCCTCAGGGTGTGTGGGGTTTTTTTTGGGGGGGGCTCCCTCCTCTTTTCCACGGGCCGGCCTGGGAAGCCGCCGAGCGCTGACAACGTCGCCAGGCGGCAGCAGGGTTGCTTTTTTCCTTAAGCAGCTGCAGCTGCTGGAGGAAGAGTCGGAAGCGGAAGCACTTCAACAAAACTTTATTGAGCGTCCGGTCTCCATAGAGACGGGAAGCCCTTCCCTGGGCCAGGTCGCAACAAAACTTTATTGTTCCCGGAAGTGGAAGTTGTTGCCGTTGACGGTTGCCGCCCTCCCCTCTCCGGTCTCCCCATCCTCCCCCCAACCCCCACCCCACAGCCAAACACGCACTCATACGCAGCGGGTCATGTCGGCACCTCAGGCGGAGCGGGGCCCCGAGGGCGCGGGCGGCAAGCGGAGGCCGCATGGGATGCTGAAGCTCTACTACGGGCTGCCGGACCCGTCTGGGGAGGCCTTGGCGGGACCGGCCAGGGGGGATATCGGGGGCCCCACCGACATCAACGGCCCCCACTTCGACCCGGAAGTCTTCCTCACCAAGGTGAGGGGGTGGCACGGACGGGCGCCTAGCAACACCCTGCCCACTGGCGAGGTCTCCATGGCAACCCTCCCTGGACTGGCTCCACCGTCCCGTCTCGAGCTGGCCCTTCCCCAAGACTCACTTGTTCCGGGAAATGTTGCCTTGCTTTCCCAAAATGCTGAACACCTTGAGCTGAGTGTCTCTGGGCATGAGCAGAGGGCCTTTTGCCTCGAAGGGTTAGCATGTTCACAGATCCAGTTTTCACTTTGCGCAAAAGATCTCAGGGTTCCTTATGGTGAAGGGAGCCGTCTGCTATTACTGAAGCATTGGATCTGAGAACAGAGTGCCTCTGGTAATCTGCAGAGTGCCGTCTCCAGACCTGGTGTTGTGTTGTGGTAAAGAGACTAAGCTATGAATCAGCAAGTCCATAAGAGAGGATAAGGAGAACATAAGGCCACTTGACTGCCGGAATAGTCCTATTCTCACAGTGGCCAACCAAAGGGAAGCCCCCAAGCAGGATCTGAGCTGATAGGCTTATCCTCCCCTGTTTTGGCTCTCACGTCCACCCTGAATTCACAGAGCCTCTGTCTCACCAACTGCAATACTGGGGAGTAAAAATAATTATAATCGCCTTTTTTTAAAAAAATGAATAACCCAAACAAGCATGCATAATGGTGGTGTGTTGCATTTCACTTGCAGCGGCTTAGTCACCTATTGACCTGCCTTATCCGGAAGTCAGACTCTTGCTCTGTTTAGCCCAGATCTTAGCCCTGCAGCCGGTGATCCTTTTGAACCTAAGGCCTTCTGTACACAAAGCAAGGGCTCAATGATTAAACTGGGGGGGGGGGGCAGAGGAGCATTGGCCAAGTTCAGTTTGCTGCTGACAACACCCACCTCTGTTGTGTGTGACAGCTGCGAAAAGAATGCCCCCTGGCCCAGCTGATGGACTGCGAGACGGACATGGTGAAGCAGATCCGATCCTTGGACAGTGACATGCAGACTCTAGTCTATGAAAATTACAACAAATTCATCTCGGCCACAGGTAACTGGAAGGCTTGGGGGTGGGGAAGGTCCTGGGAAAGATATATTTGTGGTTCACCTCCTTGTTCCAGTTTATTATTATTTAGATCAGGTGTGGGGAACCCGCAACCCACAGAACTTTTCCACTCAGCCCTCAGCTTCCTCCCCATCTCAGCCCCATCCTCTGTGCAGCCAATCAGCTTAAACAGACAGCTTCTGTTAGTGCCAATGGAAGAAAATCCTTTTGAAGCAGACTCTTCCTAACATTCTCACTTTCCATTCTTCAGACACAATCCGTAAGATGAAGAACGACTTCAAGAAGATGGAGGATGAGATGGACTGCTTGGCAGCAAACATGGCCGTCATCACAGAGTTCAGTGCGAGCATCAGCAGCACCTTGCAGGATCAACATGAGCAGATCACCAAACTGTCCGGTGCGATACCTCTTCTCTGATTGCTGCTAATGTGCGACAAGGGTGTCAGGAGCCTGTTGCAAAGATGGCTGGGGAAGGGGCACCAGTTCAGTGGCAGAACATCCACTTTGCATGTCGGAGGCTACCTGTTTAATCCCCGGCATCTCCAGGAGGAGCTTGTTGAGTGCTGGAAGGTGGGGTGGCACCAGTTGGGGTTTGGGGCTCCAAAGCAGCTTGCCTGCCCTGCTCTGACTTCCTCCCTCTCTCTTGACCCCAGGCGTTCACGCACTCCTACGCAAACTGCAGTTCCTGTTTGAGCTGCCAGCCCGCCTGACCAAATGTGTGGAGATGGAGGCCTACGGGCAGGCTGTGCGATACTACAGCAAGGCCCGCTCCATCCTCCACCAGTACCAACACATGCCTTCCTTCCGGGGCATCCAGGATGACTGCCAGAAGATCATGGCTGACCTCGCTCAGAAGCTGCGTGAGAAATTCAGGTAGGCAACAGAAGACATCAGGGGAACCGTTGCACTTGACTGTTTGGTACGAATGGGGCTGTGTTTGGGGAGTTCTTGGGGACTGAAGCAGTGGAGGCTATGAGCCAGAAGACTCGGCAAAGAAGGGTGGCTGCTCTGTGATTCTGCTGTACAAATTTAGATTAGCTTAACTGTCATGGTTTCCTTTCAAGGAATCCTGAGGTTGGAGAGGATTCCCCAGAGCCCTACAGTTCCCTGGGGGGAGAGAGTGGCTGCCAGAGTTGGAGTGCCTAATGAGAAGCTGGGGTTCAGGTACACCCCCCCCCCACTCAATGCAGCCCTGACGTGTGCTGGGCATACTGGCCCCACTCACTCTCTCTTAGCCTAACCTACCTTGTAGGATCGTGGTTAGCATTTATGAAATTTCCAGGGGAGAATCTTCCGTGTCACCCTGGACTCTTTGGAGGAAGGGTGGGATGAAAATGTCATATAAGAGGAGGAGCCAGTTTAAAATCTGCAGCTGAGCCCTCAGAGCCTGCCTTCCTGCTTCCTCAGGGATGGGGACTCTTGTGCCAAGGACTTAGCAGAGTGCGTGGAGCTGCTGCTGCAGCTGGGCGAGCCCGCCGAGGAGCTGTGCGACGAGTTCCTCTCTCATGCCTGCTGCCGCCTGGAAGCTGAGCTGCGAGCCCTGGAGGCGGAGCTGGGCGAGGGGCAACTGGCCACCCCAGCCACCGACATCCTGGAGTTCACCGACCGCGGCTGTAACAACTTCGTCAGCAACATGTGCCTGGTGATTGCCTCATACCAAGAGCTGTTTGTCAGCCGAGAGGGGGCCCGTGAAATTGCCGGCATGGCCCACGACAAGCTGGTGGCCTTTGTGGACGGCTTGATGGAGCACTACTTTGCCCTGGTGGAGAGGCGCATCCAGCTGGAGAGGGGCGTGGGCGACAATTCCCTGCTGGTGCGGGCCCTGGACCGCTTCCACCGCCGCTTGCAGGCTGTGGTGAAGCTCTTGCCCGCCTCGCGGTCAACGGCGGAGGGCACAGAAATCGTGGTGCGGGCGGCCAAGGAGCGCATCCGCCAGTACCTACAGGCCCTGCAGAGCTTCTACCTGGAATGCTTGACGGACGTGCGCCAGTCCTTGGCGGCCCCTCGGCTCATGGGGAAGGACAGCCCCAACCTGGCAGAGCTGCTGGGCACCATCTCAGCCTCCATCCTCAACCAGATCAAGTCTGTGCTCACCTACGTCCACCTCTTCACTGCCAAGGATATCACTTTCTCTAACAAGCCGTATTTCAAGGTAAGGAGAGAAAGAAAGAGATTTTGTTAGACTTTTCAGAGAGAAAGTTGCTTGCTGGATCCCGGAGGCTTGATACATCACAATAAATAAGAATGCATGGATGCACATATGTAGAATTACATAAGGTAACCCATGGCAACACAAATTGTATGAGAGCCAAACCTTCTGTAGGCTTCACGACAAGACCCTTCCACTACCACCAGAAACCCCATAAGAAACTCCTCCTTGGGTCCTGCTTTTGTGGGATGGACTTCTCTGCTTGTGGGAGAAGCACCCCAGAATATCTCCCTTCTGGGGGTTAAGGCAGACCTGGGTGTACCCAGCCTCTGTCTCTTTAGTTTACATTTCGGGATATGCAGCTGCCAGCCTGAAGCCTCTGCCTGCTCTGCGATGGGGCCCCATAGCTGCTAGTCTGCATGGATGCCTTCTCATTATGCCCCTCAGCCACTTGCATCTCTGAAAGATCCCTGCATTGCTGGGAGTTGGACTATTGACCCTTGGGGTCCCTTCCAACCCTACAATTCTATGAAATGTCTGAAATGAGGTAAGGGCTCCTTAACCCTTCTTCCCCAATGTGAACAGCTGTAGTGGCTTCCTGGTGGTTCAGCAGCTGGTGGCCCCGTTACTTGATCTGCCCCACATAGCTCCAGTCCTGCTATGTGATTTCGCTCTTAAGAAAAGCAAAGGCTCAAAGCTTTCTCACCACCTATGAACAATGGGCTTTGCCAGCATCCTCCACTTCAGCCATCCCTCCCGTTTGTCAGTGTCTTGGCTGACCCAGTGAGTGGTCGAGGGACCCGAGGAACGAACTCTGGCAGAGCCTCTGTCCCTGTTCTTGCCGGAGAAGGAAGGGTTAACGGTTGGGTGGCTGAGACTTTTTGCTGCGATGCCTCCCACATTCCCCTGTGCCTCTCCTTGCTTTTTCCTAGGGGGAATTCTGCAGCCAGGGTGTCCGCGAAGGCCTCATTGTCAGCTTCATCAAGTCCATCTGCCAGACAGCCCGGCAGTTCTGTGAGAGCACTGGCGACAAGGGGGGCTCCACGCCCCCCACCCTGCTGCTGCTCCTCTCCCGCCTCTGCCTGGACTACGAGACCTCCACCATCAGCTACATCCTCACATTGACAGATGAACAGTTTCTGGTGCAGGTGTGTCACACGTGGGAAGAGAGGATGCTGGGAGTCATTTCAGGCTTGGAAAACTTAAATGGCTATGTTGGGGGGGCAGAAGGGGACTGTTTCCTTTCCTCTGCTCAGAAGCAAGTTCATTGAGATCTGAATAAGACCTGAGCTGTGCTATTATTCCACACAACTATGGAATATACATAGGGCTTTGTTCTCTATATATACAAAATTTTAAAAAATCCTTCCAGTAGCACCTTAGAGACCAACCTAAGTTTGTTATTGGTATGAGCTTTCATGTGCTTTCACACTTCTTCAGATACCAAGTGTGAAGCACACTATCTGAAGAAGTGTCAAAAGCTCATACCAATAACAAACTTAGTTGGTCTTTAAGGTGCTACTGGAAGGAATTTTTTAAAATTTTGTTTCGACTACAGCCAACTACCAAACAAGTGGCGGGGGGTAGGGAGCAAACCATTACGCAAGCTCCGTAAACTTGTTTTTTTAAAAAATACAGTAAAATAATAAACCTATAATGAAATAGCAGAAGCCAGAACTGTACATACTGTCCCATTTGCATCATCTGTGTGTGTGTGTGTGTGTGTGACAAAGCTCACTGGTTTCCTCATTGCAGAATATGGGGATTGCAGTATATGTGACTCACGGAACTTTCTCAGCCAGGGGGCAGCCCCAAAAGAGAAATCCTTGCTCCAGGCTTTTGGAGGGGTCTTTTCCTGTTGAGCCTGTTGCTTGGTGTATGCAGGTGTGGGGGGGAGGTGGGGTCCTCCCCTGTATCACGGGTCCAGAGTCTCTTTCAAGGGAATTCATCCTATGCAGAGTAAATACTATTTATTAGAAATGCATTAGAATTGTTGTTTTGTCACTTTGGAAGAAGCTTGAAATGTAAGTATTGTGACCCCTGCATTCCACATGCGTTGGCTGAGAATGAAATGTGTAAACTCGGTTTATGGCACTGGTCCTCAGTGCCGCTTCTTTGATGACTGTGTCAATTAGCTTTCCAGTCACTCCTCAGTCTCTTGGTCACTGCATAGGGTGCACCTGCTGCTTCCCCACCACCCCAGGAAACCCCTACATTTCTTGCCTCCTATAAAACATACACTGTATGTCATTTCTCCAGATGCGGTTCAGAAAGATGTAAATCTCAAACCACTCAGAAATCAGCAAAGCCTATCCAAATATAGCCTGTTTAGTATTGATATGGTGTAGCAGTTAACAGCGCGAGCTTTGAGCCAGGAAGTCCCTGGTTCAAATCCTGCCTCTGCTGGGAGCCTGTTGGATGACACTGGGCAAGCCAGTCCCTCTCAGCCTTTCCCACCCTCCACCTCCAGTTTTGTTGTTAGTGGACTGGCCTGCCTTGTGACAGGCAGCCTCCTTACGTATCTAAAAGCCCCTTGAGTTTTCCAGAGCCCCACATCAAGCTGCCAAGTGCCACCCTTTTCATCCTCCTCCTGCTCTGCCTTGCCTCTGGACCAGGACCACTCTCCCGTCACTCCTGTCACTGGCTTGTGTGCTGAAGCCCGGGAAGCCGCCCAGAAGCTGCTGAACCACTACGTGAAGGTCCAAGGCCTGGTCATCTCTCAGATGCTGCGCAAAAGCGTCGAGACGCGGGATTGGATCACCACCATTGAACCACGCAATGTCCGTGCCGTCATGAAGCGTGTGGTGGAGGATGCCACCTCCATTGATGTTCAAGTGAGTGGGGCGGAGGGGAAAGGGGGAAAGGGGGGGGATTTCAGAAAACCACCCGGTTCCAGCTTCTTACCTTGCCTGTAAATGGAAAAGTCAGCTATGGGGTAAGAGAGGGCACCATATGAGGAAGAGGGGTTTGGAATGTGGGGGTTTGTTCCTTTTTATCTATTTGTTTATTTATAATGATACCATGAAAATATCAGTTTCCAATGTATCTATACGGAAAGCACATTGAAATTTCAAAACGGCTAATCGTCATTGAAAAATGTATTCTTAACAGGCTACATAGGTTTGGCAGAATAGAAAAGTTTTCAGCAAGCGTTGGCACAGAAGGCGCCTGCTGAATCTCTAGTGGCGGAGTGTTCCACAGGACTGAGCCAACGACACCGAAGGCTCTTTTTTTTGTTGATGTCAAATGAGCCTCAAGTTGGGGAACGACCCGCAACGCTCCTGCGGGCGTTCTCGGTGATCGAGCTGAGATAGAAGAGCTTTGTCGGTTCTTTCTTTAGAAGGTACAATCCTAGACCCAGATGGGCAGAAGCAGGCTGTAGTCACTCAGTGGTGCCCCTGACTCTTCCTTTATTTCCCATGGGCTCACAACAGAAAAATGAACTATAATGCCATTATGTTTCTCTCTGAGAAAAGTGCCCAGCTGGAAACATGTTTTGTAATGGGCATATTTTATGCAGGAAACAGAACTTGCTGTGGTTTGGCCTTCATCTCCCCCAGCCTTCCGCCCCCAGCTGTCAGGGTGAACCTGTGCAGAGGGTCCCTCTCCATTCGAGTAACTGCCTCACACGTTAATCTCCCCCCGCAGGTTGGACTTCTCTATGAGGAAGGTGTGCGCAAAGCCCAGAGCAGTGACTCCAGCAAAAGGACCTTCTCCGTCTACAGCAGCTCCCGGCAGCAGAGCCGCTACGCGCCGAGTTACACGCCCAGGTGAGCTGGGGAGTTTACATCATCCCTAAGTCATAAAGGAGCAGGCAGGGCACTGTGTGTATCTAATGCAACCTTCCAAATAGGCCCCAAAGATTTTCTGGTTTGCAAGAATTGATCTAGCAGCTTCCCAGCTTGGGCTGCAGTCCTAATACCTGTTGATGACATGGCCCAGCCAGCGCTGCAGCCCCATCCCTGCTGCTTGCACTGGCCAGGATGGAAGCAGGGTGGGATGCAGGAAAGAATGGCCTTCCTCCCTTGCCTGTGCCAAGGCTGGTGCCACGAAGAGGCCCAGATCAGGCTCACAGCTGCCCCCTGATGGCAGTAGGGATGGCTCAGGATCCAGCAGACTCAGATTCACCCCACCTGCAGAAGGGTTCCTGCTGGCTCCTGCCCGCTGTTTGGGTGGGTACGTTGGTGTGCTGCTCACCTTCTGATAGCAGAGCTCTCTCCCCATAGCAGAGGCTGGTGGAACTCTGCAGGCCTGGGCAGAGGGAAAGAGATGTCCATCCAAACCCCTCTCCAGCAAGGCAGCTCAGGGGCTGGAGGATAGTGTGCTAGTCTCCTGGGCACGGCCCTTAGCCCCACAAGCAGTCAGCCACTCTGTGTGAGCCTCATCTCATCTCTTCTCTCCCCAAGCGCTCCCATGGATACCAACCTGCTGAGCAATATCCAGAAGCTTTTCTCAGAGCGCATCGACATCTTCAGCCCTGCGGAGTTCAACAAGGTGAGGAGCCTGCAGTGGCGTGCTCTGTTGCGCTTCCTCCAGCCGAAGCACGTGGGGTTGATGGCTTCTCCACAGCGGTTCCTGGATCTGGCTTTTGGGGAGATGCACATGCACCCCACAGGGAGAGAGGAACCATTGCCCTTGCCAACAGATGATGGGAGTAATCTCTAGAAAGGGTAGCAGGTTCCTTTTCTTTGGTTATTGCTGTATATCTATATCTAGATGATATCTCTAGATGATATATTTATATCTATATCTATCTTTCACTAAGGTTGCAGTTGCAGCCTGAACCTCATTTGATTACACCACTCAGATCAGGAGATAACCGTAATTTTCGCAATATGTAGGGGAGGTGTCCGTTTGGGTTCTCTTTCTCAGTGTTAAAGTCTAATAGTTCATGGAGCTCCAATCAGCTTCTCCCCTCCCAAAATGCCTTATTCTCAGTGGAGCCCAGAATTGGAGCTTGTGGTCATCTTGGCACCTTTGCTGAATGAATCTCCCGCCCTCTTTCAGTTTCTGAGCAGCGTTTGGCTGCTACCAGGAAAAGAGGTGAATCAAGCCTTTATTAAGAAGCTTGTGATGAACATCCATGATGAGGGCTCTTAGTAAGACCTGTCCAGGATGTATGGTTAAGCTTGGCTGGTAAGAGCAGCCACATAAGTGCTTTTACTCTTGAGTCTTAGGCGTTCCCCTCTCTATTAGTTTTTTTTCTGTTTGTAATCATCAAAATTGACACAGCAATGTGTGATTGGGGTAGGAGGGTGAAGCCACAGGCAACGACATTTGCCTGTTTTGTTGGCACTCCTAGGCCAGGTAGGTTGCAGAACATCACCAATAAAGCAAGTGCAATAAAGCAAGGGCAGGAGGAAGGGAGGCAGCTATCAACTTAACCAAAGGCCTGGCTGAAGAGAGGCAGACTGAGCAGTTGTCCAAAAGCATACAATGATTTCTGTGAGCACCTCTGGGGGGAAAGCAGAGGGAAAACATCCGGGGCGGGGGCAGATTTTTGGATCTTCACTCTGCTGTCCATTTTAAAAATCCTCTTCATCCTCTTCTTCCACTCAGGTCTCTGTGCTTACCGGCATCATCAAGATCAGCCTGAAGACGTTCTTGGAGTGTGTCCGCCTGCGAACTTTTGGCCGCTTTGGCCTGCAGCAGATCCAGGTGGACTGTTACTACCTGCAACTCTATCTGTGGCGCTTTGTCTCTGATGAGAACCTGGTGCACTTCTTGCTGGATGAGATTGTGGGCAGCACAGCCCACCGCTGCCTTGACCCTGTGCCCATGGAGCAGAGTGTCATTGAGGTCATCTGTGAGCGCGGCTAGGGGGCTGGACCGAGGGGAGGGCAACTATGTTTCTGCACTCTTGTTCCCTGGCAGGTAGGGGGAGAAGGGGAATGTCTGGCAGGTGAGACCTCAAAATATGTCATTGTAGTTGTGATAAATAAAGAATAACTTAAACCGTATTCACTGGTGAAGCCTATTTTGTTTCCGCAGCAGCCAGGAAACTAGCTCTGGATAAAATAAAACCGTGTCAGTTGCTCCTTTTTGCATGATTTTATGAGAGCATGAGAAAAGTCCTGCAGCAGCAGCTGGGACAGGCCAAAGGCTCATCCAGTCCAGCATCCTCTGTCTCTGGCCAACCAGATTTGTTCATTTATTCATTGTTATTCCATTTGAGCTCAAGGTGGCATACATGGATCTCTCCCTTCCTCTGGAAGTGTATACTGGATTTCGACCAAACCAACCCACCTAGAACAAAATATACATCAGAAGACTTAGTTTGGTCAGAATCAGGTATACACTTCCAGGTAAAGGTAAAGGAAAAGGTACCCCTGACGGTTAGGTCCAGTCGCTGACAACTCTTGGGTTGCAGTGCTCATCTTGCTCTATAGGCCGAGGGAGCCTGATCAGCAAGCCCTAGGCTCTGGTTTAGACCACAGTGCCACCTGTGTCCCAAACACTTCCAGAGTTAATGCTAAATACATTATATCTGGTAAATGAGCCACCATAGCTGCTAGAGGGCCGTGAAAATTTGCGTCCCAGGCTTTTTAGACTCATCTACCCATGTACTAACTGAAACCCAAGGGGCACATGGGTTGTCAGATGTGAAATATATTGGCAATATTTTCGGTTCTCCTACACCACTGCTTCTCCAAACTGCTGAACTCAGTCCTGGGCTGAGTTCAGGGATTTCATACAGAGGACTACAGTCCTACATTACATGCATGTGACATGCACAAGCTGAAAGGGACATGCAACACTGAAAGCTTAGCCCCTTCCTTTCCCCCCTTCTTGAAACTTGCTGCTCTCCCTGACCACCCTGCCTTGCAAATGCAACTGTGAATAATTTTTTTAAACCACCCCTTCTTAAAAAGTTGGTAGGGAAACAGGCTGCTGAGTGAAATTCCTTTCGGGGGGCGTATGTGGCACAGGAAGCTGAGAGTTCACTACTTTGGCCTTAAATAAAAAAATGGCAAAACTGCAGCTGGAAATGGTCTGGAGACAACATTCCCGCAGGGCGACAAGGTACCTTGCCTGAAATTTTCACTTTCACCCAATGATACAAAGTGCAGGAAGCCTATTCTTGGGTGGACTTGGTTTTAGCTATCTTTTAAGGATCTGTGCACCTAGGAAACGTTGCGCATGAGCTGGCATGGCGGAGGACGGGGTGGGGGGTGGGGATGGGGAAACAGTAATATCTGCTGAAGGGCCCTCAGGGAATTCCCCCAGTATTTCCCTATTATGCATCTTTCCAAATCGCATTTGAGTCAACACAGGCTGTTGACGTGGCTGTTGACGTGGGGCCCAGAAAGGGAACTGCGCGGATGGTGGTTATATGGGGCAAGGACTGTGCCAACCCATAAGCAGCAGAGAGAGAGAGAGAGAGAGAGAGAGAGAGAGAGAGAGAGAGAGTCTCATTTTGCAGCAGCTTCAACACAATGCTGAGGTTTCACCAAAGTCGCCCACTTTGGAGGGCTCCAAAAGGTGAGTGACAGAAGATAAAGTGGGGTTTGAGTCCCTCAATATGATCGGTCCTCTTTCTAGAAATCAATAATTCTCCCCTGCCAGGTGAGTCATCAAATTTCAGGTTAGTGAAGAGCTTTAAGATGGGGTAGGCCCATTACTCCGTGGCATATGTGGGATGCAAATGTTTTTTCACACTGGTCCTGAAAGACCTACATTGTCTCCCGGTACATTTCCGAGCACAATTTGAAGTGTTGATGCTGACCTTTAAAGCCCTAAACGGCCTTGACTCTGTATACCTGAAGGAGCGTCTCCACCCCCATTGTTCAGCCCGGACACCGAGGTCCAGTGCCGAAGGTCTTTTGTTGGCCGCCTGGCAAGAAGTGAAGTTACAGGGAGCCAGGCAGAGGGCCTTCTCGGTAGTGGCACCTGCCCTGTGGAATGCACTCCCATCAGATGTCAAACAGATAAACAACTATCTGATTTTTATAAGCCATATGAAGGCAGCCCTGTATAAGGACTATTTTTTAAGGTTTATTTATTTTTTTATAGGTTTATTTATTTAATATATTTTTATATATGATGGAAGCCACCTGGGGTGGCTGAGGAAACCCAGTCAGATGGGTGGGGTACAATTATTATTATTATTATTATTATTATTATTATTATTATTATTTATTATTATTATTCACAAGGCCAACAGCTTGAACTGCAGACATCCACAGATAGCCACGACTTCTCTCTAATGTGTGGAAGGAGGGAACCTTTATTGCAGATTTCTGCACAACAAGAGGGTGTTAAAAGGTGGTTAAAATATGATCCGTCCTTTTGCTGGTCAGTCCGCAACTCTATTGCTAAATCCCGTGCTTTGCATGCCCAAGATTCTTCAGTTTGGGATATTGTGTAGTCAGTTTGGTCCAGTGATTGTTGGGATAGTGTCTGTGAGTCCAGGGTTCAAATCCCCACTCAGCCATGGAGCTCATTTGGTGATCTTGGGCCACTTGGGGGTGTTGTAAGGAAGAAATGAGAAAGGGGAGAATCATGATTGCTGCCTTGAACTCCTTAAGAGGAAAGGCAGAAAATACCTGAAAAGAAATGATAAAATCCTCACATTTCCCGTTAAAAGGTTCTTGGACAAGCAATGCTGGGAGATGCTTCAGCACAGGAACACCCTGAAGAGCTCTTGTTGCTGCCCATCAAATGAGACAATATTGAACCACTTTGTGTGTTTGTGGCAGAGGTGGCATTTAAACCTGGGACTATCAGCAGCCAAATTATGCCATCTCTCTGATCGATCAACTGTCAAAGCTTCTTCCTGCCCCATTAAACTTTAGGAAACAAAATTTTTAAAAATCCTTCCAGTGCACTAAGTTTGTCATTGGTATGAGCTTTCGTGTGCATGCACACCTCTTCAGATAAAGAAACTTTAGGAAAGTTAGTTTTACAGGACAAGCTGTGCTAGGAAAATGAAAAGGGAACTAACAAATGTCCCCTTTCTTCTCTCTTATTTGCCAGCTCCTTTTAGTAGGATCATCTTCTTGCTGGTTTTGGGTTACACTGTTGACAGCCAGCCCCGCTGCTACCATACCAAAGTGAATTCTCTGCTGGTGGCCAATTGCCAAGCTCAAAGGCACAAGGAAGTCCCTGAAACGGACCGCTCCCTTCAGGTCCTCTTGCTGAACTTCAACTTCTTATCCAACATCTTGGATTCCTCCTTCTCCCAAATGACATCCCTGAGGATGCTCTCTCTTGGGAAGCAACTGGGAGGATCCCTCTATGTCGGAGAAAGGGCCTTTCGGAATGTGCCCAGCGTCACGATCCTAGATCTTGGTGGCAACAAGAACTTGACCTTGCACCCAGCTGCTTTCCGTGGCCTTTCCCAGCTCGAGGTGTTGCTCTTGGATTTCAATGGTTTTGATGAAGAAGTACTGGAAAGAGGCTATTTCCAGGATTTGGTATCGCTGAAGAGGCTGGATCTTTCCGGAAACCGCATCCGTAGGCTGAGGCCTGACCCGACTTTCCAGGGCCTGAGGAAGCTGAGCGTCCTTCAGCTGAAGCTCAACCAAATCGGGGAGATCTGTGGGGAAGACCTACAGCACCTCGGGGGGCACTATTTGGCCTTACTTGACCTCTCGTCCAACCGACTGCTTAATCCCAATGCCTGCACCAACCCTTTCTTCAGCATTGTGCTGGGAACTCTGGACGTCTCTTTGAACTCATGGAACGCGGTGGAAGCTCAGAAGTTCTTCACACGACTAAATGGCACTCGAATCCGTAACCTCAAGATGCAGCACTCAGCCGCCCTCGGCAGCGGGTTTGGTTTCCATAACCTCAAGGGCATCTCGGCTACCACCTTTATTGGCCTCCGTGGCAGCGGAGTTTACTCCTTCGACCTGTCCAATGGCTTCCTCAGGGAATTGGGCCCAACTGTCTTCTCGGGGCTCCCAGACCTCAACATCCTGCTGTTGAGATCCAACCAGATTACTGAGATCCAGGATGGGGCCTTCTCTGGGCTGAGCCAATTACGTATTCTCGACCTGTCCCACAATCTGCTTGGAGAGTTGTACACAGAAGCCCTGCGACCCCTGAGGTCATCCCCACTCCAGCACCTCATCCTGAAGTCCAACCACCTTGGGATTGTTCAACACGATGCTCTGGTGGGGCTGAACTCCTTGCAAACCCTTGACCTCCGGGACAATGCTCTCGTGAGGGTCCCGGCGGGGAAACTCCCATCCCTTCTGCGCCTGATGCTGGGGCAAAACAGGATTGGGGATGCCTGGGGTCTCGAACGTCTTAGCAGCAACCTGACCCACCTTGACTTCTCCTCCAACCGCCTGAGTGACTTAGGGAGTCTCTGGGGTCAACTAGGCAAAACCCCCACCTTGCGTTTCCTGAATCTCTCAGGCAATCAGCTGGCAAAGTGCTTCAGGGCTGAGAGAGGCCCCAGGCAGCTCAGAGAACTAGATATTTCCCATAATGACCTGGGAAACATTTGGAAAACAGAAAACTGTGTGCACATCTTCCAGCATTTGGAGAAGCTTAGAGTCCTCAATCTCAGCTCCAATGGGCTTCGGGCCCTGCCTGAGGGACTTTTCCAGGGTCTGTTGTCTCTCCAGACTCTGAATCTCTCTGCCAACCTCCTGCCCATGATTCCTGAGGAGGCATTCCTCAGCTTGAAATCCTTGCGCAGCCTCAGCCTCCATGGGAACCCCATAGTGACCCTCTCCCACTCTACATTTGAGCCGCTGATGCAGCTGCAGTCATTGGACCTGAGCGAGTTGTCCTTGCTGTGCGACTGTGGGCTTTCTGACTTCCAGAGTCTGATGCAGGACAAAGACTCGAGGCTGAGTGGAGCTGTGGCCAATCTCCTGTGCATTCAGACCAGCCCTGATTTCCTGCATCTCTCCTTGTCCTGGTTCCTCCAGAGCAAGTGTGCACAATAACATGTTACGACCCAATATGGGGATTGGGATGGAGAACAAAACCTTATCCCACAGGATCCGGGATGCCATCAAGCTGCACAGCAGTGCCAAAATCTGTGTTCCAGTTATCAAAATAATAATAATAATAATAATAATAATAATAATAATAATAATAATAATAATAACAACAAATGCCTCATTGTTGTCCTTTTCGCATGCGTGGGAACATCCATTCGGTAGGCCCATAATCTCCGTGTATTCAAGTAGCAAAGCCCAATTTGCTGACGTTTCGTAACTCACACCCCCAAGCTGGCTTTTTTTATTTTTTGTTTCCGGCATGTGTAAGCAAAACAAGCCAAACACACACACACACAGAGGCAAATGCTGTGTGATTGCAGACCCTCCAAATGTCCCGATTTTCCAGGGACAGTCCTGGAAGTGAGTCTACCCTCCTACTCCCTGCTGTCAAAACTGCCCATTCCAATTCCCTATCCCTTTGGTTCCTAAGCCCTAAACGACTTAGGTCCAAAGTATGTGAGAGACATCCTTTCCTAGAGATCCTACCTATCAGTTCTTGGTAGTTCCTCCACCCTCAGCAGTTTTGGGGTGTGGGTGTGTGATGATTAAAATGCATTTTGTATCCTTAAACATGGTTTTGGTAGCTGATAACCCTAAGAAGCAGAAGCTCTAGAGCCAACTTGTGGATTTGGCAACCTAGCAAGTTAAGTAATCTACTATTTATTTATTTATTTATTTTATTTACCTATTAAATTTATATAACGCCCTTCATCTGAGGATCACAGGGTGGCTTACAGTATAATAACACAAAAATACGTAACATAGTAAGGTTTGAGCAATGTTTTTTGTTTTGTTTTTTTAAAAAAGAGGTGTATGTATACATTTAGTGAAATAAATAACATTTGTTAGAGATGTTTATGCTTATGATGCATTCAAACATAACGCTTTTAAAACATCTCTCCTTTCATTATCAGTAAAACTGCGTCCTTATTCCAGTTAGATTGATCATTAGCTTTGCCGAGTAATTCAGCCTTGAAATCAATCCAAGGTTTGCGAGTGATGGGGTTTTGCTTACAGAGGACGAAGAAGCAAAGAAACAAGGTTGGCCCTAACTTTGAACGTACGCAAACGGAAGTTCCCGCGCATGTGAAAAGGACAAATATTGAGACCATCATGGATTATTTGGGCAAAGGGGAAATGCCCACTTTCGCAGCCCAGCACTGTTTCCCACATCCTGTGGGGTGGAATTTCCTTTGCCATGTGTCTATAAGGCAGTTCTGTTTCAGTGCCAACACCAAGAAGGCAATTTGGGGCAGAAAAGACCAAGTGGGAGAAGCCAACTGGGGAAAATATTACAATGTGAAGAAAGGATTATAATTCAGAAAAGACTTAAACAGCAGAATTCTGAAGAGTCAAGACATATCTGCAGGCCTCACTTTCCCCCTATCTTTGCTTGTTACAGAACCCTTACTCAGGTTCCTTGGTGTGTGTGCTCTTGAGAGTGTATGAATTTAGGAAAATTCCTTCAGTAGCACCTTAAAGACCAACTAAGTTTTTATTTTGGTATGAGCTTTCGTGTGCATGCACACTTCTTCAGATACACGCTGAAGATGCATGCACACGAAAGCTCATACCAAAATAAAAACTTAGTTGGTCCTTAAGGTGCTACTGAAGGAATTTTTTTATTTTGCTTCGACTCAGACCAACACGGCTACCTACCTGTAACTATGAATTTAGGGTTTGTGTGATGCTAGGTAGGGTAATAGCTTCATTCCAGCTTCTCTCTCCCTTTTTCCCAGAGTCAGTCTCCACAAGGGAGAAAGCACCTCACTGTTTAAATACTTTGCTAGGTAATAAAGTCTTGAACTTTCATTTTTGGTCTGGATTTTCCCTCCATACATTCCCTTGCAAAGGAAGACTCTCTCCCCCCCCCACCCAGGTTGAGGTTTAGTTGTTCATCTTTGTCTCCTTCCATTCCCTTTGCAAAGCAAAGCAAAGGTTCTTGCGTGTCTCAGGCCTGAACAACTTGACACACACAGCACCCTCTCACAAACTCACTGTACTGAGAATAATGGACACATGGTCTATGTGGGTCTTCCATAAAGAACTCCTAATATTTCTCCTTGCAGTTGGTTTGAATGGAGATTGCTTTGCGATGGCACACTGCTTTCGGCTTGATTGCAGAAGCTTGGTACTCACGGATACGGTCTATATCCCTATCCGAAAAACCGACTTGCCAAATCTGAGCAGCCAAAGGGAAAACAAACCCACACCTTTTCTATAACACATGGTATTCGCACACCATTTGTATGGCAATGCGCATCAAATGGGGGAGGGGCGGCCCCTTCAATTATTATTAATTTTTGGGAGGGGGGGCGAAGGGACCTCTGCTACAAGGAGTTGGTGCCTATGAGGCCAGTGAAGGAGATACAGTAATACGATGGTTATGCTGCAGCGCCCCCAGGTGTACTAACAGCCACATCACATCACATCATTGTGGATGAGCTGGTTTTGCAGAAAGCAGGTGCCGCTGAGATACGAGACTCCAAGCAGCGCCTTTAATTAAAAGGCCACTTGCAGTAGAAGAGCCGAGTCATGCATGCTGCCTCTCGTAAAAAGATGGGATATAAATAAATAAAATTCCTGTGGCTTAACGGAGACTTGAAGGCAGCATATTTATTCATTTTAGAAACAATAGGCGAGCCTCCAGATTTAAAAGCCATCTCGACGCGTCCTGGTATTTCTTTCCGTTTTGGTCCGTGCCCCCACCCCCAGTTCTTCATTTCTCCAGTGCATTAGAGCAGCAGGCGTTTTGCACTCTGCGTATGCTCAGGCACTCTCTCCCTTCTCATTAGCACATTTTTCCACCACCAAGGGAACCCAGGACGGCGAAAGCGGAGGCCTGGGACACCACCGTCTCCCCCCCCCCAAAAAAAACAACCTCCTTTTGTCCTCTCCCTTTTTCACCACGATTTCATTCCTTCCCTCGGGCGCCTGGATGGCACGAACAGGGCTGGACGGGACGGGATGAGCAGCGATGCGGGCCCGCCTCCTGTCGCCTGATAGGCTCCTCGCCCTCCTCCCCCGGGGCGCGATTGGCTGCTCCGAGATAGGGACAGGATGGGCAGAGGGTGGCGCCGCTGATGCCGGGCTGATGCGGGCGGGCAGGTGGCTGGGACAGGTGAGCGCATCCCGCATCCAGGCGCCGCCGCCGCCAGGTAAGCCTTCCTCCGGCGTGTCCCCACCCCCATGCCAGAGGATGCCGCCGCTGTTGCTGGCTGGATCTGGAGGGCCAGTGGGTGGGGCAGACATGCGTGGGTCCCTCTCGGGGTGCACCCAAGCCAGGCAGGGGATGGTGGTCCCTTGCCCCCGCGGGGGAGGGTGGCTTTAGGGACCTTCCCGAAAGGCCCGGCCCAACCTGAGATTGGCATCCTCGCCATAGCCGTCAGGTTTTCCCTTTTCTCGCGAGGAAGCCTATTCAGCATAAGGGAATTTCCCTTAAAAAAAGGGAGAACTTGACAGCTATGATGATCCTCGCCAGCAGCGCTTCCGCTGGGCTAGGAAAGCCCCCCCGTCTGGAAGTGCAGCGCCGTCGGTGGATGTGGAACTTAGGCGCAGCAAGCACCGGCGGAGGATGAGGCTGCGAGGCAGGTGCCTTCCTTCCTATCTAAAGACGCCTTTTCTCCAGAAACATGAGGACTGGGACCTTGCTCCTTAGGGGAAGGGTGGCTGTAGCTCAAATGGGAGGGCGCATGTTTTGCACGCAGAAGGTTCCCCCACCCTACCCCGGCCAGGTTCAATCTCTCTGTCTCTCTCTTTCACACACATTTCTCTAGGTAATGTTGAGGGTGGCTGCTGCTGGGCAGGCAAGATGGGGACTGATCCAGTATGGCAGCTTCCTATAAGGGTTGGATCCTGCACCCAGACCTGCTGCGAGGCATCTGACATCTCCCTCTTTTGAAATGTATTGAGGTCAGGAGCAGAACTGTCCTCCTCAGAAGCGCCACAAATTCTGACTCCCAAAGTACCTTGAGATTACCCAACATTACCTCATAATGTTGTTGGCCTCAGTCTGTTTCAGCAGGAGACAATGGAAGTGTGTGCCTTTTTGGGGGTGTGTGTGGGTGAAGTCAAGCTGTTGTTGGAAGGTTATGGTGCCTGCTGTGGCTGTATTTGGGGTGCAGACACTTTGGAGGTGATGCAAATGGCGTGGATTTCAAGCATGCACCTTGTCAGGTGGTTTAATAGTTCTTCTTGAAGATACATGCAAAAGCTTCAAAGGTTGGCAGTTCTCTCGCTTATGAGGACAAATCTGCCACAGGCTGTTGGATTTTGAGCTTCTTTGTTGGAGGGTTGCTTTCTCTGCTGGAGACAGGGAACTGGGCTGAGAATTTGAGACAGAGGCAACAAGGCAGTTAGCATGTTCTTAATGCTAAATTACAAAACTGACAGGACTCTAAAGGAAAGGAGGAGAAAAGCTGATTCCTTTTGGAAGCAGTAAGTAAACCAACAATTTCACAGGTTTGAGGCTTCAGTTGAGAACCAGTTGTTGTAAGGCAGTTATTTATAGGCATCCCAACTAAGCTTGGAAATTGTAATTCGTGAAGGGTGCTGGGAATTGTAGCTATGTGAGGAGCAAACTACATTTCCCAGGATCCTTGGGCAGG
This sequence comes from Zootoca vivipara, assembly GCF_963506605.1. NCBI lineage: Eukaryota > Metazoa > Chordata > Lepidosauria > Squamata > Lacertidae > Zootoca > Zootoca vivipara. The sequence goes on along the minus strand of NC_083292.1, from coordinate 28,060,161 downwards.
GATGCTTTAAATGTGTGGTGTGTTGGCAAACCTAGACCATGAAGGCCTAAATCCCTACTTGGCCATGAAACTCTCTTGGGCCAGTCACACTGTCTCACTCTCCCCTCACAGGGCTGCTGTGAAGACAAAAATACGTCACAGTGGACTCCTAGGCGGAAAGGTGAGGAATAGAATGGGTGTATGCTGGGGCTCACATTTCCCTTGTCCTAACAATGTCCAGATGTGTCTGGAGGGCTTAGTGGTGAGAGAGCAAGCACTCCCAATATGCTCAGAGGCACTCGATTGTAACTTTGAGAAGTGTGCTTTGGTACCAGAAATGGGTGCCGAGGCTCAAACGTGCCAAGCGCCAACTCCAATTTTGTGCAGCAGCAGGAGACTAAGTGAGGGAGTTTGACCCACTCTTGGGCTCATGACCCCAAGAGGTGGGGTAGGGGGTACACTTTGCACCTGCTGTTTGAAATAGGTAAAGGTAAAGGGGCCCCTGACCATCAGGTCCCGTCATGTCCGACTCTGAGGTTGCGGCGCTCATCTCGCTCTATAGGCCGAGGGAGCCGGCGTTTGTCCGCAGACAGCTTCTGGGTCATGTGGCCAGCAAGACAAAGCTGCTTCTGGCGAGCCAGAGCAGCGCACAGAAACACCATTTACCTTCCCGCCGGAGCGGTCCCTATTTATCTACTTGCACTTTGATGTGCTTTTGAACTGCTAGGTGGGCAGGAGCTGGGACCAAGCAACGAGAGCTCGCCCCGTTGCAGGGATTCGAACCGCCGATCTTCTGATCAGCAAGCCCTAGACTCTGTGGTTTAACCCACAGCGCCACCTGGGTCCCTCGCTGTTTGAAATAATTGCACCCAAATATTTATCCTGAGTTGCAGATTTTCTGGGAAAGGGGAGGTGGACTTGCCAAGCACTTGTTTTGGATACAAAACATCCTTCCCTGTTATGATGGTTGACTGGGAAAGAGTCTAGAGAGATGCTGCCAACCAGTGGAGGCAATACTGAACTCGATGGGACAACGGCCTGACTCTGCCAAAGGCAGCATCCTGTGTTCCTATGAGAGGCATTTCACAGGTGCTCATGAACTAGTAGCACTTTATATCGACTGGAGGCCTGTTCCAAAGGGTTCAAAATGCTGTGCATACCTTACAACAGCCCTGCGAGGTAGACTAGTGGCAGATGTCTAACAGGGCAGACATGGCAGTCCGACAAGCCTGCCCTTGCTCTGGAATCCCAGCCTCCAGCTGGCCGGCTTTTGTTGGCTGTGCCCTCCTGGTGATTAATGTCTAAAAAAAGAAGGGGACCTGGGCGGAATTACTCCACGGCCAGGCGGCCTTGCATGTAAGGCACAGTCAGTTAGAAAGAATGTGGCTTCGGTTAACAGGCGATCAAAATCTGCTCGACCATCGAACCGCACATGGGGGGAGACTCGGAGGCTTGTCTCAAGGGGCTCCGTTTGGTCTTCATGGATTCTTTCTCTAGGTCTGTGTGTGGTTGCTGAAGACCAGGGCAACTTGCAAGAGGAGGTTTCTGGCCCGGGACCTGCTCAAGAGGACAATGGATCGACTGAAGGTCCCCCGCACCAGAGAGCTGGAATTTGGAGGCGTCCTAGGTGAGGGGGGAAGGCTGAGAGCAGGGTGTGTGTGTGCGCAGGCAGAAGGATACTGTTATAGATTGGGTGCAGGGGCTAAACCTTAGGAATAATAATAATAATAATAATAATAATAATAATAATAATAATAATTTATTATTTATACCCCGCCCATCTGGCTGGGTTTCCCCAGCCACTCTGGGCAGCTTCCAACCGAATATTAAAAACAGTACAGCATCAAATATTAAAAACTTCCCTAAACAGGGCTGCCTTCAGTTGTCTTCTAAAAGTAAAATAGTTGCTTATTTCCTTGACATCTGCTGGGAGGGCGTTCCACCTGGCAGGTGCCACTACCAGGAAGGCCCTCTGCCTGGTTCCCTGTAACCTCACTTCTCACAATGAGGGAACCGCCAGAAGGCCCTTGGCGCTGGATCTCAGTGTCTGGGCTGAATAAACCGTAGGATTTTTTTTATTTGGGGATGCGAAGGGAGAAATACAGGCTGCAGAGGAATTCCTGAGCTATCCTATGCCAAACACCTGACCAAGCTTAGGGCCATTAAGAAACAATACAGGATCATTGAGGGCCATTGTCAATGCAAGAGAAATGTCCTTCTCCCCACCCACCCTTGCCCTGAGGTGTGAACAGAGACTGGGGGTTTGGAAGGTTGCCAGGATAACTCGGTGTTGTATGACAAGAAAAGGTAATTTTTAGCCAGGTGCGTTGGGAAGAAGAAGGGGAGAAAAGAAAGACTGGGATCCATCTTGGGCAGGCTGGCTGAAGGCTAGCTGGGAGAGATGCCAGGGCTGCACTGCTGTGGGGGACAAGCCCCTCTTGAGGTGACCATGCTTTGACTCCCTCCCTGCAGACTGAAGGTGTAAATAGGTGAATAAATCATATTTCTTAAAGCTACGACAGTCTCCAAAGGGACCCTGGGTGAGTTCTTGGAACCCCATGGACTCTGGCTACCGCTCGACAGAGAGGAGGGGGAGGCACTCAACTTTTGTAACAAGACCTTTATCTCATCCCTCCCCAAGCTCCTCCTGTTTTTAAGAAGCAGGTCATGCCACCTCCCCCTCTAAATCGGAATAGCACCCCCCCCACTTAAGAGCCTTTGCATATGCCAAGGCTAACTTGCCTTCTTTCTGTAGTTTCAGTTTTGTAAGTGCAAAAGGTGACCAAGAGCCAGGGATCGCTGAGAAACCCCCGAGTTCCGAAATCTTCTGCCGTAGATTGTGATCTATAAGGACACAAGAGGAGCCATCCAGATGCCCCTAAGGGAATCACAAAGCCCTTTACTGCCTCTGACCGTGAGGGCAAAGCAGAGCTCCCTAGTAGTAGCATTGGCAGCCCCCTCCATTAATTTCTCTAGTCCCCTTTTAAAGCCACACAAATGCATCCAGCGAGGGAGAGTTCCATAGTTTCACCATGTCGTGGTGTATAAGGAGGATTCCCTGGGCTCTTTTCTCCATTTCTGGAAGAGAGGGAGGAGGTCTAGCGATTAGGGAGGGTAACCAGCCGACTCCAGCCGAGCTGTGTGCCCTTAAGAGCAGCTTGGTGGGCTGAAATTGGCAGCTGATTTCACATCATGAAAGCAAACCTGGTGACTCCTTGCTAATAATGTCTGCACATCAAGCTGCTCTGAAAGAGGCAGGAGGGGGCAGCGCTGATCAAAAGGTGGGTGGTTTTTGTGGGGTGGGGGGAGGAGTTGGAAGCTAGGACCTCCCTCCGCCCATTTTGTCATTGTGATTAGGAGAGGAAGGATGCAGCAGGCGGAATTTTTGGGTCCCATTCTTGGATGATGGAGGATGCAGAAACCGCCCTGGGTTCCCCCAAAGCCTACTGGGAATTGTAGTTTTGCAGGCTGCTGAAAATTGTCTCTTAGGTTGACTAGGAGAACTACAGGTCTGTTATTAAACCATTTAAATCGAAGGTGTAGCTGTGTTTTAAAGGGAGGTGCCTAGGTCTTTCCACCTGTCCCCAAGCGGGTGGTGGTGAGGAGAGTATCAAGTCTCCATCAGAAATTCAACTGGGAAAGCTTTTTGCCATCATTGCCTCTGCACATTGGGGGGGGGGGCGGACCCACCTTTTACATTTCTGCCTGCCCTATTACAGAAATCAGAGAGGTTAGCAATCTTGCAGTCAGATATAGAAATCCTCTATTAGGGAGGCTTGGACTCCTGGGTTCTGTCTCTTCCCCTTTCTGACCGCTCCATCTTTTTTCATCACAGGGGCTGCCCTCCTTATCGTCCTGATGCCCACCACTGTCTTCTACCTCCTGCTGACTTGCAGAACGGAGCAGGCCAGCCTGTTGAACATCCCCCATCCTTTGCCCACCCTCCGCTCCCTGTGGGACCCCCGGGACTTTGCCCTGGTCTTGGCCTGGGTTGGCCTGCAAGCTCTCTTATACATGCTCCCGATGGGGAAGGTAAGTAGACCTCCACACTCTCAAAGGATTTTTCCTGGCTTCTGCCATGGACTCCTTCTTGCCTGCACCGCAGTAAGGTTCTGCAGCCTGGCCTCAGTTTTCCTCATCTGCACAATGGGGAGAAAGGCTAGCTGCTCCCACTGGTAAAATGGCAGAAAAATAGGGAATTGGCATCAGAAAACAGCGGCTGCCCTTGGCTACAGAGGGACCCTTGAGTCGTGGGGAAAGGCCAAAACAGCCCTCTGTCTTTTTATTTCCCCAAAGTGCGTTTTGAGCATTCCTCTCCCACCAGAGAGGCTTCCCTCTGGTTCCATATGAAGCAGAGTTTCCCAAACGTGGGTCTCCAGCTGTTGTCGGACTACAACTCCCATCATCCCTAGCTGGCAGGACCAGTGGCCAGCGATGCTGGGAATTGTGGTCTTAAGAACAGCTGGAGACCCAAGTTTGGGAAACCCTGATATAAAGAAAGCAACCCCCTTTCAGGCAGCCCTGGCAACATAGACCCCACCACCGCTTTCTGTATCTCACTCTGTGTGTGTGTGTTTTCAACAGCTCACAGAAGGGACCCCGCTGCGAGACAAGACCCGGCTCCAGTACCGGATTAATGGTAGGTGCCCCCCCACCCTTGGGAAAGGTGCCCCAGAGGTGATACGGCCACCAGGGGTGCTGGTGGTGGCGTTCAACAATGGAGAGAGATGTGGCGCTTAGTGGCCTTTCAGTGCATCCCAGTGTTTCAAGACCAAGAACATTTTATTAAAAGCCACCATACCTGCTAAGCTGCTGTCAGAGAAATAAGGGACCGGGCCGGAAATAGCAGACCAGAAGTAGCGCTGCCGCCATTTTGGAACTGGGCGGAGCATGCTCAGAAGTGACTTTTGATGCTGCTTTGCCCAGTTCCAAAATGGCCACAGCGCCAGAAGTCGCACTGCAGCCATTTTGGAACTGGGCAGAGCAGCATCAAAAGTCGCTTCTGGGCATGCTGCGCCCAGTTCCAAAATGGCCGCCGCGCCAGAATAAACTGGGGGAAAACAAAAAAATCCGTTTTTTCAGCTAGGAACATCTAGAAAAACGGGGATTTCCTGGGGAAAACGGGAGACTTGGCAGCTATGAAAGCCACTTCGTGTTTTTCCCCAAGTTTAACCATATCAGTATTGGCTTAGGAAGGCCTGTGGGGGCAGGAGGGATCATCAATGATTGTCTGGTCGTTGTTTGTTTGCCCTGCTCTCTTTCTCCCCCTGCCCCACATTTCTCAGGGTGTCATGCCATGGTGGTCACAGCGCTGGTGGTTGGAGCCGGCCTGGCTGCTGGACTGCGCCTCAGCTACATCCACGACCATTTCCTGCAGTTGGCCTTCTCTGCCTCCCTCGTGGCCTTTGGTCTCAGCGCCCTCCTGTACATCAAGGCCTTGTTTGCCCCAGAGGCAGCCCTGGCCCCAGGCGGGAACTCAGGTGAGATGTGAACCCTCACAAGGCTCCTTCTGGCCTTCTTGCCAGCTCCGCCCCGCCAGGGACTAGCGACTTGATGGGCATGGCCAAAACCCATCAAACGTCCCGTGTCTGGTGCAAGCTGGTGGCAGGTGGTGGTGGGGTGGTAGGAAGGAAAAAGGAGGGGTGGGGGAGACCGAAACCATTTTCTCCTAGTGTGAATTAGCTGGCAAAAAGGGATAAGGACCATCTCCTGGGGATGATACACCATTTAGCAAAAACAACAGAGAGGCCTGTAGTCCTTTTAAGGCTCGTTCATTTCTAGAGGCAGGAGTTTTTGCAGGAAACCCACATATGTAGCATTATTCTTGCTGATATTCTTGTTATACGGCAACGGTATAAAAATCACTACGTGAAAAAATGATAAAATACCCAGGGGACGCAAATTATTATCCCCAGTTGGCAATTATCTCTTCGTATATGTAATTTGCATCATTATTAACCATTAAGTATAGGGAAATGCGAATAGGCCGGAAAGGTATTTGGTAATGCAAAGGGCCTAAAATCACCTAGGGAGCTTCATGGCTGAGTGGAGATTTGAACCCTGGTCTCTCAGATCCTAGTGCGTCACTCTAACCCCTACCCCACACAGGCTCTCTTACGCTGAGTCGTGGTGTCTGTAAGATCAGCTGCAGAGCATTCTGGGAGGCTGTGTGTTCTTCCTCTGGTTTCTGAGCATATATGCTGAAAATGTGGGCGCAACGTTCTGCCAACACTTTCCTGCTTCACGGGGGTGCAGCTGCCTAGAGCAGGGGTCAGCAAACTTTTTCAGCGGGGGGCCGGTCCACTGTCCCTCAGACCTTGTGGGGGGCCGGCTATATTTTGAAAAAAATAAAATAAAATGAACGAATTCCTATGCTCCACAAATAGCCCAGAGATGCACCCTTCAAATAAAAGTGCAAGTGTCTCTGCGTCCAGTCCCTGTGTCCGTGGGATTGCGCTACTGCGCATGTGCCCCACGAACAGCCATTGGGACTTGGAGCGCAGAGACTTCGGCCGGCCGGAACTGTTGAAGCGGCGGGTGTGCGCGGGCACTCTGTGCATGTCCCGAGGTTGCTAGAGCAACAGGTCTGTTCTAGCACCCGTTAATTTAACGGGCTTCATGATATTAGTTTTAAATAAAAGGACACATTCTACTCATGTAAAAACATGCTGATTCCCGGGCCGTCCGTGGGCCGGATTTAGAAGGTGATTGGGTCACAACTGGCCCCCGGGCCTTAGTTTGGAGACCCCTGGCCTAGAGGAATGCGTCAGAACCACCTCCCCAAAGTGTTTTTCCCCTCTTTGCCTCTCCCCCCATCCCACAGGAAACCCCGTTTACGACTTCTTCATGGGCCATGAATTGAACCCACGTATCAATATCTTTGACCTGAAGTTCTTCTGTGAGCTGCGCCCGGGTCTCCTTGGATGGGTAGGCATCCCTGCGCTGGTAGCCGAAGGCAGGGTTGGAGAGCGACCCCTTTGTGTCAGTGTGTCAGCGCCAAGGAGGCCCCCCCCCAAATACTGGAGGGTCCAGATCACTGGGGAGCAGGCAGCCGACACAACTGGGATCCAGTATGGTGTTGTGGTTGGAGCGCTGGGTGAGGGCTGCGGAAACGCGGGTTCAAATCAGCCCGTAGAGCAGGTGTGGGGAACCTTTGACCCTCCAGGTGCTGCTGAACTACAACTCCCATCAGCCCCAACAATGACCAGGGATGACAGGAGTTGTAGTTCAGCAACATCTAGAGGGCCGAAGGTTGCCCACCATAGCTGCTAAGTTATCCCTTTTTTAAAGGGATTTTCCCTTATGCTGAATAGGCTTCCTCGCGAGAAAAGGGAAAACTTGGCAGCTATGTTGCCCACCCCTGCCAGAGAGCTGGCAGCAACCTCCCCTTCAGATTGTTTTCACGTCTTTCGGGGGGCCATACTCTCGCAGGAGCCAAAATGAGACATCCCAGGAGCCAGAATGGCTTCTGTAATTCTGGGGTGTCTTGCTTGAAACGGGACAGTTGAGGGGTATGCCACAAGCTGTATCTTTTGCTACTATTAATGGTGATGAGGATAATACTGCTTCCCCCCCCCCCTCCGCAACTGCTGCTTGCCTGCTCTCTCATAGGCCCTGATTAACATGGCCATGTTGGTGAAGGAGACGGAGCTGAGAGGAAGCCCTTCCTTGGCCATGATCCTCGTTAATGGCTTCCAGCTTCTCTACGTGGTGGATGCCTTATGGCACGAGGCAAGTCTGGTAGAGGGTGGGATCTGAACCGGCCGGCCTGCCTGCCTGAACTTTGCAGGGAGCCTTAATTCCTGGGTTTCTGCCACGGAGATGTGTCACAGGAACGGCCAGTCAGGGCTGAGTTTACAAATGACACCCATGTATGTTTTTTTTGTTATCTCATGCACTTGCTTCCATAAAGACTAGAAACTTGCTTTTGTCTTAAAAAGAAGAAGAAGAAGAAGAAGAAGAAGAAGAAGAAGAAGAAGAAGAAGAAGAAGAAGAAGAAGAAGAAGAAGAAGAAGAAGAAGAAGAAGCAGCAGCAGCAGCAGCAAAAGCAGGGCTTTCCAAACTTCTACCCTTCCCTAGTGCCAATTTCAGTCAAGCCTCCCAGGGGCACAATAAACCTTCTTTTGCCTGTTTGGCTGTAAACAAAGAATACAAAAAGAGAAATTGTCACAATGTGTGCCTGTCGGGCTGTTTTCATCTTAGTGGACCTCAATTCTGCTCATGTTTCTCCTTCTGAATTTGGGGTGGGCCCCTGGAGGAGAGAAAGGCTTACCTTTCCTCCCTATTACCTGCTTTCTCAAATCACCTGAACCTGTTTGCTCTGCAGGCAGTTCTCCGAAATGCGCCCACCCCCCAGTGTGTGGCTCGCAGTGGGTTTGTTTAGTGGGACTGAGAGCTGGTGGATTTTCCCGGGCCAGATGAAAAAAAAGCCTTTTCTTCCTTCCCAAAGGAGGCTGTCCTCACCACGATGGACATCGTCCATGACGGGTTCGGCTTCATGTTGGCTTTTGGGGACTTGACGTGGGTGCCCTTTTTGTACACCCTCCAGTCGTATTTCCTCGTCACCCACCCGCAGAAGCTGAGCCTGCCCATGGCTGGGGGCATCACCCTGCTAAACGGTGAGTTGGGTGGCAAACAGGGCCTCTGAGCATGCGCAGAATACATTTTCTTCCCCACCAAGCTTCAGAAACTGTCTTTTCTTTTTCTGGCAGGGGTATAATAACGTAACCGACTTGCTCTTAACTAAGCTTCCAGAATGGGAATGGATAGAAAGCCTTAATCAATTGATAGCAAACAGTGGGGACTTTGTACATTAAAAACAACAACAACAGAAATGGAGAATATGATAATGTTTTATGCCTTTTTATTTTTAAATTGGGTCCTTTTCGCTCTCTTTTTTTCTCTTATCTTTCCTTCATTCTTTTATAAGCAATGAATAAGAACGATTTAAAAATAAGGTTATGAAACGCGAGACAAGATGTATTTTTATGATATCTAGATGTGATCTGGAAATGGTAATAGTTAATTATAAACAAGGATAGTAAGAAGGGGAAGGGAAGAAGCTGGAAGAAGTAAGAGGGGATATACATTGTCCTTTTTTGCATTTTTGTATCTTTTTCTCAATTTTTTTCCTTTCCTTTTCTTTTTCTTTTCTTTTCTTCCTTCTCTGTAAAATTCAATAAAAACTATTATATAAAACAACAACAACAGGCAATATTCAAAATTTCCACTTTGCAGAGTGCCCCTACCCAGTGCCTAAGCTGGGGTGTGGATGATGCCTGCTACCCGGAAACAATTATTTCCTGAGTTTGGGAGGGCCAAGGGAGATGCAGTGCATAGGGTGCTAAGAGAAAGAAAAGCAAAATTAATGTGGCCTGAACAATATCTATGCAAATGTGCATGTGTTATTATTATTTTTCATAGTTCTGTTCCTTCAGCCCATGCCAGAGCTCAAACTCTCTGTCTGCCCCACCCACTTTTTCTCTCTAGCTTGCCCTGCCCATTCATGACAGCCTGTTCTCACTCTCCCACCCCACCCCACCCTTCTCAACCCTGCAGGCCTGGGCTACTCCATTTTCCGTGGCGCCAACTCCCAGAAGAATGCCTTTCGCCGGAACCCTGCCGACCCCAAAGTTGCTGGTTGGTTGTGCTTTGTAGCTTGTGGCCTGTTTGGACCCTGCTGGGAGACACACAAGCTGTGTGCCTTGCACCTTCACAACCTTTGGCCTCTAATGTTCCTTTTGTGCCTCAGGAAAGCGCCTGCATTTAAAATCCAAATGCCATCGCTTCTGAAGAGGCGTGGGTGCATGGGCGTCGACTTTTGCCTATGGAAGGGAGGTGGAATATTGGGCTTTGTTTTCCTCCCTGTTGAGAAAGCAGAGCATGACTGGCCTCCTGATTTTGGAGGACCTGCACGCCTTGTGAAACTCTCCCAACCCCTTTGTTCTCACAAGAGAAATCTTGTTTTCTTGCAGGACTGCGAACCATCCCCACGGCCACAGGACGGCGCCTGCTGGTGTCCGGCTGGTGGGGGTTTGTGCGGCACCCCAATTACTTAGGAGACCTCATCATGGCTTTTGCGTGGTCCTTGCCCTGCGGTAAGTGGGAACCTCTCTCCCCCTTCGTCAATATCCAGCCCACACTCTGTAGGAAGAGAATCTCAGTGCCCGGCCCACTCACCAGGGTCACACAACACCATTACAGGCAATTACATGACCTTACACATAGTGTGTGCCAAGTTGCCAAATGCACAGAAAAAAGGACGGGGAGACGGCATCCTCTCAGATAGAGCTGCTGTGCTTCCTTAAAGAAAGAGAGAACCATCCTATACATGTCGACACAAATTCTGAGGGGGCAGAATTAAGCAGCGCCTGTTTTCTGATGTCCATGACTCTCATGGCCTTTGAGTAACCGCTGGGAGGCTCTCAAAACCCCCACTTTGGAGAGAAACAAGCAAAGCACGTAGAAAATTAAATATACCCCATATAATTTCATGTTATTCCCTGCAAAATCCCGGAAAGAGCTTTCCCATCACCTCCCAGCCTTTCAAGCCTTAACCCAGGGAGCGGGGGCCTGCAGGCGGGCTCCCACATCCTCATCCCTGACCATTGGCCATGCTGGCTGTTGCCGGGGCTGATGGGAGTTGTAGTCCAGCGGTGCCTGGTGGGGACCCCTGCACTGGCCCCCCTTGCAGTAACCCACCAGACAAAAAATGGCATTTCATTTGTGTAAGTTACACAAGGTAAAGCATTAAGAGTCACATTATAGCAATACCAACCCAATTAGGCAAACCCAAATGTTCCAAAATAGTTTGGAAGCTTTCAGGTTCCTCCCCCCCAAACTCATCCGGCTGGATCTTAAAAGCTGGGGTGAGGGAGAATGAGAGAGAAGAGGCTGCTGGTGCCGAGAGACCCCTTTTCCTTCTCTCTTCCCCACCCCTACATGGGAAGCTCTGTGCCTCCTTCCACTGAAATCTGAAGTGGTTCCTCTGTGTCCCAATAGCCAGTAGAGGGTCTCTGTTGCACCCTCCCCAATGACTTCCCCATTCTGTTTCCTCTCCTCAGGCCTGACTCACATCCTGCCTTACTTCTATGTCCTCTACTTCACCTTCCTTCTCATTCACCGGGAAGCCCGGGACGAGCACCAGTGCCTGAGGAAGTATGGCCTCGCCTGGCAGGAGTATTGCCGCCGCGTCCCTTACCGGATCTTCCCCTACCTCTACTGAGCCATCGCTTGACAACTCTGCTCTCGCCCTGGTCACCACGATGGAAATCCAGCCTTTCTGCCTGCCTGGAGAAGCCCATGCCCAAACAGGCTCAACCAAGGAGAGGAATGGGTGCTGTGGCCATCACCGTGGGGTCACAACCCCTCTCCCCACCTCCAGGAGCCAGGGGTGGGTGGGTCTCAGCCTGCTGCAGCTTCGTTTCCAAGACCCACTCAGGGCAACATAGCCTGCTTCTTTCAAGAAATCAGAGGCTCTCTTGCTTCCTATCTATTACCCGTCAGGATGTTTCGATCTAGAAATCGCCTTCTTTTGTCAAGCCTTGATTTGCACAAATTTAACCCACAAAGATCATGTGGGCAAACTCTGTGTTGCTGGGTTTTGTGGTGTTGTGGTTTTTTAAAAAATCCTTATTGTGTGCAGACAGCAAGAGCCCAGATTACATGACTGGAATTACTGTGTTGATCTTCACATATTTATTCCGTTTCTGCAATGCAGCAGAGCATCGAGCTACATCAAAGACATTTGGCAAACTGCAACCAACTGGAAGTGCTGCTCTGCCCTTTCTCTGGCCTCTGAGATTTCACCGCAACTCGTCTTGCAGAAATAAGGACTAGAAGCACTTTCAGTTAATTAAGGAAAGAATTTCAAAATTATGCAAAATCTTAATTTAGGTCTAGTTGGGCGCTTCATGTGTGCATGGAACAGCTGAGAGAGAGCAACCTTTTTTTCCTCTGTCTTACACACACACACACACACACAGAGAGAGAGCCATTTGCTAAAGAGTCAATGGAAGCCTAACAGGGCAGTAGAAGGAATTGGAGCACACCAGAGTTGTCTCTAGGTGCTGGTGGGTTAAGGATTAAACTATTTCCCTGGCTGGGTTGGAAATTAGGGGGTGGGGTATTTACTTGCATTTTTGAAAGGGGTGGGAGAAATGAGCAAATGTAACTTATTTTAATAAATAATATATTCAAACCACTGCGGGGTTTGGAATGTAATTTTGGCAAAGCTGCTGCTCCACACTTCTTTGAGGACATCAACAGTGAATGCAGAGTCCACACAGTTATTACCAAGAGGGTAGTTTCTCCATATCGCGGTTGGATACAAGAAAGCTGCCAAAATGCCGTAAATTTCAGTAATGACAGCGATGGCTAATTTCCCTCAAATCAACCGATCACATGTTCACTCATTGTTTTACAACAAGGAACACGCTTTTGTGTTTTAATCTGCTGACTCCAGATTATTAAATTCTAAACCCGTTGGCTGTTAATACTTCCGCTAGGTGTGCCTTAATCCTAAAGCACATTCTTAGAAGCCCTGCTGAGTTCAATGCCCATTCAAACTTTGTAAGATTCTTCACAATCAGGGCAGTCCGGAGGGTGGCTACTCAATGTATTTACTGGAGTGTAAACTCTACTAGATACCGTGTTTCCCCTTTTTTAAGACACCGTCTTATAACTTTTTTTCCTCAAAAACACACACGGTGTCTTATATTCAGGGGATGTCTTTTTTTAATTAATCTTACTGTTTTTATTACAGTACCTTACAGCTGTTCTGGTCTTTGTGTATCTACAAAAGAACTTGAACTTAGCTTGGTAGTATATGGGAAGCCAGAGCAGGTGGAGAGCATGCAACACTGTCCAGGACAGGGGTCAGCAAACTTTTAATGTGGGGGGCCGGTTCACTGTCCCTCAGAATCTGTGGCGGGCTAGACCGTGTGCGCGCGCACACACACACACATACACATACGCCCATGCCTTCCTTCCCTCCCCGCGTTCAGATGGAGCAGGCTGGGCTGAGGAGGGGGCACCCCGTCGGCGCAGGGTCTCGGCTTTTGCTGAGGGGCCGCAGCCACCCTGCCAGGAAGGGTGTCCATGACCATGCTGCTAAAGTGCCACCGCCAAGCAGCACAGAGGAGTCCTACTCCTCCTCTTACTCCTCCTCTTCCCTCCTCGCAGGCTCTCTGCTTCCGTGGTGCTGCTGGGCTCTCCGAGCACTCTGCGCTGCAGCAGCCGCCAGTTCTGGGCTGCGGGGTGGCAGGCCTCCTCAGCCGGGCCAGGCAGAGGCCCGGCTGCTGGCTCAGGTGCTCCGCCCGGGAGCGTCGCCTCCGCTACCTCTGCTGCCAGGTCAGGTCCCCGCCGTAGCTGCAGACTTCCCGCGGGGGCCGCCTGCGAAGCGCCGCACCGAGGCTCCCCGGGAGAAGGCACGCGGGGAGCGGATTCCGACCTCAGTGATGTCAGGCGCGCGCCAGTCCCCTGAGCCGAAGCGCAGCTCGGGGTACTGGCGGCAGCAGCGGGGCTTCCTTGGGGAAGGCAGGCAGGCAGGCAGGCAACAACAGTCCCGGAGCCGAAGCTCAGCGGGCGCTGCTTGCCGCCTGCCTGCCTTCCCCGCCAGTCCCCCGAGCCGAAGCGCAGCTCGGGGACTGGCGGCGGCAGCGGGGCTTCCTCAGATCGGGTCGGCGCTTATCGAGGAGCCGGTCTGCAGAGTCAGCGGCCAGCAGCGCTGCACAGAGCATCGCCTCCTCAATCCAGCACGGCGTTGCTGGGCGCTGACTCTGCAGACCGGCTCCTCAATCCAGTGCTCCGCGCAGCACTGATCAGCGCCGACCCGGCAGGCCGCTGGATCAAGGAAGCGGCCTGCCGGGTCGGCGCCCAGCACCGGATCGAGGAAGCTTTGGGGGGGGGGAGAGGAAAAAGGTGCCGGCGGGGAGGGAAAACGCGTGAGTCCTCTCCCCTTTCTTTCCTGTTTAGCCGGCTTGCGGGCATTTTATAGGAACAAACAATGTGAAAAGAAAAAAGAGGCAACGAGCCCGGTCAGCGGTGTCTCTCCCTCCCTCCAACTCCCCCCCCACCAAATGGAACTTCCCAACACCCCCCCCCATAACTTTTGGCCAGAGGCGTCCTCGGGCCCCGTTCCCACCTTCGCTGCTGGGCGCCTGCATGTCTTATTTTCGGGGTATGTCTTATATTTTTAAAATCTTAAAAATCCTGCAATGGCTTACTTTATGACTACGGCTTAAAAAGGGGGAAACACGGTACAGTGGGACCGTCCTTATCCCAACTAAACACACATAGGATTGGGCCACTGATTAAAAGATAGAACAAAAACAGCAAGAAAGTTTGCCAATTTATTACACCAGCAGACCCCACAAGTGCCTCTTGTTAATGCGAAGTGAGACAGAAAAGGGGCTAATCTTATTTAATCCAATATGTGATCTAGTTTACAGAGTATTTATTCAATTTCCTGCTCAAAAGCCTAATCTGGTTTCAGCAGGACTCTCCCCCCAACTCCCTCCCAGGCCAGCTGGTGAGCATCTGACAGCTGTCAAAGCTCCTGAATTTAGTCCAGTTCTTCTATCAGGGCTTTCTTAGGAGGAGGGACTTTGGCCCCCCACATCCGCTCCAGTTCCTGGCTGACAGCCCCCACCTCCTTCACCATCTTTAAGTGGGCATGGTATTCCTGCTGCACCTCCAAGGCCAGGAGGCTCAGAGCCACCTCATTCTCATTCACCCAAGAGAGCAAGAACTCGCATTTCTTCTGGGCCCCAGAGATCCTGGCTCGGTCCTGGGCAGGCAGCCGCCTCTTCCCTTTGCTCAGCAGCCGGGCCATGTGGGCGAGGGCAGCGAGGCTGAACCCCTTTTGCTGGGCCTGGCTCTCCCCCATTAAAATTTGGGCCACAGCCACCATCACCTCGGCGTTGCCCAGCAGGCATTCGGGGTATTGCCCCATTGCCAGCGCCTGGAGGGCAGCTTGTAGGGCCTCTGCTGTCGAGTGGAAAACCTGCTTGGCCCCCAGAGCCCCAGAAACGTCAAGGACCGTCTCACAAAACTCAGGGAGCATCTCTGCCTCGTCTGCCTCTCCATTGTACAGCGCCAGGCCATAGGCATAGGCATAGAGAATATTGGGCAGCTGGAAGCGGACCAGAGGTGAGGCAGGAGTATGAGTCAGGGAGGCCAGCGGAGGGATGGAGGATGGCAAGGTGGGCACTGCTTGCCGTCGAAGCCTCTGGGTGCCGGTGGGAGAAGCCTCTTCTGGGTGGGTCGGAAGTGGTGGCTGTTGCAAAGAAGCCTTGAGGTGCCGGTGGGGGTCCTGCTCCTGACCATCCCTGGAGTCCCCCTGGAGCTCCTGGATCAGGGCAGCGCCATCGCAGCTCCTGCCCCCCAGCCACCAAGGCTCCCAGGCGGGCAAGAGTCCCGAGATCTGTCCGCTGCTCAGCAGCTGCTGGAAGTGCTTCCTCTGGACGGGGCTCAGCTGCTCCCACAGCGCCTCCTCTTGCTCCACGTCGGGGTTGAGGCCTAGCGAAAAGCCCTCATCCCCGGGCTCGCGTAGCTCCTGCAGCCGCAAGAGGGCCTCTCTCAGGCGGCGCTGGGAAGCCTTGTCCCCCCGAAGGCCCCGGAGGCTTAGCTCTAGCTCGCGGCTCTGGAAATCTTGGGCGCAGGAGCCGTGGTCCCGGTAGCAGGGAACGGAGCAGAAGCGGAGGTGGCACCGCGGGCAAGTGTAAGGGGCTCGCCTGGCATGGCAGTGCCCGCAGGGAAGGTCCGGCGCGGGACTCGAACCTGCGGAATCCATTGGCGTGGGAGAGGCAGCCGAGGGACGCCGAGCACGTTCGGGAATTTCCGGCAGCAGCCTGTAAAGGGTTTCCGCGTTAATACCTTGCAGCGAATCGGGAGTTTCCGTTCATTCTCGGGCCGAAAGGCGCCGAGCCCCAGAAGGCTGTGCGCGCGCAGCTTGAAAACTGGTTTCCGCGCAGACGCACTCCTGTATGTAAATCTAGCCATAACAGTGCATTGTGGGAGGAAAACCGGAGGGCAGACCGGGGACTTTAGGGCACCTGAAGACATAAATCTATGACAATTGGATATAAAAGCATTGCTGTTCTACCAGAGTGGTTTATTGCACCTGCTTAGGAGAGGTCACCATAACTTATAAAGGGGAGCCAAAGAGTGCCCAGGAGGTGCTTGAGCAATCCCAACTCATACTTACCTGGCAGGGGAGACACCATGATCATGAAGGTGGTTTTCCCAGGGTGAGGCTCATCCATTGCACTGCGGGTGTGCTGACCCCTGCGATTTCCCCAAATGCGGGAAACTCGACTGCATAATTTGTGGTAGTGGGGGACTGCGTTCGCGCTTTCCCCTGATTTTTCGGTAACAAAAAAAATAGAGCTAATTTATTGTACTACTTCTAAGCCTTAAAATGCTGAGCTATATCGTTAGTAGTGTTCTTATCCAGCATGTTTGGAGTTTAGTCCCGCTGTACTAGGCTGCTGTGAAATGCGAGATAAGTTAGCCACACTGGTTTGAAATATAAGCATACTTGCTTTCTAAGTGGGTCGTATACTGTCCTCAATGGTGGAGGCTGCTTCATAAGGCGAGTGGCATGCTGCCCCCACCAAGCAGAACACACATTCAGCCTGCCCCATCTGCTTAATTGCTTTCTAATTTACAACCAGGGCATTGGGACTGCTAGATCTCTGCTGCAGGGAGGATGGGGGCAGGGGACACAAAACCTCCACCTGCTGTTTGGCCTCCCTGCCTTCTCCCCCAATACCCAACAGGTATTGTGCAGGTGTGTGCCAAAATCCTGAGCTAGTTACAATATGCGAAGAGCGATTTTCACAGGGTCCAAAAATGTGAGCTGGGAGCAGAGGGGTGGACAGGCTCTTGGGGTGTGTGGCAGCCCCTTCTGCTCTTTGAACAATATAGAATAAAAATTATTGTGCTCCAGTTTGTCGTCAACAGTTCAGCCTAATGTTGCACTTGAATGTTTATGCCTGCAGCAACATGGGGCAGGAAACAGAGGAATGTAACTTCCAGAGACCTCAAAGGAATGGGGGTAGAGTGCGGTAGTGAAGAATCAACACTAGAAATTTACACCGAAAGTGGTAATCAAGTATTCCCATTAACCTGACGGAGAAATATGCAACACCAGTGGGTGGGAAACAGGGACAACTGGAGCATTTGGGAGAGGGAGGAGCAGCCGGCAGCATTTCCAGGTCCAGCTTGAGCTTAATCGGCAACCTGTTTCCTTGCAATTTCTGAACCCAAAAACTCAAGCCCATCTTAAAGCAGAGGTAATGCAATCTGTGTTCCCCTTCTTCTCCAAGAGCAGCATTTTTAGCACTGCCATGCTACTACCGTGGTCAGTCTGTGGCTGTCCACTTTGGACCATGGCCAGGTTCCTGTCTCCCCTCCAATAAAACATCCCTTGGCAGAAAAAAAGAAGCATGGCAAGGATAAGCCAGAATCCTTCTCCACGATACTCATGTTGGAAATATTTTCTGTATGAAAGCAGTCCATCCTGTGAGCAGTCTCAAAGAATGACCGACTTAAAAATACATCAAACTAAATGAGCACTGTGTTGGCCTTTGGCCCTCCCTCCATTACTTTCTTAGCTCCTAGTGTAAGTGATTTGTCAAATAGTAGAGGCTAATGCACTACATATAAAAACCAGCCATGGAAATATGCCATCATGGAGGGACAATGGAGAGCTTGCTCATTTTAAATGCATATATGCTTCCTTCTTATTTTTATGAAGGTGGCTGGTGATATACAGTATAGTGAACTGGTGACAGTATTTCCCTCTAAATACTCTGACCCTGAAAAAGGAACTTCCCTCTCCCAAGATTGATTTAGTAACCCCTGAGTGATCGGAAAGAGGGTATTGAGTACTTTTCTACTTGGTTCCCAGTCCTCTCCACTCAGTTGTGCTGTGACGGGTGGGTTCTTGAATGTTTTTGAAGTGGGTAGACCACAATCTTGAACCTGATACGGTATACCGTACAAATTTTAAAAATAGCTAAATGGAGGATGAGTTTGGTCAGAATAGAGAATACTTTCAGAATTAACACCAAATACAATACTACTAAGGCCACTAGAGAGCCATGAAAATTTGTGTATTGGGCTTTTTAGACTCATCTCCCCATGTACTATCTGCAACCAAAGGGGTGCATGGGTTGGCATTATTTTCAGCTCTCCTACACCACTTTGCAACTTTGATTGCCCCACTTCCTCTGAATCGGCTGCAGTCCTCGGCTCAAGTAAAACAAAGCCCCTGTTCCCAATAAGGAAGAAAAACGCCCACCAACACCAGGTCCAAGCTAAGATCAGATTTATTAGGTAACTGGGTGCTGCTTAGGAGTTGGCATTGGGGCCCTTCTTCTTGCCAAAGCCTGGCACAATGTTGACAAAGCGGCGGTTGTACTGCATGCGCCTCTTGGCACGGCCAGTCTTCTTCTTCTTCTTCTCTTGCTTAGCAACCTGGGAGAACAAAACCGAACAGGCACCAGTAAAAGATCAGCTTGAACTTCAGTAAGGAATTCACCTCACCACCATTCACCCTGCCCTGCAGCCTCAATTTCCACCATGCAAAGTCTAGCCCCTGATACGTAACACCCAGAACCACACCCTGAAAGCTGGGGAGTTTACAACTCTCCACCCAGCCCAATCCTGCCTGGAAGACATTATGGACCGGGCCAAATTCAGCAGCTGCTAGCTCAAGAGCATGCTGGGGAAAACTATACTTCCTGGATTTCTGCCTGGACTGCAATCCAGGCACTCTATGCTCATGGGGCTTTGCGGCTCAGAGTCCTCCCACACAAGAGAAAACAAAAACAGGACCTACCTTTGGGGTCTGGCCTCTCACTTTGCCAGCACGAGCCAGGGAGCCATGGACCTTACCTAAGGGGGAGAGAAACACAAAAAGATATCAGCGAGGTCACCGGAGGCACCACTACAGCTGACAGAAGTGACCAGAGGTGTGTGGGCTAAAGCAAATCTCGCCAACTGGGACCTTTGTTGATGAGATTATATTTGGGCCCAGGGAGAAGGGGCTGGCATGGCACAGCCCTTTTCAGGAGGGCTAAAGCCCACTCTCTGGCTAGGGTATTGTTTGAAAGTTTACTCTCCACATTCTTTATGTAGGGCAAAATCCTGACTTCTGATCATCTGGGGCAATGACGTTGCTGGTCTTCTAGCCAACTGGACCCAACAGCCATCACTTTGGTACAAATAGTTCTGGGGGCTCCATACTTACCACCCAGCATGCGTGCAGCAACCTCCAGCGTTGTGAGGTCACTGATGCCACACTGTCCAATGACCGCATCATCTTCCAGGGGGGTCCCGCCAAGGAGGATCACCTGATCCTCAGGCACAATGCCCTCCAAGGACTCAATGTGGGCCTGGGGAGGGGAAGGGAGATATGTCACCAAAACACCACCGCTCTAATTGCAACAGCAGGGAGGGTGGTACAAAGGCCACGGACAAGGAAAACGGAATTGAGCTGGAAGGATCCATTGACAGCCAACTCCTCAGTAGCCCTTGTGTGTGAACTTCCTACTCCCTTAAGGAAAAGGCAGCAGAAAAGGGGCAGGGTGTGTGCCCAACCCTCCCCTCCCCCCAAGAAAGCCCTGGTGAATTTTTCTAAGGGTATGTCTGAAACGAAGCAAGGGAAAAACAGCAGTAGAAAAAGGAGCAGGGAGGGGAAGGGTTAAGCACCACCACCTGCTTCACTTCTACCTGAAAGGCCACAGGTGTCTGACCCAAAATATCCCCTTCCCCACCCCCAGCAACTGGTCACACAAGCAGATGGCTGCTAAGCCGCTAAGAAACAGCCAAGGCTTCAAGTGACTTCTGCAAACAAAGTTAAGCTGTAATGAAAGGTGGCAAAACTACAGATACAAGTGCTGAGAGCCTCAGACCAATCTATCCAGTGGGGTGATCCCTTCCCAACTCCAAATACAGCAACTAGAGAACAGCAGAAGCAACACTCGCTATCGCTATGCAACAAACCAAATACTGTACAGTGAATCTAGTGAGGTCCAGCACTCTTCACACAGGGTGCTAAGAGGGTGGGGGAAGGTCTTTTCTTCTCCAGCAATAGGAAATTAGCCAGATTTGCTTCATTTTATTAGGAATATTGCTGTAAACTGCCTTGAACAACAATAACTAGAAAGGTGGAACAATAATTTAGTAAATAGCACAAGAAGTTAACTGTTCCTTACCTTAAGGTGAGCTACTGTTTCTTGTCCGGACACCTCAAGGGTGTGCAGATTCTGAGCACGAATGAAGAGTTGCATGATTCTACCTGTGCTGAGGAGAACAGTAATCAGATTAGGGTGCAAAAGTGTAGCATTTCCTCCTGAGGCTTAGACAAATTCATGAAAAAGAGGTCTATTGATGGCCGCAAGCCACAATGGCTATGCTCTGTCCTCCACAGGAAGAGGCAGCGATGTTTCTGAAGACCAGTTGCTGTAAACCACAGGAGAGGAGATGGCTCTTGTGCTCAAATCCTGCTTCCTGGTTTCCAACAGGCATCTGGTTGGCTGCTGGGAGGACAGGATGCTGGACTCGATGGGCCATTGGCCTGATCCAGCAGGCTCTTATGTTCTTAAGCTAGTATACCACTGGCGTTTCCCACCTATCTTTTAGCCTAGGAAGCTCCCTCTCCATTCTGTAAAGCAGGCCTCAAGGTAATGCTGCTGTTCAACAACAAACTCAGAACAGGAGATGTGGCTCACAAGCCTCTCTGTTCAGCCTGCTATTGGTGCTCATCCTGGCAACACCTTAGCTTCCATCAAGATACTGCTGGAAGGCCCCTAACTTTGGTTCAGGAACTCACAAAACTGTCTGTGTGTATCCTTCCAAATATTGTGCAGGGAACAAAGTCCACCAGGAAATGCCAACCTGAACACAGTTCCTCTCAAAGATTATCGCTGCCCCGCATTTGAACAACACACAGTGCCATCTGCTGGGCCACAAACAGCTCCACACACAGAAACAGAGATGTCTTGGCCTACCCGTTGCGAAGTGAGAAGGTAAAGGTAAAGGGACCCCTGCCTGTTAAGTCCAGTCGTGGATGACTCTGGGGTTGCATGCTCATTTTGCTCTAATGCCCAGGGAACGTTGATTATGGGGCAACAGGAAAATCTAGTCACTGCATAAAGGTCTCCTGTGATGCCTCTGTACAGCATCCTTCCTCATATCCTTAAAGTCTCCAGCAAAACTCATCTGGATCATTCCTAGTCCCTACTTCAGACGAAGGATGTGCCATTCAAGCAACGTTCTCTCCTTGCTTCCATTCCCTCACCCCGTTTTTGGATCGGTGACCTGTCACGCCCCTTCTTTAGGAAGCAGAATCCACACACAGGGGGTCATATAAGAATGGCAACAAGGCAAATTCGCCCGCCCCCAAACTTCGTTTGCTCCTCAGGCTTTAAAAACCGGCCCCATGGCCTTTGCCTGCCTGAGCAGCCGGTCTCCTCTCAAGTCTTAGCAGCGTGAGAAGAGCGTTGCTGGCCGCCTTCTCCGTACTGACTGACACGGGGTGCTTCTCTACGGTCCCCGCGGAAGCCGAGGCTACGGGGACGGACGGTCCAACCAAGGCGCCTCCAGCCGCCCGCATCGCTGGAACACGCATTCCGCTCCATCTCCACGTGCTTCACGGGGCCCTGCGAGCCGCGTGCAGCCGATGCCAGTCCTGCTCCGAGTAGGCCCATTGGGCCAGGGGCCAGAAGTCAGCCGCGCCTATTCACGCCTATTCGCCTGGATTTGAGGGCCGTCTCAAGGGGACCCATGAGTCCGGGGGACCCCACCCCCACAATTTTCCTTTGGATTTCCCTCCCTCCTTGTCTCACCCTCAGTCGCCGATCCAAGATGGAGCCGAGAGAGCCAAAGAGTCGCCGCCGCTCCGCGCACGCAGACGAGGGAAAGGAAAGAGGCAGGAAATGGGGCGGGACTACCAGGGCGCAGGCGCAGTGGGGTCGGGTGTGGGCGTTGGCGTCTCTATGGTTGGTTCGGCTCAGTGTTCTCGCGCGGCCGGGCTGGCGCCGTCATTTTGTCTCTATGGTGCCGCCGTGCCCTCTCTATGGTAGGGTCGCGTTGACGCCATCAACTCGCGCTTCTCCTCCTCCTCCACCTCCTCCTCCCAAGATGGCGACTTTGGCTTTCGCCTTGGCCAGAGTTGGCTTGCAGAAGGGGCCGTTGCTAGGAGGATGGCGACAGCGACTCTTGGCAGCGGCTCATACGGTAAAGGGGACTCGAGCACAACTTGAGGGAGGGAGGGAGGGAGGGGCCGGAGGCGGAGGGCTGTGGAAGGAAGCGGTCAGGGATTGGGTTGCGAGGCGGGCAACGCTGCTGCAGGGGCAGAAATTCAGCGGATAGAGCTTCCTCTCCAAAAGAAAAGAAAAGAGCATTTTGTAGCTTTGCAAATCCGTGTTTGCTCTGTATTGTGTAAAAAATGAGCGGTGCGGGTAGTGACCTGTGTTCGGGGGAGAGGAGAGCGGTGGTTTTTATTTTACTTGACATCATCTGGGATATTGAGTAGGGACTTCGCAGTCACCTCTAATGTAGGAATGGGGAAACTTTGTCCCTCGAGATGTTGTTGGGAGTCCTGCTCTCCTCAGCCCCAAATAGCTTAACTATTAGAATGGACTAATGGGAATTGTAATCCAGCAACATCTGGTGGGCTGTAGGCTCCTGACACCTACTTCATAGACTCTATTATCCTTATTTGTTTACTATACAAGGAGGTCAGGATGGTAGACGTGGACATCTTCCTATCTCTTCCTTGCCCCATTTTTTATTCTTCTGGGATACTTTTTAGGCAGAGTGGCCCAAGTTGAATTTTGTGATTGAATAAGCATTTGAACGCAGGTCAGTTGCATTTAGCAGAGTGACTGTAGAACCATTGGAAGTTTTTAAAATTATATGCTTCAAATGTATATAGTGATGGAGAGAACTAGCAACCACTAGCAGTACTAGACCCCAAACAGAATCTATGCATGGCCCCACATCATAGAATGTGGAGTGTGCCGAGCTGATTCTCCCAAACCAGCTTCTAATTTACTGTTCTAAAATTAACCTTGTTTTTCCAGTCTCCATCTGCAGTGAGTGGCTGTAGCAACGTAAACAACCGGTATTGAGGGTCGGGGTGGGTGCTTCCTTGCTGAAGGTCTTCAAACAGAGGCTAGGCAGCCATCTTTTGGGGCAGGCTGTTGAGTGATGTTCTAGCTCTGGATTTCCCCATCAAGCAGGGGGTTGAATTAGGTGGCCTTGCAAGATCTCCTTCAAACATTGTGCCTATTCTGTCTGGACAAAATGATTCAATAAGACTTATAAAAAAAATGTTTTAGGAGCATTTAGTTTCAGTTGCCCTTGTTAGCATACGATTCTCACTCTCCATAGCTAAAGAAAGAACTGATTTCTCTCTGACAAATTTCTCTCCACCATTATTATAGCAGAAAAATAGTGATGATATCCCCAAGCAAAATTCTTGTGAGTTGACTAACATCTTTTCTTTGTGTTTCAGAGGCAAGCTTCAGCAGAAACCAGCTCTACAGAACAGAAATATCCAGGGATTATTGAATCTACTAATGAATATAGGTTTGTGGAGAGACTTATACCTCCCTCCCAAGTACCAGTACCCCCGAAACATGACAGTTATCCCACCCCTTCTGGATGGAGCCCACCTCAAGGTAAAATACAGGGGAAGGGGTAATTTGATTTCTCTTAAGTAGTTCAGAGTCTTAGGTAAGGGCCCAATTAGACTCATGAGACCATTTTGGCCCAACCAGGTCCCTGGCATCATTTTGGAAGGGGTCAGCAAACTTTTTCAGCAGGGGGTCGGTCTACTGTCCCTCAGACCTTGGGGGGGGGGCGGGACTATATTTTGAAAAAAAAATATTAACAAATTTCTATGCCCCACAAATAACCCAGAGATGCATTTTAAATAAAAGGACACATTCTACTCATGTAAAAACATGCTGATTTCCGGACCGTCCGTGGGCTGGATTTATAAGGCGATTGGGCCACATCCGACCCCCGGGCCTTAGTTTGGGGACTGCTGATTTATGGCATCAGGTGTGGGGTTGGTGAAGACCTGGCTCAGCTGAAAGAGGGTTTGCAGGCACCACAGATCAGGCTGTTTGGTCTGGTTTGCAAAGGTCTCCGCAAGAACCGTGTGGTCAAAAGTCATCTTGATGTCAGAAGAAGGGTCATAGCTCACTGGTAGAGCATCTTCTTTAAATGCAGATGGTTCAAGGTTCAATTCCCGGTGGTATCTCCAGGTAGGCCTGGGAGAGTTCTTACTGAAATCCCGGAGATCCACTCAGTGTAGACAGTAGTGAACAAGATGGACTGACTACATAAACAGCTGCATCCACCTGCCAAATGACCTGTGACAGGTGAGGGAGATAGTGAGATGCAGTTGCCCACCCCTAGCTTTTGAAGGGAAGGGGGTGCCTGAAAGAGTTTGTACATGTAGCATCCTTCGGCACCCTGGGAAGTAAAGTTTGAACTAAATACAGAAGGCAGCAGGAAGCACATCACACCATTCTGTCGTTGGAGATAAGCAAGTCTGGCACTAGTAGGTGCCTGTATATGACAGTTCATTTATTGCACAAGGTATAAACCTTTTAAGTCAGAACTTCTACCTGCTTCTGATTCACATCACCCCTTTCCCTTATTCTCTTGCTAGAACCTAAAGATGTTTTGTGGCTTGAATTACACAAATTAGGAATGTTTATAAAATTAGTGGAGGATTGGAGGAGGAAGGGTGGGGGCTAGTATACCCAGCTCTTTGCTTTGTGCTTTGATTTAGTTATATAAAATGTGACCATCTGTAGATCCAGACATTTTGCTTTCTTCAACACTAGACCCGCCACCTGACCTTCCTTATTTTGTACGGAGGTCGCGAATGCACAATATCCCAGTTTATACAGCTACTACCCACAGAGGGTGCAGGAAGATGACGGTCATCAGAAAGATTGAAGGCGATATTTGGGTAGGTGTCATTCCCATTGTTCCTTCTCTCCTGCCCATGTCACCTTTGCATACTGCACCCCGTTGGTTTTCCTTATACTAGGATGATAAAATAAGTGGATTATCTATAGATAGTTCCAGATTAATCCGGAGCAAGCGGCTGTGATCTTATTGGTCGCAGAGTTTTGAGGATTGTTTAACAACTACAACAGTGGTGGCTGTACTGTTCTTAGCCAGAGATTAGGAAATTGAGGTGGGTGAATACGTGGGTGAATCATGCTACTTTCTGACCTTTTTTTCATTTCCCCCCCAGGCCCTTGAAAATGAAGTGAAGGAACTCATCACACAGCTGTCTGGGCGGACAGCAATCACCCAAGTGAATGAAGTTACCTGCATGATTCGCGTCAAGGGATTTTTTGAGCAGGAATTAAAAAAGTGGCTGACGGACAAAGGCTTTTAAATAAATGAGAGATATTCTCACTAGTTTATCTTCTTGTAAGATCCACTTTTCTAATGTTGACCAGTAGGGTAGGAATAATGAGCAGGAGGGGGATTATTTCAGGCCTAGAGGATTGCATTTGTACTGCAGGAAACAAACGGCTCTTTCAAGTGTGCTGGGCAAGCATAGCCTAAACATTTTCTACTTTCGGCCATGTGGAACTTCTAGATGCCTGCCTTAGAGTTCCTTGTTAGGGAAGAGCACTTTTGCTAAAGAACCTGACTTTGCTGGATTATTCTGCCTGGCTTTATTCTTCTAAGGTGAGCAAGTAGGTTTTAGAACCAATTCTCAAACTTTCAAGACAATATAGTCCATAACAAAGAAAGGAATAGACTTACAGTCTTCTTCCAGAGCAAATGTTCCCTTGTATACAATTCCTGTTCCAAGGGGGGGGGTTGTATAAACAGTTCTAGCCCATCTAGTTGCAGAGTTGAGTTTGAATGAGAAGACTGCAGCAATCATTGGCTGCTCCTACACTGTTAAATAAAGTAACCAGGCAAGCAGAACTTGTAATTCAAGTAGAAAGAAAAGAAAAGCCACAACTTTGGCTAAGCACTATGCCAACCCATAGTAGAATAACCCCCTGAACACTTCCCCCCTCGCAGAAAAATGGAGGGTAAAGACATGGTTATGAATTCCTGTTTATGTACAGTTAACAACACATGAAATGTACAGGAGAAAAAGTTTACAAAAAAAAGGAGGACTCATTTTAACAGACACCAATTCTGCCTCATGAAGCCTGCTAAGAGGATCCCACGGCAGACAAGACGTAGTCCTTGGTCACTCCATCGTCCAAAGGGTCTCCAAGGAGGACTGTGGCAACCACCCTTGTGTGGTAACCAACAGCAGCTCTGCATGGAATATGTGATTTTGGATCCTCCACATCTAAGAAGTGTCAACATATTCCCTTGAATCGTGGAAACACGAAAATTGTGGCTCGTAATAGGTGGTGGGGCAGCTCAGTACATACAAAGCTTTTGTGGGGAGGGAGAATCAGTTTTTCAGATGGAGACAGTTAAGTTTCTCTACAGCTGCTCAGAGAGGAGGCAGCAGCAGCAGTTACAGGTCACACCTGGACTTCATGTTGCTTCTGTATGTGGGCCAAAAAGCTGCAGCTGCCACTCAGTCTCACAGATGCTATGGGCATCTTGGGCCAATCAGTTTCAGGTCTGTTGGTAATACTGATTGTAGTTCCATGTGTTCTGGTACCCATAGCCACTATAGTTCTGCAAACAGAGTAGATAAAAAATGAAGCAAATAAATATTTCAATTTTGCCAGGCGGCTATAAATTACATTGTTTATTTTGCGGACAGCCTTCCTTCCTGTCCCCCCCCCCCATCAGCAAAAACTTTAATGGAATGCTTGTTCACACAGAATGCTTGGCTCAACAGGCCTAAGCTAAGCTGCCTGCTCAAACCGGTCCAAATTAACTGTTCAATTGGGTTGTGCAAACCACCTAGCTGTCTCAAATAAAAGAGTCAAGCTACCTAAGTAATGTGTGTATTACCTGTCAAGCTAACTAGGAACTGGTCCCAAGAGTCTGTTTCAGCCACCTCTGCGATGTCTAATGAACTCATTCCAGAAGCCTCTCACAACTCACCTGGTACCAAGTGTTATAGTTATAAGCTCCTGTTGTGCTGCTGTTGCTCACGTCTGCTGCCATCAAAGGGGTGATGCCCGTTGTTGCAACTGCAAGGCTGCCACCTCCTGCAGCTGCAGCAGCATCCTCAAGTCTCATCCTTTTTTCATCGCCCTCCTCAGCACTGCACGGAAGTTCAAAAAGGGCAGTCAGCATCCTGGAAGGGAGTGGACATCTATGGCTGCCTTAGGGGCCTGGCTTAGCAGTTGACAGTCAGGAATGTAATATGTGCATTAGGGGACTGGTGTTCGGCTGGTATTTCAGGACCTCATGCTGGGTCACAGCAACATAACTAACTTGGAAGTACATTGTGCCGATTTCAACAAAAGCCCCCCTAAAGTACACGTGCAGAGGTCTGCAGCCTCAGTGAGGCAGCCTGTTGGTCACCACCTCCTCCTAAACAGACAACAGAGGCCAAACAAAAGCCAAGGACCTCAGTGGCCGAGGAGTTCCTCACCCATTCTCCAGGAGCCTCTTCCTCATCACTTGCTGGTTCAGGAGTTTCTGATGCTCATCGTACGATGTCAGTAAGCTGCCAATGCAAAAAGGAGAAGGAATATTGGGAAGAGAAAAAAGCTCTGCTGGCGCATGGCTGTCATAAACTGGACAGACAAAAGCCTGCAGGTTTGGCCCAGTTTCACTGTACTCCTCTCTTTGTTACCTGTTGATGCTGGACCCAAAGTCCTCAAGAAACTCCACCCTCCGCTGAGAGAATATAATCTTGGTCTCCAGGGGGAGACCGCTGGTTAGGGCTCGGTCGAAGCTACTCATGGTGTTGCCCTCATTTTGCCGGACGTCAGCACTGAACTCCATTTCTAACAGATTGGCATAGAGCTTGGCATTGTCCTGCATCAAAGGAAAATGCAGCAGAAAATATCACTCAGAAAAGTTGGGGACAATGTGTGGAAGGAAAGAATCCAGACCACCTCTTGTGTTCAATTCAGCACAAAGGAAAACCTGCAGCTCAAAATAAAGGGTTGGCAAAAATTGGCCAGCATTAAGTCTACCTAGGTGGCCCCAAGGGAAAAATTTGGGATCCTCTAGAAAATGCTTTTTGATTCCTTTTTTACGACAGGCCAGGATGGAGAAAGGCAAGCAGAACTGAGCTTTGCTTGACCTTGAATAAATGTCAACTAAGGGACTGGCTCTTCTGGATAGAATCCAGAAGAATCTCTTCTGGATAGAATCCAGAAGAATCTCTTCTGGATAGAATCCAGAAGAGACCTGCAATTAGAAACACCACATTTTCTCCTTGGTATCCACTCTTGAGAAGAGAGCATTTTAGAGCTAGCTATCTGACCAAACTCACCAGCTTCCTTAAGAAATGCCTTTATTGAGCTGCGTTTACAAGTAATGCCTACTGTAGGATGCAAGCAGTTGATCACTGTTCAAAGGGATTGCTTTATCTCACACTGTAAGGAGGAAGCTTCGGCTAGGGGCTCCAAAACTTTGTGCATGACTGAGAGGGCTGGAACTTTTAACATTTTCAAGAAAGATTAGATACATTCAGGGCTGATCTGCACTTCCCACCTCAAAGAGGAATAATTGCAGAATTGCTGTTTACACATACAGCAATGGCAGAAACACAGTAATAAGCCACACCAAATTTCTCTTAGTAGCTCTAGGAGGTGCCAAGGATGCTCAAGGAGGGTGTACACACATGACCATGCACAACACTGATATCCAGCCTTCTACAAAGCCACACTCAAGTCTTATCTCAAATCTCTGTGCAAAGCAGCATCAGAGAAGTTGAAAACCATACCCAGTCCCTCACTTTTGGATGCCGAGCTTCAAGGTCCCCATCTCCCCACATCCCCTTTGCAACTCATACAAAAGGTTCACAACTGCGTGTGCACACACACAACTCCCAGTATTTACCGGATCCTTCTCCAGTGCCTCCAAGAGTATCTTCCGGGCTTTGATCAGGTTCTTCTGCACTTTCAGAACCTGCCGGGCTAGTTTGACAGAATAGAAGGAAGAGACAGGCATCCCCTCGTTCTCCCGGATGGCTTCCATCAGGAGGGTCTCCGCCGCTTCCATGTTTCCCAGCCGGCGCTCCAGGCTCACTCGCCGCAGACGCACCATGGCCAGCCCAGGCACACAGTCCTCAAAAGACTTCAAGATGCGCCGGGCTTCCTCCACCTCTCCTGCATGGGAGGGGGCAGAGTGAAAACATCTGCATTTGCTGTGCTGAGAGCTCAGAAGAGTTCAAATTATTATCCTCCGAGAATCTACAACTTCAGCAAGGACAATGAGCAGGCGTCCTCCTGGCCATTCAGAGATCTTCCCCACTGCCCTGGCCCCTCTTTGCCCAGTTCCCCTGGAGTTGAAGGGAGCGAACTTTGTGCCATCCACACCCCTTCCTTCTGTTCTAGGGGTTCCCGCAACTGCCTAGAGCAGATTTTGAGGGGCACATGTGTGGGAGGAGTCCTGTTGTGCAAGTGGAAATGTTTACACTTGCAATGTCTCTTTAATGGCACGCCATCTGGACATTGACAAAAAATTAAATACTTCAATCATTTCAAGTTCAGTAGAAATGTTTGGCTGGCGAAGAATTCTGTGAACCCTGAAAGGCAACCTAGGCAACCTAGCCTAGGCAGCTTAAGGCTGATCAACAGAAGATTTTAGCAGCATGGGGCAAGCCGCTTCTCGGGCTAGAAAACTGAGGGGGCTGGCAAGGCGGAGCACCTTATTCTCCTCACCTTGTTTCTCCTCAAAGGCTGCCCAGAGGAGGTGGATGTTGGGCTTCCGAGGGAGGTGATAGCAGCAAGCTCGCTGGAAGACGTTCCTGGCCCCAGCTACACTGTGGTTCTCGAGGTACCTTGTGTACTGGATGGAGGGGAAAAGGGAATAGAAGAAGCAGAGGGTGGTATGAAAATCAGCTTGGATGTACACCTGTGATGGCAGCACTTGTCAAAAGGAGCTTAACCCAAAGAGATCACGTTCTGTCACTGTGTTTCTGAAAAAGCCAGTGATCATTTTTTGCCCCATCGTGGCAAAGCTGCCTTTGTTGCTTGCCTCCTCCTTCTGTGTGGGGACCATTCTGTAATCTAGGCAGACACCAATATGTTATCCATCTAACTAGAGCCCACAATGGGGACACCCACAGCGAGACGATATGCACTTTCCGGAGGAGGAGGCCTAACGAAACAAGAGGCTGCTCATAAAGGAAAGAGTTTAAACCACAGCCTCTGGGACTGCCTGAAGGGCAGAAGAGGAGTCGCTCCCCTCCTCTGCACGGTGCAGCCCGGGGGGGCATTCAGGGGAGGAAGCGCATCTTGCCAACACACACCTTGATCCAGAACTCCTCGTACAGGGCGCAGGCAATGACGCAGCGCTCAAAGAGCACAATGGTGCGCTCGTGCGAGCCGCTGGCAATCTCAAAGTCCAGGTAGTCCCGCCAGTTCCGCAGCTGGGCTCTCTCCAGCGGCTTTACATGGAAGTAGGGTCTCTTGATCTAAAACAAAAGGAGGGGAGGGGGAAGGAGCTCAACCAGAGAGGCAAAAGGAAAGCAGGGAGATAAATTCCCCAATCCTGCTGGGGCTGAAGTCCAGAGGGAGGGGGACCTCGCACATTTTTTTTTGGCTGACCCAAGACAGGCAAGGAATGGAGTGCACTGGCATCGGTGCGCGTCAGCGCTTCAGCCACAAAGCAAAAGCTCTATGTCACACTGGCAGGGCACAGGATCCATCCTCCCAGCTCCGCCATATGCAGCCTATTTGGCAATTCAGTCCTACAGAAGCACTCTGCCATCCATCACCCCTTTTGGCCTTGCATGAACCCTGGACAACATTTCCAAGCATAAACCTCACAGGGCAGGGGGAGAAGACTCACAGTGTCTGGCTGCCAAGCAAGTGAACCCCAAGCTAACAGGAGAAAGGCCCAAGGAGGCAGCACAGGCAGGCCTGGCTTTTGAAGCTTCTCAGGCTCATTCCGCAGCCTTAAAGGCAAGAAGCCAAGTTGCTTGTTTTTTTAGAAGCAGGGAAGAACTGAGCAGAGCTGCTTCTCTCACATACCACACGACCACAGCAGAGAGACTGACAGCTGCTAGCCAGGTTCTTAGAAAAAGTTAAAACCCTAGATAGAAAGCACTACCAAACAGCGGCTCAGCTATACAAACCCCCTCTTCAAAATTCCAGCGCTTGCTGACTTCGCTCTCATTCTGGGTGTAGATATGCTGGCGAATAGATATCACGAGCTCCCGGATCCTGTCCTGGTCCAGAGGTCCCTGAAATCCAAGAGCACAGCTCAGCCACTGGTTGCACAAGGCATGGAAGCACTCAAGAGAGAGCCTTAAGAGAGCCTAAATGCACGTGGGAAGCTCATGAACAAGACGTGAGACGTGAACCACAGCAGCCATTTTGTTCCCAGCACCAGACACTTAAATGGTATTCTGCCTCTAAGGATGGAAGCTCTCTTTCATTGTAGAAAGTCAGTGTGCAGAGCCCAGGAAGCCCCCCCCCAGTACCAGAGAAAGCAGAGCAGCCAGCCACACCCACCAGCACTTGGCTCCCTTCCACCATCTCCTGCTTGGCTTCTGTCTTCAGTGGGACGTCCTCTCCAGGCGGAGCCTCCTCGGCCTCCATCTCGGTGGCCTTGGCCACTGTCTCGGAGGCCATCTTCGACTGCAGCCACAGCAGCTCCTCTGTGGAGAGAATCTCTCTGGGGGGATGGCTGGTCACGTGCTCCTTGAACCTGCGTTAAGGGAAGAGAAAGACAATCCTGCTCTTTGGAAGAAAGGTGGGGCAGGCAAGGCAAGGCAAGGTGCCCACTCTGGAGAGAAGGGGGCGTTTGGAGGCTGCAGAGAACTGGGGAGGGGACAGTGGTCTGGTACTGTGCCAACACCAGAATGGTCCCCCACAGCAGCTAATAATACTAAGCTATGATTCAAGACCTTAAGTTGTTGACGCCATAGACGTTATCTCAGTAAAACCTTTGCCACAAGACTGTAAGGGAAGTCAGCAGGATCATACCCCTAAGGCAGAGTTGGAAGGGGGAAGAATGGGGAAGGGCAACAGAGCAAGATACCTAAGCCTATCACATGAATTACATTTTCAATATTTATTTACAGCACAGCAGGAAACTTCCCTTACAAAATATCAGATATCCAATTACATCCACAAATATCTAGTCTCTCAAGGACAGTCACGCCTGCAAGTCTTTTCACAACCTTTAACTGAATTTTGGGTGCACCCACTGCAGAAAACACCACTTTGTAAGCCAGCACCTTCATAGCTTTGCTCAGGAAAAAACAGAGCCTGCAGATCATTCTCTCAGGCATCCCTGGCTGAGAGACTTCCTTATTCCCCCCACCTTGTGAGCTCTCTCAGGAGATGGGACCTGGGAGACAGGAAGTGTCTGGGTGGCCTCTCGCCCTCCACCCCATTTCCTAACCTGTATTATGGGTATATTTTGGCAGTGCCAGCTCTGCCTGTGGAAGACACACTCAGCCAATGAAGTTGAATGGGTGTGGCCACTGAGAAATCATTTCGTGGCACAACACAGCCTACCTCACAGGGCTACTGTGAACACAGAGAATGAAAGTGCCATGTTGCATCGCGATTCCTACGGTGCTTTCCGATTCCATGACTCTAAAATTCAAATGCTGATAAAAGTTTGAAATACATCCATCTCGACGGACAGGCTGAGTTGTGCAAACTGTGAAGAAGTGTCCACTTGCTGCAGTGGAGAGGGCTGGTACCAAAAGCGGTGAAAGCCTGATTCAAATTCCTCAAAAGCCTCACAGGGTGACCTGGAGCTAGTTGCTCTCTCCCATGGCCTAGCCTACCTCATAGGGTTGTTCTGAGGATAACAATGGGCAGAGGAGTGGGGGAGAGAGAACCATGTCTGCTACTCTCAGCAAATTGAAAGGGAGAAGGGCAAAAGTATAAATCAAGGATGACTGTATCAATAGCAAAACATCGACAGGGTTCCTCCTTTGGAATTTCCCTCCTTGGGGAGTTATGCAGGTGGGGTGCATTGCTACATCCAGGACTCCCCATCCTGAAGTGCTGCGGCTGCTTCTGCCTCCCGTGGGCATGTTTAGCCACTTTCCTTCTCACACAAACCAACACCTCACTTGGGAGCCTGAAGCTCTGACACTCACACCACAGCTCTTGAATAAAGTATGGAAGCCCCCCCCCCCTGGTAGCCCCCCGCAAGACTTACTTTTCCCAGTGATGGCTGTACAGCTGGGTGGGGGTGGCCAGCACTCGGTCATAGATGGCAGTGATGGCCTTCAGGTCCCCTTGCTCCCTCTGCCACTCCACGTACATCTCCCAAAGTTTGTCCGAACGGAAATCCACCCCTGCGGCTGCCACGGCCGACTCAAAGGTGCTGCGCGGACCAGAGTACAGGCACAGGGAGATGGGATCAGTATTTGCAAATAGGAGCCACGGCAGAATATTGCAGAGTATCCGCATCCCTGTTCCATGTCGTCCTCTAGGAAACTCCATTCCACCCCCACCCCCACCCAGTGTTCTATTTTCCCAGTTGACAGAATATCATGAGTACCTTGCCTGCTCAGTTATGGTAGCCCTGGAGGTGCTCCTGGAACTCAGCATACACACGCAGTAAGAAGACAAGGACACAATTTGTTTGGCCACTAAGATTTGGAGAACTGCTTGCTATGTATTTCTCAATATTGCACAAAAGGGGCCATGGCACTCAGCATCCTGAGTCTTGTAGGGCAAATCAGGCTTCCAAATTATCACTTCTCTCTTTCACACACACGGTTACAATAGGAAGTCCCTTCCTCCCTATGACACAACCTACCCGCAGATTTTCTGAGCTGAATCTGGAAGGTTCATATCCAAGCTGGACTGCAGAAAGGAGATGTAATGGATCCACAGGTCCATGCTGAGGGGAATGGACTGCAGGCCTCGCTGGAAAACCTGAGGAGCAACAGCAGTAGCAGAGAAATGATTTGTAAATACTTATTCAGTTGTAGAGAACTGAAGGGGAGGAGAGGCCAGGAAGAGTTTTTCTTCTCCCCTCCCCATCAATCCCTTGCCCCCAAGCCTTCACCCTTAAGATCTTGGATTCCCTCCTTTCCTCTGAAGCACTAGGGGTTGACAAAACCAGGCACAACGTGTTGAGGTAGGAGCTTTTGTCCTTCAGGAGAGATTGAATGCAAAGCAAAACTCATCCCTGCAGAGTCCACCTACCCCAGCTGAAGCTAAGAAGACACCACACATGCACGCTTTTTGCCTTATCCTGTTGCGTGAGGTGGCTCGGCTCACTTGCAGGAGATACCTGGAGCCTGCCTACTCTGCAGCACCTTTAAGGAGCATGCAGCTCCCCTACGTCTGGCTCGCGGTGGTCTGAACTGGGTGCGTCCCAGGGACACACACACACAAAAGGAACAGAAGGGGGGTGGAAGCAAAGGTGCGGAATCCCCTCACCTCCTCGGTCTCCTTGATGAAGTCAAAGCGCCGCTCCATGTCTGCATATTTCTTCCAGTAGCCGTAGCAATAAGGGTACCGCAGGAAGAAGCTGTCAAAGGCTTTGCGGGCTGCATAGATGTGATTCTGCCCAGGTAGGAAAGAGGAAAGAGGTGAAGCTAGGCACACAAAACACAGCCGGCTACTGTAAATGTGAAGGAAAAGGAGGCACCTGCCTTATTAAAGCTGTTATCTTTCATCGGGTAAGCCTCACTCCACTTAGGGACAATTAACTTGCACTTCGACAGTTAACCACACAATTCAACCCAAGCTTGCAGGTGGACCCTTCAGCTTACCTCTTGCTCTACATACTGCAGCAGCTCAGTCCATGCAGTGAAGTCGAGAGGGTTCTCTTGTGCCGCTCTCCAGTACCGCTCAAACTCTAGCGGATATGTGATGGAGAGCTCCTCCATGGGCGGGTTGATTGCCATGTGCATGACCACGTCGGGAGCAGAGGGCTGAAGGGCTTCCTCCTTGGCAGGCTCAGGTCGCAGGGCCAGAGCAGTGGATTCTACGCTGACTCCGTTGCACTCTTGCGCTGGCGTTGCCTCATCTGGGTTTGGGGCTCCGTTACTCGCTGGCTTAGGAAGCACATCTTGGTCAGGGCCTATTGGATTTAGGAACAACAAAAGGAAATGAGGATTCTTCCAGTTGTCTCTGAAATGTAGTTCTGTTGCCCCTCGCTTAACAAGGGCTGACTGTGCTGTTCTGAAGATGGGCCATGGGAAGGGCAAGGAAGGCCCCAACCACCCTGGCATTTCCTGGCTAAGCAACAACCCCCCCCACCTTGATTCTGCAAGCAGCACTTTGCTCTCTCTGCTGTGCACATTAGTTCCCTGCCAAATATTTTCTCAGCTCAACAAATGCATATATGAATGGAAAATGCATTCTCCAATAGCCACTCCAACAGCTTCCTTTTGAACTTTTCTTCACTCAGGCTTGAAAATGAACAATTTTGCCTGTGGTAAGTCACTTCTAGCCAAGAGACAGGGGAAAGCTTTTGTACTCAGGGGAGAATCCAGAGCAGGGCGCCCCAGGCTCAGTCCTGAAGATAAAGAAGGTCATTGGGTAGGTGGGCCAGGAGAAACTTCCACCAAAACATTCAAGAGCCACTGCTTGCTAGTAGTGGACAATTCAAGGGCAGGCAGACCAAAAGCCTGATTTGGCAAACGGCAGCTGGACATCTTATAGAAAGCAAATTGGGCTTCATTATTACATTTCCCCCTAGAAGGATCTCATGTACAGTACAGTATCTAGTCTATGCCCACGTGCGGTGGCTGCCAGGTCCACTCTCGCATGTCAGCCAGGAACGAAGCCTCCATGGACAGAGGCAGTGTACCTGCGAGGGGCAGCTCATGCCATGTCGTGCATGGTGAACTTCCCAGGGGGAAACCCGAGGGTCCCCCGTTGGAAACTGAGCGCTGGGGTAGAGAGGCACTTTGGGAGAAAGGACTTTGTGCGCATGCTGGGTTTGGGGATCTAGTAGTCCCGACCCCCTCCCGTCCACGCTTTGGAGCCCCGCCCCCCCCGGCCGTGACCAACGCAAGCGTGACCAACGGACACCCCTCCGTCCCCCCCTCTCACCAGCCTCGGCCCCCGGGAGCCCCTCCCCGCCGGGACTGGCGGGAGCCTCGGGCCCTTCCGCCGCCATCCTCCTCGCGGCCGCCGAACTGAGCGTCTCTGCCTGGGGCCTCCCCGCTGCCCGTCCCCGTCACCGCCGCCGCTCCCGCTAGGCCGTACTGCGTCTGCGCCGCCGAAGGACCCGGATGAGATGGGCAGCCTGGCGCGGCCTATGAATTGCTGAGAAGCCTTGAGAGGAGAGCGAGGGCAACCATAGAGAAAGCAGTTCAGAGAGAGGAGGAGGAGGAGGCGCAGGCAGGTGCTCCAAAGGCTAACCATAGAGGGGGAAAGCGGAGGAAGGATCGCAAGCGCTTCTCCCATAGATTTGTAGTTGTAGACTAGCCTAGGTAGTCTGATATGCGGGTTTACTTCGGGCGCTATTTCCCCCCTCTCTTCCTCCCGCCCCGTCTGATGGAACTGAGATCTGCAGATGGAGCGCGAGAGAAAAGATACACAGGTGAAACTCGGAAAATTAGAATATCGCCGAAAAGTGCATTTATTTCAGTAATGCAACTTATTATTTTTAATTTTTCTTTTAATTTTTACAAATGCTTTCTTTTGGAAATTCCACAGTAATAAAACAAATAGTTACAATAATACAAAAATAAACCTCGCTATTACATTTCATTAATTACATTCCATTTATAATTGAACCGCCTAACGACAAATAATTACAATTACAACAAATAAAGGCTTGACATATCTTGCTTTGCATGTCATGCATCTATCTCATATATTGGTTTCACCTTTTCGATGATATTCTAATTTTCCGAATTTCACCCGCAGAACTGCAGCAGCATCTTGGTAGCTTGGGCTTCGTTTTGTGTGAAAAGTGGTTGTTGCTTGTAGTTATTTAATTGCTGTGTTTCATCAGCAGATGCCTTGAGCAGCATCCTCTGAAGAGGAAGGGCTAAAAACCGGTGCTGCTCTCCAAAATTATTTGCGCCCCCCCGGCCCCTTTTTATTTCGTATTTCAGTGTCATTTTGCACTCACACTGTTGAACGAACCAAAACCTGCCTGTATTTTTTTTTATTGGCCCATGTCAAGGTGGTTATTCTTTACTGTCGTACAGCTAAGACAAGTTTTGTAAGTTTTTATCTCTCTTTTGCATGTAGCTGTTCCATCTCTCGCAGGTAGCGGTAAGTTATCGCAAGTGCACACTTGATATTGGATAGTTAGTTGAAAGGACAGTGTATCGGTATCACCAGTATTTATTTTTTAAATTATTAAATTGTGTTTTGCCCCTGAACTTCATTTTTCTGATAATTGAATTGTTATTGTTCCTGCTGCTTTTCATAGAATCATAGAGTTGGAAGAGACCATAAGGGCCATCCAGTCCAGCCCCCTGCCAAACTTGTTGATGTTTTGTTTTTTACGTCTCTACACAGCTTTGAATGCTATTTTCATACAAAATTGTCATATACAGTACTGGTTTTTGTTTTTAAAAAAGAAATGGCTCTATCTCGCCTGCTCCTCAACTCTGTCTTACCTGACACTGCCATCTTCTGACTATTTCGTGGTACTGCACCACAGTAGCCACTTCCCGCCCATAGCCAATTTTAAACCAGACAGGCAGAAACCCAACATATCCAGTTTTCTATGCCCAATGCTGTATGAAGACTGCAATACAGCAGGTCATTGCTGGGGCATTTTCTGCCTCTTGGCATCAAAGCAAAGCTAAATGCAAGCCTCGTCTGAACAAAACCATCCTCCAATTTATAATTGGCCAAATAATCCCAGTTAACATGGGTGCACTTTGGTAATATGGTGCCTTGAGATCAAAATTTGCCCTCCCTCCCATTTATTATTTTCACATTAAAAGGTAAAGGGACCCCTGACCATTAGGTCCAGTCGTGACCGACTCTGGGGTTGCGCGCTCATCTCGCATTATTGGCCGAGGGAGCCGGCGTATAGCTTCCAGGTCATGTGGCCAGCATGACAAAGCCGCTTCTGGCGAACCAGAGCATCACATGGAAACGCCGTTTACCTTCCCACTGTAGTGGTTCCTATTTATCTACTTGCACTTTGACGTGCTTTCGAACTGCTAGGTGGGCAGGAGCTGGGACCGAGCAACGGGAGCTCACCCTGTCACAGGGATTCGAACCGCCGACCTTCTGATCAGCAAGCCCTAGGCTCAGTGATTTAACCAGAGCATAAATAACTCTAGCCAGAGGCAGATTTACAGCAGTGTGACCAGTGTCCCCACAATGGAGGCTGAGCCAAAGGGGGTGCCGCAGGATGTTGCAACTACCACAGAACGGAAGGTGAGAGGCAGAGGGTGTGCGCGCTGAATTTTGGCCTTGCACAGGGTGCCATTGAAATTTCAAAGACCAAACTCTGTCCCTGCTCTGGCTTCTTGTGTGTGCTTCCGTAAGAAAGTCCAGGGCGGGCACGTCAGCCCAAGCTGGTGAAATGCAAGGCATATGGGGATCACTTAGCCATCAGCCACCCATGCAGGTGGATCTAGTTGCAAACCCATGCTGTCATCCTGATCTTTGATGTGGGGGGCAATCCTGCCCAGAACAGGCTGAGTTCCCAGTTTGTCAGAAGAGCTGCAGATGGAAAGTGCTTGCTTGGAAGAGGATGCTTCTTCCCACATGCACCACGAAGAGATCTGAGCCTGTGGGCTGGCAGCCTCACCTTACAGAGCAGACCCTGAGGAGGAGTCCATCTGTCACTGTTTCTGGTGGAAAGAGCCTGCAGGCTGGGCAGGGAGTGCCATAAACGCCTTTGCATAGCTCCCCATGCCAGGAGCTGGCACCAGGCCTCTGAACACCCCCATTTTTTAAAAAAAGAATGGTCCAGTGCAGGCATCCCCAAACTGTGGCCCTCCATATGTTTTGGCCTACAACTCCCATGATCCCTAGCTAACAGGACCATTGGTCAGGAATGATGGGAATTGTAGTCCCAAACATCTGGAGGGACGAAGTTTGGGGATGCCTGGTCCAGTGCATAGAGAAGCATGAAGCCTGGACAGCTGGACTTGGTAGAGCGACCCCTGAATCCTCCCACTATGTGTTTGCCCTGAGTAGGGCTGGGCGATATCTGGTTTTCAACATTGTGATATATCACCAGCTAAATATTGCTTAATAATAATAATAATAATAATAATAATT
Organism: Zootoca vivipara; assembly: GCF_963506605.1. Taxonomy (NCBI): domain Eukaryota; kingdom Metazoa; phylum Chordata; class Lepidosauria; order Squamata; family Lacertidae; genus Zootoca; species Zootoca vivipara. The sequence continues at coordinate 28,020,883 of NC_083292.1, read as the reverse complement.
TATTATTTATACCCATCTGGCTGGGCAGTTTCCAACAGAAAAATAAAATAATCGATTAAACATTAAAAGCCTCCCTAAACAGGGCTGCCTTCAGATATAATAATAATAATAATAATAATAATAATAATAATAAACAACTTATTTATACTCCACCCTCCCCAGTGAGAACCAGGCTCAGGGCGGCTGACATCAATAAAATTACAATAAAACGTAAAAGAAAGAAAAACAATTGATTAAAATGCGGATTAAAATACAATTTAGATTTAATTTTTTAAAAAATGCAGCCTCATTTTAAAATGGCCCAAATCAAAACCATAAGGGAGGACAAAACATAGTGGTCAGACTAAGTCCAGCCCAAAGGCCAGGCGGAACAGCTCCGTCTTGCAGGCCCTGCGGAAAGATGTCAAATCCCGCAGGGCCCTGGTCTCCTGTGGGAGAGCGTTCTACCAAGTTGGGGCCAGTACTGAAAAGGCCCTGGCCCTAGTTGAGACCAATATAGCCACCTTATGGTTTGGGATCTCCAATAAATTGTTATTTGTGGACCTTAAGGTCCTCCACAGGGCATACCAGGAGAGGCGGTCCCGTAGATCACGTTGTCTGAAATAAGAACAGTGATGTGCCGAGGCATTGACAGGCTTCATGTTTTCCCCCACATTGTGATTTTTGCATAGCACACACACACCATGATTTGTGATATATAGCCAGGTCAAAAATTATGAAACTGATATCACAATATGGACTTCAAATGGGTTTTGGATGATATATTGATATATCACTGAGCTCTAGTCCTCAGCACCGTGGGGGAATTCAATGTTCTTGTTACAATGCAGGAGAACAGAACAAGGGGCGAGACCTTGGGGTTGTGATAGATAGATAGCTTTATGAAGATGCCAGCCTTGAGTGCGGTGGCCGTGAGAAAGGCAGATTCCATGCAAGGGATCATTAGGAAAGGAATTGAAAATAAAATTCTGGGGATCATAATGCCCTTATACAAATCTATGGTTCAGCTGCGTTTGAAATACTTCGCACGGTCGCCTCACTTCAAAAAAGGAAATTGTAGTGTTGGAAAATGTTCAGAACCCAAACGCTCAAAGGGGTGCAGCAACTGCCCTATGACGAAAGGTTGCTGCATTTGACACCTTTTGGTTTAGAGAAAAGGCAGTAACATGAAAGAGGTTTATAAAATTATGCTTGCTTCGTTTTTCCTGTCAAAACTATCTTAATTCATATGAAAATGAATGATAATTTCCCTGATGGATTGATTAAGCAGTCATGCGGTAATTCATATGATCAGCTGGGCAAGAGTTCCTTAAACAGGTGCCTGCAGCCGGAGAGGCTGAGCTGAGGCCCAGAAGGTCGATGTGCGCGCGCGCGTGTATTTATAGAGCACTATAGACATTGCCAACCTGGCGCCCTTCAGAGGTTTCGGACTCCCACCAGCAGCACCCTGTTGGCGAAGAGAGGTCTACAGTTTTATTTTATTTTTTTTGTTTTGCTGAGGAGCAAGACCTCCCGGTGGCGCTCTGCACATGCCCAGAGGTGCCCGAGGCCGGGAGCGAGGGCGCCCCCTTGCCACGACTCTGGGAAACGTCGTCGTGGGGGAAGCGGGCGGCACCTCCTTCCTGCCCTCCCCAGAGGCCGCTTCTCCGTCCCGCCCCGAAGGCGGCGCCTTCTCCTCCTCCTCCTCCGCTGCCGCCCGGGCAGCTCCTGCTCCCGCTGCTGCTGTTGCTGCTGCTGTTCGGCGCCGGCCCTGGCTCGGGCTCCGGCGGGCGGGCAGGGAGGGCGGGAGGATGAGCGGCGCCTTGCGCGACGTCTCCTTGCAGGACCCGCGCCGTCGCTACGAGCTGGTCCAGCGCATCGGCTCCGGCACCTACGGCGATGTCTACAAGGTGCGCCAGTCGGGGGAAGGGGGAGGGGGGGAACCGGATGCCTGGGTTCCTTGGGAGGGAGAAAGCGCGCAGGGGTGTGGGGCCCCCGGGGGGAGGGGAGGCACCGGGACGCCTGGGTCGTCCTCCTCCTCTCCCTGAGGGGGAGACTCCACCCCCAGCGTCAGGGACTTCTGGCCCGGGTGGGGGCCGCGGGACCCGGACGCCTGGGTTCCTATTTGGGTGTCCCCCTCCAAACCCCCGAGAGCGGGGAGCCCTTTTAGGGGGAGACTCGGCGTGCGGGGTTGACTTGGGGGGTGGTGGTGGTGTCCGGTGTTCATGTCAGCTTCGTGGGTCGGAAGCCTGTAGGGTAGGATGTCAGCGAGGCGGGACGCCCCCCCCCCCCTTTGGAGCTCCTGCTGCATCCCCACCACCATCCTCAACCCCTTTGGCCGTCGCGGGACGCTGGCCTGACCGGACTGCCACCCAGCTGATGGCCTTGGGGTCCCAGAGGACCAAGCGGGCTGCTATTGGCTGGCTGGGAGACTGGCACCCGCAAGACAGAGAGATCAAGCTGGACGCTCTTGGAGTAGAAAGTGAGTCTACCTTCCAAGGATGCTGTCGCACGCTGGAGACACAGTCCCCTTCTAGATGCCGGATCTACCCAGTCGCCCCCCAAGTCAGAGGACAGCAAGCCTTTTTCTGTCCTGGGATTTTTGGTGGCTCTTGCTGAGTGAGGCCCATCCAGGCTGGGTGCCTGTCCCCCTGCGTCTCTTGCACAGCACCCTTCAGCCAGGAGAGCGGGAGCTGGGCGCCTCCTTCGACCTAGTAGTAGAATATTTCTTCCGCTGCACATAATTGAGCGATGGGATTTCCCCCTATCGCCACTTCTGTGAGCTTTAAAAGGAAGGGACTTGGCCTAATCAGTGCTGATGGCAGAGGCACGTGCCTGGCGCTGGCTGCTGCTCAGGATTGGTGCTGCCCTGGCAGGAGATGGCTTGCTTGTCCCACTTCCCAGAGGGAGTTGGGGTGCTGGGTTTGAGGGTCTGATCCAGCACCTAGGCTTTTACTCCCTGCATATCATCTGACTGTAAGCATCTCTTTGGACTCTGTACTCCTCCCATTTATACAATGGTTATAATAATTCAGTTTTGTGTTGCAGTATAAATTGCTTTGCCGTTGGGAGGGCACCCAAGTTGGTCTAGGGGAAATGTTACGCCTTCAGGTTGGTGGCTGTGTTGCAGCTGGCAGAGATTTGCTGCCTTCAATGGTGGCATCGGGGCGTTCGCATGTCCAGCAATCCAGAGGAGACTTGAGAGGCCTGCTTAAAACTGGACTGCTCATGGGAAGAAACCTTGCCGATAAGCTTCTGCAGGTTGCTAGTCCTCAAACCCTTTAGCTCTCATACTTTCCTGTATAATTCCTATTAGTTATTTGAGAGAGCGGTATATATAAAAATCAGATTGTGTACAGTTTCTTTGCATAGCATCGTGGAAGAGGTTCTTGGACACTGGAGTAATCTGGCCAGCTTCTCTTGTTGTGCAGAAATCGGCTGACAGCCACTGCAAGGAGGACGGTGGGCTTCACTTCTGAGCTCCTGTGGGGCCCTCAAGGGTTGTTGGACTCCCATCACCCAAGATTGTTGGGCATGCAGGCTGAAGGGAGTTGTAGTCCATAAAACATCTAGGGGGCATGACTTGCCCCTGTTTTGGCAGCCCTAGCAGTCATAACAAAAATATTCTTTGGTGATGAGTCGGCTGCTGTTTTTAATGGCTGGTTGTTTTAGCTGTTGTTTATCTTGTTGTAAAGTTGGCCGTTAGTTTGCCTTTTTGTGTGTCATGCTGATTTTACATGAGCTGCCTTCTGTGCATTTGCAAAATAGTGAGTGGGATGATTATCAGTAGTATTAACAAAAATTATCAGGACGTTGGGATGCCTCCTTCAAGCTCCTCACAGAGGTATTTGGGACAAGCAGGTCCTGACTGACCTGGTGGTCTCCAGCTGTTTTGGACTACAACTCCCATCCCTGCTTGCTGGGGCTGGTGGGGGTATAACTCCAAAACATCTGGTGGGGTGCCAGTTGGGTGAGGGCTGCCTTCTCCCCTCTCCCCACATGATGCCCTTCTTGTCCAGACATCCCATTGAATAATGTTGTGCTCCCTTAATGGAGGTGGTGAGGGAGCCACAGAGGTCATCTAGCTCAACCCCTTGCTGAGTGGCAGTGTCATTTGCTCACCTACTCACCCTTCCATGGCAAACAAGTCAGATTGACCAGGTGGCAGCTGTAGAAAAGGGTTTGTGGGACCAGACAGCTGTGGGTTACCACATTCTAAACTCTGCAGAAATGCTTTCCCCCCTTTGATATGTATTGATGTGCCTATTATTATTATCATCGTTATTAAATTTGCATACCGCCCTATACCCGTAGATCTCGGGGAGGTTCACAACATGAAATTACAATATAAAAAAGATAGAATACATAATAAAAATAAGAACCAAGACAGCCCAATAATCCCCTCTTCCATTTTAAAAGGGCATTGGAGGCACATGAAAAGGGCCTCAGAGGATGATCTCAGGGTCCGGGTAGGTTCACGTGGAGAGAGGCAATACTTGAGGTATTGCTCTAGGGAGCTCCAGCCAGGACAGTATACAGGATTCCCCTGCTCCCTTCTTTTAATTTCCACGGCCGCCTTGTAAGGTAGGTCAGGATGAAAGATAGTGAGCATCACGGCTGAGTGGGGACTTGAACCAGGACCTTTAGGAACCATACTATCGTAGTGTTGGAAGAGGGACCCAAGGGTCATCTAGTCCAACCCCCTGCAATGCAGGAATCTAAGACGGTGCCACACTGGCTGTCATCCTACCTCAAACTCAGTTACCTTGGGCTGCAAGGGAGGGGGATGCCCGACCCTGAATGGGCCTGAGCCATTGTCCAAGGTTTGGTATTTCTGGTAGCCTTCCTCAGAAGCTGCTGTGGGTGGGCGGTGGGGTGTCCTTCCATTCCTGTAGGCCTGCAGGAGCCTGGAGAGAAGCAGCCCTCCTGCTACACTGCCCCTCCTACCAAATTCAAGCCTTGTCTTGATCCAGCAGCCTGCCTTGCGCCCTGGAGTCAGGCACGTTGTTCAGAATCTGACCCCAGCATGGCATTTCCTGAGATTCTTGAGGCCAGAATAGGTTCCAGCTGGGAGCCAGGACTTCTCGGCTCTGTTTACAGCTCGGAGGTGGGTTGTGGGAACAAGCTAGGAGCCCTGGTGGGGATTCCTGAGCCCCACCCACAACTCCAGTGCAACAAGGGTCCTCTAAATGATGTCCTGGAGAGATGGAAAGAAGGGTTGGAGTGGGCAGATTAGGAGAGGGAGAAGTAACTCCTTCTAGGGTGCCTGCCTCTTCATAAAAGTGGCCCCAGTTGCGGTGATCCTTGGTGGCGAAGGCACTCTGCGCATGCACAGAGGATGCCGCGACTCTTCGTCTTTGTGTTCCGGGGCTGAGTTCAGATGCGGCCTCAGTGGTTCACGAGGGCAAGGCTGGCTAGCCCAGCCACCTCTGGCAGAGGATGCCAAGTTACACCCCAGCAATGTCCCCTGCCTTGTCTCACCTCTCTCTGTCAAGACCAGGCTGGCTTCTCTCTCAGTGGTAGCTTTGTTTCAAAACTAAACAGACTAGGCAGAGGATGTGGAAATCCCAAGGAGCCTTTTAAGATCACGAGGGTCCCTTTAGAAGCATGGCTTCCCGCCTCTCTTCCCAATGGCTGGTGGCTTTTTTTTTTGCCACCTGTTTTGTGAGGAGGAAGCCGCCTTTGTCCAAGAGAGAGGGGGTCACCCTGTCTCTTTCCTCCCTGGCTTGTCACGAGGATTTTTTTGACGTGCGCCACTCCCTTTCTGCTAGGGGAGCCCAGCTCGGCCAGGATGGCAGGAAGTTGCCTCACTGCCAGGCAGGATGATTAAAAGGACTGAGCTCCTTCTGAAAAAGAAGGCTCTGGTGGGCATGCTCTTCTTGCCCTTTGACCTCCAGCCCTTGACTCCTTAAATGGCTGTGGTTATTCAGTGCCAAGACATATGCACTCTGCACATGGTCAGGAACCAGCTGGGCCTTGCTAGGGGTCTCAATAGAATTCTGTAATTATTCTAGCAGGGGCTTAAAAAGCTGATATTGTAACTATTAAAGGAACCTTGTAAAAATATACGGACTGGTTATATCTTCTGCAAATCGAAAGATCATTCCGAGTGGCAGAAACAAGAGATGGGACCTTCCATCCCGGCCTACTTTGTTTCGCTTCCACCAGCAAACGTATCCTTAAAAGGTTTATAGTTCTAGTTAATTATGGAGTGTGGCTGGGGAATTGTTTTGGGGTGCTGTTTTCAATGGTGATCCTTCTTGGAACACACTATTATATTTTATTATTGTTTTACGCACGCAGATCTCCAACCCGCCCTCACTATTTGGCGTCATGACCGTGACAATGGGAATTTGGAAAACTGGGGTGGGCGGGGGGTTTGAGGATTTCCTGTGAATTCTGCGTGGAAGAACAAAGCTGTTTGCAGGGTGGGGTGTCCCGCTTGTTCACACCAGGAGGTGCGCTAGTTGTGACATGCTTGCGTGTCAGGCCACTAACTAGTGCAGCAGTTGGAGGGTGGCTCAGGAATTGCCTGAGGCTGTGGGCAAAGGCAGGTTCAGACCCTCCTTGGCAAATGGTGCTTTTTGACTGATTATCCCCCCTCCTTGCCCCCTGCAGGCCCGTGACACGGAGACTGGGGAACTGGCGGCCATTAAGATAGTGAAGCTTGATCCAGGTAAGCTGGGGTGCTTGCTTCTTCAACAAGGTGGACTTCACAAGTCCTCTTTCAGAACTAGTTGGATGGTTTGGGAAATGTGCTGGGTCAGAGGCAGTGCGCAGGACTTATAGAAAAAATTGGGGTTGGCTTTTAAGCGCCACTCTGTCAGGAGTCTCTGTGTCCCCTGAGTCCATTATTGACACAGAAGAATGGATGGAGGCAGGATGCAATTTTCCTGTTGCAACAGAAGTCCCTCCCCGTTTTGTTAGGAGGTGACGCCCCAAAACAAAGGTGTGCGATAACCTTTGAAGACTTTAGAAATTGCCCAGCCCCTTAACCAAGGACCACCCAAAAACATCATACAGGTGTCACAGGAAGAGGTGGTCTACAACAGAAATTTGGGGTGTGTGGCATGTCTCCCGTCTGTCAAGATACCTGTTAATGTTTTACCCCAGCCCACAAATACAAATACAGGTACAATATCCAAATTAACATATAACATTTAAAAACAATTTAAAACAACTCCACCCACCAGGTAAAGCAAGTACAAGAACCATTAAAAACATCCAGCCGTACGTCTAATTGTGTAACAGCAGGTTGCTTATTAAAAGAGACATTTAATATACCTGCTATTTTTTTTAAACAAGTGTTACAATTACACCTTAACATGCTTTTATTCATTTATTTTTAAATCGGACGTTACCTACCTGTAATGTCTGGAAACAGAGGTACTGGTAGCCAGCTCCCCAGGTGTGTCCCGCACTCCATGTGGATTTTTAGAACACTTTGGTATTTGAAACTGTCGGACAAAGGGCGGTAGTGACAGAGAGGCCTTTTTGGAGCAAAGGAAACGGTTTGTCCTGCTTCCTCTCCTCAGGGGACGACATCGGATCCATCCAGCAGGAGATCACCACGCTCCGGGATTGCCGCCACCCCAACGTGGTGGCCTATTTTGGCAGCTACCTCAGGTGAGAGGCTCGGACCCTTTGGGAAAAGGAGTGGAGCCAGGAGGGCAGGGCGGTTGGGGTGAAGCGATATGGTTGCAAAAGCGTAGTCAGAATTGTGGGGTGGCAGGTTTGATGCTTGACACTTGGTCCCTGGTATTCAGACTTGGTGGGATGGACTCGCCGTCTCTCCAAATGGAGAATGCACCGGTGGAGGGCTTTATTTTCCTATCTAGGGCTGTCAGAGGCAGAAAAATCAACCACGTATTTGATAGGATACTACCTGGCCCTGCCACGCGTTGCTGTGTCTCATCCCTGTGATTCCCCCCCACCCTGTGCCGATGAAATTAAGCAGAAGGAGGCATCTTGTGCCCTCAGAGTGTAGAAACTGAACTCATCCAGAATTCCTTGCCCAAAGAGAAATATTTAAGGCCTCATGGATAGAATTAGCTGGCTCTGTGGTGACGTTTCCTTTTTGTGTGTGTCTTGGGAATGGATGTTTATGGGATCTAAGTGGGATATTCCTGGGGAGCCCTTCAGGAGATCAGTTTGCTTGTTGCCTCAGGGCAAGATATTCCTTTGGGCTGCCCCTTCAAAGGGTGGCAGGTGGGAGAAAGAGGGGCTGCTTTGGGAGCTGGGGAAGGGCCATTCCCACAAGCTTCTTTCTTCTCCCTTTAGGAATGAGCGCCTCTGGATCTGTATGGAATACTGTGGAGGGGGATCCCTTCAGGAGATCTACCACAGTGAGTTTCTACCTGCTTTGCTCCATGGTCCTCCTCTGAACTGGAGATGCCAGCAAGGCTTAAACTTGGGACCTTCTGCATGCAGAGCAGATGTTCTTGCCGCTGATATCTGGCCCCTCCCAGACTTGCATTGCCTTGCAGAATGGGAGATGGACTGAAGGAAGGAAGGACACTGGCGAGGCACATGGACCGGGCATTTTGTCTTTCTCTATCTTTCTTTTCCACACCCTTTGTCTTTCCATGCCCTTCCCTTTGGATTCTCCCGCTCCCCCAACTTTTATTGTGTTCTTTGAAAGAGAGAGAGTTGAGCACCAACCCCAGGGTCTAAGAGAAGGCTCCTTGCTCAGTTACTGAGCACCAGCTTTGCTCGCAAAATGCCCCAGGATAAATCCCCAGCAGCATCTCCAGGGAGGGCTGGCAAATCAGCTCGGGCTCAGCCAGTCTGTAGCCCCAGGAATGGAGAAACTGCCAATCTGTGGGCTGTACATCAACCGCTCCCTCTCCCGAATGGCGCCCCTCCCCGGCCTTGCCCCCCCTGCCCCTCTGCACCTTCCTGGGTGGCTTTGGAGGCAGGGGAGTGTGTGCATATGGCCCCTGGAAGGCTGCTTAGGAGGGAATGTGGCCCTCAGGTTGAAAAAGGCTCCCTGCGCCTGGTGTGGACAATATTGTGCTCACAGTGTGGGTGTATTCCTGGAGCTTCACTGCTGGGAAAAATGGGTTGCATCCAGCACAGTTCTACTCAGAGCAGACATGTTGAAACGGACGGACCCAAGTTGGTCATTCATTCCAACAGATCTACTCTGAGCAGAGCTGACGTTGGTTCCAGCCCATCGTTTTTGCACAACTCTCTGGCTGGGCATGAGGACCCAAGTCGACCAGAGGCCAGGGTGTCCCTCTGCACTTCCCTTCTTTCATTTTCCTTGCTCCCCCCCCCAAGACCCTGTGTCTTCACCAGAGTGCATGGGGAGGTTTAACTCTTTCCTCCCCTGCTCCTCTCCCCCTGATAAAAATCAGCCCCCTTGCCATGAGGTCCAGAAGGAGAACTCCTGGAGGTGTTGTTGTCTGCATTAGGTTCCAGTTTGTCCCTCGGAAACCAGTCTCTGCTCCCCTTCACCCCTGCTTTCTATTCTGCCTGCCTTTGTTGTCGCCGTAGACATGAGGAGAGAACACACACACACCCCTTGACAAAATAGGAACCCATCCTGCCGCCGGTCTGTCGTAATCGGTACTTTGCTTCTGGTGGGTTTTACTTCCCCTTTTGGCTCCCTGCAGTTGGTTTACTTACAAGGTGAGAGAGGAGCCTCTGCTCAGCCTCCCGTCTCCATGTCCAGCAGAATTTTTCAGAGATGGCATGAAGTGTGGAAAGAAGCACAACGGCTCTGCCAGGCCTTCCAGGGAGGTTTGGCCTGGGGAGATTCTGAGAGGAAGTGGGGCCTAGGAAAACAATTAACGTGGTGGGGGGGAATAGACGAACAGACACACACAATAGTACCTGCTTCCTCCCCTCTCGGAGGAGAGCACTGTGGACTGTTTATTTCGTGGGGTTTGGCAGCTGGCATTCTTACCTTTCATCCTGCAAGAGTTTAAACCGAAGACGCCACCCCCACCCCCATGCACTCTGGGGCCCAACCACTAACCAGACCCCTCCCAGGTCCTGAAGGCAAGAGAGTGGTGAGCTCTGCAGGGCCGTCACCTGAGGTGGCTCATGAAAGGAAGCCAAGCCACATGTTGCAGAGGCAGAAGCCCAAGCAGGCAAGGCCAGAAGCCCATCTCTCCTAAGCAGGGCTGTGTGTTGAGGAGCACCCCTGCACCCCCCCCCCTCATTCAGCCATTTCCCTCATTCCCAGACACAATTCTCTCTCCTAGCTTTAAATTTCACCTTAATAAGCAAAGCCCGCCTGCAGAGTTTTGCTCAGGGAAACCCAATTGCCAAGTCTACATAGGCAAAAACCTGCTTTTATTAGCGTTGGGGTGGCAGGCGGCACGAGATGCAACTGACTCACCTTTTCTGCTTCTCGCCTCCAGCCACTGGTCCCCTCTCGGAGAAGCAGATTGCCTACGTCTGCCGGGAGACCCTCCAGGTGAGTGGGTGGGTGGGGCTGAGCTCGCAGCACAAACCCTGTTCAGGCCCGTGCCAGGTGGGTGTGGGCAGCCTGATTTCTTTTTATCCAGTGCCAACAAAAGCCAGAGTGCGCAGGTGTGTGCGTGTGTGTGTGTGTGTGTGTGTGTGAAGTGTCAGGGTGCCCCGTGTCTGCACCTGGGGCAGGAGTCAGCCTCTGCCTGGTTATTCCGTCTCCCCTCCCAGCTCAGGTGTGGTTGCAAAAATGTAGGGTTGTCAAGAGAGGCTCCTTCAGAGCTTAATTGGAATGCGGTGCTAGGTTTGGATCTGCAGCATAAGAAACACGCATGGTGTAAGAGGTCCCGTGAGCATGTACGGAGTATTTGTGTGTGTGTGTCCCCCATTTCTTCACTGTGTACACCACAACTGGATTTTTGGTAATCCAGGATTAGGAAGACGCTTTCTAGGAAGGACCCCCCTCAAAGGCTTTCCACTGCTCTTTATCCAAACCAAGCCCCATGGCTTCTCACCTCATTTCCCTCCTGCTCTGTGACTCTGGGGCATAAGCCAGGGGTCAGCAAACTTTTTCCGGAGGGGGCCGGTCCACTGTCCCTCAGACATTGTGGGGGGCCAGACTATATTTTGAAAAAAATATGAACGAATTCCTATGCCCCACAAATAACCCAGAGGTGTATTTTAAATAAAAGGACACATTCTGCTCATGTAAAAACATGCTGATTCCCGGACCGTCCGCGGGCCGGATTTAGAAGGTGATTGGGCCGCATCCGGCCCCCGGGCCTTAGTTTGGGGACCCTGATACAGACGGACGCTCCACACCTTTGAGAGGAAGTCCCATTTTCCCGTTGGCTGCTCTGTTCTTTTCCTGCCTTCCTGCAGCTGAGAGAAACTGTTACAAAGGCAGGGAGTGGAATGTAGGTCACTAGCTGTTTGTGTGTGTGTGTGTGTGTGTGTGTGTGTGTGTGTGTCTGGGTCTGGACTGAATCTCTGCAACGAAAGGCTGCAATGTCTGGGGAGTTTTTAGTTTGGAAGAAAGAAGATTGGTGCAAAACACACAACTGAGATTTACCAAATTACGCGTGTACCCGCCAACACTAATCCGATGAAAATAGGGAGGTCCTATACCGTAATGATATGAATTTTATTATTTATACCCCACCCATCTGACTGGGTTGCCCCAGCCATTTTGGGCAGTTTCCAACACACACACACACACACACACACACACACACACACACACACACACATATATATATATAAACATAACAAAACATTTAAAAAACCTTCCCTATACAGGGCTGCCTTCAGATTTCCTCTAAAGCTTGCATCATTACTTATCTCCTTGGCTCAGGGACTCCATACCCTCCAACATTTCTCCCGGTGAAAATAAGGGCATCCTAAGGAAAAGTGGGATATTCAGGGATCAAATCAGAAAGCAAGGGAGTGCTTCTGTAAATCTGGGACTGTCCCTGGGAAAAAGGGACACTTGCAGGGTCTGGCACGGTGCAGGGGTGGACTTTGGTACCCCCAAATGGAACTCCTCCATTAGGGAGAGATCTTCTCAATTTGGCGCCCCTGGGCTCAGCACCCTGTGCAGGGGAACTACCCATACCGCCCTAAATCCTCCGCTGAATGGTGTGAAGGTGGATAGAGATAAGTCCCCCCCCACTCCTTCTCTCCTAACGTGAGAACCCAGCTTCCTCCAGTAGGCGGGGTACCGTCTCCCCACCCAGTGTAAGTCTGTGCTCGCAACTTGTGCCTTGGCTAACAACAACACTTAGATCCTGCTTCGTCTGCAGCACAGCCAGGCCTGGCTTGATGCTTCTGTTTGCTGCCTCTTTTCAGGGCCTTCACCACCTACACACCAAAGGGAAGATGCACAGGGACATAAAGGTATGATTTCCCTGCAGAATCCAGGGAAATCCTGGATTTCCTGGGCTCAGTCGCCCTTTGAGGTTGCTTTCGTCAGCCTCGGAGGAGGAAGGCAAGGGGTGGGTGGGAAGGGAGGGGAGCAGACTCTCTCCCCACCCCCCACCCCATTCTGCTTGGGCAACAATAGCTGCATTTCTCTCCCCTTTTTTTCCAGGGGGCCAACATCCTGCTTACAGCCAACGGAGACGTGAAACTCGGTCAGTTCCTCTTCTCGTCTTGCTTTCTTGTGGCAAGCCTTTCCTACTTCCAGCTGCCACTCCCAAAATCTTCCTCTAAATATCTTCATCTGCGGGTTTCCCTCCCCCTTCCCTAGACCATCCATAGCCTTGACTGGGGGTGTCCCAGGTTGCTGAACTTAGTGGGGACCTCCAGATTGGGGACTGCAGGGGCGGCTTTGGTCTACCTGTTCACATCCCTCTGGCTTTGCACAGGGATGAGATCGATTTACCTTATTTTTCGGTGTATAAGACGCCCCCTCCCATGTATAAGACGCCCCCTACTTTTAGGGAGCCCAAATTTAGAAAATGGGCATATGCACTATCTGTGTATAAGATGCCCCCAGATCTTTAACCTTATTTTAAAGTAAGAAAACTTAGTCTTATATACGGAAAAGTACGATACTGTATTTATTTAAAACAGGGACTCTGGTTGTATCTCGCCGTCTTTTCTAGGGGTGTGGCGGTGGCTCAGGAGCAGAGCTGGGGAGTTGCATGCCAGCTTCAAACCCCCCCCCCCCAGTTTGGCATTTCTTAATATTGTATTTTATTTGTTTGGTTTTTGTGAGATACCTGGAGAACGTAGGCTGCATGTAGGCCATAAATCAATACAGTGAGTGGTACCTCTACTTACGAATAACTCTACTTACGAATGTTTCTACTTACGAACGGAGCTCCGTCCGCCATCTTGGATGCGGTTTAGATAGGATTTTTTCTACTTACGAATTTTTAGATAGGGTTGCTTCGACTTACGAATTTTTTTCTCCCAATGCATTCCTATGAGATTCGACTTACAATTTTTTTCGACTTACAAATGTGCGTTTGGAAAGCATTAAATTCGTAAGTAGAGGTACCACTGTAAATGAAAATATTCTGGGTGGGTTGAGAGGTGTGGGCCTAGGGATATTTGAAGGGTTTTATTGGGGGAGGGTTGTAGGGCCTGGCCCACAACCCTCCTCCTGTGGAGCCTGGATTGCTCTGGCCCACCACCTGAGCAAGGAACGTTTGCCCTTCTCCTCTCTCAAACCACCTCCTTCCTTCCCACAGCGGATTTTGGGGTCTCTGCAGAGCTGACGGCGTCTGTGGCGAAGCGGAACTCCTTCATTGGGACCCCCTATTGGTAATGTTGGTGGGGGGGCACTCTGTTCCTTCCTCTGCCCCCTCTCTGTCTGGAGGGTGAGCTGTGGGGGCCATGAAGCCCCTAGTTTGAACCTCAATTCAGCCACAAACGTACCCAGTGGCCTTGAACACTCTCTGCCTCGGTCCTTCGGCCTGCAGGATGGGATGGTGGTTCTGACCACCCCTGCAGGGTTGGTGTATGTGAAGCACCTTCGTAGCCTTGGCTGACGGAGGGGAGGTGTTGCTCAGTGGGCAGAGCTCTCCTCACAGGTCGGCAGTTGCAGGGAGGACCAGGCCGCAGCAGGCGATGGGGAAGACGGGCCCTTCTCTTCCTGGAGAGCCACAGCTTCAGGTCCATGCAGGCCACCTTTTCCCAGAGTGGCTGTTTGGCTCAGCTCTGCCCCTTCTCGTCCTCCCAGGATGGCGCCAGAGGTGGCTGCGGTGGAGAAGAAAGGAGGCTACAACCACCTGTGCGATATCTGGGCCCTCGGCATCACGGCCATTGAGCTGGCGGAGCTGCAGCCGCCCCTCTTCGACCTGCACCCCATGAGGTGAGCTCAAAAGTTAAGCCTCAGTTGAATGTGTGTAAATGTTGCTTGTATTTACTGAAATCATTCTATATGGCCCTATCATAAAATATCAGGGTAGCGCACAACAATAAGAGCCTTTCAACAGTGGAACGGACTCCCTTGGAAAGTGGTGGACTCACCTTCCCTGGAGGTTTTTAAACAGAGGTTGGATGGCCACCTGTCAGGGATTATTTAGCTGTTATCCTTGCATGCCACAGGGTTGGACTAAATGACCCTTGGAGGACCCTTCCGACTGTACAGTATTGTGTTCCTGTGAATATATATACAGTTGTACCTTGGACGTTGAACGGAATCCGTTCCGGAAGTCCATTCGACTTCCAAAATGGTTGAAAACCAAGGTGCGGCTTCCGATTGGCTACAGGAAGCTCCTGCAGCCAATCAGAAGCTTTGGAACCCGTGTCAGACATTCAGGTTCCAAAGAATGTTCGCAAACCGGAACACTCACTTCCAGGTTTGCGGCGCCCGGGAACCAAAACGTTCGACTCGCAAGGCGTTAAACATCCGAGGTGCAACTGTACAATGAAATAGAGATCACCGTTACAATCGCAAAAGGATATTTAAAATGGCTAGCCCATGAGCTGCAGAGGTATTCAGGAAAAGGTATTCAGGAGACTCCCGGAAGTCAAAAGCGAGAGGGTGCCCACCGCATCTCTGCTCGAAGATCATTCCATAACGCAGCACTAAAAGCCCTTCTCCCAGTGAGGACCGGCTGAGGCTCTGGCTAGCAGTGCACCTCTGGATGATCTCAGTGATGGAGCTGGGATGCAGGGGGTCAGGTGGTCCTTACGGTATCCTGGCCCCAAGTTGCTCAGGGCTTTGTTACATCAAAAGAAGAGGCTTGAGCCTCACCTGGCTGCAACAGGAGCAGCCAATGCAGAGGTTTTAGTAGAGGTGTCCCATGCTACCAAGCCGTCTGCCCCCATCAGCAGTTTAGCTTTTGGACAGGCCTCAAGGTTCCCAGGGCATGGTCTTCATCAGCCAAGTTACCCTAACCCCGATCCAACTGCCTGCCTGTCTCCCTGGCATCCAGCCTGCTGCCAGAGGAACGGGTGGCACGTTGGTGTTGATGAGAATCTGGCACCGCCATCTGTTCACGAGGGCCCTTTTCCTCAGCCGCTGCTCGTATCCTGCCTTTAACACTGTCAAGGAGAAGCAGAATCTGCAGATCAACCCACTGTTGATGCTGTTTTCAGGAAAGCTTGTGTACAAGCAAATTCCTTGAAGTATTCCTTAAAAAAAAAAAAAAAGTGGGTGCAAAAACGATTACCCTTGCAGGAAACACTGCAAGAATTGTAGAGTTGGAAGGGACCCTGAGGGTCATCTGTTCCAACCCTCTGCAATGCAGGAATCTCAGATAGATTATGCACGACAGGTGGCCACCCAACCTCTGCTTAGAAACCTCTAAGGAAGGAGAGAGTCCACCTCCTCTCGGGGGAGTCCGTTCCACTGTCAAATAGCTCTTACTGTCAGAAAGTTATTCCTGATGTTGAGTCGGAATCTCCTTTCTTGTAACTTGAATCCATTGGGGTCCTAGCATCCGGAGCAGGAGGAAAACAAGCTTGCTCCATGTGAAGATGGCAATCATATCTCCTCTGAGTCTCCTTTAAACATACCCACTTCCCTCGGCCATTCCTCAGTCTTAAGGCTTGGTTTCCAGACCTTTTATCATCTTAGTCGCCATCCTCTGCACATGTTCCAGCTTGTTTATTTATAGAGATGAAATGGGTGGAAATAGCATAAAAATAGCAAAGGGAAGAATTAGGTACCCGGCTGGTTGCCTTCGGCTGCAGAGGGGGTTGCAACCAGTGACTTGAGTCCTTTTCCTGGCCGTCCAAGAGGGTGGTGGCTCTACATAGCTTTGAGGCCCCCCGCCCACCTGAAGCAGCTTTAGGCAAGTGTGGGAAGGGAAAGGGGAGCTGCCCTCCCCATCTCCTGTGAGGTCCCAGCCTCGGTCACAACCAGGGGCGTACCCAGGATCAAAACGGGGGGGGGAGAGAGAGAGGGAAGGAAGGAGGAAGGGAAGGGAGGAAGGAAGGAAGGAAGGAAGGAAAGAAAGAAGGGGTGAGAGAGAGAGAGAGAGAGAGAAGGGAGGGAGGGAGGGAGGGAGAGAGAGAGGGAAAAAGGAAGAAAGAAAGCGGGGGGGGGAGGAAGGATTGAGCTCCCGTCTGCCCCCCCCCCCAGCTCAGGCTGCTTCTCCCCCCTCCCTCGTTCCTGATGCTGGCTGAAGCCAGGGAGGGGGCAAAACCAGCCCAATTTCAGGCTGCTTCTCGCCCTCCCCATGTTCCTGTCGCTGACTGCAGCCGCGGAGGGGGCGAAAACAGCCCAATTTCCATAACCCGCAGCGACTTTTCCCCTTCAGTTTTCGGAGGGAAAAAGTGTTTGGTTATGGTCCGTAAAATACAGGTGTGTTTTTTTTTTGCTTCTTGGGGGGGAGCTGCCCCCCTGCCCCTCGCTGGGTATGCCCATGGTCACAACCACTCTGCTCAAGGTTTCTGGGAGAAGCGTGAATGGTGTCACTTGCTCTGAGATGGCTAAACACACCTCTGCTAAGAAACAGCCTGCATGTGGATCCTGTGAGGGCAGGCATGCAAAGCGCGTGCACACACAAACATGAAGGCTTCTGGTGGGCGGGAGGATTAAGCAACAGGAAATGCCACATGGAGGCCTCTCCAGTAAGACTGGCTTTGCCTGCTCTCAGAGCGGTGTGTGTTTTGTGTGACGTGCTGTCTGTCTGTTGACATTGGTGCCCCACTAATAACAATCTCAGGCCTGTCCTACTCAGCAGAGTAAGTTTGCGTGCAGGACAGAAACATGGGCTGAACCTTTTCTTTTTCAAAGGCAATTGTGGGGGGGGGGGGGAATGGACCCACAACAGTGCAGAAAACCAGGCCCAGATTTCTTGAGTGACCCTCCTAGCGGTTAGCATGTTTGAACATCAGACATAATCATCAAATGGTGGGGCTGGGGGTGGGTGGGGTGGGGACAAATTCGGGACAACAGAGGCAGGTATTTCCCCTTTTCTAAAACACGCAGGAGGAACAAAGCAGGAAAGATGATCCTTGTTTTGTCTTCCCCTTCAGGGCCTTGATGCTGATGTCGAAAAGCAGCTTCCAGCCCCCCAAGCTAAAAGACAAGGCCTGCTGGTGAGTGACTGAGCAACAGGGCTGTGAAGGAGGGCAAACCTGCTCCCTCTGCTGGGTTTCGGTTGTGTGTAAAGAAGGCTGGATCTGACCACCTTATGCCAGTGAAATGCAGTGTCATAAAGGACAGGTCGGTGGACTGGGTTCAGATTCCTGCTTGGCTACAAATCTGTATCCTTGAACCACTTGCTTTCTCTCTTAGCCTCCCTTCTCGGGGTTATTGAGAAGGTACTGTGGGAGGAGGACTAGAAGAAGCTGAGGGGGTGTGTGTGACAAAATGTCTCTCCTGGGAAAGATGTGGTGGCTTGGGTGCTGAGTGGGAGGAGGCAGGCAGACTCCAGAGGCCCCGTGGTGCACCCCACCCCTGGACGCGCCCCCCAAGGCATCCAAATGGCTTCCACCACCACTGGTCCTCAGGTAGGTGGGGGGCGGCTGCACCTGAATGCCAGTTGCTGGGACTCTTAAGGGTGGAGAGTTCTGTGGCTGTTGTGCTTTATCCAGCTGGAGGGCTTCTTCGATCCCCTGGCTACTGTGAGAACGGGATGCCGGACCAGATGGCCTGATCAGCTCTTCCAGTGTTCTGAAGGGGAATTGGCAAATCCTTGGAGGATAAAGCTATCTGTAGTTACCAGTAGTGATGGTTTCAGGCTGCGATGGAGTTTGCTGCTGAGTACCAGCTGCTGGGGGCATTGCTGGGTTAGGGCTGCTGTTGTGCTCACACCCTGCTTTCCGGTTACTCAGCTAGACACTCGACTTTTAGCTTGTCTTATCTTCCCTTTCTCCCTTCCAGGTCGGCAGATTTTCACCATTTCCTCAAACTCTCCTTAACCAAGAACCCCAAAAAGCGTCCCGTGGCAGAAAAACTCCTGCAGGTGACTCAAGATGGAAGTTGGGGTGGGTGGGCTTGGAGAGGGCGGAGATAGGTACTTCCTTCCAGAGAATTACAGGAGTGTCTTTATAAAAGTGCCTAAAATTCTGCTTTTTAAAAGTGAAATCTCCAAACAAAATTATTATTTTTACCAGGTTTTTTTTTTTGGGGGGGGGAAATGCCAAAAATCAACACTTCTGATATGGGCAGTGTCAGGGGATTGTTGCGGCTACTCTCGAGTAAAGTCCGCTCTGTCTTTCAGAGTTTTATTGTGCATATTATTTACAGTGCAGAGATATCAGAAAACATGACTGCCTATTCCGATTCAGAACCCGGCAATGGCTTCCTTCGTGTCTTGGACCAGCATAAAAGCCTGGGCACCCCAAAGCACCTCCCCCTAGCCCTGCGTGTGGGCGCGTGCCTCAATTCGGGCACCGGAAGGGGCTGCGTTCCTTCTCCCGTCCTTTGGAGCGTTGCAGAGGCTCCAGCAGCTCGCTGCGCTGTCCTTCCTCCTCTGGCCAGCTGGGTCGGTGCCTAGGCTCTGACATGTCTGAGAGCCCCCTCTCCACCCTGCTCCATTCCTCATTCCCTCCTCCTGACCCGCTGCTAGTGCTGTCACTGGGCGAAGTGCTGGTCAGGATGACTGGGGGAGGGTCCCTGTAAGGAGTCCCTCTGACAGGCAGCCATGCACCCGACTTTCCCCAGACATTTTATCCCAAATCCCAGTTATGTCCTGGAAATTCCAGACGTATGGCAGCCTTACTGTTGCACTCGGGTCCTGTTTGGAGGCTTCCACTGTGACATGTGCTTGGCCACTGTGGGACCAGGATGCTGGACTAGCTGCTCACTCTCCCGGTGGCCTGATCCAGCTGCTGCAGGGCTCTTCAGTTGTCCTTACAGCGGACACTTTAGTTGCTGTGAGAGCCACTGTTTTAATTTAATTTCCCACAGTGCCCTGGTGTTGTCCTGCTCTGGGGCATTGTGGGAATTAAAATCTGGATCCAGCTGCCCAGGAGAGGTGACAGGAGGGGGCTGCAGCAGCTGCCCAAGAATGCCGCCTGCCAGCCCTGTGCCTGGCGGGCATTTGGGGGAACCTTGAACCCTCCTCTCCGCTCACCTTGTCTTCCTCTCCACCAGCATCCTTTTGTTAGCCAGCCATTGGCTCGCGTCTTAGCCATCGAGCTACTGGATAAAGCCACGAACCCAGATTTGGCAGCGGCTGCCCTGGTGGACGATGGAGACTTAGAGGTATGGTCCCCAAAAGCGGTGGCAGAAGAGAGTGGGGAATCTGCCATAGACCCAAGCCATTGACTGAGCAGATCTGTTCTATGCCGAGAGCCAAAGAGTAGAAGATGGCAAGAAGCTTATTTTGGCTAAATAGGAAGAGAAACCTCCTAAGAGTGAGAACTCTTCCACAGTGGAGTCACAGGCTGCCTTGTGGGGGGTGGGGGCTCCCCTTTGCTAGGAGGTTGCTCAGCAAAGGCCCAGCAGGAATGTTGATGCAGTTGCAACAGCCTGCACTGCAGATCCTGTCGGAGGGGGACCTCCCAGAGATTTTCCAACTCCGACCTCCTATTTTTTTCATGCAATGCATATAATTAACTTGTGGGACTCACTGCCACAGTATATGTTGCTGGCAGTGGCCTGCTTGCCCAGGTGACTTTTTGAAAGGTTCAGGCCTAATTCATTGGCCTGTGCACAGCTAGCAAGAGTTACCACCCCATGGGCAGAGTGCGGGCAATTGGGGGCTACCATGAGGCCAGAGCTGTTATCTTTTATGTTCTGGTCCTAAAAAACCTCTGTTGAGAATGAGAGACGTGGGAGTCTTCCTCTTACCACATCACACCAAACTGGCCTGTCTAGCCCAGTGTTGCCAGCCCTGCCCGGCAGTGGCCCTCTCTGGGGTCTTTTCCCAGCCCTTCCTGGAGGTGGCAGCAGGGATTGAACCAAGGACCTCCTGCACGCAAAGCACATGCTCTCCATGCATTGGCTGAGGCTGATGGGAATTGTAGTCCAAAGCATACGGAAGGCACCAGATGGGTGAAAGCTGCCCTGGAGGCTCTTTGGTCCGACTGAGTTCTTAGGCATGCTTGACTTTCTCTCTTTAAACCACTCAGGCTTATGAAGTTTTTCCTGACAAAATCCGTTCCCATCGGCCACACGGGCCAGTTGAAGGGACCCTTGCAGAGATCCAGTGTAAGTTTCCCCGGCTCCCCCTGCCCACCCGTTTGGATCTTGATTTCTCTCTCAGGTGGGGCTTTAAATCAGCCTGATTTCTCTCCAGACTCTCCCATGGCATGGGAAGCCCCCTAGCGAAAGTGGAAAGCTGTTTGGGGCTGGCTGGGGATGTTGGTGAAAGTCCCTTCTGGAGACGGTGGCTGAAAGGTGCACCAGGAGCTTAGGATGGTGTGGAACTGAGCAGAGGTGTTTACCTGACCTCATTGGAGGGGTGCGGAGAGGTGGCAGTCAGGCTGGGATGGTGCAAACTCCATGGCAGGGCCAGTCTGATGTTCCTGCTGGTGTGTTTGCACTGTGCCACCTTCACGGCCACCTCTCCCTCCCAGTAAGCACCAGCATCTTGCCTGCTAGGAGGTCTGGAAAACACCTCTGTCTCCCTCCCCACGTCCTGAGCTCCTGTGGGGTATCTTGCAGCCCCCCCCTTTTGCCCTGCAGTGGCCTTTGAAGGCAGGGTATAGGGAGTGTTTTCTTGGGTGAGTGGCATGAAGGCATTTGGGCCTTGGTGGTGGTGGGGAAGCCCTGCTTCTGAGCAAAATGGCTGATGTTTGTTCTTTTATAGTTAATCAGGTCAAGTTCGGGCCCCCGCTGAGGAAAGAAACAGAGCCTTGGTGCAGTCTGGTAAGAACGTCAGTCAATGTGTGTGTATGTACGTTTCAGAGGGGCAAAAGAGTGAGCGGATTGCTTGCTTTGGCCCCAGGGCGCATTTGGGGAGGGAAATTCACAACTGATATGCTGACTTGGGGGTGGCGGGCAAAATTCATCCATCGAATCATAGAGCTGGAAGGCACCACAAGGGTCACCTAGTCCAACCCCTGCAATGCAGGAATATTTTAACCAACGTGGGGCTTGAACCCACAACCCTGAGATTATTAGTCTCATGCTCTACCACAGGCATCCCCAAACTTCGGCCCTCCAGATGTTTTGGACTACAATTCCCATCATCCCTGACCACTGGTCCTGTTAGCTAGGGATCATGGGAGTTGTAGGCCAAAACATCTGGAGGGCCACAGTTTGGGGGTGCCTGCTCTACCAGCTGAGCTATCCCAGCTGGGTCATTGGCCCACCTTGCCTGATATTGCCTACTCATGACTGCTGGTGACTTTCCAGGCCCTCAGGAAGGTAAGACGCCTCTTGCTCCTCTCCTCCCTTCTTTCACTGGGTATTTTTGGGGAGTGTGTGCATCAAATTATTCTAGCCTTAAGATTTAATGGTGATTTTTGTGTGTTTTGCAGAAGGAAGAGGAAGAGGAAAACTGGATGGTGTTAGGAGATGGAGAGTAAGGAGCCTGGGAGAAGGGTAGGGTGATGGGAGGTGGGTGGGCGTCCCTGTTTCTCCTCCCTCCCCACCTTTGTGAATCAGGATGGCCACCTTTTCCTTCCTGCTGGGAGGAAGAGCTCGAGAGCGGCCGCTTTTTCTCCCCCAGCAGAGATGGGGAAAGCAGGGCCTGTTGAATTTCTGCCTGCTTTGCTGCTATTAAGGGGACAACCAGAAAAAGGGCCGCCTTCCTACAAGGAAGTGGGTGGAATTCAGGGAGTTAGAAATGAGGTTGACGTAGCTGGGGCAGGGGAGGAGAAGGAAGGAGGCAGGACTGCTGCACAGGTGTGAGATTTCCTGATGGTACTTTTGGTGCTGTTTTCCTCCTCTCTTTAGGAGCCTCCTTCAGTCGGTGGAAGAAGCACTAGAGGAGAGGTATGCTGATGCTTGGGTGGTGGAGGAGGAGAACTTTGGGAGCTGCTGCCTTTCTATGACTTCAGGCTCTTTGTATGCCTCTGGCCCTCTGTTATTGTCTCAGCTCCGGCAGGCAGAGACAGAAGAGGTGGAGCTGCCTTTCCAGCCAGGCCCCATCCTGCAGTTCTGGCACTCCCATCTCCAGACAGGCAAACTCAGCCCCCTCTCTACTGTGAAGTTTTTAAACTTCCCCTGCCCTGACTTTCAAAGTGTTTAGGCTGGCAACTGAGGAACGGGTCTCCCTGCACATGCTCAGGCACTCTGTTCTTTGCTTATTGTGGAGCTTTGGCAATTAGGTTCTGGAGCCAAGTCCTGGTCTGTGTGGGCACAAACTGAGCCCCAAATATTCCCCTTTCAAGGCAATAACCCCCCCTTCCTGTTCTGATGAGTCCCTTGTCTCTTGCAGGAGCCTCACCATTCGCCCAGCAGGCACCACAGAGAAGGTACTGTTTCTTCATTGCATCTATCCCATTACCCCGCAACCTCCCCACCCTCAGTCTCCCCCACTAAGAAGCCGTTTCCCTTGCTTTATTCAGGTCCATGAGGAACAGTGGCCCAGCAGCACTGGTGAGGTGGACATGAGCACCATCAAGAGGGGGCCCCTGTGGGATTTTCTCAACCTGGAGCTGGCCTATAAGGCTCCCTGGGAGCTCGAGGAGGGCCTTGACTTCCCAGCCCCCGAGTGTCAAAGAAGCCAGAGCCTACCAGGTGAGGAGGAAGTGGTTGCAGTGAACACAGAGGGCCCCCAAAATGAATTTGGAGTCTTCACCCTTCTAGGAGAGGGGATTTGTGTTCTGAAAGTGGAAATCTACAGAAAAGAGCTTTGAGAAAGCATGCTGGGGAGTGGGGGGAGGGTTGGAGACGGCACAAGCGCTGGCCAATAGGCCCTGCGCATAGAATCGGCTTCTGGTGGAAGCTGGTTTCTTCTGAGCTCAGTGGGTTCTTCACCAAAGGGCTATCTAGTTTATCCAGTTTTCCGATGCCCGGAGCCCAAATTTGCCAAAAGCGGCTCAGGTTTTGCACTGAGAAAAGTCAAAGTTTGTGACACGTATAAATGATGGGAATGGAGCCACTTCTCCTCATTCTACATGATTCATTCCAGGTTTTGCCAGTGCTGGAAAGGGGAAGCTGCACCTCACTGGATATCTTATTCAGCCCCTTGTGATATTTCACCAGGAATCGCCCACACGCTGTCAAGCATATATTAGGCACCTTGAGCAGAAACTTGTTCCCTGCTTTTTCACCTCCTTGAAAGCTGGGATTCTTCCAGGTGCTGAATTTTCACACAATCTTGAATTATGCTCAGTTTGAATGAATTCAGCCTTTTCAAGACCAGCTGTGAAGCAGGGTTTAATCTGGGGCTCTGAAGGCTCAGGTGACGATAACTTAGTTAGGGTGGCAATAAGTTATTGTTGCCTGAGTTTTCAGGGCCCCCCGATTAAACCCTGCTTCGTCACATCCTCCCAAGATCAAATAGGCTGCAATCCTATGAATGCTTGATTACTCCTGGTGGAACTTACTTGTGTGTAAACATGCGTAGGATTTTTTCCCTGCTTGTTTTTCTTGTTTTTCTGCTATAGTAAATAACAATAATGCCAGACTGGCTCCTTCTGTCATCTGCAGGCAACGTGGAAAAACAGGCTACTAGCCTCTGAGACATGCGAAGATCTGGGGTGTGGGGGAATAAAAAACTGGGAAAGGGGGAACCATTTCGCCACACATTTTTTTGGAAAGAAATTGGGGGGGGGGGAACTGAGGGACATTGGAGGGGGACACACACCGGCTTTCACAGCTCTTCTCTTACCAACTTCCCTTCTACCAGGTGGGCTGGTGGAGAAGGGGAGGAGGAGATGGATTGGGGGAGCCTTCTGCTCCTCTTCTATGGCCAGAATGGGAGCCAAGTGGGGCAGGAGCTTCCTATCATCCTCTGCTTGTCCACTTGCTTCCTTGCTCGCCTCCAGGGAGTTCCATGTCACCCATGGCAGGATGTTAAACACAGACCCGGATTTCAGCTTCCTATTTCGCTTCGGCATTCCGGCACATCACACCCCCAAATGTTTTGGGTGTGTCTTTTAATTAAAAGCAGCCTCCAGAAGCCATAAAGCTGAGAGGAGGAGGAGAGGCAGTGAATGTGTGTGTTTGGTGGTGGTGGTGGGGGCAACAGTAGTGCTTAACTCTTTCCCTACTACCCTTTTTAAAATGCATTGCTTTCTGCGGCTGCTCCCCTCGCCCTTTTACAGGATTCCTAAAGGATGCTTAGAGGGATGCGGGTGGTGCTGTGGGTTAAACCACAGAGCCTAGGACTTGCCGATCAGAAGGTCGGCGGTTCGAATCCCCGCGATGGGGTGAGCTCCCGTTGCTCGGTCCCTGCTCCTGCCAACCTAGCAGTTTGAAAGCACGTCAAAGTGCAAGTAGATAAATAGGTACCGCTACAGCGGGAAGGTAAATGGTGTTTCCTGCTCTGGTTCGCCAGAAGTGGCTTAGTCATGCTGGCCACATGACCTGGAAGCTGTATGCCTGCTCCCTCGGCCAATAATGCGAGATGAGCGCCGCAACCCCAGAGTCGGTCACGACTGGACCTAATGGTCAGGGGTCCCTTTACCTTTAAAGGATGCTTAGCAGGTTGTTGCTGTTGGGGTCAAAGCTGGGGGCTTCATTGCATGTATTTTTGTAAAAAATGGATTTATGTCCTACTTTAAAAAACAAACAAACAAACAAGGCTTTATGGCAGCTGAGAATCAAATCTGATAAACCAATAAATGCTGTACAGTAAAACGATAAAACCATGCAATAAAATGGCATAGTAGAAAGAAAGCAAACCGGCAGCAGGGAGTGGAATAGATAAAATGAAATGGTTGGCAATTAAAACCAAGCCATTACAGAAACGGAGTAGTGGGAGGGGGCTTGGCAGGGAAAGGGTTAAGCAGGCATCCAGGATGGCATCTGTGCAGTTGGGTGGGCTACATAGCTGTCAAGTTTCCCCTTGTGAGGAAGCCTATTCAGCATAAGGGAATTTCCCTTAAAAAAAAGGGAGAACTTGACAGCTATGGTGGGCTAGTGGGCAAGTGGAATCTGGCAGAGAGAAGCTCTATTTCTGACCCCTTCTTAAATTTTTTAATTTGTGCTGGTGTGACAGCGACTCTTGTCTTTCCCCCCACAGACAACGCAGATCTGGGCGATCCTTCAGATACCTCACGGACAGGCTCCCCGAAGCCTGTGGACTCGCTCCTCTCCACAGAATGGGCTACCATGAAGAGGAAGGAAGAGGCCACTGTAAGTCGGGGCACCCCAAAATCTCCAAGCAAGGAAGCCTGGGATCAGAGCAGATAAATCAACCGTTAAAGCCTGTTTCTGGTGGCGGAAACAGTGGTCTTACGGAAAGTGACCTAGCTGGCTAAAACCTTCGGAGAGAGTGCCAGCAGGGTGGGCTGCTGGGTTTTCCCCTCCAAATATAGGCGTTTTGTGGGGTGTAGTAAGAGAGAAAGGTGGGGCTTGGGGAGTAGCAGGACATGTCTGGATTGGCTCCCTGACACTTGGGAAAAAGCCCCCAACGCTCCTGTTTCTCATGAGGAGTGCCCCGCCCCACCTGCTACTGGTATGGGGTTGAAGGCTGCAATCGTATTGAAGGGAAGCGGTCTGGAGTTAACCCAATATGTTGGCACCTTCAAATAATGACTTCCTTCCTTCCTTCCTTCCTTCCTTCCTTCCTTCCTTCCTTCCTTCCTTCCTTCCTTCCTTCCTTCTCTGGTGACTTCCCCCACCTCTTCTTGACCCCTCCTCTCTTGCAGAGGCTGCTGTGTCATGGGTTGCCTCCCACTCCAAAAGTCCACGTAAGTCCTCTTCACTGGGCAGGGGAGGGGCGGTACATGCACCAGCAAACTGGGGCCAGGAGATCGGAGTGGAGCAGGGGGGTTACAGCAAAGGAATTTTGTAGGTCTCAGTATAGGAGCCCTGGAAATGGGTCTCCAGCTCCCCTCTCCGCTCCCCTCTCCAGCTTTCTGTGTCTTCTCTTTTCCAAGATGGGGGCCTGTTTCTCCAAAGTCTTCAACGGCTGTCCGCTGAAAATCAACTCGGCTACGACGTGGATCCACCCAGAAACACGAGGTAGAACCCCACATGTTTCCTGTGGAACCTTGGCACCAGGGATTGGCAGCTGGTGATCTGACCTTCCCCCTCTTCTTCCCCACCGTAGATCTCTACCTAGTGGTGGGAGCCGAAGAAGGCATCTACACACTCAATATCCACGAGCTCCATGAAGACACAATGGAGAAGGTGAGGACCCTGAAGAGGGAGGAGCTGGGGTGGAGGGTTCTCAACACCATGGGAAGCAGGGGCGGATCCTTGTTTCCACACACCCCATGGGACCAGGTTTGGGCCTGCCCACCTGTCTTATCATCTGACATTAAAATGATGCCAAATTACCCAGTTAGAAATTGAGCGGCGCCAGCAAAAAAATACACCTCTGCTCAGTACCAATGCTCAGTGGAAGGCATTGGTCAAGGGGCTGCTGGCTGAGGCAACATGGATGCTTGGCCTCGGCTGCAGTGGTGCTGTCCGTGGTCCTGAATCGCAGCTGTTTTGCTCTCCCTCCAAAGGACCAAGAGCTACCTTCCCTCTGCACTTTCCAGGTATGACCCATGCTTAAAAGCTTTGTTTCCAAATGCTCTAATTTTTGCTCCAGAGCTTTCCTCACAAAAAACCTGCTCTTTACCGCCAAGCTGGAGCAAACAGCAATCCATGGAAAATCCAAATTGCTGTTTGTTGTGGGTCAGGTTTAAAGAGCGGGTTTTCATGAGGAAAGCTCTGGGGTGAAAGAAAGAGAAATCGGACAAGGAGCTTCAGAATGTGGAGTGGCAGATCTGGGGAAAAGCTAAGCCCTCACTTGAGCCTTGCCCTGCCTGCCAGGGGAACTAGGAACTTCTGGCCTCTCCTTGCTTGGGCCTTTAACATGAACACCACCAGAGGTGGACCTTCCCCGTGGAACGCAACAGGAAGGGCAGGTGGGTGGGGGCGTTTGGTGGTGATCAACTCGGGAAGCCCTTTCGTTCATCGCTCAGAGATGCCCACGAGAGCTGAGGTTTCTTATCCCTACAAGCGCTTTTCTTACAAGCATTGAAATTTTATATTGTTTTTGCTGGCTCCTTTAAAATTATATATATATATATATATATATATATATATATATATATATATATATATATATATACATACATATACATACATACATACATATACATATACATATACATATACATATATATATATATATATGAGTGTATACACACACACACAATTCAATCTTCACTAAGTTCCTTGTATCTAACTTGGACACACTTGTTTCATGCCATGAAAATGGTAGAGATGGCCTCAAGCGACTGATCTCTCTCTCACCACTTCTCCCCCTCTCTCCTGCTTTGTGCCATTCGTCCCACCCCCACCCCCGCCTGCTCCCCTCCCCCAGCTCCTTCCACACAGGTGCTCTTGGCTCTACTGTATGAACAATGTGCTACTGACCTTAGCTGGTGAGTGTCCAGAGACAGAGCTAGAAAATCCCCCCCGCGCACATTTCCCCCCTTTTTATCTCGCCCATAGGTATTGGGGTCAATTTAAGGGGACTGAGGGAGAGCTTCGCGCTTTGGGTTTAGAGGGGCAATCGGGTGCGTGGCTATAGGACTTATAAAAAGTCCTGCTTAAACTTCCACTTTGCTCCGTCAAATGATCCTCCCGATTTTCCCGCTTCTGCCTTTGCAGGGAAGTCCTCCCAGCTCTCTTCCCACAACCTTGTGGGTCTCTTTGAGCAGCGGCGCCAGCTGCAGAAGCGGCAGGTCCCCCTCTCCATCGCCACCAACCGGCTGACAGAGCGGATCATCCCCAGGTGGGGAGAGGCGGGGAGGGAGGGACACCCCTTGCCCTTTGCCCCCTGCCCCTGCCCCTGCCCCCACTTCAAAGAGAGGAGAGTAGTAAATTCTCTCCTCTCCCCCCCCCCAAACTACGTCTGATCACAGTGTTGGAAGCATGGCTGATTTCTTCAAGCTGCTTCCCAGGGAGCTGCTTGCGACTGGAACTGAAGCTGGGGTGGGTTAGCTGTGGGGTCCTGGGGAATATGTTGGGCAGGCAGAGGACCCATAGGAGCAAGGAGCTGTGCAGAGCCCCAGATCTCCACCCTGTGGTTTCTGGATGCCCCTGGGCTTAAGAGGCGGCCTGTACATTCCTAAGCCAGCCTATGTGATGCCCAAGAAGAGGATCCCCCCTGGGTGACTTCAGGTGACTCCCACCTGAATCCCCCCCCGCAAGGGCCACAACCAGGCAATGCCAGTGGTATTGAGGCTGGTGGACCCAGTGGATTTGATTTCCTATAAAAGCAGCTTCCTGAGTTCCTGCTTAATAATTCCTTTATTGGGCCTCATGAGGACTGGAGTCTTACTTCATTGGGGGGGGGGAGGACTATAGCTCTGTATTAGAGTTCCTGCTTTGCAAACAGAAGACAGTCCCCTGCTCAGTCTTAGACAGACTTTTCAGTTAAGGACGGACTTGGCGGGGAGGACCCTCTCCCCCTTGCCTCTGACCTGGTGAAATCCCCCCCCCCCCGCACTCCAAGGCCTAAAGCCGTTCCTTTCTTTTGACAGGAAGTTTGCCCTCTCAGCCAAGATAGCTGACACCAAAGGATGCTTGAAGTGCCGTGTAGGTGAGTTTCCTGGCCTTCCATCTCCCTCTCCCTCTCCTTAACCTTAACTCCACTGGAAAGAGGACTTGTCCTCCATTTTGGAGAGGGGGCAGGCCTGTTGGGAAATGACAGTTGGTGGCTGTGTGAGGGAAAGAGGAGTTTGGGGGGTGTAGAGGGTGGAGGAGATGAGGGGGAGAGGGAGAGAGATGAAAGTGTAATTTATTTAATTCTATTTATATCCCAGCTTTGCTCCAAGGAGCTCATGAGGTCATATGTATTTTTTCCCCTCCCCGTTCTGCCCTCACAACAACCCTGTGAAGTTCGGTGGAGAACTGGATATTTAAAATTTGACTGCGATTTGGGTCACACCAGTATTCCCCACCCCAAAGCCAAAAAGGGAGCAGCTTTTAAACTCTGGTCTTATTTCATAGAGGGGGGGGGTGTATGACAGTTTGTAAACGTTTAAAAAATGACCTGGCAAATATAAATGAAATCCCACATGGTGGAGGCGACGTTGTAGCCCTGTGTTATGCCAGCCTTCTGGAGTGTTGTGCTTTTTTGAGAAATGCAGTTGGGTAGAATTGAAGTAAGCCGTGCTGAAAGGGGGAAGTGGGTGATTAATGGCTTCCTCATCCATTGGAAAAAGAAAACGGGGTGACTCTTGTGGGTGTGCAAAATTTGATGAGAAACATGGCATGATGGGAAAATAGTAATCAATGCCCCCCAAAGCCCTTTAGCAGTCAAATTTGCAGCTCCCCTCCCCACTCACATGCATTTCCCTAAAAAACAAGCCCAGTGAAAAGCCCAAGTGAAATTCGGCTAAATGATGCCCTGGAGGAATTGTGGGGTGTTGTGCCTTCCAGATTCAGAGCAGCATTGTTGCAGACCCAGCAACAGTCACATGCAACCAGCGGCAATTTTGCAGCCTTTCGGAGCTTGCGTGAACATGGAGAGCCCTTCACACAACATGTTAAACCGAAAGGCTTTTTGTTCGCTGAACTTAATAATGCAAGCGGGGAAGTGTTTTAGCGCAAATTAAAATACAGCTGTTTTATTTTAAAAGATAAGCACACTGCTAAAATGGCACTGCCCATGTGCCCAAGTGTAGAGGGCATGACAACAGGCTCAATCCACAACATGGTACAACAACTTCCTTGCCCGCAGCTCATGCTCTGCTGCATTTCTTCTTGAAAGGACAGAGAATTGCACTCTGAATTAGTTTTTCTCAAGAGACAGGGAGAGGCGCCATGAGAAGCAAAGCCCTTTTCTGCTGTCAGCTGCCGTTGGGCAGGAGGCTTTGACCAAAGAGGGGGCAGGAGGCTCTTCTGGGGTCAGGGGGGACTTTGGAGAGGTTGAAACCCCCCCGGTTCTTCTGTATTTCAGTGCGAAATCCTTACTCTGGTAGTACCTTCCTCTGTGCTGCACTCCCTTCCAGCCTGGCCCTCCTGCAGTGGTACGAGCCTTTGCAGAAGTTCATGCTGCTGAAGGTAAGTGGGTGCAGGGCCAGGAATGGAGGTGCAGGGTGGGAGGAGGGACCCTCCCCCTCCCCCTCTGGCATTCCAAAGACCACCCGAGGGAGCAGGCGGGGAGGGCGTGGTTGGGCAGTGTCAGACCTAGTGCCTGCATTCTCTCCTCTCCAGCACGTCTCTGTGGCGCTGCCCGTCCCGCTGACCCTCTTTGAGCTGCTAGTTGTGGAGACGGAGGAATACCCGCAAGTGTGCTTGGGGGTCACCGGCACCGACCAGCCAGGGGCGGAGCTGCATTTCAGCACCCTTTCCCTCAGCACTGGCCTCAGCACTTCAAGCCCTTCAGGTAAGAGAGAGGGACCCCAGCATGGAGTTGGGGAGGGATGAGGCCCGGCCCGTTTAAGAGCTGCTGCATAATTCCCTCTGCTCCCCTTTTGAGGGAACCCATAGGAGTGGAGAGGGCTCTTGGGCTCAATCCTGCTTGTGGGTTTCCCAACACAGGCAGCTGGTTGGCTGCTGTGAGAACAGGATGCTAGACTAGATGGGGCCCGCAATGGCCTGATCCAGGCACCCCCAAACTGCGGCCCTCCAGATGTTTTGGCCTACAACTCCCATGATCCCTAGCTAGCAGGACCAGTGGTCAAGGATGATGGGAATTGTAGTCCAAAACATCTGGAGGGCCAAAGTTTGGGGATGCCTGGTGATCCTACAGGACTCTTCTTACATTTTCTTTTTTCTTAAGGAAGGGTGAAGGACAAAAGCCAGGTGTGCAGGAATAAATAAACACATAATAAAATAAAACCATCTCTGCCACAGATGCACCCCATAGGCCTGGCCTGAGTGGTTTTGTTGTTACAATGGACCCAACCCCAAATGTTGGAGGGTATCCTGGCCCCTCTAACGGGAATGATCCTGTTTAAGGTTCCAGCCACTAAGGTTCCAGGGCAGTCCCCTTCGAGGAGAAGATACAGGTAAAACTCGGAAAATTAGAATATCGTTGAAAAGTGCATTTATTTCAGTAATGCAACTTATCATTTTTTCTTTTTCTTTTAATTTTTACAAATGCTTTTCTTTTGGAAATTCCACAGTAAAGTAATAAAACTAATAGGTACAATAATACAAAAACAAACAAAAACAAACATCGCTATTACATTTCATTAATTACATTCCATTTGTAATTGACCCGCCTAACGACAAATAATTACAATTACAATAAAATAAAGGCTTGACATATCTTGCTTTGCATGTCATGCATCTAGCTCATATATTGGTTTCACCCTTTAAGTTGCATTACTGAAATAAATGCACTTTTCGACGATATTCTAATTTTCCGAGTTTCACCTGTAAGTTGTTGGGAGTCTCAAGCAGGCGTAGTGCCCCCATAACCCCAGCTTTTCCATTTCTAACATACATCCAGCATTTAATGGCTCCTGGAAACCATTGACTACGCTCAGGGCTGTATGGGGTTTGCCCCCTCTGGGCTTTTAAAAAGTTGTTTTGTACTTCATCCGAGCATGGTGACTCTGTTGGCACCTGCCCAACTAAGTTTGCGATTATAATTTTTTTTGTGTTAAATAAAATTGCGTTTTTTAATCTTGACTTTCCACTAAAGAGCTCAGGGCCGCAGACATGGTTCCCCTTCCAACCATTTTATCCTCACAACAACCCTGTGAGGTGGGTTAGGCTGAGAGATGACGACAGGCCCAGGATCACGCAGGATGCATGCGAAGAGTTCGGTTCTGTGGGGCAGATTTGACAATGGGTGGTCAAAGGCAAAGTAACCAGACGGCAGCTGGCTGGACTGGCGCCAGAGATTGCAGTGCCCGGCAGCTGCCAAGGCCCATGGCTCAGGAGGTGACCCAGCTGCCAGCAAGAGCTGCCATATAAAGAGAATCTTCCATCTGGCTCAGTATTGCCTGCAGTGACTGGCAGCAGCTGTCCAAGGTTTTAGGCCCTACAAGGAGATGCTAGCGGGGACTGAGCCTTGGGAGCTTCTGCATGCAAAGCAGATGCTCTACTACTGAGCTGTGCTGCCCTTTCCCTAAAAATAAAATAAGATTCTAGTCCTCATGGTTCCGAACAAGGGACTGAACTGAATAGGAATGCAGTCTGTGTTTATTAGGACCAGTCAAATGTTGGGGTATGTAAAACAGCAGGAGAGATTGATTTTTAATGGGGGATTACTGATTTAAAAATAAGGATTTGTGGGCTGACAAAGTGAAGAGTAGCTCTTCTTGGCATTAGGGAATATGTTAGAGTTAAGCAAAAGTCTAGCAGGATCCAGAAATGAACAGCCGGTGGGTAACGAAGAGGAAGAAAATTGAAGAAGAAAAAAATCAAAGATAAAATGCTAAAATATCGTTTTTGAAATGGAATTTGGAAACGTATGTAATATGAGCAGTTAATGGGGGTGGGAAGTGAAACATCAAGATGGCAGGGTGGGAAGTCACTTTTAAATTTGTATTGAGTTTGAATTAATGTGGTGTTAAATTCATTAATTTTTTTGAAAAGCAATAAAAAATAATTGGCAAAAAAAGGAACGCAGGAAATCGCCTTATGCTGAGTCAGATCCGTTGCTCCATCTGGCTCAGTACTTGACTACACTGACAAGCAGTGGCAGTTCATGATTCCGTGCAGGGGACATTCCCTGTCCTGTAAGGAGAGGTCACTGGGGCAGTCTGCATGCCAACCACCTTCTCTTTTCCCACTGACACCTCGCCTCTCTTGCTCCTCCTCCCGTTCCTCTGAATGTGGCCCCCAGCTTCCCCCGCCCCTGCTGCCAGGGCCAGCCCTAGACTAGCCTCCCATGCCTCTCTCCTTGCAGGTCGGCCCTTGGTCATGGCCAGCCACGTGACGCAGATGGACCGAGACACTGTCCTGGTGTGTTTTGAGCGTAAGTCTTTCCCCAGTTTGACCTGCTCCCTCGGCCTTGGTCTGCCTGCTGCCCCTCCCCTCGCTTGCCTCTTCGCCCTTTGGCCAACGCTGCCCCTCCTCCTCTCGTTCCCTCAGGTTGTGTGAGGGTGGTGAACCTCCACGGCGCCCCTCAGGGAGCCCTTCCTCCAGAACTCACGTTCCACTTCCCTATCGAGACCATTGGTAGGTGAGGGTACCTGGGCGGGGTGTGTCGGGGTGGGGTTTGAGGCCTCCCAAAGGGGGCGTGGATCCTCGAGTGCCATCCCTCTGGCAGTATCGGATTTGGGAGGTGGGGTTCCTGATTCCTGAGTTTAAGAGGCTCTTGCTGTGATAGCCAACCTCTGGGCTGTTTGCTCACTTGTTGTCTCCCCATTCTTGCAGTGTGCCTTCAGGACAGTGTCCTGGCCTTCTGGAAACACGGCATGCAAGGCCGAAGCCTGGAATCCAGTGAGGTGAGTCCGGCCAGCTTGGGGCAGAGGGGCCTGTGGGCATCAAACCACCAGCCTGTCAACAGGACCATCAGAGATAACACGGGTTAAGCTCCATTGGGCAGTGGAGGTGGCGAGGTGCTATTTTGCCTGGACTGTGTGCCTTCCGTCTGTGACATTTGACGTATGGAGGATAGCTCAGTTGGTAGAGCATCAGACTCTTAATCTCAGGGTTGTGGGTTTGAGCCCCACATTGGACCAAAGATTCCTGCATTGCAGTGGGTTGGACTAGATGATCCTCGTGGTCCCTTCCAATTCTACAATTCTATGTATACCCACCCACTTAGGAAGGTCCTTAGCTCAGTGGCAAGAGCATTTCCTCTGCATGCAACACGTCCCAGGTCAAACCCTGGAATGCTGCCAGGGTGGGACCAGACTAAGCTAAATGGACTAACAGTCTGACTCAGTATAAGGCATCTTCCTATCTCTGACCTCCACTGCACTCTCCTTTCATGGTTTAAGTGGTGCCTTTCTGCTGCGTGGCTTAGTGGTTTGTTGGACTAGAGATGGGCACGCCTGGGTTCAAATCCTCATTTGGCCATGAAACCCACTTGAATGGCTTTGAGGCCACCATTGGTTCTCATAGGAGGTGGTTGTGAGGATAAAGTGGTGGGTTGGGGATTATGTGCAGCAACCCTGAGCTCCTTGAAAGTTGGGTGGGATATAAATACAGTTAAATTTTAATCATTATCATTAATAGAGTAGAAAATGTGAGGTAATTAATAGGAGCAGTGGGTTAATTCTTTTTCCTTCCTTAAGAAGTTAAAGGGTATTATGGGTTTGATAAATGTGGCGTGGGGATTTCCCACTCAGCTGTCCCTTCCTTCTGTAACAGGTGACGCAGGAGGTGGCGGATGAGTCCAGAGTGTTCCGGGTCTTGGGAGCTCACAGGTGAGGAAATGCCTCTGAGGAGGAGACCTCAACATCTCTCCATTTCCCACCTTCCTGTGGCCACGTCACATGGAATTCAGTGTCCCCTCTGATCCACATACAGTACGTTGCTTTTTGACTGAGTGGGTGTGTTCACGAGCCACACTAAACCACAGTCCAGTGCTCTGTAGAGGAGCTGGAACAGCCTGTCTCCGCCTCTCCCTTCCTCCTTTTGATGCAGCCAGGGCTCCAGCAGAGTTTAGTTTTGCAGCCTCCTGTCGTTCTGTTTGAACCGCAGGTTGTGGTTGGAAACAAGCTCTGGTTTCGTCAAAAAATGCATGGTTGGACGGTGTCTTGGCTTGTTTTGACCACGGCTGGCGTTTGCTTTTATCCACAATCTCTGATTCAAATGGAACGACAAGCCAGGATTTTGCAAAAAGGAAGACACAGTTCTGTTGGAGTCCTCCTCATCCTCCTGTTCACTGCAGAGGAGGGAGGAAAGGAGGCTGTGGAGCAGGGAAGCCCAAAACTCAGAGATGCATGGTAAGGACATTTCTCTGTTCAGCGTGGTGGTTGTTATATATTTATTTATAAACCACCTTTTCCACGACAGAAGGCTTACAGATAAAAAAACAGCTAAAACCAGCTAGTGTTGCAAGCAAACGGGGCCAGTTTCTCGACTGGTGTGCACTGAAAGCTTTCCTTCCTCCCTGTGCCTTTTAAAAATATTTTTTTAAATTTCTTTCCCACCTTCCCTCTCAAAGGGCAGCAAAGTCCCTGCCCGGTCCCGGGGTACTTCTTGCCATCGCCCTGGCTGTGCCTGTGAGCTGCTGTGCCAGCCCTTCCGTTGCCTGCCTAGCACATGCCTGTACATGGGCTGTGCTGCTCATTCTTCTTGCCTCCTCTCTCTCCTCCCTGCCAGAGACATCATCCTGGAGAGCACCCCTACAGATAACCCCACGGCGCAGAGCAACCTCTACATCCTGACGGGTCACGAGAGCAGCTACTGACGACCTCCTTCCAAAGCCTCCAGCCTCTGGGAGGTGGTCAGCTCAGCCTCGTGGGGATGCACTATTGTTGGAGACAGAGGGCTGCAAGCCATGCCTGCCGATGGCAGAGATGATTGCCAACACCTGTGAGTGGCAGAGAGGGGTTGGAAATCAGAAGAGTCCCCGCTCTGCTGCCACATACACTGGACACAACCTCGGTTTGGCTCCGGAAATGCTCTTCGCCCGTCGTCCTTGTCTTCCTGAGAACCTGCTGTGCCCAAGGATGGGAGGAGCTCTTTCCTCCTGACTTAGGCCAGCAACTCCTGAGAAACTTTTGCAATAATTTGACCACTAGCCATTGGGAAGAATTTGCAAATCTTTCCTGGCTGACCCTTTGTGCCTGCTTGAATGCTTCCCTCCTTCCCTTTAGGAGTTGCGCTCCCGTGATGCTGTGGAGGGGCGCCAAAATCTGCTGCCGTGTGAAGACAATCGTTTGTTGGGTGGGGGAAGCGCACCCCCCCTTCCCTTAGCACTTGAGCTTTAATTTAAAGGTCTTTCAGGGCACTTTGAGATTCTGGCCTGCCCCCATTGACTGGGGGGGGGGGTCGGGCAACATTTGTTTTGTGGCTGGACAGCTGAGTGGACAAATGTTGAAGATGGGCAGGGCTGAGTGATGATGATGATGATGAAAGAGGTGGGGTGTCTATGGGGGTTTGGCGTGTGTGTGTGTGTGTGTGTGTGTGGTTGGGTGTCATGCTTGTTGATTGACTAGGTAGGGAGAGTAACTGCCTCCCTGTATGGATGGTTGTTATTTTGGGTGAGACAGTGGTGGCTTAGGTGGCACCTGAGCTCATCGCCCAACAGAGCCTCTCAGGTGCTCCAGGCCAGTTCTGTCCATCACTGTAATTAATCCCCATGCAGGACTGTGAAAGGGGCTGTGGAATCTCTAGTGGAATCTTTGCAAATCTCTAGTGGAACCTTTGCAAATAAACAAAACAAAACCCTACAGTTCCCAGGGGCCTTTAGAGAGAATGCAATGCAAGCCAGTTTTGAGAAGGTTTACACTATGGGAGCCAAACCAGACAGTATGATAAACATCTGCTTCTTGCATTGCTTGATGGCCTGTTTTGTTTTTTATAAAAAGGGGGTGTAACCAAACACATTAAATGCAAACTTGCATGTCATGTTATGTGGGGTGTCTTTCGTCCAGCATGTCATGGCCTTACCTATACTGTAGTTGCTATCTGGAATGCAAGGAGGAGGAGGCCTGAATCTTTTCCCCATGAACCACAGTCCTGATGAAAATGGTCCCCATGAGGGAATAGGAGCTTCTCTCGCAGGGTAAATAGCTGCCTGCAGGATGGTGTGGCAGGAGGGCTGGGGGAAGGATCCTGATCCTCAGCTGTTCACTTTAAAGTGCAGTCACACATTTAATGTACTGTCTGGGGTTTTGGCCTCCTTTTAGTAGCATAGATGTTCACTCTGAGGCAGGCGGTGAAGCTCCAGCTGGGCCATGTGTTGTGGGTGTCCTGCCCTGGGGGGGGGGTAGGTTGGCTGAATGACTACTGACTGGACTGCTGCTGTGGTCCTCCTGCCAGGCACACTGACTCAGCTTGCCTTGAAAGCAGAGGAAGGCAGCATGAGTCACTTCAGGGGAGGTTTGTGTGTGTTTTGGGGGCCCTTCTTTGCTGCCTTTGAAGCCCAGAAGAGACTCCCCATCAGAATCACAACTGTGGACCATCAGGGCTGACCGCAACTCCGCTTAACTTGGATGCCAGGAACTTTCCTTCCCAGGATGCCAATATCTCTGTGGTTTTTAATTGCTAAAGCTGGAATTTATTGTCTGAGAACAGAGGGGAGAAAACCCAAACTTGAAAAGAAAATTGCTATTTAACGTGAGGGTTTGATATTAAATTGTGGTATTTTACTCCCCAGTGGATGTGTGGAATGAATGGATCTGACTTTGTTAAATTTTGAATTGGGAGCCTTTGGTGTGATGTTTTAGTCCAATCTAGACCCGGAAAAACTGTCTGCGGACAAATGTCGGCTCCCTCAGCCAGTAAATCAAGATGAGCACCTCAACCCCAGAGTCGTTCGCAACTGGACTTAACTGTCAGGGGTCCTTTAGCTTTACCAACTTTCTCTTTCTGTGATGCTCCTCCATAGCTGGTTAAGAGGTTGGGAGGGCTAAAAAAAAGAGGACCTGGCTTATCTCTGTGTGTTTCTTTAGGAATTCCATGGGGTTGACTCAGTAGGGGATTGGTATTGTAATCTGTCATGAGATTACATGTGGGGAAAGCCCACAAATAATTTAAAAAGTTTTTTAAAAGACCCAGTTCCCCCCTTTTCATTTGCTATGTGTTTGCAGAGCTTGATTAGCTTGGGGACTTGGCACTAGGGGTAGGGGAATGCTAGTTTTAACTTACTCTGATGTTGGGGGTGATTCCCTCACCTG
Organism: Zootoca vivipara; assembly: GCF_963506605.1. Taxonomy (NCBI): domain Eukaryota; kingdom Metazoa; phylum Chordata; class Lepidosauria; order Squamata; family Lacertidae; genus Zootoca; species Zootoca vivipara. The sequence continues at coordinate 27,982,807 of NC_083292.1, read as the reverse complement.
TGAACTTTCTTGACCTGCTGCCACAGGTCCAGGGGTGGAGACTGAAGGACACAAGTGACAAAACAGAGCCACGGCAGAGAACACTTGGAGATTCCCAGTGCAAATCCCCACGTGTATCCCCCAGAGGAGGAGGAATGTGCCTCAGTGTCCCCCCACCCCCTGGTTCCAGCTCCCATTCCTTGCACATGCTACAGCAGGGGGGGTGAAGCTGGAATCAGCACCCAGCCACGGACTGCTTCATCCACCCATCCATGCACATACGTGCACCCACACAAACACACATCCACATTGCTTTCAAACAAAGAGGCAGACTGTATTCTCTCTAAGGGGGGACATCCTCTTTCCATCTGAGGGGGTAGGAAAGATGAGCAGCTGGGCAAGCCCCTCCTGGCACTCTCTCCTCCACTCTCCACCACAGGCCCACCTTTCCCCCCTACTTTTGTTCCAGAGAGTCACGACATCAAGAGCAAGTCAAAAGTCATTGCAGTGCTAGGCACCAAATCTTATCTTCCTGGTGCAGACATTGCCTCTTGTCATTTCCTCTTGTTGCTGTCTTCCCTCCCATGGAAGGCACAGGGACAACCACAAGGACGCATACACACACATATATACTTCTGCTGGCAACACACACCACAAGGACTCAGCAGCAAGAGCACACACACCCCTCCAATAAAAACAAAACACCCCAGTCTACCTCATTGGTGCATGGAATAACTCAGTCAGCAGCATGATCCCAAGGGAATGGAGTGATCAGAACCGTTACCTGGAATTAGGTTTGGGGTACAGTTCTTGATTTCTACAGCCACGGGGTAGCATTCCCACCCCCCACTGTAAAAGCCCTTCTTCCAAATCCCAGCTGTGTCTTGGCTAGAAGTGACTCTTCAGTGGCCATGGAGAGTGACCCATCATTCCCACTTATCATAGTTAACCCATGGGGTGGGAGAAGGATCTGCTTCACCAGCATGTTTCCTGGAATAAATGTGCCAGTGAAGGAGCACTCAGCAGGACTGAACCATACCCCCTTGGCTGTCCCATCAGTGATGTCTGATGATTGACAGGTGGTTTGGGAGGGAAAGGCCTCACTAGCCAAATTGGACCCCCTGATGGATCAAGAGACTAACCCACAGAATGGAAGTTCTCCACTACCTAATTTGGGGAGGACCCAAGTGTAAAAGGGCTGAGAAGCACTTTCCTGAACAAACCCTGGACACTGATTATGGCATTTTTAAAAAACCTGCCAAAAATCCCCCACAGGGGTAATGAACATGCTGGTCTGCCAGCCTAGGGGTGGCCATGATACCACCCATACCATCTGAGTATGTTGCCAAAAAATGGCAGGTCCTCCATCAAGAGGCAGCCCCTGCTCAGGTGATCAATAGTAAGGCTGGCACAGGACACAACAATTTTATTATTTATACCCTGCCCAGGTTTCCCCAGCCACTCTGGGCGGCTTGCATGTAAATCACATCCCAGAGATTTACAAGATCCCTTACGATTGGCTGCAGCCACCTGCATATCACTGACCCATTGGCACAGATGAGGGAACTTTATTTGCATACTATCAGTTCATTTCCGAGTTGGTAAGTCTCATCTGCCAACAATAAGAAACGGCCCAGTACTGTGGATTTCTGTGCCAACAGAGATTCAGCAGACATCTGTTTCAAGTTCTGAATGCCTTTTTTGTTCCATCAGGTTTATTCAGGCAATTAAGAATAAACCTTTGCATAAGTTAGTGGATTTCTAACTTTAACTTTTTAAATATGATTGTATGGTTTCATGTGCCATTGTTTTAAAATGCTCTTTTTTAAATGAATAGCGGTGTATAAATAGGTTTATAAATAAAATGGCCATATGATTGACAGGTGGGTCTTCCTCCACCCACCTGTCAAACCTCCCAGCTCTGTCCTTTGCAAACCTCCCCACGTGAACAGTACTGGGAAGAAAAAACCATTCCCATCAAATGGGAACCAGTTTCCCCTCCTGGAGCCAGATGCGCTCCCTTCTTGCAAGCACTGGGAGCAACTGGGAACACAGTTTAAAGCTCCCAATTCTTCCTTTGAAGCACTGTCCTTTCCCACATGGGCATGTATGACATCATAGAAGGCATGAATGACGTGAGGTGCAGGGCAGCTGGGTGCCCCCAAAACTGCCTAGTGGGCCTTGTGGGGCTCTTGGACTGGAGGTCCGCCACTCCTGCAATAAACACAAATACAGTGGGTTTTTTAAATTAAGCTATGCCCATACTTTCCCCTCTAGCCCCGCCCACTACTCGAATGTGGCCCCTGAGAGCTTTTCCATGAGATAACGTGTGGCCCTTGAATTGAAATAAGTTGCTCTATCTTGGGCCTTAAAGGGCCAGCCTCCCAGAATCCTTTGAGGACCCCGCGGGCTCAAACTCCTGCTTTCCCATGAGCCTCTGAGCTGGGCAAGTGAGCCACTTCAGCTCCTCGCTAATAAACACTCTGAACCAAAGGTTCACCCCACACCGGGCACCTTAAACTGTTATCCAATGACAGATAACGAGCTCCTTGACGTCATCCCTTCTTAACGTCCTTCCCGCAAACGCAGAAAGCGTAGTAACCCGAGTGGCGAAGGGGGGGGCTGAAGCACAACCAATCAGAGTTCCTCGCAGTTTCGAGTCAACCCCGTATCCCACTTTTCAGCTACGTTTCCCGCCCACCGTGCTTCACAGCCAATCCATAACCACGGCGGCGCGGTTTATAGCTGAGCGACAACCGACAGACCCAATCGACCTCAGTCCTGCCTTTCCGTTGCCTTCCCGCCAATCCCTTTCCGGCGAACGCGCCCTTCTTCCAATCGCCTCACGGCATGGGCTGAGCGACACGGACCTTGCCCAACGGGGCGGTGCGCGGGAGCGCGAAGGACGGGTCCTGCGACCAATCGCTGCCTCCCGCCTTTGTGAGGGGAGACTTTGGCGTGGAAGGTTCGCGAAATTGCGGCGGGCGCCATTGCGTGTGTCTCTCCGTCTATGGCGACTGGAGCGAACGCGACGCCGCTGGGGAAGCTCCACCCGCCCCCGCTGCCGGGCAAGGCCGGCTACCCTCTGCCTCCGCCGGGCCTGGTCATGCAGGGGCCCCCGCCTCCGCCTCCGCCGCCGGGCCCCGCGCAGGCCCAGCCTGCCATCCCCAGCCTCATGGCGGCCGCCGCCTTCCCCTTCGCCGCTCTCCCGCCGCCACCGCCGCCGCCTCCTCCTCCTCCTCCGCCGCCACCGCAGCAGCCTCAGCCGCCTCCCCAGCAGCAGCAACCGCCGCCGCCGCCCCCGCAGGCCCAGCAGCAGCAGGCTCAACAGGCCCAGTATAGCCAGTACCGCTTCCCCTCGCCCCCGCCCCAGCCCCCGCTGGGCCTGGAGCAGCAGCAACCCGCGCCGCAAGGCCCGCAGCACCTCCACCACCTCCAGCAGCAGGATGAGTGCGGACAGGCCGGGGCCGGGAACCAAGGCAAGTCGGAGGGAGGGATGGCACGCGGCCGCCAGCGCCGCCTAACGTTTTATTACTATTATTTTATCGCTGTTTGTATGAATGCCTCGCTGTCCAAGAGGCCCTCTTTCTCTTTGTGGTAGGCTAGGTTGAGAATTGAGGGGAAGACACTTCCTCCCCATCTCCATGCTATAACCCCGCGAAGCAGGTCAAACGCACAGAGGGAGAGACTGGCTCGAGAGGCCTCCTTTGCCATCACAGCAACCCTGCGAGGTTTGGCTAGAGGGGTGCGAGAAAGTGACTGTCCCGAGATCGCTCCGGGGGAGGAGCGGGGCCCAGAGCATAGCTGTCAAGTTTTCCCTTTTCTCGCGAGGAAGCCTATTCAGCAGAAGGGAATTTCCCTTAAAAAAGGGGAGAACTTGACAGCTATGGCCCAGAGGTTGATCGCAGGTCTCTACAAAAAGACTCCTGAGCTGCCACACCACGCTGTGCGTAAAAGAGGCGACGTGGCCTTCGGGGTAGGATTGCCACGTGGTTCCTCTGCAGCTTCTAATGGCAGTTTCAGTGCTCCTTATTTTAGGGATTTTCATGTTCCAGTTACAGGCATAGGTTAGGGCAGGCATCCCCAAACTGCGGCCCTCCAGATGTTTTGGCCTACAACTCCCATGATCCCTAGCTAACAGGACCAGTGGTCAGGGATGATGGGAATTGTAGTCCAAAACATCTGGAGGGCCGAAGTTTGGGGATGCCTGGGTTAGGGTTTCTGGTCAAATGTAATACTGTAACTCAGTTTATAAGAAAAAGAAATCAAGTTTAACTCATAAAGAGCTAGCTGCACATCAGAGAATTTGCCAGGTGTCACCGATGAAGCCAGATAGTCATTTTGCGCTCCCTTTCATCTCATTTCCTTTGTGTTATGTTTCCCTGTGCGTAAGGATGGACAAAATGGAGCCTAGTTGTAGGACTGTTAAAGAATTGCGTAATAAAGCTTCTGTTTTTCTAACTCATATCATTTTTAAGGGCAGTTAATTTTACACCGATTTTACTGTTCTCCAGGAAAAATCATTTTCAAAATCTTGGAATAAGACAAAAAGTCTTGTAAATAGATTGTAATTCTGTGGAAAATGTTACACATCTGAAGGAACTGTCATTCCTGTAATTTTGTAGTGCTTCATTTGGTGCAAATACTGTTTAACAATTAAGTAAATTACTTGAGATGCGTACCAGGGTATGTGGAGAAATAAGTAGGCCCAAATGTTCCAAATGTTTGCTGATCTAGAACTAAATAGTACTGTACTGTAGTAGCTTTGTGTCCATAATCTCCAGGCAAGGCTACTTTGTGTGGTGTTTCTGTATCCCTTTTTAAACTATTTTACCAATATTTTTTTCTTACCTTCGCAACAGTTTCATCTCTGAGAATTACTTCACAGTTTGACTTTGAATTGTGTATTAATGTTGAAAAGGCATGTAATTCTTGCTTTCTTTTGGAGTCTTTAGTAAGATTAATTAACTATATGCTCACCTAAAAGCCACAGGCATTAGGCAAGTTATAAAAAGAAAAGGCTTGCTCAAGAGACACAGCATGCCTAAACTGAAATGACTTTGAAATCCAAAGTAACTAAAGAGTTGGTTCCCAGATTGCAAGAGACCCCATTGTCCATTTTATCTGTGTGGGAGCTTGATCATTGAAAGAATAGAAATGGGTTTGTTATGCTGTGGGTGCTTGTGATATGCTTTCAGGACCTTGTCACTCTTCCCACAATTACTAATTATTATTATTAATAAAATTTGTATACCGCCCTATACCCACAGGACTAATTTGTTCTATTAAACTGTTTTTAATATTGAATTTTAAATTGTTGGGACCTGATAGTAAAGGGTGGGTTGTTAATAATAATAATAATAATAATAATAATAATAATAATAATAATAATAATGTGCCATGTAGGGGACTTGGGCAATACTAACTTCGGGTATCTTAAAGCCAAATGAAACTTTGACATATATTAACTGTTCCTTTAAAGAAACCTATCTGTCTGCAGATTTTCCCAATAAAAAGAGGAAGAGGAGTAGATGGAACCAAGATGCCATGGACCAGAAGACTGTCATCCCTGGAATGCCCACAGTTATTCCTCCTGGGCTTACCCGTGAACAAGAGAGAGCTTATATAGGTAAATACTCGTTCTTTTCCTGTTTTCATTTGTTCATGTCAATACTGATCCAGACACTATTTTTGGTTGTTGTGCGTCTGAGGCATTTAAAAACCGTGCTTTCAAGGGCTCAAGTTATTCCGGCCTTGTTTTCATTTCTTAAAATAGATGAATATTCATGTCTCTGCTCAGAGTGAATTGTGCGCCATCCTAGCTCCTTGTCCTGTTTGGGTGAAAGAGTGTCCTCCACAGGCACAGTAGAAAAGCTAAAGTCCTTTGAGGTGCTGGGGAATGAAACTTGCTGACATTTACTTAATTGGCCATTAAAATCTAATCAGGAGGGTCTCTTATTAGCTTCACAGACTCCCTGCTAACAGAGAACACTAAGAGTCCCTTTTCAAGCTATATTGTTGGAACCTCTTCCGCAGTGGAATATTGTAAACTAACCTAACCATGGTTCCCTTCTGACTTTCTCTTATGTTGCTATGCTAATAATTTAAAACTAAAATTGATACTCCAAGGTGGTGAAGATTGTTGATGCCACTCAAAAGCAGAGAGAGCCCCATAACTTCTGATTTTTGATGTATTCAAATACTTGAGGGTGGGCTCCGCAAGGTTAGTTTCTGGCTCTGCACTCATGTACACAATTGCTGGGAAAGAGACACTGTTCGGTTCTGTGGGAATCATGATGTTGGAACTGTTAACTGTGAAAACTGGGGAGTGACAAATGATACTGTATTGTATGTGGAACAGAGAACATTATTTGCATTATTTGTATTGAGAAATGTGGTGTGATTGTTTATTTGTGACTGTTGATCAGTACTCTGACTGAAATTCTAGTGTGCTCTGGTGTTGCATTACATGGTACAGTCCTTGCCTTCTCTATAAACCAAGGTTTTTCCCTGAACATAAGGCCATTTAATTACTGTTCATCTCATTAGGATTGCACAATAAGCTTTAACTCCTTTCTTATGCATAAATCACTGAGAATTTTGATATATAATGTATAGCTATCCATAATACTGCTGAGAGCTGCCTTACTGCTCTAAAGGCTTGCACAATTTTCAAGGTTAAGTCAATGTTTATACAGTGCAGAATATTCTCTCCTGAGTCGGTCAAAGTTTTTGTATTGAAAGGGTGTGCCACTTAATGCAAGTTGGAAAAGCTGGTTGTTACCTTGTGCTCTGCACTGCATTCCTGAAGAGTCAGTTTTCTTAACATTTCTAAAGTTGTTTTTTTAAAATTTACCTCTACTTAGGCTTTGCTTAACCAAGCTACACTACTTGATCCCTACCTTATATTCTTATTAACAGTAACTTGGTACTAATTTAATAGTTTTTACAGATCTGGTAGAGAATCGATGCGGGCGAAAGAATGGCTGGCTTGAAATGATCAAAGAGAGCAGCCCTGCTGTTGAACCATTTGGTTTAGAAATGCATTAAAAATAAATTCTGATATGTAATTGAGCAGCTCTGTTAGACTGCTAACAAACAGCTCTGTCTGTAAATGGATAGAATTGGGTCAGAATTCTCAGTCTATGCGAAGATACGAGTGCTCCACTTGCTTAACTAATTGGTATGGTGAAGATGGGCCTTGTAGTCCACAACAGAACTAGGTAAAGAGGCAGAGGAACGTGTGACCTTTATTGAGCCTAAATACTATCAGACAAAGGTACATGCACATCTGTAATAAGGAAGGTTCCTTCTATGTGAAAGAGAATATAGTATGTAATAGACATTTTACTACTTGGTACCATTAATGTGGGAGGGACCCAGGTGGCGCTGTGGTAAAACCACTGAGCCTAGGGCTTGCTGATCAGAAGGTCTGCGGTTCGAATCCCTGTGACGGGGTGAGCTCCTGTTGCACGGTCCCAGCTCCTGCCAACCTAGCAGTTCGAAAGCACGTCAAAGTGCAAGTAGATAAATAGGAACCGCTACAGCGGGAAGGTAAACGGCATTTCCATGTGCTGCTCTGGTTTGCCAGAAGCGGCTTTGTCATGCTGGCCACATGACCTGGAAGCTATACGCCGGCTCCCTCGGCCAATAATGCGAGATGAGCGTGCAACCCCAGTGTCGGTCACGACTGGACCTAATGGTCAGGGGTCCCTTTACCTTTACCTTTACCATTAATGTGAGAGATGAAATACCAGTGTCAAAAAAATAGTATTGCAGTATTTCAAGTCTCTTAAGATGAACAAGTGGGAACAAAAGTTTGAGAGAGATTCTACACTGCCTGGCCTGGAGGAGAAAGATTGGCTGATGAACTTTAAGCTGTTTTCTGCATTCTTGGAAATGTATTTGCTAAGGACTGCAGACTTTCTCAGTTATAATCCACACTGAGAAGCCTTGGTGACACACAAATGATGTTCATAATATGTATTGTGTTATCACCAGTAAATAACATACTTGTTCCTTCAGTTCTCTCTTGTCTCCATAACATAATATTTAATGTCCAATGGTGTTTCAGCCCCATATTTGTTTTCATGTTTAACATCAACTGAAGAATCTAGATGTTTTCAATTACTGGTATTGATTAAATAAGGTTTGTCAATGCCTAGGATAATGAAGGAAATCTTTTAGTACCAATTTTTCTGTTGGTCACATATTGAATGCATTGTATTTTGATGTATGTACAAAGCTCAACCACCTAAGATCTCATTTGTAAGATTGTGGCTGGAGAAACTGACAGCTAGTTGCATTTTCTGGCATTTTTGGATTTAGTTTTAAGGGATGTTACAATAATATAAAAATACAATATTAAAATCAGTTGTTAAGACAGTTTACAATTAAATGTGTTTAGGGCTCATTCTATTATTTTATCTTGGGTGTCAAAGGCCAGGGTAAAGAGGTGCATGTTCAGGGGACGATAAAAGATATACAGTTCAGGGCCATCATGTCTGAACATCTGAGGGTGGTGGAACTACCAAGAGGGCCCCCATTTGCTGAAAACAACACCTGAAAGCAGCTTTAGGGAAGGAGGTGGTCTTCAGAATTTGGGGGCCTAAACTCTTTAAGGCTTTAAAATGCTAATATGAGCACCTTGAATTGGGCAACCAATGCAGCTCTTTAAAGGCAGGGATTATGTGCATTATAAATGGAACTCTAGCCAGCAATCTGGTCAATGCATTTTGGACCAGTTGAAGTTTCTTAGTCATCTTTAAGGGCAGACATAGTAGAGTGCATTGCAATAATTAAGTCTGGAAGTTATTAGAACATGGAATGCAGTGGTCAATTCATCTCAGCCTAAAAGGGGTTATAGCTGGTGCACCAGCCAAAGCTGGAAATAGGCATTCCTAGCCACCAAGGCCACCTGAACCTCCAGTGACAATCCAGCAGTTTACCTGACCCCAAAGTATGGGTCTGCTTCTTCTTGAGGATTTACCTTCGACTTATTGACTCAAATCCAGCTTCAATTCATTGCCCTGTGTTTTGGCTTTTTATAGCGTCTCCCAAAGTTACTCTCAGTTATTTCAGGGGAATCTCCCAATTTGATATGGCTCCATAGCCAGCATTATTTGTGCCTGTTACTGGATTCTCCCCACCCCCCTTTGTGTGCCATAGGCCTATGAAAAGAGGGATTGGTGGTGTCTCATAATGTTAGGCTTTGGAGCAAGCAGAAGTGGCTGCTTTTGTTTTTCCTCAAAGCTCATTGCAACATGGAGAGCAGCCCTCCCTCTCCTGTATACAGAAGGGGGGTTTCTAACCCTTTTCCACCTCCAAAGCTCAGCATGAAATAGAGGTCTCCTCTAAGATCTCAGCAATTCATGAGGAGCTGGGTTGTGTGGTGTTGAGTGGTCTCTCTCACCAGGCCTGCTCTGCTGGAGATAGGTTTTGTCAAGCCTGAATTATCTGCACCTTCTATGTTCTGTTACATGTATAAGGAGTCTCTTATTAATATCATGGGTGTGGGTGTACCTTTGCTTAGTAGTGATTTGGCTCGCACTCTACAAACCATTTCCTCCATTGTAGCTTGACAGGTGTCTGGGAGACTTGAACAAAGCTGCTTCAACAAGGGGCTTAGGTTCTGAATCCCAAACCAGTTGCTGCTCTGCCTTTGATACTTTTCTCTAGTTGAGCAAATACTAATCCTTGTGCTATGTTGGATGAACCAGAGTAAATATTTTTTTATTCTGGGTCTAAAAATCGACTGGTACATGTTTGACATCTGTTAGTACTGGGTGTTCAGTTGTCTTTGTGCAGTATTGGGTAACCAGAAAATTAAAGCATGCTTTCCTTTAATTATGCAGTTCAGTGTTTAGTGTTTGCTAGTTAGCAAAGGGTTACATAATACATGGCAGAAGCATGGCCAATAAACAGAATCTCAAGAAAGAGACAACTTCTTAATCAGTATGATCTGTGCAGTTTCAAAGTTCCAGCTTAGATTGACCAATGCATTCATAACAAAGCAAGATGGTTCTGATGTTTTAAAAGAAGTAAGCATTGGTGATGCCCATGCTCCCTAATAGAAGTCTTTGTCCAATACCAATTATAGAAAGTTGGGATGGTTATCTTTCGGTAGGCTGGAAATAAGATTCACAAAGATTAGATACTCTCTTTTTTTGCTAACTCTCAGATGAATGCTTTGCTTCCTGGTGTATAATGCTTTTTGAATACTTGCTAGAAATAATGAGGGACTATTCTGGAATCCTGATGAACATATTTGACTGAAATAACATTGTAGGGTCTCCTGATCTTTATATTGATGAAGTATCAGTCATCCCTTGCAAATTCTCCAGTTCTTCATGCTTTGATGTTGAGATTTGAGATGTTTTTTGGTAACATTGTCTTTTTTTCCATCCTTTTTTCTTTCCTAACCTGGTTTCTTCCAGTGCAACTGCAGATAGAAGACCTGACTCGTAAACTGCGCACAGGAGACCTGGGCATCCCCCCTAACCCTGAGGACAGGTTGGGAAACAGTTTTAACCAACTGACAGTAACATTTTTTACCTTTTTCAATAATTTTTTGGTGGCATAATAATGTCAGTTCAATGCAATTTCTTCCTAATGAAATGTCTTCAGTGGTCTAATTTGTCAGAGATGGTAGCTGAGATCTTACTTGCTAGGGAAGGTAAAACCAGAAAGGGATAAAGGTTCCATCCTTGCTTGAGGATTTCAAAGTCTGTAGTTTGCAATTATTTAACCCGACCTAAGGAAAAAAAATACATATATGGTGGCCAACTCATTTTAACCTGTTCAGTGCTGGTCTTGGGCAAGTGTCAAGAGGTTTTTCTCGCAGGTTCACACTGAGGAATCCTCAGCACAGTCACTGAGTCTGAGCAGCCTGGAAACTTTTTCTGACAGCTGATTTTACAGTACTTTTCAAGTGGTGGCTGAGCATGGTTTTTAAACCAGATGGGTACTAACCAATTTCTTTGGTAGCAGCTACTACACAGCATTGGCCAATATCTTGGGATTGGGGGCCCAAGCAGTACTGCACCTGCAGTATGCCGAATTGGACACCTGTGGTTTTGTTGGGCTTCAGTGTCTTCCAACAAAATAACTTCTGTGTTTGATTCGTTTTTTTAATTGGCTTGTAAACATCTATTTCTTTAAGGTATAATCAGGAAATTGTTGTGTTATAGCATGTTGCACAACTTGTAAACTAATTCTTGCTCTTGAAGAAGTGGAATACACTTTCCCCTTAAATTTGGCCCATCTGAAACAGTTATTTGGGACAGTAAATAAACATGGTGAGACTGCCAGTAGTTTTGGATGCCTTGCAAAAGAAAAGAGCTTTCAGCTCTAGTTCTTGGGGCCTGATATTGCCTATTTTAGTTTTAAAAGTACAGGTGAGGAATGCCTTTTGGACTCCCATAATGGGCTTTTGGTTAAACTTGACAGGTGAACTCTTTCTTGGTGGGAGCAGATTTATATGCCTTATTTTTGTGCTTTAGGAGAGTAACATGAGGTGTTGGGTCTTAATGTAACAGAATGTGGGGTGGGAGTGAGGGCTGCAGTTGCTGCTTTGTCATAAGATGTTCTTGAACTGAGACCATACTGGCTAAAATACATGATGCCGTTAACATATAGTAAAAGTGAATTACCTTGCTTGCAGAAAGAGAGCTCTTACTAAAGGCATGAAGCTGTTAGATACGTTCAGCGTTAAACTTTTCCTGAAGGTTTAATCCTGGAACCATCAATTTATTAATTACCCATATCTTTGTGTTTAAAAGGATCTACTCAGCTAGTGAATGGGTTAATTTTAAACTTGCTAGTGAATGCTGACTGGGGGAGATAAAATTGTTCACATTGCTTTGGGACTGTTAAGCCTTCTCAGGTCCTAGAAATGGAGGTGTAATTTAGATGTGATCACTCCTTACCAAATCTGACCTTTTTATTTCATATTCTTGTGTTGATGATTCACTTCAGGCTGAGAAGACATTGGGATCAACTGGCTCTAATCAATCCTTTAACCAACTAGAAAGAAAGTTTGTCTAACTAAAATCCCAAGGTTTAGGTTTCTGATTATTTCAAGGATGTATTTTTTTTTTGATAACATGACCAATATCTCTTCCCTTCTTGCAGCTAACTCTAAATTTTTATTTCAATATGTTTGGAAAAAGATCCATAAACTTAAGCAGAATTCTAAGAGTGTGGCTTTTTTACCGCAAGTGCAGCTGTGATAAATCAAACTGATTCTTTTTAAGTTTAGTTATAACATTTTTATTTGTTAGAACCTCTGCTTTCTGGGCATCTAAACTACATGGAGAAAGCAGGTCTGTCTCTAGCGGTTTACAGGCCCAGACTGTGGCATGAGAAGGGTGGGCTTGTTGAACTTGTACCCACCCCAGTTCTCTTAACTCTTAAACACAGTAAACAGGTTCAGTCGGCCTTGATGCAGCCAGCAAAATGGTGGTAAAGCCAGGACAGAAGCCTTGACCCGTCCACGTGGTGCCAGTGAAATAGACATAATTTGTATTGCCAGAAAGGGTTTGATAGAAGTGTAACCTGTCTTGTTACTTTTCTGATGTTAAAAAGTCCAGGGTTAACATGAATAATTCTTTATTGATTTACCTCCTGCACCAGGGTTCTTTCTAATTGTTTTCCTCCATGGAATAATGAAGTTGGAAAGTTTGTTCTTTGTGTGAATCAACTTTCTCCATCTTCCCTGCTCCCCTCCCCCTTTTTAACAACAGGCACACTCATGGCAGAGCTGTTGTCATGGCTGTGTGTGACCCCACTCCCTTTTCTGCACCCCTCCTTACCCAATAAAATACCCCAGTTTTTTCTTCCCGGTAGCAGGCAGTGGTTTGCTACAGCCGCCTTGTCCATGAGGCATTAATGGGCATGAGTGAGTTTACACCTTCCTTTCCTGTGGTCTCTTATTTCATTTTATTTTTCTAAATTGTGCTAGAGTTGAGGGGAAGCCTGTACTTAATAAATAGCCTTGAGGGTTCAGTTGCATGAGAAATAACTGGAGATTGTTCCTCTGCAGGTCTCCTTCCCCTGAACCGATTTACAATAGCGAGGGGAAGCGTTTGAACACCCGTGAATTCCGTACACGCAAGAAACTGGAAGAGGAGAGGCACAACCTGATAACAGAGATGGTGGCGCTCAACCCAGACTTCAAGCCACCAGCTGATTACAAGTAAACGGGGGGAGAAAGACAAGTTTGGGGTTGGGGTAGCTTCTCTCTTGCCTAGCTTATTACTTGAAATGAATCTAGCTTGCCTCACAGTCACTTTGAGCTTGCTTAGCAGCATTTCATATAAATTAAAACTGAGTAAAAGATATTTCTTAAGAAGACTCAGCAAATAACATTAAAATCAGTCAAATACCATTAAAATAAATAATTGAAAGGTCTTCCGCAGTCACCTAAACACATCTGGATATCTGACAAGTTAACAAAGAGGAGAGCTCAGAAGGTGAGGCAGTGCAGCTGAGGAGACCCTGCTCTGCATTGTCACTCACCAGATCCCAGAAGGTGGGGGCACTCTCAACAGGATGTCTGAGAATCTTAGGTGGTCTGGTTTGTATTTTGTTAAAATTAGCAGCCATTGTAGAATCATTTGCTCAATAACCACTTTGAGGTGTTAACAAGTAGTAATAGAATTTTTAATAAAATAAACAAACTGCTTATGGCCTCTCAACTGGTGCTATCCCAGGGCCTCTTTGTTTTGAATTGTTTTTAAGGGTTGTCAATTTGAGTTTGGCAGGTTTTTTTTGTTGGGAACAACCACGCTTGACACTTGCTGTCTAATCCTTCACAGACCTCCAGCAACTCGAGTGAGTGATAAGGTGATGATCCCACAGGATGAATATCCTGAGATTAACTTTGTTGGGCTTCTGATTGGACCCAGGTAAGAGCATGTGTTTCTTCCTTGGAGGCTGAGAAGAGACATGGGAAGGTTTTGGGAAATGGTCTTAATGTCAAGGGGTGGGGATGTAGAATGTTGGATATGTGAGAATTGCTTTCGCTCAGTGAAGTTTTTCTCTGTGATCAGATAAAATGTTTAGTTTAATGTGTCACTATTGATCCTTAGTAAATTCAGCAGGCACACTGTAAATTTTCTGTTTCGCCCCACAATATTTCCTAAATGATTAAGACTTTAATTGTGAGGCAAGGCTGATCCTTAGAACCTGTTTTTTAGACCCTGCACAGTAGCAATAGGATTGGGTTCCTGTAGCTATGTTGTTTCCTTATCACTGAAATTTATTCCCCCTGCCTTCAAGATTGCAAGATAGCCTCCTAGTTCTTTGTTTCTGAAGCTGTTAGTGGTGGGAGTGCCTTTTCTCTTTTGAAGACACTCAGAGTGTTGGCTGTTGATTTCAACTCTTGGATTTGGGTTCTCCCCATTCTAGAGGGAACACATTGAAGAACATTGAGAAGGAGTGCAATGCCAAGATTATGATCAGAGGCAAAGGGTCTGTGAAAGAAGGGAAGGTGGGCCGGAAAGATGGCCAGATGCTGCCTGGTGAGGATGAGCCACTTCATGCTTTGGTCACAGCTAACACCATGGAGAATGTGAAGAAGGCTGTGGAACAGGTAAAGGACACAGAGGGCCAAGCAACAAAACACTGTGTGAACCCCCCCCCCCCGGTCTCATGCATTGGTGGGTTTTGGAAGTTTCCTGCATGGCCCCTGGAAGGACAATGGTAAGCAACCAGTGATCCAGTCTTAATGATAGAGCAACATGCACTCATCTCTTCTAGATCCGGAACATTCTGAAGCAAGGCATTGAAACTCCAGAGGACCAGAATGATCTACGCAAGATGCAGCTGCGGGAACTGGCCCGCCTCAATGGCACACTGCGTGAAGATGACAACAGGTGCGTATTGCTCAGTGCCCAATTTTGTCCACTGGAAAGGAGCTCTGTTCAGTTACCAGTCTTTCTTATTACTGTCCCACTTCAGAATTCTGCGTCCATGGCAAAACACTGAGACTCGCAGCATCACCAACACCACTGTGTGTACCAAGTGTGGAGGAGCTGGCCACATTGCATCAGATTGCAAGTTTGCCCGGTAAGCCTCAGCTGGGAAGGCCTGAAAATTGTGCTGCTTGTGCTCCAGAGTGAGGAGCAGGGCACCATGCCTGTGACAAGGTGTGAGCATCTGATTCCTCTGAAGTGTGAAGATTTAATGTAGGTGTTTTATCCCTGGAATAGCTCACTCTAGAGCATGAGACTCTTAATCTCAGGGTTGTGGGTTCAATCCCCACGTTGAGCAAAAAGATTACTGCAGTGCAGGGGGTTGAATTAGATGACCCTTGTAGTCTCTTCCAACTCTACAATTCTTTGATTCTGTGGGTGCCTTAAATAGCTTCTGGTAGAAGTGAAAATACCCATAATTGGCCAGTAAGGGAGGATTACTGTCCAACTCAGGACTTGGGTGTTTTCGATATTGCAGTTGGGATCTTGGCCTCTGTCTGGCACAGAGCCTCCAGTAACTAGCTTTCTCCTTCCAGACCTGGAGACCCCCAGTCAGCCCAGGATAAAGCACGCATGGACAAGGAATACCTGTCTCTGATGGCTGAGTTGGGAGAAGCTCCTGTCCCATCATCGGTGGGATCATCTTCAGGACCTTCCAATCCACCGCTGCCAAGTGGTCCAAGACCTTCGGGGCCAGGAAACAACCAGCCACCTCCTGTGAGTAGTCATGGGCTTCTTCTCTAGGTGGAAGGACTTGGTGAGGGCAGATTGGAAATCATGGGAGTAGATGCAAGTCTTTCGAAAAGGAGTAATAGGATTGAACTGAGCCAGTGTGCCTGGCAGGACACCAGAAGAGTTTGTTGTGGTCCAGGAAGACTGTGTTATGTGGAAGTAAAAAGTGTAACATCCTTGAACGGATGAGGGTGTCTTAATTTTGGCATGGCTGCAAAGGTAAGTTTGAAAACACTTGAGCACTGCTTGCTGAAATCTCATAATCCTGTGGTGAGGGGGTGAGCAGATATTTCCCTTGGACAGGGGTTAGGATTTTGATACTTTGCACTGACTGATGGGGAATTCACTTCTAGTGCAGAGTGTACATGGCCTGTGATCTTCCTCGTTTGTTCTTACGTCCTTGGAATAACTGCTCATTTCTATCTCTCTCCTAGAACCGCCCGCCATGGATGAACTCTGGCCCCTCTGAAAACAGGCCCTTCCATGGCATGCATGGTGGAGGCGGAGGTGGAGGTGGTGGAGGAGGTGGAGGGGGGCCTGGAGGGCCTGGTGGCCCTCACAATTTCCCCCACCACATGTCAAATATGGGAGGACACGGGGGTCACCCAATGCAGCACAACCCCAATGGTCCTCCACCTTGGATGCAGCCTCACAACCCACCAATGAACCAGGGACCACATCCTCATGGTCCCCCCGGGCCCCATCACATGGGTGAGTACAATCCAGAACACGGGGAGCCTACTGAAGAGGGGGGTGAGCCTTAGTGATCTTGGGAATGGGTAGGGTCAACCTCAGTACAGCCTCATGGGCTGATGAGCCTCTCCCTTCCATAGCCCAGTCTCGTTTTATTTTTGCTGGTGGAGGACCTGGGCTGGTGGAGCTCATCCATTCCAACTGTTGCTAAAGCTATGGTCTCTCATTCCCTTAAGATCAGTACCTGGGCAATGCGCCAGTGGGCTCTGGGGTCTATCGCCTCCAAGGAAAAGGTGAGCAACCTGTTTGTTTCTTTTTCAAATTGAGGTGGGGGCACATAAAGCCTGTGTGTGGGTGCTACCTGGTTCTACTTAACTGTTTTTCTGGCTCTGACCTTGCAGGTATGATGCCGCCTCCGATGGGTATGATGCCCCCTCCGCCCCCTCCACCCAGTGGTCAGCCTCCCCCGCCTCCCTCTGGTCCTCTTCCCCCATGGCAGCAGCAGCAGCAGCCTCCACCCCCGCCTCCCAGCAGCAGTACTCCCTTGCCATGGCAGCAAAGTGAGTAAGAGCACTTATTTTAATTTTGCACCTCTGTCACCTTTCTCTGGGCAAGCTAAATGTGGGTTGGAGGCCACCGGCCAGTTCTTCCCTCTCTTCCTGTGCCTTGCTTGCACTTGGGGGAAGTTGTTGACCTCTAGCCTGGCCTTCAGCACCTGCAAGAAGCCTCTTCCCCCCCTTGATTTGCAGCTACGTGTTTATCTGAGCTTGGCTCCTCAGGAGGTTCCTCAATTGGCCACCCCTCTGCCTCCAGGGCCTGACTTCTCCTTTCCTTGGCCATTTTTTGGGGGGAAAGTTGGCAGAAAAGCTGACATATCTTAAATCGGGAGGGAAGCACCTTGGGTCAGTGGGGATTGGAGCAGTATCCTAGCTATGGGTTGATTATTGATGGGCTGGGTCTTTTTCCTCTTTTGAGAAAGTCGGATCAGCCATTTTCCTGCTTGATGCGGGGCGGGGTAGCAGCTTGGATCTGAGCTCTTGGGGTGACCACTTGGTGTTTTAAATCCTAGATACGACGACCACCACCACCACGAGCGCTGGCACCGGGGCCATCCCTCCATGGCAGCAGCAGCAGGGAGCGGCGGCGGTGGCAACTTCTACGGGGGCCCCACAGATGCAAGGCAGCCCCATGGTGCCTTTGCCTCCAGGGGTCCAGCCTCCGCTGCCGCCCGGGGCCCCGCCTCCTCCCCCGCCCCCGCCGCCTGGCTCCGCGGGCATGATGTACGCCCCTCCCCCTCCTCCGCCTCCCATGGACCCTACTAATTTTGTCACCATGATGGGGGTTGGAGTGCCAGCCTTGCCACCGTTTGGCATGCCCCCTGCTCCCCCACCACCCCCACCACAGAACTGAAGAATGGTTTTTCTATACAGTTTTTTCTTGCCAATCTGGAGCCAGGAGCTGGAGGGGAGACTTCTGAAACCCAGCCAGGAGCAGATGAGGAGTGTGTGTTCCTCTTCCCCCTCCTTACTCTGTACTTAGAGAGGTGTGTGACTCTTGTCAGAATCCTTTTTTGATGACTGACTGGTGTACTTCAGTAGCAGAACTTGCCCATCAGGACACTAGTGCTGAGTCTCTTCCCCCCACCCCACAAAGTGAGGTGTGCACCACCATCCTAAAGTTTGGGAAAGTCCATGTGAAACTGCCAGGTCTAGCCATGGTGGTAGCAGCGGTGGCAAGGCCCCTTCTGTGTTTAGATGCAGCTCTACCTGCCTTGCCCTCGGGTGGGACAGTGGTTTTTGTTCATTTTAAGTTCTTCTTACCAGAATTAGATTTTTAACCTCATCTAAGAGACACAAGTTTTCCATGGCCACATGTATCTCCCATCACGGAAAAGTCTTGTCAATAGAGTTAAAGAAGCAAATGGATTATTTCCGTAGATTTCTTTCTCTGAAGCTGGACGTTGCATGCACTGCAGTTGACATGGGGAGTGCCAGTTTTCTCCCCAGCAAAGGAAAGGCAGACTTCACATGGTGCGCCTTCCTTTGAAACTGGGAGTGGGGGCTTTAGGTCCTCTCCTCTACTCCCGTTGAGTAGTTAAGATGAAGTCACAATTGAGAGAGCATCTTCATCTCTTTTGAAGTCCATTTTGATATTGTCCATCTGCCTAGAAACTCCTTTCTTTTCTTTTTACATGCCTTGAGTGTTTTGTGGTTTGGGGTGGACCCGCCCCTAGATTGAATGATTTTTGTTGACAATGATGTGTGTACAAACGCTTCATTCGATCTCCTGTAACCATTTTCTTAATTGCTTTTTGTGTAAGAATAAAAGAGCAGTGAAAGGGAGGTTCCAATTAAATGCAGCTTTTAAAATAGTTCTTGTTGTGCATCCCTTTCCTTTAAAGGGTGGTGGGGGGGAACAGAGTATTCTGTTTTGGGTGTCTGCTGCTGCCAGTAGGTGGGGGCCAAGTTCCACAACGTCAGCTAGATGTGTCCTGAGAATACTCTACTGAGCCAGAGGGCTCTTCCCCTGTATGCTACTGGGGGTTATCAGTTGGTCACTTCTGCTTGGAAAAGTTCTACCAAATGGCCCTCATCCTCTGTCAACTCCCACTCTTGCCAGTTGCTGTTCTTGTCCACTAGTAGAAGCATGTGGATGTCAATTTCATCTTTGAAATTTCAAATCTCCTTGACCTGCCTGAATGTGTTGGCATAGGTTTCCCTCTCCTTTTACGGATTTAACTTCCTCCAAAATAGAGTTAAAAATTTGGACAGGCTTGAGGCCTTCTGGCTAGCTCGTTAATGCCTGCAAGTGGCTGGCGTGTGTGTAGCATCTAAGGCAGTGGGGGTCCTTTTGAACAGTCCCCTCTGCTGCTGGTGCTGCTTTGGTGGCTCCAGCGAGTGTGAAGTCTGTCCTCTCCACAACAGATTCCTTCAGCCTTTCCACCCATTCAATTTGCTGTTGGTGTCTTTGTGCACCGCCTGAATACAAAAGCACTCCATGCAAGAACATTCTGTTCTGAGGCTTAAGGAGTATGCTGGTGTCCCCGTATTAATCACCCATTTAACAGCATTTACGCTGCACAGAGATGGCAGTTAAAGCCAGTTGCGAGGGATGCTAAAAATGGTGACACATGCCCACCATTTTTGTTCACTGTTGGGGTGCTGTGTTCCTCCTTTCTCTCCCACTGTCCCTGACCCCCAGACTTTACTTGGAAAGAGACATCTTGGTTAAGAACTGGCAACGCTGTTTGGCTGTACACTTGCCGCTACTGTTCCCCCATGAATATAAAGGTCTCCTCACCCCGTTTCCAGTCAGCATATGAGAGTCAGAATATCAATTAGGAGAAAAGCACTGGCATATTTAGCATTAATTTAGGTGGCTTAAGGTGGTGGCAAACCAACTGCAAGACACTCCTATTTCATCAAAATGTCCAGAATACCTCACCAGGTGGCTGCTCTCTTGTCAATTCTGAGTTGCAAATGGGAGTATCATAAACCACTTCCTCTCTGCCCTTTGTGTACTCTAATATAATCCTGGAAAGAAACCTTGTTGGGATGTGGGGAAGAAACGAACCCAGGGAGCTGAGCTTGGGAACAGTTGCTGTCCTATTGGTGGGGGGTATCTTCCACCCCAAGCACAGGGGTTGGGAGGTAGCTTACCTCCCAAGCAGGTTCAAAATGCACAGGAGATAAAACACCTGTAAGTGTGTCCTGGAATCCACACTTTGCTCTTAAATGGGAATATGCACAGGTGTGGCTAGACTTTCTAGGGAGACAGTTTGCTCCAAGCTACCCAGGTTGTCTAGTGTTCTGCCAAATCCTGGATGCAGCAGCCATGTGGTTACATAATTGTGTGAGATCAACCTCTCTGTAAGGGAGGCCTTGAATGCAGTTTCTATTTGTTCCTAGAAGACAAAAAAAAAAAATCAAATTCCAGGGTCAAACCATAGAGACAATTGTAACACATTGTGATGCAGATTTTGTGGCCCATTTGCTTTCTTGGTGGGGACCTGCCTTAAAGCTGTCACTAGGGTTACAGAAAATGGGCTTAAGTGTGATTTTGCACACCTGCGCAGAAGAATCTGCCCTCCAAGTCAGGCGGGGTGGGCAGGCATGGCTTGTGAGGGTCTGCAATCCTTAAGGGCTTGTGTAGGCTTCTAAACCGATCAAGTTTCATCTCCAGCCAAGTCACCCAATGCTCTCTTTAGCTTTATGCCTGACCTTTGGGCGAAGCCTCATGGCATGTAGCTCACTCCTTGCTTTGCTCTTTAACTGCTTCATGCATCTGAAATAAGATTCAAGTTCCCATCTGAAAGCTCCTAGAACTTGAAAGAAGCAGTTCACCTAATGGCCTGTCACCTTTTGAGGTGGGTGGTTGTGAGGTTCACACCACCCGAGTCAACATTATCTATTGGGGACTGACTCAACTGAACTCTGCCTTGTGCAGATAAATACTGAACTCTCGAACCAAGTACTGTAATGCTTAACCAGCAGAAGTTTGAAAACCAGTTGCTTTTCAGTACTCTTTTCCCCACCCCCACCCCACCCCAATTTGTGCCCATTAACTTTGCAGGCCATCTCAGTGTAGTACTGTCAGTGTAATAGGTTTTGCTATGTAAGCAAATTTTGCATAACTTACTCTAACAGTATGGGGGTAACAAGGTTGTTGAGTGCTTGAGTCCTATTTTTCTTTACTTCTGCTGGTCTTCCTGCCACCCCTTATTTTTGGTCCTCCTCAGACTTTCTAAGATATTGCCACATTTATTTATGTAAGCGTAAAGAATACTGTTCCCAGAGAAAAGAAGCAACACTAGTCTCTGGCATCAAAAAGAGGCAGGTGCTGCTGTAATGACTGGTAGTGGCACAATTTTCATGCCCACTTTACCAGGCGCTCATCAAGGTTTTCCTCAGTTGGCAAATCTACATGTGCACAGTTTCCAGAGGTATTGAAATCTTCATTTTAAACAACATGCCGGCCAGAGGCAAATGATTCATCCTGCCGACGATTGTAAAGCTTAAGGGTAACACACATTACTTAAAGCTGAGATTCTTGGTAGACAGCTGCTCTCCTCATCCCCAACTTCCAAGTGGTTAAAGTTGGAGCTAGCTGTTGTCTGCTTTTAGAGCAACTGCCCCAAAATGCTGAGTTTTGTATAAATTATGCAGATTTGCAGCAGAATGCTTGTTTTGCATAATCTGGGAGGAGGGAGGACTAGAGACACTGGGCTTCCTGCCCCCTGTAATTTTTTCCCTAGCTACCTCTGGCAGTGAAGGCTCAGTGGGTTGGATCCAGACTTAAGTTAGTTGTGCTTAGTTCCTGTTTAAATCAATGGGACAACTTAGGGAAGGCCAACCTTTCAATACTTCATTTCAGTGGGACCCAAACTACTAGGGTGCAGGGCTCACCAATCTTTTGGATGCAAACCTTAGTCATGACTACTGCTGTGATCTTATGCACAGTTAGATGGGACTGAAGCATTCAACAAGCAGAGGGAGCAGCCTGAATAAGGACCTGAAGTTTTATTTGCAAAAAAATAGGCCTGGACACCTCGTCTCACTGGGGGAACGCTTCAAAATGCAACCACACACACACACTGCTTTCCTGATCTGAAGTATTACTCGGGGCAATGTGCTTTTGACATTATTAGAAATGAGCAATGGGGGGATTTTATATCGGCACCATGGAGAACATGGGCAAAAATCTGAGGTTTGCGGTTGATCCAGACAGTGGTCTTGGTGTGCTCCTGTGTCTTTGGGCTCTGGGGCTGGGGAAAGTGTCTTTCCTCCTGCAATTTAGGAAGCTCAACAGTAGCCTAGACCTGGGCTCACATCCCTAATCAGCCATGAAGGTGGCTGTTCCTGGCCTGGTTACCGACAGACCAGGCCTTGTCCTCCAAATCTTCCAAGTTCATGGCACTGGCAAGTGCCGCAGATGATGTCATCGCCCCTGCTGTGAAGACAACCCAAGTGCCGTGCATGCCAGCCATCCGTGTGTTCCTCCTGCATCAATGCAGATACCCCCCCCCATATTGCAAGGAGAAACAGGAGCTGGCTGGCTGGCTTGTCTGATCAGCTGGTCGGTCTCGGAGACCTCATCTCATCAGCTAGATCCAATAAAGAAAAGTCAAGAGAAGGCTACAGCCCCCACCTTCTCTGGCTGCAGGCGCCAGGTGTAATAATCCTGTTACTTCTTCAAGCTGAGCCCCAGCTAAATATGGGATGCCTTGCACAGCAGGAGGTGAGCAAAGTGTACCTGTGCCAAGCAGGACAATGTCTGGGGTGGAGAGGTGAGCAAGAGGCATTGGCTTTGCAAGGGATGAGAGGAGCTGGCCACTCCCCTTTCACGAGAGGAGGCTGCCTGTTGTCCTTACGAGCCCATCACGGCCATTTCCCTGGCCCAGGTGTTGTGTGCTGTTAATTGTCCCTTGCATCAGCTCCGCTTTCTCCTGGGATAGTGAGGCATTTATAAGTGCCCAAAAATGTTTCCAGGTGTGAACAGGTGTGACATTGGCAGGTGTGATGCCGTAGCACAGACGCAGAAAGCCCTAAGAGTCGGACACGGATTCCTGAAGCCCATCTAGTTCAACCTCTGCTCAGTGCAGAGAACCCAGAGCTAGAACGGATGGTGGCACAGCCTCTGCTTTTCGACCCCCAGACAGGGAGAGAGCCCACCCCCAACTAGGTCACTAGCTGTCAACACCCTTTCCTCACATAACTTGTTTCTATGCCCTTCTCACCATCTTCACTAGCCGCCTCTGGATCTGATGTGGTTTGCCGATTATCCTTGTTAAAAGTGCAGCATATGAAACTGGACACAGTCTTGTGCTTGAGATCTGATAGCTGCAGAAGATCTAAATATGACTCCTCATGGCTTGGGGAAAAAGACACCTTGTAAAAAGCAGCCTTTAAAAAAAGTATTTAGATTTTATATATTGCAAGTAGTGGCGCTGTGGGTTAAACCACTGAGCCTAGGGCTTGCTGATCAGAAGGTCGGCGGTTCGAATCCCTGTGACGGGGTGAGCTCCCGTTGCTTGGTCCCAGCTCCTGCCAACCTAGCAGTTTGAAAGCACGTCAAAATGCAAGTAGATAAATAGGAACCGCTGCAGCGGGAAGGTAAACGGCGTTCCCATGTGCTGCTCTGCTTTGCCAGAAGCGGCTTTGTCATGCTGGCCACATGACCTGGAAGCTATACGCCGGCTCCCTTGGCCAATAATACGAGATGAGCGCGCAACCCCAGAGTCGGTCACGACTGGACCTAATGGTCAGGGGTACCTTTACCTTTACCTAGTTCATAAAAGCAATACAATAACACAAAAACTGCAATAACAATGTAAACTAAGCAAGGGGGAAAGAGTGAACATCATAACACAGGAGATAAGAAGTTGTTGTAAAGAAGTAAACTGTCTTCATAGTTCGTGATCAATGTTCAAGTTGTTCTGTGTTGTCTAAATCAGTGTTTTTCAACCTTTTTTGGGCAAAGGCACACTTGTTTCATGAAAAAAATCACGAGGCACACCACCATTAGAAAATGTTTTAAAAATTAACTCTGTGCCTATATTGACTATATATAAAGTAATTTTTC
Source organism: Zootoca vivipara (assembly GCF_963506605.1). Lineage (NCBI taxonomy): Eukaryota > Metazoa > Chordata > Lepidosauria > Squamata > Lacertidae > Zootoca > Zootoca vivipara. The sequence continues at coordinate 27,958,847 of NC_083292.1, read as the reverse complement.
ATTTTTTCCCACGGCACACCAGGCAACATCTCGCGGCACACTAGTGTGCCGCGGAACAGTGGTTGAGAAACACTGGCTAAATAGCCAAAGTTTGTTGTTCATAAAGTTCTATGGGTAGCAGGAGGATGAAGAATGCGATTAGATGCAACTACATATTCAATAAACTTGTACCATGCATATGTAAAACTTACCTGCTTCTGTCTCCTTTCTTTGTGCTTTCACCTTGAAGGTTAAATATTCCTTTCAAGCAATTTGCCAATATTCCTTGTACCAAACAGTAGGTTTGAATGGGGTTGCTTCCAATGTCTTCCAGTTACCAACCTAACTGCCACTCTGCAAAAAACTATTAAATCTTTAAAGAGGATAGTTCGAGAGGAATAATCAAATATTGATAGTAGTGCTAATTGAGGGTTCGCCTGTATTTTATTTTTATTATTTATTTGACCTACAGTCATACCTTGGATCTCAAACGCCTTGGCTCCCGAACAAATCGGCTCCTGGCCAATCGAACACCGGAAGTGAATGTTCTGGTTTTCGAATGATTTTTGGAAGCCGAACGTCCAACACGGCTTCCATGGCTTCCGATTGGCTGCAGGAGCTTCCTGGAGCCAATCAGAAGCCATGCTTTGGTTTTCGAACGTTTTGGAAGTTGGACAGACGTTTGGAACAGGTTCCAATCGACTTCCAAGGTACGATTGTATTTTGTTGAAAACCTTGAACCAGAAGGTGAACGTTTCTTTACAGGACTACTATGTGTGAAAAAATGTACCTCTCTCGCCACAGTTTATCTCTTTTGCCACACTTCAGGATGCTCCCTTGACGCAATTTCAGCTTCTTCTGCTTCCCTGTTGGACCTTTTGTCTGCTTTTGATAGGTTCCCTTCAGATTAAGAAGCAGCAGCCTTCTAGTGATTCCTGGTCAGTGGTGACTTGTCCCCGTGGCCCCAAACCAGGCAGATCCAGGATTAAGATCCCATCTTTGAGGGAGATTTTTATTTTTATTTTGCGGGAAGCTGAGCTGGAGGGATGAATAGAGAAAGGGATGAAAGCACAAAAGGCAGATTCAAGGGGTTGGAAGTAGCTCACACCCATTGATTTTGATGGGTCTACTCTGAGTAGGACTAGGATGAGATACAGCTGCTAGGTTTGGAAACCAGCAGTGCTGCAGTGGAGAGCCAGAAGGGGAAGTGAAGTGGCTGAAACAGGTGAGAACACTGTGTCTAATATTTGGTGGCAAAAGCTGGCAAGACTACATCTCCCAGGATGCCGTGGGGACAACAGCGCAGAACCGAGCGACAGGCCTGAAGCTGTGCTAAATCTGGTGCAGCGGTTGATGCCCCCTGGCCAAGTAACACAACCTTCCCCTGCAAGTTTCTATATTTATAGAGATGAGAGTGGCAGGCGCAGGCTTCTCTCAGCTTGGCAATAGCTTGGAGCTGGAGCAATTGCCCAAACCTTGCAGGAGAGAGACAGAACCCAGGGCCTCTACCTTAGGGCAGCGTCAGGCTTGCTGTTCTCGACTTCCCTTCAGCATCTGTCAAATGGGCACATGCATTGCTCACAGGGCAGGACCGTTACAGTGAGTCACACCATTGGTTCATCTAGCTCAGGATTTTCTACACTGACTGGCAGCGGCTTTCCAGGGCTTCAGCCGGGACAAGTCCCATCCCTACCTGGAGATAATGCCAAGGATTGAACCTGGAATCTTTTGCAAGCAAAGCAAATCCTCTGCCATTGAGCTACTACTGCTCTTTCTAACATGATGGGAAATTTAAATGGCAGCTCCTGGCAGAGGACTGCTGCTGCCCCCAGTTTTTTGGGGGGGGTTTCACCAGAGCACTATCCTGCTAATTGACCCACACAATCCAGGCCATCTGCATCACCAACAGCAGCAACAGGGAAGGAAGTGATCATCAAAACGTCACTTGGAGGCAAGGAACACCAGAGGCATCTATGGTAGCTCCAGGTCTAGACAAAAGTTCAACCAACCTCTGCAGAATCCCTGGAAGGATCCACTGGAAGAAAATATTTTGGGAGAGGGCCATAGCCCAGTTGTAGTCAAGCACAGTGTTTGCAGGCCATAGTTCCCCAAGTTGAACCCCCAACTGGCATCTCTGGTGGGGCTGGGTGTTGTGTATTGAGTCAAAGGATTTTATATCTGTATTATTATTGTCTGTATTTGCATTAGGATAAAGTAACTGCCTTTTGGTTCCAGAGGGTACAGCTACTATTGGTTCATTTAAGCTGCTGTATTTGGATCCTCTGTCTTATTGGTTCCCTCCAAAAGGCAGCACTGTGATTGCCTGATATTGTTCCCTCCAAAATGTATCCCTTCCTAGCCAGTCCCCTGTCCCTATAAATGTAGCCTTCCTGCCCTTACAGTCAGTCTTGTTCACTTTAATAAAGAGCTGTTACTAGAGAACTGTCTCCAGCATGTTATGTCAAGAGAGCTGAAATCACAAACCCCACGTCACAACAACTGGCGACGAAGGTGGGATCCGGAATGCTGAGGAGCGGTTAAACACAACCCTGCCTCAGAGTCCGGATTGCAGCTGAGAACAAGACTCACTGGCCAGCTGAGAAGACGACCCTGCCCGCTAGGACAATGGAGAGTCCAAGGGTATTGGAGCCCTTCCAGCCATCAGAGCCCCACACCTGGGAAGACTACGTCGAACGCTTCGAGTTCTTTGCAGTGGCTCAAGGGATCACCGATGCCAGCAAAAGAAGGGCCACATTCCTGAGCTACTGTGGGCCTGAGACCTTCAAGCTGGCCAAGGCATTACTTGCTCCAGCGAAGCTGAGTGAGACATCTCTCAAAGATATTCTTGCCTGCCTAACAAGCCACTTGGCGCCTACTGAGACCAAGATGGCCCGGCGGATGGAGTTCCATAAGAGGCAGCAGCATGCTGGGGAGTCTGTATCCACATTTCTGGCTGAACTCCGGAAGCTCGCTCAGCACTGCGGCTTCCAAAATCTGGAAGAGACTCTCCTGGATCGGTTTATTGGTGGTCTGAGCAGCAAGAAAGCCAGAAGACGCATCGTGGCTAAAGAAGAGGTTACCCTTGCTTCAGCCTTGAAGGAGGCCACCGCCACGGAGAATTATGAAAGAGAGGAGTTTGATGCCAGTCGCAAGGCCACTAAGCCACAGATAGAAGTTGCGCATACCATGGACGAGCTAGAGGCTACTCCGAGCCAGAGCCCAGTCCGTGGGGTCGAGTTGGTGCGTCAGGCCTGCACAGTGCACAAAGATCGCCGAGGCAGTTGCACAGGTTGTGGCGGAAACCATGAGCGGAAGAGTTGTCGTTTCAGGGATGCTATGTGCCGGACGTGCGGAAAGACGGGTCACATCGCCAGGGTCTGTAGATCGGCGGCGTCGGGAGCGACAGGAGCACCTAGACTGGAGCATCGCAGACTGCCCACAGCACCTCGTTTTCTAAAGGACTGCCACTACGTAACGGAGATCAACGGGAGGGCCGTGCAGTTCCCAGCGCAAGGCAAGGCACACGTCAAGGTGAAGATTGAGGGTCAGCAGTGCGACATGGAGGTGGACTCCGGATCTGCATTCACCATCGTGTCGGACCAGACTGCAAAGACATTCTTTCCCAGGGGTAAGTTGCCCCCTCTGGAGCCCTTCCCGGCAACCTTGCAGTCGTACTCAGCAGGCCGCATCCATGTTATGGGAATGTGTGCCGTGAGAGTACAGTTCCGGGACAAACAGGCTGTACTCAAACTGGTGATTGCGAAGGGCAGTCGCCCCAGTCTCCTGGGCACTGACTGGTTCCCCGCCCTGGGACTGAGTATCTCAGGGCTTAATTCAATCCAAACCTGCCCTGAGATGAGCGAGGCATTATGCAAGGAATTTGCTGGTCTCTTTAATGGAAAACTGGGTTGTTATAAAGGGCCCCCAGTTGACTTTGAGTTGGACCCCGGGGTGGCCCCAATCCGACTCAAACCAAGGCGAGTGCCATTTGCACTGCAACCCAAGATCGAGGCAGAGCTGGATAAATTGGTCAAGCAGGGAGTTCTCTCACCCGTGGACTCTGCTAAGTGGGAGACTCCAATCGTCACGCCCCTTAAAGCAAATGGGGAAGTCAGGATATGTGCAGATTACAAATGTACTATCAATAAGGCACTCAGGGGAAACTCATACCCCATTCCAGTCATATCACATCTGTTGGCTAAACTGGCTGGGGGCAAGGTGTTCGCCAAAATTGACCTGGCACAAGCTTACCAACAGCTGCCAGTAACCCCACAATCAGCGGAAGCACAGACTATTGTCACACATAAAGGGGCGTTCAGAGTTAACAGATTACAGTTCGGAGTTTGTGTGGCCCCAGGGATTTTTCAAGGGCTCATGGAACGCCTGTTAAGGGGTCTGCCGGGGGTCTTGCCATTTTTTGATGACGTTTTGATTGCTGGAAAAGACCCACAGGAACTGGTTGCGCGTGTCCGTGCAGTGTTGCTCAAGTTCAAGGAGGTGGGGTTGCAACTGAAAAAAGAAAAATGCAGTTTTGGGGTGCCAACTGTGGATTTCTTGGGGTTTAAAATTGATGCATCAGGCATCCACCCCACAGATGCTAAGATTAAGGCCATCATCGAGGCACCACGACCACAGAACAAGACGGAGTTGCAGTCATTCCTGGGACTTATTAACTTTTATCATTCATTCTTACCCCAGAAAGCTTCGGTAGCTGAACCATTACATAGACTTTTGCAGAAAAAGACTGTGTGGCGATGGGGGCGGGAGCAGCAGAAGGCTTTTGACTCCTTGCGAGAAATGCTGAGTAGCAGGAGCGTCCTTGCTCATTATGATGAGTCGAAGCCGCTGGTCCTGGCATGTGATGCCTCTCAATACGGCCTGGGGGCTGTGCTGAGTCATAGGGAACCGGATGGGTCGGAAAAGCCCATCTCTTTCTATTCCCGTACGTTGTCACCCACGGAGCGCAACTATGCTCAAATTGATAAAGAGGCACTAGCGATTGTGTCAGGAATCAAAAAGTTCTATGATTATTTGTACGGTCGCCATTTCTCCATTGAAACGGACCACAAACCACTGTTAGGGTTGTTCAACCCAAACAAACAAACGCCACAAATTCTCTCCCCCAGAATGTTGCGTTGGTCAATATTCCTGAATGGGTTCCAGTACACCTTGACCCATGTGCCGGGGAAACAGTTGTGCCACGCTGATGCGCTGAGTCGATTGCCCCTTCCTGGCGGGAGCAATGAGGATCCTGCTCCGGCGGAGCACATTATGATGCTAGAAACACTTCCGGGGGCTCCTGTAACAGCTACTGATATAGCTGAGAAAACGAGGAAAGATGCTGTTCTCTCCCGTGTGCTCACTTGGGTGGGGAGGGGGTGGCCAGGTGGTCCGCATGAAGAAAAATTCAGGCCTTATGCGACAAGGCAGCACGAATTGTCCATGCATAAGGGTTGTCTCCTATGGGGAGATAGGGTGATCATCCCAGCACCACTGAGAAACAGGGTTCTTGAGACGCTTCACATGGGACACCCAGGAATGGTCAGGATGAAGTCGCTAGCCCGATGTTATGTGTGGTGGCCTGGAATGGACCAGAACATAGAACAATGGGTACGAACATGCAAGGCATGCCAAGAGGTGCGGCCAGAAGTGGCCAGAGCACCAGTCCACTGGTGGGAGCAGTCCAGGACTCCCTGGAGCCGGCTGCACATAGATTTTGCTGGGCCATTCCAAGGGAAGGTCTTTTTGGTTATCGTTGATGCATATTCCAAATGGTTAGAAGTGGCAATGGTCCCTAGCATGGCATCAGCTGCCGTAATCAAGGTGTTGAGGCAGCTGTTTGCAACCCACGGGTTACCTGAGACCATTGTATCAGATAATGGGGCAGCTTTTGTATCCCAAGAATTCAGGGCATTCTTGGCTGATAACTTCATAAGAGGGGTCACATCCGCGCCCTTTCACCCATCCTCCAATGGGCAGGCTGAGCGCATGGTACGAACAGCCAAAGAATCCATTGCGCGCTTAATGGAGGGTAACTGGTCGGCTCGCATTGCACGAATGTTATTTTTGCAGCATGCGACGCCGTGTACTGCGACGGGCAAGTCGCCAGCCGAGCTGCTCTTAGGTAGAAGACTGGTAACGGTGCTGGATTATGTCCACCCAGATAAAATGCCAAACCGTAATTCAAGAGCAACCCCCCAGGATGAAACTGACACAACAAGGTATCTCGCCCCTGAAGATCTGGTCTGGGTGAGGAACTATTCACGAGGTCCGCGGTGGGTGGCCGGTGTGATCACCCGGGCTAGTGGACCTGTGTCCTATTATGTGACCTTGGAAAATGGGCAAGTTTGGAAGAGACATATAGATCAGCTGAGGCGCCGGGCGCTCAGCAGGGAGGAGTCAGATAATTCATCCCTGGCTAATGACGCACAGCTGCAAGACCAGAGTGAAGATGGCCCAGAGGTGCAGTCACCAGGGGCTTCAGCAAATGAACCAGGGTCTGCTAGTCCTCAGGATGACGAGGTACAGGTAGGGGACCCTGAGATGTCTGGGACTCCATCTGTTCCTGACGAAACCCCTATAGCAGCCCCTCCACCACAGGTAACACCCAATCCAGAACCTGCAACACCTGTTGTCAGGAGATCAGGTAGAAGTTGTAGGACCCCACAGTACCTGAGGGATTACGTCTGCTGTGCTCACTAGGGGGGGAGGGGTGTTGTGTATTGAGTCAAAGGATTTTATATCTGTATTATTATTGTCTGTATTTGCATTAGGATAAAGTAACTGCCTTTTGGTTCCAGAGGGTACAGCTACTATTGGTTCATTTAAGCTGCTGTATTTGGATCCTCTGTCTTATTGGTTCCCTCCAAAAGGCAGCACTGTGATTGCCTGATATTGTTCCCTCCAAAATGTATCCCTTCCTAGCCAGTCCCCTGTCCCTATAAATGTAGCCTTCCTGCCCTTACAGTCAGTCTTGTTCACTTTAATAAAGAGCTGTTACTAGAGAACTGTCTCCAGCATGTTATGTCAAGAGAGCTGAAATCACAAACCCCACGTCACAACACTGGGAAAGATTCCTCTCTTCCTGAGACAGCAGCTGCCAGTCTGTGTAGGCAATACTGAGCTGGACAGACCAATCCAGTTTAAGGCATCGCGACCCCAGTGAATGGCGACCCCAGTAAGACTGGGCTGCCATCCTCCAGCTATCCTTCAGGGGTTCTGCACAAAGCCAACAGGGGGAATCTGGTATGCTGAGGGACAAGTCGTGGTTTGCATTTGGGACACGGGAAATTTCTGCCCATTCCTGGAGCCACTCCTTTGCTGCAGCCTTCCTTCTGCAGCTTCAAAGAGCAAAGCCAGGATTCAGTCCCCGGATGATTTGTTTGTAGCAGCGTGAGGGATTGAGAACATTGACTGGAGAGATTAGACTGGTAACAAGATTAGAGAGAGAAATTGAGTGAAATTAGGTAGACTGATGATAAGGATCAGGGAAAAGAGAATTAGGAGGAAGAGCATTAGAAGCTCAGATAAAAGAGGATTACAGGGAAAGCGGGGAGGAAGAAAGAAGTGGGAATCAGTTCTAGGCGGGCAGGAGATTTACTGGGTGTTACAGGGGTTTTCACAGTAGTGCATAAAATGCAGTTTTTGTGTGTCTGTATGAATCAAGCCCTACCCCCAACCCCCCCCCCTGGACTGTTGACAGCAATTCCCCAGCTATTTATTGAATAATCTTAACTGCTTGGGGTGGTTGTCGGCAATAGATTATTGATAATCAGTGTAGTCTCTGTTAGGGAAATTAAAGGAAAATTAAATGGCAGAAAAACAGGGCCTAGGGACAGGAGGGGCTTGGTGCTGCTGGCTAAAAGGTGGTGTGGAGCTCTGCAGGGTAGGGAACAGGAGACAGGAAACACAGGCAGTGAGTGAATACCGGTAGCAGGTCCAGGGCAGAGGCGAGATACAAACTGGGAACTTGCTGATTCGTAGCCCAGCCTCTTGGCCCCAGTGGTATACTGATTTTCATATACAAGGAGGAGACTTGCAAATGTATCAAAATCGGGTCTTCTTATAAGCTGTGCGTGTAGGGTCACCTTCCCGAAGCAACCGTGCCCTGCTCCTCACCTGCTCCTATGCTGTTGCTGTGTCTTGTCTTTTGCAGTCTGAATGTTCACTGTAACTCCTCTACAGCTTCCCTGTTCAGCTCCTGGGTATCGTGAAAGGGAAAGCTTTAAGATTCTTTCCACAATATAAGGGGGCTTGGATTTGGGTCTAGTTGGTTTGTTCATATGTTTATTTTACTATAAACTCTCCCAGCATTCAGGGAAGACAGGCTTGCAAGTCGTCACTGCCTAAACAAATTCTGCATTTGCAACAGGACTATTGTAGCAAGACAGATCTACCTGCCTACCATACCTCCAAACATTTGTCAGTATCTGGAATTAGGACTCAGGTCTGTGGATGGAGGGGGGGATGCATTGGTTCAGGGGAGACACAAGCCCTATTGCACACCCTCCTCAAAACCAAGCAGAGTGTAACCTTCCCCACCACCCGCTCACCGGTCATGTTGTTGTCAAGACACCCGCTCAACACCATCCGTGCCAGAGGAGGCCCAAAATAGAAAAGAATGTTGCTGGGCAGTTTTCCTCCACTGATCTCTTCGGGGGTCGGCAGGGTGGCTGAGTGGCACCTGCTTGTCATAACTCAGGCTGGGGAGGGAGGCTTTTGAGGCTTTGCTTGCCCGAAAGGGGAGGAGCTGGGCAGGGACTGTAGGGATTGCCTTGATCAAGGTGGGGTTCATCTCATTTAGCATTCGGTTGCTCTCCATGTGCCTCTAGAAAGCTCAAAGCTCCGCCTCCCCCACTCATTAGGATACAGAAAAGTCTCAGGAGCCCAATTACAAAGGAATAGAATAATAGAGTTGGAAGGGACCCTGGGGATCATCTAGTCCAACCCGAAAATGCACGATAAGTGCAAAAGCAGTCAATGGACAGGCAAAATGACAGCAATGAATAAGCCAAAGGCCCTGAAATCTCTACTGCTGAATTTTATTAAAATGTCTCAAATGGTCTTATTGGAGGAAAGATGGGATATCAATGTGATAAATAAATAAATAAATAACCTGCACAGAGTGCAGTTTATAAATGCAGAAAAAGCTTTTGACATAGTGATGTGGAAACATTTATTTCAAGCAGTGTATAAAATGCGAGTGGGTTCTACTTATGCCTCCTGGATTAAGTTGATTTATTTGAATCCTACTGCCTCAATATGCATAAGTGAAGCAAATTCAGAAACCTTCACATTACCTCGTAATAGGATCTTTGGCCAAAGCTAATAGACCATAACAAAGGTTTTCAGGGATGAAAAAAGGAATCTAAAACGAAAGCTGTATGATCAAGTACTAATCTCAAAAGATGAGAAGAATAATTTGAACCTCTTTTAAAGACACTAGACAAATTCGGACAAATCTCACGCTATAAGTCAGAGTGGTTTGGCTATCACTTCAAAACATTACAAAATATAAAACTGCATTCTGCCTACAGAAAATATCAGGGGCAAGGCTGGCTTTTCCCAGCACAAAATGATTTTGGAATGCCTAACCATTTGAAAATGTGGTTGGCTGGGTTGCCATTTGTCCTCTTTTTCCAGGACACGCCCTCTTTTTCATGGGAAGAACCATCATAGCAATCCATATTTAAAAGTAGAAGCTGGCAAATATGTCCTCTTTTTCACTCTTCAAAATATTGCAGCACTAAACACCACCGTTACAAAATCAAAACAAAATGAAAATGACTGCAATTAAAAAGTGCACTCTGGAACATCAGTTAAACTATTCAAACTGGGGTAAGGAAATGTGTTAATTGAATTAAGAGCAATTATAAAAGGCCTTGTCAAAACATACCATCAAGTTGTGTGTGATGTGGAGGGACAGTGATGTGGAGGGACAGAGGGGCCTCCTTTCATTCAGTAAATTCAGGTACGGTGTATAATAAGCAACTTAGAATCATAGAATCATAGAGTTGGAAGAGACCACAAGGGCCATCCAGTCCAACCCCCTGCCAAGCAGGAAACACCGTCAAAGCATTATAGAATCATATTGAGAATGTTTGGGGCATTGATGGATAGTGCAAATTTTGAATCACTGGCTTTTAGAAACAATAAGCTGAAAGGAACCTCAGGGACAAATGTATAATATAATCACATAATTGGAAACGTCTCAGCACAAATTCCAATAAAGCAGAATGTGGATATGCATAGTAATATATCTTGATAAAAGTGGATCTGGGCTTGGAAGAACACTTCTAAATTTGCATGAAGCTTAAATATATTTTCATATATAAAATCATGGCTTACTGGTATTTTAACCCCCCCCCCCCAAAAAAACTGAACATGATATATGCAACAATAAACAGCCCGTACTGTAGATGCAAAACCCTGCAAAGGCAAACATCCTCCACATCATTTGGGAATGCCCCCTAATCGAAATGTTTTGGGTGCTTGTATTAATAGAAGCAAAATAAAACAAATATTGGCCAGGATCTCCCCAGAGCTCCATTTGTAATATTAATATTTGAATACCTTCTAACCAGGAAATGACAGCCAGCATGTACAGGCAGCAGCAAAATGGTAATCTGCAAAAATGGGGGAAATTCCTCGTCCTCCACAGGGAAATTATTGGCTCTGGGAGGCTCCTAAACTCACAAGGTTGGTGATGAGAGTTAGAGAAGGCAGGAGAATGGAAGGCGTCTCGGCTGAAAAAAATGGAACTTGGTTCTACCCGCATCAGAAGGTGCAAGGGGAATAAAATGTGTATCTGCTTTGTTGTTGTTTAGTCGTTTAGTCGTGTCCGACTCTTCGTGACCCCATGGACCATAGCACGCCAGGCACTCCTGTCTTCCACTGCCTCCCGCAGTTTGGTCAAACTCATGTTCGTAGCTTCGAGAACACTGTCCAACCATCTTGTCCTCTGTCGTCCCCTTCTCCTAGTGCCCTCAATCTTTCCCAACATCAGGGTCTTTTCCAAGGATTCTTCTCTTCTCATGAGGTGGCCAAAGTATTGGAGCCTCAGCTTCACGATCTGTCCTTCCAGGGAGCACTCAGGGCTGATTTCCTTAAGAATGGATAGGTTTGATCTTCTAGCAGTCCATGGGACTCTCAAGAGTCTCCTCCAGCACCATAATTCAAAAGCATCAATTTTGAATTGTATCTGTGTATCTGCTACTTGGAGGCATTTGGGGAAAATTATTAAGTTTAATCCTTAATATAGCAGACTCTGAACAAGCAAGCAGTGTGGGATAAAAAACTTTTATACAGTGAGGGGGGGAAGTATTTGATCCCCTGCTAAATTTGCCTGTTTGCCCTCTGATGAATAAATGACCAGTCCATAATTTTAATGGTAGGTTTATTGTAGCTGTGAGAGACTGAATAGCAACAGGAAAACCCCCAGAAAAAAGTCAGAGATTGATGTGCATTATAATGAGTGAAATAAGTATTTGATCCCATATCAACCAGCCAGATGTCAGGCTACCTAGTATCTTCACTGTATGTAACAAGCTGAGATTAGAAACACCTGCTGTAAGGGAGAGGTCTTACCTGTAATCCCAGCTCGTTACAGTACCTGTACAAAAGACACCTGCTGACAGAAGCAATCAATTCAGCAGATTCCAAAGTAGCCACCATGACCAAGACCAAAGAGCTGTCCAAGGATGTCAGGGACAAGACTGTAGACCTGCACACGGCTGGACTGGGCTACAAGACTATTGCCAAGCAGCTTGGTGAGAAGGTGACAACAGTTGGTGCAATAATTCGCAAATGGAAGAAACACAAAATACCTGTCAACTTCCCTCGCTCTGGGGCTACATGCAAGATCTCATCTCGTGGAGTTGCAATGATCAGGAGAACGGTGATGAAGCAGCCCAGAACTACACGGGGGGAACTTGTCAATGATCTCAGGGCAGCTGGGACCATAGCCACCATGAAAACAGTTGGTAACACACTACGCCATGAAGGACTGAGATCTTGCAGAGCCTGCAAGGTCCCCTTGCTCAAGACAGCACATGTACAGGCCCGTCTGCAGTTTGCCAGTGCACATCTGAATGACCCAGAGGAGAACTGGGTGAAAGTGTTGTGGTCAGATGAGACCGAAATCGAGCTCTTTGGCATCAACTCAACTCACCGTCTTTGGAGGAGGAGGAGGAATGCTGCCTACAACCCCAATAACACCATCCCCACCGTCAAACATGGAGGAGGACATATTATGCTTTGGGGGTGTTTTTCTGCTAAGGGGACAGGACACCTTCACCACATCGAAGGGACGATGGAAGGGACCATGTAGTATCGTCAAATCTTGGGTGAGCACCTCCTTCCCTCAGCCAGGGCATTGAAAATGGGTCGAGGATGGGTATTCCAGCATGACAATGACCCAAAACACACGGCCAAGGCAACAAAGGAGTGGCTCAAGAAGAAGCACATTAAAGTCCTGGAATGGCCTGGCCAGTCTCCAGACCTTAATCCCATTGAAAATCTATGGAGGGAGCTGAAGGTTCGAGTAGCTACACATCAGCCTTGAAATCTTACTGACTTGGAGAGGATCTGCAAAGAGGAGTGGGACAAAATACCTCCTGAGATGTGTGCAAACCTGTTGGCCACCTACAAGAAACATCTGACCTCTGTAATTGCCACCAAGGGATCAAATATTGTACTTATTTCACTCATTATAATGCACATCAATCTCTGACTTTTGTCTTCTGGGTTTCTGGGGGTTTCCCTTGTTGCTATTCGGTCTCTCACAGCTACAATAAACCTACCATTAAAATTATGGACTGGTGGTCATTTATTCGTCAGAGGGCAAACGGGCAAATCTAGCAGGAGATAAAATACTTCCCCCCTTCACTGTATATTTAGCTATTGATCCCATCCCTATTTATCGATATCAAGCAAGGGAAGTTATTTGATACTCAAGTGCTATCCCACGCACAGTGTTATATTGCCTTATGAATAATAATAAGAAGAATTGCAATTCCTGCATTGCAAGGCGTTGGACTAGACAACTCTTTGGGACCCTTCCAGGGTTTCCAACTTGAATAAGATATTCTCAAACGCCTTGGTACTCAAACAACTTGGAACCCAAACACTGCAAACCCAGAAGTAAGTGCTCCAGTTTGCGAGCTTTTTCCGGAAGCTGAACATGCTCCGTTTGGGGTGCCACACTTCTGTTTTGAGTGTTACGCTGAGATCTGTCTGTTTTTGCTATTTAGTTTTCGTTTTTGTGGTTCTTTTTGTTTCGTTTTTGTGACTGTGTGGAACTCAGTTCAGCTACTGATGGATTGACTGTGTGGCTGCAGTACAGTACATTGTTTATTGCTTTTATTTTATGGATCAATGGTCTCGTTAGATAGTAAAATTCATGTTAAATTGCTGATTTAGGGGTTGTTTTTAAAAGTCTGGAACGGATTAATCCATTTTGCATTCCTTTCTATGGGAAAGCGTGCCTTGGCTTTGGAAAGCTTTGGTTTCGGAACGGACTTCTGGAACGGATTAAGTTTGAGAACCAAGGTACCACTGTATTCAGAAGCCTCTGGGCTCTCTCTCCCCAGGAGGCGTAGGAGGCGCGAGGGATTCCCTGGACGCGTGGGCGGGCTCGAAGGCGCGAGGGGGAGGTCCTTCCCTCCCTCCTGAATAATGGAGCGGGGCCGGGGGTTTAATAGCGCCCCAGGGGAGGGACTTGGGGCGCATTTGCTGGTGCCGAAGCGGAGAGAGCAGCGCCCCCGGAGCCCGCCCCGTCGAGTCCTCCTCTTACCATCTACCTAGCTGCCCGCTCCGCGCAACTCTCCGTGCCGCCAGGATGTCTCGGCCGCTGTCCGACCATGAGAAGCGCAAGCAGATCAGCGTGCGCGGCTTGGCCGGCGTGGAGAACGTGACGGACCTGAAGAAGAACTTCAACCGGCACCTGCACTTCACCCTCGTCAAGGACCGCAACGTGGCCACCCCGCGCGACTACTACTTCGCCCTCGCCCACACCGTCCGCGACCACCTCGTCGGGCGATGGATCCGCACCCAGCAATACTACTACGAGAAGGACCCCAAGGTGGGAGAGCCCGTCTGGGAAGGAGGAGATCAAAGGAGAGCGGAGGGGGGAGGGACTCGTGGCCCCCAGCCGAGGGGGGGGGAGAAACCCTGAGCCCATAGTAGCCAACACCTAGGGGCCGAAGTTCTTTCGCCCGCCCCCCAAATTGAGTCCCCCCACAAGTTGATGGGTATTGACATTCAAATAGTATGGGTGAGCCCCGTCATGTGATCAATATACGGGGCGGTGCTTACTTCCCCCTCCCATATTTTAAGTAAGTGTCCCTACCTGGCCCGGTGGAGGGGTGTCCGCTCAAGGTTGCCCCCCCCCTCAATCGGCTGGGGGAGGGAGCAAGGAGTTTATTCCGTTCCTTCAATGAGAATAGACGGTGACCTGCGAGGAAGGATTGGGGGGGGGGAATACTTTTTTTGGGGGGTGTTGCTCCTTCAAGTACTGTCTGCGGAGCGTCTGCCTCCTGCCTGACCTTTCGCACTCCATCGCCTTCTCCTCCGTACCTTCTTCAAACTGGTGTCAGCCTCCCCCCACCCACCGCGCTCTTCCCGGTGTCTTATTCCGGACCCCCCCCCCAATGCCCTTTGCATGTCTGGGTTCCAGCAAGCCTCTCGCTCCCAGTGGCTCCGGGTGTCGACGCGTCGCTGCTCCTCCGGAGGGTGGGGCAACAGGGGAGGCGGGGTGTCCAAGGCCAAGCCAGTCTTCGGTCGGGGGGTATTAATAGCTGCTTAAGACGCTTCCCCGCCGCCTGCGGGAGAGAGAGGCCACCTGCTCCCATCCGCGGGTCAGGATGAAGGGCCAAAAAGCCCTAAGACGCACACCTGAAGCTTGGAGGGCAAAACCCCTTCTGTTTGGGGGTCTGTTAGGGGGAGAACTTCTGCATGCCAAGCAGGTGTTCCACCCCAAGGCTCCAGCCCTTCACTTTAGCTTTGCAGGCAGAAAGTCCTCAGGTGGCAGGTGAGGGAAAGGAATACCCCCCCCCCCCAGTTTCCACCCAATGGTATTCAGAAGCATTGCTGCCTTCCGTCATCATGGCTAAAAGGTAAAGGTAAAGGGACCCCTGACTGTTAGGTCCAACTCTGGGGTTGTGGCACTCATCTTGCTTTACTGGCCGAGGGAGCCGGCATACAGCTTCTGGGTCATGTGGCCAGCATGACAAAGCCGCTTCTGGCTAACCAGAGTAGCGCACGGAAATGCCGTTTACCTTCCTGCCAGAGCGGTACCTATTTATCAACTTGCACTTTGACATGCTTTCAAACTGCTAGGTTGGCAGGAGCTGGGACCGAGCAATGGGAGCTCACCCCCGTCACGGGGATTCGAACCACCAACCTTCTGATCGGCGAGCCCTAGGCTCTGTGGTTTAGACCACAGCGCCACCCGCGTCCATCATGGCTAGCAGCCATCAACAGCCCCCCCCCTAAATTAATATATCTACTCCTCTGTTAAAGTCATCCATGTGGGTGGCCATCGCTGCCTCCTGCAGCAGGGAGTTCCATAGTTTATGTTCTGTGTGGATCACTAAGCTGACCTGGCTTCAGGTTCAAAGACCAGGCAAAGGAGCCCCCCCCCCTCCACTAACTTTCATTCCGCACACCCAGGTGCATTTGAACATCCAGGAGGTCTGCCCCACCCACCCCAATTTCATGTGGGGAGGGTGGGGATGGGGTCTCCATGTATCTGCCTCCCTCTGTTTGCATCACAAAGGGATGAGCCTGGCCAAGGGAGGCAGCTCCTTTCCGCCCTCTTTAAATTTAGCCCAGCCTGACATTTGCTGTGAACTTTTGCCATTTAATCTCGGGATAGGCCTGTGTCAGCAGCACCAGGGCTCCGGGGGGACACCAGATACAGCTGGCAGCAGCAGACCCAAAATGGGCCGGTCTCGGCTTGCGGAGCTTGGAAAGGTCAGCCGGCCGTTGGAGGAACAGCAGCAGCGGTGATGGTGGGCCTTGCGTTCTGGTTCTGGAGGGGTACCTGGCTGCAGCTTCCTTCTGCCAGAGGAAACACCTTTCCTTTGCGATGCCTCCTTGCCTGCTGCCCATTCCCAGCATCTCAAAAAGGGGCTTAGTTTGTGCTGGCAACCACACCAGTGCTGTGGCTGAGTCCTAGAATCAAAGAATGCAAGAGTCTGAAGGGGTGTCTGGGAGGTCATCCAGCCCAACCCCCACTTCAGCGCAGGGTGCAAGCTGGACTTTGGCATCCCTGCTGTCTGGTTGCCCAGTTTCTGCTTAAGTAGCTCTAGCAAAGGAGAGGAAGGGAGCACTCATGACCCCCTGAGGCAAGGCTGCCCCACTGGCCAAGAGCTCTTCCCATTAGGAAAGTTCCCTTGATGTTTAGCCAAAATCTGCTCTTTCCCTGCAATCCCTGCTCTTTGGTTCACATCTGCTAGCTCTCCAAAGAAACCCAGATTGTGCTCCCCACTCCATTTACAGAGAGGGGTTTAAGAATTAAGAGGCGTATGAAACAACAAAAAATAGGAGTGCCTCTGAGAATGCTCAGAGTGCCGCAGTCTCTGCCCTGGGCTCCGGCTCTGCTCATTCCAGCTGTGTGGAGGAGGCTGGGTCTCATCTGCCACATGGTGGGAAGTCATTCTCATGGAGCCACGCTCCTGCTGCTGCTGCTGCTGCTGCTGCTGCAGTAAATTTACACTGATTCTTACTTTATTATTATTTATTGGTATCTGAAGAAGTGTGCATGCACACGAAAGCTTATTATTATTATTATTATTATTGAGCCTGCAACAAAATGTTGCAGTGTGGCGTGTGCTGCACTTCAGGGTTCCAGCTGATCTACTCTGCCATCTTCCAGCACCTTCTCTTTCCTTCCTCTGGTACCCCCCTCCAATAGCATTCTGATTATATCATGCACAGTTATTATTTGGCTGTGGTTATGTTTGTTTCTTTGTTTTTGTTTTTTGCAGAGTGGGGTCTCTAATGCACTTCTGTACTTCTGCAAACTTTGCATTTCCCCAGCCCTGCAGATACTTCCTTAGTTGGTGCCCTTTTGATTATGTAAGGGTCTGTACCCAGAGAAATCGAGCTAGCTAGCGGTATCTGCGGTATGCGTGTGCATTCAAGCAGGGCTGAACTCCTTGGAGGAACGGTAGGCTATAGATCGCATGTATAAATAAATAAATTAGTGCTGCTAAAAACAATAAAAGAAAAACAGTAATAATCTAAAAATAGGCAATAAATATAGGTTTTAACAATTGTTTAAAAGAAAACTGATTAAAAGGAGTGTTACTACTTAGGGAGGTAGACTACAGCAATTAATAACACTGGGTCCTCTTTAGCTAGTACTGAAGATGTTCTGAAGATATTTGGACACTGCTAATTAGATTAGACCGAATTTTTATGACTCTAGCACAGAATTTGGCTACCTTCGCTGACACATTAGAGTTAGCGTCTGAAAGAAGCCACTCTATATAGAAATTATCCGAGCGTCCAGGTAGCTCTGCCAGTATAGTGTGGATAAGCTCGCCTCGCACCTCCTCGTAGAAGCAGCATCGCAGAAGTATATGGCCGATAGATTCCATTTCTCCTGATCCGCACAGGCAGCATCTCTCACATAAAGGGATCCGTTTGTACTTCCCTTGGAGAACTGCTGCTAATGGTTAGTAAGACGTGGTAGCAAGCCTGGGCACCAACAAAGGTCCCTTAGATGGAGATTCCTCTTGAGGGGATGGGTATTTTGAAAGCACTCAGCTGGGGAATGCCAAGAGTTGGGCTGGTGGCAGGATGCCCTGTCCCAGGCATTGACCACACCGGGAATCCTGCTGTTCAGAAATGTTTCTGGTCGCACATTTAGTGTGGGGGAATGATCTGCAATGAGCACTTTTAAGTGGAGTGACGGAATATGTGTAGGCGTAGGAAAGCAGGGTGCCTCTGGGCATGTACAGAGTGCCTGTCTCTCCCCTGACAGCACCATCTAGTGAATCTTCACTCAGAAGCAAAGCCCTCCTGCGTTCAGTCCTCAACCCAGGCTTACGTGCTAGTGTATGTTGCCTAGGGCTGCAGCCCTGAGTAACTCTACCCAGTTCCCAAAATATCCAGGAATCGAGATTAGGATAGCTTTGCAAATAAACTCACATTTACTAGTATTGCCTGCTTCTCTGCCGCCGACCTGCATCAGCCAGCCCTTGAGAAACAAACTAAAACTATTTCGCCCCCAAAGAAAATGTGCCCTAAAAGAGAACAAACTTTTGTAAAGTTTTGCTGCCTGTTTTATATAGATCTCACATTGCTTTTTGAATATCTCAGAGGCATTCCTTACTGGACACAGGCTGTTCCAGATGAGGAGAGGGTGGGCTTATCAGGAGGTGGGATCTGCTTGCCAAATTGAAGCCCCTCTAACAATGCTGACACAATACAGTACAGTACTACATAAAGATAATATATTGATGTGGTGTTTTCTAAAACTTCAGAGAGCTTTGCTTACATTATCTCCATCCTTATAACACCCCTTTCCAGTCCACCCTGTTGTTCCCCTGCATGTGGGCTGATTCAAGGCAGCTTCCTGTGCTCCAGGCACGCAGAAGGTGCTGGGTTCAGCCCCTGGGTAGGGCTGGAACAGACTTCTTTTTGTAAGGCTGGAGGGCTGCTGCAAGTTTGTGTAGACCAGAGGTGAGCAATGTGGTACCTTCCATCAGCCCCTGCAAGCAGCACGGCCAATGGCCAGGGGTGATGGAAGCAGCGGCACGGCAGACTTTGGTCTTTCAAATTCCCGCAGGACCCTGTGCAAGGCCAAAACTTGGTGCCTCCCACCTCTCGCCTTCCGTTCTGCTCAATTCACTGTGTTGTAGCTGCGGCTCCCCCTAGGCTCAGTGTCCAGTGTGGCGGAACTGGTCACACTGCCCTAAATCCGCCTCTGATGGGGGCTGTAGTCCAATAACATCTGGAGGTTATATGGGTCAATGTCATGACTCACTGTGTCCCTATGTAAATCAGCCTTTTATCCAAAACCTTGAGGACTGGAGCCTCCATTTTTTTAAAGCTAGATCAGCCAATAGCCTGATTTGGTATAAGGCAGTGTGGCTCACAGCTGCTGCTTTCAGCTTTATATATTACGAATATCAAATCATGAAACAGAAATGCAAATTGTGAAATAAGGCTGCAGTTCTAGACGTACTTACCTGAGGTTAGCTGTGCTGATCACAATGAGTCTTTCTTTCTGAGCCGACATGTGTGGAATGATACAGACAGTCAATCTGGTATTGATGAGCTATAAAACAAATGGGCCATATCTGCTGAAGAAGAGGGCGCTTCGCTATGCCAATAATGAACAAAGCGTTTTAAAGATAAGTGATTGTTCTCTTGCTTGCCCCCTGCACCCCATCCGTGACTTGCTTTCTCCACTGGCAGGTGGACCAGCTGCACCCATGTAGCATTCTCCTGGTGCACCAGGGAGTTCCATCAGTGTTTAGTTCATGCCAGCGGCATGTCTTTGATGGTGTTTCCTGCTTGGCAGGGGGTTGGACTGGATGGCCCTTGTGGTCTCTTCCAACTCTATGATTCTATGATTCTATGTCTCGAGTGCCCCCAAAGCAGTGGAGCCCTACAGCCAGTGAGGAGCAGGATCCTGCCTCCAGTCTTGACCACTCATACCCTCAAGGAATTTGCTTCTTCCCCACTGCGTGGCAAAGTCTCGCCGCCACGAATGAGGCACAGTAAATTGACCAATGATGGTTTAGGCTTTGTTCGCAACAGGCCCCCCCCCCTGGAAAAGTGGGGCATGTTTGTTATGTCTTGGTGAAATTAGATACATGAAAATGGTCACCCGGATACATTACTGGGGATGATGTAAACTATTATGGAATTATTATATATGTGCAATTATATATCTATTGTTTTGCTATGAATATTCCTTCCCACCCATCAATCTGCCAGCCACCTTTTCCCGGTACTAAGCTCTAGTTTAGTATAATGCTTAATTCAAAAAGAGTATCGTTCTCGATCAATGCCATGTTTATATTTACGGAACTAAAGAAAATCTATTGGGTTTCGAAATAACAGCAGCCGAAGGCGACCAAGGCGCAACATCTTGTTCAATAAGAACAATGCAATGGTGATAAGAACAACAATCCAAATCTAATCCTCTCCGTGGGAGACAGCAGCGCACAGTTTCTTCCCGTAAACACGACACAAGCTCACAGGTCCACCTTTGCTCCTCCCAAACTCCTCCTCAATCTTCTTCCTCCTGCAGCGCATCTATTACCTGTCTCTAGAGTTCTACATGGGGCGTACTTTGCAGAACACCATGGTCAACCTGGCCTTGCAGAATGCCTGCGATGAAGCTACCTACCAGGTTTGGGGACTGTCAAGGGCCCTGGGGTGTGTGTGGGTATGGTGGTTTTGGGGGGTGGGCCTGGGGGCTTTCCCCCACCCCCATCTGAGCTAATTCCACCCCGTCTCCCCTCCACACCCTCCTTTTGTCCAACAGCTCGGCCTGGACATGGAAGAGCTGCAGGAGATTGAGGAAGATGCTGGCCTGGGTAACGGAGGGCTTGGGCGCCTGGCAGGTGAGCACCAGAGGAGGGGCTGCCACTCTGTGGCTGAGCCTCTGCTTTGCAAGCACCTCTCTCTCCCTGGCAGCATCTCCCGGTGGGGCTAGGACGACCATAGCCTTCCTGTTGCTGCCGAGGATCTTGGGAGCGCACTCCTGTGTTGACGGTCCTCCTCCTCCCAACACATGTTCCAACACATGGAATCATAGAATGGGAAGGGACCCCAAGAGGCATCTATTCCAACCCCTGCAGGGCAGGAATCACAGTTAAAGAACCCCTGGCAGTGAAGGGGAGTCCACCAGCTCCTTATGGAGTCCGTTCCACTGTCAAACACCTCTTACTGCCAGAAAGTTCTTCCTAATGTTTAGTCGGGATCTCCTTCCTTGTCCCAAGAGTCCACTGATTCGGGTCCTCCCCTCTGGAGCAGCAGCAAACAAGATTGCTCCTTTTCCCTTGCGTTTGCCAAATTGATGCTTTCTTTGCCATTTTAAAATTTACTGACATTACAAACATTGGTTTACAAACACAATTGGTTCCGGAAGTCTGTACTTAACCTGAAGCGTACTTAACCTGAGGCGAACTTTCCCATTGAAAGTAATGGAAAGTGGATTAATCTGTTCCAGACGGTCCGTGGAGTACTTAAACCGAAGCGTACTTAACCTGAAGCGAACTTTCCCATTGAAAGTATGTACACATACACATACATAAGATCTCATATATGTATGTGTACATATATCTCATATACATATGTACGTGTATGGGTATATGTATATACGTATACACTGTATGCCTTTTCTTTTTTCTTTTATTTCTTTTCTTTTCCTTTTTCTACTTTATTTTTTTATATTTTTTCCCTGTGAATTCTTTTTTTTTTCTGTTTGGATTTTCTGTTTTTCTCTTGATTTGGAGTTGTTTTTTTTGTAATTCTAATGTATAATTTATGATTTATGATTTATGACTCTGTTTTGTAATTACAAAATATGAAATAAAGGTAGTAGGAAACAAAAATAAATAAATAAAATAAATAAAGTGGGGGGGAAATGAAAGTAATGGAAAGTGGATTAAGGTCCGCCGAGTACTTAAACTGAAAATACTCAAACCGAGGCGTACTTAAACCGAGGTATGATTGTAATGCTATTTCCAGTGCTCTGTATTTGGCCACTTGTAATGCTTGCTGTCAGCCGCTATAGGCCCAGCAGCCTGTTGTGGGGAAGTGGAATATATTTGAACTCAACCAATCCATCCATTCTTGTGGAAGCCCAAGAGGAATGCAGCCCAAAACCCCTTTGGCTCTGCTAACCCTTTCCTTTTCTTCTCCAACTAGCCTGCTTCCTGGACTCCATGGCGACCCTCGGCCTGGCGGCCTATGGCTATGGCATCCGCTATGAGTTTGGGATCTTCAACCAGAAGATCTGCGGGGGCTGGCAGGTGGAGGAGGCTGACGACTGGCTGCGCTACGGGAACCCCTGGGAGAAGGCCCGCCCAGAGTACATGATCCCCGTGCACTTCTACGGCCACGTCCAGCATGACCAGGATGGCGTGAAATGGGTTGACACTCAGGTCAGTAGGAATGAGAGGAGGGGACTGGAAGATGCGGGTGGATTTGCTTTGTATTCTTGTGTTCTTATATGGCTTAACTGTCCTGTGACCTTTGGATAAAGGGTGGCAGAGAAATTTAATAAACAATGATAATAAGGATTCTGCCTCCCAGGTCCAAACATGGGGGGTGTCAGGGGACCACCAGGGGTCAGCGGAGAGTCCAGGAAGTTGGGACCAGGGCGCTCCCAGGGAGAGGGAGCCCGGGATGGCATCCTTTGGAAAGTGGTGCTGAGGCTCAGGAAGCGTTGGAGAGCCCTGGGGATGCTGAGAGTCAGACCTGCTGGAGGGTCAGACCAGAGCGCTCAAGAAGAGGAGGCTCCAGAGGTGACAGCACCGGCTCCTCACAGCTCGGTTGGAGAGGGTGCTCCACCAGCCCCATCACCCCAACAGTGGAGGGGGGGGGGGAAAGAGGCATGAACAGAGGAGGAGATTCAAAGCAACAAGGGTGTTCTGTTGGCGAAAGTCCCGACGGTTGGTGCTTCCGGATTCTGATTCGGACTAGGACAGTCATGGATTTTGATGCTCTGTTTTGTACATATGTATATAATAAAACTCTGTAAAAACCAGCCACAGAATTTGGAGCCACTTACTCATGAGGAAGCAACCAGCATCATTACGGGGGGGGGGATGCTCAGATGTGCACAGGTGTGCCCTGGTGTGGCTTGCAGAGGCCAGAAATGGTGCCGAGCTCACAGCTAGGGGTGCCAAGGCTCCTTTGGGCCCTTGGCAAGGAGCTGAATTGACGCCTCTGAAGCCCGGAGAGACCATGGACCCAAAACTCAATAGGTTCGCTTTTTGTTGTGTTTTGTGCTCTGCCAGTGACTTCCTCCATGGCCATCAGGCTTGGGTCCGCTCTGCTTTCTTCCTCCACTGCCTGCCTTCTTGCCTCCTTCCTTTCCCTTCTGCTTACTTCCTCACTCCCTTGCTTTCCCCTCTTCCTGCAACTCTCGCCTGCTCTTTTCCCCCTCCAAGCACTGCTGGTTCTCTGCCCACACTTTAAATAGCTCCACCAGCAAACTGGGGAGGGAGCTCTACAGGGGTGTTTTGATGGCCCACACCAGTGGCCAGATTCCTGTGCCCGGAACAGCCTGGGCCACATGCAGCCGAGTGGGTGAACTCCCAGTCATTTCGAGCCAGAGTGGAGAGGTGCAATTTTTGTACACACACCTTGGGCCTGTGCCCTTGGCAGTGGCCAACCAAGGCAACCTCTAGGTCCCCCTTGCTCCTAGGCCCTCCTAGTCTCTTGCAGGAGTGGGGGTCTTGCCCGCTGTGCCTCTCCTCATCCCAGGCAGTCTGACCAGGCTTGCTGTCTGCTGATTGGTGCTCAGCAGGCAGTCCCAAGGCCAGTTCAGAACCCTCCCCCTTGCCTTGCAGGTGGTCCTTGCCCTCCCCTATGACACTCCCGTCCCCGGCTATCGCAACAACGTTGTCAACACCATGCGGCTGTGGTCTGCTCGGGCGCCCAACGAGTTCAACCTGAAGGACTGTAAGTGGATTGCAAGCAGCAAGGCCTTGTGTGGCTCAGCAGGCAGAGAGCGTTTGCTTGGCATGTGGAAGGTTCCCCTGGTTTCAATCCCCACTGGGACGGGGAACGTCCCCTGCCTGAAACCCTAGAGAGCTGGGGCCCGTAAGTGTAGACAGTGGGCTGACTCAGTGTGGGGCAGCTTCCTGCGTTTCAGGTCCGGAGAAAGTGGATAGAGAAATGTTTTTCCTTCTCCTCTCCTAACACTTTGGACATCCGAAGAAGCTTGAATGTTGGATTCAGGACAGATAAAAGAAAGTCCTTCTTCATGCAGCGCATAGCTAAACTGTGGAACTCCCTGCCACAGGAAGCAGCGATGGCCACCAACTTGGATGCCTTTAAAAGAGGACTGGACAAATTAATGGAGGAGGAGGCTATCAATGGCTACTAGACAGGAAGCTCCTTCCTCTCTCACTCCATATGTCTGTCTCTCAGCGTGTGTGTTTGGGTACCGACAAGAACTCTGCAGCATTTGTGGGTGTTGTAGGCCATCCTTAGAGGTTTCCTTGCACCTCACATAGGGGAGGGGCCATCATAGCTCAGTGGCAGAGCACCTGCTTGGCATGCAGAACCTCTGCTGGCATCTCTCCGCTTAAGGAAAGAACCAGGTGCCAGCAGGTAATGGAAAAGGCCCCCCCTTCTTCCCAGGCACCATGCTCTGGGCTGGACGACCTGCTCTAAGGTGGCTTCCCATCTCTTAGTGAGCTCACCTGCTTGGCATGCAGAAAGTCCCGGGTTCATTTCCCACCACCAGGTCAGGCTGGGAAAGCCTCTGCTGGGTAGAGCAGGCAGCACTGAGCCGGCTGGAGAAACAGGCTGACTCAGAACCATAGAACTATAGAGTTGGAAGAGACAGAGGTGGTCATCGAGCGCAGCCCCCTGGAAGGCAGCTTCTGACCGCTTTGTATAACTTTTGCCCTGCTTGAATAGATTGCATCCATCGGCTCTCTCCCTTTCTCTCCCAGTTAATGTCGGTGGCTACATCCAGGCAGTGCTGGACAGAAACCTGGCTGAGAACATTTCCCGGGTCCTGTATCCCAACGACAATGTAAGTTCCGTCATTCCAGTTTCCTGATGTGTGAGAGAATGTTGCAGAAATGTGCAGGTCTATTCAGGGAGTCGGGGGGAGACTAATGTAGAGACTAGACTTGCATCTGATACCACACAGGATGAGAGCGAGCAGAAGAAAATAAGGGTCTGAGGAGGGTTCTGAGCCCTCTTCTCCTACCTATGCTGGCTAAAGGACCAAGCCCAGGTGCTCCCAGTTTGCGGTCTCCAGTATTCTCTGGGACGGCCCAGCATAAAAGTGGTGTGCCTCCCCCCCAGGCCTTACTTTCCAGAGCAGCAGTGTGAGTGAGATGAGGGGGAGAAGGAGACAGGGACCAGCCCTACCATTGGACAGCATGAGGCAACCTCCCCAGGCAGCAGGCAGGGCAGCAGAGCTCCCCCTCTTGTTCTTGAACCCCCAGCCAGTCTTCTCTCGTGCCACCTGGTGTCTGGAGCTGGAGTCAGGAGCAGGTGAGCATTAAAAAAACACTTGGTGTCTGTGAAGTTAGCTCTTTATTCGAAGAAACCAAAACAGTGCAGGCCTAGTGATCACAGCAACCCTTCCCGGTAGGTCTTGCCCCAGTGAGGCACTTGCAAGGACTTCCCGCCACTCCCTAAGTCTCTTCCTTCCCTCGCCTTCCCACCACTCCCAGCAATCTGAGACTTATTCACCTTCTCTCTCTTCGCTCTGCCCTCTTCGTTTCTCTGTGTGCTCTGGGAGGACCGGGGGCGGGGAGGGGAGCTGGTTGCAGAAGAAGGGGGAGACTCCCTGGAATCTTCGGCAGCCAGCTCCGGCCCTGCCTCTCCCCCCCCCCAGCTTCCTCTCCTGCCCCTGAGGCTGGATCTAGACACATCAAATAAAAACATTTCAGGAAAACACATTGTAAACTTTATGGTGAGAAATCACATTGCCGAAAGACGGGACAAATGCATTGTGAAACGGTACACACTGGGAGCCCTACTTCCAAAGGTCTTTCTGTTTTCCACCTCTGTTGCTGCAGTTTTGCCTGTTGGTAGAGTGGGAGCGATTAGAACCCAGGACTCCTGCCTCCCAATGGGATCCTGGGCAGCACCTGTCAATTTCTGGAGAGACGTAGACAAATTTCAGAAGGGGAGCCCCCTGCTAGGGTTGCCATATGTTCTCCTTTTCCAAGACACATCTCATTTCCCGGTCTGGTTGCCATACATCCCCTTTCCCCCGAATAATGTCCTCTTTTTCAGTAAAATTTCTGTCCAGGTGGATTTTTAAAATTTGGCAAAATGTCTGGGTTTGGTTTTTGGTTTTTGTTTGTTTACAGTAACCCAATAATTTTTTTCTAGTGCATTAGACTCAGATCTAAGGCACCCAGCTAAGCTAGTCTGCCACAGAGAATCACAACAGAGAGTAGCATCTTAAACTAGCTACATAGTGTATAAATCTCTTCTCTTGTGGCTGAACTAAAAGGACATTGACTCAGCAACAAGATATTGGAGGAGGAGTCTGAGAGGGCAAGAGGTAACACCCCCCCTGCCCTTAAGGAGAGTCCATATGTACAAGTTAAACAGTTTAATAAATTGTTCTGTGCACACTTAAGTTCACAAAGATGTGAACATGAGCCCAAGTACTTCCATGTGGCAAGCGAGGGAGCAATATGTAGTATTATTATTATTACTACGCTGTTGTTGAAAGTTAAGAATGCTGTTACTAGCAATATGTCACAGCTTCTATGTATAGCTTACATACAGTAAAGGTAAAGGGAACCCTGACCATTAGGTCCAGTTGCGGGCGACTCTGGGGTTGCGGCGCTCATCTTGCTTTACTGGCCGAGGGAGCCGGCGTACAGCTTCCGCTTCATGTGGCCAGCATGACTAAGCTGCTTCTGGCGAACCAGAGCAGCGCACGGAAACGCTGTTTACCTTCCCGCTGGAGCGGTACCTATTTATTTACTTGCACTTTGACGTGCTTGCGAACTGCTAGGTGAGCAGGAGCAGGGACCGAGCAACGGGAGCTCACCCCATCGCAGGGATTCAAACCGCCGACTTTCTGATCGGCAAGCCCTAGGTTCTGTGGTTTAACCCACAGCGCCACTCGCGTCCCGGTTGTTAAAAGTAGAAGTCGGCAAATGTGTCCTCTTTTTTGCTCTTCAAAAAATGGCAACTGAGTAGGTTGTGGGGCTAGGGAGTAATCTTGTGGTGTCTTAAAAACAAATGTGGCTTTTGCTCTTTAAGTTGCCACAATGCTCATTTTTTGCCTATGGGAATTGGGGGGGCGGCGGCGGCGATCCCAGCAGTTACGCTTCCTTCCTCCCCTGCCTTCCTTGTGCTGACCTTTGGGGTCCCTTTGCCCCCCTCCTCCACAGTTCTTTGAGGGCAAGGAGCTGCGTCTGAAGCAGGAGTACTTTGTCGTGGCCGCCACGCTGCAAGACATCATCCGCCGCTTCAAGTCCTCCAAGTTTGGCAGCCGAGATCCCGTCCGCACCTCTTTCGATGCCTTCCCAGACAAGGTAGCGGGGCTGGTTTCTCTGACGGGGGCTTGGAGTGCAGGCTGACCTGGAGTTTGGGGCCAGCGTTGTTGTTGTCTGCCCATGTCTCTTCCGTGCCTGTTGCTGCTCCTCACTGTCCCTTGGGCTCAGCAGAAGGGGCAGCCGGTGACAAGGATCGGCAGCTGGCCTCCCTTGCTCCCTCGCCTGCCTGTTTTCACACAGTGGTGTGCAAAGGCCAGAGGGAGAGCCAGGTTCATCTGGAAATGGGGGGCTCCCACACTTCCTCCCTCCCCTGGGGATTCTGCAATGGGGTGGGGTGAGCATGTGCTTAGGGCATGAAGGGAAGGGAGCCACAGGGCAGCCTTGATTTCTCCTGTCTGACCTCCCTACCTGATTCTCTTTCCTTGCCTCCTCCAGGTCGCTATTCAGCTCAATGACACCCACCCCTCCCTGGCCATCCCAGAACTCATGAGGGTTTTAGTGGACATTGAGAAACTGGACTGGGACAAGGTGAGGAGCTGCTGGACTCTAAGCAATGGTCGGTGCCAGAGCAGGGTGGACGGATGCAGAAATCCTTCCCCATGGAGCTTATTTAAGTAAATAAAGTCTAGCCCGCCTTTTCAGGAGGCAGCTTATGACTATTTAAAACGACAATGAAGTCACAATAATAAAATGCATTTATATGACCCGAGGGCTAAATGAAACGGGACCCAGCAGCCAAAGGAAACTCTGACAGCAGGAAGAGGAATGTTATGTTAATGTTGTTGTTTATTTGTATGCTGCCTTTCAGGCCCAAACCCTCCCAGATACTGTACACACAAATACAGATACACACACAAACAAAATACAATCATGCAAAAAAAAGAAAACAATCTTGAAAGACCTACATTGGCTCCCAGTACGTTTCCGAGCACAATTCAAAGTGTTGGTGCTGACCTTTAAAGCCCTAAACGGCCTCGGTCCAGTATACCTGAAGGAGTGTCTAGTGCCAAGGGCCTTCTGGCGGTTCCCTCGCTACGAGAAGCCAAGCTACAGGGAACCAGGCAGAGGGCCTTCTCGGTAGTGGCACCCACCCTGTGGAATGCCCTCCCATCAGATGTCAAAGAGAAAAATAACTACCAGCATTTTAGAAGACATCTGAAGGCAGCCCTGTTTAGGGATGCTTTTAATGTTTAATATATTATTGCATTTTAATGTTCTGTTCTGCTGGAAGCCGCTCAGAGTGGCTGGGGAAACTCAGCCAGATGGGCGGGATAATAATAATAATAATAATAATAATAATAATAATAATAATAATAATATATCATCATCATCATGCAAATGCTACAAATGATGCAAATTCAAAACCTTTCAACAGTATAAAAACCAAACACATCAGTGTTCCTGCTAAAAAGCCAAAGAACATTCCCTACAAAAAAACATTCAGAGAAGATAAGAATATTTAAGAAGCATCTTCATCTCGTGAGGGTCCCAGGCAGGGGCGAGGCAAGGCAGGGGGGAAAGCTGGTGGCCCTGGGTGGCCCAAGCACCCTCTCGCTCCAGCACACCTTCTCTAAGGGAGCCCTGCACCCAGCAAGGGAGGCTCACTGGCAGGCAGGCAGGCAGAGAAAGGGAGCCAGGCAGGTTTCCCATAGGAGGGAGGGACCCCTGGAGCATTGGCTCTTTCCTCATAATCCCAGGACAGCTCCTGGGAGCTCCTTGCAGCTGCTCCAATGTGAGGGACAGGCTCTCTGGGGGGTGCTCAAAGAGTGCCTCTGCTTACCCCTTCCAGAAACGAACCCTAGGATCGAACCTTCCCCTTGGTAGCTCTGGCTGAAATGAAACCCTGGGAAAGGCTCAGGTCCAGCAATCCTACCAGGTGGGCAGAGAAGCCACGAAATCAAAAGCCTGCTCAGGCCTGGACCAGCAGGGCAGAAAGGGGTGTGGTGGGAGGGTGGCTTTACTTTGGGCTCCTTTCCTAACAGCCTTTCTAAAAAAACATTGTTGGTAGTAGCAGTATTGAAAGGGGTATATTGGCCTGTGCCCATGTCCTCCCGTTCCAGGGGTATGTGAGGGAAACAGGAGGCGGTCCTGTTAGAAACAAGCTTTTAACCGGGTCTCCCTTTCACGGTTGTGCTCCTCCTCACCAGGGACACCCCAGGTGTTGCATTATGGGGTGGGGTTCTCTCATCTGCTTTCTTCATCCCTGTTTTCCGGTCCCTTTTGAAGACCCTGCAGAGCCACCATCAATCGATCAGGCAACAGGATCCTCCTGAGCTGGTCCAGCTTGGCTCAAGGGCTGCTCTCTCTCTCTCTCTCTCTCTCTCTCTCTCTCTCTCTCTCTCTCTCTCTCTCTCTCTCTCTCTCTCTCTCTCTCTCTCTCTCTCCCTTCTAGGCCTGGGATGTCACAGTGCGAACTTGTGCCTATACCAACCACACCGTCTTGCCAGAGGCTCTGGAGCGTTGGCCTGTCCACCTCCTTGAGACCCTTCTGCCCCGCCACCTGGAGATCATCTATGAGATCAACCAGCGCTTCCTCGATGTGAGTTCAAAAGCCCCGGGTGGGAGAGGAGGGAGGCCACTGGGGGTGGGTGGAGGGGGGTGAGGAGTCGGGAGCCTTCCCAACACCCTCCACAGGGCTGAATGAACCTTTAAGCAAAATAATAGCACATGCTTTGGGCATCGAGGAAGGAGGGCACCGCAGAAATTCCCTGCTGCCGGGTTTTTAACATGAATGGTCACAAATTTGCTCATCTGAGCATTCACTTTCTGCACTGAAGTATATTTTAAAAAATCCCAACAGAACAACATTTGCAACAAAGCAGGCTGGATGATGCCTTATCTCCATCACGTATAGAAGCAGATGTGTGACATAAGATTTGTTTTTGAAGATCTGATCAAAGGCTTTGCAATTGGGGAAAAAAATAATTATTTTCAAATATAAATAAAGTGCAAGTACACAAACATTATTTTCCATCTTACTGTGGATTCCATTTCATTTTGAAAAATAAAAATTATATTTTGCGGGTTATTATTGTTCATATTTTGAAATTGGGGGCACTAAAATCTTTAAGGTGCATAGGGCTGCTAAAGGTCTCAATCTGGCCCTGGCCCTTCATCTACCTCTGGGGAAGGAGCTCGAGGGCTGAGTAAGGAAGGCACCCCTCAGGACACTTCCAGTCAGTGCCTGAATTGTTGGGCAACAGAAAACTGGGGGGGCCCCTGAATGAACACACTCCTATCCCCACTGTTTTTGCTAAATCACCTCTCTCTCCAGTGGCATTTGAAAAGCAAGGTGGTCAGGGGGGGTTGGTTCCACTTCCTCTAATTCAGTGTTTCCCAAACTTGGGTCTCCAGATGACTACAATTCCCATCATCCCTGACCACTGGTCCTGCTAGCTAGGGATGATGGGAGTTGTAGTCCAAAAACAGCTGGAGACTCAAGTTTGGGACACCCTGCTCTAATTCAAACCCCGGTTCTGTGCTTGATGTTTTGGGCTTGAAGCAGAGATGGCGGGGAGGGGATGGGCCGTATAAATGGGAATGGGTGTTAACGTCTTCCCTGGGGTGCCCTTCTGTCCCCACAGAGAGTCTATGCCAAGTTCCCCGGGGACCTCGACCGCATGCGCCGCATGTCTATGGTGGAGGAAGGCAGCGTCAAGCGCATCAACATGGCCCACCTCTGCATCGTGGGCTCCCATGCTGTCAATGGTGTGGCTCGCATCCACTCCGAGATCCTGAAGGCCACCGTGTAGGTACTCTGCCCAGGAGAGGCAGGCTTCGCCCCCCTTTCCTTTCCTGGTCCTGTGACACATTGTTTGGTGGCTGTTAGGAACATATGAAACTGCCAGTGTTGGTCCATCAAATTCCACAAGTGCCTCTAACTGCAATTCTCCTCTTTTTCCTCTTCCAGGTTTAAAGACTTCTATGAGTTTGAGCCTCACAAATTCCAGAACAAAACCAATGGCATCACCCCCCGTCGCTGGCTGGTCTTGTGCAACCCAGGGCTAGCTGAAATCATTGCCGAGGTGAAGATGAGCAGGATGAGGCCCTCCCTGCTGGCTTTGCTATTTTCCCCATTTGGCCAAATGCAAAGTCTTGGGAGGTTTCACTTGAAAAACAAACAAAGAATTTTGGGCTGGTCGGCGCCCACATTTGATTCCCTTGCCAAAATATGGACGTTTAGTCTCTTCAACGGCATTCTAATGCAACATTCTCAATTACAGTTGGATTAAGTGTGTGTGTGTGTGTGTGTGTGTGTGTGTGTGTGTGTGTAAGTATTGATTTTTTGAAATCTGTTGGATATAAAATGCCATTGTATTTCTTCTTAACTACCCCTCCACTTGGCATTATAGAATCAAATTAATTTTTGCATCTATACCTTTCAGTTTGTGTGCTAGTTTTCTTCTGGCTTAAGGAAGCCCAAATCGCACATCAGATGGCCAAACTGGGCCTGCCATTAATTGCTGTGTTCGAAGTATGTGTGTGTGTGTGTGTGTGTGTGTGTGTGTGTGGAATTTAACCCTTTCTCTCTCTGCCTCCCCAAAGCCTGCTATTTGCATTCCAAGGGAAGCTTCCTCTCAGTTTGCAGGTTTACATAGCAAAGCACGTGCCCATCAGACCCTCTGCTTGTGGCTTGGTGGTGCTTTAATTATTATTTCACACCTTCTCTGATCAAAGCGTTGAAAACCAGGGATAGGTTTGGCCTTATGTGAAGCCTCCGGACACCCGTAAATCTTACAGTTCAGACAGGAGGGGTGAGGGAAAGCGGCAAGCAGGGGGGAGAGGAGGGGGTGCCTCTCTTGTTGCTGTTGCAGAGGGTGTGTGCCCCACACTTCCCACTTCCTGGGGGGCTTGTGGTGAGTTTTTTCTTCCCATTTCCTCCTCCAGCGCATTGGGGATGATTACATCTCCGATTTGGATCAGCTGAAGAAACTCCTGAACTTTGTGGAAGATGAAGGCTTCATCCGGGATGTGGCAAAAGTCAAACAGGTGAGGAATAAGGGGTATGGGCCAGGGCTGGGCTGGGCTGGGCTGGGCTGAGCTGGTGGTAGTAGTCTGAAAAACGGACAGGACCTGGGAGCTGAAAGGCCAAACATTCAACACACACACAAGAGCTTAGGTAGACTGTGTTGCCCAAAGGAGGCTCAAGTGCCAAGGAAGGAAGTCCTTTTATCCTCCTTCCTGCCCAGGAGGAACCAATGGGCAGCTGGGGTGGGTGGAGCCGCTCTGGAGATTCCTTCCCTGGGAAGAAGCTGCAGTTATGCAACCCACCACTAGGGGCCGTGCTCAGAAGTACCCTCTGACACTCTGTGAGCGCATGTGTGTAAACTGCAACACACTTATTGCGCCATGCTGGCACCCAGAAGAACCCCCCTCCTGCTCTGTTGGGCAGACTGCCTCCTTTTTCAAGGGAGGGGTTGGGTTCTTTGTTCTGTTCAGGTCCATTACTGACATTCAGTGGGGATCATTCTGATGCTCAGAGGTGAGGGTAGACTTGCCACCCATCCTGTATAATATAGGATTGTCCTGTATTTCAATGTAAAATGCTGCATCCTGTATTAATTCAATACAGGACGCAGTTCGTCACGTATTTCCGTTTTGCTGATTCATATTCTCTCTCTCTCTCTCTCTCTTTTCTATTGCAAGAGAATGGCAGCTGTTTTGGTTGCGTTATTTCGCACTGCACCCCCCCCGGTCCCCCCAAAGTACTTTTTTCACACACACTGCCTGCAAATGCACATTTGGAGGCAGTGCGCAGAATCGTGGGCCGGGGGGGGGAGCGATTTTTCAGGTGGGGGAGAATTGCCCCACAAAATCACATGAGATCATGTCAACCCAAATGGCTGCTGTGCCCTTTAGATAAAAAAAAGGGGATGTCCCAGTCCAGGACACTTGTATTTGGTGCCCCCCAATAATGCCCCCCTTCTTTGGCAGAAGAGAGTCACTGGATAAGGGGTCGGGGGAGTGTAATGCAGTTTGAGAATCTGGACTCAAAAGTCTTGCTCTAGTAAGCAGCAATATCCCATTCGTTCAATCAACTGATTTTTACAACGGGATAAAACGGCTTGGCCCCTGTGGGGTTTCTCTTGTGTTCACAGTTGTGTTTTGGGGTGTGTGCTCTGGGAAAACTCACACCCCTCTGCCTTCCCTCCCACATCAGGAGAACAAGCTGAAGTTTTCTGCCTACCTGGAGAAGGAGTACAAAGTGAAGATCAACCCCAACTCGCTCTTCGATATCCAGGTGAAGAGGATTCACGAGTACAAGAGGCAGCTGCTCAACTGCCTCCACATCATCACTCTCTACAACCGTGAGTAGGGGGCTCGGCCTATTCTGACCCCCTTGATGTCCCCTCCCCCTGGGGAAAGTGGGGACACTCACCCACAAACTCCTAATTTCCGCATTTTGGGACTGGCTGGGATTAGGGTTGGGAACTGGCGGCTCCTCTTTTAATCCAGCCACCAGGGAGGGGGCTGAGTTGAGTGGTCACCAGACCCCTCCTCTCCTGGAAGGGCTGAGATTGGGATGTGTGTGCTGTAGTGAGAAGGAGAGGCAGGAGCAGTGCTATTTTCCTAGAAAAAGAGGTGCCGGGACTCACCATGAACGCCTCTCTCGTTCTTATACTGTGGTACCTTGGTTGTTGAACTTAATCCATTCTGGGAGTCTGTTCGACTCCTGGGACACAAACACACTGATACTGTCCTCCAATGCTGGCTACAGCCAGTGGGTTCAGGTAAATTGGCCAGGAAGGCTTCCACTAGCACCTTGGTACCTGTGGAGCTCACCTTGCTCGGACTATTGAAGGGGATGGGTGGGTGGGAATGCTGCCCTGTTAATTAATGGGAGTTGTGGGAAGGCTGGTTCCCCCTCTCCCCCTTCTGTGGCCCTAGGCCTCTCCTCCCCCAAAGCTGGGATGGGCCAGGGCCAGAGAGGACCTCCTTTATCACCTTTCCGCTGCCGAGCATTAGAGGGAGAGTTTGGGCAACCTGGTGAAACCTGGTGTGGGGACATTGCAGCTCTCTGAATCTGGGGCAGGAGTTCCCAGAGGGTCGCTGTTTGTTCCACCTTTTTCCTCCTCCCTGCAGGGATCAAGAAGGAGCCAAACAAGCATTTTGTTCCACGGACGATCATGATTGGAGGCAAAGTGAGAGCCATGAACGGTGCAGGGAGGGGGTGGCAAGTTCTGGGAGGTTGTTGTGTGGGTGAGGGTGGCAAATCTGGAGAGGGGTGGGGCAGATAGGAAGGAAAGGGTTGGTTGGCGCCTTGTGTGCCCCCCGTCCTGCAACTCCTGCAGCCAAACTGGTGCCAAACGTCTTGCTCTGCTTTCCTTTGGACCACATCAGTGAGGCCAAGGGGAGGGGGGTCTTGTCATCTTGGCAGCACAGGACCTCCATACACCCCAGGGAGGTCACTTTGGCACTGATAAGGCAGCGGTTTGACTTCACCCCTGGAGGCGCACTCCATTGTCTCTCAAGACAGATGGGTGGCAACAAGAAGTTTTGGCCTATTTCTCCCACCTGTTACGGTCATCTTAAATCTTCCCTTCCGCATAGGCTGCCCCTGGCTACCACATGGCCAAGATGATTATCAAACTCATCACGGCCATTGGGGACATTGTCAATAACGACCCTGTCATCGGAGACCGGCTCAGGGTCATCTTCTTAGAGAACTACCGTGTCTCGCTGGCTGAAAAAGGTAACTCAGGGGCCAGGGTGGGCTTGCGGGATTCTGTCAGCTGACCAGCTTCACCTCTCCTGGGCTCATCTGGGGGGTCGAGATGTCATTATCCTTCTAAATTTTGTGATGAAGGCTTCTGCCTGAAATGTGCACCGACACATCACAATGCATATTTTAGAAGTGTTTAGAAATGAATTCATCAAGATAAAAAAAAAATCAATATGTTTTGTGATAATATATTTTAGTACACATTTTTTATTTCGTAAAATTTTAGTACACTGCTTGATGGTTTTTTAAAACAAACAAACCTCAAAGTGAAAACAAAATAAAAAATCTTCAGATATCTGAAGAAGTGTGCATGCACACGAAAGCTCATACCTATGACAAACTTAGTTGGTCTCTAAGGTGCTACTGGAAGGATTTTTTTTATTTTTTTATTTTGTTTTGACTGCGTCAGACCAACACTGCAACCTTCCTGTAACTAAACCTCAAAGTGGTTTCAGATGAAAGAGATTGAAATGATCAATAAGAAAAATTACAAACAAGTCATAAAAAGTTTCAGAAAGTTAAAGTAACGAAACAGATTAAAATCTGCATTGACTTTCTAGAAAATCATGTGGATTGAAAACAACCACCACACATACACACACACACACGAAATTTGCAGGTGGATGTGGAAACATGATGGGATGCAGTCCTTATAAAGGAGCCCATCTGCGAATGACATAGGCTGGAAAGGAGGAAGATATCCCCATCTCTTGGGTGGGCTCCTCCTGTCCCTTCATGACAACCCCAGGGCTCCCCACTGAGCCCCGCCCCTGCTTCCCCTGCAGTGGTCCCTGCCACCGACCTCTCGGAACAGATCTCCACAGCGGGCACAGAGGCCTCTGGCACCGGGAACATGAAGTTCATGCTGAACGGGGCACTGACAATTGGCACCATGGATGGTGCCAACGTGGAGATGGCCGAGGAGGCTGGCCAGGAGAACTTCTTCATTTTCGGCATGCGGGTGGAGGACGTGGCCGAGCTGGACAGGAAGGGGTGAGTGTGCCAGCTGGCGGGTCGCTCATTCTGGGCCCTGTTGACCTTCCTTGGCTCCTGGGCGTCTTCTGCCCGGCCTTCTGGCCTTTGCTGCGATTTCAACGGGCTCAAAGGGGCCGTACCATGTGGGCAAGGAGGCAAAGGCCAGCCCTGTTGTTAAGAGATTTAAATGCCTATATAGTTTTGGACCCATCTTAGTCCAGCTCCCCTCTTTCTCACAGCGACCCACTAGTTGCTCCTGGGAAGGCTATGTGGGAGATGAGGACAGGAGGCCTCTCCTGGCGTTGTTCCTGAGTGAGTGGGCTTCAGGGGTAGACTGCCACTGGTGCTAGAGGTGCCACAGCCATCACTGAAATCATTTTCCTGACCTAAGAACATACGGAGGGCCTGGGAGGGTGCTACACACGCTCCGAGTTAAATTCTGCCCTTTCTCCTTGCAGCTACTGCGCCAAGGACTACTATGACCACATCCCTGAGCTGAAGCAAGTTATTGACCAGCTGAGCAGCGGCTTCTTTTCTCCCAAGCAGCCAGACCTCTTTAAGGACATTGTCAACATGCTCATGTATCACGACAGGTGAGACGGCTGGGCATTGGGGGGGGAGGGGGAGTGCTGCTGCCTTGCTTGCCAGAACCCTCTGGAGACCTCAGCGCTGCCAAATTCTTCCTTTTCATCTCTTTTTGTGGTGCCTCTGCTGCTCAAGGTGTGTCTCGCCCCACAAACAATTGGCCTGGGCACTGATCACAAGGCGTCCTTTCCCACCTTTTGAGAGAGGGAAGCTTCAGGACCAAACACACCCAATGCTCACTCAGGGGTGGGCCAGTTCTCCCCTGCCCCTTCATGGGCCAAATTCAACAGGTGTGGACTTGTAAAGTTGGAAGGGGCCATGAGGGTCATCGAGTCCAACCCGCTGCAGTACAGGAATATTTTTGTCCAACGTGAGACTCGAACCCATGACCCTGAGATTAAGAGTCTCATGCTCTACCCACTGAGCTATCCCGGGAGGACCACCCGCCTGCCAATCACCTGATGTAACAATGAGGTCAGACTTCAAAGCAGTGGTGGTGTGGGAGGGGTTGCCAGGAGTCCTTTGAAGTCCTGCCAAGCAGCTGGCTTCCTGCAGGGACTGGCTGTGGGCTAAGAGTTGCCCATAGGGTCATGTAGCCAATCTGGCTGTGTCTCTGCCTGCCCCACACCTGCCATTACCTGTAACTTTTTGGGAGGCAGGGGTGTGTGTGGAATAGCCAGAGGCTCCTGGGCTTAATGCTTAGAACCAAAGTGTGCGTTGGGTTGTTTTTTGCCCATCTAGTCCAGCATCCTGTTTTGCCTAGTAACCCAGCAGCAGGTGCCCCCCATCAGAAGCCCCCAAGCAGAACCCGAGTGCCACAGCCCCCTCTCCTCACTTGTGATGCCCAACTGGCATCTAGAGGCCAGTGAACTTGTTTAATCCTCTTTTTGTTCAATTCCACTGTGCCTTTTGGGGAAAACCTTCCACCGTTGCAGGCATGGGTTATGGCACGTGGGGAGAGGGATCCTTATTGGGACAAAGATTATCCTCCCCCCACCCAAAAACGTGGCTATGAAGCCTTTATTTTTCTAAGCTCATGTTGGGTAGGGGGTGGAGTTTTGTCCCTGGGATGGCTGGGAAGAGAGAAGCTCCCTCTCCTTCTATTTTCTGGTCTGAATAAAAGTGCCCTCCCATGCAGCTACTGTATACAGTAGCTAATTAAAGAAAAGTGAAAAACTCCCATTCCCCCCCTAGGCTAGGTCTTCTGTTAGGGCCACTATTTGCCCAGCAGGTGGCAGCCTGGCCGGCCTACGGAAAGAGAAATCCCCTCCAAATCCCGTTCCTGACCTGATGTTTCATCTCTCCCCGCACTGGCCCTCCATGGCTGTGGAAACTGTTCATGGCTTGTTGTTGTTGTTTAGTCGTTTAGTCGTGTCCGACTCTTCGTGACCCCATGGACCATAGCATGCCAGGCACTCCTGTCTTGCACTGCCTCCCGCAGTTTGGTCAAACTCATGTTCGTAGCTTCGAGAACACTGTCCAGCCATCTCGTCCTCTGTCGTCCCCTCCTCCTTGTGCCCTCAATCTTTCCCAACATCAGGGTCTTTTCCAGGGAGTCTTCTCTTCTCATGAGGTGGCCAAAGTATTGGAGCCTCAGCTTCACGATCTGTCCTTCCAGTGAGCACTCAGGGCTGATTTCCTTATGTTATAAGAATTTTGAGGTCATATCTATATATATATAATAATGGTTCATAAAACATGTAACGAATGTACAGAAACATGTCTGAAGCAGCACAGGAAAACAGGCCTGACTGACACCATTTTGACTCTCTCAGACCAGGTGTTCCTCTGCAAGGAAGAAGGTGGGGGGAACCTTCTCATTGTCTCAGGAATTAAAGTGATAATCCTTGGCATCCTGATACCTGACTGCCAGACAAAAGGGTGTGATTAACTTGGCTGGGAAACAGGGAAATGTAAATATCTCTCAATTTTGTTGATTAGGTTTTGGGGGCAGGGGGCAGGGTCCAGACTGCTCAGATTACTGCCACCAGACCTCCCCTTTCTGTATGTACCTATGATGAATCTAGGGAGGGGGGGTCTTGGGCTACACCCCTTCTGTGACATATGGATGATGCTTCTGGGGGGTGGGCTGAAACCAATTTCAAATCTCTTTTTAAGGACAAGACATCTTTGTTTGGGGTTCCTTCCTTGTTCTCCTGTGTGAGAGGAAGGACCCTGTTGCAACAGCGAAAATAAAAGTGCCTTGCTTCGTACGTCCTGGTTTGGTCTCTGTTATTTGGTGGGCAGGAGACGCTTAAATTCGTCTGCTTGCCTGGATCCTTGAGCTCTCCCTGGGTCAAGATCCATTTCTCTGGGTTCATAGGAACCAGCTTAAATTTTACAACACTTAAGAATGGATATATTTGATCTTCTTGCAGTCCATGGGACTCTCAAGAGTCTCCTCCAGCCCTTCATGGATCAATGCCTTGTCGTGGCGAAGGGGCTTGAATAACTCAGAGAAGCTATGATCTATGCCATGCAGGGCCACCCAAGATGGACAGGTCATAGTGGAGAGTTTTGACTAAACGTGATCCACCTGGAGAAGGAACTGGCAAGCCACTCCAGTATCCCTGCCAAGAAAACTCCATGGACAAAGACAACAGGCATATAAAAGTTCATGGCTTACACTTTCCCAAATGTTGTGATAGCCTGTAGTTGTCACTCCTGGGATAGCTCAGTTGGTAGAGCCTTAGACTATTTATCTCAGGGTCGTGGGTTTGAGCCCCACTTTGGGCAAAAGAGTCCCGCGTTGCATCGCAGCAATTCTACAGTTCTATGATTCCACAGCCTTTGCTGGGATTTGCTGGGTGCAGATTGTCAGCTTGCAGGGTGTACTTCGGATTCTATGGGTGTGAGGAGGAGTCTTGTGGCTGCTCCTGTTACCCTAGTGGCTGTGTGTGTGTGTGTGCGCGCGCCTAGAGGCAAGAGGGCGGCAGGGACAGCACTGGAGGTGAAAATGACTATTGGACTTTGAAATGCTGGTACCACTGGATCAAGTCCATCAATTATGTCAGATTAATTAAATGAAAGAGTTTTAACTGGATTTTCAATAAATGCGCAACCCATCGTCACCGCTTTGAATCACGTTGTTATGCTCCTCTCTCCTCCCTGTAGATTCAAAGTCTTTGCCGATTACGAGTCCTACATCAAATGTCAAGATAAGGTCAATGCTCTTTATAAGGTGAGGCAGTGCCCCCCCATGCCCAATGGCGGTGGGATGGGGACGTTGTTGGTGAAAAAGGACTGCTGCCGTGTGCATATGTGTTTCATAGATCAGGTGTCAATGCCAGACGGGCTGAACGACAGGGGAGCCAAGCAGTCTTGAGCAGACCTCAACCGTTGCTCTCTGTCACTCCAGCCTGCTGCTTAGTATCTCCATTCCATAACTCCTAACTCAAGTCCTAAAACCCTAACCTAGTGTTGTCTTTCAAACTGACTCTTGGTGGAGGGAGGGAGTGTCATGTCCTGGTTGGACACAAGAGGAATGGTGTGTGGGGGGGAACCCCCAAGGGAAGAAGGCTCAGAGCCTGGGGAGTGGTGGTGGGGTGGCAAGGGGAGGTCAGAGGGAAAAGACTGGAAAGAGGCAACAGGGCTTAGTGAGCTGGGAGAGTCGGTGGCAGAGAGAAGTCCAGAATCAGAGGCAGAAGCTGAAGCAGATGAGTGGGAGGAGGGAGGCCAAGTAGCAGAGATGATTAAATTCTAACACCTATTAGACCCAGGACTTTAGGGTCACTAGCACCCACAAACTCATAACAATACTAATCTCAGCTTTAAAATGAACTCCTCGTAGCTGAACATCTGGCTGCAGGAGGGCCCTAGAGCTGGTCCTCTCCAATGGCTTGGGAACACGTTGACAGGGATGTCTGGGTGCCCACACTCTGAAATGCGGGGGGGGGGCCCTCATTTCTTTCCTCTCATGAGTTGCTGCTTTGATCTCCATCTGCAGAACACCAAGGAGTGGACCAAGATGGTGATCAAGAACATTGCTACTTCTGGAAAGTTCTCCAGCGACCGCACCATTGCCCAGTATGCCCGTGAAATTTGGGGTGTTGAGCCCAGCCGCCAAAAGATCCCCGCCCCTGACGAGCCTCGGGAGTGAAGACCCTCCCCCTATGTGCCATCAGCAACTTCAACGGGGCAGCTCAAAATCAATGGGTCCCCCACCCCACTTTTTCATCCGCCTCCAAATGTACAATCACTTTTTCTTGTAGGGGGAAGGAGGTCAACGGAGGAGATTGTTTTTCTGTCTAGGTTCCCCCTCTCCCCATTTTAGAATCTGCCCCATAGGAGCTGTGGGCAGGCAATTCAGCCCATTTCCCCTTCTCCCCCCTTCCTGCCATGCTCTGCTATTTATTTTAAGGGGGGGTCCACACCTTGATTTTACAACCCATCTCTGCTTCTGAAGCCCTCCTTTTGTTCAAAGGGGGAGGGGTGTCTATGGCTTCCCTGCTTTCTAAGGGGGCTTCTCTGTCCCATTTTTATCCTCAAGGGATGTATTGCTGGGTAGGGAGGGAGGATTTTATCTCCTCAACCTTTAAAGCAGCACTTGGCCTGTTTTGTCAAAATGGGGCAACACGGCATCTGGAGGGGAGAGGGCGCCATACTGAATGAAAATAGTAATAAAGGTTTTAAAAACTACTGTCAGCCGCAGGAATGTATTTTTTACAGGGGTGGCCGGATATTTGTGCATTCCTGGAGCATCTTACTCTGAGCAGGGTGTAATGTGGAGTGGGATTAGACTCTGAAGACTCATCTGAAAATGAGCGGGGTGGGGTGTGTGTGTGTGAGTGAGGGGAATCCTTAAAGCAGGCATGCCCAACTTGCGGCCCTCCAGATGTTTTGGACTACAATTCCCACCATCCCTGACCACTTGTCCTGTTAGCTAGGGATCATGGGAGTTGTAGGCCAAAACATCTGGAGGGCCGCAAGTTGGGCATGCCTGCCTTAAAGGAAACCTGAGGGTGTGCCTATCCCCAGAGAATCAGACAAATCTGTCCTGCAACTGGGAGAGGATGTATGTGTCCATCTAGTGGAGGTGGGGGCTGCATTTTGTGTTCCTAATCCTGCCTCCCCCACATCTACAGCATTCTTCCATTCACACACCTGGACAATCCAAAAGCCCTCTTACTCAGAGCAGTAGTTTTGAGGCTACTACCTTTTGATGACTGTGCTCTGTCTCCATAGTTGGAGGCAGTAAATGCTTCTTAGTTCCTGGAAACAGCAGGAGGGGAGAGTGTTGTGCTCATTGGGGCAACCGGTTGGCCACTCTGAAAAGTATAGAATTGGTAGAGTTGGAAGGGACCCTGAGGATCATCTAGTTCAATCCCCCACAATGCAGGAATTTGCAGCTGTTCCATATGGGGATCGAACCTGCAACCTTGGTGTTATCAGCACAATGCTCTAACCCAGGCATCCCCAAACTTCAGCCCTCCAGATGTTTTGGACTACAATTCCCATCATCCCTGACCACTGGTCCTCTTAGCTAGGGATCATGGGAGTTGTAGGCCAAAACATCTGGAGGGCCGCAGTTTGGGGGTGCCTGCTCTAACCAATGGACCAGAGGTTCATGTTCACCTGCTCATCCTCTCACATGATCTAGGGCCATTGCTTGCCCATGGTGCCCCTTCCACTGTCTACATGAGACCCGAATAAAATAAAAAATAAAAATGGCAGCCTAACTCTCTGGTTGATGCTGACTTCGGCCACTCCCCGATGGTCAAGAAAAAGCCTTTGACGGGGAAGTTTCTGTGGGGAACTGGGGAGTTAGAACAGATCAGCAAATCTGATCCGATTCATTTTGGTCTTGAATCAAAACTGGGGAGGCATAAAATGGGGAAAAGTTTGTGACATCAACAGCGACAACAGTGGTGCATGGTTGCACTGACCTTGTAGACATCTGAGCTTCGATAGAAAGATCAACAGAGCAGATCTGCTGTTTGGTCCCACAGTTTACAATCCCCCGTATGCGGCTGGCCAACTGAGATGAGCACTTGGTTGGACTCTAATCCGCAGAAGCTTTTGCCTCCATCAATCTCCAAAGTTGTTCCAGTGCCATAAGAGTCTCCGTTGCGGCTGTTGCTGCTGCAGCAGACTCTCTGGGCCAGAGTCACATGATGACATCTCCTCTTTGGCTCCAAGCTGTTCAGTGTGCAGATGTCATGTGCAGATGTTGGAGAGCAGGGGGTGCCCTGGCTCGCTCTGGAAAGGAAACGAAGAGAAGCCACGACTAGGCTGTATTTCTTCTGGTCCAGCCTGGGAGCTTGAGCAAGGTCAAATGGTGTCACACACACACACACACACAGGTCAAACTGGGGAAACTGCTATCTGTGAAGGAAACAAATGACAAGCTGCAGTTTGAGAAAGACACACACACACACACACACACACACACAGTGGGTGCTCTGTGAGCACATTAGGGTGCTGGCTGATGGGAAGATATGTTCTCCTGAAACCGGATGTAGGAACACTGGACTTTTAGGTCCCTGTTGGAGTGTTCAACCTACACACATGTAAATAAATGCCAATATTACAAACCAAAGGAAACTACCCCTGGACCTGCTCACTGTTCAGCCCAGGATGTGTGCGAGAGCATAACAGCGTTCTGTGTTGAGGTGACATTGGACAGTCAGAAAACTCTCTGCTGCGTAATCCGTGACGCATATTTCCGCACGTGCTGGAATCAACAAGTGATAAAAAGTGGCAGGTGCTAACCCATAAAGATGTCGCAGCCAAACCTTACAGCAGCTTTGAGTCAGTACAATGTTTAATTTTATCCTTCCTCTTCTACCCCTTGATGGAGAATGTCCTTTTCTTTTTTCCCTTTTATAATAGATTGTGAATACTAGATCTTTGCCATCCAGCCTCTCCCCCTCTTTCTGCAGAAACCCTTCTCTTTTTCTTTGTTCTGGTTTAAACATTTCTCCAATAAAACACACACACACACACACACACAATTGGGGGGGGAGCAGGTGGTCTTGCTTCTTTCTTTTCCTCCCCGTCCCCCTTCTCTTTCTTCTTTTTTCATTTCATTTTTTTAATCTCTTCTTCTTTTCCTTTTCTTTCTTCTTTGGTGTCCTCTGCTGGGGTCCTCTCTTAGGGTCCAGAGATTGCACATTCATTCATGGGGGAGGTAGATGGTTGATGGAGGGACCCTTGGTGGGGTTGGTCTCCCAGGGTGAGAGGCTGGGGGAAGAACGGCAAGATCCCAGGTGACAGCTGGAAGGGGCTACTGCCACCTGTGGGGTTCAGAATGACATTTAAGATAGGACTCCATGCTCTTTTTTGTTGTTGCTTTTTTGCAGCTCTTTTTGTTTTTGTTTTTGTTTACATTAATTTTCTGCATCTTATTGTATCATGAAAAAAGCTTGAATAAAAAAACCTTAATGGCAAAAAGCAGGGGCAGGTGAGAGCCAATCTGAGCCTCCATCCTAAATACTAGATCCGTTCTTGGCTAGAGATCCCATTTCCCCCATGACCTTGAGCAAATCCCTTCCCTGGTCCCAAGGGGTCAGTGATGGTCCCTAGGCCTAAGGCATCAGGCAGGGAAAGGAGAATGGCATATTCTCTCCTCCCTGCCAGCCCCACCAGTCAGCCTCAACAGCTGCTCCTTCACACCCAGAGAGAGTCATCCCTAAAAATAGTCCCTGCCCCACAGCCACACCTGCTTGTGTTCTTTAGCAGGCCAGGGGGGGGTGTGTGTCTCTCTCTGTGTTTTCTTGCAGGAGGGTGATGAGCTTTGAATAAGTCCTGGCGTGCCCTCGTAGTGTTTGGGGGACCAAGGAGGAG
Source organism: Zootoca vivipara (assembly GCF_963506605.1). NCBI lineage: Eukaryota > Metazoa > Chordata > Lepidosauria > Squamata > Lacertidae > Zootoca > Zootoca vivipara. The sequence continues at coordinate 27,914,618 of NC_083292.1, read as the reverse complement.
TTCCTCATTTGGTCAAGAGAAGGGAATCTGAGAGGAATGACTTAAAAGCCACCTTTGCCACAACTTTCTTCTCACTTCCCCATAGAGTTGCAGAGTTTTACCTTGTGGGGTTGCTGAGAGAGCCAGGAAAACAAACGAGGTACTCTGTCTGCAGAACTGTGCAATTTTCTCCATTGGCTCTGCTGAGAAACTTTTGAGCAACTTCTCTTACTGAACTGTTGCTAATATAATATAATATAATATAATATAATATAATATAATATAATAATTGTTTATTTTTGTTTGTTTGTTGTACCTTGCCCATCTGGCTGGGTTGCCCCAGCCACTCTGGTCTGCTTCCAACAGAATATACAAAAATGCAACAGAGCAATGAAATAAGCAGTGAGTTTGCCCATTTCCTTCTCCCTCCTGATCTCCCCCCCCCTTTTGTGCATTGCCTTTTAGATTTAAAGTCTGAAGGCAGGGACTGTCTTCCTATAGAAGTCTGAGAGGCGCTCTGCCCTCAAGCATTTTTTCTTCTGAACAGCAAGGTAAAAATGCTTCAAATAAATGCAGATCAGCAGAAGAAAGAATGTGGAGTTCTGGGGTGCTATTTTCACACAGCCATTTTCTCCAAATTTCAACTTGTTTTCCAGAAACAAGAAAAGTAATGACACTAGATCATCTTAGAATATTTGAGGTTCGGAGTTTCGTCTTTGCAACTTAATCTTGAGCAGTGCTTTCCTAGGTAAAAACAGTGCTAATACTGTACTGCGTACCCTTGAGTACAACCCCCCCCGGGGGGGGAGTACTGATCTTGAGTATTGCCAAGAACAGGCATTCCTCGTTCCCCATGGGTCCTCTGCGTTCTGCCCTCTTGGCTGAGCACAACCGCTTGTGCGTGTGTGTCCTCTCTGCTGGAGAAGCACAGTACAAATATGGGATTGAGGGCAGGAAAACGATGACATTTCTAAAACAGGGTGAACTCCACCCTGGGATGTGGGCATGGGAGGTGGTTCCCCGGTGGTGAGAGAGAGGCACTCTGTGCATGATCAGAGTGCATGTTACTCCTTGCAGGACCGATGTTCAAAACGGACTTTTGTTCTGTGTTGAAGGGAAAGCATTCTTCAGCAGCTCCAAAGGCTCTCTCTGCTTATTATTCCTCCTAGTGTCCCAGAGCCTGAGTCCCAGTTTCATTAAGAAAAACAATAGTGCTGGCATCAGTGACGCCTGGGAGGGAGGGATGTAGCTCAGTGGCAGAGCACCTGCCTTGCAAACAGAAGGTCCCAGGTTCAATCCCCAACATGTCCAGTTAGGACTGGGAAGAAACCTTGCCTGAAGCCCTAGAGAGCTGCTGCCGGTCAGTGCTGACTTGGCATACTGTATGTTCCTAAGCAAGGGTTTGAGCAGGCGTGGGCCAGCAAGTGGGAGGATGGGCTGGGCTTTGAAGCCCTGCCTGGAGGGGATTTCCTCTGATCCCAGCTTCCCCACCTCCTCCTGCAGGAGAGCAGTGGGCTGGGGACCCCTCCAGGGCTCATCCTCTGGGTCAGGCTGGCGCTGCAAGACTCATAATTGGATCTGCAGCTGGCAGGGGAGCCACGGGACTTAATTGGCGGTGTGGTCGGGCGGCTGCTGTGCCACACACTGAGCTGTGCCATCGCAGGGCCGGGAGCTGGGCACAAAGGCATGCTGCTAGAGGAAACCTCTTCCAGCTTTCCCTCCAGCCCTCCAGGCATTTTGAACTACAACTCCCAGCAGCCCCAACCAGCAGGGCCACAGGCTGCTGTGGCTGATGGGCGTCGTAGTCCATCATCTGGAGGGCACTGCAGGTTTTTAAGCAGAGGTTGGATGTCCATCTGTCAAGGCTGCTTTAGCTGAGATTCCTGCACTGCAAGGGGTTGGACTAGATGACCCCTGGGATCCCTTCCAATTCTACAATTCCATGATTCTATGAAACTGCCTTATTCTACCAAATCAGGACTGTCTACACCAGGCATCCCCAAAGTTCGGCCCTCCAGATGTTTTGGACTACAATTCCCATCATCCCTAGCTAACAAGACCAGTGGTCAGGGATGATGGGAATTGTAGTCCCAAAACAGCTGGTTGTGTGATGCTTGTTTCCACCTTTGGCTCTTCCTGCACCAACAGAAGCAGCTGACTCCTAAGGGAAAGCTCACTGGAGCTCTAGGGCAGGCACCCCCAAACTTGGCCCTCCAGCTGTTTTGGGACTACAACTCCCATCACCCCTAGCTAACAGGACCAGTGGTCAGGGATGATGGGAATTGTAGTCCCAAAACAGCTGGAGGGCCGAGTTTGGGGGTGCCTGCTCTAGTGAGACACAACAGGCAAGATTCAGGACTGACGCTGGAGCCGGCCATTGAACTGAACTGAGGAGTTTCTGCTACTGAGCTACAGCTGGTCAACACAGGCTGGCAGCGGCTCTTCAGAATATCCAGCAGGGAGAGTCTTTCCCATCACCACCTCCTGCTGTTTTCAGAAATGCCAACTTGCCCTGACGTGACCTCCAGCCAACAGGGAGCAGGCCTAGTCAAGACTCCGACTCCCATCAGCCATAGCCAGTGCGGCAATAATCACGGATAATGGGAGCTGTAGTTGAAAACTTCTAGAGGGCACCGCATCCTCTTCCTCGGTTGCCACATTCAGCAATTGTTGCTTGTTTTTCTTCTGCCCTCCCCATGCCCTTTTCCTTTCATGTCTCAGGTTTTTTAAAGCTGATGGGAGGCACTGCCTTGTTTGTTTGTTTTTGACTTGACTGCATGTAAGCTGAGCCTCCGGAGCTGACGAGCAGGAGAAAACCTCTTTAAATAAAGAAATGCATCATGTTCTGGGCTTTGCCAGTACCGCCAGCCTGAAACTCCCTCTTTATTCCCGCACGCTGCTTTAAAATAGCTCCCTCTCAGAGGAGAGAGTGGGGAGAAAACTACAGCCAGGTGCACTTGTGTCTCCTTGCTTCAGGGGGACCCAGGTGTATCTCCCAGAGCAAAGTTGGCACCTGGCAGCCTTAGAGCTGTGACAGACGAGGCCACAGGGATGGCGTGATGCTGTTCTTCCATATCCTTCCCAGGGAAGGTGATGGGGAAAGGATAGTTGAACTGAACCCATCAGAAAAGGAGAGTGCCTATTCAGCAGAGGAATCAAGCCATTTTTCTGTGGGTGCGGAGGCAGCCCACTTTGGGGGGGACACCCTATTCCATAATAATAATAATAATAATAATAATAATAATAATAATTATACCCCATCCATCAAACAGGGTTGCTTCAGTCACTTTGGGCGGCTTCCAACATAGATAAAAACATAACAAAACATTAAACAACAACAACAAAAAACCCTTCCCAGCCTTCATATGTATTCTAAAAGTTGTATAGTTACTTATCTTTTTGGCTCGGGCGTGGTATAACTCCATACCCTCCAACATTTCTCCAATGAAAATAGAAACGTCCTAAGGCAGTGATGGCAAACCTATGACACACGTGTCAGACGTGACACGCAGAGCCCTCACAGCTGGCACGCGCCCCATCGGCCCATTCACGCTGTTGTTGTTGTTGTTGTTGTTGTTGTTGTTGTTGTTGTTTCCCCCCCATTTGTTCTCCAGCTCCTCCTCACGCTACAGCTTGTCTCCGCTGTTAAAACCCGGATCCTTTGTTGTTGCTGTTGTTGCTGGTAGCCAGAGATTGGTTTTTTAACCCGTTCTGTGCTGGGTTTTTTGGCGTTTTGGCAGACTATGTCAGTGCTGCGTGTTAGTTCCAGCGAAGGTATTATTCGTCATTTATTTCTGTTCTCTTCCCCCCTTAAAAGCGCAGCAGCTTTGGGGCATCCTTCCCAAAAAAGCAAAGCAACTTTTGCACCCCCCCAAAAAAACCCTCCAAAACTTTGGTCAGCAGCTCCCCCCAAAAAGCTCAACAACTCTGGGCACTTTGTGATAAATAAGGGTTTTTTTTGGTTTGGTTTGGTTAAATAATTAGTTTTTGGTTTATTAAATACAGTTAGAATTATACATTTTTATTATTTAAACTAAAATATCGCGAAATTATGGGTTTTTCCTCGAAGTGACACACCACCCGAGTTATGCTCGGGTTTTTTGGCGAATTTTGACACACCAAGCTCAAAAGGTTGCCCATCACTGTCCTAAGGAAAAGCAGGACATTCCAGGATCAAATCAGAAACTTTTTCTGTAAATCTGGGACTGTCCCTGGGAAATAGGGACACTTGCAAGGTCTGCAACCTCATGCCTTAGCTCTCCTTTTCCTGGCCAATCTGAGTGCTCCAATCCACAACCCGTACCTCCTGCTCTTTACTTTGTGTTATTAAAAACATTTAAAGCCACATTTAAGGGTGAAATCCCCTCAAGGCAATGAAAGGAATAAACTAAAGTCCAACCACCACCGCAATTCATTAAACAATCAGAGCCAGCAATCATAATGAAGCAAAACATCAGCCTTGAATTTTTTTTTTAAAAAAATTGCATTCATTGTTTCGCATTTACAACGCACAATGTTGCCTCCAAGGAGCTTGAGGTGATTCGCATAGTTTTCCCTCTCCTTGTTTAATCCCCACAACAACCCTGCGAGGTAGTTTAGGTTGAGAGGCGGTGAATGGGACCCAAGGTGAGAGCTTCATGGCCGAGTTTGAAAACGCAGCTAAAAGTCACCATCAGACCCAAAGGAAACCGCTGGGGTCTTTAGGTCTGCCTGCTGAATCTCAGTTGGGTGGGACCCAAGATACGTCTCAAGAGGGCAAGGAAAGGAGCAGTCTGTACATGCTCAAAGGTGTTTTCTTTCATACTGTCCTAGGCGTGTTCCAGGTCTTAGCCTCGGTGCTGTGTTCTGGAGCTTAGGCCCTCTATGAATTGGCCCAGAACTCTCAGTTCTTCCCACTCTGGGCTTCCCCAAAAGTGCAGGTTGGAAAAACCTCCCTGACAGCCTTTTGCAGTGATTGAAAAAGAAGCACTTGGCTGTTGTTTTCCCACTGTGTCCTCACCTTGCTGTTCTCACTCTGCTGTCCAGTGGGTGGGGGACCTTAGATTGCCTGATCCTGAAAAGAGGGTGCTGTAGGTGGTGGAACTGAAAGGGGACGATGGAGCTGCCTTGGCCTGCAATTGCCGAGACCTGGGTGGGTGAGCCGGGTGGGCCTGACCTCGGACCCCTTGAAGGTTTCCCCTGCAAGATTTGGAAGATACATAAAAGGAAGTTCCTTGTTGACGCAGCGCCTAGTTAAACTATGGAACTCACTGCCACAGGAGGCAGGGGTGGCTACCAATCTGCACAGCTTTAAAAGAGGATGGGACAAAGCCCTGGAAGAGAAGGCTATCAGTGCCTACTGGCCACGTTGACTCTGTTCTGTCTCCACAGTTGGAGGCAGGAAATATCAGTTACTGGAAACCACAGGAGGGGAAAGGGCTCTTGTGCTTGAATCCTGCTTGTGGGTCTTCCTCAGGCTGGCCACTGTGAGAACAGGTTGGCCTGACCCTGCAGGTGCTTCTTAGGCTCTCGTGAGTTTTACAGTCATGAGTCTGACCGGGCTTACTTGGAACTTGGAAGCGAGTTCTGCTGTGTTCCATGTGGCATCCGGAGGCATGTGCGGAGGGCAGCTGCAGTGGGAAATTCCCACCTGGGAAAGCTCCTGCCATAAGGGCTCAGCTGCAGGAACCACTTCCAGCAGCATGGGTTGGGCAGCCATCTGTCAGGGATGCTTAAGCTGTCATTCTTGCCTCACAGGGGGTTGGACTAGATGACACTGGGGGCCCCTTTCAACTCTACAGACCTGATTCTATGGGTTGCGTTCAGCCTGGCTGGGCAGGAGGTGGGAGAGGAGGACTTTTTCTCAAGATAGTCCAAAAGCCATGCCTCTTGCCCCACCCCCTTCCCAAAGCCTCTCAGCCAAGAAGGAATGGTTTACAGCAGAGGGGTGAAACACCAGCCCTCTGTTATTTCTTTTATTTATTTCATAAAATTTATATACTGCTTGATTGTAAGAAAAACACAAAGCAGATTTACAAAAATCATAAAACAATAAAATCATCGCTATTTTTTTACAACAGTGATGCAGAAGGTTAAAACTGCAATAAAAAAGACTGAAAGAAATTAAAATTGTTACAACTCTTTAAACGCTTCCAGGGTCAGCACCAGCTCATGTTGGGGGGAGGGGGTGGCACGAGCTGTGAACAGATAAAGCTAAAACCACATCTGGTCAGCAGCGGTGCTTAATATCTCAAGAGGAAAGGCTCTCAGATTTGAACATGTTCAAAGCAAGGTGCCCCATGATATTCTAGTAAAGAAGCTGGTAAAATGCAGGCTAGACAATGCTACCATTCAGTGGATTTGTAACTGGCTGACTGACCGAACCCAAAGGGTGCTCATCAATGGCTCCTCTTTATCCTGGAGAGAAGTGACTAGTGGGGTGCCACAGGGTTCTGTCTTGGGCCCAGTCTTATTCAACATCTTTATCAATGACTTGGAAGATGGGCTTGAGGGCATCCTGATCAAGTTTGCAGATGACATCAAATTGGGAGGGGTGGCTAATGCCCCAGAGGACAGGATTACACTTCAAAATGACCTTAACAAATTAAACAACTGTGCCAAAGCAAACAAGATGAATTTTAACAGGGAAAAATGTAAAGTACTACACTTGGGCAAAAAAAAATGAAAGGCACAAATACAGGATGGGTGACACCTGGCTTGAGAGTAGTACATGTGAAAAGGATCTAGGAGTCTTGGTAAACCACAAACTTGACATGAGTCAACAGTGTGATGCAGCAGCTAAAAAAGCCAATGCAATTCTGGGCTGCATCAATAGGAGATCAAGGGAAGTAATAGTATTCTGCTCTGGTCAGACCTCACCTGGAGTACTGTGTCCAGTTCTGGGCACCACAGTTCAAGAAGGATACTGAAAAGCTGGAACGTGTCCAGAGGAGGGCAACCAAAATGGTCAAAGGCCTGGAAATTATGCCTTATGAGGAACGGCTTAGGGAGCTGGTTATATTTAGCCCGGAAAAGAGAAGGTTAAGGGGTGATATGATAGCCATGTTCAAATATGTTTTCTGCTGCTCCAGAGAAGTGGACACGGAGCAATGGATTCAAACTACAAGAAAGAAGATTCCACCTAAACATTAGGAAGAACTTCCTGACCGTAAGAGCTGTTTGGCAGTGGAATTTGCTGCCAAGGAGTGTGGTGGAGTCTCCTTCTTTGGAGGTCTTTAAGCTGAGGCTTGACAGCCATATGTCAGGAATGCTTTGATGGTGTTTCCTGCTTGGCAGGGGGTTGGACTGGATGGCCCTTGTGGTCTCTTCCAATTCTATGATTCTATGTTTCTATGAAGCCACAACATCTTTCTCAAAAAAACCCTTTTTGCAGATGTGTGGGAAAGGAACTCTGTATGTGCTCAGAGGCATTCTGTTGCCTCTTCATCTCGGAGGAAGCAGCAGTTGCTCATGGTCAGGGGCCAAGCTTTGTGCAGGGAGAAGAGTGCATGGCTCTGAGAAAATCCACCCGTGTCTATTGTAAGAAATGAAAGGATGCTCCCTGGCATGTGCAGAGGGCTGACTGCTCATCAGGATATGGCAAGGCGGAAACAAAGGCCAATGCCTCCTTGAGTCAGCTTCTCATGTGCACTCAACCTGGTTGGGGGGGGTGGACTGGGGAGGGGGAGCTGAGTAGTGCCAGGCCCTCCAGCCCTCTTCAATCAGAGCCCTGCAGAGCCAGTTGCTATGGCAACTGGGGGATGCTGCGCTGCCAAAATGCAGGCAATCTCTGGACCCCTGGAGGGCTGCAGTGGTGCTTCAGGCCTCCTCCTTGCACCCCCTGCCTCCGCAACACCCCCAAAGGCAGCCCAGTAGTGGCAGCACTTTCTGGGGAGCACCTACACACACACACAAGCACACACTTCATTCATGACACAACAATCCCCTCCTCAATACAGTCTCTCCCCCCACCCCAGTGGGAAGGTTCTTAATTTATTCCCCCCACATATTGAAATAAAGCAGAATGGGGGGGGGAGTTATCCTGTGTAAATTCTTGGGAAGGTTGGGCGGGGGCACGGCTTAGTGTCCCGTGGGAGGGGGAAAGCTACCCCCTCCCCAATTAGTAATTGCTTTGTTAATGGAATTGTTTTGCATTTTCAGTGTGCTACTTTTATATGCTGCTCGGCAGCAGAAGCAGAATAATTTATTTATTTTTAAAAACGAAGCTTTGAGCAAATCTCGCTTCTTTGCAGAACTACAGGAGTTAACCCAGCAATCGGGATCAGCTCCGATGGCGCCCCCTCCCCCCCCCTCACATACACTCTCCTATAAAGAAGACTCTGCTCAAGTCCTCTGTTATTTGGGGGGGCACGCACTCTGCACATGCTCTGCGGCTTCCTCTCATTTGCTCTCCTATGTTTTGTTCTCTACACATGCTCCGGGGCATTCTGCCATTTTCCCTTTCACTGATTCGGAAACACTGGGGCGTTTTTACTTACTTTGCCTCTGTGTGTTTCGGAAAACACACTCTGCACGTGCTCTGGGACACCCTGTTGTTTCCGATTGCTCTCGAGGCATTTTTGGGTTGAGGGCTGGGGGGCGGGGGGGGTGAGTTCTGGCGCTGAAAGAGGGCGGCCCCTTGACCTTCTCTCAGGCGAGCCATCCCGAAGAGGGAAGAGACTCTGCTCATTCTCAGAGGCACCCTGGGACGAAGGCCTGCTGCGTTCCAGACTTGAGCCGGGCAGGTGAGAAGCAGATTCGGGGTCCAAGAAGCCACGACCACCGGACGGGGGTGCGCACGGAGCTTACGGGGGGTCCTCTTCCTCGCCCCCCCCTTTCCTCCTTCTCTGTCGGAGCAGACCTTCCTCCGTGCGCTCTCTGTCCGAGAGGCAAACGAGAGGACAGCCCGAGGTCGGGGCGCGGGGCGTCCGAGGCGGGAGGGCGCTGGGCTGGTCCTCTCTCCCCCCCCGCTGCCTCGCTCTCCCCTCCCTCCCTCCTTCCGTCCCCGCCCTCCCTCCGGTGGCGAGACGCGGCTGCGTTTTGCGTACGCCGAGGCAAAGGCAAAGGCAGCGCCGCCGCAGCCGGACTGAGCGGCTGTCGGAGCGCAGCGCCTGCGGGCTGGAGCCGCCCCGAAGCCACGGTGAGTGCCGCCGCCGCCGCCGGCCTGGCCGGGAGAGCGCTAGAGTCGCTCCCGCCGAGGGAGTCGTTCCCCGGGCCATTCTGCAAGAGGTCAGCGCGGACCCTTCGTTGCAGCCCCGCGGAGAGAGCACCTCTGGGCATGTACCGAGTGCGCGCCTCCACTCTCTCCAGTCTCCTCAGAAGTCCAGCTGGTGGCGGGGGGAGGCATTGCTTTTGGCCCCAGCGCTATTCTTGGGAAGGGTGGGTTGTGAGAGCCCTGAGGAGGCACCTGCCCAGGCGGAGAGAGTACCTCTGCCTGCGTGCAGAGTGCCTTTCCCTTGGGAGCCCATCCGCAGCACCTGCGCTTCCCAGAAGGGGCGGTGTCCAAGTAGGCAGGTTTTAAAAAGAAGTTAAGCCTCTCTGACACCCTTGCCGCATGGAAGTGGGGGGTAGGAGGGAAGAGGTTTGGGGTCACCTCCCCCCCACCCCGCTGTCCAAATGAAAGGGGGAGATCACCGCAGCGCCCATTCCTCCGCCTGGGTGGCTTTGCTCGATTTGAGGGCCATGCAAAGTGCAGCTTTGCGCCCGCCCCCCGACACCGTGCAGCATTTCTCCAGCGCTTGCAGGGCAGCTGTCGCAGGCGCATCCCGCTTCAGCCTTCCATGGGGAGGGCAGAAGACCGGACATGTGGATCCACCAATGCTTAGGACAAAGCGCGGAGCTTGGGGAAGGGCGCTGTGGCCCCTCGGTGCATCACGAGTTGGGGGGGGGTGTCGCCTGGTGTGTGGCCCTTGCGTGGCAGCGGGGCTGCACCTGCCGTGGGCGCCCGCCGTGCATGCAAAGCAGCAGCGAAACGGTGGCGCCTCGCCTGTGCGCCGAGGCAGCGTGTGTGTTTATGTGTGCCTTTGTGTGTGCGGGTTTGCGGTGGTGGCAGGAGCCCTGTGGGAGGTGATGCGCAGGTTGTGTGCAGAGGGCAAACTTGCATTCCACCCCCACCTCCCACCCCCGCCCTGCGCGGAGGCTTTGGATTGCAGAGCGCGGGGAGGGGGCTTGCCTTTGTACGCGCCCCCCTCTGCAGCACCGGGGCTTGCGCTCTCTATCTCTCCCCGTTCGCCTTTTGTGTGTGTGTGTGTGTGTGTGTGTGTAAAATCAGCAACAGCAGCAGCTGCGCGTGTTGATAAATGTTTGTGCCACTCAGACAATCTGCTGTCAATATATTTACTCTGCTCTCGAGGGCGGCTGTTGGGAAATGGCATTTTGCAACATGCAATTTTGCAAGGAGGCCTTTGGGTATGCAATGCGTTGGAGCTGCGGTGAATGGAGGGTGGGTGGTGCGGGATGGGAAGAGAAAATGAAATCAGTTTGCAGGAACCAGGAGGGGAAGGGAGACCCTGAGATGTGGGGCCTGAAGGGCTGTGGCTCTCTTGAAGCGGCGCCTCTCCTGAAGCCAACCGACCTGGCCTGCCATCTCTCAGCTCCTGGCGCTCCTGCCTGGCTTTTGAGCAAAACTTGCCTAAAAATAACTCCGCCAGCAAAAAACGCCAACCCACCATTTCCGAGCACAAAGGCCTGTCTCAAAAGATTAATAATAATCTCCTTCTACGACATAAAGACATTCCTTACTCCACGCCGGGATTCTGGGCGCTGCGCTGGAGAACTCCCTGCTGGGGGAAGGAGCAGCAGATGCTTGCCCGCCTCTCTGCTTGAACACCTTCCAGCTCACAAGCCTGGGGGGCCTCCTCCCCACCCACAACAACCCTGCGGGGTAGGCTGGGCCAAAAGAGAATGACTAGCCCAGAGAGGGACATGGCTGAGTGAGGATTTGAACCTGGGTTTCACAGCATCATCCAAGCAGAGAGTTTGGAGATGGGGTCTTCAAGGCCATCCAGGCCAGCCCTCTGGCTGGTCCATGGAGGTAATCTAGAGTTTAAGCATCCCTGACAGGTGGTTGTGCAGACACAGCTTGAAATCCTCAGGAGAGCTCGCCTTCCATCCCTCTCTCTGCACCAAGGTTGTTAGTTCCACTGCCGAACTGCTTTTTTCCACTGAGAAGTGTCCCCTAACATTCAACAGAAATCTAGAGGGCCTTCTTGACAGTGGCACCCACCCTATAGAACACCCTCCCATCAGATGTCAAACAGATAAACAACTATTTGACTATTAGAAGACATCTGAAGGCAGCCCTCTTCAGGGAAGTTTTTAATGGTTGATGTTTTACTGGTTTTTTTGAAAAGAAATATTTTGTTGGGAGCCCCCCTTCTGCATGGTGATGATGAGGAAAGCCCTTCTGGGATTTGTAGGGGGCTTCTGTGCATCCCCTCGCCCACCCCAAAAACTTCTTTTAGCCAGGCTGAACAGGCTTTCAGCCTTTCCAAACACTCTACACCAGGGGTTGTCAGAAGGAGAAAGATCTATTGGATCTATTGCCTGCTCTCTGTGATCTGCAAGTATTTCTGACTCCCGGTGGTTTAAACAAAGCAACAGTAAAACGATGCCGCCCTCAATTATCCTGCCGAAATGAAGATCACTTGTGGAAATGAGCGCACATTTTGTGTGAGCACACTTCAGTTCTGGTACTCAAAGCAGCAAATCCCTGCGGCCAGAGTTCAGTCTCTGCTGGCATCTGCAGGCATGGCCGCGAGAGACCCTTGCCTGAAACCTTGGAGAGCTCCTGCCAGCCAGTGTGGACAATACTGAGCTGGAGGGATAGGTGGGTCTGATTCAGTATAGGGCAACTTCCTGTGTTCTTAAGGCCTTAGTGATACAGCTCAATAGATTAGCAAGAGAAAGGGAGCAGGATGTGTTTTCAGAATGCAGCCAAAGTCAGGCTGTAGCTCAGTGGTTAAGCACCTGCTCTGCGTGCGGAAGGTCCCAGGTTCAAGTGCCGCCATCTTCAGGCACGGCTGGGAGAGACTCCTTGTCTAAGCTGCTGCCAGTCTGTATAGATACAGAACTGAGCTAAGACGGCGAGGGAAGTTTCCTACTTCTTTTATTGGGGTGTGTGTGTACAGCTGTGTCAGCTCCCCGCAACCTTGGCATTAATTATCAGCACCACACTCTAACCAGCTGAGCTATCCAAGCTCTGTTTTAAACACTTAAAAGTCTCTTTTCCCCTTGTTTTGACCATGCTTATCTATTCATTACATTTCCATCTCTCCTTATTTTCCTTTAAGGAACTCAAGGTGATGCTCCTGGTTCTCCCTCTCTCCATTTTACCTTCTATAATCAGCCCTGTGAGGTAGGTTAGGGTAGGAGATAGCGACCGGCCCAAGGTCACCCCGTGAATTTCATGGCCGAGTGAGGCTTTGAACCCTGGTCTCCCGGGCCCTTAGCCAGACACTCTGACCACCACACCACACTGAGAGGGATGAGTGCGTTGTGTTTGGATGTGTTGGTGTGATGGTCTGTTGCCTGGGGCAGGTGAAGCTTCTTAAACAATGGAACTCCCTGCCACCAGAGGCAGTGATGGGCAAATTCATGGAGGGACAGGCTGTCAATGGCTCTGCACTCCCTCTGCAGTTGGAGGCAGCCATGCTTCTGATTGCCAGTTGCTGCGAAACACAGGGCGGGAGAGTGGTCTGGTGCTTGCGGGCTCCCTACAGGCATCTGGTGGTCCACTGTGAAAACAGGAGACTGGGTTAGATAGGACCCTGGCCCAATCCATCAGGCTCTTTTTAGGTTCTTAACTTTCGCAGCCTACAACTGAGCTCTTTTCTCTGGGCGGCCATGAGCTGCAGACTCTCTGTTTAGGCCTGGCGTTTCCAGGGACAAGAGCCGCTGAGAGAGGCCGGTTGGAATTCCCAGGCAGCGGAGGGGCCTGTCTAAAATCAGCTGCCAGCCCTGAGTCATCCCTTGGCAGAAGCTCTGGAGCCCAGTGTGCCTTTCCAACATTCCTTGCTTCTTTCTCTTGCTTGGGACGAGGAGGAGGAGGAGGGTGGCAGGATGGACAGGCGAGAGAATGTGCTTGGGGAGGGGGGGCAGTAGTGACTTTACGCCATCGTTCCCCAAGGAGGCCCCGTCCTTATCTGCTCCTGCCCATTTGCAGCAGGAGGAGGAAGAGGAGGGCTGAGGAAATGAATCCCCCACCCCAGCTGTGTGTCGCCCTGTTTCCTCCTGAATAGAGAGGCGGCAGCAAGAGGGGATTGTGATCCAGCATTTCTCCAGGGGACTGAAGATTGCTTGGCTTGGGTTCAGATGTCCAAAAGGAGGCAGAGAGGCCCTGCTCAGAGCCAGGAGTGCTGGATCTTTTTCTCTGCTCTTGGAGTTGGAGATGTGTGTGTGTGTGTGTAGCACAACACAAGTAGGAGAAAAATAAAGCAGAACAATTTGTGTTGTAAAAAGTTACGGGTTTTCAGCAGGAAGGTTTTGGGTGTGCACCACCTGGAAGTGAGGGAGTGTGACCACCCCAAAACCTTTGCAGGTGCAAGAAGTATAAAGTATAAAGTAAAAAAAAAGGTAAGGGACCCCTGGACAGTTAAGTCCAGTCAAAGGCGACTGTGGGATTGCGGTGCTTTCTGGGTCATGTGGCCAGCATGACTAAACCGCTTCTGGTGCAATAGGACACTGTGACGGAAACCAGAGTGCACAGAAACACCGTTTATCTTCCTGCCGCAGTGGTACTTATTTATCTACTTGCGCTGGTGTGCTTTCGAACTGCTAGGTTGGCAGGAGCTGGGACCAAGCAACGGGAGCTTACTCCGTTGCGGGGATTCGAACTGCTGACCTTCTGATCGGCAAGCCCAAGAGGTTTAGACCACAGCGCCACCTGCTTCCCAAAGTGTCAAAAGTGGGATGGTATGTGACTGCCTGGTAGCATTGCGAGCACAAATGAATGTGCAATAAGAAGGCCATCGTAGGGGGAATGTTTAAATCCCAAATTTATTGCTTGTGGTCTGTCAAGTGGAGATCCTCCCTAGAACAAGGATTGGAAACCTGCCGTCTTCCAAATGCTTCCAGGCTCCAACTCCCATTGGCAGGGCCAGATTTTAAGACCTTTAGAGGCCCTAATTCAGGGTTCCCCAAACTTGGGTCTCCAGCTGTTTCTGGACTACAACTCCCACCATCCCTAGCTAGCAGGACCAGTGGTCAGGGATGATGGGAATTGTAGTCCAAAAACAACTGGAGACCCAAGTTTGGGAAACACTGTCTAAAGCCCCTAAAAGATTTTGGTGCCCCCATATATATCTGATTCAAATGATAAACAAGAATAAACCATCAAACGATATTTTATTTTTCAAAATGAAATGAAACCTACTGTAAGATGGAAAATAATGTTTATTTTTCTATATTTGTAGAAATAATGTTTATTTTTGTTCAGCTGCACCGTATGGTCCGTACCAAGTCTAGCAATGGAAACTCTCTGTCGTGCCCACCTTAAGCACATGCTTATTTTGCTTAATCGTTAATCCAGAAGCCAGCATAGGGTGATAGGAGTTCTAGTACCAGAAAAGCTGGAGCCCAGCCCCCACCTCAGTTCCCCACCCCTGTTGCAGAACCAAATATGTATCCCAAGGCTTGGGAAGTTCAGCAGCGAGCCACTGCAACATGCCAGAGATAGCATTTGAGTTCATTGTATCGTTAAGGATGAGGATGAAGCGAATGACAAGTCACCCAGCTCCCTTCTTCAAAGAAACAATTATTATATAATCTGCCCCAGCAAGAGCAGCCCCCACTTAAAAGTAGTGTATGATTCTGCTGAAATCTTCTGTGGGTGGAAGAGACTCAACCCAACGGCTTCCTCCATCCTCTCGCCTGCCCTCAAACGCTGCTTCCTCTCCCGTGTTGCTGTTCTGAGATGACGCTGAGCACTTCCTGGAGGGGGTCCCCAAAGCAGCTAGTCCTCAGGAGGCTGTTTTGAATGCTTCGGGGGGGGGAGGGGTCTGTGTTGCCTGCAGAGCTTTCTGGAGCAATAGGCTTTCCACTGTTGGAGGCAGTATGCTGGGGTAGGTGGGCACGGCTGATCCAGCCAGACAGTCCTCACGGCATTTGGGTGGTGGGGAGAAAGAGAGAGAGAAGCCATGACTAGAAGACACAATGTAGGTTGGGAGCTAAGGAAATGTTGGCATCCCAGAGCAAAGGCAGAAAGTGCCATTCCCAGCTGGCTGCCATTCCCACAACCAAACCTCGATGGTGACCACGTGCCTCTTTTTGCGCCCTCCAGCTTCTTATCACACCGGCTGGCCTGTCATTTTATTGATTCATTGGTCAGTTTGAAAGTACGGAGACCCCACCTTTCAGGGCAAAGTGTACTCAAAGCAGGTGGCAAAAGAGAATGGAAACCATAAAATCTAAATAAAAATAAAGCAATTTGGTTACAAAAACAAACAAACAGAGCCCGAAAGAGCTGGAGACGAAGGCAGTTTAAAACGCCACCTTTTAATAGAATGCAGTTGGAAGAAAGTAACATTTTAAGGCAGGCACCCCCAAACTTCGGCCCTCCAGATGTTTTGGACTACAATTCCCATCTTCCCCGACCACTGGTCCTGTTAGCTAGGGATCATGGGAGTTGTAGGCTAAAACATCTGGAGGGCCGCAGTTCGGGGATGCCTGTTTTAAGGGTTTGTTCAAAACCTAACCTAGCACTTCTTGGGGGGAGAGGGTTCTATATACAAGGGGCCAGAACTAGAAAGGCCCTGCCTATCATGTCTGCCAGTCTGCTGGGTCTTTATGGGAGATCTGGGAGCACAGCCTCCTTCCTCTTCCTTGCGGCCAGTTGTAAGCCTTTGGCAGGCTGCCCATCGGGCAAGCTGATCTCAAGCCGCTTGGTTGATGTGCTAATAGTGGCCCAGTAACCCGGCATGCTATTAATCTGGGGAGGAACCCCCTCTGGGCTCCTGCACCCACTTCCCCCAGGCCGAGCCCCAAGGGAGGGAGAGCACGTGCTCCTTTGTAACCTCAGAGATGTCTGAAACCTCTATCCTCTCTTTTCAGGTTTCTGCCCCGCTCCTTGGGGATAGCGACCCACTGGTAGCCGTGTGGCGTCTTTCGTGAGTGAAGGGGATCCGGGAGCCACAATGTCTGAGACTCTGGACCTGGAAAAGGGCTGCACAGTGGATGAGCTTCTGCAGGGGTGCATTGAGGCCTTTGGTGAGGAGAGGCAGGGAAGGGACAAATGACTGAGGCCACAGGAGGTGGGGCAGTGGTTTTCTTGGCCTGGCGATGCTCTAAAGCACCGGCTCTAGTCCTGCATTGCATTGGTGTACTGACTCTAGAAGTATGGGGATGGCCCCGTGAGATCTCGCGGGAACTTGGACGGCCCCGTGAGATCTCATGAGAGTATACCAGAGTCCCTGTGCTGAATGAGCCTTGCCAGGTAAGCAAGGCAGAGTTGAGAAAAGAGGAATGGCTTTTAAAAGTTACGGACTATGCATAAATGGCAAAGCTGGCAGCAATATTAAGAGATCTAAATGACAAGCTTTTTATAGAAGAATGGAGGCCCTTTTTTTGGCCTATTTGGACAAGCACTGCAGACAAATGAAATCGCGGGCAGGATACGAGATAGGAGCAGCAACAGAAAAAAGATAAAATATTACAGGGGTTTTGGTGATAGAAGAGAATTTGAGAATGCAGTATAAAGGAGTAAAAACACTGCGGAGGGTGGGAAGTCAAAGCATGAAACAATGCAACTATTTGATTTGAAGTTAATTTGTAAAAATTTGGAAATTCGGTAAAAATTGTATTGGAAAATGAAAAGCACTTTCCACGCTGGGAAAACTCGGCGCAAAAAGGAGCTTTGAAGCTTTGTGGTGTGCATGCATTTAATTTGTGTAGTTTCAACCGGCCAGCCCTCAACCGCATGTGGCTGAAATCGCTCAAGTTACATGCGCGTAAGATGTGGTTGTGCTGCACTAGCCCCTCAGCACCAGAGCCTCAGAAGAGGATGAGCAGGAAAAGGCAGCTGTGCTCATCGTGTCCCTCCTACTTCCTGGGAAAGAGGATGCTGGACCAGACGACCTCCTTTGACCTGATGCAGCTGCTGCTCCAGGGCTCTTTGGATGGTCTTTGATCCCACTTCCTTATTTGACTCTGAGCTCCTGAGCAGTCTGAACTGAAGGGTGTGTGTTTATCTATGGCTGTAAACATTATTAGAAGCTGCCTTTGTTCCAAAAGGGATCCAAGGCAGTGAACATCACCAATAAAAGATAAAAAAACACCCCTAAAAAGGCCAGCACATTAACAAAATTACTTGGTGGAGGGGGCAGCAGTAAAACCTTTCAAAAGCTTTCAAATTGAGCAGGGGAATATATATTTAGGCAAGGCCGTCTTAAGCATATCCAGCGCATGGTGCAAAGATCCCTCTGGTGCCCCACGCCACCCTGTTTCCCAGACTTTACCTTTTTTAAGGGGGACGACAACCCTAAAGTTGTTGGCCTTTTTAAGGAAAGGTCCCCAGAGTTGTTGACCTCTGAACGCTGAACATCGGCTCAGTTTTTTCCCCTTTAGCCTTCTGGCGCCCCACAGAATTTGGTGCCTGTAGGCTAAAAGGGAAAAAAACGAGCCGACGCTCGGCAGGAGCGGCGCACTCACCCTCACTCACTCGCTTGTTCGGTGTTCCCCGGACTCTTGCCTGGCACAGCGCCCTCCAGAACCTGGCGCCCCGGCGCCCCACACCACTAGCATCTGTGGGTAAGGCGCCCCTGTATTTAGGCAAAGGCCTTTTTACTTGTCTCCTGAAACCTTAAAGTGGCAGTGCGGTAAACCTTATTTGACAGAGGAACATCCCACAAAGAACCCAAAAGGCATTTCCTTTGCCAGTGGCTGTTGTGCTCAGTTCCTGCTTGTGGCTTTCCCACGGGGGTGGGTGGGATGGGAACCAGGTTGGCCACTCTGACATGAGGAAGCTGGACTAGATGGGCCAATGCCCAGCTCTAGCAGGTTCCTCCTAAGTTCTTACACTTTGAACTACAACTCCCATCAACGCTGACCATCAGCCATACTGGTTGGGGCTGCTGGGAGTTGAAGTCCGAAGGATTTGGAGGTCGCCATGTTGGCCATGCTTACAGTGTGCAGGGTGTGATGGAGGGAAGAGTGTGGGTGGGTGGGCTTTGTGGCTGTGGCCCTGTGGAGCAAGAGGCAGAGTGGGAGAGATCATAGAATCATAGAACCGCCAAATTGGAAGGGATCCTGTCCAACTCACTGCAAGGCAGCAGTCACAGCTAAAGAATCCCCGAAAGATGGCCATTCGACCAATGCTTGAAAACCTCCAATGAAGGATGTTGGTGTTGTAAAATTCCCAGGAGGGACTTGCTCTGACTTGCATTTCTTTTTCTTTTTGCAGACGATGAGGGCAAAGTCCGAGACCCCCAGCTGGTCCGCATGTTTCTCATGATGCACCCCTGGTACATCCCTTCCTCGGAGCTGGCTGCCAAGTTGCTTCAGATATATCCTTCCTTAGTCCGCCGGGCACAATCCCCACACCCAGCCAGCAGCATCACTTCCTTCCACAAATGTCTTGCACTAGGTTTTCCTGTCCTGGTGCTCGCCAGGTGCTTTGAACTGCAGCTCCCATCTGCTCCAGGCAGCATAGTCCTGCTTCCTGGATGAGTGATGGGTGCTGTAGTTCCATAATGTCCAGAAGACACTTAGTGCAGGGGTAGCAAATGACTTAAGTCATATGGATCACTCAGAATCCCCACCGCCAAAACCAAACAAACCCAGGCAGCTTGAGGGTACTGGACCTTTTCTCCCTCTCTTCCCACTGGCTGCCCTGTTGTGGATGCAACATTGTGGGATGATGACCATCCAGAAAAAGTGTCCGGCCCCCTGAAGCTTGGAGAGTCACTTCCATTTGCAGCTCACAGTGGAAGAGGAATGATTTATAAGCATTTGGAGCCTCCTCTCTGGAGGCTGCCAAGATCTGCTTCTTGGAAAATAACAGCCAGGCTGTTATTTTCGATGTCTTCAAGCTGGGTGGTGAAGGGGACAAGGGGAATGTGGGGTGAGTGGGCACCTGCCTTTTGGCCCCTACCCTGCCAAGGATGAAAAAAGTAGTTAGTTGCGCTCTCCGCAGTGGAACTGGGACTGTGTACATACCATACGTCTAAAGCGCCTTTGGATCCCAAGTGAAGAATTCTGGGAATTGTAGTTTTCCTCTCACAGAACTACAAATCCCAGCACCCTTAACAACCTTACCCAAATCTCTCCAGAGTTACCCATTGCCAGGCCCTTGTTGCATTAGCTCAGGCATCCCCAAACTGCAGCCCACCAGATGTTTTGGCCTACAACTCCCATGATCCCTAGCTAACAGGACCAGTGGTCGGGGAAGATTGGAATTGTAGTCCAAAACATCTGGAGGGCCGAAGTTTGGGGATGCCTGCATTAGCTTTTCTTCCTTTTGTGCATAGTTGTTCTCTTTATGTCCTGGATCCTTTACTTCTTATTATTTTTTGTGCTTTCTTCTTCACACTTATAAACTACAACCGCGGCAGGATGGGAGACGCTCTTTTTAATAAAGCCTGAGGCCTGGTTGCTGACAAAACCGAGTTCCATGCATGAAGGCTGAAACTTCACTTGAAGTACAAGTTTCATGCAGGCCTTGGGGGACATCATTGAATTTATTTATTTTTTGCGATCATAGTTTTAATAGCTTGGATGCAGCTGCTGCACAAAACCTATACTTTACCTATTGGATAGTTTGCAGTTTTAAACACCCCCCCCCCAATACCCCACAACACACACACACAGTTCCTCCCTCTTTCCCTTTTTGTTCCTTAACTCTGCCCTGAACTTACCAGGAGTCTCGCGGGTCAGAAAACAGCTCCCTGCAAGTCAAGACTTGCCACTTGGTCCGGTAAGGTGCTGGAGCAAGGAGGGTGGGGTGGTTTGTGGGAAGGCTGCTATGGAAAGAAAATGAGGGGATAGACTGGACAGTTTGGGGAGTGGGAGGTTGGGGAAGTAACATTTGGGGTTTTCCAGTTTAGGAAGCCGTTGGTGGGCCTGGGACCCAGCAGGGAGGGCAGGTGGGATTCTTAGTTTAGACGTCAGGCAGGAGACTTCCTGTTTTGAAAGTTCCTCACAGTTGAAGCGTGACTGAGAAAATAACCGTTCACACTGCAAATGACATTGCACCCAAACAGTGCACTAGCCAACAAACTTACTTTGACATTTACTTCTTCTTTTCCATTCCCTTATGAATAAAACCTATCATTACTGGTGTGGTTCGCATATGGATGTTCTGTGGGTTTAACAACAACAACAACAACAACAACTTATTATTATTTATACCCTGCCCATCTGGCTGGGTTTCCCTAGCCACTCTGGGGCCATCCCAAAGCCAGGTGTTCACAGTGAAAATCATGTGACCCTGCAGCCCTTTTGGACTTTGGGGGCTGCCTGGGTGTGGGGCAGAGTGGTGGAGAGCTGGCTGCAAATAATAATAATAATAATAATAATAATAATAATAATAATAATAATAATAATAAATGATGATGATGATTTATTTATACCCCACCCATCTGGCTTTGTTTCCCCAGCCACTCTGGGCGGCTTCCAACAGACATTAAAATACAATAATCTATTGAACATTAAAAGCTTCCCCAAACAGGGCTGCCTTCAGATGTCTCCTAAAAGTCTGGTAGTTGTTTATCTCTTTGACATCTGGTGAAAGGGCGTTCCACAGGGCGGGTGCCACTACCAAGAAGGCCCTCTGCCTGGTTCCCTGTAGCTTGGCTTCTCGGCAGCCGCTACCAGTCACCAGTCTAGCCGCCTTGCAGTTTCCGGGTCACCTTCAAAGGTAGCCCCACGTAAAGCGCATTGGAGTAGTCCAAGCGGGAAATAACCAGAGCATGCACCACTCTGGCAAGACAGTCTGCGGGCAGGTAGGGTCTCAGCCTGCGTACCAGATGGAGCTGATAGACAGCTGCCCTGGACACAGAATTTTCTTCTGCCCTCTTCCGCCCTCCTTGCTTGGAGACAATCTGCTGCCCCTTTCTGACTTTGCCACTGACCATGTCATTCCTGGTTCCGGCAGGTACTGGATCTCGGCGTTCCCAGCGGAATTCGACCTAAACCCAGAGCTGGCCGAGCAGATCAAGGAACTGAAGGAGCTTCTGGGCCGGGAAGGGAACCAACGTCACAGCAGCCTCATTGACATAGAGAGCGTGTAGGTAAACAGCGTGGGGGCCCCCACAACAGTCCCCCCTGGGTTAAGTTCTGCCAGGTGGTGGCGTGGTTGCATCTGATTCCGGTTTGCGAACCTCAGGCTGTGAGCCTTGCATTCCTGGTGCGTGGCATCCACCGAGTTCTGCCCCAGAACCCTGAGCTCAGCAAGCTGGGAGTAAGTGCAGGGCCTCCTTGGTGGTGGCTCCCTCTGTGGGGTTTGGGATGGAATTCATGGAAGCCGAGGAAAACCTTGCCTTGCATTTGGCTCTGTTGTGTATGAACTTTCTGCAGCCTGCAGGACCGGTCTCACAGTGGGACTTTAAGGCTGAGATCTGAAAAACTTGGCAACGGCATGCAGCTCCCCGAGCGCCAGGGATTGGGGGCCAGGCTGTCAAGCGGGTCCTTAGTACCCTTTAGGAGCCAGCTGGTCCCCACCTCTGCTTTTGCACATCCCAGGTAGAGGCTGAACTCTTGCGTCCCCCTTCCAGCCCCACCTACAAGTGGAAGAGGCAAGTCACACAGCGCCAGCCGGTGGCCCAAAAGAAGCGCAAGACATCCCTTCTCTTCGACCACTTGGAGTCGGGGGAGCTGGCCGAACACCTCACCCACCTGGAGTACCACTCCTTCAGCAAGATCCTGGTGAGATCCATGATGGTGGCGGTGGCTGAGCCCACCCACCCCCGGCATCTGGGTGTTGCTGGGTGGGGCCACAGGTGTTTAAATGATGCATGTCCTGCTTTTTAGGAGAGAGAGTGGCACACAAATATCACCAAACACAATATGAACACTCTCAAAACAACCCAAACCCAGTGCTATTTTTCTAGAAAAAGAGGTGCCAGAACTCGCTGCAACCACCTCTGAGAATGGCAGTGGCGCCCATTTGAGAGGTGCCAGAACTGAGTCCCAGTGAGTTCCGGCTCAAAAGAAGCCCTCCTTGAATTCTTTAAAATCTTTAAAACATCACAGGCAGCAATCCAACAACTGATGCAGCACTTTTGCTGGACACGCACCACGGACCAATTAAAGCAGCACCCCAATTTTTGCAGTTTTACATAGGACGAGCCTGCTGGATCAGGCCACCCAGGCAAGCATCTTGTTCTCATGATGGCCAGCCGGGTGCCCGTAGGAAACCTGCATGCAGGATTTGAGCACAAGGGCCCTTTCTCCTTATGTGGTTTCCAGCAACTGGCATCCGCAAGCATTGCCGCCTCTGACCATGGCGGCAGAGCATAGCCTTTCTGGCAAGTAGCCTTCCATAGCCCTCTCCTCCATGAATCTGTCTCATCTTCTTTTGTTGGTGACCACCTAGGCCTCCTGGGGGTCTGCTGCTTCTCAACCCACCTCCCTTTCCCTGGAACGACCATCCAGGTCTCTGAGACCAGGCTTGGCTTTTCCACAGAGCCAGGAGTGTCCTTACCCAACACCCATAAGACCCTGGGAGCAGGATCAGCCCCTTTTTTTCCAGAATGGCCAACCAAATGCCCTAGAGAAGGACCTGAGAGTCAACAGCAGCAACTCTCCACAGAAGCTTCCTGCCTCCAGGAGTGGAGGTGGAACACGGCCATTAGGGCTAGTAGCCACTGAGAGCCTTATTCTCTTAAGTGCCATCATTTCAGGCATCACCGTGTGTTTATTATTTAAATGAAAATATTTTTTATTGTGCTGTTAAGAAAATAAAACCCCGTTAGGGCAGCTTACAAATCAGTATAAACAAGAGAGTCCCTAAAAAAGAGAGAGAGAGAGATGACATGAAAGGAAAATGGATTGGGGAGGGAGGAGGAAATATGCAGGCTCAGGTACAAAATCTTAGTTGCCGCACTGGGTTCGTGCTGGTGTTTTTAAAGCAGATGTGCTGTTTTCTGGGCCCTATCTGGGGACAATTCAAATGGCTGGCCTCCCTCAGCCTCAGCTGATCTGCTTCCCCCCTCTCTCACACCCCCCCCCAGTTCCAAGACTACCACAGTTTCGTCATGCATGGCTGCACGGTGGACAACCCCATCCTGGAGCGCTTCATCACCCTCTTCAACAGCGTCTCCCAGTGGGTGCAACTCATGGTGCTCAGCAAGCCCACCGCCCAGCAACGAGCCCAGGTCATCACTCGCTTCGTCATGGTGGCCCAGGTGAGAAAGGGTGGCGCTCGGAACTTCCTCGCCTTCTGCAACCCTCTTGAGAGCCTCTCAAATCAAACAAAACAAACAAACAAAGAAAGAAACCAACAAACCCCTGAACGTAGCCGGCTGCCATTCTCGTGTTGCCACCCTCTGGACCTTACATGGAGGAAGCACACAAAGAAGGGCTTCAGAGGACGATCTCAGGGTCCAGGTCGGCTTATATGGGGGGTGGCAGTCCTTGAGGTGTTGCGCCATCACTGAGCATCCTATTTAAGAGGTTCTAGAGCCCGGATCCATGGCGCTGTGGGTTAAACCACAGAGCCCTAGGGCTTGCTGATCAGAAGGTCGGTGGTTCGGATCCCTGCGACGGGGTAAGCTCCCGTTGCTCGGTCCCTGCTCCTGCCATCATAGCAGTTCGAAAGCACGTCAAAGTGCAAGTAGATAAATAGGTACCACTACAGCGGGAAGGTAAACGGCGTTTCCGTGCACTGCTCTGGTTCGCCAGAAGCGGCTTTGTCATGCTGGCCACATGACCCGGAAACTGTATGCCGGCTCCCTCGGCCAGAGTTGTCTGCGACTGGACCTAATGGTCAGTGTCCCTTTGCCTTTACCTAGAGCCTGGATCCTGTATTTTATAACCCCAACTCCTAAAGCCTTCGGGTCCCGAACTGTGAACTTTGCAGACAAGTCCAGATTGGGACGGACGCCTTGATTTTTATACAGCAAACTGGAGCTGTTGCATTTCCCACCCAAGTTTCTTCCAATTCCAAATGCGAGGCAAACAAGCACCAGCCCAGCTGTGATTCCTCCATTGCGAGGGGTTGGACTGGACTCTGCAGCTCTACAGTTCTGTGATTCAGGTCTGGCCCTGTTTTTCCTGCTCCTGTCAGCCCCCTTGCCTCCCGGCAACCTCCCCAAAGGTTTCTAAGCGTGAGCGCCTGGAGCCCTGAGCCTCAATTAGTGGGGATGGCAGCTAAATTAATCAAACCTGCTGGCCCTTTGCCTCTCCCTGCTGGACAGTGTGAAGTTCAGAGCAACCTTTTTTCTAGGTCGTTTTTCTTTGAAGAGGAGAGAGAGAGAGAGAAAGCGAGCACACGGGAGACTCTATAAGCATCTATTTATACATTCAGAGATTGAGAAGGGGGCGGGAGGTGATCCAGGAGCAGCACAAAACCGCCTGCTCCAGATTATAGCCGGCATCAAAGAGCAGCCAGGGGGCCTGGGGCTCCCCTCAAGCGGCCCTTGGGCTACTGCACTTTGCGCATGGTCTCCCCCTGATTTGGGGAGTCTGGGCAGCAGTGCAGGGCCCAAGGAGATTAGGGAAGGCAGGGAGGGGGAGACTTCCTGCACGTCTTAGGACGCTGGGAAATCAGGTTCCTCAGGTAGGGGTGAAGCAGGGACTTCCCACTCCAGAAGAGAGGCAGCAGGGTGTAGTGGTTAGTGTCAGGCTGGGGGACCTGGGAGACCAGGGTTCAAATTCTCCACTTGGGCCAGTCTCTGCCTCTCAGCCCAACCCACCTCGCAGGGTTGTTGTGGGGGGGTTAAATGAGGAGGACGAGGAGGAGGAGCACTATGTAGACCAGCGTGAGTTCCTTGGAGGAAAGGTTGGGATATAAATGCAAATTATTATTATAATGATGGTGATGATGATGATTGAAAGGGTTACTTTTCACAATTCTGAATGCCTGAAGGTATGAGCTGCATATCTTTCATTTCCCCTTTTTAAAATCAGAGGTAACAATAGGGGTGGGGGCTGTTTGAAATCCAAATTTTGGCATGGGGGATGTTATTTTAAAACATTGCTCACCCCCCTGCCCCATCCTCCAAGGGCTGTTTCTTCCAATAGTAAAAATAGAATAAAATAAAATTGTGATGATTAAATAAAAATGAGGCACGCCCCAGCTAAAATACCTGAATTGCTCTAACTGACAGGGAGTCCTGCTCTCCCCACCTTTCCTGGGAACCTCCCCCCAAATTCCCCCCACTGTGACCGCTCCAACTACTCCTGTTCAAAGGGGAATCCGCCTCTCTGGGCTATGTGTGTTTTTCTTGTTCACCTGTTTTATTTTATCCTTCCTAATAGCAATGCCTATTCTCCCAAGTAACATGTGGCCCAAAAAACAGCAGTGCCCCCCATGCCATGAGGGAGGGGTCAGCAGGCTCGGGGGGGGGGCAGTTCTGCAGAAGGCAGAAGCACATGCACAAAGGAATTAGGGGGACCTCCCCCCAAAAAAACCCCAATAGTTCAATGATGAAGATGAACATGCTCAGTGGGGGCGGAATGTTGGCTGGCTTGAAGCTGGAATGAAAACCTGGGTGGGTGGAATGGAGTGGCTGGAAGCCGGACGAGGGAGTTCCTTCAAGCTGCAACATTGTGTTGCAGCTCCTGCTTTGTTCTTTTTTTAAAAAAAGAAACGGAAGCTGCTAAGAAGAAGAACCTTGATAAGAAATGTTAAGTCTTTCTTCAAATTGCATCCACTGAAACTGTGAGGTGAGGGCTGACTCTGCTCCTCCCTCCCCTTCTTCTGGCTATTTCTTCTTCTTCTTCTCCTGCCTTGCCCTTCATTGGCACCCCCCGCAACTTCTCCTCTCCTTCTGCTCTCAGAGGCTCCTCCAGCTACAGAATTTCAACACCCTGATGGCCGTGGTGGGGGGGCTCAGCCACAGCTCCATCTCCCGCCTCAAGGAGACCCACAGTTTCGTGAGCCAGGAGACTACCAAGGTAGGTGGTGGTGGTGGTGGTGGTGGGGTCTTTTTTGCATTGAGGGGAGAGGCAGGCTGTAAGGAGCTCACAGGGGCTGCAGAATCTGTTGGCAAGAGGCTCTGAGCAGGCCTTTCTTGCTGCTGCTCATTCTTTTGCCCCCTCCTCCTTGGCCTGGGTCTGCACCCCCCCCCCATCCTTAAAGGGAGATGAGACGGTGTGTGGAGCAGACTGATGCTTCGGGTTTTAGATCCTCTGTGGGTGGGGCTGCCTAAAGACCTGCCACTCTGTCTCCCACCCCTCTGGTGCAAAGACACCCTTATCTTTCATTTGTGGGGCTGGGTCAGCCAAGCTTTGGGAAGGAGGCGTGAGGGCTCTGGCCGGGTCCTAGAGTCCTCCTGTCTCCTTCCCAAAGCCTAGTTAGTGCTTTCCCAGCTTTCAGGAGGAGGAGGTGGGAAGGCTCTAGGACCCTGCCAGAGCCTCCTGCATCCTTCCCAAAGCCCACAGCACCACTTGGCTTTGGGAAGGAAGCACAAGAGCTAGGGGTGGAGAATCTCACTCCACCCCCACAGTGCGTAGGTTCCATGTTGAAGTACTCTTGCAGGCATGGGCGTACCCAGCGCGGGGCAGGGGGGCAGCTGCCCCCCTAGAAGCAGGGCTGGTGCAGCTGTGGGCGGGAGCAGCGCTGCCGGCGGGGTTGGTGGGCAGAGGCGGAGGCGGAGCACAGCCTGGCGGAGCACGAGTTCGGCATTCCCGCCCACCGCGCCGCGCCCTCCCTCCAGCTCCCCGTTGTGCCCTCCGGCAAGGCCAAGCGCGGTGGGAAACCAGAGAGCGTGATGGGAAGCTGGAGGGCGCATTCCGCCGGGGTCCTGGCCATAGTGCACCGGGGGCAGCCCGGCGGATCAGAGCGAGCGCCCTGGCTGCGCGCTGTCAGCGGAGCCCCGGCGCCTCCGACTGCAAAAAGCTTCACAGTGCCTAGGTGAGACCGGAGTCAATTTCACCTGGGCTCCGTAGCCCCGCCCACATCCCCACTTTGTGGCCCCTCCCCTCCCTGCCTTGGCCCCTCCCCTGCCCCCCAGTTTTGATCCTGGGTACGCCCCTGCTTGCAGTCCCCTTGGTAAGAAAAGTTGGACCATCCTGCCCTGGTACGACCTCAGAGCTCCACGCCTCTGGCATTTCCTCTGACTTTCCTTATCTACATTGGCCCGTATGTTGGTTGAATAGCAACCATTTGGAAGAAGCAAGTGGCTAGCCCTCATGGGAAGAGATGGGCTTCTCCGGAGGCAGGGCTGCCCCCTCCACATCCTTCGCACCCACCTCTTTGCTTCCCCTTGTCCCGCTCAGGTCTGGGAGTCCCTGACGGAATTGCTGACGTCCGTGGGGAACTACAGCCGTTACCGGCGGCGCTTTGCCGAGTGCGTGGGCTTTAAGTTCCCCATCCTGGGGGTCCACCTCAAGGACCTGGTGGCCGTCCACGTGGCCCTCCCTGACTGGCTGGACCGGGCGCACAAGTGCCTCAACGGGAACAAGATGCAGCAGCTGTTCAGCATCCTCAGTGAGCTGGCCATGGTTCAGAGCATCCGCCCGCCCTTCGAGGCCAACCCTGACCTCCTCAACCTGCTCATGGTAAGCTGGGTGTCGTCTGTCCCCCCCCCCCAGTTTCCAGTCCTGGAGGGGTCCTGGAATGCCAGCGCTTAGAGGTTGCTCCTTCCCATCAATCTCTTCCCTGCCCCACTTCAGATTTCAAGACACTTGGCCATTTTTGTGGGAATGTCGAAGATCGTAGGAGAGGATATATTGATTAAATATGATCGTTCCTCACTCACGCTAGTGAGCTGGTAGCAGGGCACATTCTCTCGTACGTAGCAGGAAGCTAGTTGGTAGATTCGTTTGAATCTCTTGAGTTAAGCAATCCAGTCTGGCTTTTCCAGATTGAATTTGTTCCTGGTAAATCCCCTTTAAAGGGTAAAGGTAAAGGGACCCCTGACCATTAGGTCCAGTCACGGACAACTCTGGTGTTGTAGCTCTCATCTCACTTTACTGGCTGAGGGAGCTGGTGTACAGCTTCCGGGTCACATGGCCAGCATGACTAAGCCACTACTGGTGAACCAGAGCAGCGCTCAGAAACACCGTTTACCTTCCCGCCGGAGTGGTACCTATTTATCTACTTGCACTTTGATGTGCTTGCGAACTGCTAGGTTGGCAGGAAAATCCCCTTTAGTTCCCTCTTAAAAACAATAATGACACAGCAGTCTTCTTTAAAAGTAATGATAAGTTTTACTTACACCAGACTTCCTCAACCTCGGCCCTCCAGATGTTTTTGGCCTACAACTCCCATGATCCCTAGCTAGCAGGACCCAGGGGTCAGGGATGATGGGAATTGTAGTCTCAAAACATCTGGAGGGCCGAGGTTGAGGAAGCCTGACTTACATTCAGTTCACAGAATGATCCTGAAGGCAGGCTTTAGCTTTTAGTTACAGAGAAAGGTGTGGATTCATCCTCTTGTGCTGCTGGCTGAGAAACAAGCACACAGCAAAAGCATCAAGATAGTCAAGAAAGTGAGAGCATCAGGAGAGAAGGGAAGATTGCTGCGTGACCAGCCCTTTTATGGGGTCTGCCAGGGTCATGCCCATCTATCTGGTCACACAGGGGGAGGATGCTTCAGACGAGGTGTGACAGGAAGTCCTCCTGGCTGGAGCAACATTCCCCTGTGTGTCCACTCTGGGCAAACAGGAAATGTTGTATTTGACTGCTTTTGTGATGTTACATCCCACAATTTTGGGGGCGATGCAGATTGCTTGCGGTGACCTCTGGGTCTCCCTTTGCAATGCAGCTAAGTTGCATTTGAGGCAACAGGATGGAGGCCTACACAACTTCCTCGATGAAGTTTATTTATTTATTATAGCTCTGTTGGTAGAGCATGAGACCCTTAATCTTAGAGTCATGGGTTCGAGTCCCACGTTGGGTGAAAGATTCCTGCATTGCAGGGGGTTGGGCTAGATGACCATACAATAAAACTGTAGGAAAGTTAAAAAGAGACTTCAGTTAGCCATTGTGGGAGAATATGTTCTTAATTACCTGCATGGGCCTGGCCAGAAAAGCCCAGAAAAGTTTTCTGCTGGCATTTAAAAGGTTGAAACAGAAGGAACCTGCTGAATCTCCAGTGGCAGAGAGTTCCACTGGTCTGGTCTGGTGGTACAAAAGGCTCTTTTTCTCGTTGTTGTCTGATGAGCCTCACCAACTCAGGGAACGATCAGTGATGCTCCTGCAGATGATCTCAGATGATCTCCTGCAGATAACTGAGCTGGGATATAAGGATTCAGGTGGCCCCTGAAGCACCCTGGACTTAAATACCCATTTAATGAGGGGGGGGGGTCTCTATTGAGCAGTGGGGATCCCATCCTTGCAGTTAGATGTTTTTGGAGAAAGATTGTAACAGATCTAGCAGGAAAGGGAGAAGCAGAAAATCTTGTGGCACTTTCAAGGCTAGTTGTGGACTGGACTGAGGTCAGCCGCCAAACAGAATATTTTCTACACAAAAGGGGGACAACTCTAATACTGGAAACAGCAAGTCTCAAGCTCTGATTTTGCTTTGTGTGTGCCTCAGGTCTCCCTGGATCAGTACCAGACAGAAGAGGAGATCTACCAGCTCTCTCTGCAGCGGGAGCCCCGGAACAAATCCACGGTAAGCCCCTGATGATAGTGGCAGGATCGGGATGGGGCCCGACTCAAAGCAGCCCTAGTGTGTGTGTGTGTGTGTGTGTGTGTGTGTGTGTGTGTTTCCCTCACCCCCTTGCCACCTAACTGCCAGCTGAGAGACAATGTGGTGCAGTGCTTAGAGTGTCAGACCAGGACCTGGGAGACCAGGGTTCAAATTCCCCACTCGGCCATGAGGCTCACTGGGTGACCTTGGCGGCCAGTCGCTGCATCTCGGCCTAACCCTGCCTTGCAGGCTTGTTGTTTGGGGGATTAAATGAGGAGAGAGGGGAGAACCATGTACGCTGCTACCTTGAGCTGTCTGGAGAAAAGGGTGTGGTATGTAATTGCTATCAATCAATCAATCAATCAGGGATGGGTGTATGTGAGTGAGAAAGGGAGAGAGGGAGGGAGGGAGGTGTGGATCATGCCCAGGCGAGAACCTGTGAAACCCCACAATCTTTCCTTTTTTGGGTCTGAGCTTGTGGCCTTGGGATCATATCTCCATGGTGGAGCCATTGCATTCAGGTGGCTGCAGGTTCATCCCCCAGGATCTCAATTTCAGAGTCAGGGAATAAATTCTTGGGAAGAGCCTCCTTGGCCTCAGAAGCCCAGCTGATTAGAGCAGCAGACCGTTGTGATGTGTGTGTGTGTGTGTGTGTGTGTGTGTGTGTGTGTGTGTGTGTGTATTATACGGAGTGCTTTTTCCCCCTTTAAAAATGTTTAGAGGTACTCTCGTTTTCATACTCATATTGAAATAAAGGTAAAGGTAAAGGTAAAGGGGCCCCTGACCATCAGGTCCAGTCATGTCTGACTCTGGGGTTGTGGCGCTCATCTCGCTGTATAAGCCGAGGGAGCCGGCGTTTGTCCGCAGACAGCTTCCGGGTCATGTGGCCAGCATGACATATTGAAATACTGCCCCTCAATGAGGCCAAACTCAGATTCACAAAATGTTTAGGGGTATGCATACCCCTGCGTCTCCCCAGAAAACCCCCCACTGGGGAATGGAATGAATGGGGGAGGAGGCAGAGGGGAAGAGGGAGCTGCTTCGAATTAGACCTTCCCTCTATATTTACTACTGAGAATGCATAAATAGAGACTACTGTATTAGGAAAAAGAGGAAGAGCAGGGAAGTCGCTGCTGGGCTGGGCAGGTCATTGGTCGATGGCTCAGGACAAGGCAGCGCCTTCTATCCCCGGTGTGACCCTGAGTGACCCCCCTCTGGCCTCCTTGGGAGGCGAGCATGACATGAGCATTGCAAATGGCTTTGACATCTGGAGAGAGGAAGGGGGAAGAGCAGAAACTGCTGTGACAGGGGCAGTGAGAGAATTACAAAGCACTTAAAGGCACAGGATCATAGAATCGCAGAGTTGGGCGGGACCATGAGAGCCATCTAGTCCAACCCCTGCAATGCAGGAGTCACTGCTAAAGAGTCCTTAACAGATGCCCATCTGACTGTAGCTTAAAACCACCAGTGAAGGAGAGTCCACCCCCTTCCTAGGTTGTCCGTTCCGCTGTCAAACACCTCTTCTTATTTCTGCTTGCCCCCTGCAGGAAAGGCCTTCTTTAATTCCTCCCAAACTTCTTTACCTGCTAAGGCCAGGGAAGGAGCAGAGGGAGCCACCTTCCAAACTCTAGGAGGGCCCAACTAGGCACAAAAGCAAAAGAAAACCTGAGCACCCTTGCTTGTTCTCTCCCTGCCAATAGCTGCCTATCCAAACCTTGCCTTTGCATTTCCAACAGAGGCTGCAGCAGCTCCCAAGGAATTTTCCCTTGAGATGCAACTAGCACCTTCAGGGAGTTAAACTCCTCGATTCCAAGGCTGCTATTTGCATATCCAGCCCCCCCCAAACCCTGTGCATGTTAAGCACATTCAGACAATTAACTTTGCACAAGATTCCTGCTCTTTAATTTCCCTAAGAGACCTCAGCTGAATATTCCAGCCTTGTTAGAATTATTTCTCCCCAAAGCCCAACTCTGAACAGCCACTGTTACGTTCAGGTAAAGCTTTTTGCGACTGCCCTATCCTGTCTCTGCCCTCCTTTCTCTAGCGGGTAATGCCTTGCAAAGGATTGCTTCTGGGGTGGGGAGGGGTTGGGTGCTCAAGGGCTGTTGCCTGACTCTGCACATGCTCAGAGGTGTCAGCCTGACCCTGAAAGCAAGTTCGGGGTGATTGAGCCCAGGTTCAAAACCTGGGTTCCCTCTTTGTCCTTCTGCCTCACACCCACCCCAAAAGGAATTCTTCTACCCTCTCTTTTTTCCATATTTTTTTAAAAAATCGAAGCTTTGTCATAATACAGTACGATAAAAAACCAAACTGATCTAAACGAGAAAAAGAGAGAAAAGAAAATGCAAAGTCATAGAACCACAGAATTGTAGAGTTGGAAGGGGCCTTGAGGATCATCTAACTTTGGTGTTTTCAGGTCAATCTTAACTCTTGTCTCACCCTAGAAGATGTTCCCTTCTCTGCCTCTCACACAGGGTCCTTCATCAACCATCCATCACTTTCTCAATAGCAACCCAGAAGGAATTCCTCTACCCTCTTTATAATGTTCAGATTTTTGGCGCTCATCCCTGGACAACTTTCCAGCCCCAGATGTGCCAAGTGGCCATAAGGATCACTTCTGGATCACTACAACTAATCCAGAATGCGGCAGCTAGACTGGTGACTGGGAGCGGCTGCGGAGACCACATAACACCGGTCTTGAAAGATCTACATTGGCTCCCAGTGCTTTTCCGAGCACAAATCAAAGTATTGGTGCTGACCTTTAAAGCCCTAAACGGCCTCGGTCCAGTATACCTGAAGGAGCGTCTCCACCCCCATCGTTCTGCCCGGACGCTGAGGTCCAGCACCGAGGGCCTTCTGGCGGTTCCCTCATTGCGAGAAGCCAAGTTGGCAGAGGGCCTTCTCAGTACGGTAGTGGCACCTGCTCTGTGGAACGCCCTCCCACCAGATGTCAAAGAGAAAAACAACTACCAGACTTTTAGAAGACATCTGAAGGCAGCCCTGTTTAGGCAGGCTTTTAATGTTTAATAGATTATTTTATTTTACTTTTCTGTTGGAAGTGGCTGGGGGATGAATGAATGAATGAATGAATGAATGAATGAATGAATGAATGAATAAATAAATATTATTCTGAGTGGAGTAAGAACACCAGGACATCAGAAGAGTCCTGCTGGATGAGGCTAGTGGCCCACGTGGTCCAGTAGCCTGTTCTCACAGCAGCCAGCCAGAGGGCCTAATGGGAAACTGGCATAGCAGGACTTGGGCACAAGAGCCCTCTCCCCTCCTGCCATTTCCAGCAATTGGCATTCAGAGGCACCACAACCTCCAACTACAAAGGCAAAGCAGAGCCGTCATGGCTAGCAGCTATCAATAACTCTTTCCATGAATTTATCTAATCCTGTTTTTAAAGCCATCCAAGTGCAACTGGGATAGCTCAGTCACTAGAGCATGAGACTCTTAAGCTCAGGGCGGTGAGTTCGAGACCCACGTTGGGTAAACTATTCCTGCATTGCAGGGGGTTGGACTAGATGGGTCCTTGGAGTCCCTTCCAACTCTGCAGTTCTATGGTGGCCACCACTGCCTCCTGGGGTATGGTGTGTGTGTGTGTGTGTGTGTGTGTGTGTGTGTGTGTTAGTGTGTGTTAATGCCGGGATGGTGTTGGGGCCTGAATGTAACCATCCTTCCCAGCCTATCCCAGGCTTCCTCCCTTGGGGACCCATTTCCTGTGGTCAGGGAACAGAAGCCACCGGATACAACTGTATGTTTGCGATCGAGCTCTGCTGCTGCTTCTCCTTCTGCCCCCGCCTCCCCCCACTCCCACCGACAGCTCTTGAAAAAATACTGTCCCATCTGCACTTTTAAGCAAACCAAACCTGGCTTTGCACTTCCTGTGGACTGACATGCAGATTTGAAGCCCTTTATCCCTTTGCTTTTCCGCTCTTCTCCAAATTGAGCAATATAGCTCTTGCTCAGAAGATGCAAAGTGTTGCGTTTTAGGTAAAAATGCAGGAGAAGGGTTTTTTTTTGGGGGGGGGGGTTAGAAATAATTTGTATTATTTTACAAAATAAATCGCTCAATTAACACAGTTAGATTTTGGAATGAAAAAAGATTCTTCCAAATCTTAGGACTTCTCCTCTCTGTGGATCCATTAAATATCTTAATCAACTGCATACCCTGCTTCCCCTATTTTAAGATGTAGTCATAAAATAAGCCATAGCAGGATTTTTAAGCATTCAAGGAATATAAGCCATACCCCGAAAATAAGACATACAGTAGTGATAGGCGCAGCAGCAATGCCGGCCGCGGCAGGAGGAGGAGCTAAAAAATAAGACATCCCTTGAAAATAAGCCATAGTGTGTGTTTTTGAGGAAAAATAAATATAAGACGGTGTCTTATTTTCGGAGAAACACGGCATTATAGTTCATCCGAATTATAGTCTTTCAGGAGACGGTTAATGTTTCGGGGGAGAAATGCAAAAAAAGCATTGTGCATTTCGTGAAAAAATAACGCTAGTACAAAAGTTTGTGCCCTAAAAATCGTGGAATGCTGCAGAAGCAGAAAACAAGGGGAGCGTGTGGGAGATCGCTCTGTCCCTCCCTCCCACCAGCTGGCCTATTGGTGGTGGGGCAGCCCCAGGGGTGCTGCCCAGAAGGGGTGGTCAGGGGGCTGCCCAAAGGGGGGTGTCGCTTGGCCAGAGCACTAGGGCCCAAGGAGCTGGTTGGCAAGCAGGGGAACCAGGGTGGGGCAGTTGCTGAAGGGTGTGGGGCACCCGGGTTCTTCAAGGGCAGCTCCTTGAAGTGGGGCCAGAGGTGGGTGGATGGGCATCCTCCATCTCCCCACCTCACCTTGTTCCAGGTGTGCAATGAGGATAAAAGCAGGTCTCTCTTAACTCCTTGGAGGAAATATAAAGAAGGCAAACATGGGGCAGTCGTGTCCCTTCTGCAACTTTTCAACTGTGCTCCACCCCAGCGCCAGCCGCCTCTTAATGCAGCACATATGGCCCCTGCAGATTTAGTGAAAAGGCAGGTAAGAGGTGGGCACAGTAGAAGTTTAGAAAATCATCCAGGGCAGGGGGAAAGTGGACAGAGAAAAGTTATTTCTCCCTGTCTCATAACCCTAGAACTCGTGGGCTTCCAATGAAGCTGAATATTAGAAGGTTTGGGAGAGAGAGAAAAGACAGGACTTCTTCGCAGAGCACACAGTTACACTGCGGAACTCACTGCCACAGGACGCAGTGATGACCACCAACTTGGATGGCTTTAAAAGAGGATTGGGCAGATTTGGAGGCTATCGGCAGCTACTAACCTTGATGGCTTTTTTTTTTTTGCTGCCACAGTGGGAGACAGCAGTGCTTCTGAATTGCAGCTGCTGGGACCCCGGGAAGGGAGAGGGCTCTTGTGCTCAGATCCTGCTTGTGGGTTTCCCAGAAGAGGCATCTGGTTGGCCACTATGAGAACAGGATGTTGGGCTTAGAAAGGCATTGACCTGATCCCCAGCTATGGGGCTCTTTTTATTTTGTTCTGCTTTTTGTGCTGAGCTGCATTCCTGAGTTTTCGTGGTTTATCTCCTGGCTGTTTTTTTCAAGTGGCATTTCTCTACTGTTTTTAAACTCCTTCTGTACAAGTGTGTTTCTGGATTGTGAAACTGCTATTTTTAAAATGGCTAAATTTCTGGAGAATGGGATATTGTAGGGTGGTTTGGTTTTTTTTTAAAGTATGTAAGCTATCTTGGGGGAATAATGTACAGTATTTTAATGTGTGTTGGAAGCCGCCCACCCAGAGTGGTGGTGGGGGAGGACCCGGCCAGATGGGTGGGGTATAAGTAATAAATTATTATTATTATTATTATTATTATTATTATTATTATTATTATTGCAGCCGAGAAATATTTTGAATGAATGAATAGTTTCACCTTCTCCTTCTCCCACAGCCTTCCAGCCCCACGTCCTCCACCCCCCCACCCCAGCCCGTGGTCATTGAGGAGTGGGCATCAGTGCCCAAACCCAAACCGGACCAGGCGATTGTGCGGAAGCACATTGAGAAGATGGTTGAGGTAGGAGTTGGGGTGGGTGGGGAGTAGCAGAGGGAGGGAGGGGTGTGCAGAGGAAGACCCTGGTGATGGTTACATCCAGGAGGAATCTAGACACATATAAAAAAAGCATTGTGAAAATGCTTTTTTTAAAAAAAAAAATTGAAAAAAATATATATTGAATTTGCCATAGCTCACCATTGCCACCTAGTGTCACATTTGTATAATGCATTTTACAGCACACTTAAAACGTTTTATTTTTTGAGTCCCAGATAATACATTAGAGGCTCCCCAGGTCTGGAGGCTCATCGTAGGGACTTTTTTTTGTTAAAAGTTGAGCAATTTCACATTTGAGTTCTTCGAGGGCTTGTGTGGGGATGTTACCCAGATCCAGTGATTTTTATTTATCTCGTCCCCAAGGCCTCGAACGTTGTCTCATGCCATTGCTATTTAACTCAGGTCTTCACATTCCCTTCCTGTGAAAATCATTTTGGGCACAGGGATTTGCCCTCTATCTTCCGCCGTGAAGACAGATGCAACTAATTCATTTGGCTCCCAGTACGTTTCCGAGCACAATTCAAAGTGTTGGTGCTGACCTTTAAAGCCCTAAATGGCCTCGGTCCAGTATACCTGAAGGAGCGTCTCCACCCCCATCGTTCTGCTCGGACACTGAGGTCCAGTGCCGAGGGCCTTCTGGCGGTTCCCTTGCTGTGAGAAGCCAAGTTACAGGGAACCAGGCAGAGGGCCTTCTCGGTAGTGGCACCCGCCCTGTGGAACGCCCCCCCCAGATGTCAAAGAGAAAAACAACTATCAGACTTTTAGGAGACATCTGAAGGCAGCCCTATTTAGGGAAGCTTTTAATGGTCAATAGATTATTGTACCGTATTTTAATGTCTGTTGGAAGCTGCCCAGAGTGGCTGGGAAACCCAGCCAGATGGGCAGGGGTATAAATAATAAATTATTATTATTATTTATAATAATAAATAATAGGGGGTCACGAAGAGTCGCACACGACTAAACGACTAAACAACAACAACTATTATTATTATTATTATTATTATTATTATTATTATTATTATTATTAGGCTTCTCTGCAAACTCCTTAGACTCCCTTGTCATCCAAGGGTGAAGGATGAGGAGCAGAAACATAGCCAGGGATTTACAGGGGGCAGTGTGGGTGATTATATTGGCTACACATCAGTGATGTCTTGCTTCCAACTTACCCCATCTTTCTTTCAGTCCGTCTTCAGGAACTTCGATGTGGATGGAGACGGGCACATTTCCCAAGAAGAGTTCAAGATCATCCGGAATAACTTCCCGTACCTGTGCAAATTTGGAGACCTGGATGAGAATCAGTGAGTTGCCCCTCAGGGAGGTTCAAACCAGCCTGAGGCTCGAACAACTTCCATCCCGCCCCAGATGTCATCCCTGCCTGTCCTGTTTTTTCGTTTCTTATATATTAATTACTAGGTTAAAGGTAAAGGGACCTCTGACCATTAGGTCCAGTCGTGACCGACTCTGGGGTTGCGGCGCTCATCTCGCGTTATTGTCTGAGGGAGCTGGCGTACAGCTTCCAGGTCATGTGGTTAATAGGTTACTAAATAAATAAATTACCTTTTTTTCTTAATTATTATTCACCCCATCTTTCTGTTTCAGTTTAGAAGCACCCAAAGTGGCTTGCATCAAAAATGCAAAAGCTTAACCATGGCATTACCATTGAAACTCAGAACTTGGGCATTTGAGTTGCTGAGTTCAGTTTGAGAAACAATATTTTTCAGAAATGGATGCAGGCCTCCAAGGGTCCATCCACATTTCCGTTTGTCCCGTGATTTCAAGTCGTGGTTTTATTTCCTTGTCCTGCCACTTTCCTGCCTGTGGAGTTTGAGAAGGAGCCACTCTGAAGTCTTGAGGAGAGGAGTAATTTAGGAGAGCGAGAGATGAACGCAGCCAAGTTAAGAGGCTTGTGTGTCACCTTTAAAGATTAACAGGTTGCCTGCGGCAGACGGTTGGACCACAGTCCGCTCCATCAGATATGCTTGTAGCCGTAATTATTGTGGTTTGTGTCCTATGTAAAAAGGCACCCGACCCAGACCTGCTTCTGGGTGTGGGTGTATCGTAGAATCGTAGAGCTGGAAGGGACACCAAGGGTCATTTAGTCCAACCCCGTGCAGTGTATCATTGGGATGGCTCCAAGCTGCTTATGGGGCGCACAACTCGAACTCCTGGTTTGGTTTTGCCGTTTGGG
Source organism: Zootoca vivipara (assembly GCF_963506605.1). NCBI lineage: Eukaryota > Metazoa > Chordata > Lepidosauria > Squamata > Lacertidae > Zootoca > Zootoca vivipara. Next base: position 27,876,656 of record NC_083292.1, on the reverse strand, counting down.
TCACGCCTTTCTCCGAGTTGTGCAAACGTAACAGTTTTGATTGGAGAAAATGACTGTAGATCTTGCAGGAGATTGTACCCCCTGGTCACAGAGAGAGAAGGCGGGATAGAGGAAAGCTGGTTTTGAAGTTTCAGGGGAAGATAAACTTTTAGCTCTCTTTAGAAAAAAATAGTTTTCTGACCCAAGTTGAACTTTTGTGCAAATAAGGAACTGGAAACCCGCTTCAGCGCTGGTTGTCAAAATAAACCTGTTAGCCTTTTGCACAAACCTCTTTCTTGTTTTTGCTGCTGTGGATGGACACAGAAGTTCATCCTTGCAAAATGGTTTTGAAGAAGCAGGAGGGCTGTTTGAAAGCTTGAGCTGTTTTTTCCTGAAGTGTGTTCTTACACCTCTTTCCCCCCCCCTCTCTCCCTCTCTCTCTCCACACACATACACTTTTCTGCTTTGTGATCAGATTCTACTTTGCAAAACGAATCTTGATACCACTTGAATTTTTTTTTTGTGTGTGTGTGTGTGTGTTTGTTGCGGGGCAGGGAGTGAAGAGAGAGACATGGGGGTGAATTGCATGTTCCTTCTGGCAGAGTTGGAGGCTGCCTCTCTTCCTTGGGAGAGGACCAAGGCACCCTGGCTCTCAGCCCACCCTGCGAGCTTCCTCTGGGACTGAGCGACTCAAAACTACGACAGCCCCAGAGTCCTCCTTCCAGGCCCCAAACACCCACATCGCTCCTTATTTGGTGACCTGACTCTCTTGCCTGCTCTGCTTTGCTACAACCACCTCTACCCCAAAACTAACATGTGTGTGCGCATGTGTGTGTGCAGAAGAGCGTGTGACGTGGGGGACCTTTCCTCACTCACTCTCTGAATCTCTGTGGTTTCCGGGGCTGCCTCCACCCTGCCTCTCGGTGTGTGGGAACTGGGAGGGGCGAGGCGTGGCAGGGATACTGGCTGCCTCTCCACAGCCTTTGTGTTCAAAGGTTGCCTTATATGTGTCCCCAGGGACACCTAAAGACATGGCCCCCCTCTACTTCCCCACCTGTGAATCCACCCCACCCCCTTGTGCAGTTGGGGCTTATTTTCCAAACAGAGAGGGGCACCCCCTTTCTGGGATGTGGGTCTGATCTGTGGCTGCTCTCAGGGTTGGGGAGGGAAAATAGCTCCCCCCTCACTCCCTGTGCTAAGACAAGCAATAGTTTAAGGGTGGTCTGGCAGTGACAGAGCTGAGCTAAATTGGGGCAACGCTTGGGTCATTTATTTGTCTGCTTGCTGCCTTACTGGCCTCCCTTTCAAAACAAAGCACCTGGGTCTCTCCCACCCTTCCCCTTTGTCCTCACAACAACCCTACGAGGTAGGTGAGGCTGAAAGAATGTGACTGGCTTCTATGGGCCACTCTGTGAATCGCTGGCTGGAATGGGGAATTGAACTCTGGTCCTCCCTCCTAGTTATAACCCTGCGTTCTAAGGTGCTTTCCAAGCAAGGGTCTGAGCGTTTTTGCCTTTGGCCTGCCGCTTCCCCATGAAAAACTTGCTCTTTAGTGCTGAATCAGAACAAACAGCAATCCGTGGAAAACCTCTTTGTTCCAATTCAGCACTAAAGCACAGGTTTTCCCAGGGCTGGGGTGGGGAATGATGGGGCAAACAGAAATGTTGACGAGCCCTAATCTAAGGGCGTGGAGATCTCCTCTTTTCTGTTGAAGGCTGCATCCCCTCAACATTAATTTGTATGTGGGGGTGGGTGGGGGTCTAGACTACAAAGTGCCTAGGGCCCTCTCACCTTTTGCCCTGCCCCACGCCTTCTCTCTCTCTGACAAGTGAAGCCAGGATGTCCCCGTCCAGGAACAGCCATTGCTGGTGAACCAGACTTGCCAGTCTTGGCTACAGGAGTCATTAGAGATTCTTGTGACAATTTGGAATCCAGGAGCACTCCTGGATTTTGAGGTGTTTAAAACCTATCGAGGCGTTTATGGATTTTATGAAATAAAAGAAATCTTGTAAGAAGAGTCTGCTGGATCAGGTGTGATGGAAGTGGGCCGGCTGGCCGGCTTGTAGCATATCTCTCTCTCTCTCTCTCTCTCTCTCTCTCTCTCTCTCTCTCTCTCTCTCTCTCTCTCTCTCTCACACACACACACACACACACACACACACACACACACACACAGCACAGAGACGCCTCTCAGTCTAGGGCTTGGGTTCTACAGACGAGCCTTGGCCCCAATCAAATGCGCTTTCTTCTCTGCTGGCCCACAGGGACGGCTGCATCAGTCGGGAAGAGATGATCTCCTACTTCATGAAGTCCAGCACAGATCTCAACGGCAAGATGGGCTTCATCCACAGCTTCCACGAGACCACATTCCTGCGCCCCGTGGCATGTCGCCACTGCAAAGGCCTGGTGAGCGAATCATAGGATTCTGCAGGGGAAAGGGACCCCAAGGGTCATCTAGACCAGCCCCCTGCAGTGCAGGAGTTGCAGCTGAAGAATCCTCCACGGAGCTAAAGGTGTTGTCCGTGCTTCTCCCCTTCCTCATTTAACCCACCCCCCACACTCCCAAACAACAGCCCCCTGCAAGGGAGGTTAGGCCAAGAGGCAGGGACTGGCCTCAGAATCACCACATGAATCTCATGGCCAAGTGGAGATTTGAACCCTCATCTCTCTCAGGTGGCAGACACTCTAATCACTACACCACTGGTGCTCTCAAAGCGAAACAGGATTCCCTTATCATGCCATGGCAGTCTTCCCCATTATAAAGATTGTTGCCATTTTATTACTGTGATTGCCTTGTTTTGAGGCATCTGAGGGTCGAGATTTTTATCATCATCTTGATGCAGATTTGTAAAAACAGGCTGCAGATTTTGGTTTGAGGGCTGCAGCTGAAGAAGAAGAGTCTTGAGGTTCAAAAGACTCTGCTGCCCTTCAACTACCTTTCAGGGTTTTCACCTCTCTCTCTCTCCCCCCCCCCAGTCGTGCGTGTTTGCAAGCTTTTGAGTTGCACAGACCTCTTATACTGCTGCCCAGGTGACCTGTGTAGTCCGAAACTTGTGGCACTCTTTTACCAACAACATTTGCTCCATAAATAGTTTTGGGTCTAATTTGCTTTCTTTAGAGCCAGCCACTCAGTTTAATCCATCTTCTCTAAGGAATTGAAAGGCGAGAGAAGGAATTAATTGGAAGACTGTGTGTGCGGTGAACGGGGTTTCTTTTTGGTCATCTGAACCTTAAGTGACCTGAACGGGACTTTTTTTTTCCTCCCTCCTCCCTCTCCAGATCCTTGGACTCTACAAGCAAGGACTAAAATGTCGGGGTAAGTTGCAGCAGGAGAGATGGGTGAAAAGTGTTTGGGGCAGGGGCAATAGACTTCATGGTTATCCTTGGGGTGGGGAGTTTCCCTAGACCTTTGTGAAGCAGGGCCAAATTTCAGTCAAGGCTTAGCACTAGAGCTTGTTTTCGATGGCAGGTAGGAAAAATTGGTCTTCCTCTGAGCATGTACAGAGTGCTCGCCACTGGATCAGAGCCAGAGCTTCCCTGCCTGAGAATATATTTTCTAGTCACCTGAACTTTTGCAGGACAGGTTAGCAACCAATGGCCTTTTGGGGGGGGCACCTTGGCCTCCCCAGGTGTGTCACCACCCCCAGGCTGGACAGAGGAATTGGATGGATGGGGCATGAATGAGTGAAAGGCAGAGAGGAATGAATGAAGGTGAAGTAGGGTTTGCATGAGAGGAAGAGCCAGAGGTGTGTGTTGCTGGAGGGGCGGAGAGGGGTGCCCCACCCACTTTTTTGCCTTGGCCCACTTCTCCCAAGGGAATGGGCCACTCCCCTTTGCCTCCACCTGGAGAGCTTGTTTTGCAGAAATCCAGTCCTTGCATGTCCGTAATCTGGACAGGGCTGCAAGCACTGACCATTGATGTCTGTGGAGGAGAGGCAGCTGCCACCCTTGCCCTGCAAGAGGGGTCTGTGCCTCACTCTGGCTTCCTTCGTGTACCCCCTCCAGCCTGCGGGGTGAGCTGCCACAAGCAGTGCCGGGAGCTCCTCTCTGTCGAGTGCCGCAAACGTACCAAAAGCGTCAGTCTGGATGGCCCTGCTTCTCTACCTGCCCGCTCCTTCAGCTTCTCCTTGCCCCGGCCTGGGCGGGCAGCATCTCTGCGGCATACAGGTATGGAGAGCCTCCTGCACACAGTCTTTCTCTCTCCCCCCCCCTCCACAGTTGGGGTGGTGGTGGTGGCCAAGAATGAACATTGCCTTTCCACCCTCCTTTTTGGAGACCCTCTTGCTGTGCCATGGCGCAAATTGGATCAGGCGGGGTCCGTCTTGCCCAGAGAAAGCTCATACGTTTAGAAAACCGAGGCCTGTCTCCAACATCTGGCACATAGGGGTAGACTCTCTTGAAGCATGGAGGCTCCTTTGGCTGCCATGGCCGACGCAGGGGAGAGACATAGAGAGGCTCTAGCTCGGCAGCAAAGCGACTGCTTTGCTTTCAGAAGGTCCCAGCCGGGTTCAGTCTCTGTCACCTCCAAGCCAGGCTGGGACAGACGCCTGTTTGAGATGGAGGAGGAGAGATGCTGCCGTCCAGTGTGGGCTGCCAACTGTTTTGAGCTAGAAAGGCTTGGGATATGGCGGAAGACCAAGTCAGACACCTGGTCCATGTAGCACAGTATAGTTTCCGCACTGGCTGGCAGCAGCTTAAAATGCAGAGCAGTCATTCGCTAGACAGTATACCTGAAGAAGCGTCTCCACCCCCATTGTTCAGCCTGGACACTGAAGTCCAGCTCCAAGGGCCTTCTGGCGGTTCCCTCACTGCGAGAAGTGACATTACAGGGAACCAGGCAGAGGGCCTTCTAGTTAGCGGTGCCCGCCCTGTGGACGCCCTCCTATCTGATGACAAGGAAATAAACAACTACAGTGGTACCTCTGGTTAAGAACTTAGTTCGTTCCGGAGGTCCGTTCTTAACCTGAAACTGTTCTTAACCTGAAGCACCACTTTAGCTAATGGGGCCTCCTGCTGCTGCCGTGCCGCCGGAGCACGATTTCTGTTCTCATCCTGAAGCAAAGTTCTTAACCCGAGGTATTATTTCTGGGTTAGCGGAGTCTGTAACCTGAAGCGTTTGTAACCCAAGGTACCACTGTATCTGACTTATACAAGACACCTGAAAGCAGTCTTGTTTAGGGAAGTTTTTAATATTTGATGTTTTATCAGGTTCTTAATATTCTGTTGGGAGCTGCCCAGAGTGGCTGGGGAAACCCAGCCAGATGGGCGGGGGGGGGGGGTATAAATAAATAATAATAATTATTATAGGGGTTTGTAGCTTGAATCTGCTTGTTTTCAATTGTCAGCACATTAGCACATGGACCCGCTTGCCCTTCCTCCTTCCTCTCCCGGAAACATTCTACTGTTGTTGTCCCCAGCTCCTCTTATTTTTCTCTTTATCTTTGCATCCCTAGTTCTTTTTCTCGCAAGCCCACTTGCCCCTCCTTCTTTCCCCACCCGCTGAGCCTCGCCCTGGACCGGAAACCCACTTCCCTCTCCGATAACGGTTCAGCCCAGCCTGGCTTCCTGCCATGTTCACTTCTGGCTGACAATAACTCTCGGACGGGCTTCCTGCCTAGGTCACATCCACCCCTCGCTCACTCTGTGTGTTTTCACTTTGGGAAGAGGCCATCTTTGTGAGACCGTAAGGGCAGCCTTCTGGACCAAGCCAATGGCCCATTTAGTCCAGCATCCTGTTCTCAAGAGGGGCCAACCAGGTGCCCCAATGGAAAACCAATAAGCAGAACCCGAGCACAAGAGCCCTCTCCCCTCCTGTGGTTTCCAGCAACTTATTCCTCTGTTGCAGAAGGTTGGACTGGATGACCCTTGGGATCCCTTCCAACTCTATGATTCTATTATTCCAACTGGTATTCAGAAGCCTTGCTTCCTCCGACCATGGAGGCACAGCACAGGCATCATGGCCAGCAGTCATTGATAGCCTTGTTCTCCCATCAGTTTGCCTAATCCTCTTTTAATGGTGTCTTATGTTGGGACCAGGTGGTGCTGTGGGAAAGTCGGCAGTTCAAATCCCCGTGATGGGGTGAGCTCTTGTTGCTCGGTCCCTGCTCCTGCCAACCTAGCAGTTCGAAAGCACGTCAAGTGCAAGTAGATAAATAGGTACCGCTCCAGTGGGAAGGTAAACAGCATTTCTGTGTGCTGCTCTGGTTCGCCAGAAGCAGCTTTGTCATGCCGGCCACATGACCTGGAAGCTGTACGCTGGCTCCCTCGGCCAATAAAGCGAGATGAGTGCCGCAACCCCAGAGTCGGTCACGACTGGACCTAATGGTCAGGGGTCCCTTTACCCTTTACCTATGTTGGTGGTAATCACTGCCTCCTGTGGCAGTGAGTTCCATAGTTTAGCTACACGCTGAATGAAGGAGGGCTTTCTTTTGTAGGTCAGGGCTAGGTTCGGGGGACTTCGTGGCTCAGTAGTAAAGCACTCACTTTGTGCATGGAAGATCCCAGTGGCAGCAATCTTCAGTCAGGGCTGGGAAAAGGCTGTCACCTGAGACCCTGGAGCTGCCAGTCAGTGTAGACAATACTGAGATAGACGGACCTGCCTACGATACAAGACAGCTGCTTCCTACATCCCTGTGGGTTGTGGTGCGGTGCAGTGCGGGAGAGATTTCAGTTCTCTGGGCTGCTATTTTCAACTTCTGTAGAAAATAGAAGCAGTGTGATGTGGCAAAATGCAGCACTTCTCGGGTGGAGGGGCAGGGGCAGGGAGGAACCACAGTGCAAACATTTTCGTAAACCGCTTCCGGGGTTTCATTACAATCGAGCAGCATGTGAATTGTGTGAAATGAAATGAAAGAAATATGTCAGTCTCATGAGTTCGGTTAAATAGCCCCTTCGCAATATCTGAGTGTGAAGCCCCTCTCCACCCTGCAAAACACCAGCTGTTTCTCTCTCCCTGTAGCACCTTGCAGTGGCTGGATTGTGGAGGAGCATCTCCCCCTGGCGTCCTCTGCCTGCTTCGCAACCCAGGAGTTTGAGATTAGTTTGGCAGTGGCTGCTCTGCGCTGATCCAGGGGGAGAAGGAAAGGAAGAAGGTGGCTGTCTCTTTCTGCAGCTGTTGAATTCATGGCTGATGAATATATACCCCTTGATATATATTTTTTTAAAGTCATTGAATCAGTTTACATAAAATAAAATTGCTTAAGTTATCTAAAGGAAGAATTAAAAATTCGAGACTTTTGGAAAGTTAAAGCAACAGTAGACTAAAAACAGATTAAAACTTGCGTCGGTTTTCTAAATATCTGGATGGGCTTGTCTAAAGAAAAGTGTCTCTAGCTGGCGCCCAAAAGAGTATGGGGATATCAATAGGCAGGTGTCAAGGCTGGAGATGGGAGAAAGTCAGCAATAGCTCACAAGATGCCAGTGAAGTTAACTCTTTAGTCAAAGAAACCAAAGCGGTTCAGATCACAGCGACTCTTCCCAGTAGCTCTTGCCCCAATGAGGCCTTTGCAAGAACTGAAGGTCCCTGCCTTCCTGCTGCTTCTCTAAGACTCCTCCCCCAGTTCCTCCCCCAGCAGCCTCAGGCTCCTTTGTCTTGTCTCTCATTGCTCTGCCCTCTTCACACCTCTGCAGGTTCTGTGGGGAGGGGAGCTGGTCACAACAGGAGGGGGAGACTCCCTAGATTCCTCAGCAGCCGGCCTCGTCTCCCGGCCATCCTCTCCTGCCACTGCTTCTAGTCTTCTCTTCCTGCTCACCAAACTCTGTTGCCTCTTCAGCTTCCTCCCCCTCTGACACTCATCATCGTCCCACTGCCGCTCCCCGGGCTCGGAGCCTTCTTCCCCTGGGTATTCCCCAGCTGGCCCTCCCAGCGCTCCTCGGCATCCAGCCAAACCACGACAGCAGGGAGTTCCAGTCTGTGGGTGCTGCTGCCACATTAAAAGCCTTGCAAATGCGGAACGGGTGTTACATGGCTCCTGCAATAGAGCAGTCGAGTGGGTCTATATATGGGGTACACATTGCTGGGGGGTGTAATTCAAGGAGCCCAGTGAAAGTGCCTTTCAATTAAGCCCCCATCCTCCTTCGGATCTCCTTTCAGATATCCAGGAAGAGGACACGCAAGCGGTGGAGGACGGGGTCTTTGACGTCCACCTATGAGGCCGATGCCAGAGGGGGCAGCCTGGAGGGCTGGCATGTCAGGTGAGGATGGCTGAGGGTTCTTGGCTTCCCATTCTGGTCCTGGGGGTGAAAGGGGCGGAGAAGGGGCTGCTAGGAGGAAAAGGGCCCCACAGTGTTTTGCCCTGGCTCTGAGCTGTGGCTGTTTCATGGCTGTTTCCTCTGCATGGCCCACCTTTGGGAGTGGAGCCCAGGAATGTGGACCATGCATCTCCCTTTCCAGCTATTGATGGACAATACAGCTTGCTCGATCCTTCAGCCATCGGCCATCCTAGTTGGTGCTGATGAGAACCGGGGGCCAAAAGGTCCTAGAAGGAGTTGGGCATCGCTCCAATAGCAAACGCAGTCTCTCCCTTCCTTGGAGTGGGGCAACTTAGAAGCAAGGCAGAGGCAATGGCATGCTTGATGTTTGCAAACACACACACACACACACACACACACACACACACACACACACACACACAAAACTCTTTAAATAAGTACAGTGGTACCTTGGTTCTTGAACTTAATCCATTCCAGAAGTCCATTCCAAAACCAAAGATTTCCAAAACCAAGGCGCGCTTTCCCATAGAAAGTAATGCGAAATGGATTAATCCATTCCAGACTTTTAAAAACCCCTAAAACAGCAATTTAACATGAGTTTTACTATCTAACGAGACCGTTGATCCATAAAACGAAAGCAATAAACAATGTACTGCAGTCACACAATCAATCAATCAGTAGCTGAACTGGGTTCCACACAGTCACAAAAGCGAAAAGAAAAGAAAAGAACCACAAAAACGAAAACGCAAAATAAATTGCAAGTGTAACACTCAAAACAGAAAATTGTGGCACTCAAAACTGAGTATGTTCAGCTTCCGGAAAAAAGTTCACAAACCGGAGCACTTACTTCTGGGTTTGCAGTGTTTGGGTTCCAAGTTGTTTGAGTACCAAGGCGTTTGAGAACCACTGTAAAACAAAATGCACCAAAAATCAATGTCTTTTGATGTGCCTGCGCCAAGACGAAATGCAAATTTGTGCCCAAATGAAAGCAGAAAGCAGTTGGCACCATCTCATGAGTGAACACGGGTGAAATGAATGGACAGAAGGGTCTGCCGCTTTGCCTCCAACCTATGTCTTTGTCTTTGCAGAACCATCTCCTCCGTGGACACCCCCCCCCCTGCACAAGCCCTCAGCTGTGGCCTTCCAGTGACCTCCCCCCAGCTCAAGTGGGATTCTGTGTGTTTTCATGGGGTGGGCTTGAGATATGAAGAGAAGCGGCCCGCTGAGGTTTTGTCCGGAGCCCCCCCTCCTTCTCCTTGGACATGCCTTCTGGGAGGGGGTGTGTGCGCTGGGGCTTCTTCCTCCGATTGCAGGCCTTCCCGAAACGTGTGTATATTTGTATCAAGAACTGGACTCAAAGGTGTAATAATAATTATAATAAATTTGACACTTCCTGCCTGTCCATCTCTTCCGTTCTCAAAAGGCCCCCTGGGTAGGGCTGGGTGATATCTGGTTTTCAACATTGCGATATATCACCAGTTAAACATCGCGATATACCGACATATCACAATGTCTGAAATAAGGATGGAGCTATGTAGAGGCATTGGCTGGCTTCACGGTTTTCCCCATATTGTGATTTTTGCACAGCACACACACACACCTCATGATTCACAATGTATTGCGAGGTCAAAAAGTATGAAATCGTTATCACGATATGGACTTCAAACCGGTTTTGGACAATATATCGATATATCACCCAACCCTATTCCTGCGAGGTTGACCTGAGGAGGGTGCCTCTCTTTCCCTCTCTCTTTTTCTCTCTCTTTGAGACTCCCTCACTCCCAGTGCTTCAGCAGCAGGTGGAAATTCAACAGGCCAAGCTGCCTCACCACCTCTGTACCTCCACGTTGCCTTAACCCAGGCATCCCCAAACTTCGGCCCTCCAGATGTTTTGGACTACAATTCCCATCATCCCTGACCACTGGTCCTGTTAGCTAGGGATCATGGGAGTTGTAGGCCAAAACATTTGGAGGGCCGCAGTTTGGGGATGCCTGCCTTAACCTATTTAGAACCAGTTGCAAACTGCCGCCTTTGCATGCGCAGAGTTGGTGCAAATTCTCCGAAATCCAACCCACAGCAATCCTGGGCAGGAGTTGCCATGCAGCTGCCTTTTGGGGAGGTGGGCGGGGGACGGGGGGACGGGGCTGGCATCTTCTATACAGAACAGTCCTGGGGAGGGGAGGGAGGAGGGGGGCACGGTTGATTGGATGAATATCGATATGATCTCCCCCTTCATTCCTTGTCAAATCAGACAGGGAAAGAAAGGAGAGAGAAAATAAAATAACCCAGTATTGATTCCTCCCTGCCCCCCTCCCTCATGCGTCTCCTCTGGGGGTGACAGCTTCTGTTTATCATTCCATATGGCTCATGTCAACGCTTTGGCAAGGGCCTGGAATTTCTGGCAAGGTGTTAACACGTTGCACAAATCTGCTTCTTGCCCCTTAGAGCAACATTTCCCTCTGCCCCACAAGTTCACACGCAGGGTTAAGGGGTCCCTAAGACACCCACACCCACACCCTTCTTTCTCAAGGGTCCCTCTCTTCACTTCTTTGGGGCTGCTGAAAATAAATATGCTATAACGCTGTATAAATATCGAGTGGGGGAGGTAGGCAGGTTGCATTTCCCTTCCTCCGTGGCAAGCGAAAGGCACTCTGCCCATGCTTAAGGGCACTGTCATCACTTCACGTGTTCCAATGGTCAAGCTTGCTTTTGAAAAGAAAAGCCTGCGCTCTTCTTTCCCTGAGGCAAATTACATGAGGAGGACAGTCTGTTAAGAGCTACGAGGAGTCGCGATAGAGGAGATGGAACTTCCCCCTGCAGAGGCACTCTACCTCTGAAGACCAGTTGCTGGGGGAAACAGCAGGAGTGGAGGGGGGCTCCCTTTTGCCGGCGATTCCTGCATTTGGGTCCCTTCTACCTGCACAATTTTACGATTTTGTGGCTTGTGGGTTTCTGGCTGCCCAGTGTGAGGAAGCAGAGGTGGAGCTGCTCAGGCCTCCTTTGGTCTTGCCCAGCAGGGAACACTCTTAGGAACAGAGGCTCCTCCCTTAAACTAAGTCCGACCACGAGTCCATTCAGCTCAGTATTGCCCACACTGGCTGGCAGCATCAATCCAAGGCTTCAGATTGTGTGGAAGAGAGACAGATTCTTTGGGGAGGGGAAGGAGCTCTGCTCCCCTTTCAGAGTTAAGCAGGAGAGAGGGGGGGGGAAATGAATTATGAAAAGTATTGATTGGCGCAGGGATGGCAGGAGTGATAAGCTCCAGGCAGCCTTAAGCAGGCCGGTAAACATGGACTGGCTCTCAGCTCCCCTCTGGCTAAGCGGATTAAAGGGGAGGGGGAGACGTGACCTTTTCAGGAAAGAACCTCCTCTGCTGACAGCAACTTTGCGCCCCCCCCCCCAAGCACCTTGGCTCTGAGCCAAAACAGGTGGAGCGCCTCAAGATTTGTCCCCCTCCCTAGCCCAAGGCAAGTCGCTGTTTCCCAAGCAAAGGGGGCAGGGAGGGACTTGGAGACAATTTTGTGCGTGGGGGGGTCCCCTGTTTGCTTCTGTGGTCACCTCAAACTAGTCGGGATTGTGCTGTTAAGCACACAACTGTCAAACTGAAAGAGGGACGCCAAAGGTCATTATTCCCACCCCCTGCAATGCAGGCATCCTAGACTTTGGTATGGCAACTGGGCACCCTCGTGGAGCTGCCATGTCCTAGCCGTGCCCCCCAAATGCCCTCGGCTTGTCTTGGTCACCTTGGGCCTTTGGGCTGGGCAGCTGGCGGCAACGAGCTGCCATTCCCCACAATGCCCTGGGGCATTGCCGGACATTTGAGGGCGGGGCCCAGAGGAGGCTCTGCTATTACAATACACATCCATGTGGAGAGATTTGCTAGCCCACTTAAGTCTCTCACAGCAGCCAGCCAGACGGGAGGCCTAGGACATTAGAGCTGTGCTCCTCAGCATCTGGAATGCACAGCTAGACTGCCCCTGGCCATGGAGGCTTGGCTATCACAGTAGACGTCCATATGGAGAACCCTGCTGGATGAGGCCAATGGTCCATCTAGTCCAGGATCATGAATTACCTCACAGTGGCCAGCCAGGTGCCCCAAAGGGGGGGGGGGTCTGCAAGCAGCACCTGAGTGCAAGAGCACTCTGCCACCCACCCCCGGTTTCCAGCACCTGGTATTCAGAAGCATTACAGCAGGCATAGGCATGTTTTGGGACTACAATTCCCACCATCCCTGACCACTGGCCCTCTTAGCTAAGGATCATGGGAGTTGTAGTCCCAAAACATCTGGAGGGCCGAGTTTGCCTATGCCTGCATTACAGGATCAATAGTGTCAGATGCAAATATATACCATTCCGGGTTGGGATTCAGCACGGTCTCTTTTGAGATGGCTCCCTAAGCCTCTGTCTCTAGAAGGCAACAGGTAGAGGCAAGATTTGGAGAGGAGTGGGGTGGGTTCAGGGTGTGGAAACTCCTCCTCCTCCTCCTCCTCCTCCTCCTTGTAATTTTTTATTTTTCCTCGGAACCTCGCTCAAAGAGACTCACAGCAACGTACAGAATTAAACAGAACAACATTTCAAGATCAGTTTAAACAACACAGTTTAAACTAAAAGTCACCCTAATATTGACAGGACAAGTAAACATCTCAGGTTAATAAAGCCAGAAACAATGCCTAACAATATGAGACATGCAAAATCAATACGCTGCGCCCCCCCCCCCCACAGGCGGGGTGGGGGTGGGGTAAAGGAGGTGGGAAATCTGGTGCCCCCTTGATGGTTCTAGCGGACTCCCTCCTGTAGCAGTTATGAATTTATTTGTTCCTTTATTTCATAAAATCGAGACACTGCTTGGTTCTAAGTGAAAAACCCAAAGCGGGTTACAAAAAGGCCAAACAAGAAAATCACGGGGGGGGGGGGGATACAGCAATGCTTTGAAACACATGAAAAGCTAAAACAGATTGAAATTCACGTCGGCTTCCTATGCATCTGGGTTGGGTAGGCTTGTCTAAGCGAGAATGCTTTTAGCAGGCAAGGAAATGAATACTGTACAGTGAAAGCACCTTCTTGGCATCAATAAGCAGGGAGTTCCAAAGTGCAGGTGCTGCCACATTAAACGACGCTTTGATTTGGCACCTGTAGTCAGGCCAATTGAATTAAGGGATTTCGCCCCCCTCCCACAATGACCTGAGTCCTGAAATCAAAGGGTGCATTCATAGGAGCTTCTTCCTCAAGGTTGCTACTATTGGCGGGGTGGTGTGTGTGTGTGTGTGTGTGAGAGAGAGAGAGAGAGAGAGAGAGAGACACTCTGACTTTGTACCTTTCTGAGCCGATGGGAGGTTTGCCCCCATCTCGTCTGGCATCATCGGCGTTTCCCTCCCACAAAAATGCCACGAGATGGGTGGAAATGAAAAGAAAAAGGACGAAGGGTTACGCTGAATAATTCATTTGTGGCAAATTAATTATGCATTAATAAATAAGGGTTTAACCATCGGCTACAACATGGGCATTAGGTGACGGGCTGCATGGTCGCAGGCAGGCGATGGGTGGCATTTGAGGTGCTGCGGCACTTTGAACAGAGGGGCACAAGGAGGGAAGGCTCGGGGGAGGGGGGCACTTCCTGGCACCCTCTTACCCTCCACCCTCAGTAAGGCATCCAGAGAAAACGCACTGCCGCAGTTCCTGCTAATCATTTCAGTGGCTTTTACTGCACCTTGTTCAATAAGCCGCCCATTTGGTAGGCATCTTCAGCCTGTCCTCCCAGGGAGGTTTACTCCAGTGTAAGCACCTGTGTTGCACTGCAGTCTGGGTTTGTGGCACTCTCCTGTGACCCCCAACACCCTTTGTTATATTGCAAATGATGGTGGAGTCCCGTCCCCCCCACACCCTGCCCTCTCCACAAGTGTGTGGCTGAAAAACTCCCATGAGTTATTTCTTTATTGCGTCCATCCCCTAACTTTTTCTCCAAGGAGCTCAAAGTGTGGCGCCCATGGTTCTGGCCCTCCTCATTTAATCCCCACAACAACCCTGAGAGGTAGGTTAAGCTGAGACGCAGGGACTGGCCCAAGGCCACTCGGTGAGCTTTGGCTGGATCTAAACACGGGGGACGGGGACGCTATAAATTAAATCGTTATAACAAAAGAAAAAAAAGCTATATGTAAAATCACATAGACAAAGTTTTATGCTCTACAGCACCACCTGGTGTCACGTGTTTATAACACAGTTATAACGTCGTAAGTTGGCTAGTGTAGCTGAGTCCTTTGTGTCCAAGTGGGGATTCAAACCTTGGTCTCCCAGGTCCTCGTCCTCATTTGAGCAGCACAACAACCCTGTCAGGTAGGTTAGGCTGAGAGGGAGGGACGGAGGATTTGAACCATGGTCTCTCCCAAGTCCTAATGCAGCATTCTAACCACTACACAACACTAGCTCTCTGCTGCCCTTGCTTATCTGCTCTGAATTATCTCCGGAGACAGAGCGCAGGATGGCTATGCCTTTTTCACAGATGGGGAAAACAAAGGCTTCTTGCAAAACCACTTCTCTTTTAACCGGAAGGCACTTCAATGTTCTCACTGTAGTGACAAAACAAAGAGCAGGGAGGCGGATGACTTCTCTTTAAAGAGGGTTATGTTTGTATAACATCCCCCCCCCCCCAATTTCTCATGTGCAAGAGCTTGTTCACTTAATGGTTTATTTTTAAAACTTCTATCCCCTCTCAGGGCAGGTTACGGCAATAAAGTGTACCAAAAAAGCCAACAATAAAATATTTAAACCAATCTAAAATAATAATAAAACCAATCCAGACATCATACTAGTATATCAAATTTCTATAGTCCAAGCATCACTTATACTAAAAAGCCGGGTGGAAAAGATACACTTTCAGTTGGTGTCTAAAACTGAACAAATGCTAGAATAATAGGAGGAAATGAGTGAGTTTGTGAACATATGAGAGAGGAGGAGGAATGTTTGCATCTTACTTTCCAGCTTAGTGGTCTTCTAATAGGTTCTTGTGGATCCTCCAGGTCCAGACGCAGTCTATCTTGATTCCTAGATCCTCAGGGGGGATTTGGTCTCTCTGAGAACAGGATGTTGGATTTGACGGCCCCCCTTTGACCTGATCTAGTTACAGGACTTGTAAACTCTTTGTTTGCAAAGCATTCTCTAACATTTTAAACGTAAGTTTCCAAAAACAAGCATAACACGGCGTCAACGTCGACAGTAATCAAATTAAAATAATTAGAGCCTACCCGTAAAACAAGCAGGAGATAAAAAAAATACCAAACGCCAGACAATAAAAAATCCGTCTCATTTCACATTCTTCTTGAGTTCCTGTCGGCTTCCTCCCTCCTAATTACCAACGATCATGCAGGAACTACCTCAATCCAGAATTACTGTTTTTCCTTCCTCAACTACCGAAATAAATAAAATATCAAATCACATACAGATCATAGTTACTTATTTATAGGCTTCCTAGTCCACCTTGTTGCACATGGCCTCGAGGGATGGCAAAGAGCCTTTGATTGGCAATTAAGCCTCGCGGAAAGGTGGCATTAACAAGGCCTGGCCAGAGGGTGACCGGATCGTGACCCTTTCCAGCCAACGCTGCTGCTCTTATTGCTCCGATTTAGCAGCGAGCAAAGATTCAGCAGGTCTCTCTACATGTGTATGTTTGCAGCTGCACCTGCTGGGTTTATTTATTCGGCCAGGTTCTGCAACCGATTAAAGGAACAGAGACAAGGGGCTCCTTACACCTGGAAAGATTGGATGCAAGTTGCTTTGGATTGTCCTGGACAAGACAAAACAATGAACAAATTTAATAAATACCACAGCCACTGCTACTTCTAACCATTATGCCAATTACTGGGGTGGCTCAGAGCAAGGCAGCGGCAGGGAGCCCTGTTGCCACCCAGGCAGCTGCCTACGGATGCCTGCTGCGCTGGCGCCATGCCTGGTATCTATAGCAAGGTTTCCTGTTAACCTGGAGAAAATATGAAGTTACTGGAAGTGGAACAGAAACCAGGCGCTTCCTTAAATCTGCACAATCTACGTGTCAGCAGAACCGGGGATTATGTTTTGTAATTTGGCACTTCATCCTCCCCCTCCCTCCCAAACCTGGGCTGTTCGAGGAACAGAGGGCTCAATCATTTTGGCACGTTTTTAAACTGCAAAAACCGTTACACAGGAACATGAAAAGAGCTAGCTGGATCTAGCCCAGGCTCTTGTCCTCACAGTTGGCCGACCAGGTGCCCCTGGGCCCCTTAACTTTCATGGGTCTACTCTTGAGTAGAACTTAGTTGGCACTGTGGTGTAGCAGTATTGGGCTATGAACTGGGAGACCAAGCTTTGAATCCCTGCTCTGCTCAGCCATGAAGCTCACTGGGTGACCTTGGGCCAGAGGCACGATTGCCTCTCAACCTAACCTACCTCACAGGGCTGAAATGTGTGTGTGGGGGGGAGAGAACCACGTATGCCACCTTGAGACCTTTGGAAGAAAAGGTGGTTTATAAATGTAATAAACACCCACAGAGAGCAAAATAACAATTCTAATTCTGCCGCTTTCCCTTCTTCTTCACAGCACAATCAGGGTAGCTGTGTATAGATTGAAGAACCCATCAACAGGAGGCAAAACTTTGCCTAAACGTGCCAGATTTTATTTTATTTTATTTTCGCAGCATCCTTCAGGCTAGGTGGGGTCTGTGCTCCACCCCTGCTCTCCCCCAAGCCAGTGATCCTTGGGAGCTCTCCTCCGCCTTTGACTGCACACACTGGCTGGTTCCATGGCAAGCCCTGTCTCTTGGAGGTGGGTGCACATTTTCTGCTGAAATCCTTCCTCATTCGTTCAACACTTCTGACACCATGTCGTGCTGCTAATCGGGCTTAATGAAGCTGCATCTTTGTCAAGGAGAGAGGAATTGAAATCAAATGCGAGGAGTTGGTGTACTCCGGTGTAGAAAGTCTGCTTTGCCCTCCTCCTCCATTCCAGCCCAGTTTTACAAGTGAGGCTGGTGTAGACCCACGACAAATCTGTGGTGGTCTTGATGAGAAGCGTAGTGAGAGGCAAAAGGTTAAAGCCCCTTCCCCCCCCCTCCGACACATTAGTGTCCTGGCTTGGATCAG
Organism: Zootoca vivipara; assembly: GCF_963506605.1. Taxonomy (NCBI): domain Eukaryota; kingdom Metazoa; phylum Chordata; class Lepidosauria; order Squamata; family Lacertidae; genus Zootoca; species Zootoca vivipara. The sequence goes on along the minus strand of NC_083292.1, from coordinate 27,859,359 downwards.
GCTCCCTATCCTGGGCAATTTATGTCACTCCCCACCCATTAAAGGCACAGGTGCATCAATGACATCCCATATTGGCCCTCAGTTCACCTAGAGCGCAATCATCCGAGGCACGTCTACTCAGACGTAATTTCCACGAAACCAAATGAAGCCTATTCCCAAGTAAGCATATGGAGGATTACTTGGAAATGCGATCAACCAACCCCATCGAGGGCAGGGGGGCTGGACTTGTGCCCCTAAGTCCTGCCCTGATGGCAAGGCTGTAAGCAGCAGGCGGCCAAGCCTGAGCCCCCTCCCCACCCCCAATGCCCCTGAAAAGAGAGATCGGCCGAGTCCTCCTGATGCCATCAGAGGCTGCGTCTAATTAGTGGTTTTTCTGCGGCTGCCTCAGAGTGCTCTGTGGCTTCGTTCCTGGAGTGATTTGATGGCCTCTCGGAGGCTCTCGGGCCCATTAAGACGGAGGTCTTGGGGTGGCTAATGGGGAATTGGTTGGTGCCTCTCCTGATACTTTGGCGGCAGCCAGGGGTGAGGGGTGGCATGCTGTTTTTACAGTGTCTTGGGTTTGCCGTTTGAGAATCCGTCTCCAGCCGCAGTGGGGTTGGCTGGCGTGGCTGGCTCTTGGGACTGGGCTTGCTGCTGCCCCCTAGTTTCCACCTGAGCAGGACCACTTCAGAAATGCAGACCCCCCAACCTGTACCAGTTGCATCTTGGTTGGGGGGGTACAATGGTGGAGTCCAGCAATCTCTTTCTCTAGAGGGCCACGTGGAATGAAAGTGGGGGCAGCAGGAGGAGGACAGGGGTGGGCAGAGATAGCTCAAGCTTTGCAAACAGAAGGGGCCCAGGTTCAATCCCCACCCCCCTAGGGGACTTTTGAAAGTCAGGGGGAACGATACCAAGCTGGATGGGAAAATGGGATGACGTGGTCAAAAGCAGCTTCTGGGGGTTCAGGGGAGGCGTCAACACACAGGAGAATGGCCTACTCTGCCTGCGAAAGGTCCCAGGCTCAAGATCCAGGCTTTAGCCATCCCAGCAGCCTCCTGATATTTGAAACTCCAACTCCCACAACTGTTTTGGACTCCCATCAAAGTTCAAAACATCTGGAAGGCACCAGATTGGTGAAAGCTGAGCTAGAAGGATGCTGAGGAGTAGCTGAGGAGGGCGGCATTTGAAAATGGTCCAGAAGCTGCTGGATTGTAGGAGGTGGCACAACAGCTTGGAAGTTGAGCTGAGCACTGAATCGCCATTGCAGGAGCACATGGATGTCACCACAACCATGACTCTGAGTTTGGAAAGGAAGAAAGCTATATGTTGATGAAGAATATCAGAACATGAGTTTCTCTTTCAAAGCCATCCAAGTTGGCGGCCATCACTGCCTCTTTGGGAGTGAGCTCCATAGTTTAACTATGCTTGAGAGGAAAGATACTGGCTCTGTCTAACTAAGGTGGAGAGGCCCTTTTCATCTCTGCAGGATGTGGGATGTAATCCACTGGGAGCAGTCAAAGACAACATTCCTTGTTTTCCTAGAGCGGCCATGCAGGGGATGTTGGTCCAGCCAGTTGAACTTCCTGTTCCTCCTGGCCTGGAGCATCCTTCCTTGCATGTGACTAGTGGGTGGGCATGACCTTTCCAGACCTGGTAAAAGGCCAAGGCATGCTGCCAATCTCTCCCTTTTCCATCTTCCTTTCGTCCTGCGAACTTCCTGGACTGAACTGCTGCCTGCCAGCCCAGCAGTCCCCCAAGTCATCTCCCTTATGGGGTAAACCTGTTTGTATATGTTTGTAACTTTAAGCCTAAAGCCTGCCTTCAGGGATCACACTGTGCTCTGCCTGATCGCGAGTAAACTTTATGTTTATTGCTTATGAATAAGACTGTGATGTCTTTATTCTTTTAGGAGGGATTCAGGGGGTCTTACCTGGAAAGTATTAGAACACATTTCAATCTGGACAAGCCAGATTGAATTGCTTATTGTCTTAAGAAACTCACACAAGTTTGCAACTAGTTTTCTGCTGTGTAAGGGAGAATGCACTCTGCTAAGTGAACAAACTTGCTGTGCTGGTCCAAGGGTAATCCCAGAGGCGAGGTCCAGGGCTGGTCCAACGTCTGAGGAATCAATGAGGGGTCAGTCCAATGAAGCTGAGGCAGGGTGCAGGGCAGGAAACTGTGGGATGGAACACTGAGGCAGACAAGTCACAACAGTTCCTAGAGTGTCCACTAACAGGAACTTACTTGGAGGGACACCTGATTAAAGTTCCTGTTCCTAAAGACATGCAAATGAGATGGTTTAGCTGGGACAAAGCCTCTGACCAGCAGCCATTCTCTCTCTTAGCCTTCTATCCTTCGATGGGAACACATCTCCAGAGAATCTCCAGTTAGGATGGTTCTCACTCTTGGCCTGCAGCCAAATGGAGCCTTACTTTACTTTACTAAGTAGTCTCCACATGTAACTTTTCTAAGCAAGCATGCCTTTCTGAGATTATGCTGTTAACTCAGGATGAAACTGTAAGTAAACTCTATCTTATTTTATAAACACTGTGTTGTGTATTTCTTTTAAGAGGGACAAAGGGGACTTTGCCAGGAAGTGTAATATTGAAGTATAATATATACTGCGCACAAAAGGGGACTGTCACTCTGCTGATATTGGAAGCTTGCTAACACAAGCTTGGATAGGATCTATCTAATAATATATCCTAATCCACATCCCTAACATTCCCACAGAAACTAGGCATGGTCAGGATCTGGCAAGCAGCAATGTTGCTCCTGCAACCTGGGGCGGGGTCTGACTGCCTTTTACCTCTGACGGGGTAATGGCCGGTCCCGATCTCCCAACGACTCACCGCCCTGTCTTGCCCAAAGGCGAGCACTACTCCTGCGAGTACTCAGGTCTCTCCTTCTCTCAGACCTGAGTCTCTGCAACTCGGGAGACGCCAGTGGGTTACTAGACCCAGGAGCCGCCTCAGCCTCTCCTGACTCGGCTGGTAGTGGGTCAGCTGTCTGTGATGACCTAGCTGTCAGCAACGAGGTATTCCCTGCATCTGGAGCCAGGACAGGCTCAGGCCCCTTACTCGGCCCAGCTGGTGCTTGTTGCAGGGGAGTCTGTGCAGCCTGAGGCTCCTCAGACTCAGGCCCCAGACTTGGCTCAGCCGATGCCCAAGGCAGAGGATCCGGTGCAGACTGAGACTCCTCCGGTTCCGAGTCCGTGCCCGAGTCCCAGGCCATCACACTTGCTAGCGCATGTTATGAAGGATATTAATAAACAATATATCCTCTCTTGACACCCTCAACATTTCCAAACAGGACAGACACACACAAGGATGTCTCCTCTCCCAAGGTAAGGATGGAGAAGGGAATAGGAAATGAGGTCAAGGCAAAGCATATCAGTCTAGCAAGTGAGGGAAGGTCAGCCCAGGTGAGCTCAAAGACAGTCTAGGGAGCATGGAGGTTCCCCCTCAAATCTTCAATACAAGCTGAGCTGCATCTCAGCACTTTCAGCAGAAACCTCCGTTAGTCCAAAATGCAGCTGAATTATTATTATTAATCACTGAATCACTTTGACGCTGTTCCTCCATTGCTTTGCTGTCTGCATGGGTTTCCAGCCGGCTTCTGAGCCCGATTCAAAAGGCTGCTTTTGATCTTTCACAGCTTGGGAAATCATCGTGGGAGACCCAACTCAAGAAGGCCCCCTGCTGAGGGTGGGGTAGTGGGTGGCCATTGGGGAGAGGGCATGTTTGATGGTGGTGCCCCAAACTTATGAACTGCTCTCCCCAGAGAGGCTCACCTGTTGCCACCTTTCCGGTGTTTGATGAAGACCTTTATATTTTCCCTGGGCCTTTTAAAACCACTTACGGTAAAACTGCTCAAACGTTTAAGCTCCTAGTCTTCTGAATGAGATCGCAGTCAGATGTATTTCTTTTGTGCTGTTTGAAAGGCTCTTACTCTCTACTGCTGGAGTTTCCAGTGTTGCATTAATTTATTGTTTTCGTGGTTTGCTGTTATTTCAGTGTTGTTGCATGCCAAGAACCCTGCAATTATTTATATTACAGCACGCTCTAAATACAGTATATATATTCCTCTTGATGGATTCCAGGTCAGTCTGCAATAAGGCAACAACAACATTCTTCAAGCAAGACCAAGAGGGGACGATTTATAATACTGAAAAGCAGAGAGAGAGAGAGAGAGAGAGAGAGAGAGAGAGAGAGAGAGAGAGAGAGAGAGAGAGAGAGATGGAGATAGGCCATCAGATGAGTTTAAGATGATGATAAGCAGATAAAAACATTTTGACCTGGTGCTGATGGAAATGGTGGGATGCTGGTGCCCATCAAACTTCCTTAGGGTATTCCAAAGTCAAAGCGGGGGGATGGGGTAGGCACCAAAGGAAAGACCCTCTCCCTTATTCATACATGAGACACCAACGGACAGACCTTGGAGAAGGTCCTCACCTGAAGGTCTTAACATGCAGGCAAGCTGGCATGGGAGGAAGAGCTCATTTTGCCTGCAACACCTGCTGCTGCTGCTGCTGCCAACCAGGGCAGGTACCCAGCTAGGTGAGCAAAGAGCCCAACCAAGTCTGCTGATCCCTGTGAAATGAAGGCCCTTGGGGCTGCCATATACATGCATACATATGGCTGGCTCAGCTGAGGTTTGGGAGCCTCCCAAGTGCTCACATGCCCCCCCAACCCCACAAAAACCCCTGGACAATTATTGTACTGTAAACTGTAAAAATCCACCCAGACGGAGATATTGGCCATTGAAAAGAGGACATGTCCGGGAAAACCCGGACGTATGGCAACCTTACAGGTCCTCCTTCCTTCCGTCCCCATGCAAAAGGTCTAGAAGCAGGAGAGCGAGAGGGATGCATTTGCCAGGCATAGACCCTCCAAGTGTCCCTATTGTGCAGGGAAGACCCAGTTTTACAGAAGCCATCCGGGTTTCTGTTTTGATCCCAGGATGTCCCACTTTTCCTTAGAACGTCCCTATTTCCATCGGGGGGGGGGGAATGTTGGAGGGTATGCAGGCAGGCAGGTAGAGGGGGCAGCACTGAGGGTGCCATTCAGGGGGTCAAGCCCAGCCCTTTGTCCCCAGACTGAAGAGGAGCAGCCGAGGAAAAAGAGAACACCCCATGGCACAGGATAGTTTTTGTGTGTAGAAGCCTCTGAGAAATGAAGGCAGGAGACATGGCGGAAAGAGCTATTGATGGCTGTTAGCCACGATGGCTCTGCTCTGCCTCCACAGCTGGAGGCAACAATGCTTCCGAACGCCAGTTGCTGGAAACTGCAGGACGGGAGATGGCTCTTACGCTCAGATCCTGCTTGTGGGTTTCCCTTTGGGGCATCTTCTTGGACTGTGAGAACAGGATGCTGGACTAGATGGGCCATTGGCCTGATCCAGCAGGCTCTTCTTAGGCTCTGTTGTTAGCTAGGGTCTCACCACTTTGCAAGGCACACCCAGCCACTAAGAGGATGTTTTCTTTATGCATTTTGGGGGGGAAATGGAAAGGGGGAGAGCTGCCCCCCTGTAGCTGGAAAAGACCCAGAGCCCTTGCCCACCCCTTGCCCACGGCTCTGTTGTGGCCTGCCCACACTCCAAGGCTGGCCTGGTGCTCACCAGCACAGCTTTTAATTCCTCATTAAAAACTCGTTTTTCCTCCCCTCCTGAGAGACCAACTAATCAGTCCCCGTCAGAGCAGCAGCTGGCATCCTTGGGAAGCTGGCAAGGGCCTGACGCTGATGGCGCAGCTGTCTTGGGACTGCCTCTCATTTAGTCCTCCTGACCTGATGCTGCGACAGGGTTAGGCCAGCAGGAGAACAAAGGGGATGCAAAATCTTGGGCATACCAAGTTCTCATAATGTCCTGCCAACACTTACCTGGGGGTAAGCCCCACTGAAAGGACAGATGCTTGCTTCTGGGTAGATATGTCTAGAATTGTGTATAGGACCATGGGATCTCTGCCTCCTCTGAGTCAGGAGGAAAGGCTTCTCACCTGCTCACTTGGTTGCTTGGACTCCTATCTGAATTTGAATTCACCTCCCCACCCACCTAATCTTGCTGTTGAGATCTTGTTTCCTTGCAACAAGAATGAGGAGATCAAATGGCTTCTGCGTATGCCGTGTGACAGTAGAGATAATATCATGTAGGAATGTTCTTCTTGAGGCATAAGATTTTTCGGTTCCTTTCCCCTTCCCCCCCCCCAAAAAAAATGTCAAGCAGGAAAACATTCAAGGCAAAAATTCAAACAAATCCATGGAGGAATAGGCTATCGATGGCTACTAGCCTGGATGGCTCTGCCCTGCCTCCATAGTCAGAGGCAGCAAGGCTTCTGAATCTCACTTGCCAGGAACTGCAGGAAGAGAGAAGGCTCTTGTGCTCTGGTCTTACTTGTGAGTTTCTCATTGAGGCAACTGGATGGCCACCGGGAGAACAGGATGATGGGATAGATCAGGCATCCCCAAACTGCGGCCCTCCAGATGTTTTGGCCTACAACTCCCATGATCCCTAGCTAACAGGACCAGTGGTTGGGGAAGATGGGAATTGTAGTCCAAAACATCTGGAGGGCCGCAGTTTGGGGATGCCTGGGATAGATGGTGCCCCATTGGCCAGATCCAGCAGGCTCTTCTTATATGTTCTTATACCTCATATTTGTGCTTAGTTCATTTTCTTAGATTTGCATTCAGTAGCCCTGTAGGGGTGTCCACTTGGGCATTTGGGGACCTTGGGAGGATGTAAAGACTCTGAAGGAATGAACTCTTGTCTATCAGAGCTATTTCCGTGGCGGCGCTGTTGGTTTTAATGATTTGGGTATGTTGTGCCTAGTTCTGCGATATTTTGAATTTTCATTTTGTGAACCGTCCTGGGATATTGTTACAAGGAGCAATATAAAAATGAGATATTATATATATATAAATGCTGGGAATTGTAGTGCTGTGATGGGGAAACTGCAATTCCCAGGATATTCTCTCTCTGTCTGTGTGTGTGTGGGGGGGGGAGAGTCATGTGCTTTCATTGCATTGCGTGTAGGCAGCCAGTGGCAGAAAATCCAAAGGATGCTGCTTCTCAACCCCCTCCCCCCACCACCACTCAGGGCCTGAGTCCAGCAGGGATTTTGTTGCACAAGCCTTGTTAAAACGAAGGGAGCTTTTGCAGGGGGTAATTTGCTGGTGGATTGGACCCTGGCTTTGAGTTGGAGTGGTTTGTCCCCCACCGAGGTGCCCTGGAATGCGTGTGCGTGCGTGCGTGCGCGCACACACACAGTGACTGTCTTGTGCAGGGGCTCCCTCTGGCCTTGGTGTGCTTGTTGTGGCGAGTCGCCCCCATTCCAGTTCTTTCCTTCTCTCTCCTTCCCATGTCTGGGGAGGCAGCGGGCAAGGTCAGACCAGGGGTCTCTCCCCGCAGTGCCTGGGTTTGGATTCCTAACGAGGTCTTCTCGTGACCTCCCTGACCTCGCTGGCAGGTAGCGTGAGGGGTCTCTGCACACAAGCAAACAACAGCCCAGCCTGCCTCCTCCTGCTTGCCATTTGGGCTGCATGGATTATATGCAGCAGGAGGAGAACAAGTTGATCTGGGGGCTTTCATGGGGCAAAGGAAATGGTGTGTGGAGCTTCTTCTCTGCAAAAGGGCCTGATGCTTCAAGGCAAGGCGGGGACATGGACTATGTCAGTGCTATGATTTAAGCAGAAATATACTATAACCTATAGTAGGGAAGGCTGTTTGTTTGTTTGTTGCATTTATATCCCATCCTTTTTTCTCTCAAGGTGGTGTACATAGCACTCCCCCTTTCATTCGCACAACAGGTAAGGCCGAGAGACTGTGCCTGGGCCAAGGTCACCCAGTCAGCTTCATGCCTGAAGGCAGAACTGAACCCTGGTCTCCCAATGCTCTAACTACTGCACCACACTGCCAGTCAAATTCTACTCAGGGTAGACCCAAAATTAAGGGACCCATTTCAGTGGGGAGCCCCTGCAGAACTTCCTAGGCAAAGGAAAAGAGCCCTGCCTGGCTAGCTGGATGAAGAGTGTGCCTTGCTCTTGGGAGGGGGCTGCATTTCCTCCTCTGGTGGAAGTCCGAGACCCCCCAGGGGGTCCTTCCAAGCTCAGTCCCCAGTAGCATATTCCTCCCAAACAGCTGGTGCAGCTGGCTGGGACAGAGGAGGCCTCTGGAGGGCACCAGGTTGGCAAAAGCACACCACGAGAGGGTGCTCCTCCCTCCGGGAGCTTTAGCTGGGATTCCTGCATTGCAGGGGGCTGGACTAGATGATCCTTGGAAGTCCCTTCCAACTCTACCATTCTATGATCAAGCAGCACGACGCAACCTTTCCAGTGATAAATGGCCCTGCCAGGGCCAGCCACGTCGTCCTGCTGGGCTCAGCCTCGGGCCGGTGAAGGAGGCGGCCAGCCAGGGCAGGCCATCCGTCACCCGGAGGGGGGGATATCCCCCACCCTGTTCCGCAGGAGGGAGGGCCTGCCTGCCCCTTTTACATCTAGCCCATGGGGGGCGCTGTTCCACTGGCATGACTTGCGAGAGACTCCCTCCCAGCTCCCATAGAATGAGGGGAGCTGCAGGTGTGACGGAGCGTGCATGCGTGTGTGTCTTGCTTGGACCCGGGGGTGGGAGTGTTGAGGGCCAAGAAAATCACTGGTTGTTCCCCTCTCCTACAGGAGAGGTTGCGACTCCATCCCAGTTCTGAAGGGATTCGGCGGAGGAGGAGAAGGAAATCTTCTACACATGCTCAGAGACGCACCTTTGTCAAAGGCACGACTCTCTGCTGCTCGTCCTGGACTCCAGACTGCGATCAAGCCAGCCCCGGGGGACGGCCCTCGAGGTCGGACGGGGGTTAGGGATAGAGAGGGCTTGCCCTTCGACGGCATCCACCCTGACCCTCAGGCCCTGTAGAAGCCCGCTCACGCGAGGAAGACCCTCTCTCAGTGGCACCTCGTAGCCTAATTCCGTGGGTCGAAGCAACGGGAAGCCTTGGGGGCTCCGGCAGATCCCGACCCCACTCCCCTCTGCCCGGTAGGGAGGGCTACAGCTAGTCCATCTCCTGCCTCCCTCCCTCAGGACGTGGCATGAGGTTGGGCGGGGTCTCTGCTGGCCTCCGCCCTCCCCTGCATGTGCCTGGTCAATCTCCACACCCCCTCCCCCGTCCTGCTTTCCCCTTCCCTGCTAAACCTCCCCCCCCCATTGCCCAATGCTGGCCTCCTTGCAGCGCTGCTTGCACCCTCCTCCCCGCCGTGCTTGACTTTAATTGCTTCTGCCAGTCAAGGGCAGGAAAGGTCGTTGCCTGCTCCGCGGGGGCTCCCCTGGCAGCTTCCAGGCTGCTAGGCAACGCGGAGGGGTGGGGGTAGGCGGGCGAGGCTGGCATGGCTGTGCCCCGTCCACTACCACTGCATGGCGTGTGTGAAAGAGCTGGGGGGGGGATCAGGGACGTCCTCGAAGGCCAGGCAATAGCCCCTCTCTTCCCCCTCTCTCTCTGAGCTCACACAAGAGTGGTGCCCCTTCTCCTCCGCTCCTGCCAGGGATGCCCCCCTTCGTGTGCCCCTCTGGGCAGTGCAGTGGGCCAGCTGCCACCTTCCTCTGGACTGCCTCCATCTAGCCCTTGTTTGGCTGCTTCTGGAGAAGTTGAGCTCGGCAGGCCATCCCAGGCAGGCAGCCCTGGCTCCTCGCCCTCGATGGTAGAATCCCAAAGAGGGTCCCAACTTGACCTTGCACTGTTGGCCCAGAGTTGGGGGCTCTGGGATCCCGAACCTGGCATGAGCAAGCTTTCCTGAGGAGGGCAAGGGTTATCAGTCCCCCCTCCTGCCCCCCAGGTTTGGGTCATGTGGGAGACACGAGGGGGCCCATTCACCTTCAACCCTTTCACCCCTGGAAGTCAATGAAGAAGAGGGCTATTGATGGCTACTAGCCACAATGGCTATGTCAGGCATCTCCAAACTGCGGCCCTTCAGATGTTTTGGCTTACAACTCCCATGATCCCTAGCTAACAGGACCAGTGGTCAGGGATGATGGGAATTGTAGTCCAAAACATCTGGAGGGCTGAAGTTTGGGGGTGCCTGGGCTATGTTGTGCTTACTTATCATAGAATTGTAGAGTTGGAAGGGACACCAAGAGTCATCTAGTCCAATGCTTCTATGGAGGAAGGCAGTAACGTGCTCGTGTGCTCAGATCCTGCTTGTGGGCTTCTCCCTGGGGCACCTGGTCGGCAACTGTGAGAACAGGATGCTGGACTAGATGGGCCGTGGGCTTGATCCAGCAAGGCTCAGTTTCCTCTTCTTGGTATGCAGAGTGAGCAAGGTTTAGCTAGAGCAGGCATCCTCAAACTTGGCCCTCCAGATGTTTTGGGACTACAACTCCTATCATCCCTGACCACTGGTCCTGTTATCTAGGGATGATGGGAGTTGTGGTCCCAAAACATCTGGAGAGCTGAGTTTGGGGGTGCCTGAGCTAGAGCATCTTGGTTAGAGAGAAGACTTTACCTGTTTGCAAGCACACTCACATAGAGATGCTTGTAAGTAAGCAAATAATAAAAGTTGTTTGTTGCAGGAAATGCATTACTTGAATAGAAAATTTTCTAGCTCTCGCTTAACTAGCCTAGAGAAGGCCAAGGCAGCCCCATTGGCTCATTGAGTGGTTAAATACCGGTATCATCTTGAGGTTGGAGAGGGAGAAGCATGAGGAGAAGGGAGCTGCAAACAGGATGCAACCTATCAGTCTATTTAAACTTGAAAGCATAGGGAGGTCAGCACAGAGGTTAAAGGTACAGGGGTAGCCTGGGAACAACCCTGCAAGGTAGGCTAGGCTTGGAATGAGAGGGAGAGAAAATTGGTGGTGCCCTCAGAGCTGGCCCCACTCAATAGTCTCACATCCATCTTCAGTGCCCCACTGCTCAGAAGGATTGACCCCAATGCATCTGGAGCCGCCAAGCCCGAAAGCTGGTCTCACTGGCCCTTCCAGTCCAGTGGCAATTTGGGTGGGGGCTTCTCCTCAGTGACCCCCTCCCCATGTTAAATCTTTCCTTAGAGATCCAGTGGACACCTGCTGTTAATGGTTTTCTGCCAGCTGGTTAAAGCAATGGCTATTTGCCAAGTATGGATTGTGAGCACTGGTTTTTAAAAATATTGATTCTATTAGAAATTTTGAATAGCTGTAGCATTTGTGGGTTGTCGTCTTTTGTGTTGATTTTATGCTGTAAACAACCTGGTGGTTTAAAATAAAAAGTGGTCTATTTTGATAAATAATTTTTGATGAATAAATTTTGAACGGCCTCTGCCAATGTGGCACCTTCCAGGTGTTTTCGATTTCGCCGTGTTGCCGGGGGCTGGTGGGACTTGTAGTTCAAAACATCTGGAGGATCATTCATAGCGTTTTAGAGCTGGGAGGGACCCCCAGGGGTCATCCAGTCTAACCCATGGCACTGCAGGAATCACAGCCACAGAATCCCTTACAGGTGACCACCCAGCCTCTGTTTAAAAGCCTCCAATGAAGGAGAATCCACCACCTTCCACGGGAGCCTGCTGCTAACCTCAGGAAGTTCTTCCTCATGTTTAGTCAAAATCTCCTTTCTTGTCATTTGAAAACATTGGTTTGGGTCCTCCCCTCTGGAGCAGAACAAAACAAACTTGCTGCATCTTCCATGTATGTGATGACCCTTCAGATATTTGAAGATGGCTATTCTATGGACCATAAAGAAAGCTGATCGCCGAAGAATTGATGCTTTTGAATTCTGGTGCTGGAGGAGACTCTTGAGAGTCCCATGGACTGCAAGAAGATCAAACCTATCCATTCTGAAGGAAATCAGCCCTGAGTGCTCACTGGAAGGACAGATCCTGAAGCTGAGGCTCCAATACTTTGGCCACCTCATGAGAAGAGAAGAATCCTTGGAAAAGACCCTGATGTTGGGAAAGATGGAGGGCACAAGGAGAAGGGGGCGACAGAGGACGAGATGGTTGGACAGTGTTCTCGAAGCCACCAACATGAGTCTGACCAAACTGCAGGAGGCAGTGGAAGACAGGAGTGCCTGGCGTGCTCTGATCCATGGGGTCATGAAGAGTCGGACATGACCAAATGACTAAACAACAAATTATATCATCTCTCAGTCTCCTCTTCTCCAGGCTGTCTATACCCAGCTCCTTCAGCCGTTCTTCATAAGGCTTGGTTTCCAGACGCTTGATCATCTTGGTTGCCCTCCTTTGCACACCTTCCAGCTTGCCAATTGTTGTTGTTTAGTCGTTTAGTTAGCTTGCCAATATCCTTCTTAAACTGGAGGGCACCAGGCAGAGGCTGGCTTAAGTTCTCTCCCACCCTGCTTTAAAACAGCAACAACAACAACATCAAACTTCTGCAATACAAGGCTTCTCTGAGCCTGGTTGTTCTTCTCTCTTGGGCCCAGATAGTGGATAGGCCCACCCTGGATGTCAAAAACAGAGGGAAATATTCACTTGCGGGGCAGGTATTTGGGGAGTGTATTCTTTGTGGAGCCATTTGCCCCTAGGTTGCTGTTCCCCAACTTTTGACACTAGCCCCACCCCAACCCCCCAGGCAAACTCTCTCTAATTGGATATTGAGAGTATTATGGGAGAGCTTATCAATAAAGGTAAAGGAGCGGAAAATCTGCTAATAGAAACTGTGACCTCAACGGCAGGGCGGGGTGGTCACTCCTGAGTGTGCCTGTGAGCCTGTTGGCTTCAGGGGTGTCAAACTCAAATTCATCGGGGGCCGCATCAGCAGTTTGGTCACCCTCAAAGGGCCGGTTGTGTCTGTAGGACTATGTGTCCACTCTTTATTATCATACTGTCAGTGGTTATTGTCGGCAGCGGCTACGCGGGCCACATGATGAGGTCTGGCGGGCCGGATTAGGCCCCCGGGCCTTGTGTTTGACACCCATGCTTCAGAGGGATTTTTGTAGCTTGCCTGGTAAAAGTCACTGCCAATTAACAGACCTCTTGTTCCTGGAAGAAGGCTCTGTTAGCTCCTTCCTGGGTGCTGGATGTAATAAATACCAGCCCTGGATTCCTCAGGCCTCAGCCTCCAGCCCTCCAGAGTCAAGTAAAGCACCATCGCCACCTGCTGTCAGCCCAGGGAACCAGCTGCACAACAGCATTCAATGGACTTCTGCGCTGCTCAATTAACAACTGAGAACTGACAGTTTTGTTACAGCGATTATGGTTATAAAAAAAATTAAAAGTCGAAATGGGTGTGAGAAGGACTGAGGACGTGAAGGATGAATTGCGCTTGCAAGAGAACCACGGGAGAAGGGCGGAAACTATTGCTACAACTGTTAAGGACAAAGGAAGGAGAAAAAGATAAGAAAGTTGCCGTGCCTCTTGATTAAACCAGTTAGTAGAAACCAATAGAAAGAAGCACTGCTATATAACTGCCCCTTTGCTTGTTCTTGATCTCTCCATTTCCTGATATGTAGGTTGAAAGTCTAACACTACTAAATATAACCATATTTTCACACATGGGGCTGGGCCCATCTTAATTGCTTGTGCTGTTTTCCTCTCAACTAGTTGCTGGTTGAGGTTGTGCCACACTGGCCTTGCAATTGAAGACTGGGTTTTATTGGTCATCCACCTTGAACCCACAGGGTATTGGGGGTTGCACCCCAATATTTCCCCAACAGTTTTAGTGGTGACAGGCATCCGTACTGGCTCCACCCAGTCTGGCCTCAAGGAGTACCAGAGGGCCTCCTGTCTCAGTGGAACCTCCCTTGAGCAGCACAGTCTACCAGAGATTGCTTTTTGCGGCTTGTTCTCCAGTCTCGTGCTCTGTTCTAGAATCATAGAATCATAGAGTTGGAAGAGACCACGAGGGCCATCCAGTCCAACCCCCTGCCAAGCAGGAAACACCATCAAAGCATTCTTGACATATGCCTGTCAAGCCTCTGCTTAAAGACCTCCAAAGAAGGAGACTCCACCACACTCCTTGGCAGCGAATTCCACTGCCGAACAGCTCTTACTGTCAGCAAGTTCTTCCTTATGTTTAGGTGGAATCTTCTTTCTTGTAGCTTGAATCCATTGCTTCGTGTCCGCTTCTCTGGAGCAGCAGAAAACAACCTTCCTCCCTCTTCTATATGACATCCTTTTATATATTTGAACATGGCTATCATATCGCCCCTTAACCTTCTCTTCTCCAGGCTAAACATACCCGGCTCCCTAAGCCGTTCCTCATTCTAGGTTGCTCATTGTTCCTCGCTTCCAGTTCCCAGCAAGTTGCATATCACTCCAAACGGCTTCCCACAGACTGGTAGGATTGCACCCCCATTGCAGCTTCAAGTTTGCAGTCTGGTAGGGGTGCTCCTCTTGGGTCCAGCTCTGTAGCCAAGACCCAGAGAACTTCTGCCCCTCTTAGGTGGTGAGGTAGCTGCACACACACTTGCACAAAGCAGATGTGGCCACAGTGATTTCTGCCTGAATTAGAGCGAGACAAGACCAGCGCTAGTTCTGACCAGAACTTTCTCAGGAGACATTTTTCTTTTTCTTCTTTTAAAAATTTGCTTTTTGCTTTTTTTATATATATATATCAAACAAACATTAACATTTTGGTCCTCTCCCTCCCCATCCCCCGAACAACATCGAAGGTTATGAACATGTAAAAAGCAATGGTTACTTCCAAATCCCATAGAAACATCGTTCTGTAGATTCTCACAAGTCTTAGGTAGTCTGTATACATGTTCTTTTTTTTGTAAAGCATGAGGATAAAGGCAAACCAGGTGTTGTTAAAGCTGTTGGAGTTTTTTTAGTTGTCTTCCTTTGCACTTTTTAAGAGTCCATTTCCCCATCAAAATTAGGTTCCAAGTAGATTTACATCCAAAAATCTCCAGCGTCAGGCATGCTGCAGTTAACAGATGAACTACTGGGTCTTTATCTTTAAAAATCTTCTGCAAAGATTAAGAGTCAGGGAATTTCGGGGTCCATAACTATTGGTTTCGAGGCATTTTTCTGAGAAAATAAGGTTGAGAGCTTTTCCTTTTTCTAGGTTGTTTTTCCAGAGGGACGTTGGAGGTTGCTTGGAACTGAGCACCACAAGACCTTCTGCAGGCAAACGGTCTCTTCCCCCACTGAGCTATTAGGAAGCGGCCGTGGACCAGGTCAGGCAATGTTCCTTTATCCTTTATGTTGCTAAACGCGTCCATTTTGCCTGGCCCTGGAGAATGCATTGTGGAGAGACTGTTTGGAACATCTCCCAGCAGACAAAAACAGCCCAGCTGTGACATGTATTTTGTGCACACTCTACATTTTTATTTTATTTTATCTATATTGCATGTGTTTCTTCTCATATATATATATATATGAGAGGGCGGGGGAAAGACTATCTGTCTATTTTCTGAATTTCCTGAGCAAAATTTTTATATGGCTTAATAGTAATAATAAAATACTCTTAAGTGGTTTACATAAAATGGCATAAAATATTAATTAAGAATAGAAATAAAGCCAGACCTTTACAGTAGACATAATAAAAATTATCATAATATAGATGAAATCAAGAGGTCTTTTTTAAAAAAAAAATCCACAAATGCAGATAGTGAAATTACACACTTATGGACTTAAATACACACAAATGTTTGGCAGGTTTGTCCATGTCTCACTATTATTTACTCGGACCAGCCATGGTTTTCTGTGATCTCCAGCAGAAAGAGGCTCCCATCATCACCACCTGTCCCACTGGATGTTCTTAGCTGAAGATCCCAAGGATGGAGCCCTGGCCAGTATTGACCCCCCTAGGCCTAAAGCATGTTGTTGCAGCCATAAAAGATGGGTGTGTTTGCGCTCATGACAAATGTGGTATATGCACCTGTCCTTCTGTCCCTTCTCACCATGCCACCATGAGAGTGTTGGACCAAGGACCTGGGTTCAAATCTCCACTTGGTCATGATGTTCAATGACCAGGTGACCTTTAGAGGTGGGCAGTCTCTGCCTCCCAGCCCAAACTACCTCACAGGGTTGTTGGGGGGAATTAAATGGGATGTTGGGGGAAGGAACCAACATCAGCTTCTTGGAGAAAAAGGGTGAGATATAAATGCAAATAAATAAACTGCCAAGTCAATGGAGCTTCCCCATAGAATGCATAGAATGCATTTTCTGTTCTTTTTCTTTTCTGTTTCTGGTCCCAAAATGTCTGTCACCATATTTTGCATAGGGAGGTGAGGATCGTTCCTGGAATTCCATATGCCTGATTTGCTCAGCCTTGGCTGTCCCTATTTTGTGATATGGGGTAAGAGATTGTCAGCCAAGATGCGGCAGACATCCCCTTCTTTATTTTTCAAATTGCCTATTTATTTTATTTAGAAAGATTTGTTGTTGTTTAGTCGTTTAGTCGTGTCCGACTTTTCATGACCCCATGGGTCAGAGCATGCCAGGCACTCCTGTTTTCCATTGCCTCCCGCAGTTTGGTCAGACTCCTGTTCATAGCTTCGAGAACACTGTCCAACCATCTCGTCCTCTGTCATCCCCTTCTCCTTGTGCCCTCCATCTTTCCCAACATCAGGGTCTTTTCCAAGGAGTCTTCTCTTCTCATGAGGTGGCCAAAGTATTGGAGCCTCAGCTTCACGATCTGTCCTTCCAGTGAGCACTCAGGGCTGATTTCCTTCAGAATGGATAAGTTTGGTCTTCTTGCAGTCCATGGGACTCTCAAGAGTCTCCCCCAGCACCTCCAGAAAGATTTATAGACCACCTAATCACAAAACTCCCTATGAGGTACATAATAAAATTAGCAACGAAATGTAGCTGATAGCCCACAAAAGTGTTTAAAAGAAGTACGCATAAAATATAAACAAAACACAAATGAAACCATTGAAACAAATCAGTCAGGTGTTTTTTTTAAAAAAGCAAACCTAGCTTAATTATAGATCTAGGTAGGCTTGCGGAAACAAACATTTTCCACAGGCACCTGAAAGAATATAGGGAGGTCCATCGGCAGGGAGTTCCAAAGCACAACGGCTGCTGCACTAAAAGTCTGATATCCATGTTGGCTGTGCCACATCTCGTCTCCAAGCCTCTGATTGCCAGTTGTTGGGAATCTCAAGCAGAGAGAGCGCTGCTGCTGCTGCTGCTGCTATTGCACTCAGTGTGGTGTAGTGGTTAGAGTGTTGGACTAGGACCTGGGAGAGACCAGGGTTCAATCCCACCCCCCTCACTGTGGGATGTGATACACAAGTAGCAGTCAAGTAAAATATTCCTTGTTTGCCTAGAGTGGACATGCAAAGGGGATGTTTGTTCCAGCCAGTCGAAAACTTCCTGTTTCCTCCTGGGCATCCTTCCTCTTGCATGTGACTAGAGGTGGACGTGACCTTACCTGTCCAGGTAACAAAAGGACAAGGGGTGCAGCCTTCTCTCTCTCTCTTCTCTTCTCCATCTTCCTATTGTTGTGTGAACTGCAGTTACTGCCAGTCTGCAGTCACTGGGATTAACCCCCCATATGGGGCAGATCCACATGTATATATCTTTGTAACTAAGTCTGCCTTCTGGGATCCAACTGTGAACAGAATGTGAGTAAACTACTTTTATATACCTTACACAAGATTGTGGCATGTGGCATATTTATTCTTTTAGGGGGGGAGGGATCTTACCAGGAATCTATATTGAGAAGATTAAACAAGCTTGCAACCCACTACCCGCTGTGCGTTTAAAAGGGGAATGTTGAAACTCTGCTAAGTTATAGAACTTGCTAGTGCAAGTTAGGAAGGATATTATTAAACAATATATCCTCTCCTGCCTCCCTGAACATTCCCATACTCACTGCTAGAACCTTGATGGGTGACCTTGGGCCAGTCACTGCCTCTCAGTCTAAGCTACCTCGCAGGGTTGTTGTGGGGATTAAATGAGGACCTTGAGCTCCTTGGAGGAAGAAGGTGGGCTATGAATGCCGTAAGCAATAATGAATAATCTGGTTGACCAGATGGGCTCCTGGGGCTTGATCCAGCTGTGGCTGAGCTCTTTCGACATCTCTTGATGACTCCCGGAAAATGATATGGACCTTGTAAAAGGGCAAGGCGTGCAGGCCAATGTAGTCCAATGTGCACATCTCATCTGGGTCAGGGCGATCTCTCAAAGTTGAGCCCGGGCAATGAGAAGTGGCTGAGCTCCAGAGGATTGCCTGAAGGTGGGCATCTCTGCCTTTTCCTCCCCGTCACACCTGCCTCCACCAGTGCATGTTGCAGACTTTGTGGTTTGCATGCCAAAGAGCCCCACGGAGGGTTTCGCTGTGGCCGGAAGTCCTTTGCAGCAGTGGCAGCCTCTGGGAGGAGGGAGAAGCATCCTGGCCCCATGGTCAGCCTGACCTTTATAGATCATGTTATGGATTTCCCTTCAGAGGCCTGCAGTTGGCAACGTCCCACGTCATGACTATGCCGGAGCCTCTGCCAGGATGCAAGAGCGTTCAGGCTGAGAACACAGGAAGGAAGCAAGTAATAAAGAAGAGCCCCTCTGGGCATATGCAGAGGGTCTTAAGAGCAGGACCCCATCAATGCTCATTTCTCCAAGCTGATTGATGTCCTTGCCTGGTTCCTCCTCCCTCCTGTTTCCTCCCCGAGGCGAGTAAAAGGTAACATGCTAGAATTTTATAAAATTATTCATGGCCTGCAGAGAGAAACATTTTGCCCCTCTCTCTCATAGCACTGGAACACTTGGACATCCCATGAAGCTGTATGCTGGGAGATAAAAGAAAGGACTTATTCACACAGCACATAGTTAAACTATGGAACTCCCTTCCACAGGACGCAGTAATGGCCACCAATCTAGAGGCTGTAAAAGGGGGTTAGACAATTTCATGGAGGAAAGTCTATTGATGGCTACTAGCCAATGATGTTTATGCTCTCACACTGCAGCTGGTGGCAGAAATGCTTCCAGATACCAGTTGATGGAAACCGCAGGAGGGGAGAGGGCTCTTGTGCTCAAATCCTGTTGGCCGGTTTCCCTGTGGGGCAGCCTGTATCCATTTTATCCTACTCTGTGGAGTAGGTTAGACTGAGAGGGAGTGACCGACACAAAGTGAGCTTCATAGCTGAAGAGGACCAAAGCCCCTCCATCTTCAGTCTGACACTCTCTCACCAGGACACCGAGACTGGTTCTCACACCTGTTCAGAGTCACCTGAGGGACCAACGAGTCTCAGCAGCCCTTGGTTACCACGGAACTGCACTCTTTCTGGCCTAAATGAGGGGCAGTGGCTCAGAGGAGGACATGCCCTTCACAATTTATTTTTATTTTAAAAACTTCCAGCTCCAAGGAGGAAAATAATAAGAAGCAAGCAATAAATAGCAGAGGTTCATTCCGGCTTCTCCAGGAGCTGTCCAGTGAGTCAGAGTTCAGGAGATGCTGGTTAGCCAGGGAGCTGTCCAACAAGGGGGCTCAATCTCCCTTTGGGGCTGGGCTGAATGACTCTTAGGAGGATAACTGGTCTACACTGACTCCCCTGGGACCCCCTCATAAACACGCATGCTTAGAGGTGAATTTTTGTGTCAACTGATTCTTTTAACTGTCATTTAGGTAAAGGTAAAGGGACCCCTGACCGTTAGGTCCAGTCACGGATGACTCTGGGGTTGCGGCGCTCATCTCGCTTTATTGGCCGAGGGAGCCAGCATACAGCTTTCGGATCATGTGGCCAGCATGACTAAGCCGCTTCTGGCAAACCAGAGGACTGCAAGGAAATGCCGTTTACCTTCCCACCTATTTATCTACTTGCACTTTGATGTGCTTTCGAACTGCTAGGTTGGCAGGAGCAGGGACTGAGCAACCACCGACGTTCTGATCGGCAAGCCCTAGGTAATTTATTTAGTATTTAGTAATACTGAAATGATAGGGACGCAGGTGGCACTGTGGGTTGGGCTTGCCGATCAGAAGGTCGCTGGTTCGAATCCCCGCGACAGGGTGAGCTCCCGTTGCTCGGTCCCTGCTCCTGCCAACCTAGCTGTTCGAAAGCACATCAAAGTAGATAAATGCAAGTAGATAAATAGGTACCACTACAGCAGGAAGGTAAACGGCGTTTCTGTGTGCTGCTCTGGTTCGCCAGAAGCGGCTTTGTCATGCTGACCACATGACCTGGAAGCTGTACGCCGGCTCCCTCGGCCAATAAGGCGAGATGAGCGCCACAACCCCAGAGTTGGTCACGACTGGACCTAATGGTCAGGGGTCCCTTTACCTTTACCTAATACTGAAATGGGACAAATGCTGGACAGCAGTTGCTGGAAGCCACCAGACAGGAGAAGGCTCTGGTGCTTGAATCCTGTTTGAGGGTTTCTCTTTGATGCATCTGGTTGACCACTGTGAGAACAGGATTTTGGACTAAATGAGCATTGGCCTGATCCAGGTATGGGACTCTTCTTATGCTCTCAAATGGATTTCTGGGGGATGCAAAAGTGGCTAGTGGGCTTAGCAGAAAAAGCCTGTTTTGCTCCTTCCAAATTATTGGCCTGCAGGCAGGATCTGGATTTGTAAACTTGGGGGCTTCTCCTTCTTCTTTATTAGTCCAGTGCTCAGTTGCAGACACTGTAGGATGGATTATTATTGATTTATTATCCTGCAAGGTAGGGGAGGCAAAGAGATGTTTGCTCATGCCGGTTTAGAAACCAGCAGAGCCGAGTTGCACAGGGAGGAGGGGAGGCAGAAACAAAAGGGTTCATAGAATCACAGACTCATAGAAATGTAGAGTTAGAAAGGGACCACGAGGGTCATCTAGTCCGACCCGCTGCAATGCAGGAATCTTGTGCCCAATGTGGGGCTTGAACCCATGACCCTGAGATTACGAGCCTTATGCTCTACCACCTGAGCTATGGTATCTGGGCCATGGGTTGTGTGTCAGCCTTAAAGTGTGGTGGGGGAACTTCTGCTGGTGAAATAAAAGCATGTGTGTGTGGGGTGTGTGTGTGATGAGGATCCAAGTCCTAAATCAAAGTGATCTTCAGTTCTTGTGTAAAAATACTTTTTCTTCTTGTTGTGCCAGAGTAGACCTGTCTTGATTGGCAACCCCACCAGAGATTGAAATGGGGAGCCTTGACCTTCTCTGTTAAGGGGTTCAGTTTTAAGCATCAACACACACACACACACACAAACACACAAACACACACACACACCCTCCCCCAGGGCTGGCACCTCATGGCTACAGGGGGTCCATTCAAAGGGGCTTTGTTTGGTTTGCATCTTAACTTCCCCAAGGATTGAAATAACTCTCCTTTTGAAATCTGCACTTCTCCAAATGTTGGAGTGCAGTTCACCAACCAGTGTCTATGAAAATGTATAGAATGGTGGAAATGACATTTGCAGATGCATTAGAACTGAGGGGGAAAGGCACACAAAATGCAGATAATTTTTCGTGGTTTTTAAAAAAATATAAATAAATAAATAAATTCGTGAGAGCTTAAAATAAAAATACAGATGCAGAAATGTGAAGAACTGAAGGCTGGAGAAAGGCGACCCCCCCCCCCAGGCCTGAGCAAGAGCATATATTTGCCTCTTTCTTCTTTGCCAGACCTGGAGAGCAGGGTTACTGCTCAGATTTCAGGCTCAGGACCCTGTTCTGTCCCTCTGGGCTGCGGCTGGGTAATGCATTACCTGTGCCTTTTTGTTTATGAACTCGCCAGCTCAAAAGCCCTCGGCTGCTTTTGAAACTGAAACTCTGGTTTTTAAGGCTGCGTGTTGGTGTGGAAATATTACAAAGTGAGGGTATACGGAGGAATGTGTCTGACTTGGGGCATCAGCAGAAAAGAAGAGATAATTGTGTTTGGGCGGCAGGAGAAAGCCATACGTTTATTTCGTTTATTTGCCATTTCGCTATATGCCACCCTTTATCAAGGCAGCTGCCAGGGCAGTTTGCTAAAAGTAAATACGCAACATCCACCCACAGCTCACCAGGGGGCGCTCTCTATCCTGAATGGGGGAAATTGGATCTGTGATGTGAACGGAAAGGTGACCCGGTTCCACGAGGCGTCTCTCCCACAGACTTACTGTGTCTTCTATGGCATGTCTCCTTGGTTGGCCCTGGTTTTCTGTCTGAGAATGACCAGGGTGCGCTGGCAGGAAATCTCCCCTGGTTGCCCTCCAGCCTCGCCTCCCTGAAAGAGCAAACTCTTCCTAGCTTGCCCCACTTCTGCCAAGCTCTCTGTTTCCCCTGCCTGCTCTCCTGATTTTATTCTGTTATTAATGGTTCTAGTCTGTTATTAATTGGTGTTAACAATTTGTTCTTAATTCTTTCTGTGGGCAGAAAGGCAATCCCTAAATGCATTTTAATAAACATTTTTAAAGTGCTTTTAAGGGGGGGAGAGAAATCTCCTTACTGGTTTACTGCAAGGTGCTCTTCTTAAGGTTTGCCGTTTGTTTGGAAGCTGCAGCGAGTGCAAAATGCAGAGGCTACCATGCCTAGTAGTGCATCTGGCTGCCGATATTAGTGGTGGGGAATCTCTAGCCCACGTCCTAACTTGGACCACGATGCTGTGTTATTATTACTATTTTAACTTATATACTGCTTTTGTGCCAAAACAGCTGCTAAGTGGTTTAAAACGATCACACCAATCCATAATTAAAATACACAAGAACGTTAAAACATCCTTAATGAAAATATACAAGAGAGCAAACAGTTACAAAGCACAGCAATTAAAACAGTTCAAAAGCAGTTGAAGCAATAAGACCACCAGCTCAGAGGAATGCTTGCCTAAAGGAGCGTTTCTTTGGGAACTGGTATCAGAATGCCTCTGATGGGGCCTCTGGTATTTCAGCAGGGAGGGCATTCCCCACCAGTGAAAAAGCCCACCTCTGTCTTAGCCTGTCAGGAGTGAGTCAGCAGTAAATCACACCGTGCAAGTTGGCGTTAACCCTTTATTAGCAAACACACATCTGCACAGACTCGGCAGAGTGTCAGGCCTAGTGAGCACAGCAACTCGTTTCCAGTAGATCTTGCCCCCATGAAGCTGAGATGGAAGGTCCCTGCCTCCCCACAGCTACCTAAGTCTCCTCCTCTCCAGGGTTTCCCCCCCCCTCCCCGATACTGCAGCTTTTGTGTGGAGTGTGCAAGCCTCCCAGATTATGGCAGGTTGGTTCCTTGGGAAATCTGGCTCAAGGGATGCTGCCTCTGGGGTCCTCTAGTTTGGCGGCCTCTGAGTTAACACAAAGGAGACATAGCTGAATGGATTTGGGTCCAGCTCAGTTGCTGAGTCCAGCACCTCCCTGGTTTGCACTGTTGACCCTCCAGATCCCACCAATTTCTCTACCTTCCATGTCAGAAGCTGACATCCTGGCCATTCAGGATCAGGGTCAAGACATCCAGTGGGACCCCTGCCAAAGGGTGTATATCTGTCCCCAACCCCTTCAGCTGTCCCAAGAAGATGAGATGGCCTGTGGCATCATAGTCTCCTGAGAGGGCCTGATGGAACCGACAGGTTTGGGTGCTGAGATTGGCAGCGGAGGACCTCTTGGTGGTTTCTCCACCCTCAAAAGTTCACAGTGGTGGTTGTCTGGGAGAGGACCTTCTCTGTGATGGCCCCTAAGCTGCGGAGCTCCCTCCTCACAAAAGGTGCATCTGGAGTTACAGGTACCAAGATTCCAAAGGATCAGAAAAGATTGTTTATGTATGCTACAACAGCCACACGGATTCTGTTGGCCCAGAGATGGAAGGAAGAGTCAAGCCCGACCAGAGAAGAATGGCAAATCAAGATGATGGACTATGCTGAAATGACAAAATTAACTGGGAAGCTCAGAAACCAAGAAGACAATAACTTTTAAAAAGAATGGGAAAAGTTTATAATTTATATACGGGACCACTGCAAGCAGCTTAAAACAGGATTTTAACCACACTTGTAATGTAACAGAAACTATGGACAATTCAGAAGGATAAATATTTGGATAAATATTGATATGCAGTTGTAATTATTTTCTTTAGGACCCATGGAAGGGATGGGGGGAAGTCAGGAGATTCAGAGTAATCTCAGTATTTGGATTTTGAATTGTTTGGTGTGCGTGTGGGTGGGTGTGCAACCTCCCACCCCATATATCTGCATTTGGCACCCTCATTATACAACTTCCAGAGAATTCTGAAGCCATACCTCTTTACCTGGGCTTTTGACACAAGGTGTGTCTTTTTAGGACTCACCTTGTTTTTTATGACTGTAAGTTGTTTTACATTGTTTTTAATATTGTGCTCAAAGCAGTTCACAGGACAGACAGCTGAAGCAGAGCAGCCATTATGGATAAGTATAATGAACTGCAATAATCTGCTATTGACATTTCAACCATCTCAATTCATTGAAAGCGCATCAGAAGCTTCAGTGAGCATGAAACATGCCAAGAGGTCAGCCAACAATATCCACTGCCCATCACGCCCACATTACACCCACGTGGAGCTATCCATTTGGCAGCCCAAGTTAAGGGACCCTGCCACATTACAGCTTTTGCCCACATCAGTCTCACAGCCCAAACTAAGCTCCTCCTGGCTGCACTCTCCAGCCAAACTCCACACAAGCCACTCTATATGAACACAGCTAAAATGTCTAAGTAAAAGCCTCACTTTCATCTAGATGGGACGCACTCAGCACTCATTGGGACCCCAAAAGAAAAGCCTGAGAATGACAGCACTCGCGACAGAAAGAGATGCCACCTCTGAGCCAAGAAAGGGCAGGTTGGGAAAAGTCTCAACAGCCCCCCCCCCGGAAGAGCTCCTCATTTTGGGGTCCAGTGCTAAAAGCAGCAAAGCCGCTTTTGCACACCCCAAGGCAGCTGGTCTTAGAAGAACCTCAGGTTGCCCTCCAGGTCTCTTTCCTTGGACTCTGGCAGAATCTGGCAAGGGCTAGGTCGCTCCCTGGCCCTGTTCTACCTCCTCCTGTGCTTTTTTACCTGACCAGGATGTGTCCTTGAACTTTGGTGATGGATGGAGGATGGAGAGGGGGGGTGCCTGATCACACATATCTTTGCCACACCTGTGGCCCCTAGGATTGGGCATGATGAGGGAATGTGGCCCTTGCAGTGGTGAACTGCCTATCTCTCATTGTCTTCAGAAAAAGATAAGGGCCACTTTGACGGGTTTGTAGGACCACCCACCTGCCAGTCATCTGACACCATCTGACACCAGGTGATTCGACTCTACAGCAGAGCACTCTGTGGGGGCTCCTGGTGCTTCCTTGCCAGTTTGGGTTATGCACTCTTGTCATACTTGCCCCCCCTTTTTTTTTGCTGCTTTGCAGGGTATCAGGGAAAGGTGCCAAATTCAAAAAAGCAGAATCTGGAAAGGCAAAATTAGGAAAGTGCTCCCATTTCTTCATTAGGAATTGGCTGCTTGAAGTGGTTTTTTTGGGGGGGTGGGACAGAGAAGGGGACGACAGAGGACGAGATGGTTGGACAGTGTTCTCGAAGCTATGAACATGAGTTTGACCAAATTGCGGGAGGCAGTGGAAGACAGGAGTGCCTGGCGTGCTCTGGTCCATGGGGTCATGAGGAGTCAGACACGACTAAACGACTAAACAACAACAACAAGATCTCTTGTTTGCCTTCCCAAACATTCTTAGAATTTCACTCCCTGAATGCCACCCTTCCACGCCCATCTGGTGCTTAAGATTGCTGCCATGTTTTTACTACCTTCATTTTAATAGATTTGTTTTTAATATTGTTTTACTCCTATTATAGTTTACTTTTTAACTATTGTCTTTTATGGTTTTTTTTTAGCTTTTAGCTTTTATTTCAGGCTCCTCCTCCTTCGAAAGAACCCGGACCCCGGCAGTGGAAGCCCGTCCGGAGAGAGACGGCAGAGCTTGCTGGGAGCGAGTAGCCTCTGGCGCTCTCCAGGGTCCTGTAACTCCAGCCTGAGCGGTCTTTCTGCCAACGGACTGATTCAGCCGCTCTCAGACACCCACCATTGTGCCTTGGCTTGCGGTCAGGTCAGGACCCTGGACAGCTCCGGAAGGGGCTTCTGGATCCCTGCTGCTCCTCCCTGGCGGTGCTGCTGCTGCGGAGCTTCTAAATTGAGCCCTGCAGGGATCTATTCTGTCCCCCACCAGCATGGTTTTGAATATCAACAGCACACTTTATGATTGTAAAGGTAAAGGGACCCCTGACCGTTAGGTCCAGTCACGAATGACTCTGGGGTTGCGGCGCTCATCTCGCTTTATTGGCCGAGGGAGCCAGCATACAGCTTTCGGATCATGTGGCCAGCATGACTAAGCCGCTTCTGGCAAACCAGAGCACTGCAAGGAAACGCCGTTTACCTTCCCACCAGAGCGGTACCTATTTATCTACTTGCAGTTTGACGTGCTCTCGAACTGCTAGGTGGGCAGGAGCTGGGACTGAGCAATGGGAGCTCACCCCGTCGTGGGGATTTGAAACGCCGACCTTCTGATCAGCAAGCCCTAGGCTCAGTGGTTTAACCCACAGCGCCACATTGTACATATATTTATATCTTGCGTTTCCTGATAACTCCTTGCCTGGGGCATGCCGAGTAGGAACTCCCCTCTGCTCTCCACGGAGCTGTCCTATGAGTACCAGAGCCTTGCTGGAGTTGGACCCAGTGGTGCCCTCCTAGTGGCAGAGCCACCCATTTTCAGAACTGGCCAGCTCGATCCCTCCAGAAAAAACACCCAAAGGGGCCTGAAGGAGGAAAAGAGAACAGAAGAGGATGGAAGTGTGGTCCAAGAAAAGCTGATGCAATTTTGGACTACATCAAGAGAAGTCTCCTGTCCAGATCAAGGGAAGTCATAGCACTGCTCTATTCTGCCTTGCTCAGACCCCACCTGGAGTCCTGTGTCCAGTTCTGGGTGCAGCAGTTTAAGGAGGATAATGACAAGCTGGAA
The DNA here is from genome assembly GCF_963506605.1 of Zootoca vivipara. Lineage (NCBI taxonomy): Eukaryota > Metazoa > Chordata > Lepidosauria > Squamata > Lacertidae > Zootoca > Zootoca vivipara. The sequence goes on along the minus strand of NC_083292.1, from coordinate 27,832,615 downwards.
GGTGTGCAGAAGGGGGTGAGCAAGATGATAAAGGGTCTGGGAACCAAGCCTTATGAGGAATGGTTGAGGCATTGGGGATGTTCAGCCTGGTAAGGAGGAGACTGAGAGGAGATATGATAGCCATCTTCCAATATCTAAAGGGCTGACACATGGAAGATGGAGCAAGCTTGTTTTCTTCTGCTCCAGAGGGTAGGACCCGAACCAATGGATTCAAATATGAAGCAAGGGGATTGTAAATAAACATCTGATGGTAAGAGCTGTTCAACGCTGGAACAGACTCCATCGGAAGGTGGTGAACTCTCCTCCATTGGAAGTTTTAAAGCAGATGTTAGATGGCGATCTGTCAGCGATTCTTGGACTGTGATTCCTGCACCACAGGGGGTTGAATTAGATGACTCTTGTGGTCCCTTCCAACTCTTCAGTTCTATGATTCAATGATGTGGGGGAGGGCAAACCTTTGGGTTAGTCGAGCCTTTGATCTTTAATCATCTGAAGAGTCTCTGGATTACATATCTCATTTCTGCTCCTGTCCAGATTGGATTACAGGATGAATTGTGTGTCCTTCCTGTTTATTGTGTTTAGGGTGTTTTTGTTTTTTAAAATCATTTTATTGTTTTCTGCTCTGAGAACTTTTTTTCTGCTCCTGAAAAGCAGATGATAAAAAAAAATGGAAACAAACAAAATAAAAGATTTTAATTAGATAAAGATTGCCTTGAGGAGAATGGATGGTTTGCTAGCATGGTCTGGTGAGGTGTGTGCAGTTCAGGGGGTAGCTTAAAGAAACAATTAGCCATTGAGTGAAAATGGTTTTCTAAAAAGTAAATAGGTGGAGCAAGGGGATCAGGACCCTAGCTCAGGTGGCAGAGATGGCATGGGGACTCCTGCTCTGGTTCCAATCTGAATTCCCCCTCATGCTTCTCACTTGCATTAGAAGGAAATCTTCCTTTGCCCTCAACAGGAGTTCTCCTCTCAAAGCAAATGACAGACATTGAAGAATCCAGACTGGGACCACAGCAGGAGCCAAAGATTAAAGCCCCCACCCACCCCATGTCAGGGTCTTGATCCAAATTGAGGGCTCTGAATCTGCCATTTACTTTTAAAACAAGCACCATCTGTGCAATTGCTAATTGTGCAGGTGGCCTCATGCCTGGTCTGGGTGTGAAATGCCACCTTCTAGGTGAGATCTTTCTTGTCCTGCAGGGACAGGGGAGTAGAAAGTGTGGTGGATTTTTCCGGCAGGAAAGTCCTGAAAGCTTTGGATATGTAGATTGTTCAATGTGACATCACCCTCACCATCATACAAATCCAGGAAGTGTTTAAATATTTAAGATTCCCAATTTTGAAGCATGTTTGATAGGAGCAGCCTCAGAGAGGTGTGCAAAACTCTTGGGATGACTTGGGAGTATTCTCGATCTTGGGATGACCGAGCTACTGGGCTTTTGCCTGTCTCATTTTAATACACATATATCACTCTCCATCCTGTTTAGGCTTAGGAAGAAATAAAACTCCATTCTAGCATTTGATATAGGACCAGGGGCTGAGAAACATTACCCAGAGCAAAGACACCCCCTCACCCCAATTCCAAGGCAGAATTGGGGATACATCTATGAAGGTGCAGGATATCATGTGGCTGAGGGTCTCAACAGAGTCTTTGCTGGATAGCTCAGTTGGTTAGAGCATGGTGCTGTGAATGCGAAGGTTGCAGGTTCAATACCCATAAGGGACAGCTGCATATTTCTGCATTGCAAAGGGTTGGACTTCAGGGTCCCTTCCTATTCTATTCTATTCTATTCTATGGTTCTGGAAGTGCTGGCTGGGGCTGATGGGAATTGTAGTCCAAAACATCCAGATGACACCCACGTCTCTTCTTCCCACCCATTTGGAGGGGTGTCATGGGACATTCTTGCAGCTTGAGACAGGAAATTTGCTGGTGTGGAAAGCTTCCTTTCGGGTGGGGACGTTTGGCTGGCCATCAGGCTCACAACACTCAAAGTTCAAAAGCCCCCCCCCCAATAACCCCATCACACCATCATTGGCAACAAGTGGCTTGGCTCACTTCCTTGAGTCACCTGCAATATTGCTGGCCCCATTCTGAGGCTCACCTGTTTGCTGAGTGTGCTGAGTGTGTGTGATGAGCAGCTGATGGACAGGTGGCCAGCCCTGCTGTTTGGGCAAGGGGCTCAGTGAGCCTTTAAGATATGCCACCTGGGGAAGCTACTCAAAACTTGATTTGGCTGTGGCAGGATGGGAGAACTTAATGGGTCAGAGGCAGCTTCTTGCTTCAAAGATGCAGCTATATCAGCCTGGCACAGAGCAAGCCTCTAAACACACATGCGCGCGCACACAAGCAATTTCTTCCAGCTCCCATTGTCCTTTCCCTTTCATTCCTGTACTGGCTCCCCCCTCCTCCCTTTCCAATCATCTCCTGCCACTGTCAGCTGTTGGCTGGGCTCCCAGGGATCAATATTGCATTAGCCCTCCGTGCTGCATTCATGCAAATGACAACTGAGCTGGTCAGCCTGTCCAGGCAGGCGGCAGATTGTGGTGAGATTTTTGGGAGGGGGCACCCCAGCAGCAAGGCAAGAGCAATGTGGAAAAGAGGGCTATCAATGGCTAGTAGCCATGATGGCCATGCTCTGCCTCCACGGTCAGAGGCAGCAATGCTTCTGAATACCACTTGCTGGAAACCACAGCAGGGGAGAGGGCTCTTGTGCTCGAATCCTGCTTGAGTGTAGGCTTCCCCTTGGGGCATCTGATTGGCCCTGTGAGAACAGGGTGCCGGACTAGATGAGCCACTGGTAGGGTGGCCAGACTCAATAGAGGACAGGACTTCTGTGCCTTTAATTGCCCTGCTCTCTTTTGAGTCTGGAAACCTTAAAGAGAAACCAGCAGACCCTTTGCTTGGAAATTAAACAAAGGGTCTGCTGGTTTCTCTTTAAGGTTTCCAGACTCAAAAGAGAGCAGGGCAATTAAAGGCACAGAGGTCCTGTCCTCTGTTGAGTCTGGCAACCCTAGCCACTGGCCTGATCCAACTTTAAGGCTCTCCTGAGGTTCTTCCTCCACCGTCAGAGGCAGAAATGCTTCTGAGTCCCAGTTGTTGGAAGTTACAGGTAGGTAGCCGTGTTGGTCTGCTATAGTTGAAACAAAACAAAATAACCCCTTCCAGTAGCACCTTAGAGGCCAACTAAGTTTGTCGTTGGTATGAGCTTTCGTGTGCATGCACACTTCTTCAGATACCACGAAAGCTCATACCAATAACAAACTTAGTTGGTCTCTAAGGTGCTACTGGAAGGAATTTTTTAAGTTGTTGGAAGCTACAAGATGGGAGAGTTGCTCTCGTGCTCGGGTTTTGCTCAGGTTGAGCATGCAACTAGGATGCTGGACTAGATGGGGCCTCCTGTGGCCCGATTCATCTGGGCTCTTCTTAAGTCCTGGGTCGTGTGTTATATGCCAGTCGTGGGCGGGCCAGAGGCAGAAGGAACTTGCCTTGGGGAACAGTGCTTCTTATGGTATGAACTCAAGGCTGGAGGAGATGAAAAGAGGCCCCTTTAGTCTGATGCTCTAACACAGGGGTCAGCAAACTTTTTCAGCAGGGGGCTGATCCACTGTCCCTCAGACCTTGTGGGGGGGGAATGAATGAATTCCTATGCCCCACAAATAACCCAGAGGTGCATTTTAAATAAGAGGACACATTCTATTCATGTAAAAACACCAGGCATGCCCCACAAATAACCCAGAGATGCATTTTAAATAAAACGACACATTCTACTCATGTAAAAACATGCTGATTCCTGGACCATCCGCAGGCCTGGTTTAGAAGGTGATTGGGCCGCATCTGGCCCCCGGGCCTTAGTTTGGGGACCCCCTGCTCTAACCAGTACACCACACTGCCTCATAATGAATAAATAAACTCTGTCTTTTTTTTTAAACATACTTTTTATTAATTTTACAGAATACAAAAAAACAAAAAAAAAACGGTACATACATAAACACCTTTTCCACCTCCTTCCTACCCACCCACATGGGTCCTCCCCTGCCACAGAAGTATCCCATGTATGTGAACAGTCAGAGATGTTCCATTTTATGCTTGGATTTCTGTCCTCCTCCCCCTCCCCTGACCCCAAAGCCCCCCCCTGCCACCAGGGAGCTCCAGCAAACCAGGGCAGTACGCAGGAGGCCATCCATCCAACCATCTATTGTCATACCAAAAAAAAAAAAGAGAAAAATAGAAATAGGAAAAAAGAAAAAAAAAGAAAGGGCAAAAAAAGAGAAAAAAACAATACAAAACAGAATTTTTTTTCTTACATTCATAATTGTAAAACCATATTTTGTGGGCTTCCCCTCCCCCCCCCTTCCCCGGTTTTCATCCCTTTTTTATCATCTGCAACAGTTTCTTACTTTATAGAAAAACACCTTTGTATCTTATACAACTTCAAATCACTGAAAAATCAAACTCCCATTTTATCTTCCCATGCCTAATTTTTTCTCCCTCTATAAGCCTCCATATTTTCACATTTTCCAAAATCCATTCACTTTTAAAACTATAACTATTCTCAATTTAACCTTACATCCCCGATTACCGGCCCCGATTACCACACTGCCTCATAATGAATCAATAAACTCTGTCTTTTGCCTCCCAGATGTATTTTTTAAATGTGTTTTTAAACGTGTCCTTTATTTATGCACCCCCACCCCCTAGCACACCCCAGCCCGCATTTTTATACCTTACTGCAATAGTCGACCTTGGAAGATAGTGAACTCTCCTTCTTTGGAGGTTTTTAAGGAGAGGCTGGATGGCCATCTGTCAGGGATGCTTTAGCTGAGATTCCTGCGTTGCAGGGGGTTGGACTAGAGGACCTTTGGGGTTCCTTCCAACTCTGTGATTCAATGATGGGCATTCAGACTTAGGACATTTTAATAGGGAAAGAGACAGACCTAAGCCAAGGCTCCTTCCAGCAACTAAGTTTTGTTAAACAGCTGGCGTGGGTGAGATCCACCAGGCAGCTTCAGCCTTGGTGCTCAAATCCAGCTTTCTAATTTGAGGTATTTATTAAATAACTCAAGAGTAAAATGAGTGAGATAAATATGAGTTTGCTTTGAAATGAAAGATAAAGCGGTATTGTCTAACTAATCCTCACACTTGAAATAGAACTTGAAATCAGTTGCAGGAACTCACATAAGAGCAAAATTTCCTTCTTCTTCCCAGGAACCGTGGTTCTGTTCTGGTAGGGACCAGGCAAAGCTTGCTCAAAATCACCCACCATTTATGTGGTGCACCAGGAAACTGATAAGTAGGGAAATGGAGGGGGCAGAAGTTAGTAAAAGGGGGTGTGAGATGTCTGCTCTTGGAGGAAGGAGGAGGAAGAAGAGAGGTGGTGTAAATTGAAAAGAACACACACACACACACACACACACACACACACACACACACACAGCCCTTGAGTTTCCATCAGACAAGAGACAAACGCCACTTTGTGTATTGGCAAAGGGGCTAGAGCCCAACATTCTGCACTGATTCTTGGGGGAGGGGGCTGCTGCTCAGAGGCAGAACACCTGCTTCACATGCAGAAGGTCCCAGGTTCAGTCTCTAAGAATGGCTGAGAATGTCCCCTGCCTGAAAAAAGGACAGTTATTGTAGACAATACAATGAACTAGAGCAGGCACCCCCAAACTTTGGCCCTCCAGATGTTGTGGACTACAATTCCCATCTCCCCCGACCACTGGTCCTGTTAGCTAGGGATCATGGGAGTTGTAGGCCAAAACATCTGGAGGGCCGCAGTTTGGGGATGCCTGAACTAGAGAGACCAGGATGTGAATACATGGAGAGCCCTGATGGATCCAGTCAATGGCCCATCATCCTGTTCTCCCAGTGGCCAGCCAGTTGTCTCAATGGGAAGCCCCCAAACAGGACCCGAGCACAAGGGCCCTCTCCCCTCCTGTGGCTTCCAGCAAGTGGCATTCAGAAGCATTGCTGACTCCGACTGTGCAGGCAGAACACAACCATCATAGCTAGGAGTCCTCCATGAATCTGTCTAAGGCAGCTTCCTCCATTCCTGATTGAGGTGTCCTCCTGTCCCTTTTGGAGTGCCCAGCAGCTTTATCATTGTAGCTTTGTCTCATGTGGATTAGCCAAGGATGCTTTGCTCCTTCCTGTGGGAGGAGCCAGAGGCAATGACAGACAGATCCAACTCATTATAGTTTTGTAGTCCGTCCTCCTCCTCCTCCTCCTCCTCCTCCTCCTCCTCCTCCTCCTCCTCCTCCTCCTCCTCCTCCTCCCCCCTGCTGAGTTCTGCAAGGACAATACTAAGACTGTGCAGAGATTGGATGAGCATTTGTCATGTATGATTTAATTAAGATTCCTGCATTGCAAGGGGTTGGACTAGATGATCCTTGAAGTCCCTTCCAACTCTATGATTCTAAGATGAGGAGGAGGTGGAAGCAGCAGCAGCAGCTAGCTGGGTTTCCCATCCCTTGAGCTGGTTGTATGAAAGAAGGCAGGCAAGTCGGGGGATGGCTAAGGGCAGGTTGAGGTTGGTGCTGCCAAATAAACATTTATGAGCTGCGCCTGTGAAGATCTCCTGTTCTGTGGAAATCCCACTACAAAAAAAAAAGCTTGTCAGGCTGGAAATGGAGAAGCCAATGTTTAATCCGTGCCAAGGGATCGGTTCCAAAAGGAAAAGGCAGGAAGAAAGTCAGTGCAGTGTGTTTGTCAGCGTGTTGGGCTGGGACCAGCGAGATCATAGCTGCCAAGTTTTCCCTTTTCTCGCGAGGAAGCCTATTCAGCATAAGGGAAAATCCCTTTAAAAAAGGGATAACTTGGCAGCTATGAGCGAGATCCAGGTTCATGTGGCCGTGGGTGACCTTGGACCAGTCCCTCTTTAAAAAGGAAGAGCCCTAGCTCAGTGGCGGAGCACTTGCCCCAGGTACAATCCCTGCTGGCATTTCCAGGAAGGACAGAAAATGCCCCCCCCATCACCCTACTGAGCTAGGCAGAACAATGCCTTGACTCTAAAGATAGCAACTTCCTATGCTTGGCCTAGTCACCCGAGGCGAGTTACCGTGTCTTCTAGGCAATCAGGCGAAACTCAGCTGGGTGGCATCACTTGGAACAGAACCAGCAAGCCAGGGGAGGAGGGGACCACCCCACCAGAGGACACGCTGCCTAGCTAGGGACTCCTCAAATCCAGAGCTCGCCCTGAACCTCAGCCTGTTAATGGGCGCATTCCTGAGCTGTGCGACTAATGTTGTGAGGTAAAAAAAAATGCAGCTTCCTGCTCCCTTCTCTGTCTCTCTGGCCTACCTTGCAGGCTCCTTGGGAAGATGAAATCGATATGTGCGTGTGTATATAGGCGGAGGCAGGGAGAGGGGAGAAACCATGTATGCTGCCCATGTTGCTCCTTGGAACAAGGTGACCAGTATATAAATAAATTGGCAAAATAAATAATAAGAGAGTTTTTGACAGCGAACAAAGGATGCTCTGAGCAGATGCTGTGCTTTATGTTTTTAAATTCCAAACGATAATGCCATTGGTATGTTTGAACGTGCTTTGTCGCTGATGAATAGGGAGGGGTCCGAAAGCCTACTCAGTAAACAAATGGACCTATTTCTGCCGAGCCCCCCCCCCCGGGGGGGGCTTCTAGGGGGGAAAAGGTCGTGACCCCCAGCCAGGACCCGAGGACCCCTAGAGCTTGGGCTTGGGAGCCAAAATAGGGGAGCCAGCCAGCCAGCGTCCCCCCTTCCAAGGAGCAGCAGCCTCAACCTGCTGCATTCATTGTTCACCTTCGCCTCCCCCCCCATTTGAAAGGCGGAGCCCTGTGGGAGGTGGAGGAAGAGGAGGAGGCTGAATTGCGCGGGTGTCCCTTCCGGGTGGGGTGCAAGAGACCCGGGGCCCCGGCCTGGTCCCCCGCTTGGTTGGCAGAGAGGGAGGGCGCGAGGGAGGGGCCGAGCCGGGGCGGCGCTTGGAGGAGGCGGAGGCGGGAGGAGGTGGCGGAGCCTCCGCTGCTGCTGCTGCTGCTGCCGCCGCTCCCGGACCCTCCTGCATCTCCGCCTCGCGCATCTTCTCCTGCATCTTCTCCCGCATCTTCTCCATCCTCCTCGGGCATCTCCTCCTGCGCATCCCTCGGCCCCAGGAGGAAGCGGGCGAAGGCAGGACCAGACCCGGCCATTGTCTTTGGCCGCCGCCGCCGCCGCATCGCCTCCCGCCCTCCCTCCCGCCAGCAGGTACCCCGAGGCTGCGCCCTTGCGGTGGGGGGAGGAGGGAGGGAGAAGCGGGGTGGGGTCCCCTCGCAGCCTATGGCGCTGTGGGGAGGAGAGGGAGAGCCCCCCCTCTTTGGACAGGGTGTGGACTGGGGCCAAGGCGGCGTCCAGGATACCCCCCTCCACAACACACACACCTCGTTGGTGCCAAGTCTGGGGGAAAGGAGTGGGGATGCGGTACTAGCTCAATGGGGGGGGGGTACTCGCCCAGCTTTCTCTTTGGACTGGAGGTGTGTGTCTGCGTGTGTGTGGGGGGGTTGATCTTGTTAAGATGAGGGGTGGGGGGGCAGAGGAGGCGAACCGGAGACATTGGAGCGGCCGCGGGGAGGGGGCGCTGGTCGTGGACTGCCGCCCTTTCCCCAAACCTCGCCTCGACGCGCGTCTCTCGCCATAGATAACCCCGGGGAGGGCGGCGGGCTGGGAGGTGGGGAGGAAGAGTGCTTGCTGTCCATCACGCCGCCTCCTTATCTCCCAAGGTTGAGGTTATCTGTCGGCTGCTGCCAGTTTGCGGGGCTTGACATCTGAGATGCCCCGGTGGGGTTTTTGTTGTTGTTGTTGTTGTTTGGTGGTGATGATGGTGATGATGCCCTTTGGACGGTCCTTCTTCTGCAAGCCTCTCCTCTCCTCTCCCCACCCCCACCCCCAATTCCACCCAGATATTCGGGTTTTCCGCTTCCAAAGTCTGGTGCTGTATCCTGTTGGTGCAAATAAAATAATCTCAGATCTCGGATGCCTGGAGGCTGGTTTGGGCACTGTCAGCATGCCTCCTCCTCCTCCTCCCACCGAAACTCCGAATTCTGAGATCTGGGCAGCGGCGGCGGCGGCATGATTCGATGGCAGCAGCAAATCTGCAATCCCCGTTTAGCTCTGCTTCATTATTTACTCGCCGCCAGTGAGCTGAGCCTGCCTCAGCCTGGAGAGCCATTGTTAGCAAGTATTAATATTTGGTGTTGAAAATCAGCTTGGCCCCCACGCCCCGGGGCAGAGGGAGCTGGCATCTTGGCTTTTCTTTTTTCCTTGGAAAGGATGCCGAGAGGCATTTTGTGGGCGCTTTCCCCTGCAGGGCGACAAGGCTCCCTTTCTGACACCACCGTGTTGTGTGTGTACGGAGGAGCCTTGCTAAACGAGTGTAACGTGCTGTCTAGCGTTGGGGGTGGGGGGGTAGGGAAGGCTCCGAGGATCAATGAAAAATGGTCTTCTCGTGCTGCTTGCCGAAGTATCCCCCGGCTTCAAGGCGCTGGGTTGTGTTTTGTGTGGAAGGATCGCAACACCCTCAGATTGCTCTCCTTACAACCCTCTTTCCACCCCCACCCCACCCCCGCTCCACATATGTCTGGCACCCTCTCTTATCTGTGCTTTGCAGGAGTGGTCTTCTATCGGGGTTTGTGCGAGGCAATGTTGGTGGGGGGCTTGCGTGGGGGTGGGGTGGGGAGCTAAAAGGAGGCGTTGTGTGTGCAGAAACCATCCCTTCCCCAACACACACAGAAATGGATCCCTGCAAAACAGCCCCTGCACAAGCCTTTGTCATGCGGCGTGAAGCTCCCTCCCTCTCTTATGGCGAGGGCTTTTTTTTAGGGAAAGGGGGCTGCTTGCAAAGAAGGGGGTGTCATTGGCTCCTTTGGGAAGGGCTGGGGTTGGGAGAGAAGCGGGGGCTTTGAGAACAGGTCCTGCCTTAGCAAAGCCCCCCCCCCGATTGTCTGGCTGGTCCTTCTCCCTTGGCGTGTTGCAGACATTTATATTATTAATTTGGTATTGTGGATTACCTCTCTCTTGTGTGCTGCTGCCCCCCCAATCAGATCCTACCACAACATCAATGGCAATATCATGTCCGAATTTAAGGGGGAGGACATTTCGGGAGAGAGAGATTGGCAAAGATTGTCACAGTTGCCTTGAATAAACACACATACACACATTTTTTTAAAAAAAATATATGCTGGCGATTTGCTTTTATTCACAAGGGTCTTTTCTTTAGGATTAAAAGGAGAAGGAGAAGCTCAGAAATCCCCACCTCCCTCCTTGCAAATAAATAAAACCGCCACATGATTCTCTCTCTGGGAAAATCAGCTCCCTCCAAAGGGGAAAGCCATCATATTCAATGGTGCTAATTAATTTTTATTAAGAAACCAAAGGGATATTTGTTAGTCCAAGAAAAATCTTTGAGCTGCACCAGCTTCCAGTCAGAGGAGAGAGGAGAGGAGAGAAGCATGACAAATATGTTTTCCAGAGGAGCACCAGGAAGAAAAATGACACAACCAGGAGGAGGAGGAGGGCGGAGGGCAGGTACTTACAGTGGCTCAGGTGTGGGGCTCTCCTTTGAGCACACCTGATGCTTCAGCCTCAGCGCTTTGGCCCCAGGGATGGTGGCCAGGCTCAAGCACGGGGAGGGGGGTGCCTGGGCAGCAGCAGTGGGGGGACTCCAGGACAGAAGTCTGTCTGGGAGGGAGAGAACAGCCTTGGATGCATTGCTGGGTGCATTGCCACTGGGCTTGGAGGAGAGGATGGGCTCCCTCCTTTTTTTGTTTGATAGGCTTGCTTTGTTCATACTGGGAGGGGACTGCTCCTGGCTTAGGGGGATCTCCTGTTGCTGTGAGAAATTGGGGTGCCCTGTTAGGACCAACCATGCCTAAGGGACCCTCTGCCAGCTAAGCATTGTAGCAGTTAGATCAGTCTGTAATATCCTTCAACATCCCAAATAATGTTTTCGGTATAACAGGGAGCTCTCTGATTCTTGTATCATATTTTTGTATCTTCGTGAGGGTGGCTGAGAGAGGCGGTTGGATTATATGGCCCTTCAAGTCCCTTCTTACACTACTATTCAATGACAGAGAGAAGGACTTGCTTAAGTCTGCTCAGGTCTCTGATACACCCCATTCCCGCCCTACAGAAAGCATGCAAGCCACTGGCTCCTGGTCTATTATTTTGAATTTTCTGGGCTTCCGAAGGAGGTGATTGTTATCCCCACTTTGTGGAATAGAGGAACTGAGAGGAGGCAACCTGTTGGAGGTCTGCACAGTTACCCCTCTGCATACCACCTGCTTTTGTGTGGGCAGCACACAAAGACTCACAACGGGCAATATGGAGTGGGAGAAGCTAGCCAAGATGACACTGTTAGTTGTTATCAGGAAGTTGTTAAGCTTGGTGGGATCTTCTGCATGTGGCCAGAAGGTTCACCCAACAACGTTCTTCAAGGGCCACTTGGAATTTGTCATGCATTAGGAAGAGGAGAGCTATTTCTGAATGTCAGCCTGCTATGGGATGGTGACCACCTGCCTGCCTTCCAATGTTTCTCAATGCCTGCCCGCCATGTTTCTCTCTGCAGCTCCACCTGGAGAGGCAGCAGGACACAAATGCCTCAAATCAGTCCACTTTATGTGTTATTCACAGGCCCAGTATACCCGCGCTCAAGGAGTGCACTGAAAAGATATCCTCAGCTGCCTGGGGGTGAGGAGGGGCTAGAGACCTGTGTTGGGGGGCATGTCCTGCAAGCAGAATGGACCAGCCTCAGTCCTTGGCATCTCCAGGCAGGGCTGGGAAATACCCCTGCGTAAGAGTCACTGCCAGCCACTAACTGTAGAGATTATTAAACTTGATCCAGAGGGTTGGGCTTCTGGATGTCACTGAACTACAGTTCCCATCAGCCCTTGCCCTTGGCCATGCTGACTGCAGGAGCTGATGGGAGTTGATGTCCCACAAACAATTGGTCTGACTTGGTCAAAGGCATCTTCCCATGTCTTTTGCCAGAGAATGGGGCCTTCTTGCACTGAGTCAGTTCAACATTAATTTGGCCAGGGATGTGGAGTCAACCTTTTTTTGACAACGTGAAATTGGACCAGGGGATTGTTCTACCCAAGCCTGGACCATCAGAAGAACTTTCATGTAACTCCTAGGGATGTTTGCTTTGTTTCTTCCATGGGGAAAAAGGGAGCAGCAGTGGCCTGCATCCAAAGAGATAGAATTGCAGAGCTGGAAGAGATGCCAAGGGTCTCTAGTCCAACCCACTCCCCCTGCAATGCAGGAATCATAAGGACATAAGAAGAGCCTACTGGATCAGGCCAATTGCCCATCTAGTCCATTGCAATGGTCGAGCAAAGTAATTTTTGAATCAGGACTTAATGCTCTGACATCCCTCCACTTTAGATAGCAATGTGCAGGTTAGTTCTCCAAAATGTGGCCAGCCATCCCTTATGAATGGAGTGGTGGTGTCATTCTCCTTCTGCTGAGTGGAGCCCTGATCCTCTGCCCCAAAGCCCTGGCTGGACTCCGCATGTTATTCCAATTACAGATGGTGGGCATTAAATAGCTGCTAAAGAAATGGCGTTATCACCTGTTTGTTGGGACTGCATAGAACTACAAGGCAGACCCCTTCCTCTCCCCACCAATGAGGGAAACTGACTGAAATGATTATTGGGGGCAATGATTATTGGGGGTGTGGGCAAGACCAGGCAGCACATTCTGGGCTCTCTTAAGAGTGGTCAAACAGGCACCAAGCATGAGGAGTTCTCCTGCAAAGCCCCCTTAGCAATGAATGGAAGCCCCACAAGTTGACGCTTGGCTTCACTTAGGCACATGCAGAAGATGTTTGTGATGGATGGTATATGAAGGAGGTTGAGTCCCTGCACAGAACACCAGGATATCCCAAGCCAGCCTGAGAATGTGTGCCAATGCCGCTTGCAAAATTTGGGTTCAGGCAGAGAAGCTATCTCTCTGAAAAGGTTCTTTCTTGTGTGCTCTTACTCTCTCTCCAAACACACACACATATATATGCACACACACTTTTCTGCTCTATAGTTTACAGAGTTTCCCTTTGGAATATTTCACTGGAGGAAGGCGTTATCACTTCACGTTGTTTTTTTTAAAAAAGAACGGCAGCACAAAGCTCTTGAGAATTCCTCTTTCTGCTGGAGTTTCTTATCATCCACTTGCAATGTTCACATTGGAGTTCAACTTCCTTTAATTCATTCCAGATTGTGTGTGTGCACGCGCAGATGCTGTTTTTTCCTTTAAAAAAAAGGGACTCCCTCCCACCCTGTGTTGCTTTTTCCTCCTTCACAGCCTGCCTTGCCCCTTCTCTACCCACCCACCCACCCAATGATAAAACAAAACCTCCACTGTGACAAATGGGTACCTCAGGATGGGCCTACCCCCCCCACCTCTCCAAGGCATGTCATTCTGTGGGCTCAGGGTGCTTTGTCCTCTTACAGAATGGTTTAAAGTGTTGGCCCAGATAAATTTTACATGAATAATTTCTCTCCCTGCAGCAAGAAAATATACAAAACAAGCCCTTCGGCTGGCTATAATTGAATTTTTTTTCCTGGGTACCTGAAATGTGATTTGTGCTGGAAGGTTGGGGGGGTGTTTTGCTGGTGTGGATTTAAACCTAATCTTGCAAACTGGCTTTAAAAGCTGATCTTGTCATGAGAGAGAGAGAGAGAGAGAGAGAGAGAGAGAGAGAGAGAGAGAGAGAGAGAGAGACCTTCTGGGCTGTGCCAAGAGTGGAGCTGAGGGTCTTTCTGCAGCCTCAAAGATTAAATTTATATTTCTGTGTCCACTAGGCGAAAGGGCCTTGTAAATCTATTAAGAGAGCAATCCTCTTTATTCCTTGTATATAGCATTTTTAATGTGAGAGAAGCTTGATATCTTTTACTTTGCCTATTCTCAGAACATCCCTCTGAGGAATCTTCTTGCTAACATTTAGAGCTATTTACATACAGAAGGACTGAGGCTGGCAGAGAATTATTTGTCGGAAGGCACGCAATGCACCCCATAATTCCTGGTGCAACCCTGTATCTGCTGACCTACCAATTGGACCTTGGGTCACCATCATTGAAATATACTCGGAGTCGAGAGTGAATTTCATGCTCTTTATTCAGCTCATATTCATCAAGGAGAAGAAGAGAAGACGAATGGCTCTTTTCCCAAAACCATCTGCTTATATACATTATTTACACAATGGGCCTTGCGTGATTGGCTACTTCAGGGCTACACCTGTGGGCCAATTATATTGTGGATTGACTTCTGCCTGCAGCCTGATTGGCTGCTCCTACAGGCCAATCAGGTAGCAGATTCACTTCTGCCAGCCGCCTGATTGGCTGCTCCAGCAGGCCAATCAGGTTGCGGATTCACTTCCACCTGGAGTTGGATTGGGTAGCTCCCGCTGATTCTGAATCCTATTGTTCTAGGATTCAGCTCAGTACATAACAATCATTTCTTTCTTTCTTTCTTTCTTTCTTTCTTTCTTTCTTTCTTTCTTTCTTTCTTTCTCTGGGTCTCCTGTGACCTTCCTACCATCCCCTGGGTGGATTTAGCCTGCCGTGTGGTGAAGTGTGAGAGGGCCTTCTCTGTGGTGGCCCCACCAACTCTGGAATGCCCTTCCTCCAGAGGCTTAGATGGCAGAGACCCTGATGGGTTTTCCACTGGCAAGTAAAAGCTATCCTGTTCTCCCAGGACACTAGAAGAGCCCCGCTGAATCAGGATGAGGGGGACCCATCCTGTTCTCACAGTGGCCAACCAGAGGCCAGAGTGGGAAACCTGGAAGCAGGACCCGCACAGCAACTACACCCTCCCCTCGTGCATTTCCCAGCAACTGGTATTCAGAGCGTGTAAGAAAATTGGGGTTGGTTGGCTTTTGCAGCCCAACTCCCCATTAAGAGATGTTGTGTCCCTCGAGGTCCGCTATCAGTCAGAGCTGCAAACAGAGATTTCCAAGGAAGCAAGGCAAGCTGATGCTTTTGATCTTTATTCCTATGTTGCAACAGAGTCTCCTTCTTTCCCTTGCAAGGAGGTGAGGAGCAGAGAACAAAACTGTGTTACCATTTTAAAACCCTCAGATAGTGACCATCTCTGCAATGGAAAGACATCCCCCCAATCCCCAACCCCCAAATGGGTTGCATATGTAAATCAGATCATGCTCAGAGTTCATGTTACTCCAACATATTTATTTACAAGCCTGCCAATCTGTATGCCTGACAATAACTGATTAGGGCTGCTCCTGGCCTGTCTGAAGCATCCTTTCGAGATGGTGATTACCTAGACTCCAGAATTCATTGTCTAGGGCCTGTTTCATTTCGGCATAGATATCTGCTCTTTTGACAGGTCCGCTAGGCCATTCAACACATACATGTCTCAAATGGTTTGCAGAGGGACCACCTGTCAGGAATTTGCTGCTAGTGACTTTAGGGGGACTCTGAGCTTGACTAGGGGCTAAACATGGATGCTGTATTGCTCTCTACTATTTCAGACATGTGGTTTACGCACTTATATATATGTCTGTTTCCCTTGCACACTTACGCATGTGCATTTTATTTATGACAGCTTAGAATTCATATAACAAGAGCCTACTGCTTCCACCAATGGAGGCAGAACATAGTCATCACGGCAAGTCGCCACCAAAAGCCTTTTCCTCCATTTGTCCAATGCTCTTTTAAAGCCATCTAAATTTGTGGCCCTCACTACCTCTTGTGGGAGGGAGTTCCATAGTTTAACTATGCACTGTGTGAAGAATGTACTTTGTCCTGAATCGTCCAACTTTCCATTTCATCAGATGTCCCCAAGTACTAGTATTATGAGAGAGAGAGAGAGAATGTTTCTCTATCCACTTTCTTCACACCATCACTAATTTTATGCACCTCTTATCATGTCCTCTCTTAGACACTTTTTCGCTAAACTATACCCAGCTCTTCAATATCCTTTTTGAGGTGAGGCAACCAGAACTGAATGCTTTATTCCAAATGTGGTTGCACCATATAGATCTGCATAATGACCTCATGGTTCTGGCAGCTTTATTTTATTTTTATTTTTAAAAATATTTTTATTGAAGAAAAAGATTTTTTAAACAATACAAATTACCAATAACATAGCCAATTACAATTTTCCCTTCCCCCCCCTCTAAGGACTTCCCTCAGCTCCCCTCTCTGATTTGCTCGTACATATTGTTTTCTGCATGTTATAAAATTGTACATATCGTTGCCTTATCTATCATATGTTCTACTAATAAATTGTGGGTGTTTATTCAAAACCTGCCAAGGGCTCCAGATCCTTTTGTTGTCTTTTTAAATAGTTTGTAAAAAGTTCCCATTCTTCTTTAAAGTCCCGGTTGTCCTCACGTAGTTTATATGTTAACTTTGCCAACTCCGCATAACTCATCCATTTTTCTTGCCATTGTTCTTTCGTTGGGATTTCCTCATTTTTCAATCTTTGTGCTAACAAGAATCTTGCCGCTGTTGTAGCATACCGTACGTAAATAAGTTCTTTATTTTCCTTTGGCAGGTCTTGTCCTAGAATCCCTAACAAAAATGCTTCTGCTTTTTTCTTTTCTTTTTACAAATGTCGTTTTAAACATCTTTTTCAATTCATTATATATCATCTCCCAGAATTTTTTAACTTATCTACATTCCCACCACATATGGTTTAAAGTACCTTCTTTTTCTTTACATTTCCAACATATGTTTGACCCGGTTTTGTACATTTTTGCTATTTTTACGGGTGTAATATAGCCTACCATCTGTACATCATTTTCATGTAATTTTCCTTCAAAAGAAAACAATCTGTAAATTTCAAATCTACCTTCCACAATTTCCCCCCAATCCTCAAATTGTATATTATGTCCTATATCTTGTGCCCATTTGATCATAACCGATTTGACCTCCTCGTCATTGGCAGCTTTATTTTCAATCCCCTTTCCTAAACCTTAGCATGATGATATTCACATTTTTCACAGCTGCTGCACACTGGGTTGACAGCTCCATCCAGCTATCCACTATGACCCCAAGGTCTTGTTCCTGGTCAGTCACTGCCAGCTCAGACCCCATGAGCACATATGGGAAGCTAGGATGTTTTTGCTCCACTGTGCATCACTTTACAATTGCTTGCATTGAATTGCATTTGCCATTTCACTACCCATCCACGCAGTTTGAAGAGAATGAGCAGAATTTTGAAGCTCCTCAGAGCCTCTTTTTTTTTTTCAATCACCCTGGTATCATCAGTGGATTTCGTTCCCTAAACACTCCCCCCCTAACTCTAGGTTGTTCACGAACAAGTGAAAAAGCACGGGTCCAAATATTAATATTTGGGGGCATCCACTTTCTACAGCCCTCCCTTGGGAGAACTGTCCATTTTTCCTACTCTCTGCTTCATGTTACTTTTCCAGTTCCTGCTCCATAAAGACAACATCGCCTCTTATTCAAGAGTCTTTCGTGGGGTACTTTGTGAATTTTTTTTGGAAAGTCTGAGTACACAATGTCAACTGGATCATCTCTATATACGTATTAACACTCTCAAAGAACTCTTAACTTTTTCAGCAGGGGGCCTGTCCACTATCCCTCAGACCTTGTGGAGGGCCGGAATAATTTTTTTTGGGGGGGGGAGAGGTTCCTATGCCCCACAAATAACCCAGAGATGCATTTTAAATAAAAGGACACATTCTATTCATGTAAAAACACACTGATTCCCAGACTGTCCGCGGGCCGGATTTAGAAGGCGATTGGGCTGGATCTGGCCCCCAGGCCTTAATTTGCGTACTCATGGGTTAGGGAGACTTGCAGAAGCCATCCTGCACCAAACTTGTTCTTTATACTTAGGTAATTCTAGCTTTAACAGTACTTTGCACCAGTTTTTCCAAAACAGACATTAAGCTTAAAAGGTAAAGGGGCCCCTGACCATTAGGTCCAGTCGTGACCGACTCTGGGGTTGCGGCGCTCATCTCGCATTATTGGCCGAGGGAGCTGGCGTACAGCTTCCAGGTCATGTGGCCAGCATGACAAAGCCGCTTCTGGTGAACCAGAGCAGTGTATGGAAACGCTGTTTACCTTCCCGCCGGAGCAGTACCTATTTATCTACCTGCACTTTGACATGCTTTCGAACTGCTAGGTGGGCAGGAGCTGGGACCGAGCAACGGGAGCTCACCCCGTCGCAGGGATTTGAACCGCCGACCTTCTGATCGGCAAGCCCTGGGCTCTGTGGTTTAACCCACAGCACCACCCACGTCCCATTAAGCTTACCAGTCTGTAATTTTCAGGATCCTTCCTGGGGCTTTTAAAAAAATGTTATTACATTGGCAACTTTCCAGTCCCCAGATACAGAGGCTGACCCTAGGGACAACTTACATATGTTTCTTAAAAAATCAACAGTGTCACATTTGAGTTTGTTAAGAACTCTCAGGTTGATGCCATCCAGACTTGATTAATTTGTCAGTTTTTAATTTGTCAATGAGGCCTAGAGTTTCATCTCTTGTCACCATTATTTGCCCCAGTCCCTCAAACTTGCTTCTCTAGGAAGTTAGTTCATGCACAGAAATCTGCCCTGTATCTTCCACAGGGAAGACAGATGCAAAGCATTCCTTCAGCTTCTAGGTGTAATCTCCTTGTCTTCCTTTAGCACACCATGATCTCTCTTGTCATCCAAAGGTCCAAATGCCTTTCTAACTGGTCTCCTGCTACTAATCTTTTGTTGTTGCTTGTCTTTATGCTTTGAGCAATATTTTCCTCAAATCCATGATGTAAGCAACCCTTATTGTCTGCTTGCATTTCTTTGCCAAAAGTTTATGTTCCTTTTCGTTGTCCTCATTTGAACAAGACTTCCATTTTCTGAAGGAGCCTTCTTGCCTCTAATAGCTTCTTTGCCTCTGCTCCGCTGACACCCTCTTGGCCTTGGCAGTACCTTTCTTGATATGCATTATACATTCTAGCTGAGCTTCTGTTATTGTGGTTTTGAACAACCCCCAAAGCATTCTGGAAACATTTGATCCTCCAGACTTTGCCCTTCAACATTGTTTTAACCAATCCTTTCATTTTTGAGAAGCTTCCTCTTCTGAAGTCAAATGTGAATGTTTTGCATTTCCTTGGCACCGTGGCCACTCAGTTTGACGCCACTTGCATCTCACACCAGATTCTGGGTGCCACTTAAATTTAATTCCAGGGTGACCACCCCTCTGCCCTATGACTAACCATTCTAGGGCACAGTCATTTGGGGTACTGTATCATGAAATTTTACCTCTTTGTCGTGATTAGAACACTTACCGTATGTAGCCAGTCAATGTGAGGGTGATTGAAGCCACCCATTACTACAACATCTCCTCTCTTGGATGCTTCCTTCATTCTTCATCTCAAGATCACACTGGGTATTGTGGTCAGAGAACAATAGGACAACCCCAGTACCAAATTACTCTTGCGGCCCAGTATTGCTCCCCACAATGATTCTGTGGAGAAGTCTGCCCCTTTCGGGACTTCTAGCTTGCTGGACTCAGTGCTCTCTTGTACAGGGTGACACCACCTCTGGCATGTCCTTCCCTGTCCTTCATATAGAGTTTATATCCAGAGATAGCTGTGATCCACTGCTTCTCTCCATTCCATCAGGTTGCCACCATGCCCACTGTAACGATGCTGTCCTCTGAAATCAACTAGACCCTTCTCATCTCCTGTTGGCTTCCCCCTGTCAATCATTTAAAAACAAGGGTCAGCAAACTTTTTCAGTAGGGGACTGGTCCACTGTCCCTCAGACCTTGTGGGGGGCTACACTGTATTTTGAAAATAAAATAAAATCCTATGCCCCACAAATAACCCAGAGATGCATTTTAAATAAAAGCACACATTCTACTCATGTAAAAACACCAGGCAGGCCCCACAAATAATCCAGAGATGCATTTTAAATAAAAGGACACATTCTGCTCATGTAAAAGCACGCTGATTCCCAGACTGTCCGCGGGCCAGATTGAGAAGGTGATTGGGCCAGATCTGGCCCCCGGACCTTAGTTTGCTTACCCATGTTTTAAAAGCTTCTCTGCCACCTTTGTATATTAAGCTCCAACAGTCTAGTTCCATCCCAGTTCAAGTGGAGCCCATCCCTTTTGAACAGGACCAGTTTGCCCCAGAATATTCCCTAGTGCCTCACAAATCCAAACCCCTCTGCCTGACACCATGGCCTCATGCATGCATTGAGACCACAGAGCTGCATCTGCCAGGCTGGACATGCATGTGGAACGGACAGCATTTCAGAGAAAACTATCTAGCTTTCTAGGAGGTCTTGTCTTTCAGCATCCTACCTAACTTTGGCTTCCAGAACCTTGCGACTACATTTCCGCCTGTCATTGATGCCAACATGCACCACAACCACTGACTCCTCCCCAGCGCTAACTTCCAGGCTACTTAGGTGACAAGCAACACCTGCAACTTTCGCACCAAGCAAGCAAGGCACCTTGTGGCCACAATACACCCATCTCATCTATCTCCCTATGATTGAATCACCCACCACCAGATTTTCCCTGTGACCTGGAGGATAACTGCTCATTCCCCAAGGAATGTATTCCTTCTAAGGGAGCAGTTCCCTCTTCCGCAGCCTGACCCCCTCTTTCCCCCCCCCCAAGACCCTCCTTCTCCAAGCACACTCTCATCTGGGGAGCAGAAAACAGAGATCATGTCCCCATCAGCAACCTCTTGTCTCCCAGCTGCTCCAGGTCAGCCACCTTGGCCCCAAAGAAACATACACAGCCCCCAAGGGCCAATAGCTCGTTGCCAGCCACAAATTCTGTCCAGCAGGCAGATAGCTGTACGTGTTCTGTGCAATACACTAGAAACCCTCCCCACCTCTGCTGGCGATTTACCTGCATATCTATTATCTGTAGTTCATCAAATTAATTTACCTACGTGTTAGATCAAAGAGGGGAAGGGAAGAGCAATCTGTCCTGGCTTCCTGGCCCTGCTGATGAACTCACTCGGCAGCTGAACTCACTTGCTGTGTCCATCAGTGGGGCTGAGCTGCTGCCTCAGCTGGGGCGCCCCTCTTGCTCATGGAGCAGGGGTGGGTGCGGGGCTCCCTTGCAAGGTTGTTCCAAGTACATATCCCTGGCTCGCTTTCCTCTGGTGCCAATGTAGCCAACGAAATCAGGGCTTCCTCTTTGGAAAAACAGGAGACGGTGGGGCTCAAACTCTGTGGCGCACTCAAATTCCAACGAGTAGGCGTTTGAAAAGGGGAAATGTGCAGCCACTTCAGCTTTATTGATTTCATGCTGTTATTCTATTGCTTTTTTTTAATTAATTGGGCTGTTTTTAATAACTGTTATGTTTGATGTATTAATTTTGTATATGTGCTTATTGTTGTGAACAATAATATCTTGGGATCACACTGATGGGGTGAAGGGTGGTCTACAAATTGGAGAACTAAATCGTCAGTCGGTAGAACGCGAGACTCTTAAATCTCAGGATTGTGGGTTTGAGCCTCATGTTGGGCAAAAGATTCCTGCATTGCAGGGGGTTGGACTAGATGACACTTGTGGCCTTGTCCAACTCTACAATTCTATGATTCTAAGATGATGTATGTTAACAGGCATCCCACCCCCCATGGAGTTTTCCTACTTGAAAAGGCCACACCTGTTGAATTTTGACCCACCTGGTAGTCCTGCCAGGAGCAAAGGCTCTGCTGCCCTTTTCTGCAGTGTGTGGGATGTGGGAACAGCCGGGGATTTGGGTTTTGTCAGCTCTGGCTGCTGTGTTCACAGACTGGTGGGGGCCAGTTCTTACTGTAAAAGAAGAGGCTCTCGATTGAGACAACTCCCCAACCCGCCAGCTGCCTGATTAAGTCGAGTGGCAGCCTCAGGGGCAGATTTTGAATGTCATTTCACGGCAGCAGAGTGAGGCAGATCTCAGCGCGTAGGAAGCTGTCAGATCCTTGGTCCATCTACCTCAGTGCTGTCTGCACTGACTGGGGGTCTCAGGTGGGGAGGTCTCTCCCAGCCCTACCTGGAGAATTGACCCTTCTGCATGCAGAGTGGATGCTCCAGGCTCTCCAAGTGTGCCTTTTTTCAGGGACAGCCCCAGATTTACAGAAGCCATCCTGGTTTCTGATTTGATCCGGGAATGTCCTGCTTTTCCTTAGAATTTTCATTGGATAAATATTGGAGGGTGTGGAGTTTTGCAACCCCTTTGCCAAGGAGATAAGTAACTCTACAACCTTTAGAAGACATCTGAAGGTAGCTCTTTATGGGGAAGTTTTTTAAAATGTTTCCTGTTTTATTGTGTTTTCATATATGTTGGAAGCCACCCAGAGTGGCTGGGGCAACCCAGACAGACGGATGGGGTATTATTATTATTATTATTATTATTATTATTATTATTATTATTATTAATTAGGATGTCCCTATATTCATCAGGTGGCGCTGTGGGTTAAACCACAGAGCCTAGGGCTTGCTGATCAGAAGGTCAGCGGTTTGAATCCCTGCGACGGGGTGAGCTCCCGTTGCTCGGTCCCAGCTCCTGCCCACCTAGCAGTTCGAAAGCACGTCAAAGTGCAAGTAGATAAATAGGTACCACTACAGCGGGAAGGTAAACAGCGTTTCCGTGTGCTGCTCTGGTTCGCCAGAAGCGGCTTAGTCATGCTGGCCACATGACCTGGAAGCTGTATGCCGGCTCCTTCGGCCAATAATGCGATATGAGCGCGCAACCCCAGAGTCGGTCACGACTGGACCTAATGGTCAGGGATCCCTTACCTTCATATTCATCAGAGAAATGTTGGAGGGTATGTTGCTCTATCACTGAGCTATGGTCTGCCTCCCAAGTACAGAGCTAGTGCAGCTATGCTCTTCTTGCGCATGGGATACATGCAGAAGATCTCTGTCATCTCCCATTAGGAAGGACACCGGCTAGCTGCTCTCAGTCAGAGTGGACTAGAGACATTTTTCGAACGGTTGGGAGGCAGCAATGCTTCTGAATTCCAGTTGCTGGAGGACAGAGGAGGGGAGAATACTCTTGTGCTTGGATCCTGCATGCGAGTTTCCCATTGGGGCATCCGGTTGGCTACTGTGAGAATAGGATGCTAGCCTCGATGGGCCCCCTTTGGCCTGATCCAGAAGGCTCTTTCTGCTCTCATGTCCAAGCATGATGGACCGCCGGTGCCCCCCCCCCCCCCCGAGCTCCATTCATGTGGTCTGGGGGAAGGTTGTGGAAGAATAGATAATATCCGTGCTTGGCCTCGCGTTTGTTTGATCTATTTTCCTAACAATGGAAACGGAGACTGTTTTCATCAGAGTTGGATTATCAAACAGGTTGGGAAGGTTCTGTCCTCAGCCTGTGGCTTTTGTACCACACAGCCCTGGTTCAATCTACAATTCCTCCTCTGGAAACTTCCCCACTAAAAGGACTATTCTCTGGACTAAAGAAAGTGATTTTCTCAATGTGGTGCTGGCTTTGACGACCAGGCTGTTTTATTTTTCTTCTCATTTAATGCAGTATGGAAAAAATATTATGCTCATTTGACAGTACACCTATTGCCATTGTGATTTATTGTCTTCCTGGCTCTCTTTTCAACAGAATGTCCCAGAGTAGGTGACTGCAGATTAAAAAGCATAATTCAAGCAGTGGGTAAAGACAAACCCCACCCACAACCCCCAAACCAATAATCCAGGCACCCCAAACTTCAGCCCTCCAGATGTTTTGGACTACAATTCCCATCTTCCCCGACCACTGGTCCTGTTAGCTAGGGATCATGGGAGTTGTAGGCCAAAACATCTGGAGGGCCGCAGTTTGGGGATGCTTGCAATAATCCATATAGTGCTATTGGGCGAGGGGAGAGAGAGCACATTTTAAAGTTCATCAAGTGGTCCACTGAGGTTCCCACGGTGGACACTGGGCAGCAGGGGCAGTGGAGGTTTGAAAGCCACTGTGCTGGGGATGGCCAGATAGCCTTGTAAAAACCCCAAGTGTTCTGAAAGGACTTCCACAATGAAAGCGCTCAGGAGCTTTGCATTCAAAGATTGAGGCTTGGTGAGACGCCTTTGCCTGCAAGTGGGACTCCTCTTTCAAAGAGTTTGAGAGCAAAGCTGGACACCCACAGAGACCCCTCCAATTGCGGCCAAGCAGCGCCTAGCTGCGACGATCAGCTGGTTGGAAGTGTGGCTGAGTTTGCTTGGAGTGCAGAGCGATGTAGCGGGTGCGGATGAGCAATTGAGGCTGGTGGAGAACAGGCGTGAAGTGAGCAGCAGTTGCACATCCACACCAACACATTCAAAGCACCTGACACCCTCCAAAGAATTCTGGGAACTGTAGTTTGTTAAGGGTGCTGGGAATCAGATGGGAAAGCAATAGGATACTTTGGCGGGAGTCACTTTAAATGTATGGTGTGGACCTTCTGGCTGTTGTTCTTGTGAAATTACAACAACAACAACAGTTCTATTATTTGTACCCTGCCTACCTTCCAGTATTTGGCTTTGATTTGCTCTGAAGTATTTGGCTTGGCTGATTGCATGGGCGCTTTCGTTTCTGGCCAGGTCCCTGGGTGGGCCAAGCTTGCCTGGGGGCAATGAGATGAGGCGGGGTGGCTCATGTGGGGGTGCTTCAAGTAATGGCCATAGTTCCTTGGCAGAGCCTGGCATGCTGAGGTTCCAGGGTCGATCCCCTGTGGCATCTCAAGGAAAGTCCCCTGCCTGAAATGTCCTCACTGCACACCCCTAACTCTGACCAAGTTAAAAAGCACTGATTCTTTGCGGATTCCACTTCCCAATTCATCCCTCCACACATAGAATTTCCTTTCGAAAATAGACATCTTGTCCAAATGATGGGAACGAAAAAGACCACAAACTCTGACAACAGAAAATGCAAGCGGGCAATAATGGATACAGTACTTTAAAAAAGAATTTGAGGAGAACTATTTAAATGCTGTTAGTAGCAGCAGCAGGAGACTGTCTAGAGAGGTGGTTGGACCTTTGGATGACAAAGGAGTTAAAGGTGTGCTAAAGGGGGAGGAAGAAGAGATGGCAGAGAAGTTGGCTAGATTCACTGCATCACAGCAGAAGGGATAGGACAGATCTCTGTGCTGATCTGCTAACAAAAACGTCCCTAAGGCCAGTGTCTGTGCTTGAGGACTGGAAAGTAGCCAGTGTAGCACCAATTTTTAAAAAGGGATCCAGGGGAAATTAGTTTAACGAGAAATTGACAGGAAGGGTTCTTATAGTTAAGATAACTAAGCATGTAGAACAAGCCTTGCTGAAGCAGAACCAGCATGGCTTCTGCAAGAGCAAGTAGAGTTCTTTGAGAGTGTCCACAAGCCTATGATAGAGGGGATCTGGTTGGGTTGGCATTGTGTACTCAGACTTCCAAAAAGCTTTTGACCAATACCTCACCAAAGACTCCTAAGCTTGTCATAGATTTACTTACTTACTTACTTACTTACTTACTTACTTGCTTGCTTGCTTGCTTGCTTGCTTGCTTGCTTGCTTGCTTGCTTACTTGCTTGCTTACTTACTTACTTACTTTATTTAAAATCTGTCTGGGCTGCCCTCCCACTTGCAAAAGATCCTGAGATCTTTGGTTGTGTGATGCACCCTTGCTTTGGCTATCCCTCTAAGCCAGGCATCCCCAAACCGCGCGCCCCCAGATGTTTTGGCTTACAACTCCCATGATCCCTAGCTAACAGGACCAGTGGTCAGGGATGATGGGAATTGTAGTCCAAAACATCTGGAGGGCCGAAGTTTGGGGATGCCTGCTCTAAGCCTTACGGGCATGTTTTAGGCATCAGCACCCTCAACCCAGCTGTTTAAGAGCAGCAGGAGAAAGAGGGATGTGAAGGGAATGAGCACAGCAGGATTGTCTTGGAGGAGAGTCTCCTGGTCCCGGTAGGATTATCTTCCTCAAATATTGCTCCAAAGCTGCCACCCCCACCTTTGAAAAGTGCCTTGAGTGGAATTTATGTGATGTTCTTTGAATTTCACCTGAGCTCTGCATATCTAAATTCCTAGAGCGCCTGAACGTTGGTGTCTGTTTTATGTTTTATTACTGTTGTTCATACTGGGTGCTGCTTGTTTTATAATGACATTTAGTAATGGCTCCCCTCCCCCTTTATTAAACAACGTAAAACTCCATGGTGCTTTGATCAATCCAATTAACATTAGGCAAGCCTCCCCATTTTCTGCAGAGGGGTCTTTTCAGGACAGGATAATTTGCAGAAGTGGGCACTAGCCTTCATGTGTGTTTTTTTTTAGTACTTGTCATGTGGACTAGTAACTTTTCTGCCTTTTTTGTTTTTAAATAAGAAGGGGTGCAGTTGATCCAAAGCTATACACATTGACATCAAATTTGATCTTGGCAGGAGAAGAAAGCATCAATTGAATTCCATGGTGCCTCGTTTTGTCTTGATTGCAGCCCTTGCAACCCCTCCAAGTGCCCCTATTTTCCAGGGATAGTCCTGGATTTACAGCTGTCCCAGTTTCCGATCTGATGTCGGAATGTCCTGCTTCTCCTTAGGACGTTCTTGTTTTCATCAGCGAAATATTGGAGGCTATGGAATTATGCGACCTCCTGAGCCAAGGAGATAAGTAACCTTACAACCTTTGGAAGACATCTAAAGGCAGCCCTGGATAGTTTTATACAGTATATGTTGGAAGCTACCCAGAATGGCTGGGACAACCCGGCTGGATGGGTTGGGTATAAGCAATAATTTTTTTTATTGTTGTTGTTGTGGAATAGGACACCCCTATTTTCATTGGAGAAATGTTGGAGGGTATGCAAACTTTATTTCGTATTCATTTCATATAATTTATATCCTGCTTGCAGAGGCGTAGCTAAGGGGGGCGGGGCGGGGGGACGACACACTAGGTGCCACACTCTGGGGGGCAGCACTTACTGCGCGCCGGAGCCACATGTCTCTCCTGGGAGTGACGCGATGGCTCGGGCGCCTGCAGGCTCATGCACGCGGCTGCCTGCTTGATTGTAAAACAAAAAACAAACAAACCTGCAAAGCGGTTTACAAGAAAAATGTGCCATTTTTGTTAGTGCCACAGTATGTAAAAATGGCCCTGCCTGGGCTATGCAGGCAAATAACAGTGTCCCTAAACAAGTACCGAGCGTTTTCCCCTTGCCATCTACAGGTGAAACTCTGAAAATTAGAATATTGTCGAAAAGTGCATTTACTGTATTTCAGTAATGCAACTTTTTATTTTTATTTTAACAAATGCTTTCTTTTTGGAAATTCCACAGTAATAAAACAAATAGTTACAATAATACAAAAACAAACAAAAACAAACATCGCTATTACATTTCATTAATTACATTCCATTTATAATTGACCCGGCCTAACGACAAATAATTACAATTACAACAAATAAAAGGCTTGACATATCTTGCTTTGCATGTCATGCATCTATCTCATATATTGGTTTCACCTTTTAAGTTGCATTACTGAAATAAATGCACTTTTCGACGATATTCTAATTTCCCGAGTTTCACCTGTACACCCAGAACTCTCCCTGTCTGGGTATCTTCAAGACTGAAGCCGGACCAGCTTCCGTGTCCCATAGGAGGGTGTTTTGCAGACAGGCCTGAACCCCAGAAACGCTTCCTGCTTTCGAAAGGAGCTGCAAGGCTTCTGATTTCCTGTTCCTTAGGGAGAGCAGAGCCCCAGCCTTTCAAAGCAACTCCACAGGAGCACTGGAGTAAACAAAGCTTTGGAAATCCAGGCGTGGTGGGAACAGGTAGCAAGAGTATATATTGCAGAGGCAGAGAGACGGCAGAGATATGTGGGCGACTGCTGCTGCTGCTCCTTCTCTACCTTGCTCTCCTCCTTGTCATCACGACAGACAGTCGTGTCTCGAGCTGCACAGCAACAAAAGCGAAGCCTCTCTGGCTTGTGAAGGCGGCGGCGGCAGCAGCAGCTTCCAAACTTTGCTTCCACAAATCTCTCCCTGCCTTTTCAGGCGCTCAAAGGCTTCCTCAGGCACTTACTTGCTCCGGGAAAGATTATAGCAAAGCTTTCTGCTTTGTGCTTCTCCACCCAGGGGGTCTCCAGATTGCTGGGCCATTAGGCGCTTGAATGACCTCCCCCCCCCTTCCTTCCTTCCTTTTTTTTTTTTTGGTGGTGATGGTGAGATATTTCTAAACTCCCTTTTTTCACATTGGCTTCTGATGGCTCCTTAATGGCCCACACCAGAGCTAGGGCAAAGGACATCGCTTCATCCCGATGGAGGAGGAGTGTCCAGCCTCCTCCCCTTCCTTTGGCCTGGAAGGCTGTTGAATCCGAACCAATCCACTTCGTTTTGATCTGTGAAAGATCACATGGCCTTTCTCTTCCCTCCTTCCGTGGAACATCTTCTGGGATTCAGGCAAGGAACGGAACATCTGGGGATCCTAGCAAGGTGCAAAAATATACACACATCCCCAGACACCCTCCACGTGTCCCTATTTTCCAGGGGCAGTCTCAGAGTCCCTTGCAAGCCATCCCTGCAAGGATCCTGTACCTGTTTACTCACGAGTAAGTCCCACTGTACGTTTAATGAGGCTTGCTTCCAGGGAGACATGCCATTGACTGCTGCCTAAATGCCCATTTCGACAGCAGAGGTCGGCATGAATTTGAATCTGTGAGCAGAAAATTGGATTCCTACAGGGTTTTGAACCCCCTAGCTAGAGGGTGTCTGTGGAGGTTGGTTTCTTTCAGGCGGCTGGGGTGTGTGGATTCTCCCCTTGGGGTCTTCTTCTTCTTCTTCTTCTTCTTCTTCTTCTTCTTCTTCTTCTTCTTCTTCTTCTTCTTCTTCTTCTTCTTCTTCCCTTGGGGGTGCATTGACCTGCAAAAGAGTCCAATGGCTTCTTCAAGGGCACAGCATGCAGGAGAAGTTTCAACCACGCACATCCTCGCCCCCCCTCCCGCACCCCCGAGCCATTAATTTCAGCTGATAAATCTGCAGAGCTGTCTCAAATAATGTCAGGAGGAGCAGCGTCGGGAGCAAATTGATAAAATGAAACAGCAGTTTGGTCACCGAGGTTGGACGGGATCCGTACGCAAATTGCAGAGAAGCCCAGCAGAATCTCTCCCTCCCCCCCACCCGCCGCCCCACAACCCCACCTCCCTGGCCAGCCAGCCAGCCGGCATGGCTTCTCCTCTGCCCCATTTATGATGATAGGAAGTGAGCGGATAAAACACAGAGCTTGTGTGACAGGGCAGGTAGCAGGCTAGGGCAGGCCTGGAGAACTGATTGTGGCAGGGTGGGGTATGTGCGTGTGGACTCCACAGATGCTCCTGGCCCAACAGGCCTGTCATCCCTGGCCAAAGCTGCCCCAGGCATCAAGATGAGGGTGTCAGACTAGGACGGGAGAGCCTGGGTGACATGAGCCTTTTGGCTCCCTCTCCTTCTAGCTTACCTGACAGGGGTGTTGTGAAGACAAAAGGGGGTGAGCCCCGAGCTCTTTGAAGTGGCACAACAATATAATAACATATGTATGCACAGTGCTTTTTTTCTGGGGGTATGCAGGGGTATGCATACCCCTAAACATTTTGTGAATCTAGGTTTGGCCTCATTGAGGGGCAGTATTTCAATATGAGTAGGAAAAAGAGAGTACCCCATAACATTTCTTTTAAATAGAAAAAAGCACTCGTGTGTGTGTGTGTGTGTGTGTGTGTGTCTCAAATGTTTTATTTGAAGAAGCTGCGCATGTGAGCAGGGAACTGCCATCACAATGACAATTTTCTAGAGCAGCAGCAGCAAACCCCCCTCCCCCCCACTGTGGAATCCCCTCCCAAGGGAGGCCAGGTTGAAGTTGCCCACATTGCCTGGCTTTTGACAGTTTTTAAAATCCTCCTCTCTGGTTTTCTTCTGCTTTCGTTGGTGTTTTCTAAATCGGCGTTGCTGTTCGTGATGCCTTCCGATTGCCTTGTGGCCCCTTGTGAAGGCAATTCAGAAGCACTCCCCCTAAATATGCTTCATTAATGCTTCAGTGGGTTATTAGAATCGTTCTGTTCTGCACACGGCCAGGGGGAGGGGCTCTATGGCCCCCTGCTTTGGACCTGAGGTGTGGGCCACTTGACAGAAAAGCACTACCCCCCCATGCCCCTACAGGCAGGACTGAAGGGTTGCAGCCTTCCTGCCTCATCAAAGGAGGGCGCATTGGCATTAAGCCACTGGGGAAATGAGGACATCATCCTCCCCCTACGCCTTGCATGTGCCCTTCTATCATTTGGTTTATTGCAGCGGCATTGCTAAGGCACTCAGAAGACTGTGGGGGGCGGGGTGGTAATGGGCCTATGGGACAAAGGTAAATAAAACAGGCATGTGTCAATGCACATATATGCAGGCCTCTGAGCAACTGAAGGCAGTGAGTGGCACACAGGCCCTGTGCTTGAATCACACCTCACAGTCCTAGAATCATAGACCCGTAGAGTTGGAAGGGACCCTCAAGGGCCATCTAGTCCAACCCCTTGCAGTGCAGGAATCGCAACTAAAGAGTCCCTGACTGGTGGCCACCCAAGCTGTGCTTGATAACCCGCAACAAAGGAGAGTCTGCCACCTCCTGAGAGAGTCTTTTCCACGGCTCAGTAGCTCTTAACCATCAGGAAGTTCTTCCTTAGGTCTAGTCAGAAATTCGAATCCATTGGTTTGGGTCCTCCCCTCTGGGGCAGCACAAAACAAGCTCCATCTTCCATGTGACGGCCCTTCGTGTATTTTAAGATGGCTTTTGTGTCACCGCTCAGTCTTAGGTTAAACATACCCAACTCCCTTAACCGTTCTTTGTAAGGCTTGGTTTCCAAACCTTTTATCATCTTGGCTGCCCTCCTTCCAGCTTGTCAATATCCTTCTTAAACTGTGGTGTCCGGAACTGGACACAGGACTCCAGGTGGGGTCTCGCCGAGGCAGAATAGTGTGTTACTATGACTTCCTTTCATCTAGACACTAGACTTTTGTTGATGCAGGCTAGAATTGCCTAGCATCCTGCCAGGGGAAAAGCACTGGGGATTTTACATGCTTGGCAATCCTGCCCAGACCAGCCTCTCCGGGGCCCATTGGGACTGCTAGGGCAGAAGGCAGGAAACCCAAACAGCCTATGGAGCCAGCGCCAAGGCCAGGCAGAGCCAGGCAGGTTAGGGCAGACTGAGGTCAGTCCAAATGAACCAGCCTCCACTGCAGCCTCTGCACTTGAAACAGGCCTGCAATGGGGAGGGGAGTTTCAAGGCAACAAGATCTGGCAGGAGATCTGGAGGCCAGCACAAAACTACCCTGGTTTCAGGCCAAGGTGCCACTGGTTCACTGCCAAAACTGAAGCTAGATTTGCCTGGGTGCTGAACTAGTGCTGGGAGCTTCGCACTGCCTCTCCCTCCCCTGGGACAGTGAGGGTGGTTCTGAGTTCGAGATGCGCCTCCTTCCGTCTTCCGAGGCAGAGAGTTGCCCAGAAAATACCCTTTTAGAAAGCCGTGTCCTTTGTCCCCCTCTGTTGCAAAGGCTTCTGGAAAGGCCCGGAGGCAAAGCAAAGAGGAACTCAGGAATCAGCGGCGGCAGCAGTGTGCAAAATGGGAGAGGCAGGGGATCCTTGAAAAAGAAAACGAGAACCCTTTCCCAATGGGAGCCAGACACTTTTGCTGCTTGCAACAACAGGTGCAAACACCTGCAGGTGAGATTCAGTCCTGAACTGTGTGCGCCCCCCCCCACGTACACGCAGGCAGCCACACCTCCTTCCTTCCCTCCACCTGGTGCCCTCCAGATGTTATGGGATGCAACTCCCATCAGCCCTTGCAGCCAACATGGCTGTGCTCTCATCACCAGACCCAGCATCGTACTGCCGTGCTGCCTGCAAGGGTACATGTGAATTGCGGTCCACAGCATGTAGAGGACCGGGCACCAGGCTGGCCACACACACACACACACACACACACACACGCAGAGAAGATGGAAGCAAAACAGTTAATGGCAAAAAATTGCCACATTTCCTTGCTTAAAAGAAAATAAGAATGCTCCGTACAAACGCAGCCTGAGGGTACAAAATGTGCCGAGGATGCAAAGCCATCCAAGGTAGCAAAATCTGCCAAAGAGCCAGCCCCCACCCTTGAAAAAAAATGGGGTTTTCAGCAAGCAAATGAAACGGCTGAGCAGTAACATGGCAGATAAATTTGAGGCTGACAAAAGTGCCAAGTGAGGCACAACTGCAGCCGTGCAGGGCAGTAGCAGTGCCTGGATTCTCAATGAGCTGCATCCCCTTACGAAAGAGGAGGCAAGAAGGGTTAAAAGTTGTGGGGAAGCCGTGGGCCTGGAGACGTCCATGGAGCAAACCAAAGGCCAAAAGGAGCTGGGCAAGACAGGATATTTGCTCACAGAAGAGCAGCTCAGGCTAGGGCAGTGTTTCCCAACCTTGTGCCTCCAGCTGTTTTCGGACTACAATTCCCATCATTCCTGACCACTGGTCTTGCTAGCTAGGGATGATGGGAGTTGTAGTCCCAAAACATCTGGAGGCACAAGGTTGGGAAACACTGGGCTAGGGAACTGAGCCATATGAGAGAGAGAGAGAGAGAGAGAGAGAGAGAGAGAGAGAGAGAGAGTTATATAAGGACAGGAGTGCCCTTATTGGTTCCTTGGGTCACCTGATTCCTTCTGGGTGCAGCTCCCCTTTCCCTCAAGGGGTGGCGCTGTGGAGCCTCTGCTCCTAAGGTGGTGTACAGAGCGAATGCCATTAATGTTCAAAGGACTGGCTAAAGAAGGACCCTTCCAAGTCTATGATCCTAAGGAGAAAGAGCAAAGTTTAAAATGCCCTCCTAAATGCAAGCACAGAAAGAGCACGGAGGGAGGAAGTTCCAGACGTAAGGAACTACAACTCCCAGCACCCCTGGCAATGTGGCCAATGGTCAGGGCTCATAGCAGGAGTTGTAGTTCAGCCCCATCCAGAAGGCCAAAGGTTCCCCACAGCTGGCTTAGTTGGTAGAAGGCATGCTTTGCATGCAAACAACATTGGCTTCAATCCCTGGTGTCTACAGTTTAGAGATCTGATGATGGGGAAGAGCCTTCTCTGCCGGGTGAAGGAGAGCAGCTGCCAGACAGAGTAGACAGGCCTGGCTTTTCCTGGACAATTGGAGGGTGCCTGGGAGAAGGCACTCGCTTCCCAGCTCCCCTCCCAGTACCCTGCCAAGTGGCGGCAGGGGGGAAAGATTGCTCTGCCGGATTTCACACCCCTGATTTGAGCAGGACACCCCGGAATTACAGAAGCCATTTGGGCTTCTGATTGGATCCCAGAATGTCCTGTTTTTTTGGTCTGGCACTTTTGTGGAAGTCGGCTTGCTCTCGCAAGAGCTCAGGACCCCCAAAAAGAGCGTCCCAATGTTGATAAGCAGGGTTTGGGAGCTTCTGGGGTTTGTCAGTGGGTGTATCCCACAGATGGCCTCTGACCAAATGCTAACATGCCCTAGGAAGTGGGCAGTCTGTGGCGCCCACTTTTGCACCTTCCGGCACTTTTGCACCTGGAGGTAGCAGCAGCAGCAGCAAGAGGGAGAAATGTGGGGAGTGTCTCCCGCCTGTTGAGCCTGTGCAGATAAAAAGGCAGCCACCTCAATCAAAGGAGAGACCCCCTGATCTCTAGAACTCTGTTGGTGGCAGAAGCAGGTTTGTTTGTTGTTGTTGTTTGCGGGGAGCATGAAGGGGAGTCTGGACTTCCTGGGAGCAGTTGAGTAACCTCGTGACCTTCAGAGTCCTTATAGGAAACCTCTGGGATGTTGCACGAGCAAATTCAAGCATGTGCCTCACTTATGTAGCTCTTTCCAATGAGAGGTCCATTTGCACACACCCCTCCACTCTGCTAGGTGAGGTTTTTTTTTCTGGGGGTACCCAGGGGTACGCATACCCCTAAACATTTTGTGAATCTAATGGGAGAAGAAACTAAATTTTTAATATATTTTTTAGTTTCTTCTCTAGCATGGTGAATCGTCTGTTCCGTTGCTAGCCCCGATGGTAGCCTCATTTCGTGTCGCGGTGTTTCCTGAGTCTCAGACGCAAGGGAGCATTTAATGTGTGAAGTAGGAGTTGAACTCTAGCATGGTGATTGGTCAGTTTCATTGTATTCACTGTATTTATTTTTCCCAATTTGAACTATAAAATGGTGGTTTTATTGAGTTAAAATGAGAGTACCCCTAAACATTTTTTTATATAAGAAAAAAAAGCACTGGTTTTGATTTGTTTTGATATTTTATGCTGACTTGGATTTCGGTACCGACTCATCCACCAAACTTCGGGGTTTGGTCAACATTAATTCTACTCGAGTATAGACCCGTTGCAGTTAGTAGGCATGGCTAACATAGCTCCCCTGATGTCAGTGAGACTACTTTGAGAACAATGTAGCTGGGTTCAACCTGCACACATGGCCCCCAAATTCTGGAAGGGCCCCCTTCCCGCCTCACATGGGCAGCAGAAAGCAGCACCCACAACAGGGAGGGCAGAATTCCAGCTGCCAGGATGAATCTTCACCCTGAAGCATTTGGCGAAAGCGGCGTTTCTCCCCTGGCTGACGTGGTTCTTAGGACATGGCTTGTAGTCTGAAGTTGTTCCTCACTCTGGCATTGTGTGAACAATGAATTTAACAACTAAATTAAACAAATGAATAAAAGTAAGTGGAAAGGCGGAAGCTGTTGAGCACCTGGGCTCAGGTCAAGGTTCTGGTTCTGGTATATGAAGCCCTACCCAGCTTGGGACCAGGAGACCTGAAAGACCACCCCAGCCCTTATATGTCCAGTTGCTCACTGTGCTCTGCGGCTGAGACCCTCTTGCAGATACTGACTTATCAGGACGTCCTTTCCATACGATGTTGGAATCGGTCCTTTAGTGTGATAGCCCCTCTGCCTTCTGGGTGGGGTACCCTCCCCTGGAATATTAAACAAGCACTTTTTCTGTTGTCTTTTTGGCACCTCCTGGAGACCTTCCTCTTCCAGTGAGCCTTTTGAGTGGAGATCTTTATCCCAGTCTGCGGCAGAACTGGGATTTGTATGTGGCATAGAATAGAATCATAGAAACCTAGAGTTGAAAGGGACCATAAGGGTCACCTTCTCCAACCCCCTACAATGCAGGAATCTTTTAGCCCAAGGTGGAGCTCGAACCCACAACCCTGAGATCAAGAGTCTCATGCTTTACTGACTGAGCTATTTATTGCTTTGGCACTTGTTGTTTGCTGGCCTGGACTCCTTTCGGAGTAGGGGTGTGATATGAATTTAATTAATAAGATGGAGTGCAGATGGCTCACCTAACGGTCACATGCAGAGTCCTGCCATATTTCTCTTGGGCCAGTGGCTGTCTGCATTAGACTCCTTCATTTCTCACTCTCTCTCTGGTGTAAAGGAGTAACCCTCTTCTGGAGCAGCCCCCAAGGACCCCCAAGCCTGCTGACCATTCCCACCCCCCAGCCCCACTCTCTCTGGCTGTGACTGGGGCAGCATTGGGGTGCAACGAAAAAGCTGTGAGTTCCGCACCTTGCTTTCCTTATCGCACCGCCAGATTCGACAAAAGAGAGCCCAGGAGAGTTCCTGTCCAAGGCTGGCAGGCGACATTCCCTTGAAGCGCAGCAATCTTGTTTGGGTGTGGAGCAACTTCCGCTGCCCACGTAGCTCGGGAGCATTTTATTAAAACTGCTTCCCTTTCCTTATTATTATCTCTCCCCCCCCCCCTCGTGCTTCTGTTGGCGGGTAATAACAGGCGATATTTTATTTATCCCCGATCCCGTCAGGACAAGCTCAGATCTAATCGGAACAGACTTCTGCTTGAATTATTGAGAACAGACCACAGCAAAGCAAAGGGAAAGATAGGTGGGTGTTTGTGTAGGAAGGAGGGAGGGAGGGAGATGGGCCAGCGCCTGCCTGTGTGGCGGACACATTTTGGAAGAGGGAGCCAAAAGGCTGTGGGGAGGCCCTGCAAAGGGATCTCAGCCAGTTAGAAACTCAGATATATCAGCCAGGTGCCAAACAGCTCCCTAAACCAAGGTTAGAGTCACCAAAACAGAATGTCTAGCTGCCATTTTTGGGCAAGATGGCTCCAAAGTCTTGTTTTTTCAAAGGATTGATGGGCTGTGATTGGTTATCAGCTAAACACCTGGCTAGTTCAGATGAGAAAACAAGAGCTTCGAGAACTTAAAGAATAAAAGTCACTTGATCTAGGGACAGTTCACATATGTATTGGCCTATTCTGATCTCTTCTTCGTAATGGTGGCACGGACCGTTCATAGTGTAAAAATATTGTTCACAATTATTATTATTGGAAGTTTTAAATGTTTGATGCTATGTTTTATATATGCTGTAAGTCGCTAAGAGTGGTGGTGGGAACCCAGCCAGATGGGCGGATTAATAAAATTACTACTACTACTACTACTACTACTACTACTACTACTACTACTTCCTGCTCAGGCTGCACAGAAAAAGCATTTTGGTTCCTGGAATTTATTCTGATTGTGCAGATAAAGTATAACTGATAGAATTCTACAGGATGGGGCATTAGTGTATGAAAACAGTCCAGATCCAATGAGATCCCCAGATGGCGGAGACGTCAGGTGCCATCCTGGTGCCTGGGCATCTTCACTTGGTCTCAAGTGGCCAATAGCCAGGTGCAAAATGTGCCTGGCTAATTTTGAACACTGCCAGCAAGAGCTGAAGTAGCAATATAGGAGAAGAATTCCCTTGCACATGCACAGAGTGCCTTTTCTCTTTAATAGCTGGGTGGGGGTGAGAAGCAAACCTGGTGCAGCTTCTCTTTTTGGTCTACACTACAGCTGTGAAAGTAGGAGTAGCATATCATAAAATATAAAAGTCCACAATGGCTTAGAGCAGTGGTTCCCAAAGTGGGTGGTACAACTCCTCCCCGGGGGGGGGGGGGTGATCAGTGGAATTACCTAGAAGGGCGCAAAGAGGCAAGTGGGTGGTGCTGGAGGTGGGAATGACTAACAGACTTGGAAAAACTGGCATCAATTTTGCATCAGTTTCATTTAATTTATTAAACTACAGGGTTTTAATTGGATTTTGAGTAAATGTGCCATTAATTGTTACTGTTTTGAATTTTATTGTGCTATTATCTTCCTTAGTGGGTTGTGCAAACTGCTGTTATGAAGAATGTTTTCTCTTGGGTGGGGGGAACTGGGGATGAGTTGGTGGAACTAAGGGGACGGTGGCCCCAAAACGTTTGGGAACCACTGACTTAGATGAAGATGGGGGACAGACCCGGCAGCTGGCTGGCAGAACCCCACACCTCAGACCGAGAGCCCTCCCGCCTGGTCCCAATCCCACACCCTCTTCTGGTCCCCACTCAGTCGCCAGAGGCTATTGTGGGGTGGATGTAGCTTTTTTAAGAACACAGCAAAGCTCTGCTGGACCAGACCAAAGACCCACCAAGCCCACTACCTTCCCCCCCAGAGTCAGCCACCCAGAAGTCAGCCCCCAGTAAGCCCCAATGTCAGACAGGGAGGCAGCAGCCCTCCCCGCTGCAGAACTCCCCACCCGCTGTAGCTCATTTAATTAATACATTTATTTAGCAGAATTTGTACACCGCTGACTCATCAAAACCTCTAAGTGGTTTGCATAAAATATAAAAACTTAGGCTTCAGAGAGAGAGAGAGAGAGAGAGAGAGAGAAGAGAAGAGAAAACTATTAGCAGAGGAAAAGTTGAGTGTTGCAGCTGAGTCTAGCTAAAGATGTCTGTTTAAATTGGATCTCTCCACCCCCCCTTGACACTTAGCGAAGCTCTTCAGTTTAATCAGTCAGCAGCAGAAATTTCTAAAACTCTTAGGAACAAGGGAAGCAATGCACCATGGGAAAGAAATGGGCACTGCGGTTCTCTTTCTTAAGCATTTCTACCAAATTATCAGAGAGAATGTCCAACCCGCAGTGGAAGATTTGTCCTGACAAGAGTAGCTCCCTGTGACACCACCACCTCCAAGTGGAGGGGCAGAGGTTCCTCTTTTGAGCCCCCAAAGCGTTTCTCTGAAGGGCCAGAGCTGGAAACTGCAGGAGATTGCTGAGGCATGTTCCTTGCTCCTGGGGGCCTTGAACTGAACCTGCCTCGATCCAGTTCAGTAGGGAGATGTCTGCAGTCCTGCTGCCTTGCTGACCGGTATCCCCTGCCGGACAGGATACCCTTGGGTCCCCAACAGCCTCTCCCCAATCCTATCTCCCTACAAGGGAGGCCAGGTTGGAAAGGGGTTCAGAGGAGCACCACAAAGATGATGCTCAGAGGGCTGGAAAAGGAAGTCATCCAAGGAAAGGTCGAAAGAACTGGAGAAGTCTGAAGAGGGACACGATAACCCTTTTAAAATCAGTGGAGGGCTGTCACTCAGAAAAGGGCCAAGGCTGCTTCAGAAGGCAGGATGAGGCCTCGCGGGCTTAAGCTACAGGAGGGAAGATTTCAGCTGAAGAGCAGGAGAAGACTCTTGAGGCGAAGAACGATTTGACAGCTGAACCAGCAACCCAGTGGCAGCAGTTCTCTGGGGTCTCAGATGGGAGACCCTACCCAGAGCCCTACCCAGAGATGCTGACGGGGCTGATCCTGAGACCTTCTGCATGCAGAGCGGATGCTGCACCACTGAGCTTTGGCCCATTCCTCTCCTTCTCCCTTGGAGGTCAAATCTAGCCAGTCTATTCCAGGGGGCCAGCCAACACCAGTGCCCAATGGAACTGGGGTGCCCTTGCCAGCTGGGATGCCCACTGTGATGCGCAAAAAGCTGGACATCACTTTCTGTTGGTGCGTCTATTTACGATGACAATCTTAGAGTCGGGCATAAAGTGGTCGCAGCTCAGTGCCACGGAAGGGGAGTTTTGTGTTCGTGAGAACAGGCAACACTTTGGCAAAGGCACAGGTGAACTGTAGAATATTCCAGGAGGAGGCTGCGTGGTTGCTTCCATGGGCAGAGGGATCTGCAAAGCTCTTGACTTTGGACATGGAAGCAGAACAACTAAGCTGCCTATCTAAGCTTCACTTTTAAACTGCAAAGGGATGCACTCTGCTGAATTCAAAAACATGAGGGAGGAAGGATAATATCTAATAAATATATCTTCGCATAGTATCCATACACATTCCTGTACCGGCTCCTATATAAATGTATCAGTCCAGGAACGGTGGCCTCTTCTGCTGAACTTTAGCCTGGAGAAGAGACGGTTAAGGGGTGATATGATAGCCATGTTCAAATACAGTGGTGCCTCGGTTTATGAACACAATTGGTTCCAGAAGTCTGTTCATAAACTGAAGCGTTCATAAACTGAAGCAAACTTTCCCATTGAAAGTAATGGAAAGTGGATTAATCCGTTCCAGACGGTCCGCGGAGTAACCGTTCATAAACTGAAGCAAACTTTCCCATTGAAAGTAATGGAAAGTGGATTAATCCGTTCCAGACGGGTCCGCGAAGTACTTAAACTGAAGCGTTCATAAACTGAAGCATGGGTGTAATTGGTTCCGGAAGTCTGTTCATGAACTGAAGCGTTCATAAACTGAAGCGAACTTTCCCATTAAAAGTAATGGAAAGTGAATTAATCCGTTCCAGATGGGTCCGCGGCGTTCATAAACCGAAAATTCATAAACCGAGGTGTTCATAAACCGAGGTTCCACTGTATATAAAAGGATGTCATATAGAGGAGGGAGAAAGGTTGTTTTCTGCTGCTCCAGAGAAGCGGACACGGAGCAATGGATTCAAACTACAAGAAAGAAGATTCCACCTAAACATTAGGAAGAACTTCCTGACAGTAAGAGCTGTTCGGCAGTGGAATTTGCTGCCAAGGAGTGTGGTGGAGTCTCCTTCTTTGGAGGTCTTTAAGCAGAGGCTTGACAGGCATATGTCAAGAATGCTTTGATGGTGTTTCCTGCTTGGCAGGGGGTTGGACTGGATGGCCCTTGCGCTCTCTTCCAACTCCATGATTCTATGATAACTTCTAGCTGAACATCTTCCACCCACATCCTCCATGGTTCTGATTAACACTATTGGGGCTCTTCTGCTCAGGTCCTGCTTGCAAGTTTCCCATGGGGGTATCTGGTTGGCCTGATCCAGCAGCCTCTCCTAATGATATCTGGTTCACAGCTGTGTTCTTCAAATATCTGAAGGACTGTCCGTCATACGGTAGACAGAGCAGACTCGGTCTCTGTTGCTCCAGTGGGTGGGAGCTGCAGGGAAGCAGATTTCAGCTGAATATGAGGAGGGGCTCTAAGGGTTGAGAGCTGCGCAACAGAATCCCATGGGAGGGAGGGCTCTCTCCTCGCTGGAGGCACTGAAGCAGCAGAGGGGTGCCCATCTTCTGAGGGGTGCATGTCAGACCCTGCACAGAGCAGGGGTTTGGTTCCAAGAGCCCTTCTGGTTCCAGAATTCTGCATTGTTGCATCTTCACACATGGGCAGGCTCCCAGTGGAGAAGAGGGTCATTTGGGGCATTGCTGAGA
Source organism: Zootoca vivipara (assembly GCF_963506605.1). Lineage (NCBI taxonomy): Eukaryota > Metazoa > Chordata > Lepidosauria > Squamata > Lacertidae > Zootoca > Zootoca vivipara. The sequence continues at coordinate 27,792,250 of NC_083292.1, read as the reverse complement.
GCGCCACTTTTGCCCGCTGAGTGTGGCATCTGTGTCCTCTGCCATCATCTGTCTCCCACCATCTCTCCAACCCAAGGCAGTGTTTGTTCTTTCAATGGGAGATTTGTTAGGAAATCACGATTGCCTGAATATACGTAGCCACAGTTCAAAATAGACCGATGCTTCTGCTCATGCTTTTGATCTCCTTTTATGCTTCTGGTGTTATATCCCACTTTTCTCCAATCGTGGAAGCCAAGGTGGTTTTCGAGGGAGGGCTCCCATTGGCCACCTCCCATCCAGGCACTGACCAGACCCTGGGACCTCCTGATGCATGGAATGGCAGGCTCTCGATGGATGGAGGCTTCCTCTATTGCAGTGGTTCCCAACAGGTGGTCCGGGGACCCCCAGGGGTCCGCGAGCTATGCCAGAGGGGTCCACAAGATGCTATTAGAATAAAAAATATATTAAATATATTTCGTATGATAACAGATTTTTTGTTTTGGCCGCTTCCTGCATGAGCAGAGTCTAGCGCAAAACTAGAATTAGATAGAGGCAGTAGTTCTGCTGTATGCCATTAGGTGGCGCTTTACAAACACTACTGTTTTGCAAAGAGGCAGCGCGCGCATTCTACTAACGCTCACCTCCCCAAGATGCTTTGCGCGCGTCGGCTTCATTTGTGTGCTACTGCGCAGGTACCCTGTCTTCTCCATTCCCCTCCCTCCTCCCTGGCGTGCGCTGCCTCTTTGCAAAACAGTAGTGTTTGTAAACAAAGCTTTGTTTTTCGCGGAAGCTACAGTTTGCGTAGTTAAAAATGGACCGTTGGTTAAAAAGTGGTTCGTTAAAACGACAAAGGCCTACAGATCAATAGGAAGAACTGTAAAACACGTATGAATATAAAATATAAAAAGACTCTTAATTTGGCTCTCACTTTTTAATTTTAGGATTAGGAATTAATGGGGGTCCTTGTCACAATAGCGGCTCAATGAGGGGTCCTCAAGAAAATTTTGTTGGGAACCCCTGCTCTATTGCATGCATTTGCAGTAAGGGCAGGATGTGGCCCATCCACTCTCCCTCAGGCAGAAGCAATCCTAAGTCTGGCCAGGCAGGCGGCAGCGGGGCAGGACTGAGCACCACTGCGTCTGCAACCCTGCCACTCATGCCACTTGGATCAGAAGGCATCCTACATGTAATAGAGTTGAGCTCCCCCGCCTAATGCCTCTCTCCCCCTCTCTTCTCCAGTCTTCTTTCTCTTCTTACGGGTGTTTTTGGTGATGCTTATCTTCTGTTCCTTAATGTTTGTGGTTGGTCTGTCCAAGTTAAGTGCTGTTGAGGTGGCTTTTGCAGTGTAAGCCTTGGACACCAATGTTAGTTCTAATTTGACAGTGGTTTGGAGGCTGTGCCTTGCAAAAATCACGAGGACCCGTGTCTTTGTGCAACGGTTGGGTGGGGGCACTGGTAAATGCTGGGCAGGTGATCATTCTTACAGCACAAACCATGTCAGCTTTAATCTGATGGGGAATGCCTTGGTGGGGCATGAGGAAAGCCTTGTGAAAACCATGAAGACTCATGCCTTGGATTCATGGATTTTACACTGTAAAAATCCAGCACTTGCCTGGTCCCACCCCATGGAACAAAAACATGGAGCCAAGGCATGGAGCTTCAGGGCTTTTACTAGGCACTCCCATCTCTACCACTACTATCAAATTAAAATGGGTAGGGTATGAAGGCAGCTGAGAATGTGATCATCAGTTGAACATGCCTCCATATGAGGAGGGATGTGCTTCAGCCACACAGTGGCGAGAAGGAGATCTGCAGAACTGCTTCCTAGCCACTCCACCCTCTTCCATGGGGGGCCTTTGGGGAAGGGCATCCCAGATAAGGTTTGGAGAGCCAGTGGTGGTGTAATGGTTGGAGTGTCTGACTAGGACCTGGGAGACCTGGGTTCAAATCCCTTCTACTTGGCCATGAACCTCCTTGGGTGACCTTGGGCCAGCCACTGCCTCCCAGCCTCATCTACCTCACAGGGCTGTTGGAATCATAGAATCACAGAATTGCAGAGTTTGAAGGGGGCCCGACGGTCATCTAGTCCAACCCCCTGCAATGCAGGAATCGTTTTGCTCGAACCCACAACCCTGAGATTAAGAGTTTCGTGGTCTACCAGCCGAGCTATCCCAGCTGCTTATCCTGTTGTGAGGATAAAATGGGGAGGGGAAGAACTAGGTATATACCACCTTGAGTTCCTTGGAGGAAAGGTGGGATAAAGTCGCAATGAATAAATAAGGTTCCCATGACATCCCAATGGAGGGGGAGAAGAGTCTGATGGCCTTCCTCCTCCTCCTCCTTTTCTTCGGCTGACCCCCACTGCTGCTTCCCTTTCGCTCCATCTCTGCCCCTCACCAGCTCATTATCTCCTCCCAATTCTGCTTCAGTGGGTCCAGACCTTCTTGCAGTGCGTGAGCGAGGGGGCAGGGAGGCCTTGGCAGCCAGTGCCTGTGTTGGCCTTCAAGCACAGCCAGCCACCCTGCTGTCGTCGGGAGCCTCCTCCGCATTCTCCCGAGAGCAGCCCTGGATACCTGCACTGAAGTCCCCCCTTTGGGCGGCAACGCCCCGGGCTCTAATCAAACCTTTCCTGCCAAACAGCATGGCTTTTTTGTCTCAATGCTTCACACCTAGGAATCTGGAGCAATTTTCCTAGTGGGAATCTGCTGCGTTTCAGCAGACCCAAAACGAAACAAAAACGGGAAGCTTTTCTGCTACAGGGCCTTTGCTCCATCAGTGTTGCAACCTGGGGGTCTGTGTCTCTCTTCCCCCCTTCCCGATTTCCTCCTCTCCTCTCCCTCTGTGCTTTCTTTCCCTCCCTCCCTCCTTCCTCTGCTGCCCGCTGCTCAGCTCCTTTGCACTGCAGTGCCTGACATAGAGTGGGAAATGATGATTAATGACAGAGGGAGGGGTTGGAGCATCCCCAAACTAACTCAATGCGTGGGGAGTGGGAAAATGTGCATGTGTGTGTTGAGAGAGAGAGGGTGTCTCTCTCTGTGTGCGTGCCTACATCTCCACACTATTTGGACAGCTTCCAGAGTGGGGAGCAGCATCAGCCAGCTTTGTCTCTTGCAGTGAAAGCAGGCAAAGAGCCTTGTGCCGCCTTGAAGACGAGCAAATGGGGGGAGGGCAGAAGCTTCCACAGACCACAGACCATTCCCCTAGATGCAGGAAGTACTTCAGTTATGTAACCATTCTTAAATTTATATTCCACCTTTCCTGTGAAGAGCACAAGGTGATCTACACACAGGTCTTCCCCGTGCCCATTTTATCTTCAAAACAACCTTGGGGAGAGTCAAATGGGCTTCATTGCTGAGTGGGCCTCATTGCTGAGGCCCAAGTCCGACACTATGCCACACTGGTCCTCTGAGCTGCTGAGATGTAAGAACCTAAGAAAAGCATGCTGGATCAGGCCAATGGCCCATCTAAGTCCAGCATCCTGTTCTCATAGTGGACAAACAGATGCCCCAATGAGAAATCGGCATGCAAGATTTGAGCACAAATCCCCTCCTGTGCCCCTGTTTTCTAGGGACAGCCCTGGATTTACAGAAGCTGTTCCAGTTTCTGATTTGATCCCGGAATGTCCCGCTTTTCCTTCGGACCTCCCTATTGTCATCTGAGAAACATTGGAGGGTATGGAGCTATGTAAACCCTCCCAGCTCCGAGCCAAAGAAATAAGTAACTCTACAACCATTAGAAGACATCTGAAGGAATTTCTGTATAGAGAAGCTTTTTTAAAAAAATGTTTCATGTTTTATTATGTTTTTATATATGTTGGAAGCTGCCCAGAGTGACTGTGGCAACCCAGTCAGATGGGTGGGGTATAAATAATAAAAGCCATCACTGCCTTGTGTGGGAATGAGTTCTGTAGTTTAGCCATGCACTGCATGAATAAGTATTTTCTTTTATCTGTCTTTCTGATTCTTCCGATATTCAGTTTCATTGGATGTCCCCAAGTTGCAGTGTTGCGACACACAGAGAGAGAGACATGTCGCCTGCTCACTTTCACCATGCCATGCATAATTTTGTATTTAGATATATATTGCATTTCTAAGCTCCCCATTACCCCAAAGGGCTCCCAAAGGGCAAGGTATAAAATACTAATAGAATATATAAATCAGAACCATAAAAATGAAAAGTTTTCTAGTTATGTAAAGCGCCACAGAGGTTGATGGTGTTACAGTAAGCTAACAGCACAGCCTTCTGCACCAGAGAGTTTGCACATACATGCAAACATGGGCTGAATCTACACAGGTATTAAAAGACGCTGCGAAAATGCCTTTTTTAAAAAAAAAACACAATGTAAAATATATATGGAATTTCCCATTAGCTCAGCAGCGCCATCTAGTGTTACATTTGTACAATGCACTCAAAACACAGTTAAAACGTTATATTTGCAGCTGAATAGCTGAGTCCGTGGAATATAGTGTTGGGATTGAAAACAGGGAGACAAAGGGGAATGGGAGAGGAAGGCACTGTCTGTGGATGTTGACAACTTTGTTATTAACAGTGACCCAAACAGTGCTGGTGATACTAGCACAAACATCCTGGCTTGGGTCAGCTTATTAACCCCTCCTCCCAACATAGAATTGAAACTCTTGACAAATTGTAGTTCAGTCATATCACACTACAATCTCCCTTTCCGATTTTCTCTCCCCCCGCCCCCGAGTGTAAGTACCTTAAGGTCAGTTGCAGAGAGTCTTGGGAGGGTGAAATCTGCCCCCCCACCCGCCCCAGCACTGGTTTTTCAACCGTCTTGGATAGCAGAAAGGTGTCCACTTCATTCTTCAGGCCTGTTTGTCCTGCGTGGAAAGTGGAAGCCCGGCCCTGCTCAGAGCAGGTGGTGGCATTTATATCTCACCCGGGAAGACGAGTGAGGAATGAACCCTTGATGAACTCTCTGGATCGTCACAGTAATTTCACACACCTCCGGTACTGGAAAACAAGCTCTGCGCACGAGCCTTGGCTCAACTGAGGCATTGGTTCTGGTGCATAGAAGAGGAGGAAGAGGAAGGAAAAGGAAAAGAAGGAAACAAAATTGAAAACAGAGGCTGCAGTCCCCAGATCCACCAAGCTCAGTGAGGCTGACTTCCAAGTAGGCATGTATCTGCCTGAGCTTTGCACGAAGGGTGAAGGCAGTTGAAACCTTGGCCTCCCATCTGTGGAGGTGAGGTTCTCCTGGTCTACTGTACAGAGGTGCCCTAAGTGGCAGGCTCTGCCAGCCGTGTGCCTCTACAACTCCCCTCATCAGCCTAGTCCAAAACGCCTGGAGGGCACCAGATTTGGCGAAGGAGGCCCCGGGGGGATCTCAGAGGTGACGTCGTCCCTTTGGGCTTTTCCTCTTGTCTTCCTCTCCAGGGGAGCCTCAGCCGAACAGCAGGAATGGAGGCCGGGTGCTTATTTGTTGAGATGATTTCTCTACCCCTTAACATTTTTAGACCAATCTCTTCAATCACATACCGATAGAAATCAAAATGCAACCGCGTATTATAAATGGTAATCAAGCTGCATTATAGACTACAATGAGAGCTGAGTCTCCTTCAAGGGTTCTTGTCCTCAATCTATGGAAGGGCTTTGCAAACGTACCCAGCTTAGACCTGCTTCCTTTCCTGCCTGCCCTTGGGTTTGGGGTCACAGAGCAAACTGCTCAGAATCTCCCTCCAGACCTTCTTGCTTAAGAGTGGGAGATCAGGGTGGGGTTAAGGGGGTGGGAGTGCCTGTAGCCTCCGTGGAGAAAGGCTCTTCAGAGCATCGTTGGGAGGCTTAGCTGCCACGCTGGCTATAACAATCATTTTCTGGGGCCAAGGACTGGTTGTCACAGGGTGGGGGCTGTAGCTCTGCTTTGCACGCAGAATGTCCCAGGTTCAGTCCCCACTGGCATCTCTTAGTTATGTCCTGCTGCCCCTTCCTTGGGTTGATTTCTGGACTGTAGGCCCATCGGGGCAGAGACCTGTTCTCTCATTCTTTGAAGCGTACCACGTAGACCAGGGATCAGCAAACTTTTTCAGCAGGGGGCCGGTCCGCTGTCCCTCAGACCTTGTGTGGGGCCGGACTATATTTTGAAAAAAATATATGAACGAATTCCTATGCCCCACAAATAACCCAGAGATGCATTTTAAATAGAAGGACATACTCATGTAAAAACATGCTGATTCCCGGACCGTCCATGGGCCAGATTTAGAAGGCGATTGGGCCGCATCTGGCCCCCGGGCCTTAGTTTGGGGACCCCTGACGTAGACAGACAGCACAATCACAACTGCATTTAAGAAGGGCAGGTCTTCACTACTCCATCCCACTCCCGTTCCTCTTTCCTCAAACATTTAGCTCCAGAACTAATTGCAGCAAACGTTTTTCATAAGTGCAGAGGTCATAGAATCATGGAACTGTAGATTTCGAAGGGATACCAAGGGTCATCTAGTCCAACCCCCTGCAATGCAGGAGTCACAACTAAAGAAACCCTAACAGCTTTTTACAAAGTCCACCACCTTTCTGAGAGACTTTGTTCCACTGTCAAATGGCTCTTATTGTCAGGAAGTTCTTCTTAAGGTTTTGTCCAAATCTCATCTTTTAAATTAATTGGTTCGGGTCCAACCCTCTGGAACACTTGGGAATCAGTGGAGGAGTGCGCCTTTTGGGGTGAAGTCAAACCATTGGAGAGTCACAGCGCCTGCTGTGGGTGTAGAGACTGAGAGACATGTTTTGTTGCAGCCGGGGCAGATGAAGGCATCTGGTAGTGCTGCTGCAAATGCACTGTTGGTTTCTCTCTCTCTGGCTTCCTACATCACGTTTCTTAAAATTAACTGACAATTTGAAGGAATGGGTTGCCTATGTGCTTCCTGCAGGCACCTGGGCACCTACAGAGACCTCTGCTGGCACCCACAGGGTCCTGCCCCCTGCTCCTCCACTTAATAATAATAATAATAATAATAATAATAATAATAATAATAATAATTTATTATTTATACCCCGCCCATCTGGCTGGGTTTCCCCAGCCACTCTGGGCAGCTTCCAACAGAAGTATTAAAATACAATAATTTATTAAACATTAAAAGCTTCCCTAAACAGGGCTGCCTTCAGATGTCCTCTAAAAGTCTGGTAGTTGTTTTTCTCTTTGACATCTGGTGGGAGGGCGTTCCACAGGGTGGGTGCCACTACCGAGAAGGCCCTCTGCCTGGTTCCCTGTAACTTGGCTTCTCGCAGCGAGGGAACCCCCAGAAGGCCCTCGGCGCTGGACCTCAGTGTCAGGGCAGAACAATGGAGGTGGAGACGCTCCTTCAGGTCTCTGAGGATGTTAGGATTGAAATAAGCCTTATGGATCCAAGAAAAAACTTATCCCCAAGGCTAACTGCAATGTGTGTGGGGGGGGGGGGTTATAGCTGGGAAGGGGGAAGTTGTGGCCCACAAGTAGTGCCCACGATAGTCCCCCTGATTTGCAAATGTGCCCATGGGCCCCCAAATAATGGCAAGCCCTTACCCTGCCATACCTCCTGGATGTAAAAGAGGGGGGTGCTGTAGGCTGTGGGATGCAGCGGGCGAGGGTTCAAATTCCCACTTGGCCTAGAGGTTACCTGGGGTGACCTTGGGCCAGTCACTGCCTGTCAGCCTAAGCCACCTCGCAGGGTTGTTGTGGTGGTGATTAAACGAGGAGGGGGGTAGAAACATGTACACCACCTTGAGGTCCTTGGAGGAGAAACAGCGGGATACAAATGCAATTAAACAAAGAAATAAACAAATTCCAGGGGGCTCAATTCCCCTTCCTCTTCCTCCTCCTCATGCAGAAAAGAACCAAGGCTTGAATTCTGCTGCTGCCACCCAGGAAGGCAGGACTAGTTCTCATGGGTTTAAGAGACACAGGACAACGGAAGCCATGAGAGGTGGTTCACACTCTCCTCCTGGCTGGGTGTCAAGAAGCAGGGGTAGTGCTGCCACCCACTGGACACACTCCGGTCCTGGATTCCCTGGGGTTGGACTAGATGTCCTTCAGGACCCCCTGCTCCTGGTCCAGCTCTGGGATTCTAGGACTCTGCTCCTCTCTTCTTCTCTGTCCCCCCCCCCTGCACTGCCTTGGCCGTCTCTAGAGTCCTGTTGCCGCCCCCCCCCTCTTTTTGCTTAACCTTCAGCTCTGCCCTTAAGGAGCTGTCAGGGTGGCGGTAATGAGCACGTCGATCGATTGTGCGGCTGCCTAATCACTTTGTTTATTGTATTAATGAGTTATTTTTTGCTCCTGTCTCTGCACTTTCCATCGTGGTCACGTCCCTTTCGTGGCTGCTGGGTCGGCCTCCTCCGTTTCTGCACCCGGCCTTGGATTGCAGCGGGGGAACCAGACACACACACACACACAGAGAGAGAGAGAGAGAGAGAGAGAGAGAGAGAGAGAGAGAACATAAAAAATGTTTTGAATTTCTGGGAAATATCAGATTATTATGATTATGATTATTTTTTAAAAGCCTGAAGCTTCCAACTTGTTCACACTGCCTCCTGGGAGGAACCCAGGCACCCTGGCACAAAGCTTGGCAAACTTCTTCTAATCCACAGGAAGAGATACTCGAAAGGTTGCAATGAGCTCTCTTTTCTCCCCACCCCTCATGCCAATCTCAGGACTGGCTCTCTGGCTTTTATCCATGACCTTGCACTGCTCCTGCCTACAGTTCTCTCCAGGCTGGGGCCCTCCAGATGTTTGGGGCCACACTTCCCATCAGCCCCAGACAGAGCATGCTGGGTGCGGTGGGGGGGCATTGTCTCTCTTGCCTGGCCGTTGCACAATCCCCCCTCGTGTCCTGCTCATGCCCACGGCTGGAGGACAAAGTCTGCTGGTCAGGGAGCCCAATGCCCAGTGAGATTTGATTTCAGCCCTTCCGATGTCACAAATCAAGTTCTGGTTCTGCTCCTGATAGCCACACACACTTCTGTACAGAGTGCATGGCAGGGGGCTGGGCTAGATGACCCATGGGGTACCTTCCAACCTGTACAGTTGATTCTGTGATGGCTGTTGTCTACTCAGAAATAGGTCCTGCTGATCTCAACGAGGCTCCCTCCTAGGCAAGTGTGCACAAGATTGCAGTGGGAATGAGGCAGAATTAGTCCCTTACTCCTCAGGAACCCAGGAACTGGTACCCAGAATGGGAAAATGGGCACGGCGCTGTTTTGTTTCCTTTTTAAATGTTTCCAGTTCAAGGAGGAGAGCTGGTGCCGTGATGATAATAGATTTCCAAGGTCAAAAATGAAGTGTGTGAGTGTGTCTGTGTGTGTGCATCTGTGCTGCTTAGTTTTCTTTGATTCCAGTGTTAAATACGCCGTCTTCTCTCTAGGAGAGCAGGGGTGGGGACTGCCGTGGCTCATGTGTCGGACCAGGATGGTGCGTCTCGGGTTCAAATCCCCGTTCAGGCATGAAGTTCACAGGGTGACGTTTCTCCCGTTGTTCTCTTTCTCTCTTAACCTGGCCTACCTCATAGGGTTGTTCTGGGGATAAAATGGCTACCAATTCCTACCCAGCCATGAAGTGCCCTGGGTGGCCTTTGAGCCAATCACCCTAACTTGCTACACAGAGTTGTTGTAGGGAAAATAGCTCAAATCCCCACGCAACCAGAAAGCTCACTTGCTTCAGTTACAATCTCTGCTTGGCCTGCCTCGCAGGCTTGTTGTGAGGATAAAATGTCTGTGTGTGTGAGAGAGTGTGTGTGTGTGTGTGTGTAGACCAGGCATCCCCAAACTGTGGCCCTCCTAATGTTTTGGCCTACAACTCCCATGATCCCTAGCTAAGAGGACCAGTGGTCAGGGATGATGGGAATTGTAGTCCAAAACATCTGGAGGGCCGAAGTTTGGGGATGCCTGGTGTAGAGGATAATGTATGTTGCCTCAAGCTTTCTGGATGAATGGATGGAAATAAAAGCAGTAAATAAATAATAACACAGAACTGCTGTTTGTGTTGCTTATTTATGCGTTGCGACTTGCCAGAGGCGGCCTAGGGCTTTATAGAGCACCATAAACTAAGACACAGAGGCCCCTGTCCTGCAGGACCATCTAATATGTTGACTGGGGTAGGGAGACAGAGGGCAGATCCCAGGCTGTGTGTCAGACACAGGTTCCAGTTTTTGCCAGGATGGTCTTGGGCCAAAATATCTCCCTCTCTCCCTCTCTCACCCTCCCTCCCTCCCTCCCTCCCTCCCTGTGTGTGTGCACGCGTGTGCACAGCCCTAAGATAAAAGAGGGATAACCCCCTAAACACACTTATTTTGCTTTCTTATTTTAAAGCACTTAAAATTTGCTAAGCCCCCACTCCCCGTGCTCCCTACCTGAACCACTTGCCATGTTTTGCTCGACTCAGGAGGAGCCTGAGTTTCCTCACTCCTTAAATGCGAGGCTGTGCAGCAGACAGGCTGCAAGAAAGGTGGGAAGATGAGAGAGCAGGAGGCTGGGGGGTTGCTTGTGGTCCTCTGGCCCACCCACTATGGCTGCTTTGGGAGTGCTGGGTTCAAATCCCATCACATCCTTCAGCGGCGTTTTCACCCCCTGCCTCTAGGCAGAGAGGGAGGAGGTCCTTGGAGGCAGGACTGCTGGATCTTTCTCAGGGGATTAGATGACTTCGAATCATAGAATTGTAGAGTTGGAAGGGATCACAAGGGTCCAATCCTTGCAATGCAGGACTTGATGTGGTCAAAGCTGAGGCCAGAGAAGAGGCATATAAAAGAGAGGGGGTAGGGGATGACTCCCAGATATCGTAGCCAAGGATCTGGGAGCCTGGATCCCCCCCCCAAAAAAAAGCACTGGGAGGGAAGTAGTGCCTAGTGGTTTAGGACTGGGGAACTACACAGAACAGACATGGAAACCAGGCTCAGCAGGCAGGGGCATGCAGACCACCTGGTCTCCTTCCCTGCTATGGCGAGGTGCCTTGGATTCCTGTCCAAACGACAGCAATTATTTCTCCATTTGCCTCTGTGCCTGTGCATATGCAAACACCACACAAACGCCTTGTCCTCTTCCGCCTTCTGCTCAAAGGTGCCCAAGTGGCCACTGGCGTCCTGTCGAGTTTGGGCAGTGGGGCAGGGCCGAGGCTGTGGGGCACTGCCCAACACATCCCTCCCTCTCTCCCTCTCCCTCCCTCTGCCAGGCTGCTGCTGCGAGCTTGTTTGCTTCACTGATGCCACTGGCAGTCCCAGCACTGCCCGGGCATGACGGAAGCCTTTATTAATAGCAGCGGCTGCTGCAGGCCAGCTGCCGGCGCGCTGTGGGTGGAGAGAGCTTTGTTGGCGCTCTCTGCTCCTGCTGCTCAGGTTGCAGGAACGCGTTCTGAGCTGCTATCGCAGCCCTCCTCCGGCCCCGGGCTGTGTGTGCAGGGAGGGAGCTTCCTGCGCAGGGCACAGGGTGGCACGAGGCGCCGGCGGCCAGGGTCCTGCCCTCCTCCTTCCTGCGAGCCTCTCGCTCGGTGCCCAGGTCTGCCGGCTGGAAAACACACAGCAGGTCAAGATCAGTGTGCTACGGGGTCACCGAGGGGAGGGGAGCGATGGATGCTGGGCGCTGCGGTAATTGGTTTGAAAGGGCATCGCCTTTTGGAGACAGGCAGCAGGGGAAATCAGGGAAGGACAGATAGCCGTCTTCAAGGATCTGAAGGGTGGCCAGAATTTGCTTTCTGACGCTCCAGAGGGGAAGACTGCCCTGTGGTCTCTCGATGAAGGGTGGGATGTACATTTAATTAATGATAATATTAATAATATAAGACCTGAAGCGACTTACTTAAGCAACAAGGGAGGAGATTCTGACTAAACCTTTGGAAGAACTTTCTGAGGTTTTCTTTCTTTTGGAAGGTGGTGGATTCAGGGGTGTAGCAAGGGGGTGTGTAGGGGGCAGGCTGACCCGGGTGCCACCTTGGAGGGGGGTGACGCTCGGCGCCCCCCCCACGACTCCCAAGCTGAGCCCCGCCACCCGGTAAAAACCCTTGCTCGGTGGCTGGCTGCTCGCTCACTTCCTCGGTGTGTGCTTTGCTTCTTCCTGCTGGGGTGGAGGCGAGGGGCAGGCCAGAGAGGGGCGTCAGCTGATGCCCTGGCCCGCCCCTCGCCTCCGCCCCAGCAGGAGGAAGCAAAGCACGCGCCGAGCAGGTGAGTGAGCAAGCTGCAGAGTGAGGGTTTTTAAAAAACCTTGCTCTGCGGCTTGCTTGCGGTTTGCCGGCAGCGCCACTCTAGCACCGGGATCCCGGCGCTGGAGCGGCTGCTCCTGCAAACCGCTCAACGCCAGGATCCCAGGGCTGGAGCGGTGCTGCCGGCAACCCGCTCCGTAGTGCGCATGCGCGGTATGGAGTGGGTTGCCGCTCTGGGTGTCCGAGCGGCTTCCTACGCCGCTGGGTGGATTCTCCATCTTTCGAGGTTTTCAAGCAGTGGCTGGATGGCCACCTGTCACGGATGCTTTAGCTGAGATTTCTGCTTGGCAGGGGGTTGAAATAGATGGCGCTGGTGGCCCCTTGCAACTCCACAGTGCTATGATTCACTGTGAGAAGAGGAGGCTGAGCTAGATGGCTTCCCTTTGGCCTGACCCAGCTGCAGCTAGCCTCTTCCAATGTCCACATTTATTCCTCAGCAGGAGAAAAGAGTCTGATAGGGATGTTCATATGCACGTCTGTAGCTTGCCCCTTACACGTGCATGAAACTGGTCGTTTCTTTCAGCCTTGGTTCCACAGCTGTAAAATGGGAGCCTGCTCAAGGTGTATCAATGAAGCATTGCACATTTGCATATTTGGAATTGCTATACAGTACTAATCATTTTGTTGTTGTTGTTTAGTCGTTTAGTCGTGTCTGACTCTTCGTGACCCCATGGACCAGAGCACGCCAGGCACTCCTGTCTTCCACTGCCTCCCGCAGTTTGGTCAAACTCATGTTAGTAGCTTCGAGAACACTGTCCAACCATCTCGTCCTCTGTCGTCCCCTTCTCCTTGTGCCCTCCATCTTTCCCAACATCAGGGTCTTTTCTAGGGAGTCTTCTCTTCTCATGAGGTGGCCAAAGTATTGGAGCCTCAGCTTCAGGATCTGTCCTTCCAGTGAGTACTCAGGGCTGATTTCCTTAAGAATGGATAGGTTTGATCTTCTTGCAGTCCATGGGACTCTCAAGAGTCTCCTCCAGCACCATAATTCAAAAGTGTCAATTCTTTGGTGATCAGCCTTCTTTATGGTCCAGCTCTCACTTCCATACATCACTACTGGGAAAAACCATAGCTTTAACGATACGGACCTTTGTCGGCAAGGTGATCATTTACTAATCATTTACTTAGGGATATTTAATTGACTGTCTCCTGTCTCGTGGAGAAGAGGGCTGTTTGAAGGCTACAATGGCTTATGCTTTGCCTCCACTGTTGGAGGCAGCCGTGCTTCTGATTGCAAGTTGTTGAAAACAGCAAGAGAGGAGAGGGCTCTTGTGTTTGGGTCCTGCTTGTAGGTTTCCCATTGAGGCATCTGGCTGGTCACTGTGAGAACAGGATGCTGGATTAGGTGGGCCAGTGGCTCTTAGTGGGTTCTTATGTCCTTCGAGGCCTTGGGCTGGGTTGGCCTGATGCCTCTGAATTGTGTGCTCAGAAGCTGACAACGACATTAAGAGATCAAAATGATAAACTTTTTAAATAGAAGAATGGAGGCCCTTTTTTGGGACTATTTGAAAAAAGTATCATAGTCAAATGAAATCACAGGCAGGATTCAAGATAGGAGCAGCGGGAGAAAAATGATAAAGTAATTGTATCAGAGGGGTTTTTGTAATAGGTAAGAGTTTGATATATAATGCAGTAGAAAAGGGTTCGCACAAGAACACTGGGGAGTGGGGGTGGGAAGTCAATATATAAAATAATGAGATTAGTCGATTTGAAATCAACCTGTGAAACTTGGGGGGAGGGGATTAAAATATGAAATGTTTGCTCAGACAATTTCTCGGAAGGAGAGGGAGCCCGTGGGGTGAAAAGGAAGGCTCAGCAAATGGAAACCTTTGCTTAGTGCCGGGAAGTTTGCTCCCTCCTAATGTGGTGCTAATTTGACTAAGGCAAAAACCCAGTTTTGGAACCTGTAAGCAGGGACACCCTTTGGGAAGAGGTGCAGACACTTCTTCGACAGCTGAGAAAAGAAAAGGGAAAACAGCTGGTGACTTGAAACGACATAATTACGTTCCAAGCAGCGTTCCAAGTGTTCTCTAAGAATCATTACTGTTATTACTACTGCTGTCGTGGAGGTGGTGGTGGTGGTGAGGAGGAGGATGGTGTGTTGTAGGTAGGGTCACAGATGCAAGTGGCCTGGAGGAAGGAGGGGGCTCCCCTCTGCTCCATGACCTTAGCATGACTCTTAGTAGGCTGGTAAAGAGACTGTCTCCTACCAAGCTGAGTGATCTGCCACCCTGCCCTGCCTGCCCATTTGCCAGTCTGCTGTGAGTCTGCGCTGGTGGAGGAGGAAGAGATTACCCCACCACCATCCCAATGCTGGCACAGAAACCAGCCATTCCGGCCGAGGAGGATGGAGAGTCCTGCTGGATCACGCTAACGGCCGATCTAGTCCAGCATCCTTTTCTCACAGTGGCTGACCAGATGCCCATTGTAGGAAATCTGCAAGCAGGACCTGAGCACAAGAGCAACTCTCCCCTCCTGTGGTTTCGAGCAACTAGTATTCAGAAGCATTGCTGCCTCTTGCCAGGGAGGCAGATTGCAGCCATTGACCGCCCTCCTCTCTGCGCATCTGTCTCATCCTCTTTTCAAAACTGAGCTATTTTTAAAGGAAATCGCGACACTGCCGACATGGGTTACCATGGGTTGTCCAGATTTCCCGGACATTTAGGCGATTCCTGCCCGGACAGTTTCTGACGACCAATTGCTGGCTATGCCTGGGAAATTCTGGGCGTATGGCAACCCTAACCATTCCCTCCCCTGCATGGGATTCCTGATTGCCCGTGGCAAGCAGGCAAGCAGAGAGGCAGAAGCTGGACTCATCTTCCATCTTCCGGTGCAGTGAGTCTGAGGGGCCCCCTTGCACAGTTGCGTTGGCTCATTGCTCCAGGGCTGTGGGCGCTCTCGCAACTCTCCTGCTGCCTCACTGCTTATCTTCATTGCTTATCCTTCCCTGTGGCAACAGGAGCCCTTGTAGAGTGAAGTGGAGAGGATTGCAGCAGGCCCCCTTCCCACTTTCCCCAAGGAAGGAGGTACAGTATATACCTGAACTTCCATCACTCGCTCTCTGGCATGCAGGATGCAGGGAGTGGGAGAGAGGAGCAGAGCAGTGCAGTGCAAGGAAGGAGTGTGTGGGGGGGGAGGCTAGCTGTTCACACTTGTCTTCACATGCTTGCAGACACTCTTAATGTGATGCGACACCCCGGGGCTGACATGGTGGGCTGCAGCCACAGAAGCAGGAGGGAAACCGCGCTGCTGCTGCGGAGGGCGCGATGGCAGCTGGCAAAAAGGCAGCCAACGCTGCCTCCACACTGCTCCCAGAGGCAGCCTTCTGCGCTGTTAGTGCCGAGAACCACACACTGCTCACCTGTGCAACTCTCTGCAGCAGGACAGACAAGGGGCATACTTGGAAGGACAGGTCACACAACAGGCTGCAATTGTGGTTTCTCAAACATAGGGCAACCCTCAGAGGTCCCCTAAAAAGGCATAAGAGTTGGGTCAAGCTGTTCACAAGAACCTAATAAGAGGCCTGCAGGATCAGGCCCAAAAGAACTCTTCTGGTCCAGCATCCTAGTCCCAGCATCCTAGTCCCATAGTGGCCAACCAGATGCTCTTCTGGAAAATCAGCAAGCAGGATTTCATAGAATCATAGAATCATAGAGTTGGAAGAGACCACAAGGGCCATCCAGTCCAACCCCCTGCCAAGCAGTTAACACCATCAAAGCATTCTTGACATATGCCTGTCAAGCCTCTGCTTAAAGACCTCCAAAGAAGGAGACTCCACCACACTCTATGGTAGCAAATTCCACTGCCTAACAGCTCTTACTGTCAGGAAGTTCTTCCTAATGTTTAGGTGGAATCTTCTTTCTTGAAGTTTGAATCCATTGCTCCGTGTCCGCTTCTCTGGAGCAGCAGAAAACAATCTTTCTCCCTCCTCCATATGACATCCTTTCATATATTTGAACATGGCTATCATATCACCCCTTAACCTTCTCTTCTCCAGTTTAAACATACCCAGCTCCCTAAGCCGGTCCTCATAAGGCATAGTTTCCAGGCCTTTGACCATTTTGGTTGCCCTCTTCTGGACACGTTCCAGCTTGTCAGTATCCTTCTTGAACTGTGGTGCCCAGAACTGGACACAGTACTCCAGGTGAGGTCTGACCAGAGCAGAATACAGTGGTACTATTACTTCCCTTGATCTAGATGCTATACTCCTATTGATGCAGCCCAGAATTGCATTTGCTTTTTTAGCAAGAGCCCTCTCCCCTCCTATGGTTTTTCCAGCAACTGGTCCTTTGAGGGAGACTAGCTCTTTACTGAGGGGCTCTGCCTTGCTGTCATCCCAATCAGACCACCACCTCAGGGATTTTTCTCCCAGGAGCTTCTCAAGTATGAGGAGGACACAGGTGTCAACACAGTGGCACACACTTCACGGCCTTCCCCTACGGCTCCACGTTTCTGTCCTAGTCCCATCGCAGCATGCGACCTTCACTCAGATTCTGAGAAGTAGGGAGAGCCCACAGCTAGTCCTGCACATGGACATGTGCACAAATACCCACCCCCCTGCAAGCCAGCCTTCGCCCTTGCCAGGATGCAAGTAAAAGCCAACTGGCATTAGCCAGAGGGGGTGTAGTGGTTAGAGTATCCCCACTCGGTCATGAATTTCATTGGGGGTGACCTTGGGCCAGTCACTCTCTGTCTCAGCCTGACCTTCCTCACATGGTTGTTGTTGGGGGGGCGTAAAGGAGGGAGAGGAGAGCCACGTACCCCCCCTGGAGCTCCTTGGAGAAGAAAATGCAATATAAATGCAGTCAACCAATCAAGGAAGCTCTTGGGAAGGGTGGAAGTCTGCCTCCTCCCCGAGAGGTGACGTGACCCCCCCACCCCACCCCCAAGTAAAACTGCTGCTGCTGTAGCCTTTCAGGTAATGGCTGGAGGGGGCTCTTCTGTTTCCTCCTGCCACCCAGTGCTGAAGTCACATTTAAGGGCCAGAACTGGGGTGGGGAGGGCCATCTTGTCATTTGCCTCAGGCAAGAAAAGGTAAAATCCTGCCTCTTTTTACAGATGGTGAGATCTAAGGTGGTGACAAAAAGGGGGCAAGCAGCGCCCCCCCAAAACAATAAGCTCACTCCCCACTTCTGAACGCCCGTCATTAACACATGCTGTTCTTTCTTGCCCAACTAGAAATATACTTTGCCCCTTTGGAGCCCCTACATTTTTACTTTTTGCTGGGTGAGTCTGGTCACCTGCTGCACCTTTTGGTCCAATGCTAGGCTGGGAACTGAAAAACTTTGGATGTAGGAGGAGGGATATCATCCGTAGAAATACTCAGCCTCTCCTGGGGGAGAGAGGTGTGGACCCCAGAAACTGCTCCCCGCTGCCTTTGCAGTCCTGCGGGCCCACAATTCACATTTTGGAGGTGCATTAAACGTTTGCGCTGAGCAACACTTCTGTGAGGCAGATAGGAGGGTGGGAAATCTCTCTCTCTTTTAAATGGTGGGGGCTTGTCTTCAGCTCGGGCTCCTCTGCAAAGCTCTTGGGGGGGGAGACGGGAGGCTGCAGCGCGCTCAGGCTTCAATCAAGCACCCATTGCAGGTGCGGAATTTAATTTGATTGGCTAATTAGAAGCCGAATGTTAATTATGCCCATTACCCAATGAGGTGCTGCAGACGAGGGAGAATTTATAAATAACCCCGCCGCGCGGCTCATTTGCATGATGGCGTATCCCTCCCATTGCCATGGAGACCAGCCCCCTCCCCAACATCCAGAGCGCGTTGGTGGTGGTGGTCCCCCCCACCCCTCCCAGCTTATTTAAGTTGTGCTCCGCGGAGTGCAAGAGGTGCTAGAATGGGTGTGCATGTGTGTTTTAAGGAGTACTCTGCTCTCTCTCTGGGTGGAGAGCCCATCTCTACTTTTGCTTCTGGTCTCCCATCAGATGCCAGTTGCGAAGAGTGGTTAGGCAGAAATGCATTCATTCATTTTTTCTTTTTTTAAAGTGGGTTTGTTTCGGATTTATTGTGTTTTGTTTAATGATCATTTCTAAATTGCCTTGAGGGTCCTTTTCACTTAAAAGATGAGGCAGAAATTTTAAGGGAGGAAAACCCCTGTTGGAAAAATGAGGGGCTCGGAGTGCGTGTCTGTGCTCACAAGGAGCCTGGAGAAGGAAGAATAAAGTCTCCTTCTGGGTGGCGGAGAATTGGCTGGAAATCCTGGCCTCCCAGCCCACCAGCGCCCCCGCCTCCAGTCCCTCTCCCCCTCCACTTTCTTTCCATCTATGCTTCCCCCCCATCCTATTCCCATTTCCTCTCCTACATCCCCCCCCCCCGCTATAAATAATCATGCTCTTATGCAGTAACAAGATGCAAATACACCCTCCACCCTGAGCGGCAGCGGCAGGCGCGCGCGCGGGGGGGGGGGGATAAATTGCTTCTCTGACAGTCAGTTACAAGGGTAATCATTCCAAAAAGGCAATTTGATGGGAATGAAATTTGCATTGCATTAGCTCGCTGAGTGACACAGGGCCCTGATCCTGCATGGGGTGGGGAGGAGATGTGATTCTTCCTGCCTACGGGAAAGAGCAGAAAAATGGCGGCAGGGGTGGGGTGGGGAGGCAGCTGGCTTATGGGGCGCAGCTGGATGTGGGGCCATAAATTGGTTTTGCTGAGCGTGGATGAAGTTAGGAGAAGAAAGATGGGGGGGGCACAGAGATGCACCTGCACATATGCCCCCTCCCTCCATGTGGTGTACAACGGAGACTTTCTCAGATCTTTCAAGTGTCCCTATTTTCCAAGCACAGTCCCAGATTTACAGAAGCCGCCCTGGTTTCTGATTTGATCCCGGAATGTCCCACTTTTCTTTAGGGTGTCCCAAAATGTTGGAGGGTATGGAGTTATCTGACCCATAGCCATCTGAAGGCAGCCCTGTATAGGAAAGTTTATTAATGTTTATTAATGTTTAATGTTTTATTATGTTTTTATGTATGTTGGAAGCCGCCTAAAGTGGCTGGGGCAACTCAGTCAGATGGATGGGGTAATAATAATAATAATAATAATAATAATGGAATAGGATGTCCCTATTTTCAAACCTCGAAAGGTATGATTTCTGCTCTGAGTCAAAAAGGGTAGAATCCCGTTATCTTGTTCCAGCAAAGAGCCCAGGATAGGACATGAAGCTTGGAATCCAAATCCCTGAAAGGCCAACTTCAAATGTTTGTAACCTTTCTTGTACCCAAATTTCTAGCCTATATAGCTCAACAGGTCAGCTTGAAACTGCATGAGCAGGGCCTGTTAACATCTCCTAAACCAGAAGGATGGTCAATTCAGATTCATTGTGGGTGAGCAGGTCTTCATTGCCCCCACATCCACAGGCATGACTCGCCTACAGGACCCACATGCAATATGGACATCTATGATATATATCAATAGCTTGTGTATTAATATATGCCAGTAACAAAGCCCAACTTTATTGATTTTTGCTGCTCTTCTCATTCCCCCTCCCTCTGTTTTTTGTAATATAATTTTTTATTAATTTTCCATATATTATTAATTTAAAGGCATGTGGAGTTCTGCATACGGAAAATGCGTAGGTGGGGGACGGGACATTTTGGTCCTTGGGAGGCACATTTGAAAATTTAATGAAGTATTGTGGGCCCATTTCACAGCTGCAGAACTGGCAATGTTTAGAATCTCGCCCCCCCCCCCAATAGTAGGCAAAACACATTCACACACACTCCAATAAATAAAACACAGGCAAAAAGCACCTGTACCTTCTAATGAAATATTTTGAAAAAGTAAGCAGGAGATCTCCTAACAGCCAAACATAAAAGCAGACAAGCCTATCTCGCAACCAAAGAAATAGCCAAAGCATGCATAACAGAAAAAACAACAACACCCAAGTGATACATCTATCACACAAAATAGTATGCTACTGCCCCTCCCCGAACATATGGTGCCCAGAGACAGTCTGGGGAAGCATGGCAAGAGGGTGGATGAGGGGTCTGGATGATGCCTGACGTTCACCTTCCAGCCAGTCCAGCTGCACCCAAGGTGGGGATAATATATATATATATATATTTTAAGCCCTGAATTTTAAAAGACGAGGGAGGACAGGGGGCTCTTGGCAGGTGCCAACAGGAACACCTCAAGGTGTTCCTTGAGGGGATTCAGAAATATATAATGTCTGAGTCTTGCTTGGGACATGGCAGAGGAGGTGTTAGGATGGGAGTTCCATGCACACCCACAGCCACACCCACCCTCCCATCCACACCCCTACATATACAGGTGAAACTCTGAAAATTAGAATATCGTCGAAAAGTGCATTTATTTCAGTAATGCAACTTATTATTATTTATTTTTCTTTTAATTTTTACAAATGCTTTCTTTTGAAAATTCCACAGTAATAAAACAAATAGTTACAGTAATACAAAAATAAAAAATAAACAAAAATAAACATCGCCATTACATTTCATTAATTGCATTCCATTTATAATTGACCTGCCTAACGACAAATAATTACAGTTACAACGAACAAAGGCTTGACATATCTTGCTTTGCATGTCATGCATCTATCTATCTCATAATTGGTTTCACCTTTTAAGTTGCATTACTGAAATAAATGCACTTTTTGACGATATTCTAATTTTCAGAGTTTCACATGTATATTTATGTATCTAAGGTTCCCCCACCCCACCCCGAAATCAATGAAACTCAGTTCTGGCACCTCTCAGGTGGGCACCATTGCCATGATAAGAGAACAAGAGAGGTGTTCATGGTGAGTTCCGGCACCTCTTTTTATAGTAAAACAGCACTGTATATATCTATATATCTGTATTGGTTTGGGTTGTGTGCGAAGTGTGACTTGCAGTCACTGTGAGCCCAACTAGGGATTGTGATGCAGGCAGGTTGGGAAGTGGGACCCCAAATGTGGGGAAGGGTCTGTTTACAGGGTCAGCAATGGGACTTAAAAAGTGGTGCACAGTGGCTGATAACTTTCCCTTTTTCTCCTCTCTTCCTCTCCCCCACCCCCCTTTCTGCTCACTCCAGGCTGAGCTTTCTACAATGCGCACTCCAGACTGAACGCAGAACAGATTCGGAGGGACCCCATCAAGGGAAGGAAGGACCAAGCTTCCAACTGCGGCAGATACGGACAGATTGTTGGCTCCCGGAAGCATCCTACCCGCCCCCCGCCCCACCCTCCTTCTGAGGGCTATTCTGCAGCCCCTGTCCATGAGAGGACGAATATGCTGTAGGCAGGGCTGCTTCAGAGTCGCCTTGGCTCTTGGGGAGGGGGGGACAGGGGAGCCACGAGGACCTTCGCGGAAGACGTACATTGTGGCCCCTTCCTGCGCAAGAGCCCCTGCGGCTCTTTGAGGAGGAGGAGCAGGAGGAGGTTCTCTCTGCCCGGCCAGGTTGTGGCCTGTTCTGCCGGTCAGTCTCATGTGGATCTGAAGGTGTGCAGCAGGAGGGGGGGCGCCATTCGCCTCGAGGTGTGCAGAGCGGGGCAGCCATGGCGAAAGCGTTGCGCCTGCTGCCCTTGGCGTTGCTGGTGGCCTCGGCGCTGGGCCCCGGGGCGGGCGGCGCGGCCTTGGAGTTTGGGGGCGCAACAGGCCAGTGGGCTCGCTATGCCCGGTGGGATGCCAGCTCCTCGGGGGAGCTGAGCTTCAGCCTCAAGACCAATGTCTCGCGGGCCCTGGTGCTGTACCTGGATGACGGCGGGAACTGCGACTTCCTGGAGCTGCTGATCCTGGAGGGCCGCTTCCGCCTGCGCTTCACGATCTCCTGCGCCGAGCCGGCCAGCCTGCACCTGGAGACGCCCGTCAACGACGACCGCTGGCACATGCTGCTGCTGACGCGCAACTACCGCGAGACCATGCTAGTGGTCGACGGAGAGGCCCGCGTGGCCGAGGTCAAGTCCAAGCGGCGCGACATGACGGTGGAGAGTGACCTCTTCGTGGGGGGCATCCCGCCGGACGTCCGGCTCTCGGCCCTCACCCTCAGCACTGTCAAGTACGAGATGCCCTTCCGTGGCATGGTGGCCAACCTCAAAGTGGGCGACACGCCCCCCGCCCTCCTGGGCAGCCAGGGCATCCGCAGTGACACGGAATACCTGTGCACCAAGCAGAACCCCTGCGTCAACGGAGGGATCTGCACCGTGGTCAACAGCGAGGTCCAGTGCGACTGCAGCCTGACCGGATTCCAGGGCAAGTTCTGCAGTGAAGGTAAGAGGCTGATGGGGAGCTGGGAGCCACGGGTTCCAGTGGGACCAGGCCAGCGTTTGAAATTTGCCAGGCACATTTTGCACCTGGCTGTTGACCACTTGCAACCAAGTGGAGATGGCTGGGCACCAGGATGATGCCTGAAGTCTCCACCATCTCGCAGTGCATGCCTGGGGATTCCTGGATCTTGGCTGTTTTCCTACATCTTGTAGAATTCTATCCGTTATATTTCATCTGCACCATCAGAACGAATTTCAGGAACCAAATAGTTGTACAGTCGTACCTCGGAAGTCAAACACCTTGTGAGTCGAACGCTGCAAACCCGGAAGTGAGTGTTCCGGTTTGCAAAGGTTCTTTGGAACCCGAACGTACGACACGGGTTCCGTGGCTTCATATTGGCTGCAGGAGCTTCCTGCAGCCAATCGGAAGCCGTGCCTTGGTTTCCGAACATTTTGGAAGTTGAATGAACTTCCAAAACGGATTCCATTCGACTTCCGAGGTACGACTGCATTGAAAAAGATGACTTTCAAGCCTTCTGGCCCCCAAATGGCAACTAGGCATTCCATTTTGGCGACTATAACCCTGGTTTTAGGAGCCATTTGGCACCAACTTATATACCTGAGTTTCTAACACTGCATGGGGCTTGCGAGTGGGGAGTGTGAATGCTTCCGTGGCCTGTACGGCGCCTGGCCCATCAGGGAGGGTGTCGCATGGCGGAAGGGGTCCTAATAGTTGGTTCAGGCAAAGGAAACAGTAGTCTTGTGAGCCAAATGAAATCCTGTCCTCTCTCTGCATTGCAGAGAATTGGAGTAGATGACCCTTTGAGTCCCTTCCAGTTCTATAGTTCTAGGATCCTCCTCTGTCTTTTCCATAATATGGAGGAAGGGATACAGGGGCCATCCTGCAGGGCTGTTGTAATGATGGCTAAAAGTAAAGTATGTGAACAGTTTGAGGATTTAAGAAAATCTCTAGCTTATTAGTAGATCATCGTTTTGTTGAGCCCTTTTGTGATGATGAGAATAGTAAATAAATGAAAGATGGTGGTGACTTGTTAACTCTCAGATATGTTGAGGTCTGCTGGTGGTCTCTGTGAAGGGCGAGGGTGGGGGTCCCTTCTAGTTTCCTTAAGTTTTGCCTCCACTTCTTTCTGTATTTTATTCCGTTCTGTTCATGTCCTTTCTTTCTTCCAGTACAGGACCCCAGGCAGCTGACAGCATAAATTAAAACACATACGAGAAACACACAATAAATATACAGTAAATATGAAAAACAAGCACTGTTTCATTAAAACAGTACTGTACTGAAAACACTCAAAATAATTTAAATGCGGAGAGAGAGAGAGAGAGAGAGAGAGAGAGAGAGAGAGAGAGAGAGAGAGAGAGAACAATCCATTCCCACCTCAGAATACCTTGTCACAACAGCCAGTTAGTGGTCATAGGCCTGTCAGAACCAGAAAAAGTCTGCTGGAATGAGAAAGGAAAGCAGAGAAGGGGTGAGGCTAGCCTCCCATGGGAGGAAGTTCCACAGTCTAGGAGCAGCCCCTGAGAAGGCCCTCTTGTGTGTCCTCCCCAAACGTGCCTGTGAGGGTGGCTGGCTGAGAGAAAGGCCTCCCCAGAAAATCTCAGAGCCCAGCCAGGCATATATATATATCCTTTAATAGTCTGACCCACAACCTGTATAGGGCCACTTTGCATTGTGCCTGGAAATGGACCAATGAAGCTGCTGCAAAAAGGTGTTTCTGTTCTCCCTGTAGCTGGCTCTGGCTGCAGCACTTTGGACCCCCTGAAATTTCCGAACGCTTTCCAAAGGCAGTCCCATGTAGAGAGCATTAGAGTAATCTGAATGGGATGTAACTAAGGCATGTATCACCATGGCCAGATCAGATATCTCCACGATCCACCTTCTTCCCTTGCTGAGCCTTTTTTCGGTAAAAAAACGAGGTGTCAGGACTCTTATCTTGATAAATTGTAAATCTCCTAGCCCCTCTCCTCTTCCTGTGCTCCCTCTCCCTTCTCTACTGAATATATGAACTTTTTTAAAAGCTAATACAATTTATAAAATACATAATAAAAATCAAAATGCATACCGTTTTATAGATAATGTTTATTTGAGCTTCAAAGAATTAAAAATTCAGACTCTTGCCAAGGGCACCAGTCACAAAATGGCTGCTATGGGGTGTGAAGCGCAGCTTAGAATTAGAGAACAGAGTCATGGCCGTTTGCCCCTCACCCACAATTACCATGTGGGTCTGTGCTATGTCTTGCTGGTCTTGTTTGTGGGTCACACTGTATTTTCCCCTCAGTCCCTTTCACACTTTTCGCTTAGGATAGCCATGCTACTTTTTGAAAAGCCCACTTTTAATCGGCCACTTTCCTTTTGCAGGGAAAAAAGAGAGCTGTGGGGCCTCAGTCCGTGACATGGCCCTGGTTTGTTTGGGGCTCCACACCCTTTCATTGATGGGAATGCCCTTCTGTTTGGCTGCTGTTTGCAGGGGTGCAAGAGAACATGCTTGGGTATCAACCTCGGGCAGCTGCCAGGACCTCAGCTCAGCCTGCTGCTGACACAAGCCCTGGGTCCAAGCATTCTTAAGCAGCACCGGCTGGCTGGGTCCAGCGGCCATCTTGATTTCCCATGATGCTCCTTGTGGGAAATTAAATCTCAGCACGCTGCTCCCTGCAGCCGCCAGGGCCCTCCCCCCTTTGCCTGGGACCCGGCCTTCCTTGGACTCCTTCCCTCCTGAATTGAGGGTTCCCAGACCCCATTGGCCTTAGCCTTCCCTGCGCTAGGGGTTGCCAGGCCTCCAGGGCCGACCTGAGCTCCATCCCCCTGTGTCGCATGGGGAGAACTTGAATCTCCAGGTGGGCTCCTTGGGTGCCCTGAGCAGGTGAGAAAAAATTGTTTTTTAAAAAAGCAATTTATTAAATTTTCCAATTAAACACATTTAAACAAAAACAAACCATACAACCACAAACACAACAGCACATAATAAACATAATAAACACATTTTTTTCTTCTTAGCATCTTATCAATTATTACAATTTTCTTTGCTCTGCCGATCTTTTGACTTCCCCCCTTCCCCCCATTCGGTTTTCTTGTCTACTCCTATCTCGCAGTTCCTTTATTTCATCTACTTAAAGCCAATTCGTAGGATTTATTTCAGTCCTGCAAGTGTCTTTAAACTTCTCCAGTGCTTCTCCATATAGTCCACAAATTTACTCCAGTCCTTTTGGAACCTTGACTCTCCCTGGTTTCGGATCCTGCTAGTCAGTCTTGCTAATTCCGCATAGTCCATCATTTTCGTCTGCCACTCTTCAATCGTTGGTAACTCCATTTTCCATTTTTGGGCTAACAAAGTCCTAGCCGCGGTTGTCGCATACATAAATAGTACTTGGTCTCCTTTTACAATCTCCTGTCCTATAAGTCCTAATAAAAAAGCCTCCGGTTTTTTGGGAAAGGTGTATTTAAAAATCTTTTAGAGTTCATTATATATCATTTCCCAAAATCTTTTAATTTTTTCGCATGTCCACCACATATGATAAAATAGAGAAAAAATGATTTGAGAATACCCCCTTGAGCTAAGGTTTCTGTCTCTGTTTCCAACCATTTGCTAGACTTTGTGTTTTTATGTGAATGACCTGCTGTCAGAGTCTGTGGTTGCTGACATCACTGGGGTCTTGCCCTCTAGGGGTCTTGGGTCTGGGGTGCAACTGACCTGGCAGCCCCACCTGCCCTTCTTCAGGGACAAAATAGCTCTCTGGGGTCTCCTGGGCTCTGCGCCTGCCCGGCATGATTCTCAGTCCCCAGCCATCCAGCAATGGCCTTTGAGCCCCACTTCAACCATCGGGTAAGGTTGATTTGATTCCCCTCTCCCTTGTTCCTGATATAGATCTTCACTCACCCCTTCTTCCCTAGCCAGGGGGTGGGGAGCCATTTTTCCATTTGCTTCAGGTGCCAACATGTCGTGGGCCAGCCCTGCTTGTGGGTCAGAGGAAACCTGGTCCCCAGCTATGTGCAATTTATCCAGCTATTACTTATCTGTTTATGGCCCTGCCTGCTGCTCTGGCAAGCAGCCAGGATGGGCTGCCAAGGGAGCCAATTCTGGAGCAGCTGATCTGGAAGGAAGGAAAGTCCAGGGGGGGGGGCTCCCCTCCCTGAGCAGACTCCAGTGCTGGAGCCCCTTACAAAAAAGTGGGGAGAGAGAGGCCCTGCATCTGAAAGCTGTTCCCCTTGGGGGTGAGGGGCCCTGATCCCCAATTCTGTGGCTACTCCGTGCTGCATTCTGTGCATGCCCAGAAGTGACCCTTTTCTGTATTATTGCTGGGTGCTGAGCTCATTTCCCCTTCCGTGCCAGTAGGCAAGGAAGGCAAGTGGGCTCCCTCCCTCCCTCCCCGGCTCAGTGATTTGGGGTGTTTTGTCCTCCCCCAGAGCTGAGAGGCACCTCGCTGTCTCAGTGCTGGCAGAGCACTTGCTTGGCATGCAGAAGGCACCTGGATCAATCCCTGGTGAGGTCTGGGGTGGAATGTGAGAGCCCCCCACTGACGGTTAAGAGCAGACGGTGCGGGATACGGTTTAGTGAAGTTAAGGAGGCCACTGTCCCACTTTACAGAAGGCAGTCCTCTGTTTGAAGGGCTACCCAGTCCAATCCTGGTTTAGAGATTTTAAAAAACCCAGAAAAGGGGAGAGTGTAGGGGGGGCAGGACTTGAAGCTGCCCATTCTACACTCAGCAGCACCAAGACAGCAGAGTGAGCAGGAAAAATCCCAGGTCACCTGGTTATAGTCTTGCTCCCCACTATGAGGTCATGTATTGTCCTTCGATTTAAATTATAGTAATTATTTCTAAACTAGTCTCATTCAGCCCGTTTATGTTTTGTTTTTTTTAAAGTTTCTGGCAATCAATGAGTAACACGCCACCCTGAGAGAAATCCGTCCCATAATTGAATAAAAAAGCGGGAAACCCTTTTGCACCTTTGCCCTGCGAACATGGCCTCTTACCCTGTGGCAGGCTGTGGGAAGGGTGGTGCATGTGGTATGCTCAGCCCACCTTGTAAGCAAGGCCCACTGGGCAGGGTCAGGGAGGGTTTGGGACTCAGTTTCCCCTTGGTTCCCTTTGGGGCATCCCGAAGGAACTTAAACTGGACACTGGTGGGAGGTGGCTCAGAGGTGAACTTCCTGGGGGGGGGGGAATTCCTGTCAGAGGGCAGGTTGGGGGTGGGGGTGGGCTGGACTGTCTTCCTGCTTAAGGCCCAAGTGACCACAACAAATTATTATTGCTATTATTAATTTATTAATTGCATTCTGCACAATCTTCACAAGGCGGATGCGCAGTAAAAACTGCAAGACAGTTAAAAAGCACAAATGCTTTTAAAAAACAAAACAGAAACAAACCTAATGTGATACCAAATATACATTCCTGGCAAAGATCCAACTATCCAGCAGGGAAAGCTTGTTGGAACAAAAATGCATTCCGTTGTTTCCGGGAAGTGCAGATAGCGGGCGCCTGTCATTTCTGGAAAGGGATGCTGTTTCACACAGGAGCCCACCCCCTGCTAGTAGCCTAACTCCAAGGTCACATCATCCTGGGTCTTTTCTCTGGCCCTCCCCCAGCACCCTGGTGGTATGTTTCATTAGTGTGAGTTGCCCAGAGCTGTGTAGAGGGGAAGGACCATAGGACAGCTGCTTTGCATGCAGAAGGCCCCGGGTACAATCCCCATTGGCACCTCCAGGTGAAACCGTCAGGGAGCAGCAGGCGATGCTTCTGCACCTGAAACATCCTCCAGAAGTTGTCCAGCTCCTATTTCCGGCAGCCCTAACCGCTAGCCATGCTGGCTGGGCTTGATAGGAGCCGGAGACTAGCGTTAATCCCCACACCTCTGCAACTGGAGTCATAGAATCACAGAATTATAGCGTTGGAAGGGACCCCTAAGGGCCAACTAGTTCAACCCCCTGCAATGCAGGAATCGCAGCTAAAGGATTCCTGACAGATGGCCATCCAACCTCTATTTAAAAACCTCCAATGAATGAGCCTTCTGAGGGAGTCTGTTCCACTGTCAAAACAGCTCTTACCCTCGGAAAGTTCTTCCTAATGTTTATTTGGGATCACCTTTCTTGTCATTTGAATCTGTTGGTTTGGGTCCTGCCTTCTGGAGCAGCACACAACAAGCTTGCTCCACCTTCCATGGGGCAGCCCTTCACATATGACTCTCCTCTCCATCCCCTCTTCTCCACACTACACATCCCCAGTGCCTCAACCGTTCCTCATAAGGCTTGGTTTCCAGGCCTTTCATCATCTCGACCACCTTCCTCTGCATACCCTCTACCTTGCAAAATATCCTTCTTAAACTGTGGCACCTGGAACTGGACACAGGACTCCAGGTGGGGTCTGACCAAGCGATACTATGAAGTCCCACGACCTGGAAGAAATTTGAGTTCCTGCTCTGAGTCTTCATGGGCATTTGGGTTCCTGACAGTTTGCCAATTCGGAGCCTTGAACGTGCCCGCCTGCCCAGGCGCCATCCTAAGTTCCCCTTTTTTCCCTTCCCAGCTCAGGGCCAAGGACAACAATTTCAGACTCTTGCATGGCAACCAGACGACGGGAGTTTACATAACCCCTCGTCTCGCACAAGGCAGCAAATAGTGCTCGCTTACGTCAAGAATACTCTCCCGCTTCTCTTCTACATGCAGACACACAACACAACACCCACATGCCGCCGGCACTCGGGCTCAGCCCATCCGCCCACTCGCCTGCTCTCCGTAAGCCTGTTGTCTGGAGAGGGAGGCTGGCTAGCAGATGGCGGTGGCGGCAACCGACTTGGCCGGTTGCCGTGGAGATGGGCTTGGCAGGGGAGCCTCTCGTGCAGCCGGAGGAGACACCAGGGCCGCCTGACTCCTGCCGCGGCGGCTGTTCTCGGCCCTCGCAAAGGAGGCTTCCGTGACGGGCAGGCTGGGCGGCTGTTGCCTAGGCCGGTTGCCGTGGAAACGCTGGCCCAGGCTGGCTGATGGGTTTGGAAGGAGATGGATTTGAAGCCTCTCAAAAGTGTGCGAGCAGGAGCAGGAAGGGTGTGTGTTGCTGGGGGGCAGCAGGCAGAGAGGCCTTTGCAGGAGGGGAGGAAAGGTAGTTTTGCAGGTCAAAGGTTAATCCCTGGAATGGAGGGCACCTTGGGCAGGGGTGGGCAAGCCCGCCTGCGAGTCTGTTTTTTGAGCCAGGGCAATTGTTTCCCTAATTCCAGATCATGCAAGGAGTTGGTTGTTGCTTTTCCTCTTGTAGGGGAAAGGCACTCTGCACATGTTCGGAAGGGCTTCTACTATGGGACGGACCCTGCCTCCAACTGTGCAGAGACACAAACTATCTGTGAGCGACAGAACATTTCGGTCAGGACCGTACAACGTGCAGTCCCTCCCAGGCTTCCTCAGCCAGGAATCCTCAGGCATGGGAACACCACCAACTTGGATGGCTCAAAAAAGAGGACTAGACCAATCGATGGAAGAGGATGGGGCTGTCAAGGGCCGCCAGCCACAACGTTGGCCGTGTTCTGCCTTCTGAGTACCTGTCTCTGGGAACTGCAAATGGGCAGAGTGGTCCTGCTTGCAAGCTTCCCACAATGGGCATGTGCTTGGCCACTGTGGGAACAGGATGCTGGAATAGATGGGGCCTCCAGTGGGCCTTATCCAGCTGGAGGGCTTGTCTTAGGTTCTTATGGAACCTTCCGGTGCAATGGCAGTCTGCCTGGGTTTCTAGGTTCTTAGGGGCATCTAGCTACTGTGAAAACAGGATGCTGCCCTAGACAAGTCCCCTTCTGCAGGGCTTTTCATACATTCTAAGTCTACCCAGTAAGAAGTTCCTGATTGCAGGCCTGGCACACAGCAGGTGGGGACTCCAGTTTGGGGCATCTTTGAGATAGCGCATTGGCTAGCCTCCCTCCACCATTGGCTCCAGTCAGTGCAGCTGTATGTCCTGGGTCCGATGGGAGCTGTAATCCAAAGCATCTGGAGGGCTGGCCTAGATGAGGCCCATGGAGACTCCCCTGGCTTCCTCTCCCTTCTGCTTTGCCCAGTTAAAAATGGTTTCTCTTTTGAAAGCCATCTGATCACAATTTGAGAAGGATAGGCCTATTGACAAGCTGGAAGGTATGCAGAGGAGGGCGACCAAGATGATAAAAGGTCTGGAAACCAAACCTGATGAAGAACGGTTGTGGGAGCATGTTTAGGAGAAGACTGAGAGGTGGTAGAATAGCATCTTCAAATATGTGGAGGACCATTCCATGAAAGATGGAGCAAGCTTTTCTCCTGCTCCAGAGGGTAGGACCCACACCAATGGATTCAAATGGCAAGAAAGGAGAAACATTCGGAAGACCTTTCCGATGGTAAGAGCTCTTTGACTGTGGAACAGACCCCCTTGGAAGGTGGTGGACTCTCCTCCATTGGAGGTTTTTAAACAGAAGTCGGATGGCCATCTCTCAGCGATTCTTTAACTGTGACTCTTGCATTGCAGGGGGTTGGTCTGGATGACCCTTGGGGTTACCTTCCAATTCTATGATCAACCTCCTTGAAGTTGGTTCTGGCTCCGTTATTCCTTCTGTCCGTCCCCCCCTTTCTCATTTGCTGATATTATATTGCTGCTGTTTTCTTACCTTCATTTTTAGTGTTTCCTTGGTGCTTTTAAAATGCAGTTTTATTTGCCATGTTTTAAATTATGGCCTTTTGCCACCTTTAAGGTCCCACTAGGGAAGAGTATGAATATTTTAATAAAAGTAGAACAACTTTTTTTTTTTTGCTGTTCCCAGGTAGGCTTCAGGAGCAGGAAATTTCTTGAGCCTCTTTGGGACTCATTGCCTGAACCCTTCTCTCTGCATTTTTGCTTAGACAAGACTAGCTAGGCATGTGGAATGCTGACATGTGTTTTGATCTGCTTTTGGTGTTTGGCTGATGTTAACTAGGGTACTGGTGGACTCGGTTGAAGGTTTTTAAACAGAGGTTCGACAGCCATCTGCCAGGGATTCTTTAGCCTCTCAGGGAGTAGGACTAGATGATTCTTTGGGTCCCTTCCAACCCTGCGATGCTGATTCCATGGCTCTAGGGAACATAATAGTGGTTTGTTCTCCCTCTCCATATTATCCTCACAACAACCTTGTGAGGTAGGTCAAGCTGAGGGTATGTGACTGGCTCAAGGTGAATTTAGTGGTTAAGGTGGGATTTGAGCCCTGATTTCTCTGCTCTTAGTCTGACACTTCACCCACTATGCCGCATGTGTCTCCAGTCCATTTGAGCAACTGTGCCAAGTAGGTCTTTTGTGACTCCCTCCACCCTCCTGCTATCTCCTCCTCATGCCCCCCCCCTATCCCATGCCATGTGGCAAACAGGGGAGGATGTTTCAGAAGCCACTGGGCCTGCCTCCGAGGGCTCCTTCGGCCTGTCTCTCTCCTGTTTTTCCAAGTGGCAGCCGGATGCTCCCCTGGCACTGCCTATATTTAAACCAACAGCCTTGGGTCAGGTCATTTGCATCCTTGCCCACAAAGCCTTCGTCAAGGACGGGTGTGTAGGGCATGGTGTCATGCTCTAGTAATATAGCTAGGAGGGTGTCGGGGGGGGGCCTCCTCTCTTGCTAATTGGGGGCCCCATTGCTTCATCCCAACACCTTGTGACATACTGAGGTGTGAACGGGGTTCCCGTAAAGGATGATCAAGCCAGAAATTCTGCTGGGTTGCCTGCCTATCTGAATCCCTACCTGTATAATACAAGAATTCAGCACGTGAAAAGAGGGGGTGGGAGCCACAGCAACCCAGCCTGTCTATGGGCCTCTCCAAGCCACTTTCTAAGAACGGGGAGAAATTGCATTGTTTAAAAACACTTGAGAGTCCCAGGGTGACTTTGGGTTGGTCACTGGCTCAGCTTGACCCAGCAGTGGAGCAAGCTGATTGGGCGCCTGGGATGGCTCGTGTGCCCTGCACCCAGGGATGGGGCCAGCTGCCCACGGGGTGGGGCCAACCGGGGCAGGACATTCTGCGGGGCCTCTGAGGAGTCTGCCTGCCTCCTCCCACTCAGCTGCCCTACAGCTGGGGGGTGGGGAGGAGGCAGACGGACTGTTTGGGCATGGCTCGGGCGCACTGCAGGCCCCGCGGTGAGTGCACCCTGGCATTTTGTCACACACACCCCTCAGTGGTGACACCCAGGGTGGCCCACCCCCAACGCACCCCACTTCCTCTGCCCCTGGCTTGACCTACCTGAAAGGGTTGTTGTGAGATAACGTGTGGGTGTGGGTGTACCGGGCAGGGTGTGGGGAACAAAACCGTGTTTGCTGCTTTGAGCTCCTCGGAGGAAAGACGGGATAGGGATCAAATAAAACAAACCCGAGCCTTTTGCCCCTTTTCTCAAGCATCTTGAGAACTGGGTCAGGTATTTAGGTATTTCCTGACCTGGGCTTCATCAGTTCAGGCCACCTAAGCTTCAGCACCTGCTTGTGTGCTCCTCCCTCCCTCTGTTTCTCTTTCTCCCTCTTTGTGTTTTTGCACCAGCCTCCCCCCCCCTCTCTCCCCCCCTTCCCCTGCCCATGGGCAAGGCCTGAGCAGTGCCCACCTACCTGCCCCCTCCCATTAGCTGCACCCTCTGTGATGGGTGCTGCTTTGGGGCTGAGCTGTTTCCATCATTGCAGAGGGCGCTCTGGGGCCAGGCAGCCTGGCTGTTCCCTGCAAGGTCAGCCCAAGGTCGGCTGCCAAGTAGGCTGCCAGGAGAGGGAATGTGCATGGGATAGGGAAATAACTCTTCCTCCTCATCCCTCTTCTTCATCTTCTTCCTCCTGCTTCTGTTCCCCTTCCCTTCCCTGTGGATCATCTCCTTGGTCACGGCTCCAGACTCTTCCTTGCTGCTGCTGTGCCCGTCGGGCACCACCAGTTGGCATCAGGAGGGCTCCCCTGGCATGTGCTGGAGAGTTTGGCTGTGCTCAGAGCCAGTTCAGAACTGTTTATGAAAGGGAGATGGTTGTGAGGGCAGAACACACAGCCTCTGTGCTTGGGGTGGTGGTGGTTGCACACACAAACACACACTCATTCAGTTCAGGCCTTGCACACTGGGACATAGGAGGGTCCCTTGTTCTGGGCCAGACCATCTCACTCTGTATTGTCTACATACGTGGACTGGCAGCTGTATCTCAGAGTTTCAGATGGGTCTTTCTCAGCACCATCTGGAGAGAGGACCACTGGATGCTGCCTTATAGTGAGTCTGGCCATTGGGTTCATCCAGCTCACTATTGTCTCTAGACTGATTGGCAGTGGCTGCCCAGGGTTTCAGACAAAGCTACCTCCCAGCTCTACCTGGAGACGCTGTTAGAATTGAAACTGGAACCTTCTGCATGTTAAAAAGGTGCCCTTCCCCATGCCAGGATAGAACCTGGGAGCATCTTCTGCATGCAAAGCTTGTGGGTGGATGTGGGTGGGTGTTTGCATCTGCCCATGAACCAGGGTGGTCTTGGGAAGCTGCCCTCTCAAAGGGGCCACGTGGCATCTCTATGTCTTCTCTGATTGCCCCCGAGGTGTGGCTGGGGCATTGTCTGTGCTTGGGGGACACTCTGTGGCAGAAGTGAGGAGGGAAACCCCGAAGTCTGCCACGCAGGAAAGGTCTAATTCTGCATCAGAGCAAATTTTGCAAGACAAAGGCAGTTGTGCATTCCCATCGAGACTTTGGGCACTTGCACACCAGGCATTTAAGTCGGGGGAAATGCCATGGTTCATGGAGGAGTGGGCTATTGATGGCTTCTAGCCGTGATGGTTATCCTGTGCCTCCACAGCTCGAGGCAGCCATGCTTCTAATGCCATTTGTGGAAACCACAGGAGGCGAGAGGACTCTTGTGCTCTTACTGGCTTCCCATTGGGGCATCTGGTTGGCCACTGTGAGAACAGGATGCTGGACTAGATGGGGCCATGGGCTTGATCCAGCAAGGCGGTTCTGGTGTTCTTTTGCTTCATTGTTGTGGGTCATCCACATGACTGCCATTGTATTGCTCTCTTCTCTTTCCCTGTGGCTCTTCCACCATTCCAACCTGCAGAAAATTGGGGCCCCCTGCCCCCCCAGTAAGCCTGCAAATCTGAA
Organism: Zootoca vivipara; assembly: GCF_963506605.1. NCBI lineage: Eukaryota > Metazoa > Chordata > Lepidosauria > Squamata > Lacertidae > Zootoca > Zootoca vivipara. The sequence continues at coordinate 27,757,819 of NC_083292.1, read as the reverse complement.
TGGCTCTCTGGGCAATTTGCTCTTCTTTCCGAAGAGGTTCAGACTTGTCCTGTGACATTTGGGGCAGGTGGACCTGTTGTTTTTTGGGACGCCTTTGCTGCATCTTCTCCTCTGGGCATCATTTTCTGTTTCCTTCTTTTAGTCAATCTTTTAATTAGCGCTGAACACTTTCTACGCTATATTTTATATCTTCGTGCAATGGTGTTTAAATGAAAGCGTGTGACAGCGCTAATTAAAGAAAGGCCATTTGAAAAACCCAAACGATGTTGCCTTAGAAATCTGTTCCGTTTGTTTTTTGGTGATTTTTTTTTCTGATTTAAAAGCAAGCTGGCAGTTGTATCCAGCGTTACTCCTACTCAGAGTAGACCCCTTGAAATGAATGAACATGACTAAGACTGGTCCATTGATTTCAGTGGGCCTGCTTTGAGCATAACTTAGTTGAACTATGCATAGAGAAAGTGGGCAGAGAAAAGTTTTCTTCCCTCTCTCATAACACTGGAACTTGTGGACATACAAAAAAGCTGAATGTTGGAAGATTCAGGAAGGGGGGGGGAGAACATCTTCACACAGTGTATGGTTAAACCAGGCTTTCTCAAATTCGTCCCTCCAGATATTTTGAGACTACAATTCCCATCATCCTTGACCACTGGTCCTGCTAGCTAGGGATCATGGGAGTTGTAGGCCAAAAACATCTGGAGGACTGAGTTTGAGGAAGCCTGGGTTAAACTATGGAACTCCCTTCCACAAGAGGCACCAACTTGGATGGCTGTAAAAGAGGATGAGGCAAATTTGTGCAGTGGGAGTGGAGGGCTACTGATGGCTACTAACTCTGATGGCTTTGCTTGACCACAGTTGGAGGCAGCAATGCTTCCGAATACCAGTTTCTGTAAACGGCAGCGGGGGAGGGGCCTCTTGCACTTGGGTCCTGCTAGTGGGTTTCCTACAGGCATCTGGTTGGCCACTGTCAGAACAGGATGCTGGACTAGTTGGGCCGTTGGCCTGATCCAGCAGGCCCTTCTTATGTTTTTTTATGAATCACTTGACTGTGAGGGAGGCTACTGGCATGAAGCAAGCAGGAGCGGGATAGGGAACCCATGGGCAGGGGCCATGCGGAAGGAATGCACTGACCAGAGAAGCTGGCATTAAACTACAATTTTCATCATGCCTGACGGTGGGGACTATATTGGTTGCTGAGGCTGGTGGAAGCCGGAGTCCAGCAATTTATTTATTTGCTTGTTGTTGTGTATATTCTAACAGATTTAATTACACACACACACACACAGTGGCACCTCGGTTTAAGTACACAATTGGTTCCGGAAGTCTGTACTTAACCTGAAGCGAACTTTCCCATTGAAAGTAATGGAAACTGGATTAATCCGTTCCAGACGGGTCCACGGAGTATTTAAACTGAAAGTACTCAAACCGAAGCGTACTTAAACCGAGGTATGACTGTATATTTTGTGTGTGTGTGTGTGTGTGTTTAATTACTTTTTAATGTTGATATTTTCTATGTTTTTAGCTTTTCCTATTTTCTCTGTAAGCCACCTTGAGTCCCTGTCTGGGGAAAAAAAGGTGGGATAGGAATAAACATAGGAACCAACTTCTAGGGGCCAAGGGGGCTTCAGCCCCCCAATAAAATATTTGACGGGCATTGCCATTCAAATGGTGTGCGTGCATCACATCATGTGATCGATTATGTGGTATGGGGCTTACCTGGCCCTCCCGCAATATTTTATTCAAGTTGGAGCTCTGTCTGTCTGTCTTATTTCTGGAAGGTCACAAGATGCCCTCCCCATTCTAAATTCCAGGCTCTGTCTTCTCCTTCCTCTGGCCTCCTGGCAACAGTTGTTGCAGGCTCAGCCTCCCAAAGCTACTTTGGTTCCATCCACATTCCTGGGAAGAAGGCAACCAGGGGGGGGGGGATAAGGGGGCAATACCTTTGACTTGCATGTGTCAGAGCCCCCTCTCCATGGCCAGAGACTGCATAAGGCAACTGTTTCCATATTTAGGGGGTGGCGGCTAGCACCATCCAGTCATTACTCCTCCATCGTAAGTCAAAGGCTGGATTTGAACAGAGGTCTCAAGGCTGTTGTTTTCCCTCCATGGGCATGTCCTGCCAATCTTCTTCGCACCCTGCTGGGGGGGCAACACAGCCCTGATCGGCAGCGAGGGTCAAATTCAACCAGGCAGCCATTTCTATAAACATTCACACACACCCGTTTTTGTTTTGGAAAAAAACACAGCTATTTAATTTGCAGAGCTTATTTATTTTATTTGTGCCTTTTTTTAAAAGGAAGAACCCAATACCGCTTTTCATTTGCATCAGTAGCAAAGCATTGCAGCTGGTCCCTTCTGCATGCCCAACCACTGAGCAGTGTCCCTGTCCCCCAAACAGGGTAAGCAGAACCCACCACACCCAGAAAGAAAAGGAAGCTTAACCCAGGCTCGGATCCAGGCCTCTGAGCGTCCAAAATGCTGTCCAATGGACATCCTTGTTACCCTAACCCTTTGTGACAGGGATGGGGCCCTCTGTATGTTGTTGGACTCAAATATTGTTATGGAGGAGAGGACCATTGATGGCTACTAGCCATGATGGCTATGCTCTGCCACTAGTCAGAGGCAGAAATGTTACTGATGCCTGTTGCTGCAAACCGCAGGAGGAGAGAGTGCTCTGGTGCTTGGATCCTGCTTGCCAGTTTTCCACTGGCATCTGGCTGGCCACAAGGAGAACAGGATACTGGACTGCATGGGCCCCTTTGGCCTGATCCAGCAAGCTGTTCTCTTGGCCTTATGTTCTTAAGCCTGTCCTATTTGCTATGTACCTAAGATGGTGGCTGATGCTAGACTAGGTGGGTCATTGGCCTCATCCAGCCAGCTTTTCTTAGGTTCTTATGATTCATGGAGGAGAGGGATATTGGTGGCTATTAGTCAGGATGGCTATTCTTCTCTGAATGCCAGTAGTTAGAAAAAACAAAGGAGGGGAGAAGGCTGGTGTGCTCAAATCTTGCTTGCTGGTTTTCCAATGAAGCGTCTGGTTTGCCACTGTGAGGACAACAGGATGCTGGACTAGATGGGCCACTGGCCTGATCCAGTAACAGGGCTCTTCTTATATTCTTATGTCAGCCTCAGCTGGCATAGTCAGTGTCTAGGCATGCTGGGAGACCTAGTCCAACAATATCTGGAGGGCCAGAGGTTCCCCATCCCTGCTATTCAGGTCTTCATCAGAGGCCTTCTTCTCTCCCCTGGTTAACCTGGAAAAAGGGCCTTCTTCACTGTGGCTCCTGCTTGAGCAATGCTTATTCCCTTGACGCTCTCATGGTGGCAATGCCAGGCAAAGGCCTTTGTTATCTGGCCAGACTTTATAATCTACTCTGTTTTATCACTGTAAGGTGTGTGTGTGTGTGTGTATGAGAAAAAACACGGTGGCTGCTGATTTTCCTCTGTAGTTGGTTTTTTTTGTATGCTTTTAAATGCTTTTAGCAATTGGACTTTGATTTATTGCAAACTGCCTTGGGGAAATCTATTTGATGGGTGGGATATCAACCCCCATAATAAATAATTGAAATCCATTGCGGGGCTGTGTGCTGTAGCTGAGTGGTGGGGCTCAGGCTTTGTATGCAGAATATCAGCGGCAGAGGGGAGGCGGCACACCGGCTCGCAGAAGAGGGGAAAAAAGAGACTCGGACTGGTAGGGCAGTTGGCTGGAGGGTCTTGCCAGGCAACGGGGGCCTCTCTGTTCCAGGATTCCCACCCCTTATAGGATCCAGCCAGATGCCTCCAGGAAGCCCAAAAGGAGGCCATGAGCACAAGAGACCTCCAGCTGGGACTTGGGGCAGGGGGGTGGGGCATAGCTCAGGAGTGGAGCCCAACCTCTGCAGGCTGAAAGTCTTAGGTTCAATCACTGATGGCATCTGCTGGGAGAACTGGGAATACCTCTTGCCCGAGACCCTTCAGAGAACCACTGCCCATCTGTGTGGACAGTACCGAGCTTGATGACCAATAGCCTGACTTAGTTCCTGGTTCCTCGGTTCCTATGCCTCTTATCCTGAAAGTGGCCACCATGTCTAGTAGTCAGCCATTGCTAGCTGTTGTCCTCTGTGAATTTGTTGGTCGGCTTCTTCATAAGAGAACTGTTTCATCTCCTCCTCGCAACAGCCTTCTGGGTATGCCTTTTAGACCTGGTGTCTCTTACCTGTGCATTGAGGATGAGGCTTCCCTCCTCTCAACCTAAACACGGCTCATTTCTGCAAAATTCCAAGCAGGGAATCCAAAACCTCATCCTCTTTCTTTCCACTAATTATAGGCTGTCTTTCTTGACAAACTCTTCTCAAGGCAACAAATGCTAACAACAGAAGCAAAACATGCCAATACTACAGCATTGTGCTAAAACCCCCTAAATACAGAAAATACAAACAAAAATAAAAGCACAACAACGCTTTACAATATGACTTGGCTGGATGGGATGCTTTGTGATTCTGTGATGAGGATGAGGCTGGCGATTCCTCTGGAGTGAAGGAATGCAGCCGGATCTCTTTATCTCACAAGAAGTGAACAAATAGCAGTAAATGAACAGTAAACGAGCATTCATAAACATTGACAAACAGTATATAGCTCAGTATTGCATTCGCTGACTGGCAGCAGTGGCTCTCCAGGATTCTAGCCTGAGTCTAGGTCTACCGTGAGATGCTGGCCTGTCGTTCTGTTGCTGGGTCTTTTCCTTGCTTGCTCCTGACTCGCTCTTTCTCCTTTTTCTTCCCCAACTCTCTGCCTGCCTTGCTGGATCCCCACAGAAGAGCTAACGTTGGAAGGTGAGTAGGCGCCTTTCCTTGCCATTCTGATACCTAATGCTCTGCATAGAGGGGGATTTTGGGGTGGGGTGAGAAGGGGGATTGCTGCTGCGTGTTGATTAGATGGTTGCGGTGAGATCCAAACAAATGTTTGTTTTGTGGCATTGGGGTGGGTACTGTTTGGCAATCCTGTTAGGATCTGATCTGTGCTCCATAAAGTGTAAAGGGCAGGGCTGGGGCTGCTGGCGGGGTGTGTGGGGAAAGAGTTACACAGACCATTTCCTTTTCGTTCCTAGTATTTGGGAGGGGAGACCTGCTCTGAAGCAGCAGAGGCTTTTTCGTAGGTTGGGGGAGGCATCTGTGTGAAAGCATTAGGCAGAGGTGCTTTTCTCTGGGACATCCTGAGTCTACGTGGTCTCATTTTCTCTTGATATGGAAGTTCCACTTAGGCGCTTTCTAGCCGTGAATTTCAAACGGCAACTGTGTACATCCCAGCTGTTCTCCTCCTTGTTGATTGTGTGCATTCAGCTTCCAGAAACATGGTACTCCTCCTCTACCCTTTGATAACATTTCCAGCCCTTTCTGTTGTGTGCTAAGAAACTAAAGTGTAAGCTCTGGGAATGTCAGTCTCCAACCCCCCACCCCACCCCAGATCTGAATCAGATGTGCCTCGTGCTAAAGGAATGATTCCCATGCCCAGCTGCAACTCAGCCTGTAACTTAGTTAAAGCTGGCTGTTTTGGACCGCAACTCCCATCAGCACCAAGTAGCACAGCTAGCTGGGAGCACGGCTGTGTTGTCTGCAAGGCCTGATGGGGGTTGCAGTCCAAAGCAGCTGGAATGGCAGCAGGTTGGGGGGGGGGAAGGTTGGCTTAAGCTCATGCAACTGAAGCACCTGGATCCATTGTTTCTCTCCCCCACCTGCCTTAAGTTCCTTGTGGGACAGGGACTGGTACTCTCTGAAAACACCATGCACACTTATGATGCTCCATTACAACATATGCAACCAGAGGCCGTGGGCTGGGCTGACAAGAGCAGAAATATGCCCTTTACTCCAGCTGGGGCAAACTCTCCTTGTGATGTTCATATTTAATTTCCAACTCCATAGAGCAGGGACAGGGGAACATTTGTGGGGCCCTCCAGACATTGTTGGATTCCAGCTCCCATAATCTCCAGCCAACCTAGCCTATGGCCATTGATGATGGCATAGGTTAGTCCAATGGTATCAGGAGACCTGCTGGGTTTCCCCTGTTGGAGACAGTGGTTTGGAAGAGAGATTCTTACTATCCCATAGTAGGTTTAGCACAATGACGATTGCTCCAAGCCCATTAAAACTCGGTTAGATTTACATCTGCCCTCATCCACTTTTAAACAAATGTTCCCTACAAAAATACTTTGGCTGGAATAAATCTCAGAAACTCAGTTTGCAAATAAATGAAGATTTTACTCACAGAGTTTTAGAAATTACAGCAGATAAGTCTCTGTTTTTGGCAGTAAAAGAAAGAATAAAAAAGTTCTCAAATGACTTTAAAAGAAAAGAATTTGGTTTCCTTATAAAAGAATCACACAGTCTTTGTAAAAATCTCATTTCAGAAAGATTTTCTATTCACGTGGTTTCCCTTGCACCTGAGAGCCATGCTTGGCTGCAGTTTCTTGTAGGAAGCAGAGAAAGAGGGAGGAAGCAAATGCTGCTATAAGCCTGCTAAATCCCATCCATGGTAACTTGAGCTCAGGGCACAGGTAACCCTTTCATGCACACTCATGTGAGCCAAGAACTATATCACACCACCCCCCACAATCCCTGACAATCAAGAAAGTTACTGGCTCTCTTTCCTATACCAATAATTTAGGAACTTTCACCACTGTAATGTAGCCACGTTTTACTGCCTGTGTACCTTTTTTCTGAATGCTACCTGGGAAAGCATATGAATCTGACATTTGGAGAGTTTGTAAGTGAACCATTTTTAACTTACCAAATGTGTGGTCTCTTTCTATCCTAAGGGAAGAGGGAAGTTTCGGAACTCACAAGGTTGACCAAGATGATCAAAGGTCTGGAAACCAAGCCTTATTAGGAATGGTTGAGGGAGTTGGGTATGTTTAGCTTGGAAAAGAGGAGATATGCTAGTCACCTTCAAATATCTAAAGGGCTGTCACATGAAAGATGGAGCAAGCTTGTTTTCTCCTGCTCTGGAGGGTAGAACTCGAACGAACAGCTTTAGGTTGCAAGAAAGGAGATTCCAGCTAAACACCAGGAAGAACTTTTTGACAGTAAGAGCTGTTTGACGGTGGAGCAGACTCCCACAAGAAGTTGTAGACTCTCCTTCCTTGGAGGTTTTTAAGCAGAGACTGGATGGCCATCTGTCATGGATGATTTAGTTGAGAATCCTGCATTGCAGGGGGTTGGAGTAGATGAGCCTGAGTTCCCTTCCAACTACTGTTTGATGAAGGGCATAAAGATCTATCAGCCTATATTTCCACACTTTCCTGCATATTTTGTGATTTTAAATCTCTGCTGGTGTTCTCTCACCAAAGAGTACTTGCCCCAAACCTGGATCTTGGCATCCAGGGAATTCTTCTTTTTATGCCTGTTTTTTTCCCTTGCCACCAACAAGATGCTCATGGGATCCACACTAGCAGTGACTAACCAGGAAGGAGACTGTGAGGTCACAGTGGATGGTTTGACAAAGATGCTGACCCAGTGTGTGAAAAAGGAGAATTCCATGTGGAGTCAGTACTCAGTATACTCTAAATAGCAGTTGTTGGGAATCACAAGCGGCAAGAGTGTTGCTGTTCTGCTGTGAGCTGGGCTTTCCATTGGGGCATCCGGTTGGTCACAGTGAGAACAGGAGATTTGACAAGATGGCCATCCTTTGGCTGGATCCAGAAGTCAGGCTGTTCTTACACATGTTCTTTTGTAGCATTGGCCTTCCCACGAAGTTGCCGTGTTGGGCAAGAGGGGGCACAGGGGGTTCTGCCCCCCCCCAAGTTTCACTGTGGCTTGATTCAGAGTAGACTTGCATAGACTTTCATGGCATGTGTGGTTAATCTTAGACGTGGCATGCACCTTTTGGTTCCACTTGTATTTGCACGGTTGTCTCCAGAAATGGGTGCTTGGGAGACATGGTTTGGCTCCGTGGAGTCTCAGAGTAGGGTTCCTCAGGGTTTGATCTTATTCCCCATGCTACCTGACATTTACATAAACCCACGGAGTAAGGAGCTCTGGAGTGTGCTGTCATCAATATGCTGTTGACATGCAGCTCTGCTTCTCCTTTGCAGCTCAAGCAGGTGTGGCACTGAATGTGCTCAATCAGTGCCTTGTAATGGACTGGATGCGAGCCAACAAGCTGAAGCTCAGTCCAGATAAGATGGAGACTCTCTTAGTGGGTGGCCCCTCTGTACAGATGAGTGTGATGCATCCTACTCAGGACTCCCCTTGATGGAGCAGGTGTACGGCTTGGAGAGCACTCTCGGATCCATCACTTTCACTGAAGGCACAAGTGGTTTCTGTGGCATGGAGGGGCCTTATGGCAGCTTCAGCTGGTAGCTCATTTGCAGCCCTAGCTGGATGAGGATAACCTTGCTTTGGTTGCCTTCACTCTGGTAGCATTCAGGTTAGATTACGGCAAGGCGTTGTTTCTGGGATTGCCCTTGAAGGTGGCTTGGAAACTTCGGCAGAATGTGGTGGCTAGACTGTTAACGAGGACAAGAAGGCATGGGCTAATTTCTTTCCAGAGCCACTTAGAAGTGCTGCTCTTGACCTCCAAAGCTGCCTCTTTTGTGACCCATTGTTTGTGGGAGACTCCATGTGTGGTGCAAATGCTTTTGGGGTGATTCTTAGGGAAGGAGATGTGTGGAAAGTCTCACCCCAAGAGTCTGGGAGATTTGGTAACGTTCCCGCAAAAGAGAGTTTGTGCTTGGCTGCCAGTAAATTAAATTCACTCACTGTGGGCCAAACTAAATGCGGCAGGACCACAGAGGAGCGGGGGGGGGGGAGATAAATCCTTCCCACCCTGCCAGGGTCCCAAAGAAAATTGCCCTCCCTCATTCTCTCCCTTCAGAGCTGCCATTTGCATCCAGAGGGGACCCTCCAGTGGCGCTGATGTGCAGGAAGACGTTCACATGAGCCTCAGGGCAGGAATTCCAAAAATAGCACCCAGGCTGGTTGATCCAGGCGCTGCTCACAGGGCTGCCTTCTGTTCTGAGAAATGGCACTTCCCACTTCTGACGCCCCCCTGTACCAAAACAGACAAATCTCCTCCGTATCTCAGCCTGCCATTATTAGCATCTCTACCACCACCTCCTCTCCTCTGGCCGAGAGCGGCTAGACAATCAGAAACCGATACAATGCAATCCCACACTGTAAAGAGGCTCACCGCTCTGGCTAAATGACTCCCTGAGGAGTGCAGCTGGTCATCAGATCTGGCATTTGCCACATGGATAACTGGAAGGTTCAGTGATCATGGGGAGAAGTGAGAACCAGCAAGGCAGGCGCATTGCTCAGAAATCTGCAACAGCACACAGTGCCCCCTTTGTAGTGCAGTGCCCCAGAAATCCTGCAGAAGCACACAGTGCTCGCTTGGTAGTGCAATGCCCAAACTTGGGCAGGCTCTCGCTGGTCAAAGTGTGCTTGTCTGTCTGCTTCCCACCATGTCTTGTTTGTGCCAAGATTGTTCAAAAGGAAAGTTCTCAAACGGGTTTTCTTTGCTCTGGTTCCGTAATTCTGTTCTGCTACATAATTTTATCCTTGAAGCATGCTGGAAGGCAATTACACTTTCCTTCAGTCCAGATTCTTTTTATCTGGCTGCATCACATGTGGGCAGCAGTGCTAAAGCAACATAACTGTCACAGAGCCCACCACCTGCCAACTCCAAAAGAAGATGATGAAGACCAAGAAGAAGAAGATGATGATGATGAAGAAGAAGCTGGAAATGTGTCGTCCCTTTTGTGAAGCTGAGATCTTAACCTAAGCCCTGCAGGGCTGAGGCTTGTTTTCCCTTGGAGGCAGAAAATGGGTCTGCTCATTTGAATGCAGCCCTATTCCATTGTGCAAGTTGGTAGCCTTTATGCTCACTGTGAGACAGATCAAGAGCCTCTTTTGCAGAAGAGATGGCACATTTGATGGGGAAGAGGCGTGTTTTGGGGCGGGCGGACAGAACATAAGACACACTAGAGAAGCAGAGGCACAGAGGTGTCAGGACAGCCACCCCCAGGCAGATAAATGGTCTGTCTAACCCCCTTGCGCTGCAAATGTCAACCCATTTCAGAGTGGTTGCAAACCTGTAGCATAGGCATGCCCAAAGCCTGTCATGGAACAATACCAGTGACGGACTTTGGGCTTTCAAATTTCAGAGGCGCCCTGTGCAGTGCCAATTTTGGTACCCTCCAGCCTCTCACCTTGCATTCTACATCACTGTTGCAGTGCCCCCTGTGGCGGCCTCTCGGCTCAGTGCCCAGTGCGGGGAAACCAGTTGCACTCTCCTAAATTTGCCTCTGACAATTCCCTCTATTTCCAAAGTCCAGGTACCCAGAATGGTACCAGTGAGGCACCCAAGTGCTGGAGGAAGCCAATGAAGTATGAACAAGAAAATAGAACAAAAACCTAAGCCGGCAGGGGTGGAGGAGACTCTGCAGAAATAGCACAAACAGAACAGAGGGCTCGGAATGTGTCTGGGGGACTGGGCAAGTCACCTCTACATCCACCTGCTCTGTGAGTTGAAGCCATGTGTTCACTCAGGGTGGGTCCCAGCTAGTGACTGGCGTTCCATAATCCCAATGGTCAAAGTGTTTATGAGGGGTTGGGGTCCCATAGGTTATCAGAAAAAATGTAATAATTCTGTTTTAGTAGGTTTCCCCCTCCCCAACTGTATTCTAATGTGTGTCTTACCAGTTGATATTTTCAGTTCATTTTATGCAATTTCATTCTAACCAACTGTGTGGCAGACGCTTCTCATGCTCTTAATCTAAACCTGTCCACAGTCCAGAAGACTGCCATCTTCATGATAGTTGAAAATGATAGTTGCTTTTTTCACTGTTAGACCACAGGTAGACTCACGTCATATTTCCACAAGTAATCAGTGTTGAGTTTCTGTGTTCTGCTGATGTTTCCTCCCTCTCTGTGTCATATATTGACCTCAAATTCTTCACTTGAGACGGCACAGTCAGGGGGGCTATCTCTTTTCAGAACTTTATTAACTGCTAGAACTGCCCAGTAGATTCACTGCAAATTAACTCGGAGAGAGGATATGCTTAAGAACTTGGTTGCATTGTTGAAACTATCTGAATAAAATAATACAAACTAGAGTCTGTAACCAATTCCTTTCTACTCAGTGCTTTTTCTGGGGGGGGGGAAGCGGGGTCATGCATACCCCTAAACAGTTTGTGAATGTAAGTTTAGCCTCATTGGGGGCAGTATTTCAATATGAGTAGGAAAATGAGAGTTCCCCTAAATGTTTTTTAAAGGAAAAAAAGCACTGGTTCTACTCAAGAGTTGGGCCGTTGAAATTAATGAACCGAAGTTCATCATGTGGGTCTTCTGTGAGTAGTAGCTAGAATTGGCTACAATCCTAAATGCATCAACACGAGACACTGAAACCAGCCAAAGAAAATAAATTAAAATTGTAAGAGTAAGAGATGACCTTAAGTAGTTGCACGAGTTTGAGAAGCCTAAGCAGGTGGGGGCAGTTAACTGATAGCTCCCAGAGTGGTTTAGGGTTACTGCCTTCTAAGTGGGCTCTGGCCAAAACAAAACAAAAATCTCACATTTCTGTTTGAACACAGAGAAGCTGGTAATACCTTTCTGTCTCTTTCCTGCTTTCGGGCCAATCAGGTCTCTGCACCTCTCAGCCTCTCTTAATCCAAGGCAAAGAGGCTGCCTTGAAATGTACTCTGGGCATGCTCAGAGCTTGCTTCCTTGAAAGCCACGCCCACTCCCCCATGCACATTCTTTCTAGCTGGCCCCGGGTGGGCGTGGTTGCTGTTTTGAGCAGCTGGGGTTATTTATTTACTTGTTCATTCATTCATTCATTCATAGAGCGCAATGGTGGACAGAGTGTGTGAGTATATTTCTACAGTATCTATTTTTAACTTGATCATTTGCAGTTATTTTTGTGAACAGGGGAGGGGGGGGATTGGGAGAATAAACAGCGGGTGGCTTCTGCATTCGTTTCAAGCTTCAACACTTGTGTATTAGTGGAACTGTAGGATATGTGTGTCTAGGTTTGAGAGCAGGAGCGGGGTTTTGCCTTCCTGTTTTTTGCATTAGGTTTAAAAATACTGTAGGTGTCTTTGGCTGGTTGGGGGGAACAGGATGCTGGCTTAGCCTGGCCTTCAGCCTGATCCATCAGGACCCACTCTGGGGTTTATAAGATGTGCTGTTTATACAAAGAAAAAGTCAGACACTTCTCAATGTAGTTGGATGCTCTTCATAAAATTGCAGTGCTTAAGTGTTGTTAGGGAATTTTATAAGGGGGGGGGCACCCAAACGAGGCTTCATTTAGGAATCAAGATTGGCACAAATGCCCTCAAGGGGACCCCGTCTGATCCTACAACACCACTCTAGTATCGCACCAACACAAACCCCCTCAAGATCAAGCCCTGTGTAATAAAGGCTCCCTTTCCTACCCTTTCTCTGTTGCCTGAGACTCTATGTAACCATATTTCTTTATGAATGAATACTGTGTATCTGTATATCTAAATGAAACCCCCTTTTTGCGACTCTGGCCAAGGGCTCTCAGGGATGCAGGGAACAGCCATAATCCTTTAAGCAAGAGGTCACGTAGCCAGGGTGGTGCTCCTCTGCATATCCATAATACATTCAGGTACCATCTCCTGCCATGCCCGACCCTCCAAAGCCAGAGGCAATACTCACACCTGGACCCATGGTTCCCCCCCCCCCCCGCCAGGTACTCAAGGATCCCCTCCCAGATACTTACTGGTACTTGCTTATCAATGTCCTGGGACATCGTGCATTGTTACCTTATGTTAATCCTGTTTACCTCCTGTTTACCTGTATGCTAATGCCCCTTGCACCTTCCCCTTTTCTGACGTTTTACCCTGTCACAAGTGATGTATGTATGATGCTTTCGATGTGCATTGTGGGGTGGTGGTGGGAACTTTTAAAAGTTCTTGCAGCCCTGTTCACGGTGTTCAGTCTGGCATTGAACCTGCTGCGCAGTAATAAACCTTGCTGTTTGCTCCTTCCTTTTATACTCTGCAATGACCACAGGCCCTTGCCTGATGAGCTGGGTGGCTGAGCATTCTCGCACCCAGAATTTTGCCCTAACAAGTGTCCACAGAAGTTTCACAAGGGAGGGAGATGGGGAGAAAACAAGAACAGCTTAGCTGCCCCCTAGCCCATGACCGCTCATTGGCCTAGCAGCCCCACTGCTTTTAAGGGAATCCCCCATTGGGGCTCAAGGTGGTTGGCTGCTTGGCATCTAAGCGACCTCCTTGGTATACTCAAAAGTAGAATAAATCTTGCTGAAATAAAGAGTTTGCAAGGCAGAGCTCTGGTAAAGAGATGTTATTTATCCTTTCAAACATCAAAGTTCTATTTTTTAGAGGGAAGACACACATTATATAAATATGGGGCTATTCCATCTTGAGTATTGGATGATTCTATAAAGAGCCCTTTTTGAAATGTGAAGGGATTCTCCTCTTTGGGGACCTCCTCTGAGAAAAGCCAGTTATCCACACAGAGAGTGAGTTCCCAGAGGGTTAAATCTGCTGGGATATTCCAGCTGTTCTCTGGGCTCTCCAAAGTCTCTCGTAGGTTAAGCTAGGTAGGGAGGTAGGTTAAGCTGCAAAGGCAGTGACTGACTTAGGGTCACCCAGTGAGCTTCATGGCCGAGTGGGGATTTGAACCCATCTCCCAAGTCCTAGTCCAACGCTCTAACCAGTACGCCACAGTATCTCTCAGATATATAATGTCCAAGGCCATGGAGCCCTTGGAGGAGAAGCTATTGATGTATTATGCCTACTTCTTCCACATTTTTGAACTAAAAACACTTCTGTATAGATTATCAACACCAGAGAATAAACTCCTAGTTTTGGTAGCTGCCCTCACGAAGGCATCCATCAATTCAATCATCCAGTGTTTAATATCAAGAGGTAGGTCAATCTCTGTTAGGGTAGTAATAGACTTGAGGGATGCCCAATGATTCTGTATCCAGGGAACTTCCACCTACTTTGTTAGTATGAAAACGGCCAAGCCCTGAGGAATGGCAGATCTTCAGATAGCTAAACTCCTCATGAACTAGGCTCTCTTGGATCACTTCCTTGTTAAGAACAGAAATGATGAATAGGGTTAAAGTAGAAATGCCCATTCTGGATCAGGCGTGTAGAGTCCCCTTTTATAGTGACTGGTGCTGAGCAGGTGTAAGCAGAAATAAGCTAAAGAACAGAATGGAGGAATTGCGAGGAGTCGAGTGGGGCCATTGCTCATAGCATGGATGGGCTGGAGCGGATGCCTTTGGGGGTGGATAAGTTTTCGTTATCACAGGGTAGGTTAAGTGAGGATAAGATTAAGAGCCTGCGTCATGGAGCTGAGCTGGGTGGATGAAGTGATAGGGGAAGTTCCTAAGGGAGTTTGAACTGATCCTATTGCAAGAAACTTGGGCTCTAGATAATATTGATTTTCCTGGATATATTGCTTTTTTTTGGTGCCAGCAGCATCAAGGAAAAACAAGAGACCCCAGCGGTGGATTAGACTTACTAAATTTCAACATCAATAAGGCCAACAATATTGCAGGTTTGGAAAGTGGATAGCAATATGTCCCTTGGACAGTTAAGACTGCAGTTGGTTAGAGCAGGGGTCGGCAAACTAAGGCCTGGGGGCTGGATCTGGCCCCCCCAGGCTCGTAAATCTGGCCCGTGTCATGAAGCTGGAACCTGTCGTGAAGCCGAGACTCCTGACAATGGTGATGGGAGGAAGAGGCGGCGGATCTGCCACTCAAACGCCTGGTTTACCTCAGTGGCATTTGATTGGCAGAGTCCCCGGGCCATGCTGAGGTAAACCAGGTGCAGCATTTGATTGGTAGAGCCGCTGTCACTCGGCCTCTTCCTCCTGTCGCCATCGCCGGGAGTCTCGGCGGGTTCTGGCTTCATGGCCCGGCCTCTTCCTCCTGTCGCCATCGCCATTCTGGTGCTCCCGTGGGCCAGAGAGCAGGGCGGACAGAGAGCAGGGCGGACAAGCTTGCTTTGCCTACTCATGAGAAGCCGCAGCGGTGGTGGTGGTGGCGGCAGCCCCTGGGAAGATAAGTTCAGCGGCTAGGGCTGGGGGGTGGGGAGGAGGACTACTTACCCCCCATACCTCTTCTTCCAGCTCCCCCCCAGGTGCCACTTCTCCAGTCCGCCACAAGGTCTGAGGGACAGTGGACCGTCCCGTTGCTAATTTTTTTTGCTGACCCCTGCATTAGAGCATGGTGCTGATAACGCCAAGGTTGCATGTTCGATCCCTGTATGGGGCAGCTGCATATTCCTGCATTGCAGAGGGTTGGATTAGAATGATCCTCAGGGTCCCTTTCAAGTTATGATTCTATGAAATTACAGTTTTATTGTACACCCAACTTCATCACTCTCCGTTAACCACAAGGCCCAAAGTTGAGTTTGTTTGTTTTTTTGACCAGTTGGGTCTAGGGTTATCTGCAGGAGATTCCTGTGCAAGAATTGGGAGAGAAAGAGAGGGATGGACCCTCTCAGTGAGGGGCAGAATATCTGCAGTAACTTGAGATGCCGGTGAAGCTCTGATGGGTTTATTTAGTAAAGCTAATTTTTACATATTGTAACTGTATATACCGTGTTTCTCCGAAAATAAGACACCGTCTTAAATTTATTTTTCCTCAAAACAAACAAACAAACAAACAAAAAACCACACTATGGCTTATTTTCAGGGGATGCCTTATTTTTTTTTTGTAGTTACCCATGGAGCTTGCTCTTGCAGGAAGCAGGGATGGCCGCCCAACTTGAATAGCTTTCAAAGAGCCAATTGGACAAATTCATGGAGGAGAGGGCTGTTGGTGGCTACTAGCCAGGAAGGCTATGCTCTGCCTCCGCAGCCAGAGGCAGCAATGCTTCTAAATACCAGTTGCTGCAAACCACAGCAGGAGAGAGAGAGAGCTCTTGTGCTTGGGTCCTGCTGGCTGGTTTTGCACATGTAGACCGCAACAGGCTGAGTGGTAATGCTTGTTACACATTTCTTTACTGGTTACTTCCTGTCATACGAATCAAGTCCAGGATGTGTACACCATAAAGAATCCTTAAGCAAGGTATATAACCTATTTAATTAAATCCAATGCAGATATATTTCTTCCTTTCTTCATACATTCTTGTTTTAGTTCATATGTTACACAGTCCTCAAATGTGGTTAAGGAAAGCTCCCCCGAATGTCACGGACAGTACAGCTGATGAGGTTGGCTAGCATAGGTAGCAGACACAGGCAGGTTGCTTCTGGACATTTCCTTGTTTCGCCCCGAAGGGCTTCCTCAGCTATTAATAGTTCCATATAATATAAACTATTATATTAATGAAAGGAAGATTGTTTATGGTGTACACATCCTGGACTTGATTCATATAATAGGAAGTAACCAGTAAAGAAATTTGGTACACACATTACCACTCAGCCTGTTGCGCTCTATATGTTGTAACGATTGCATCTGCGTAATAAGGTATTGTACAGTGGTACCTCGGGTTAAACCACAGAGCCTAGGGCTTGCCGATCAGAAGGTCGGCGGTTCAAATCCCCGCAATGGGGTGAGTTCCCGTTGTTTGGTCCCTGCTCCTGGCAACCTAGCAGTTTGAAAGCACGCAGTGCAAGTAGATAAATAGGTACCGCTCTGGAAGGAAGGTAAACGGCGTTTCCGTGTGCTGCTCTGGTTCGCCAGAAGCTGCTTAGTCATGCTGGCTACATGACCCGGAAGCTGTACGCTGGCTCCCTCGGCCTTTAAAGCAAGATGAGCGCCGCAACCCCAGAGTTGTCCGCGACTGGACCTAACGGTCAGGGGTCCCTTTACCTTTACCTTACTTCGGGTTACCGACACTTCAGGTTACAGACTCCGCTAACCCATAAATAGTACCTTGGGTTAAGAACTTTACCTCAGGATGAGAACAGAAATCGTGCGGCGGTGGCAGGAGGCCCCATTAGCTAAGCTGGTACCTCAGGTTAAGAACAGTTTCAGGTTAAGAATGGACCTCCAGAATGAATTAAGTTCTTCTGATGTCTTTATATTGACTTGTTGTACGAGGGGAGGGGGGAGGGATGAGGAGGGGAGATTTTGCTCCCCCCCCCTTTTAACCAACAAAGAAGCAGGTATGATGGATGGTGTGGCCACTTCAAGTCCTACCGGTACCAGAAATTGGCCATCAACCTTTCTCTTTAAAATTGTGGAGTGTGTGTGTGTGCAGCACATATAGACACTCGGCAGATGCCCAGGTATCCATCTTGGGGGAAACATAGGAGCGGTGTCACAAAAGAGGGTTTGGTGGTTGCCTGCAGTTGAATTAGGTTTGGGGGGTTTGTTTAACCCGGAAGTAATTGTTGGCTGTAAGTACCCACAGTCATCACATGCACGGATCCTGGACAGATTCTGCTTTGAACAAAAAAAATTCTGAATTATTAAGATCAAGGCAGGTCAGTAAGTCAGGGTTTCCAGGAAGGAGAAAATGGAATAAGCCGTGGTTTGATAGAGACGGTTGGGAGGGTTTCGAGGAAGAAATCGAGGGTATTTTTTCCCCTCAAGATGTGGGAAAACTTCCCAGAAATAAGGACAGGATATAAAGTCTTGTTAAAAGGCTTAGAGGTCTTTTGTTCTGGTAAACGGTATATAAACTTTGCTACATAAATAAATATAAATAATTGCAGCAGGGAAATGTAAAGCTGACTGATGCACAGTTTGGGGCGGATCTGACGCGTGCAGCAGCGGAGGTGGAGAGTTTCCAAAACGTTTGGCTAATTGCGGGGCTCTCACCAGATCTCACTGGAACCGAGAAACCATAGCTGCACAATCCCAGTAGGCGACGCTTCAGTGGGGGCTGCAGGGGGGGGGCAGGTGGCATGCAGCACGCAGGGCAAGCACCTTCCCATTTTACCTCAGGTGGTGAAAGAGGACAGGCCATCTGTGGCGCAGGGAATCTCTCCAGAGTTTCTGAAGTTTCTGAGGTGTTGGTCTGAAGGGTTGGTCGCATGGGGTCATTGTCCGAGGGGTGGAATGAAGAAGGAATTGAAAGCAAGTTTTATGTGGACCATGTGCTGCAGAGGTTGGGGGTTGGGGTTGGGATGAGGAGACAAATATACCATCCCAGGAGCAAATAGGGTTTCAGGAAAGAGATCCAACAGTTGATGAATGTTTTGCAATTTCTCAGTTGTTTCATAAGGGTATTAAGAGTATGAAAGCATGCATTTCTTGATCTGAAGGCTGCTTTGGACTTGATTGGTAGCGAGTGTCTGTGGGACAAATTGATTGTTGGATAAATTAAGGGTCTGCTCTGAGTTAGATGTCCCTCAGCAGAAACATGTAGCAGAGTACTGTATCTGGAGGCCTGGTGTGTGTGTGTGTGTGTGTTTGTGTGTGTGTTTCTTTCATGGTTTCACAAACTTCTAGGTCGGTCGCTTCATAACATGAAGCCATCAAAGCATTGCACAAGATTAAAACAGGACCGAACAAAAATAAAAAAGCCTATTCTAAAAACAGGTAATCTCAATGGACTGTAAAACCAATAAAACCACTTTTACAAATTGTCGAAACGATTTCTGTGGATATCACGGAATCATAGAATTGCAGAGTACAGTTGCTGTTGCCTGCGTGGCTGAGCTGCCCCTCTGGGTGTGGGAATCTTCTTGTGCAAAATGGGATGGGCTGACTGACAGCTATCTGGAGCAATGAAAGCGGAGGAAGAATGTGCCAGATAATAAGGGGGCGGTGACAGGGGTGGGGGGCTGAATTATACAGGGCAGGGGTTTGCCTCTTTTATTACATGTTGCATAATATCATAAAAATATTAATTATTATTCAGTATTTTGCAATGCTGTGGAATTGTGACAGGTGGTTATTACAGTTTAACCATGTTTTGAGTGTTTTGCTTTATATTGGCCATTTGATGGCCTAAAAAATATAAAGACTGATTGCTGAGGGGGTAGGAAAGGTGGCAGCGGTATGGGGTGGGGTGGAGTGGATGGCCGGAGAACTTCACACTACACACAACATTTTGGTGCAGCTCCCACATGCCCTAAGTATTTGCCACAAACCTTCTTGACCAGGCACTCCCAAACTTTGGCCCTCCAGATGTTTTGGACTACAATTGCCATCTTCCCCAACCACTGGTCCTGTTAGCTAGGGATCATGGAAGTTGTAGGCCAGAACATCTGGAGGGCCGAAGTTTGGGGGTGCCTGTTCTTGACTTTATCAGAAAAAATCTATCAGGTTTCATTATGTGTTGAAAAAATGCTCAGTAAACAGGTCTAGAAGTGCCCCTTGACTGCTTTTCCTTTCAGTCCTACTTTACAGAGGATGGTCCTCCTTTTGAAGGACTGTCTATATCCTAAATCCTTGAAAGGACCACCTGGACACAGCACTCACCTGGTCACAGTTTTAAATTCCTCCACTACAGTGAGATGTGCTGTATTCCAATTTAAATTATAGTCTTTATTTCCAAAATTGCATCTATAAATATACATGCACGTGTGAACTTTCTGCAAATCTCTGACCACCTCCTCTTCTTTGTTGATGTGTTTCCTTATGGCGATGTGTATAAGTGGTACAACATCTCTCTCTGCACTATGCACACATAGAAAAGGGATGACTTCTCCTGAGTCCTCTGCTCCATCAGGGTGCTGGTGCCTGGGGCTGGCCAGACACCAGCCGGGGAACCCCCAAGGGAACCCCCGGAGGCAGGCCCTTGCAGAGCCAGGCAGAGGCCCAGGCCGGGTAGATAATGTGCTCCCCTTTTTTTTTTACCCTGGGGATCACTGAAGTCTTATAAATAAGTAAGTATATAATTAATTTTCACAAAAGTTATGCTGACAAATTATTTTTATTTCAAGGCTTGAACCGTATCTGCATATAAAGACAAAATGGGAAATATTTCATTTTACTGATTGTGAATATGCTGACCGAGGCCCCCTTTGGAATTGGAGGCCCGGGCCAAGTGGCCCATATGCCCCCCCCCTCTGTCTGGGCCCGCCCGGAGGAGGAAGAGCCAGAGCCAGGGGATTGGTGGTGGGACAACGAGGAGAGATCAGAGGGAGAAGATTGGGAGCAGGGGCTGGGTGCCAAACGGACAACAGAGTTTAGTGAGCAGGAAGAGTCGGTGACAGGGAGCAGCTCAGACTCTGAGGCTGAAGCAGAGGATGGGGGTGTCAAGAGGCTGCTCAAGAATCTGGGGACTCTCCTCCTGCTGCCGCAACAAGCTCCCCTCCACCCACTTCTCCGAAAACTCAGAGTAATAAGAACAGCAGAGGTGCACAGACACAATTTGAGACTGCTTGGGAAACATGTGGGAGAGGAGGAGCCTAGGAAGGGCGGAAGGCAGGGATATTCAGTCCTGGCAACTGCTCTGTAGGGGCAAGACCTATTGGGGACTGTTGCGGAGACCGCTAGGCCAAGTTGTATGTTTGTTTCCTTGAATAAAGAGAGTTAACTTCATTGACAACAGATATCTGCTCCCTGAGTTGCTGGCCTGCATCTGACTTCAGTACTGACAGCTGGTTTCAGCTCACTATGGCACGTTCCCCACTCCTCTTCATCGGCTCACAGGGATGGGGTGATTTAGAGGCAGTCTTTGGGATGACCCCTGCTCTCCATTTCCGGAGGGGAGCCGCCCCCTGCCCCCCAGGAAAGCAGCCACTTCCAGAAGGGTCCTTTATGTTGCATCATCCCTTTCTGGGCTGGGCACTCAGAATGACCACAGAAGTCTGCTTGAGAACAAGTGGTCCGTGGGCAGCCACACTCTGTGCTCTTTCTTAGCTCCACCTGGAGATGCTACTGAGGACTGATCCTGGGGCTTTCTGTGTGCAGAGCATACCAGATTCTTCCCCAAATAAAAGAAAAGGTCCCCTGTTTTCCCATCCACCTGTCCTCATGTGCCTCACAACCACAACCCTGCCCCCGAACAGTTTGGGCCGTGGAGAAACTTGCCATTTGCAGCCTGGCAGGTAAGAGTGGAAGAGGTGGGTGTTTCTCACAAGTTTGGCACAAGGTGGGGATGCCAGATACATGCCTGCCCAGCAAGGCCTGCCAGAGGCAAGGCAGAAAATGCTGCTTCCTCCTCTGCCTCCACCTATGCTATGTGCACGCCCTCTGCCATGTGCCCACCAGGGTGTGTGTAAAAGGAGGCTGCAGAGGGGCAGGCAGGCAGTGGAGGAAGGGCAGGAGGCAGCAAGTGGCATGCTCCTCAGGGGTCAGATCTACTGCCCCTCTCATCTGTCTTGAGTCTCCTGCCCTTGGGCAACTGCTTCACTTTGCCTCTTAGCTGGGCTGCCCTGCCTCTGCAGCTTTTGGAAGAATGCCCCCAAACCCGGTTTCAGCTTTGCGGACCAACAGTCCTGCGTTCTCTCTTCAGCTCTGGAAGGGCAATGGGGCCTCATGGCTAGTGGGAGCGTTTCCGGAGAGGCCAGACGCTGTTGGTTTCGCATGGCTTCCAACAAGGCCTCCTGTTTGCCTCCCCGAGCAGAGATTGCTGCTGCCAGCGCCCAGCATCCATCTCCAAGAAAAATGACCCTCCGTGCTGCCTGGAGCAGGGGACCTGAGATTAAACCCGCCGACGGCGGCGTCTGGCACTCCATCACCCGCCGCTTATCTCCTAGACTGCGCCTTCCTCCCTTGTCTTGGGGGTGGCATCTTGACTCCTCTCGCCAAGGAACCTGCCGGCTCCCTTGTTCACCCAGACAGAGCCATTTTTAATCAGGAGCTGGGCCCAGCCATGGCAGCAGCGGGCCAAATGGGTCACAGCATCGTAGAATTGTAGAGTTGGAATGGACGCCCCCCATGGTCATCTAGTCCAACCCTCTCCAATGCAGGAATCTAGCTGTGAATCCCCGACAAATGGCCATCCAACGTCTGTTTGAAGGCCTCCGGTGAAGGAGAGTCTACCCACTTCCGAGGGAGTCCGTTTCACAGTTGAATGGCTCTTACTGTCAGAAAGCTCTTTGTAATGTTTAGCCGGAATATCCTTCCTGGTCATTTTAATCCATTGGTTCGGTTCATCCCCTCCGGAGCAGCAGTAAACAGGCTTGCTCCGTGACCGTCTTCCATGCGATGGCCCTTCAGATATTTGAAGATGGCTCTCAATGTCACCTTTCAGTCTCCTCTTCTCCAGGCCAAACATCCCTAGCTCCCTCAACCATTCCTCATAAGGCCTGGTTTCGGAGCCCTTGCTCGTCTTGGTAGGCCTTCTCTGCACACCTTCAGGCTAGTCAATATCCTTCTTTAGCTGCGGTGCCCAGAACTGGACACAGGACTCCAGGTAGGGTCTGACCACTCCTAGTGGTACAGCAATAAAACTGCTAGCACGTTTGCGAAGCTAAGCAGGGTCCAGGATGGTTTCAAACAGGATGGTGGACCAGTGTTGAAATTCCTACTTTGAAGGGGGTTGGACTAGATCAGTGTTTCACAACCTTTTTTCTGACTGTGGCCCCCTTCTGACCTTGTTTCCTTCCTGTGCCCCCCATGGGCATAGTCAAGGGGGCCAGAGGGGCAGCTGCTCCCCCAATAAGTAAAAATCAATTTATTTATTTTTTTACAAATCTGAGGTTCTGCCCCCCCCTTAACAAAACCCTGTCCTCCCCCACAAAATCCTGCCTATGTCTATGCCCCCCTCCCCATCCTCTTGGTAGAAAAGTAGCTATTTAAGTGTTTACTTTGTAATCAGAACATGCTTTATTTATAAATTTTATACATTATACAAAATACAATTACATAAAATGATAGGAACATACTGAAATATGGTGGAAGCAGAAAAACATAGAATCATAGAATCACAGAGCTGGAAGGGACCCCAAGGGTTATCTTTCTAGCGCAACCCCCTTGCAACGTAGGAAACTCAGCTAAAGCATCCATGACAGATGGCCATGCAGCCTCCGTAGAAATCTCCAAGGAAGGGGAGTACAGAACCCCCTGAGGGAGATCCATCTTCCATGTATTATAAAAAGTAAACACTTACTTGACCCCAGTTATTTGACCCCAGTTATTTGTGGGGACCCAGGTGGCACTGTGGGTTAAACCACAGAGTCTAGGGCTTGCCGATCAGAACATCTATGGACATCTATGATATATATAGGGACCCAGGTGGCGCTGTGGTTAAACCACAGAGTCTAGGGCTTGCCGATCAGAAGGTTGGCGGTTCGAATCCCCGTGATGGGGTGAGCTCCCGTTGCTCGGTCCCAGCTCCTGCCCACCTAGCAGTTCGAAAGCACATCAAAGTGCAAGTAGATAAATAGGGACCGCTCTGGCGGGAAGGTAAACGGCGTTTCCGTGCGCTGCTCTGGTTCGCCAGAAGCGGCTTTGTCATGCTGGCCACATGACCCGGAAGCTGACTGCGAAGCTGTCCCTCGCCGTATAGAGCGAGATGAGTGCCACAACCCAATAATAATAATAATAATAATAATAATAATAATAATAATAATAATGTATTATTTATACCCCGCCCATCTGGCCGGGTTCCCCCATCCACTCTGGGCGGCTTCCAACAAAATATTAAAATACAGAAATCCATCAAACATTAAAAGCTTCCCTAAACAGGGCTGCCTTAAGATGCCTTCTAAAGGTCTGGTAATTGTTATTCTCTTTGACCTCTGGTGGGAGGGCATTCCACAGGGTGGCCGCCACTACCAAGAAGGCCCTCTGCCTGGTTCCCTGTAACTTGGCTTCTCGTAGCGAGGGAACCGCCAGAAGGCCCTCGGCGGTGGATCTCAGTGTCCGGGCAGAACGATGGGGGAGGAGACGCTCCTTCAGGTATCCTGGAGAGTCGGACCCCCAGAGTCGGACACGACTGGACCTGATGGTCAGGGGCCCCTTTACCTTTACCTATTTGACACAGAGGGGAAACTTACTGATACCGTGTTTCTCATATTATAAGACATGTCTTATATTTATTTTTTCCTCAAAAAAACACACTATGGCTTATTTTCAAGGGATGTCTTATTTTTTTCCTCCTCCTCCTGCCGCGGCCGGCATTGCTGCTGCGCCTATTACTATGTCTTATTTTCGGGGTATGGCTTATATTCCTTGAATGCTTAAAATCCTGCTATGGCTTATTTTATGGGTATGTCTTAAAATATGAGAAACAGGGTACAATCCAAAAGACGCACAGGGAGTTCTGTATATATGGGAGAATTTTAAAAAGCAAGTGGTCCTCACTGACCTGGTGCAAAAAAATACAGTATTGTCATCTGGAGGAGCCCTGGCTGCCTAGATAAAACACTATAGACCCTCAAACCCTTACCTGGCTGAACTTAGTGTGGCTTTCTTCTCAGTAGATTCTTAGTTATTTACTAGATGCGAGTCAGTAGCACCAGATGACCCCGCTTGGCTAGGCGATGGGGTAGGTTTCACCCCGTGCCTTGCAGAGCCAGGGTGACACTGCCGACGGGCCCTATGCCCCTCAGTGACATCTAAAGGCCCTGATCTGCTGGGTGCTGGTGTAGATTGCACCCTGCACCTTGTAGAGTCTGGCCCGGGGTGCCACCAGGCCCAGCACTACTGGTCAAAACAGGAGCCTCAGCGATCGCCCTCTCTTGCTGGAAATAAACCAGGACTGCTCCAAGAAAAGGCAACAAGGAGCGCTAGCCGCTCCCTTACCCGTTTGTGATTGGCCAAGCAGATAGCCAGCTGATCAGAATTTTAAAAATGACTTGTTTTTCTTTCACTTCTCACTTCCCTCTGTAGCCCCCTGGCCTCGTGCTGTGCCCGCCCCCCATTTATGCGATTTTCACCTGTGGCCCCCTTGGAATAGTCTGGGTTCCCCCAGGGAGCCATATGGCCCCCAGATGGGAAACACTGGACTAGATAAGCCCCTGGCTGCCTTCAACTCTACAATTCTATGACCCCATTCTATTATTATTCTCCAAGCTAAATATCTCCAACTCCCTCCATGTTCTCCATAAGGCTTAATTTCCCGGCCTCCTCTGCACATGTTTTCCCCACCCCGTTTATTCACCTGCCATACCTCCAGTGGGCCAACTCATAGGGGTCGCTTCTCTCTGCCTGAAGACCGTAATTGCTTCTCGTCTGTATGAAGGTAGAGGGGAACCGCACTCTGTACATGCTTAGAGGCACTCTTGTTATTCCTGCCTGTTGTTTTCTAGTTTACTAAATGTCCATGATTCGTTATGTTCTACAGGCCATAATGAATCATTCAACTTGAGCTGGATTATCCCCCCACGCATCCGACTTGCCATTGTCTCTGATGGCACTTAGACCCCCACTCTTGCTTGAAAGGGCTTTTGCAGCGGGGGTGGGCATGCTACCTCTTGGCTGTAGAAATTAAGCACTGTACCCCAAACATCTTCCAGGTGACAGTTCTGATCACTCTATTCCCTTGGGATCATGCTGCTGAGCGATTTACTGCATGCACCAATGAGGCAGGCTGGGGTGCTATTGTTTTTTGGTGTGTGTGTTGCCAGCTGAAGTGCAAGTAAGTGTGTGTGTGTGTGTGTGTGTGTGCTTGGCTGGCTGTCCCTGTGCCTTCCAGCACTTCTGCGTGCGACAAGAGGCAGCGTCTGCACCAGGAAGATAAGATTTGGTGCCTGGCACTGCGGTGACTTTGACTTGCTCTTGACGTCGTGACTTCCTGGAACAAAAGTAGAGGAAAAAGGAAAAGGGGGACAAGGTGGGCCTGTTGGGGGGGGGAGAGGGAGAGAGCCAGGAGGAGTTTGCCCAGCCGCTTAGCTTTCCTGTCCCCTGAGATGGAAAGAAGGTGCCCCCTCCCTTAGAGCAAATGCAGCCGGTCTATTTGCTTGCAATATGCAGTGTGGCTGCGCATTTGTGTGGATGCATGTGTGCGCATGGCTGGCTGGATGGATGGGTGGAGCAGTCCATGCCTGGGTACTGATTCTGACTTCTGCCCCCTGGTGTATTGTGTACAAGGAGTGGGGGCTGGAATTAGGGGTGGGTGGGCTTTCAGGCGCATTCCTCCTCCTCTGGGGGATACACGTGTGAGTGTGCACTAAGAATCTCTTGAGAGACGAATGCCGAGTGCAAGGCCTCTCCTGTATTTCTGATCTTCCACTTGTGTCCTTCAGCTTCCACCCCTAGATGGACAAGCAGAGTTTGGGCAGACTAAGCCAGCTGGAGTAGTTCAGCCTGGTGGAGGTTTTGAGCCCCCCCTCTGCCCTCTTCTTCCTCTGGCCTTTAACTTTGCTGCAAGGGGGAGCCAGTGGGAGCCTGAGGCAGTGGATGGGAACATGAGCCAGAGGGTGTCATTCAAGGGGGCAATGTTATGCTTCATAACTGTTTGCACCTGCATTGGCCAGTGAACTCTCAGGGTGGGAACTCCCCAAGTTTTCCCCAAAACATTCACAGATCAGGAAGTTGCCCCCAACATTAGAATGTTAAAATTACATGGGGCTACCTTTGAAGGTGACCCGGAAACTACAACTAATCCAGAATGCGGCAGCTAGACTGGTGACTGGGAGCGGCCGCCGAGACCACAAAGCACCGGTCTGGAAAGATCTACATTGGCTCCCAGTACGTTTCCGAGCACTGTTCAAAGTGTTGGTGCTGACCTTTAAAGCCCTAAACAGCCTCGGTCCAGTATACCAGAAGGAGCGTCTCCACCCCCATCATTCTGCCCGGACACTGAGGTCCAGTACCGAGGGCCTTCTGGCGGTTCCCTCGTTGCAAGAAGCCAAGTTACAGGGAACCAGGCAGAGGGCCTTCTCAGTGGTGGCGCCCGCCCTGTGGAACGCCCTCCCATCAGATGTCAAAGAGAAAAACAGCTACCAGATTTTTAGAAGACATCTGAAGGCAGCCCTGTTTAGGGAGGCTTTTAATGTTTAATAGATTATTTTATTTTATTTTTCTGTTGGAAGCCGCCCAGAGTGGCTGGAGAAACCCAGCCAGATGCACGGGGTATAAATAATAAATTATTATTATTATTATTATTATTATAAAATTGCTGCTCACCCCAATGCAGTTCTCCAGAGAATCAAGCTCTGCAAACATAGCACTTTATGAAAACGTAGGCAACTGTTATTAAAAAATAAAACAACACTATTAAAATTATTTGTGGGTTTTATATCTCACCTTCCCCCACATAACAAGGTGTCCAATGGCAGACTACAATAGCTCCCCCTCACTGCCCTGCGTTGGAAGTTAATATCCTAATAATAATAAAATAATAAAAAAACTTTTATTTCCATTCCATGCAAAATTTAGAAACATATTTGCCACTCTTCAGATATATTTGGTAGCACTCTCAGTGGTACATTCAGAAACAGAAATAAAATTTTAGGGAGAATTGTCAATTGTAGGACATCCATGACATTTTTAAACGGGTACATCAAGTTACCAGTAGATCTTTTCTCACTTTGGCCTTTGTTGTGATTATAGGCCATTAAAAGTGTTTCAATCCCATGTAATCTGTATGCTGAGATACAGTTGCATTCATATATCAGTTTTAAAAGCTGCCCATCAGACTTCACTGGGTCTTGTAAAAGGATGGCTACATTGTCAGCGTATTGTCAAGTAAATTTTACATCCTCCTCTCTCTGTCTTAACCATTTTTTGTGCTTCCCAAGATCTAATAGCCTCAGCCAGGGGCTCTGTGGAGAAGGCAATGATGGGGGTGATAAAGGAGAACCTTGTCTAGTGCCTCTTCTCAAATAAAAATGTTCTGAGTCGCAGGCTTACTAGGATTGGTATAAATCATCTCCACCCAGGCTGTTGGGTGGTACATCAAATGTCCAGGCCCAGGAGCCGCTGCCCCATGGAAGATGGAAGCAGAAATGGAGCTCCCATTGGCAGCCTGAGCCAGATCCAGTGCTGGATCTACATAGGGGGTCCACCCCATAGCCATACCCACATGTGGACTATCACTGGGACCCAGTTGTTATTATTGTCCATCGCTGACGTTTGACTCTACAGAGGAGACTTGAGAGTTCTTATATAGCCACTGCCAGCTCCTCCTCTACCTGATTCCATTTTTCCTGAGTAGACCTTGGAGAAAGAACTGCCCTGGCAAACCCATTGGGTCCCGCTCCGGGCTTTGCATCTCACTTTCTGCCACCCAAACTCCTGAAGCCCCAAGTACAATGAGGGAGAGCTAGGGATCAAAAAAGAGCTCGGGACTGGGGGAACGGGCAAAATGTTATCAGAATAAAGTGTGCACCCCACACTTCCTTCCAGAGAAGTCAGAGTGGCAAGCAGCAAAGAGATAAAGAGTACAATTTAAAATCAAATAAGGAATAAGGGATTGGACTAGAATCAGTGTTCCCCAAATTTGGGTCTCCAGCTGTTTTTGAACTACAATTCCCATCATCCCTAAACACTGGTCCTGCTAGGTACAGGTAGGTAGCCGTGTTGGTCTGACGTAGTCGAAACAAAATATATATAAAAAAATCCTTCCAGCAGCACCTTAGAGACCAACTACTGTAAGTTTGTCATTGGTATGAGCTTTTGTGTGCATGCACACTTCTTCAGATACACTGAAAAAGAAGTCACCAGATGCTTATATATAGTGAGAGGGTGGGGAGGGGTATTACTCCATCCTTGTGGTGGGAGTGGGTGATTGACTGATTGTTAGCTGTTGACGACTGCAATTGGTCTTACAGGAAAAAGCAAGGGGTGAGGTGGCTAAAGATAGCTTTATCATGTATAATGAGATAAGAATCCAATGTCTTTATTCAGACCTGGTCTCTCCGTGGTTTTAAGCTTGGTAATAAGTTGCAGTTCAGGAACTTCTCTTTCCAGTATATTTTTGAAATTCTTTTGTAATAAGACAGCTACTTTGAGATCTTGTATAGAATGTCCTGGGAGATTGAAGTGTTCTCATACAGTACTAGTTTCTCTGTCTTGTGATTCCTGGCGTCAGATTTATGTCCATCTATCCTTTGGCATAAGGTACCCAGGTGGCGCTGTGGTTAAACCACTGAGCCTAGGGCTTGCTGATCAGAAGGTCGGCGGTTCGAATCCCTGTGACGGGGTGAGCTCCCGTTGCTTGGTCCCAGCTCCTGCCAACCTAGCAGTTCGAAAGCATGTCAAAATGCAAGTAGATAAATAGGAACCGCTACAGCGGGAAGGTAAACGGCGTTTCCATGTGCTGCTCTGGTTTGCCAGAAGCGGCTTTGTCATGCTGGCCACATGACCTGGAAGCTATACGCCGCCTCCCTCGGCCAATAATGCGAGATGAGCGCGCAACCCCAGAGTCGGTCACGACTGGACCTAATGGTCAGGGGTCTCTTTACCTTTATCCTTTGGCATAGAGTTTGGCCTGTTTGTCCAAACTGGTCCTGCTAGGTAGGGATAATGGGAGTTGTAGTCCAACAACAGCTGGAGACCCAAGTTTGGGAAACACCGGACTAGATGATCCCCGGCGTCCCTTCAAGCTCTATAATTCTATGATTCTAGGAACAAATTAAAAACAATTTCCTCCCTCCCCTGTTTATAGGGATGACTGTATTCCTGCTGCCACAATGCCACAAATTGATTTGGGAAAAATAAAGTATGAGAAGCACTATCCTGAGCAAACCCTGCCTGCACAAAAATTATGACAACTCCCCACCACCACCACCACCACCACCACAGAAGTGAGTAGCTGGTAATCCACTGTGGAAGGGGACCGGCTATTTGCACTTACCCCCCTACTCCAGCCCAGCTTCCTCCAAGCAGACCAGGAAGGAAGTGTCCACTGGACCTCTTGCAGCTCCTGGCAGGGTGCCCGCGACTGGCTACCCAAGGTGCAGGCTCCTTTCCAGGCTGCCTCTGGGTCTTCAGTAGGGTTCTCCCTCCAGAAAGGTCTCTTCAGGATCTGGGCTGGTCACTCGTGGTGATTCCACGTTAGGAAATGCAGGAAGCTGCCACCAATCCATCATCTGACTCAGCATGGACTGGCAGAAGTTAGTTGTCCTCTGGGGCTTCAGGCAGGATTTTTTCCCCTAGGCTTACTTGAATATGCAGATGGTTACACCTATCTCTCATTGTTTTGAAAATTATTGTTAGGTGTTTTCAAGATTATGTGCTTGAGCTGTATGTAAAAGACAGTTCATAAAATAATAATAATAATAGCCAATTTGAGAGCCCCAGCAATATGTCTGGGCCATCTGGTTATGCTTACAATTGGATTATATCCTCAAGAGCATCCAATGCAGCAGATTAATGATTTCCTTAACTCGTCTGACCAACCATTTGATACTCACAGACAAATTGGTTGAAGAGCAGGGTGTGTGGGTGTGTGTTTTAGTGGGGGAAATTGTGCCGTTGCAAAAATGGGAGTGGCATTACGGTGTGTATGTTCATTAAGCACTTAAATGCTTAATGAATGGCAGAAGGCGCTCAGTTTCTTCCACGGTCATCTTTGTACAGGTAATGCTGTATCACACCTGGGCAAATAACCTTTAAAGTGCTTCTGTTTTGGGGCCTCACACCTATCTGGATGCTTTTGTTGAGATTTCTGCATTCCAGCGGATTGGGACTATTTGGCCCTCATGGCCCTTTCCAGCTCTACCATTCTATGATTCTATCTCTGCCCCCACCTTGATTCCTCCTTCTCCAGCCTATGCAAAGCAGCTGATCTGGAGTGCCACCCAGCCAATGGTGACGCATGACAATGGATGCAAACATTGCAGTTCTCTATCTCCACAGACAGTCTGGTCTTGCTTTTACTTCTGAGCACTACAATTGCACTCACGAGCCTCTCAACACTGGCATTTTAGGGCTTAGAAGCGAGGGTGGTAGGAGTGTTCTTTTAATTTGGCGCCTCTGCGAACAATTTGACCTTGTTCCTCAAAGCTGTGGTGCGCACACTCTCAACGCACTCGGGGTCCAATCTTTCATAAATGAAAACAGGTCTGTTTTAATTTTTTGCTTTCTTCGAAGAGTGCTACACTCGCCATTTTCCTTCTCCCCCAGCCCCCTCTGCCCCTTCACCTCCATGTGAGCTGCAGAGAGAGAACTTCAGCCGGGTATGAGAGGATCCAGTTAGTGGGCCCCGTCCAGAGAACTACAACTAATTTATTGATTCCTTTTGGCTTTGCTCACTAAACTCCTCCATCTCTCCTAGTTAGGCCTTTCCGATTGACCAGTCCAATCCTTACGCCCGGACTGAAGGCTCAGCCTCACTTCCACTTGCCCCACCTGCTTCCCAGAAACCTGTGGTTTTGCATTGAATTGGAACAAGTGGCATTTGGGTTTTCTGCAGATTACTGTTTGTTCCGATTTAACGCTAGACCGCAGGTTTTCCGGGGGAAAGCAACCGGGCAAAGGCAAAGGCACTCTGACTGATGCTTTCTAGGTTCAGGACAAGCAGAAGCATGGACAAACCCGGAGTCCGAGAGAGACCACCGAGAATCTCTCTCTTTAAAAAGGGTTGGCAGCTTGATTCTGCAGACACCACAGAATCCTGTGGCAGAGGGAACGGAGCAGGCCATCCTGCTGATTCCAGCAGACACACAATCGCTTTCTAGTACACGTCTCCAGTTTGACACTATAGCAATGAACACAACTGCCAATCTGAGCCTGGCTCTGCTTTGACTCCGCTGAGTTGCCCAGCTGAAGGAGCAGCTTGTGGAGAGTTTCATTGCTGCTTTGCTGTGGATTTATTTATTCATTTCTTTAACCACATAAGGCCAAAGGCCAGTAGGTTTGTCTCATTCTACACTATTTTTCATGCAGGGCAGTGGATCAACATACTTTTCAGCAGATCTTCCTAGTCCTCATAAAACGTATGCACAGCCTGATTGCAAAACAAACCTCAAAGCGGGGTTTACGAAGATCTATTTAGCATCTATATCAAGCCATTGAGAGTGGTCATTAGGTGATGTGGAGCGATGTGTCATCAGTATGCTAGTGACAGATACCTCTGTTTCTCCATGACTTCTGAATGGGTAAACCCTGGCAATTCAGGGGGCCCTGCGGGTGAGTGGTTCTTGTGTCCCAGAGATAGGTCAGTTACCTGTTCCGAATGGGGCTGCGCTCCCTCCGAAGGAACGGGTACGTAGCCTGGGGGGTGCTCTCGATCCACCGTTGTCACTTGAGGCACAGGTGTCCTTGTGGGGCTAGCAGTGCCTTTCCCCAGCTTCCGTTGGTGAGACAGCTTATGGCCGTACGTAGGCTGAGATAGCTTGGCCACAGTGATCTTGATCATTGGTAACCTCATGTCTGGATTACTGCAATGTGCTTAGCCCAGAAGTTGCAGTTGGTGCAGAATGCAGCGGCTAGGTTGACTGTGTACCCCATCAACTCCATATAACACATTGGCTGCAAGAGCAGTTCAAGGTTCTACTTTTAGCATTTAAAGATCCAGGCAAATTGCGACCAGGTTATCTAAGGCAGTGCCTTGCCCACTGGCAAATGCAGTCCTCAGAAGGGGCATGGCTGAGAGTAGCATATACCCCAGAGGTATACTTAACCTGTACTGGAAAGGGGGCTTTTAGTGTTCCGTCTGCCAGCCAAAGTCAGATAGGTGCCCGGTGTGATGATGTTTGGGCATCTACAGAAGACGCTTTGGTTTAGGAAGGCTTTCCCTGTGGTGTAACCCAGTCATTTGCAGAATATCACTTTTCATAGAATCATAGACTTGTAGAGTTGGGAGGGACCACAAGGGTCATCTAGTCCAACCCCCTGCAATGAATTTTTTTAATCTGATTATATGCTTTCATATTGGGGGGGGGGGTTAAAGAGTTTGTGTGGATGGTTTTCTTGCTTTAGAGATGGTTAAATCAATTTTGTTGTCCTCAGCACTCTGCATTTTGTTCTGTTTTTACCCTCTATGCTGCTTCAATGGCTATGCCATGAAGCAGCCTATAAATCTGTTCAATAGATAAACAATAATATTGAGATTTCAGTAGGCCTAGCAATATCTGAATAGGTTCGGGGCACGATCTTATATCTCGCTGCCCTTTGGTTTGTTTGGATGCCTCGGGTGCCTCCTTAGCCTTGCTAGTTCAGTCTGTTGGACCTTGCAGCTGTCGGTTTGGGGGGGGGGTCTCTCTGAACTTGTGCTGCAGCTGCTACAAACTGAAGGAAGACTATTTGGAGAAGGAAGGGTAAAGAGGAAGCTGCAGGCCCTGAAGAAGGGAGTTGGGGCCTGTGGGCTGATGTTTTTGTAAACTGAGAGAGAACTAACAGTGAATCACTGTCCCTGCAAGAACTGAGCAGAACTGAAGGGCTGAGCAAGAAGACATCGCTCAGGGGCAGAGGAGGGCTGCAGCCTCCAGAGACAGTTTTTGGAGTTTGTTGCTGGTAAGGACAAGCATGAGCCATGGCTTGTGCCCAACACACTGTACAATCCTAGAATTGTAGAGTTGGAAGGGATCCCCAAGAGTAATCTAATCCGACTCCCTGCAATGCAAGAATCTCAACTAAAGTATCTCTGGCAGATGGCCATACTATCTCTGTTTAGAAACCTCCAATGAAGGAGAGTCCATCACCTTCTGAGAATGTCCATTCCACAGTCAAACAGCTCCTACCATCAAAAGGCTATTCCTAATATTTAGTGAAGAATTGGGGTGTGGAGAGTGTAGGCCCCGCCCCCCTAAACCCAGAAGCACCCAAGCAATAATCCCATGCAGTTCTCCTGTTTCCACTCTGAGTTAACAGCTGTCAGTCCTGAAAGTCTGCCCTGCAGGGCTGTGTTCGAGAGGTACCAATTCTGAGAGCGCGAGTCTTAACAAGGCAGCTGGAATAGAAAGGGAGCTTCCAGGTGGCACTGGTATAAGAGTCACTGAGTTGGATTTGCATGAGCCTCTGGGTTGTCTTGCCAGGCGCTGTATAGTAGACAAGGTTTTCTGTGGAGAAACTGCCGCAGATATGGGATGTAAGCAAGGAGCAAAGCACCCTCTGTGTTCTTCTGCCTTATTTTTCAGCATAGGGTGTCTGATGGGGAATTAGTGTCACTGGAAAATCTGCTTTAATTCAGAGCAGCCCTGCTGAGGAGCACAAGTTGATTATTCCCAGGCCCCCATGTCCCTGCTTCAGTGCATGTTTCTGGGTGCATATGAAGGGATGGAGTCCAGACAGCAATGGTGAGGATTGTGCAATTGTTGTTGTTTAGTCGTTTAGTCGTGTCCGACTCTTCGTGGCCCCATGGACCAGAGCACGCCAGGCACTCCTGTCTTCCACTGCCTCCCGCAGTTTGGTCAGACTCATATTGGTGGCTTCAAGAACACTGTCCAACCATCTCGTCCTCTGTCGTCCCCTTCTCCTTGTGCCCTCAATCCTTCCCAACATCAGGGTCTTTTCCAGGGAGTCTTCTGTTCTCATGAGGTGACCAATGTATTGGAGCCTCAGCTTCAGGATCTGTCCTTCTTAAGGAAATCCACTCAGGGCTGCTTTCCTTCAGAATAGGTTTGATCTTCTAGCAGTCCATGGGACTCTCAAGAGTCTCCTCCAGCACCACAATTCAAAAGCATCAATTCTTCGGCGATCAGCCTTCTTTATGGTCCAGCTCTCACTTCCATACATCACTACTGGGAAAACCATAGCTTTAACTATACGGACCTTTGTCGGCAAAGTGATGTCTCTGCTTTTTAAGATGCTGTCTAGGTTTGTCATTGGTTTTCTCCCAAGAAGCAGGCGTCTTTTAATTTCGTGACTGCTGTCACCATCTGCAGTGATCAAGGAGCCCAAGAAAGTAAAATCTCTCACTGCCTCTATTTCATCCCCTTCTATTTGCCAGGAGGTGATGGGACCCAGTGGCCATGATCTTAGTTTTTTTGATGTTGAGCTTTAGACCATATTTTGCACTCTCCTTTTTCACCTTCATTAAAAGATTCTGTAATTCCTCCTCACTTTCTGCCATCATGGTTGTGTCATCAGCATATCTGAGGTTGTTGATATTTCTTCCGGCAATCTTAATTCCGGCTTGGGATTCATCCAATTAGGAAGCTGTTATTGCAGAAAACCATGCATCAGATGGGTGTCACTTTGTCCTGGGCAGCTGGCCTTTGTGGTGTTTCCGCTTTCTCCTTTTCCATGTACAGTATTTGGAATACTAAGCCAGGTTAATGGGTTTGTCATTAAGGAACTGGTTAGACGGGTTTAATGCTGAGTGGGGGGCATAAATCCACATCCACATCCACACATCCTTCTTTCTCCCTCACCCATAACTCCTGTGTTGCCTCCAGTCCAAGGAAACCTTAGTATGCAAATAAAGGGCCCTCTTCTGTGCATAGTAGCCAATGGGTCAGTGATAAGCAGATAGAGGCAGGTTGCAGCCAATGGTGAGAGTTCTCTGGGGTGTGATTTACATGTGTCCAGTGTCACCTGGGCAGGGGGTGCCTCCTGTTTGAGACTCCTGTCCTTATGGCAACACCCCCAGATAAGGCAGCACAGCAAGGAGTATTGAGCATCTTGGGCCATTTGATCAACATATTCATTACTCTTGTGATTTGTGATTTGGGGTGGCCGGTAGTGGTTTTTTGCCATGGTGTTGTTGTTGTTTTTTAAAACCATAATTGGTGTGCAGCGCTTGTTTAGGAAAGTTTGCAGGAACGAGGTGGCAGGACTACAGGTATAGTCACCCCCATGTGGGTGTTAGGCGGGAGGGTTTATGTTGCGGGGCAGAACCGAGTTATCTGCAACGTGATTGGTTTGTTAGTTAAATATTTTTATTTATTTACTTGATGGGGAGGGCAGCTGTCTGCCCCCTTGCTACCCCTATGCACCCTCCATAAAACCTCTTTTGTGAGCTCCTATGCCAGCGTGGAGGTATTCAGTTTGTAGCGACTGAAGGGGGAAGGCTGAATCTGCTTCAGGATCCTGCCTCGCCCATCTGCTCTGGAATTGTGCGCTCTGTGGAGGTCTATGCCATAGCGTGAGCAACAGTGACTTGGGAGCTAAGGAAGGGCCAGTGAAGCATGTACAGGTGAATCTGTGTTGTTGGAATTGCTGCCGAGTTTTTGAGCACCCTAGTGGTGTCCGGAGAAGGTGGTGGTAGAGATGGTGTGTGGTGGTGCCATCAGGCCAGGATGGGGGGGGTGCACTTAAGGCATCCAGGATACTACACAGCCAAATTCCCCCCCCCCGGTGTAGCAGGGCTGATTTACCAAATTTTAGAGCAAGAGGAGCAATTCACACATCCCCGTAGAAGGATGGAGCCCCCCACCCTGCGAATCCAAATCTCCTCTGTGTTGGGTGTGACCCAGCACCTGCCCATGAGGCTCCCTGTGCTTGCGATGTTTTGATTATTATGCACACCTGTGTGAAATGTCACACCTTGAGGAGGGTATTTCATGTGGGGCGTGGGTGTACGCCTTCCTCGTTGGACTAGTGTGAAGCACACTGTGCAAGCAGGGCTGTATCAAGGCTGGTACATGCGCTGGTTGTCCAAGGCAGGGATTGCGGTTAGGAAAGGAACGCATGTGCATGCGTGCAATGGGTTTCTGTGCTGAAATACTGCACAGCAGGTGTGCAAGGGAAAGGTTTGTGCTGCGTGCTGTGTGCCTTCTCCTGCTTTGCGTCCTTGTGTGTGCTGAAGGATGGAACCGTGAGCACCCAAAAGGTGCCTTGTGTGTGCAGGCGTGATCTCTGCTCAAGGGAGCTCGTCTCCCCTTTCCTCTCTTCCCCTGCTTGGATGTATAGGATGAGGTGTGCCTGCCAGACTTCACAGCTTTCCCTCTGGGATTTAGTCTTCCCACCCACATGTAGGGTAGGAGAGTATGCACATGTGATTGTGCATTGCTCAAAGATATGTGTGTGGGGAAAGAAGGGAAGATTGTGTAGGGCCTGTGGGCCAGGTAGTGCAACACTAGCAGTGTGGGGGGGGGAGGGAGGGAGGGAGGAAGAAAGAGAGGGTGGAGAGAGAAAGGTGAGAAGACAGGTGCATGCATTCATGTATCCTCTTCTGCAAGCTGAATCGGAGAGCACCTCTCTTCCATTTTTATCCAGCTACAAGGACCCCACCTCCTTCTGACAAACTGCCCAGAGACTATTCTAGTTTGTTAATGGGATCCAGGAAAGAAGGGGGGAGCGAGCTGCAGCAGTCAGAACAATATGGCTGCCTCCGTCATGCCTGAGGGATCATTGGAGTGGTCTCCATGGCAACGGGAGGAGAGAGCAGCATCCTAATGTGCCTAGCCTCCTTCTCCCCTTCTCTTTGCAGCTCTCAGGCGCTTGATAGAGCTTGGGAGGAGGAGGAGGAGGAGGAGGAGGAGGAGGAGGAGGAGGAGGAGGAGGAGGAGAAGAAGAAGAAGAAGAAGAAGAAGAAGAAGAAGAAGAAGAAGAAGAAGAAGAAGAAGAAGAAGAAGAAGAAGAAGAAGAAGAAGAAGAAGAAGAAGAAGAAGAAAGGCCAGGGCCTCACCCAGTGCCCCCCAACTCCAGATAAAGCAAACCTGCCTTCCAACCTCCTCTAGCAAGAGCTGGGAATACTGCCCCCTCCCCAAGCTAGCCACCAACCCATCAACCTGCTCACAAGTTCATCTAGCCACCGTCTGCTTTGGGGAGGCAGGACAGGCAGGGAGTCCCAGCAAGTGATGCCTTTTGCAGTCATGTTTCTGCTTATATACATCTTTACTTGCCCTTGTGCCCTCCAGATTCATCTGGAGTTAATCTGTGCTTGGCTGCCTGAAGTGGAGTCCATCCACATGGCACAACACTCCCCCTGCCCGGCTAGTGTCCACAGTTTATAACCCTTGCTGCACCTTCCAAGCACCAGTTCCTGCTTTCTCCTTGCCCTCCCACTTCACCCTGTGGGACCACCTGCGCCAGGTCCCCTGCTGGGCCAGCGCCATTCTGGATGCCTGTGCTCTCAGGTCATGGTCTGTTTAGGGAAGCTTTTAATGTTTGATGGATTTCTGTATTTTAATATTTTGTTGGAAGCCGCCCAGAGTGGCTGGGGGAACCCGGCCAGATGGGCGGGGTATAAATAATAAATTATTATTATTATATTATTATTATCATGGTTTGGAGGTGGTGTTAGCCGCCAGGGTGGGTGGGAGGAAGCAGGAAGGAAGCTCTGCTCCTCCTATCTTGTCCGAAGTATGACATCTTCCACCTTTGGATGTGGAAAGAAGGATGCGGGAATGATGTAGCCTGAATCACTAGCCTGGAT
Organism: Zootoca vivipara; assembly: GCF_963506605.1. NCBI lineage: Eukaryota > Metazoa > Chordata > Lepidosauria > Squamata > Lacertidae > Zootoca > Zootoca vivipara. The sequence continues at coordinate 27,719,841 of NC_083292.1, read as the reverse complement.
TTTCATTTGCACCCTTTCCTTCCTAGTGCACATGAAAGTGGGGAGGGAGAGAACGATCCAAATCCTTTCTCTCTCTCTCTAAACCCAGGACTAGTTGCTTGTGACTGGAGAAGCATCTACCCATTGCCAGGGAGTGGCACACAAAATTTGCCTCTCCTCTTTGAGGCTGCGAATGATAACTAATAGATCTTGGCAGCTCAGCTCTTAAAAGATGGCCTAAGTGGGTTTTCTGGACTTGCATGAGACACCCCCTCCCGAAGCCCTACAGAGAATTAAACAGTGGAACTCTCTCCTGCAGGAGGCAGCGATGGCCACCAACTTGGATGGCTATAAACAAGGATCAGAGAAATTCATAATAATTTTATTATTTATACCCTGCCCATCTGGCTGGATTGCTTCAGGCACTCTATCTGGGCAGCTTCCAACACAGCTACGCCCCTATCTGGACAGGGATAGCCTAACTACTGTTGTCCATGCTCTGGTAACCACAAGGTTAGATGCATTATACATAGGCCGGCCGGCCAGGCAATGCGTTATACATAGGGCTGCCTCTGAAGATGGTTCAGAAACTTCAACTGGTGCAGAATTCGGCGGCCAGGTTGCTCACTGAAGTAAGACAGCTTGAGCATATTCCACCAATCCTGGTATGGCTGCACTGGCTACCAATTAGTTTCCGGGTCCAATACCTCAAGGAACGCCTCTTTCCATATGAACCTACCCGGACTCTGATATCATCTTCTGAGGCCCTCCTTCATGTGCGCCCTCCTTGAAAGGTCCGGAGGGTGGCAACACAAGAATGGGCCTTCTCTACAGTGGCTCCTCATCTGTTGAATGCTCTCCCCAGGGAAGCTCGCCTGGCGCCTTCACTATACACCTTTAGGCACCGGGCAAAAATGTTCCCCTTTAACCAACCATTTGTTTGATCCGATTTACATCCTATGCTCTTTTAAAATGTGTGGTGTTTTTTTTAGGGGGGGGGGTATTGTGTTGCTGTTTTTATTTTTATTAGGTATTTTGTGGTTTTATATCTTGATTTTATTCTGTGAACTGCTCTGAGACCCCCCGGTATAGGGCGGTATATAAATTCTATTATTATTATTATTATTATTATTATTATTATTATTATTATTATTAAACCATAACATCAAATCAGAAGGCTTTTCCTCTGTGGGTGGCTCTTCCCACTGTATTGTCACTGTGCTTGAATCCTCCTTGAGGGTTTCCCACTGAGGCATCTGGCTGGCCCCTGTGAGAACAGGATGCTGGACTAGATGGGCCATCGGCTGGATATAGCAGGCTTGTCTTGTATGCTTATGTTCTTGTGTGAGTTCTCTGCTCAGAGGCCTTCAGACTTGGTGCTTGAGCCCCAGCTTTTGAAGGGTCTCATGGACCCGAGAGCAGGATTCAAGACTCCTGAGTCCAGTCTCGAATTTTTGGGAGGAAACAGATATCTTGCTATGGATGGGTAGAGATGGTCAGGGAACTCCAAGAAGCCTGGATCCTATGTATACCCTTTGGAGATTTGGTTAAATAGTTTAGATCAGAGGTGAGGGATCTGGGAGGGTCCCCCAGGTGTCTCTGGGCTGCATCTCCCAAAATCCTTAACCATTAGCTGGTAATTTTGGTCCCAGTCTGTGTTGGTATTGGGGTTTTTTAAAAATGATTTTGCTGTTTTATTGCTTGTTGTTTCCCACTCTGGGCTCTTTTGGGAGGAAGGACTGAGTATAATTTAAATAAGGAACACAGTAAGTAGATTTGGAGAGGGTGAACTGTGGTCCTCCAGATGTTATTAGACTTCAGTTCACATCATCTTCACCCAACAGGGCTTTTCTTTTGACCCGCCTATCACTTAATGTTGGAAAGTGCAAAACACGGCTTCTGAACAGAGTGCCCCCCCCCAACCACTGCCACCCACTGCAGATCTGGTTTCAGGCCCAGACACTTCTAGTCCAAGGAGTGGGTTGGGGCATGGAAGAACCTGTCGGGCCCTTCAGATATTGTCGAACCACAACTTCCACAGGCACTGACCACTGGTCATGCTGACTATAGCTGATAGGAGTTGGAGCCCCATAAGATCTGGAGAGACACCAGTTCCCCAACTCTGCAGGAGGGCAGAGGAGCTTTTGAGCCAGCATGCCTGAGAGCAGGCGGAGGGCTGCTTTTAATTCTAATTTTTGTAGTTTGATTATTTGCTGAATAGTGCTACTTTCTAAGTGGTGTCCAAGAGGGGTCCACCATGTATTCAGTTGAAACGAACAATAAAACCTGGGGGGGAACTTACTTAAAGCGCTTTATGGATTATTTTTTATTAAAACTTCACCAAGAGCCTGAAGTCCAACAGGGGAGTGTTAATAGAAGTGGGAGGGAGTTCCACAGAACTAGGTTCACAATACTGAAGGCTCCTGGCAGATGTGAGCTGTGTGTCTGAGCCGTGGCGGCACCCAAAGAGAGGCAGCCTCAACAGGACCCTTGGGTGCCAAACTCTGAACACCTGCTGAAAGCTTTTCTATTCCTATGCATGCAAAGAAGAACACTTATTTCCACAGTGGTTAATGGATGTCTTTTTTTAAACTTTGTATGTGGCATTTATTGCGTGGCTTTGTGTACTTTTCTTGTAAACTGCTTTGGTATATATATATATATTTAATATAAACACGGACTCCCCACAAGACCTCAATGATCGGGCTGCAGCATAAAGGGATCCAGCGGAACCAAGTTCACAAAGGACTTCTCAATGAATACTGGACCCTTAAACGTGTCCTGGTTGCACCTGGGCAGGAAGGGCAAGCTTTTAAGCAGCCTCAGAGACACATTATGGTGAGAGATCTGTCCCCATCGACAGTCTGGTTGCAGCATCTTGGCCCCAACTGGAGTTTCCAGGCCAGGCGCAAGGGCAGCTCCACATGGAGCACATTGAAATAACTGAGGTTACCAGGGCTTGAACCACCGTGGTGAGCAACGGTCGTAGTTGGCATACCAGCCATAGCTGGTGAAACCTCCAGCGTGTGCTTTCTGCTGCTTCAGACGGTAGGACCCAAACCAATGGGTTCAAACTTCGAGAAAGGAGATTCCGACTGAGCTTTCTGACAGTAAGAGCTGTTCAGCAGTGGAATGGACTCCCTCTGAAGCTGGTGGACTCATGGGAGGGTTTTAAACAGTGATAAGATGAGCTGTGATTCTGGCATTGCAGCGGGGTTGGACTAGATGACTTTTGGGATTCCTTCCACCTCTGTGATTCTGCGATGCCAGGTGGGGCTGTCTGAAACCCTGCTTGTCAGTGCAGGTGGTACTGAGTTAGATGGACCTACGCTTTTGCAACTGCCTGTATCCTTGCGTGTATGTTTGCCTTTGAGACTCTGGAAGGGGCAAATGTGCCAGCCACTTTAGGCCTGTAGCTGCTTGACAGATTGATTAGGACTCAGATGTGTGTCTGCGTTGTAGGTGGGAGCGAGAACTCCTCATTTGCATGAAATTGGGAGCTTTTTCCGGAAGCAGCTGCCAGCTCGGGGTCTGGAGCTGATGTGGCGATGAATGGCGGCAGAGGGGTGGCATGGGAGGAATAGGAATGCTGCCTCACTCTGATGCCACCTGCAGCCTTTGGCCATGCGGGGAAAGGCATGCAACGGCCCTGCCTTCTCCGGGCTGCCTGTTGGGGCCTTGTTGCTCACGCCAGGGTGGTGGCGGGGGGAAGGATCCTTGCTTTGCCTTGCTGAGGTGCCGGTGTGTATGTCTGTGTCCTTGCACATGCCCTGCGGAACAAGGGCACTCTGACATCAAGGGAGCTCTGTTTGCAGCCTAGGGCCAGGGAGGGAGGTGGGGCTGTGTCCTTTGACCCAGGGGACATGAGGGGCCAGTCCTAGGGACAGGGAAGTTCTTTGGGTCATTGCAAGAGAAAGCCCCAGGGCCGGATCCCGCCACTCTGCTTTCTTCATTGTCAGTTCTGGGTCGCTCAGCCGTGTGTGTGTGTGTGTGTGTGTGTGTGTGTGTGTGTGTGAAACTCTGATCTGTCACACAAGGGTGGCAGCGGTGGTTGCTTTCAGGCAAAGTCAATGCATGCTGGGTGCAGCACTCTGATCTGCACTGGATGCGTGCCTGTGGGCAGAAGGGGGCCTTTTCGCAATTGCTCGCAGTCGACGAGTTTGCCCCCTAAGAGCCTCCTTTAGCCCAGCCTTGCAAAGGAGTCCTCAGCAGCTACTGGACCTCGGTCATTCTGCGCAGCCTGCTTGTGCACACAGACCAGTGCTAAGCTGCTACAAACCTCCCTGCCTGATCGCCTGGAGGCAATTGCTTAATCACCACAAGCAACCAGATGAGTGGCTGTTGACAGGCCTGCCTTAGCCTTTCTGTCTAACTTACAGTCGGGGGAAACATTCTCAGCTTCTCAGTGCACACGCCTTACTTATTTATTGAACAAACGTGCATCCCACACCTTCGGCCACTGGGAGTGTTCCCAGGGTAGTAAAGTATGGATTCTGCTCTGCTCTGATTGGGGAGGAGCATCATAGCTCTGTGGCAGGGCGTGTGCTTTGCAATGCGGAAGGTCTCAAGGGTTCAGTCCACAATGGAAGCATCTCCAGGTTGGGCTGGGAATGTCCCCTGCCTGAAGCCCTAGAGGGCCGATGCTGCCAGTCAGAGTAGGTAATATTGAGGTACATGGACGAGTGGCCTGGTTCTTTTTGGAGGAGCTTCCCATGCTTTGGTGGTTCTTCCTTGACAGATTTCCACCCAAATATCCTGGGCCAGTCTTCTGTCTTTCTCTGGATTGTGTGCTGGTCTTGGTGGTTTCCATGCAGAGTTCCTCTTAATCAAATGTGTTGCAATTTCAAGATGGCGGGGCAAGCTTTTTATTGGAGGGAAATCCTCCCAGTCTCATTGACACCTGGGTTGATGGGAAAGGAGGGGGGCATTCCTGTTGGGCCCCCAGGCACCCACTCATACCCACTGACCTGCTTTGGGAATCTGGTCGGTTGGAGAAGAGGCCAGCCGTTGACTCTTGGTTTTGCTTCACTAACCCTTTTCCTTCCTGGAGCAGTTTTCGCTTACGCCTGATTCTTGCCGGCCGCAAACGGCACACGCCCCCCTCAAGGCTGCCTTGGTTTGCGTGGTTCTCTCCCCCCCCTTCTGACTCCCACCCCCACATTTTTCTTGTTTTTAACCAGGAAAAAAAAAAGCATTTTCTCTCATTGGGCGATGTGACTGTTTGCCCGAAATGCTTTTTTTTTTTAATCCTCAAAGAAACCAAACTTCTTTTATTTTCTTCCCTTGTTCCCCTCTTGTTATAATTATTATTATTATTGCTTTGGTTTTGTCTGGCTCTGTCCGGGATTTTGAGTTTCTTCTCCTCTCTCCTTTCTGTTTGTTTCGGCATCCGACCCTCAAACCTTCCCCCTTCTCTATCTCCCGGGGGCCTGGATGTCTGTCACAAGTTAAAAAATGCTTTTAAATTGTGGCAAAGAGGGGAAAACCCTCCTTTTTTCCGTGCGTTTATATGACTCGTCTTTTTTCTTTCTTTCTTTTTTTCTTTCCTTCCCCTTCAAGGTCCAGCTCACCTGACGCTAAACAGCCAAGGTATGGTCTTAAGTTTCTTTCCACAAATGAGTTTTTGATTTCCTCCTCCTCTTCCTCTCTCCATCTCTCTCTCTCTCCTTTGCCATCTCTTTCTCCATCTCCCTCTTTTGCGCTCTCTCTCTCTCTCTCTCTCGCCGGTTTTTCTCCTCCGATCATCTGCTTGAACCATCTCATCATCCCGTGTTGGTTTCTGACATTGCCTCGATTTCTCGCTTATGCAGCTGGGAAAAGAAAAGAAAAAATGTTTTGGTTGTGTTTTATACATGAATGTTTATTAGAAAAGAAAAGGAAAGAAAAAAAACATGTTTCGGGGAGGAAGCCAAAGAAACTGCCTTTAATCTTGCCTCGCTGCTACAGAGCTTTGATGAACTGTGTGACTTATGCTGGTGATCTGATTATTACAAGCCCCGTGTGGGGCTTGCTTCATTGATTGCTTCTGATGCCTTCTTGGGGATTCATCTGCTGGGGGGCACAAACTGGCATCCCTCACCCAAGGCGCAGTGGGTCTGGGATGTGCCAGCCAAAGTGCGGCACGAATTTGCTGCAGCCCTTACCCAGCCCTCCCCTGCTATCTGAACAAGTGTATTGGAAACCGCCTGGTGAGGGGGGTGGGCCAGGGGCATACGAAGGGGGGGCGGGGGCATTCCGCCCCAGGTGCCACCCTGGGGGTGTGTGTGACAAGATGGCCCGCTGCCTTCCCCCCCCCAGCTGTAGAGCGGCCGAGGGTTCGCCACGCCTTGGGTGCTGGAGAGGCTTCCCCCGCCACTGGGGTGGGCTTTCCCCGGAACAAGCATTTGGGGGAGGGGGAGCCTGAGAGGAGCCCCTTGTTGGGTCACCCTGGTTTGAAAGAGAGGAGGCTTCCTTCTGCTCAGCTGAAAGGTGCCAATCGAGCTTGGCACGTCCTAAACTTTGTGGGCTGCCTGGTGGAGTCCAGCAAGGAAGTGATTTGCTTGTCATTTGCTGCTTTTGTGGGGAGCAGGAGGCTTCTCTCTTTGTGTGCCCCTCCCTGATGAGAAAAGAAGGGGCCACGCTCATATCCCCATGCAGAAGGGGTGCATGGAGGAGGCTGGTTTCAAAAAGGCCAATTCCTCTTCTGCTCTAGAGGAGAAGCAGCTCTCTGCCTAGAAGTTGTCATCCTCACTCCCATTTTTTTTTTAATCAGTGGTGGTCAATAGTAGCTCAAGGCTGTTGTGTGACCATCATGCCCTAAAGCAGGCATCCCCAAACTTCGGCCCTCCAGATATTTTGGACTACAATTCCCATCTTCCCCGACCACTGGTCCTGCTAGCTAGGGATCATGGGAGTTGTAGGCCAAAACATCTGGAGGGCTGCAGTTTGGGGGTGCCTGCCCTAAAGGGATGAAACCCACAGTTGCCCTCCAGATGTGGCTGGAGCCCAACTCCCATCATCACCCCTGACCTGTCCTTTGACACCATGCTGGTTTGTGGGATTGATGGGAGTTGGAGTCCCAGCAGCATCTGGAGACCCACATTTATCGCTCTAAAACAGTGTTGGACTACTCTAGATGGTGTTGGACTACAATTCCCATCATGCACAGCCAGCTTAGCCCAATGGGAAATGTAGTTTGGACTATCTAGGGACCCAAGGTTGAATACCAGAGAGGGGCAACTGAGCAGTCAACCAGCCATAGTGCTCGCATTAAAGCACTCTTTGCTGGCTGTGGAGAAGCCTGTCGGTCCGAGGAGGTTAGACTTCTTAAAGAGACACGAGGGTAGCACCGATGAGGAGACAAGTTGCAGCCCATCCAGGAGGCGCCACATTTTTGTGAGATGACCTCTCAGTTTTCAGACTCTGTTCTTTCCCAATCTGGCACGATGCCAGCTTTGCCCTTGATCTCTTGCTCTGCTTCTTACGTTGACCCAGTGTGGTTTGGAGTCAGGGAGCCTCCGAATCAAAGCCAGCCATGTTGTTAAGCTTCACATTCCGAAACGTTAACCATAATATCAATAAACCATAATGTGGGTGTACTAGGAACGAGGGACAGCCCATACCCCCTTTCCTTTTGGTAAATGTTTAAAATAAATAGAAACCAAGCCCCAAGAGTGAAGTCTGAAAAGCACCATGGCTTGGGCCAGGTCTCTAGAAAAGGCGATTCAACAACCTCAGGGCCTTCCAGACACATGGCACCCTTAGGCAGAGCCCACGACTGACGCGGCTTGCCCTGGCTTGAGGCTCCAAGCAGTACTAAGCACCTCAGCCTGGACACCATTTTAATTTCTCACAAATTCCATGGTGACTGTCATTGTTCTTGGGCATTGCGGAGAACTTGGGTGGTGGCTGCGCCCAGTGTGCAACTGCTCCTCTTGGCAGGGTGTACTGATGAAGAATGGGGTCGACTAGAGGTTTCTTTGGCCAAGGCCACCTTCAGACCAGGAGCTGACCCTGGAAGCTGCCGCCATATCCCTGCGCACATATGCCCTCCTTTGAACTACGCTCGACTGAGAGGAGTGATGTCCTGGTCCGCTTTGGGGATCTGGATGATGCAGGGATCAACTGGACATCCCTAATGTAATGGGATTTAGGGGCCAGAAAAGTCTTGCCAAAAATAGTTTCCTTTCTAGTACCCTTTAGCTGCCCTTGGGCTGCCCTGTTGAACCACAATGCCCATCACCTCAGCATAGTGATAAACCAGAGTTGCTGGCTTCTCATGATGGCTTGGGAACGAGCTGTGCACATGGCTGGATCTCTCCTGTTCCTCCCCTCCCAGGGTTTGAAAGGGAGGAATAAGCTAGGGAGGGTCAGTTAAGCATGGTTTCCTGTGGTGCCCCAATTCAGGATCAGGGCTTGTTTCTTCCCAGTGAGCCAGGATCCAGCAGCAAACCATGTTTCAGGCTGGCAAGAGATTCTGGCTTCTTGGGAGAGAAACAGACCAGGATCCCAGGGGTGGATGCTGTCTGAAGCCAAGTTTCACAATGGCTCCCTGAATTTGCTCTTGTGCTTACACCAGCAAATGAGGGGTTGGGTGCCTGCACCAAATGATGCTTCAGGTGCCCCATAATCCATGATAAACTAGCAATCCTGATTTCATTGAATTGTGTGAAACACGGTTATTGACTTTGATATGACCCATTTTGCAGGGAGGTATCAAGTTCGTTGTTTTTGTTTGTTTGTTTGTTTTTTATTAAATTTCTAGACCGCTTCAAAGCATAAAGCCATCACAGTGATGAACAGAGTAAAAACTGAATAAAACACTGAAACACAAGCTCTGAAAGCAATAGAATCAATTCAACAAGCTCTTAAAACAACAAAAGCATTTAATCAGATATAAAATTGATCTTCCCTAAATGAGCAGGTCATACCACAGGAAAAGCCTTCCTGGACAAAAATGTCTTCAGTAGATGCCTTAACTTCATCATGCTGTGTGCCTGCCTCACTTCAGCTAGTAATTGATTCCAGAGAGCTGCGATTGAAACACTAAAAGCCCAGTTTCTAGTTCAGGGTAAGTGCCCCTCAGATAGATAGATAGATAGATAGATAGATAGATAGATAGATAGATAGATAGATAGATAGATAGATAAAGGTAAAGGGACCCCTGACCATTAGGTCCAGTCATGACTGATTCTGGGATTGCGGCGCTCATCTCGCATTATTGGCCGAGGGAGCCGGCGTACAGCTTCCAGGTCATGTGACCAGCATGACTAAGCCACTTCTGGTGAACCAGAGCAGCGCACGGAAACGCCATTTACCTTCCCGCTGTAGCGGTACCTATTTATCTACTTGCACTTTGATGTGCTTTTGAACTGTTAGGTTGGCAGGAGCTGGGACCAAGCAACGGGAGCTCACCCCGTTGCAGGGATTCGAACCGCCGACCTTCTGATTGGCAAGCCCTAGGCTCAGTGGTTTAACCCACAGCGCCACCCGCATCCCAGATAGATAGATAGATAAACAAATACACACATATACCCACCCACCAACCCACATGGCTGCACTGAGGCTGCCAGAAAACATACCGCCGAGACTCTGTGCAGAATCCTAAGTCTGAAGATGGGATGGGATGTTAGGCCTTACCGGTCATCTTGGTGCTACCGGGTCAAAGGCCTCTTCCACAAGTAGGATACCACCAGGTGCCATGCCTGAGGCCCATCCATATCTTGGCTTAATGTGAATGGTGACCCCCTAGTGCCTCCTTTAATTCCCCCTCATCCATGTGGTGTTCTCCAGCTACTGCCGCCCCACATATGTTCCTCCCTAAAGCTGGAGGTTGCCTTTGCTCTGGAAATCCAAATTGAAGAGATTATTAAAACTACCCCCAAAATATATTTTTCCCAGAAGGGAGATGTTGGTAAGACTAAAGGGGTACGTGATTATTGTAAGTTTGGGAAACAATGGCACAGGGACTCTCCAGAATTAGGGGAGAGAATGTGTGGGACAGCAACAGTTGGAGGGGAACCCCACACAGACATGGGGGAATTAAAAGAGGCACGAGGGGCTCACCATCCACATTGAGCCGAGTTATGGATAGCACCCTTGATGCAGGAAGTCAGCCCTACTGGAGGAAACATAGTATTTCTCTGGATAATAACCAGGTGTGGCTTTGGGTGCCTCTCCAGGACAGGGGAGGAGAACCCACTTGGCCAGGTGTTGTTCTGGCTCCAGCTACTCTCAACCCCAGCCTGCATAGCCAGGGAGCTATAAATGAGGGATATCTGTGGGATCCTGAAGGATGGGGGCCTCAGGATTGAGCTGCCACCCTGGCACATGTGACTTAGCAGATGGTTGCCATTGTTTTAGATGGATTAACTTTAGTTTTGTGTTCGAATGTTTCCTTGTTTGTTTTCCAAATACGTCAGTGGCCCTGGGATATCTCTTGTGAAGGAAAGCGCATAAATGGGGTCCTCTTTTGTCGTGTAACAAAGCCAGAGGCTCCCCTCTAACTGTCCTGCCTTTCCAGGGGCGCCAGCTGCAGGAGGGCTTGGGGCTTCCTCTGCTAGATGGGCTGGGTACAAAATAATAATAATAATAATAATAATAATAATAATAATAATAATAATAATAGTGGGCCTTCTCCGGGCAGCAGCGTCAGGCGGCCAAGTAGCCACCATTTTAAGTTTTGCTCGATACCCCAGTGTTGCTCAAGGGCATTGTGGGAAATTTAAAATGGCAGCTGCCCAAACTTGTCCAACCAGCATTGCAGGAGAGGCCCTAGGCAAGAGGCTGCCCTGTGAGAGCCCTGCTAGGGGGCTGGGGATCCAGCAGGTCCTTCCCCCACCTCATAAGGATCGGCAAAATTCTAGGCCCCTGGAGTTGGATATTCTTTTGCTGGGGGTACTTTTCCCTCTTTGAACTTGGAAGCGACGGTAAACCAGGTTCAGAGCTGTAGGGTTGGCATGAAGAGATTACAGAGGGGGAAAGAGCCACTTCCATGTACAGGGTGTCAGGGTCACATCCGCCACCAGGTGTTTAAAACACTATGATACCGCTTTAAATAGTAATGGCTTCTTCCCCCAAAGAATCATGGGAACTGTAGTTTGTTATGAGCGCTGAGAGTTGTTAGGAGTCCCCCTTCATTTCCCTCACAGGGCTACAATTCCCAGAGTGGTTTAGCAGTCAGTCCCTCTTCACAGGGAACTCTGGGAAACGACAACTCCCAGGATTCTTTGCAGGAAGATATTATTCATTCTTCCCTCCCCATTGCATTTATATACTGCCTTTCTGCAGAGCCACCCAATATGGTTTACAGTTTTAACCAATTTTACCACAGCAAACGATAAATAACGTTTAAAGTGGGGAAGGAGGGACAGTCCGACTGGAGCAGGTCCTGATTTTGCCGGGGATGCTCTTCACAATCGATACTAATGATTGGTGTTTAGGGTTTAATTAGGTATTATTATTAATAATAATAATAATAATTAGAAACAGACAATGTATTTAAAAACGCAAACAACAACACAGCCGATGAAAAAGTCCCAAAGAAGAAGAGCAGGACTACTACTACTACTAATAATAATAATAATAAAACAAAACACCAGATCAGGTAGTTAGCCAGACCTTCAGAACTTTATATTTATTTTTGCTGGTGTTGAAACACTGCCAGAATGGAAGCCAAATGAATATCCTGGGGCAGGGAATTTGTGAGCTGTGCCTGGATTGCTGGGGGTGCATGTGTCACTATGTTCTTCCACTCTAGGGATGGGCCATATGACGCAGCAGCCCTTGGGCCCAATTCAAAAAATCCCCTGTAAGCCATGAGTTCGGATATCTGGCGAGATCGATCTGTTCCTCTTCCTGCAGTTTGCTGAACTGGGAGAGGGATGGCAGAAAAGGGGGGCTTCAGCCCTTCCCACTGCTGCCAAGAGGCCCTCAACAGACTGTTCTGGAGGGGATGTGGCCCTCAAGAGAAAAAAAAGTTGTCCACCCCTGCTCTTTACCATCAAGGGCAGCCCTGTGAATGCTTGTTTTGCAGCAGTCTAACTTGAAGGTTGTGAAGGAAGGAATGATGGTTGCTGGTTTCACAAAGAAACAGTAGCAGCCGCGCCCCACCAAATTTATTTGACTGCATTTGTGCCCTACTTACCCCATTCCCCAAGAGCTCAATGTGACCTGTGTCAGGAGCTGTTGAAAAGCACTTCAGTATTCTAGCCCTGGTGCTGGATCCAGCAGGTGAGGGATGGAGCTCCATGGCAGCTCACCTGCCTGGTATGCAGAAGGGCACACTTATAGAATCACAGAGTTGGAAGGGGCACAAGGGTTATCTAGTCCAACCCCCTACAGTGTGGGACTCCTTTGTCCAACGCGGGGCTTGAACCCACAACCCTGACATTAAGAATCTTGTGCTCTACCAACTGATCTATCTCAGCTGTCAAAACTTCATGGAGTGAAACATAAAATTCACCAACACGGTTGCCCCCAGAGTGTACTATCCTCTCATTACAGAGCTGTGCTACTGATCTTTTAAGCACCTCTTTCAGGCATTTTGTTAAGGATTTGCCTCAGACAGGAGAACCTAGATATGTTGATGTTGTGGTCTAACGTTGGGTGTTTTGGGCTAATCTGCCTTTCAGAATGACCGGTTGCATTTCTGCCATTGTTTGTGTTTCTGATTGGTGTTGTTGCTTATATCATCAGGGTGCAGGTGGGCCACCACAATCTCAGAGGCAGCCATCATGGCCAATGGTCAGGGGTGCTGGGGCTTGTGGTCCAGCAATAGCTTGACAGCTACCAGGGGAAACCCAAAGGCAGCATATCAGTGCTTTAGCAAGCCAACCCACTGATCATAGAATTGTAGAGTTGGAAGGGGGACCAAAGAGTCATCGAGTCCAACCCCCTGCAGTACAGGAATCCCATGCTCCTCCCCTGCTGTCTGTTCCTGCCAGCCCAGAGCAGGGACTGGGCCAGTGGCCCTTCTGCTACTCCAGCAACCCTGAGGCCTGACTGGGGGAAGGGCTGTAGCTCAGAGGTAGAGCATCTGCTTTGCATGCGGAAGGTCCCACGTTTAATCCCTGCTGGCATTTCTCAAGTAGGACTGGCAGAGAATCATAGAGTTGGAAGGGACCCTGAGGATCATCCAGTCCAATCCTCTGCAATGCAGGAATAGGCAGCTGTCCCATACAGGGATCGACCCTACAACCTTGGCATTATCAGCACTACGCTCTAACCAACTGTGCTATCCACTTGGGCAGGCATAGGCAGACTCGGCCCTCCAGATGTTTTGGGACTACAACTCCCATGATCCCTAGCTAACAGGACCCACTGGTTCAGGGATGATGGGAATTGTAGTCCCAAAACATCTGGAGGGCCAAGTTGGAGGATGCCTGCACTTGGGTGTAAAGAGATCTGCATTTGAAGCCATGTTTCAGCTATCCAAGGCCACTCTAGAATCATAGAATTGTAAGGTACCACAAGGGTCATTTAGTCCAACCCTCTGCAATGCAGGCCTTGTTTGCCCAACATGGGGCTCAAACCTACGACCCAACCCTGCTTGAAACGCTGGAGAGCTGCTGCCAGACAGTGTAGACGATATTGAGCTCGAGGGACCTAATGGTCTGACTCAGCACAAGGCGGCTTTCTATGTTCCTTTGTAAGGCTTGGTGAGGCACCTACCTCCCGCTCTGAGCTCTGACACCAACAATTAAGATGCACAGACTGAGAGTTTCTATGGTAGCCCCTGCCAACCCTTCCTTTTGCTGGAGCCCAGCAGGTCTGGATCCAGAGAATGTCATAGTTATAGTGCTTGGTTCCTCTTTCCAGGTTAGGGAGAGGCGGCCTCTGCCTGCCAAGGAAGCACAGTGTTGTCCATTGCTCCTTTGACAGAGGTGTAGCATTGATGAGTGGGGTCCTATGAGGAACCACTGACATCCCATGGCATTATGGTCTCCCAGGGGGCATTAACTTCCACTCCCTGTCAAATGTAGTTGCTTCCCTGTGGCCCCAGTAAAGTGCTTCTTCTTGGAGAAACTTTCATCAATCTCAGGGTCTGGACAATAGCTTGACCTATGTAGGTTGGATTGCTGCAGTGTGCTCTATTTGGGGCTATGGTTGAGGTTGGTCCAGAGGGTGCAGCTGGTGTGGAACACGACAGCTAGGTTGATTTGGGGGGGCAAATTGTCACTTGCATACAACACCCTGCTTGTGAGATTTGCACTGGCTGCCAATCTGCTGCAGGGCCAAGTTCTGCAGGGTTGGTAGTAGCATATAAGGTTCAATACAGCTTAGGACCAGGTTACCACCTTTCCCCCTTATACACGCAGTGAGTCATTGCCTTCTGCTGGAGAACTATCAGAATATCAGAAGCCCATTCCCCAGGGACTTGGAGCAGGGCTTTTAGTGTGGCTGCCCCTGTTTTGGGGAAGAGCAATCCCTGCTGAGATACGGCAGGCGCCCACGATCTGCACTTTCCAGAAACAATTGAAAATGTTTTTCTTCCAACAAGCTTTCACAGCTGGATGGGGAGGGTCTCTGCCAAGGGTTTCTACTTTGCAGTGTTTACCTGCTGTTATTTTCTGTGTTTTTAACTTATTTTGTACATTGCTTTGAGAAATGTGTGGCAGGTGATTAAATAATAAATAAATAAAAAGACATACATTCTCCACCCTTTTCTAGAGATGTGAAGCCCCTGAATATTTTTTTGGGTGTGTGTGTGTTTTTCTCTATCCATTTTGTTTGCTATTTTCTGAAAAACTGAAGAGGAAGAAAAAAATGGATGATGAAATATTTTCTTTTAAAATGATGAACAAAATCTTTAAGATGAGGTGTTCATATATTTAGCCCCCCCAAATGATTTCTAAAACTGTTTTAACGGGAAGACTTTCAAGTAAGACTGTATACAGTATCAGCTCATTACAAGCTTGTAGCTGAGAATGCAAGCTTGTAGCTGAGAATTCAGCTCCCAAATGCAAGAGTGGGGTGCATTTCTGCCTCTTGACCATCATCACAAGGGGAGGAAGAAGGACCCAGTGCCTTCTCTGCTTTTGGCCTTTCTCTTGTAAACATGGTTGGTGGATCTCTTTCTGCCCTCTTGACTAGGCCTCAAATGTCTGAGGGTGGCAGACACAGAGCAACACAATTTTCAGGGCCGTCTTAAGCATGCCTGGCGCCCTGGCACGAAGGATCCCTCCGGCGCCCCCCCCCCCCACCCTGTTTCCTGCCGCCTGGAGGGCCAACACCCTGCGCCATCCAGCCTGGCCACCCCCTGTTGAGACGCCCCTGTGCGCGGCGAAGGCGGCCCCAGGCCCGCGCGCCTCCGGAGAGCGGCCTGAACAGCTGAGAGGCGCGCCTAGGGCGGCATCCAGCGGGCCTGGGGTGGCCTCCGCCATGCCTCTCAACAGGCGCAGCGGCGCCCCCTGGTGGCCTGGTGCCCTGCGCCACCGAGCTCGGGCCTAGAGATGGCCCTGACAATTTTGTTTCCATCCAATTCACGCTGCTGCAGATTCTGTTGGACGCAAGATTCAAAGGCAGGGATTGTCCGTGATGATGGCACTGTGTCTGCATTTGATGGAATAACAAAACAAGCAGCACACTTAGGGCTTGGTGTTGTCCAGGTACATTCCAGTGTTGCAGAGAGCAGAACATCTTCAGGTATCTGGCTGAGGAAGGTAGTCTGGGAATCTGCCAAACATAACCCTCTTGCAACATGTGGGCAAAGCCTTTCCACAACAACACAGCCTCTACAGTATCTCTTTTTGCTTCTTGCCTACTTCAGATTCCTCCATCTTCTGTGGCATGCGAAAGAAACTGGTCCAAGTTTGGAAATATAACAAATCAAGTAAAATATAATTTACTTGCCGTTCACTGTAATATTCCAGAGCGGGTTACAACTATTAAAACACAACAGTGAAAAAGTTGAAAACAACTTACAATTGCAGGAATAAACAAGCTGGCATGCGAAAGGGTAGAAGCTTGTTTCAGTCTGGGCAAACCTTCAGTTTTGAGAAGTCCATGGAGAATGTGAGGACAAATATGAAATAACTGAAACAGAGAGTGAGTGATAACTAAGAGAAAGAGACTGAATAAATTGCATGTAGAGTTAATAGAATTTTGTTCCCCCTCCTCTCTTTTTTTCAGCTCTGTTTATTTATTTACTTACTTACTTATTTGTTAACTTTCCATACTGCCCTTCATCTGAGAATTACAGGGCGGTTTACAATGTAAAAACACAAAAATACATATCATAAGGTAAAGGTAAAGGGACCCCTGACCATTAGGTCCAGTCATGACCGACTCTGGGGTTGCAGCGCTCATCTCGCGTTATTGGCCAAGGGAGCCGGCGTACAGCTTCCGGGTCATGTGGCCAGCATGACAAAGCCACTTCTGGCGAACCAGAGCAGCGCACGGAAACGCTGTTTACCTTCCCGCTGTAGCGGTACCTATTTATCTACTTGCACTTTGACGTGCTTTCGAACCGCTAGGTTGGCAGGAGCTGGGACCGAGCAATGGGAGCTCACCCTGTCACGGGGATTCGAACCGCCGACCTTCTGATCGGCAAGCCCTAGGCTCTGTGGTTTAATCCACAGCACCACCCGCGTCCCATACATATCATAGTACCAAACAAAAACAATACCCCCCCCCCCAGTTTAAATCACCATAAATTGTGGGAAAATGAGAGTGCTTTATGTCTACTTGACACTGTGGAGGACTGAAGGGGACACAATAATTTTCAGAATATTCTATAGTTTGTTTTACTAGAATGTGGACAGATTCTGCTTTTACTGTTTTTCGCTGGCTCCTCATAAACTAGCAAAACCAAAGAGATGCCAAAGAGGTTCCTTTACGGTACAGCAGCTTGTAGCTCCATTTACAACAAAAACAAAAACAGATTCAGTTTGTAATTATTGTCTGAAGAAACTGTACTTTTGATAAACCAGACACGATACTTCTGTGGTAAACCAAGTTATGCACAATGCGGTTTATGTAAACGAAATGACTGTTGATATTTAGAGAGTGCTAGAAAATGGTACTGATATTATTATTATTATTTAATCCCCCAAATCCCAGTCCCCCCCGAAAACACCTGGTGGGGAAACCCTACCCCCCACCCCTCATGGCTTCAAACATTTGGGAGATTTTACATCTCTATCCCTTTGATTATGTATATTATAAATTATTACAATAACTATTGTAGCTTGTTGTTTGTAGAGAGGGGGCGAAGCCAACTCACAGGACCAGATGCTACTGCAGCTTACCTGAGTGGGGCAGGGCAGTGGCATATTTGGGGTGGCGTCAGGGGCCTGGCAGAGCCAATCTGGTGCCCCAGCCTCACTGCCTCCTTCTGCCTCAGCTCCACCCAGGTAAGCCGGTAGTGCCAGTGTTGAGAGGGCGGCTCTGTGGCTCCGCCACAAAGGCTGCTCAGAGATTGTCACCGGCCACCCCAATCTCTGCCAAACAGTGAGCGAAGATTCCAGGGGTTTGTGTTCCTTTAGGGTTGCCAGCTGCCCTGTATAATACAAGATTGCCCCGTATTTCAATGTAAAACTCTACGTCCTGTATTGATAACAGTTTTGTCCTATATTTCAGATCTTTCTCTGTCTCTGCCAAGTTTGGGATCCTCTCCAAATGCATGTGTGTGAAAGGGCATGTATTTAAGCTCTGGGTAGCCAAGCGCAGACATGCACAAGACATGCACACGCATGTGTGACAAATTCCAGAGGGGCCATCCTGTCAGGCTGCAGTAGATTGTAATGGATTGCTCTGAAGTCACTTCAGCACCAGATTGTGGGTGGGTGGGTGTTTGTGTGAAAATGTCCACCAAGCGCCCAGCCCAGCCCCGTCCTGTGCTGTACCTGGTCTTTGTCTCTGTTCACCATCCCCTCATGGGAGGAAGGGCTCACACTCCTCTGGTGCCTGGCACAGGGTAACTGCTCATGTCGGTCAACCATTCCCTTCCTTTGAACTACATTATGGTTCTTCTTCCCAGGCGATTCCTGCCCAGGAAACTGATTCAGCCTGCATTTTTACACTGCTGAGCTGTCTCACACCCAGGTGAAGATTTTCAAGCATTTAGTAATTTCCTACATTCACTATCTCTAGAAATTATTGGGTGGGGAGGGGGGAGGAATCTGGTACCCAGTACTTTGAGGGATGCCTGCACGTACCCCAGCTTCTAATACTATTTATAGCTGGCATTCCATTTGAGCCAGCATTTTCTATAGCCACAGTTAGCACAAACTGGTTTGCAACCCCTGTCCTAAATGGGTTTGCAAAGGGCGAGTTGGGCAAACTGTAGACTTAACAGTAACCAGAATTAGCTCTGAAATGGAGGGCAGGGCGGGGAAGCAAGGTCTCAGATGGCTCCCCCAGTAGAGCCAAATTGACCTCTGGACGAATATAAGCATATTGATTGTGTTTATTTGTATGGCCCCTTTCCAGGGTGAGTGTGCTGCGTCCAAAGCGACTTGCAGCAAGCATTCATATTATCAAAATACAAAGTGGGTGGGTGGGTGGTGGTGGTGGTGGGGAGAAGTCACAGAATCACAGAACTGTAGAGTTGGAAGGGACCCTCAAGGATCATCTAGCCCAGCCCCCTGCAATACAAGAATCACAGCAAAATAATCCCTGACAACCTCCGTTGAAAAGCCTCCACTACCTCCTAAGGTAGCCCATTCCACCACTGAGCGGCTCTTACCACCAGGAGGTTCTTAACTACAGTACTGCCGAAATAATAGAATAAAGAGTTGGGTGTGACCTTGGAGATCATTTGGTTCAGCTGCTTGGTCGATGTAGGGTCTACTGTGCAGGATGCCACTGCAGCATCCCTGACAGGTGGCTGCCTCTTCTTAAATGCTGTTCCTGCTCCTACTACTAAACCATTTGAAACATTTGGGGGGGGGGAGGGAGGGAGTGTGTGTTTACCTGCAACCATCTTATCCCAGAAGTCTAATTTTGGAACTGATCGTTCTTCTGTTGCACTCTGGGAGGTTCAGCCAGTCCCTGGTGTCCAGGCACATGTGGGGCTGATGCGCTGTGCCTGGGGTGGGTCGGGGGCTTCTGGCCTTTCTTCCCTAATGCTGTGGTTCTGCTTCTCCAGTAGGGTCCCTACTGTACTCGGAAGGGGGGGCTGGGAGAGGAGCCAGTGAGGTGCACCAGACATCAAAAGGTCAGTGTAAACCCTCCCTTTCCTCCTTTCCCCAACCCCAAAGCCTCTGCGTGCCCGCAGCTGAATTAGGAGTGCAAATTCGGTTAAATGGGACCTCTTTGCTTGGCTTACCTTATTTATGTTGCCATAGAGTAAGCAGGCTTTTGGCGTCCGCATAAGTGGAAGTGACTGGGAAACAGTGGCACTTCTTGTTCCCTTAAGGCCAATATTGCTAATTGCAGCTTTGTTTCCTAGTAACGTGGCTGAAGAGTTTGGTGAAACCCAGAAGCTTGCTTTTGCCCACATCCACTTAAGTTGCCCCACATTCAACAGCTCTGTTGCTGCCTGCCCTTTGGCACCTAGGCATCCACCACTGTCGGCTAAAGCCTTTGCCAATGTGCTGCCCCTCCAGATGTTTGGGACTACCACCCCCATCAGCGACCCATAACATCTGGAGGGGCACCAGGTGGGAGAAAGCTGCTTTGTTGGAGCCATCGCATGTGCTTCATGATGATCGGGACTTTCGGTTTCCACATTGCTTTTTTGACGCCACCCAAGACCCACAGCCCAAGTCGCCCATGAAATGACATTATGGTGCTGATCCTCTTTAGTTGGATCTGCGAAATGGTGGGTGGCAGTGAGAATGAAAGTAAATCCCACTGTGCGCATTGGAGCCTATTCCAAGGAAATTGCACCCAGGGGCTGCAGCCTTAAACTTCGGCACTCTTTCCTACAAAAGTCTGGGAGGAGAGAATTTCAAGCACTGAATAATTTGCTATAGGTACCTATTATTAACATTATTATTAAATCTGATGTTGATTGATGCAATTCTTTAAAATTCGCCACTGCTAATGTGGCCGGAGAAGGGCCCACCGCTTGAGGGAACTCCTGGGGTTTACAGAAGTTTTACCAAAAAATACTTAGTGTGCATTATAACTAACTAACTAAAAAAAAAAAAAGCCCAATGAGAACTGAGCATGCTCAGTGGTCATGACATGCTGACTTAGGGTCCATACGTGCTGAGTGATAATGTGCATTCAGTGCTGGAGGCAGGTGCTGTACATGCGATGTCATCCCCATGCTGTTTGTGACTCTAAGGCACATTCTGCAAGAGTGGTTATAATCCGCTTTGTGCCATGGATGCCCTTCCTAAGAGCTTGCTGCTTACATGTGTATGCAGAGAGAGAGAGAGAGAGAGCTTCCTCAGGTCACCTCCGATTGGGGCAGACCTACTGGCCTCGCATGGCCCTTGCCATGTTTCTAGATGAAATGGGCTAAAGGTGGAAGCAGTACCTCTGTATGCCCTTGTTTACTGGTAAAGGGTAAAGGGACCCCTGACCTTTAGGTCCATTCGTGACCGACTCCGGGGTTGCGGCGCTCATCTCGCGTTATTGGCCAATGGAGCTGGCGTACAGCTTCCAGGTCATTTGGCCAGCATGACAAAGCCGCTTCTGGCGAACCAGAGCAGCACACGGAAACGGTGTTTACCTATTTATCTACTTGCACTTTGACGTGCTTTCTAACTGCTAGGTTGGCAGGTACTAGGGTTGCCGGACTCAATAGAGGACAGGACTTCTGTGCCTTTAATTGCCCTGCTCTCTTTTGAGTCTGGATAACCTTAAAGAGAAACCAGCAGACCCTTTGCTTGGAAATTAAACAAAGGGTCTGCTGGTTTCTCTTTAAGGTTCCCAGACTCAAAAGAGAGCAGGGCAATTAAAGGCACAGAAGTCCTGTCCTCTATTGAGTCTGGCAACCCTAGCAGGTACTATTTACTGGTACTGTATGTCAACACGCCAATTTCTAGCCCCTCTCTTCTGAAAGACTAGATCGATAGGTAGAAAGACAGATACATTAGATGTGGGTGGGTGGGTGGGTGTGGGTGGTCTATGGAAGCATTAATTAAGGAAGGCTTCCTCAACCTCCGCCCTCCAGATTTTTGGCCTACAACTCCCATGATCCCTAGCTTTCAGGACAAGTAGTCGGGGATGATGGGAATTGTAGTCTCAAAACATCTGGAGGGCCAAGGTTAAGGAAGCCTGAATTAAGAGGAGGGGGAAAGATAGGACTGTTACACACTAATTTGAATAATGCCCACCTGTGTGTATGGACCACTTTGATACAGCTGCTGCTTTAGGTGATGTTATTGGGTGACGGTGTGTACAATTGCAAACTGCTATCTACAAAAGTGCCTTGCGAAGAAAGGACCTCTGTGTGCTTCAAAAGCCTTAATCTGTCTCTCTGTGCGTGTCATGGGATGTCCAGGAGGAGGGAGCAGTTCACTGGAGTGGTGAACATTTTGTCTTGTCGCTGTTGGGTTGCGTGATTTCGAAACATTCGCAGGAGCATGAAGCCTTGGCTCATGCATCTCCCCTCTGTGGCCCAGAATAGCGTTTCCTGTTTTTGTGTGGTGCGCACACCAAACACCCCGGACAACTTTCTCTCTCCCCCTTGCAGCAGGACAGTGCAGCCACAACCCTGCAGGCAAGGGACAGTCTCTGTTTGTGTGTGGTGCATCTTTTTGCTGGGGCCTCCTCTGGGTGCAGGTGGCTCCTTGCCTCTAGTGGAACTGTGGGCAGCTGTGTGTGCCAGGGGAGAGGAGTGGAGGGCTTGTGGTGGGTCTTAAGAGGTTTGCAGTTGCCTGCAAGCCTGCTGTTCTCATGTGCAGCCCTGGGGAGGATCTTTTGATGTTGAGACCTGGGTGCACTCTATCGTTTGGGACCCCAAGGGTTAACAAGGCCCTCGGAGATAGACCCAGAATCAATTTTGTTGTAGCAAAAAAAAGGAATCAGCATATTTACCAAAGGCGTTAAACGGAATCAATAACCAGCGTGCTAACGATAGGCTATGTTTGAAAGAGCTGTATTGGGTTTTCGAGCTAAATATATTCTCGAAAGTCTATTTGGGAACACAGAGGAAAACCAGCATATGCAGTGAGACTGGTTCAAGGGAAGAGGAGGAGGAAGTTTTGGTATTGGTTTGGAGAGACAAAGGGGGGTGTCAGAGGGAAACTGGATACCGACTAGGGTCACATGAAGAAGTGTGCATGCACACAAAAGCTCATACCTAAGACAAACTTAGTTGGTCTCTAAGGTGCTACTGGAAGGATTTTTTTTATTTTTTGTTTCAACTAGGGTCACATGTGTCAGACAAAGAAGGGGAGGAAGGAGTGTGGGATGGGTTGTAATAGGTAGGAGAGGATATATTAATTGCATTTTATCCCTCCAGGCCCCAATGTGTGTGAGTTGTACAGAGTTTTAAAAGTCCCTTAGCAGCAAAACTGAAGCATGTAGGAATAGGCTGTGAAGCCTTCTTTTAATTAAGTCCAGCTACGAATTAAGCTGGCTTCCCCTGTTCTTATCCCGCTTAACAAAGAAATCAGACAACAGACTGAAAATATGATTTACCGTACCTACTCAATAGTCTTGCATTGGTTTCGAGCTTCAGCAACAGTAAAAGCTGTGCAGGTAAAATGTCTCCAATTTAACAAGCACAGGGCACATCTGCTGTCATGACTGCAGGCCGAGACTTCATGGCCTAGAAGAGGGAGGTTTTTAGGGCCCATCTCTGAGGAATGCAGTTCGAATCCTTCAGAGCAAGACTAGAGGATGGGCTGGAGGTCTCTCCGAGAAAGAGACACCTGATCTGGCCTGCTGTGAATGCAGAGGAAGGACTGACATTTTCAGTGGTCATATCTTGGCTTAACCCTTCCAGAAGGAGACTGGTGCCTTACTTGCTTACTTTAGAAATGCAAATTAGAAGGGAGTTTGGACCGAGACAGCAGACCATGGCTTTTCCAGGAGGTGTTGCAACTCAGCTTCCTTGAGTGTGCTTGCCTGTGACCTCTAGGTGTCTCTGGTGTGCTTCTTAACCTGGATATTTGGTGGTCCTGGAAAAAGGTTACCTGGGTTGAGAGCTCCCACCTTAATGTTTTGCAAGGCAAGGAGAGGGGGAATCAGTTATTCCAGATTAATTTATGTGGCAGTGCACAGAATCACAAGGAAGGGGGTAGGGGCACAAGAGACAGCACCATTAGCCCAACTCTCCATAGTTTCTGCCCAGAGGTCTTTCCCAGCCCTAACTGGAAATGTCAGGATTGTGCCCAGGTGCATGCAAAACACCTTATCGGTGATTGAACGATAGCCCTTCCTCTAGAAATGAAATAAGGTTCCAGCCCTCATTGTTCTAAATGAAGGGCCTAATACAGAGTCAGACCATTGGTCCTTCTGGCTCAGTTTTGCCTGCAATTAGCAGCAGCAGCTCTCCAGCATTTCAGATGGCTATATTCCCAGCCCTGTTTGGAAATGTCAATTTGGGGTATGTGTGTGTGTGTGTTTGTGTGCTGGCAGGAGTTAGCTGGTGGCACTAAAGTTGTATGGAGTCAAAGAAAGAGAGTTTGCAGCTTCACACCTTCCCCCTTCATGTCTAGACTTAGACAGAATTAAGTTCCACCTATGTCCACAAATCTTTACAGACCTCTGCCGTTCCCTCTTTAACCACATGGCTGGCAAAGGGCATTTGCAAGGAAGAGCTGGGAGGAGGGTGGGATTTGCTGAAGTTCAGCCCCCTCCCTTCTTTCCCCCTGAAAGCCTGCCCTCACCCAAGCTCCCTGCATCTATGTTGCCTTTTTTTAACGGGGGCTTGGGAAGATAAGATGCCTTTGCTGAGATGGTGTGTGGCTCTGTCCTCAGATATATGTAATCAGCCAAAGTTAGGACCCTGCCCTGTGATTGTCTCTGGTCATCAGGTTTGTCCATGTAGGTGTCTTGGGGCTCTGAGCCTGGCACTTTGCGGGTGTCCATGCCCCTTTGCCTCTCCTTCAGAACTGGGGGTGGCGGCGCAAGTCTTGGGCTCAGTGTCCACCTCTCTGTTATGTGTTTGCATGCTCAGGTTGCCACTTGTACGTTGCAAGAAAAACAGGGCATGCTCATTCATATGCATAGGTGCAAATTTAGGAAAAATCTTTGCGATTTTAATGGAATTCCAGTGCATCTCCTTCTAGTAGGAGGACCGTGATTGTGGGGTGCTGATCATGCTAAGCCTTTCATAGTGTCCACATGATGGTGTCATTGGCTTTCCCCCATTTAATATAGATGCACCCCTTTGAAAAAAATTGTGTGTGTTTTTTAAAACCACACACACGCCATGTGTCGGCCCAGTTGCTGACAGCCCATTTTCAGCAACCCATTTGAAATATTCAGCCCCTGTCTGGAAGTGCCAGAAGGTGACCTGTGTGTGCCTGTGCCTGCTGTCCATGCACTGCTAACTCTTGAGGGGACCCCACTCCTCCTCCTTTGGACTGCACCACCATTTCCAATAGAGGCCAGTGCCAAAGGACAGTCATGTGATTGCCCTTCAAAGAGAGGGCTGTCCTCTCTCTTTATGGCACATGCCTACCACCCCGTGGCACGCCTCTTTGGCCGAGATATTTTGAGCAAGTGTGTGCATCTTGCAGAAGCGGTGTCCGATATTGCGTGGGGGTGTTTGCATCCGTGCTGAACCACCTTGCCTCTCTTTGGAGAGGCTGACGCCCGCCAGCCCCGTCTCTCACTCAGGCACACGCCTCCCTCCCCCCCCCAAAAAATATGCCAGCTGTGTGAAGCGTGAAAACTCCCAGCCTTAATATTTAATTACAAAGTGAGCAATTAATACACTCCGTCCAGGGAGGGTGGGGGAAGACGCCCAGGGATCGTTAACATTAATGATGCATTCAATACAAATAAGATGCCATTAATATAGAAAAGGCCATGATTGATTTTAATCAGGGTGTTCTGGAGAGGAGACCAAGGAAAGGGCAGCTTTTATGGGAGAGTGGGGAACTGTTGGGCAAGGGCAGAAGACCCCACCACGCTTCCTGGGAAAGGCCAAAGAGCTGCCTGGGGGCATCATCCAGCAAACCCTAGGGTGAGTGGTGTTGCCTGTCCACTGAGCGTGATTCTTATCAGGGAATGGGTAGGTTGCTGTCAGCCGGTGCCCATCACAGAGATCAGTTTCTTTCTGGGGGTTTCTAGTTCAGGATGAGGCCAATAGAGCTCTGTTGGTCACTTTTCCCTCTGTGTTTTTAAAGTCCTTGGGAGGAATTCAGTGCAGCCCTAAGGAGGCCACTCCTTCAGCACAGGGTTTCACATTTTCTGACTCTCCGGAATCTGCATGAAATACCTTCATACCTGGAGGAGTTCAGTTCTTCTTAGACAAGGCCCATAGATCAGGGGCAGAGTATCTGCTTTGCATGCAGAGGGTCCCATGTTCAACCCTTAGCTTCCCTTGGGGTTTTCTTTTAAGAGACCCAGGTAGCAAATGACAGGGAAGACCTTTCTTTGTCTGTTACCCTGGAGAGTTTCTGCCCATCAGAGTACAGTGGTACCTCGGTTTAAGTACACAATTGGTTCCGGAAGTCTGTACTTAACCTGAAGCGTACTTAACCTGAAGCAAACTTTCCCATTGAAAGTAATGGAAAGTGGATTAATCCGTTCCAGACAGGTCCGCGGAGTACTCAACCTGAAGTGTACTTAACCCGAAGTATGAGTGTAATTGGTTCTGGAAGTCCAGACGGGTCTGCGGAGTACTTAAAGTACTCAAACCGAAGCGTACTTAAACCAAGGTATGACTGTAGTACCGGTAGATGGGGTGGGCTGGATGAGACGTCTGACATTTCTACAGTCTCCAGCCATGTAGGAGCAGAGCACAGCTATGGTGGCTGTTAGCCATTAATAAACTTGTCCTTCTCCATGAATTGGTCCAATCCTCTTTTAAAGCCATCACTAACTCCTGCAGGAGTGAGTTCCACAGTTTGACCATGTGCTGCATGAAGAAATTCTTCCTTTTATCCGCCCTGAATCTCTTCTGAGGCGGGGACTTACTAAGCATCACTCTTAACCCACCTACCTCCAGTTTAGCCCAGTCATGACTTCCCAGTAGCCTCCTTAAAAATCAGCTTGGGGACAGGGTGGCTATCACAAACAGCCATGCATTATACTGTGTGTTGAACCCGGGACCTTTTGCATGGAGAGCAGGTATCCCACCACTGAGCAGTAGCCTCTCCCTAGTTTTGTTTTAGAAGACGCAGGACTTTTTTCCTTGATTGTGTGGAGTCGTCCCACTTTTAAATCCCAGGGAGATTCTGGGGATTGAACTTGGGGCCTTCTGCATGCAGAGCGGGTGCTCCACCACTTAGCTACGGCCCTTCTCTGAGCCAGGAGGGGGCACATGTCCTTTGTGCTGGCAGGTGGTCCAGTTAAGAATGCAGGAGACTGCAGGCCAAAGTGTTCTGTACTCCAGCACAGCAGGGATCAGAGGATACCCTGCTGTGTGATTGGGCACATTTGCATAGAATCTCCGAATCGTAGAATTGTTGAGTTGGAAGGGACCGCAAGGGCTATCATTCTAGCCCAACCCTCTGCAATCCAAGAAACTTGCCCAATGTGGGGTTCGAACCCACAACCATGAGATTAAGAGTCTCATGCTCTGCCAACTTGAGCTGTCCCAGCATGCATTTGTGTGCTTTGCTGTGGAGGACACGTGTGTTAGGGGCGACGGAAGGCCCTCTTTGACCACAGCGCTCAGGCCCATTCTGAAATTGCCAGGCACTGTGCATAACTGTGCTTTTGTTTTGAACACTTGCCTTAGCAGCCCTGAGGACTAGCATCTTTATTTTCTTTTAATGGGCACTGTCGTTCTCAGGCTGCCAAATCCTTTCCCAAAACGTGCTCTAGGCCGCTTGTGGATGCCTGGCCTGTGGACTCAGGTGGCGGAGGACCCCAGAGCTGTAAGATAGTCCTACTTTCTCTTCCTTGGTACCCAAGGAAGAGTTGGGGCAGTGTCTGCGATGTAAACTCAGGGTGCCATTTGTGATGCTTATTTGCCTGGAAGTGTGTGTGTGTGTGTGTGTGTATGAGAGAGAGAGAGAGAGAGAGAGAGAGAGAGAGAGAGAGAGAGAGAGAGAGAGAGAGAGAGAGAGAGAGAGAGAGAGAGAGAGAGGACAGCAGGTGGTGTGTTGGGGATTCCCAGTTTGTTGGCAGGGCCCGAATCCTCTGCAGTGCCTTGGTAAGCAGCCCTTCTGAAGAGAACTAGCAGACTATAAAGAGCCCGGCTGAGCCTCTTATTCGGCATCTACCTGTTTGCCTTTCATCCCTTGCAGCAGCAGCAGCAGCCCCTCCCCATCCACCCCCCTCCTCCATTGCAGCAAGAGGACATAAACATCCCTGGATCAGGCTGCTGGCTTGGTTGCTATGCCGACCGTGCACTGGGATGTTGGCGTGCTGCGTCCCAAGGGAAGGGGAATAGGATTAATTGTCCCGAAGTCTTGAGTTGATGAGCTAATGACTGAAGCTGGCTGTGCGCTGGAGGGGCGGCTTGAGAGTCGGCGCTGTGGCCTGCCCGCCGCCAACACAGGACGCTTTTGGCTCAGTCACGGCCTCGTTCTGCGGGGGCGAAGGACGGGCCCCACCCATGCTGGCAGTTGTGAACGCTCATGCACCGTGCATGGCACAGAGAAGGGGGGTGTTCCTGCAAGCGAGCGATGGGTGCAGATTTTGAGCTGATCCAACTGCCTGTGCGAGGCCTGCTCACTGCTTGGGTGGGCTCTGGAGCTCTGAAGGGGCCATGGATGTGACTCTGAAAGTCCAAGGAGGCTTGTCAGTGCAAGAGCTGGTGCAAGGGGTGGGTTGGAATTCTGTATTCATTACACCTTTTAAAGATTTTTTCAAAAAAAATCAGTATTTTTCTCCCCCTTCCCTGCCGTAATGGGAATTTACAGGTGATGTCACTCTGAGCTGCTTAAGGAAGGTTGGAATAAAGATTCTTGTTTTCAAAAAACAACTCTGCACGGGATACTTTGTAAGCTTCGTGGCTGCACAGTGGTGCTAACTGAAGTCTCCCTGGCCTCATCTGCACTCTGCATTTGCAGGCATATCATAGCACTGCATAAACAGGCATGACTTCCCTCAAAGGATCTTGGGAAGTGTAGTTTGCAAGGTTCCTGAAAGTTGTTAGGAGGCTCCCTATTCCCCTCCCAGAGCTGCAATTCTCAGAGTAGTTTAATGGTCAATCTCTGTTCCCAGGGAACTCTTGGAATTGTAGCTTATAGGAGGGGAATAGGGGGTCTCTTAACAGCTCTCAGCACCCTGAACCAACTACACTTCCCAGCATTCTTTTGGGGAAGCTCAAAGTGGGATGATACTGCTGCAAATGCTGAGTGCTGCTGGGGCCCAGGTCCGTTACTATTGAGTGCTACACCATCCCCGATTGCCAGCCCTACCTGGAGATGCTGCCAGGGATTGAACCTGGGGCGTTCTGCAAGCCAAGCAGCTGCTCTGCTCTTCAGCTCTCCTTGGTCCTTAACCACCTCCTCCCTACACCTTTCTGAGTCTTTTAAAAAAAGCAGCTGGCTCTCCAGGAAGGGAATGGCCTCAAGCAAACTGCCTCCCCCCCCCCCTTAGCTCAGCTCAGACCCTCTGGTAGACCCAGCAGTGGCTGTGGGCAGGATTCCTACATTGCAAAGGGGTTGGACTAGGTGTTCCTTGGGTTTCCTTCCAACTCTACAATTCTATGATTTCTATGACTGGAGACCCGCTTGCAGCCCAGGAGGGGAGAAGCCTTTTCTTTAGAGTGAGATGTGGCTCTGTTCTGTTCCCTGACTTGGAAAAAAAAACTGGTTCCTGTTGGTTGACAGAGATTTGGGGGGCGGGGTAGCCGGGATGTTTTCAAAGGGTTATTTTTGAAAGGCAGCTTTTAAGAGGAAAGCCGCTTTTCGAAAATGGATGAGGCTGGCTGCGAGCCTTTCAAGGGAAGGGAGCCAGCTCAGGAGGAAAGCAGCCCCTGGGCTGCCCCCAAGCTGAGTCGGGCCTAGGATCCCAAGTGGGGGCGGAATGGGGAGCGAGACTGTAAGCAGAAGTAAAGGAGGCTGCTCCAGAAAGTGCAGGCGGGCAGGGCAGAGCATGAATAGCCTTTGCCCCTTTCCCCCAGGGCTGCCCTTCCTGGCTTTGGCAACCTTCCCCTCATCTCTTCCTCTCTGCTCCACCCTCGCTGCTGCCAAGCATCCAGGGTGGCAGTGCAGACTGACTGTTGAGGGAGAGGGATGGAGTGACTGAAGTCTTGAACATGAAGCAACCCAGACTGCAGTGTTTTTCTTGCTGGTCCCATTTGCTCTGAATTACAGGAAGTTTGCAGCCAGTCTTCAAGGGAAGCACCACTTACAGCATATCACAGTAGTCTAGTCTAGAGGTTCCCAGAGCAAGGATCACTGTGGTCAGGAGTGGCTGGCGGTACTATACCAGCCTCAAGCTGCAGAAAGCCATTGCCCCCCCCCCCGAACATTCTCAAACTGCAGAGACCCAATTCCTGGGGGGAGATGTATCCCCATCCAGAGCAGGCAAGCACCCACATTCCAGATCAGCCAAGTCACCCACCAGCCCCCCAGCCTTGTTAGGATCCAGCAGGGAGTTGTGCTGCAACACCCCCCACCTCGAATTCCCACGCAGCAGCAGCAATGGGACACAATGACAGAAGTGGGTGGCTTCGTGGATCCTGACAAGCTATGATTGGCATGGGTGTGTGGGGGAATGATAGGGTTGGCAAGGAAGCCTGAGCAACAGTGGGTGAAGTGCCGGGGGTGGCAGAAGAGCAGGGGGCCTCCCTTCACTTGCCTGAAGAGCACCCATGTTTGCTACACCCTATCCCATAACCCAAACAATTGTGGGCGACCAGAGGGAGGAGGAGAGAGCATTGCACTTGTTAGCATTGCCTGAATGTTAGCCAGTCTTTCTGCAAATCCAAAATGGTTCTCAATAGTCACTTAAAAAAAAAAGCAATGCACTTTTTAAAAAAAAGCAATGCAAAACTCTCCAGCACTTATGATTGAAGTGGCAAGCTTCCAGGCCTCACAGGATGTATCTTTATTCCACCTAAGGCTTCAAGTGGTGTATACTGTGAAATTCAAGAGCTGGTGGATAGAGTCTCTTGGGCCCCTTTCACAAGGAATATTTACAAGTTGGACAGGGAAGATGGATAAATAAGTCTTATATACCCTCTGGAATATGGTAGGATGAAGAATGTGAATTCTTGTTTACGGAAAAGCATGAACTACTAGTGCAAATTCATATCTGAGTTCTTTTCTTTTAAAATAAATAAAACTGAAATGCAAATGTAGATCAGCCTTTCCCAAACTGGTGCCTGCCTGATGTTTTGGACTACAGCTCCCATCTTGACTCTGCCGAATTCTGATAATGTAGGGAGTTTGGGGGCTAGAACAACTCTGTCAGCTTGAGCCAAAAAGGACTCTGAGGGGGGGCTCTCAGCTCTACAACATGCAAGGCATTGGAAGAACTGCCAAGCATATGCAGAGCATATCCCTCATCCTGAGAGCCTGCCTGCTGCTGCTGCTGCTGCTGGATCAGTCCCACAGATCTAGTCTAGCATCTTGTTCTCTCAGTTGCTGGCCAGATGCCCCAGTAGGAAGCCGACAAGCAGCACCCAAACACAAGAGCTCTCTCCCCTCCTGTGGTTTCCAGAAACTGGGATTCAGCAGCATTGCTGCCTCCAGTAGTGGAGGAAGAGCATTAGCCATCATGGCTGGTAGCCACTGATAGCCGCCCTCTCCTCTATGAATTGGTCCAATCCTCCTTAAAAGCCATCTGTGTTGGTGGCCATTACTGCTTCCTGTGGGAGTGAGCTCCATAGTTGAACTATGTGCTGCCTGAAGAAGTCCTTTCTTTTATCTGCCTTGACTCATTCAGCTTCATGGGGTGTCCATGTGTTCTAGTGTTACAAGAGAGGAAAGCTTCCCTCTCTCTCTCTGCTTTCTACATGCCGCGCATAATTTTATAAACCTCCACCATGTTGCCTCTCGTTTGCCTTTTCTCTAAGCTAAAAGGGCCCCCTCCCTAGCATTTGCGTTCTATGCCTGTCCTCTGGCCCTGATTGTGCCACGGCCAATATGGTATTTCTCTGCACTTCTCTCAACTTCGTCAGCCCCCGCCCCCTCCAGCTAGCAGCATGTCCTGTGTGTCCCGTCCCCCACCCGAAGACTAAAGGACAGTGTAATGGGGTGGGGAGGCAGAATGCCAGAGGCTAGGCATTGTTGATGATGGAGGTGGTCGTGCCAGCTTGCGGAGGCCTCAGGGGTGATGGGGGGACAGAAGGCAGAGGGTGCCCCAAGGCCTGGCACATTGTCTCTGGCAGACCCAGATGGGAGTGTGCATTTGTGTGTGTGTGTGTGTGTGTGTGTGTGTGTGTGTGTGTGTGTGTGTGTTTGCCACTTTGAGCAGAATAAAGGGGGTGGGGGAGGTAGCAGTTGTAAGGATTGTGATAAAGATGGCACCCCCACCCCCCAAGAAACATAGACATTCTCTCTCAAACAGAGCCTTCTCTTGGCTTGCATTTTTCAAGGGGAAGCTGACCTGACATTGCCAACTCTCTGGGCTAAAAATACCGTATGCGAGGATGCCCCATTCCCTCTTCAAGGGAGCAGGGAGGCAAATTATCACTCTTCTGCCTCTCCTTGTGCTGTTTTTTGTTTTGTTTTTTAAAAATAGATGGTTGTAAAAGCACCAAACAGCACTTCACATGGCAAGCTTCCTCTGGAGCCTCTTTTAGGATTTGGTTAATTACTAAAATAATACAGGAAGGACATGTAGCTGTGATTAACAAAACAGAGGGTTTAAGGCAGGCACCCCCAAACTGCGGCCCTCTAGATGTTTTGGCCTACAACTCCCATGATCCCTGGCTAACAGGACCAGTGGTCAGGGATGATGGGAATTGTAGTCCAAAACATCTGGAGGGCCAAAGTTTGGGGGTGCCTGGTTTAAGGTATAGTATTTGAAACATTGCCGTATAAACACGTAAACATGTGTTAAATAGGTCATTATTATTTTTTTTCAAAATAACCCAATAGTGACTGGGAAATGGGGAAGAGAATAGTATGCCTGCAATCTGGGTGGGCTGTAGCTTGTAGTGGGTAAGGAACAGAGTCCAGGGGGATTCTGTGAAGAAATCCTTTCCTTATAAGCTCCTAGAAGCTGCCTCTAGCCTGACAGCTTTTAGTGCCTTCAGAGGGTTAAGGAAGCTTGCGGGGTGGGGGGTGGGGGCCTGAGCTTATTGCAAGAAATTTTGTGGTGGGGGATTTAAGGGGGCAGTTGTCTCTTCTGGAAAGCAGCCAGAACAGAAATACAGAGAGCTTGTGACAAATTGAATATTGTTTGAACATGAGACAGGTGCCATCTCTGTTGGCTTCCTGGCACCTACTGAAGACTTTTCTCTTTCAACAAGCCTTTTAACTGGAGATCTTTCCCAACCTGCATCTGTGTGGGAATTGTTTTGAAGGTGTTTTTTCATTGTTTTATCACTTGTTGGCTGCCCTGGGCTCCTTTGTGGGAGGTATGGGATGCACGTTTAATAAATAAGTAAACACACACACACACACACAACAAGATATATATTCAGTATAATATAATAATAATAATAATAATAATAATAATTTATTATTATTTATACCCCGCCCATCTGGCTGGGTTTCCCCAGCCACTCTGGGCGGCTTCCAACTGAATATTAAAAACAGTACAGCATCAAACATTAAAAACTTTCCTAAAGAGGGCCGCCTTCAGTTGTCTTCTAAAAGTAAAATAGTTTCTTATTGCCTTGACATCTGCTGGGAGGGCGTTCCACAGGGCGGGTGCCACTACCGAGAAGGCCCTCTGTCTGGTTCTCTGTAACCTCACTTCTCGCAATGAGGGAACCGCCAGAAGGCCCTCGGTGCTGGATCTCAGTGTCCGGGCTGAATGGTGAGGGTGGAGACGCTCCTTCAGGTATACAGGACCGGGGCCGTTTAGGGCTTTAAATATGGTAGGATGGTAGCACCAACACTTTGAATTGTGCTCGGAAACGTACTGGGAGCCAGTGTAGATCTCTCAGGACCGGTGTTATGTGGTCCCAGCGGCCACTCCCAGTCACCAGTCTAGCTACCGCATTCTAGATTAATTGCAGTTTCCAGGTCACCTTCAAAGGTAGCCCCACGTAGAGCGCATTGCAGTAGTCCAAGCGGGAGATAACCAGAGCATGCACCACTCTGGCGAGACAAAATAAACTTATCGTATATCACAATAGCAACCTAATACTGCTGCCCAGCTGCTATAAAGACCTTCAGAGGTTTATGGGGGTCTTACCTTACTCCTTTCCGTTTCTCTCACCACTGAAACCCTTCCAGTCCTGAGTACGACACTCAGATCCAATCCAGGTGATTTCACATCGTTTCAAGGTAGACGTTTGCCTCACTCACCACCAGGACTGGAGAGGAACCATTCCTGGACTGAGTTAAATTACAAGCCTCTCTGCATCCTGATACTTTAAGGCAGGGGTCGCCAAGTTTTTTCAGCAGGAGGCCGGTCCACTGTCCCTCAGACCTTGTGGGGGGCAGGACCATATTTTGAAGGGGGGGAAATGAACAAGGGACGATGAGCGGCACGCGAAAGGGCTCCAGAGAGGGGCTGCTTTATATGGCGGCTGGTCGAGAGGGGCGCTCAGCCAACTGTGGCTCCTGTGTCTTACGAGCGGCAGGGGGTGGCGGTGGTGGCAGCAGGACAATGAGTGGCACGCGAAAGGGCTCCAGAGAGGGGCTGACACCAACAAAGCCCAGGCCCCTTCCTCCTCTAGGCAGGGCAGGGAGAAGCCAGGAGGAGGGAGGGAGGAGGCGCCACCAGGTTGTGTGTGAGGGAGGGGGGGAATGGTGCAGCTCGAACGATCAGAATCGGATCCACGCCGATCCACATGGCGATTCCCGGACTGTCCATGGGCCAGATCCAGAAGGTAATTCGGCCGGATCCGGCCCCTGGGCCTTAGTTTGCTGACCCATGCTTAAGGCATACCTGATACTTTTATACAATCCCTGCTGGCTCACTGCATCTTTGAGGACTCTCTATGTTAGTGGTTCCCCATGACTCAGGCAGGCAGGTCCTATCCACCAGTATTGTGGGCCACTTCTGTGGAACTCCCTCCCAGCTGAGATAAGACACACACCCACACCCACACCCGCTGAATCTCTGGATTTTCAACAGGCATTTTAAGCGAGCTCTTCTGATTTTACAGTTCACTTTAATGGGTTTTGTGATATATACTGCAATCTTCTTGTACACTGCTTAGAAAGAAACTGTGGTACTAAGTAGTATATAAATTATTAAGATAAGTAATGCATGCAGAGCAGGTGCTCTACCCGCTGAGCTATGGTCCCTTCCTCAGAACATAGGCTTGCAGAGTGTGGCACCAAAAGGAGGTTCCGTGGTTGAACCTGAGGCAGGTGTTAATGGAAACAAGATCTGTCTAGTACATGCACGAGAACTTTTCTCTCGTAAACATCACCTTCGATTACACCTTGCAGACCTGGAACAAGCAGTTAAAGTGACAGGATGTGAAAGGGACCTCCTGCTTTCCTGCCTAGGGGAATTCCTGTCGAAAACAGAATTTTGATAATTGTAAATAAGCAGTTGCGTCTGGAGGTCACTGCCCCCCCATACCGAATTGAATTTACTTTATTATGGTCACAGACCAGCATAAGCAAAACATCTAAATAAACAGCATATCTCTAAGTGGATGGTTATTAAATAAATGGGAGCAAGAACCAAACATAGATTAAAGCACATACTGTACATAGAATACTTGATTAAACATAGGTAAAGGTAAAGGGACCCCTGACCATTAGGTCCATAGGTAATGGATGAGTAAAAACTGATAAGAGAAATTAAGAGAGATCAGTTAAAAACAGCTATATGGGGTGGGGCTTCAATTTAGGACTGATTTGTACCATAAATCATCCTTCGACGAATATATATCATGGCAGCACAAAATCTGGCAACTAAATATGTGATTTCTGGGCTTTCGTCCTGTAGTAATAGGGAGATGTCCTTCTTCTTTCTTCTTCTTTGGCGATCACTCGTAGCTAAGTAAGATTGTCTTCCATAAACACGATTTTAACAATGGGTCCTTAAGTGACTTGTTGAGGCCAATTCTGGATCCACACGTCCTTCCACAGTGGGGACATTGTGTAGTGTAGTGTAGTGGGGAGATGTAGTGTTGTTCTGAATGCCTAGGAAACTTATATAGGATAGGCTGTATAAACCTGGCTTAAATGGGCAAAAAAAAATGAAAGGCACAAATACAGGATGGGAGACACCTGGCTTGAGAGGAGTACATATGAAAAGGATCTAGGAGTCTTGGTAGACCACAAACTTGACATGAGTCAGCAGTGTGATGCAGCAGCTAAAAAAGCCAATGCAATTCTGGGCTGCATCAATAGGAGTATAGCATCTAGATCAAAGGAAGTAATAGTACCACTGTATTCTGCTCTGGTCAGACCTCACCTGGAGTACTGTGTCCAGTTCTGGGCACCACAGTTCAAGGATACTGACAAGCTGGAACATGTCCAGAAGAGGGCAACGAAAATGGTCAATGGCCTGGAAACAATGCCTTATGAGGAACGGCTTGGGGAGCTGGGTATGTTTAGCCTGGAGAAGAGAAGGTTAAGGGGTGATATGATAGCCATGTTCAAATACTGTATATAAAAGGATGTCATATAGAGGAGGGAGAAAGGTTGTTTTCTGGTGCTCCAGAGAAGCGGACACGGAACAATGGATTCAAGAAGATTCCACCTAAACATTAGGAAGAACTTCCTGACAGTAAGAGCTGTTTGGCAGTGGAATTTGCTACCAAGGAGTGTGGTGGAGTCTCCTCCTCCTTTGGAGGTCTTTAAGCAGAGGCTTGACAGGCATATGTCAAGAATGCTTTGATGGTGTTTCCTGCTTGGCGGGGGGTTGGACTGGATGGCCCTTGTGGTCTCTTTCAACTCTATGATTCTATGATTCTAGGAATGTCTATGTAATACTGGCAATGAAGAAGGGCATTTTCCGTTGTTTCCTGCTGCCCAGAGCCACATGGGCATTTCCTCTCGTCATATGGTATCTTCCTATAACGGCCTTCCTGGACTGCTGAAGGGAGGGCCTGACTATGGGCCAAAGTGGAAGTCCTTAGTTATTTTGGTATTTCAAGGTTAGCTATGTATGGCACCCTCCCATACCATTTCTTCCCTCCCCTCTGTTACAGATAGAAAAACCAAATGTACAGTGGTACCTTGCAGGATGAAATTAATTTGTTCTGCGAGTTGCTTCGTATAGTGAAAATTTCGTCTTGCGAAGCATGGTTTACCATTTACCCGGTTTACCCGGTCTACCCATTTAATTAATGCGTTCCTATTCGTCTTGCGAAACGCGGCCATAGGAAACTTTGTCTTGCGAGACGCCTCGCGCAACGCAAACCGCTTTCGTCTTGCGAGTTTTTCGTTGCACGAGGCATTCGTCTTGCGGGGTACCACTGTATATTTCTTTCCTTAAATAAGTACCCTTTAGCAGTCCAAGTCCAGATGACCCTCTTACCGGTAGCTCCCACTCCCAAGAAACACACACACACACACACACACCAGCACTGGATGAGTCAGCCCCGACTTTGAGGCTCATGGCTCCTCTCTGGAAGACTGTGGGTGTGTCATCCCCCAAACCTAGACCCACTCAAAGCGCATGTGGAGAATTATGAATGGGATGCTGCCTCTGTGTGTTTATTTTAGCTTTCATTCTTTATGACCCGCTTTTAAGAATAATTACTCCCTGAAGCAGCTTACAAAGGGGGGGGGGGAGTCGCCAGTATCACAATGATAAAGGTAAAGGTAAAGGGACCCCTGACCATTAGGTCCAGTCGTGACCGACTCTGGGGTTGTGCACTCATCTCGCATTATTGGCCGAGGGAGCCGGCGTATAGCTTCCAGGTCATGTGGCCAGCATGACAAAGCCGCTTCTGGCAAACCAGAGCAGCATATGGAAACGCCGTTTGCCTTCCCGCTATAGCGGTTCCTATTTATCTACTTGCATTTTGACGGGCTTTCGAACTGCTAGGTTGGCAGGAGCTTGGGACCGAGCAACGGGAGCTCACCCCGTCACAGCGATTCGAACCGCCGACCTTCTGATCAGCAAGCCCGAGGCTCAGTGGTTTAACCACAGCGCCACAATGCAGATTAAGACCAAATCAAATCAAAGACCCAAACACAGCGGGGTGTTGGAAACCAAAGGGGGTGGGCATAAAAGACAGTTTTTTAAAAAAACTATCAGAAAATGCCTGAAGGAAGAAGCAGGAAGAGAGGGAGCTTGGCAGACTTCCCCTGGGAAGAGGCTTGGACACCCTCAAGGTTACCTGCCATCAGGCTTTTGCAGGGTGGGGGGCATGCCAAAAATTAGCAACTGCCTCCTTATTGCACCTGAGGGGAAGCTGCTAGACATTCTTCAAGAAAGCAGGTGGGGAAGTCCAGTAGGGAAATATCAACTCTGCACTGTTTGCTGGATCAGTCCAGAAGACATTCCTCGGAGTCTTATCTCCCTGGCTGCTTTTTGTTTCCATATTTTGCCTCAGGCTTGAGGGTGTGGCCTTTGGGGTGTTTGCGTCCTTCTCCATCCTGGTTAATTCGTTTCTTCCCAAGTAGTACTGGGAAGTTTTCAAGTGTCTTCTGTGCTTTCCCGCTCTTTCTTCTTTGTGGTTTCCCCCTCAGTTTTTCCTCCTCAGTGCCTTCTCTCTTTCCTCCATGTGTATGTATGTATTGGGCACTGGAGGGGAAGATGAACGTTCCCCCCCCCCATGGTTCTCCGGCCAGCATTAATTTCTCCCCCTCTGCTTTTCCTCAGCGGGAGTGAGACAGCGTTGGCACGTCCTGCCAACAGACCGGCTGGTCAGGAGCGCCATTTTGTAGCAGTCCTGCCCTCCCACTCTGCACACATCTTGGGGCTTAGGGGCCTAATGGTTCGGCCCTCTTTGTTGCCCCGGGTCAGTTTCCCCAAGCCAGTTAACCCTTCCTCAAATGGTTTGGTTGCTTGCCTTTCTGCTGGCCTAGTTAAATGGGCTGCTAGTCAAGATGGCCTGCTTCTCTCCCCATTTTGTTGGTGGTGCTGTGGTGCGGGTGAGGAGAAGAGCATGCCGGGTGGGCCTTTGGCAAGGGCGCCATTTCCTCTCCTGTGCTTGTTGACCTTGCAGGAAAACGGCTGCTTTTTAAGAATTTGGCAGCCATTCATTCCCCCTTGTCAGTCTGCTCCCAGTTTGGCTGCTCCC
This sequence comes from Zootoca vivipara, assembly GCF_963506605.1. Taxonomy (NCBI): domain Eukaryota; kingdom Metazoa; phylum Chordata; class Lepidosauria; order Squamata; family Lacertidae; genus Zootoca; species Zootoca vivipara. The sequence continues at coordinate 27,681,623 of NC_083292.1, read as the reverse complement.
TTTCTCTCCTCATACCAGATCTGCATTTTTTCCACCACTTGGACTTTCTCCTGTTCCTAACCCCTCAGCAGAGGCATTTATGAGGCTGTGTGTTGTCTGTTTCCCATAGTGTGGCCACTAAATGCCCACTCTCAGCCCATTTGCCAGGACTGCCACTTGTTCCTCCTCCTTTGAATTCCTGCACAACTGTGGAATTGGGTGAGAGATCCCCAGATGGACCTTGTGGAGGTAAATTCCTAGGCTGCCAAGCATTTTCAGTAGTCTAAGCATGTGCCTTTTAATCACATTTTAAATCAATTTGAGCACGGCCACAGCCTTCGTATAGGTGCCTTGTTCAGGGCCTTGCAGCTTGACCAGAGAAAAGAAAAGTTTGCTTGCTTTCACCTGGCCACAAAAAAACAACCACAAAAAATGCAGCACAAGGAAGAAGGAACACAACACAGCAGGTAAATCCAGCCTTGCCTTTGCCGAAGAGGACCAGAAAGCCAAGTATGAAACTCTCCTTGATGATGCCTCTTTCATCCCCAAGAGGAACGTGGTTTCTTGTGAAGCGGGGCTGCTTCTGTCAAAGTACTCATAAGCCTGGAGAAATTGTTCAGTCATCTGCTAGCGCCTTGAGTGAACAGGCTGTATACTGTGAGGCTGCTGATAAAAACCAGGAGAATTACTTTAAGAGTAGATGGGTGCTTGTAATTCTTGACCAGGGGCTTTTTTTGGGGGGGGGGGGAATGACGCTAACAGGTGACTTTAACTGCAGTGCTACAGAGATGATACAAAGCCACCTGAACCGATCAAAACCCAGAACAGGGACAACTTTGGACTTAGAAGATGCAACCTCTACTGCGCAAAACCCCTGAAGCTGTTGCAGCAGCCATTTTGGAAAGGGGAAGTTCAGTCCTCCTGTCTCTGCAAGAGCGGCCCAGAAGGAGAGGTCAGGACAGCTATTTCTGAAGCAGCTAAGAAGGCCTACTCTGTCAGACTGCCTGCAGAAGACTGGGGACATTTATGGCATCTGAAGAATTTGACCACCTGGGGGGACCCAATGCAAGCACTATTTAAAAGAAGAAGAAAAGGGGGGGAACCAGGGCATTTTGCTGTTGAATGTCATGCCCTGAAGGTGCAAAAAGTGACCACAGCATTAGATAGCCAATTCAGCCAGTTTTTTCCTTAGACTTCACGTTTTGTAAAATACGTTGACCTTCCCCAGAGAGCAGCTATATGTGAGGCAACTGTCAATTTCAAAATGGATTCAGGAGCGGCTGTCACAGTTGTTTTGGAGGGGATCCGCAGAGGATTCCACACACCTCCACCCCATAGTCTGCATAAGGCAGAAACTGTTCTATGCACCCAAAAGACGGGGTGTGAGCACCCAACACTTTCATGGATGTTTCGTCATACCGTCAAGCTTTTCTGGCTAATCTCAGTTATGGCGCAGATGCCCTAATGGGGTTATAGAAAATGGTGAGAGAAACATGGAAGAAATACTGTAGGGACATTTCACACCAGGGGGTGTCTTCTGTGGGCATTGTTTTAAGACTTGAAGTCAAACCATCCAACGGGTAATCAGGGCCATCCCAAGACATTTTGCTGCCTGAGGCAAGAACAATAAATGGTCTCTTCCCCCTGCCATCAGGCAAGGACATTTTGGTACCTGAGGCAGAAAATCCCACAATCTTCCCCTCCAGCAAAAAATATATACATTAAATTAGCAATTTGCTGCCCTTTCATGACACCCTAAATCACCCTGCCTGATGTTAGGGGTGGTAAGTCGCGTGGGCATAAGCCAACCTATCTGACTTCAGTTGTGCATGCTTTATCCAAAAGTAGGTTCTATTGAGTTCAGTGAAAACGACAGCTCCATCCCATGTAGTTTTCTTCCCTTCTGAGTCTCAGAGGAAGGAGGCACCCATGATGGTGGTCCTGGCTCTGGTTCTCCAAACCCTGCCACTCTGGCATCCTGCCTGCTTACCTGTTAGCCTCAGGGCTTGGTGGGCACGTGCCCAACAAACTGCATCAGGCTCAGAGTCAGGAGCTCGGTCTGGCTCCTTCACTGGCAGACGTGTAGCTCTCTGGACTCATGCCTGGTCATTGCTAGGCTCTGTGGTCATGTCAACCGTATGTATTTCTTTAATTTCAGGGGGGGGTTGTTTTAACTTAATGGTGGTGTGTGTGTGGCTGCTAGCATCATTAGGTGGTCTGGTCTCAAGATCCACTTGACTTGATTGTACCTGGAGGGCAGAAATTCCCTGCATCTCCTTTTCCTCTTGGAGTTTCTTGACTTGATTAGGGGTCCTCTATGCTTTCCTTGGCACCAAGCAAAGCCCACCCCACCCCTGCTCTGCTGTCCCTTTAGAAAGCAAGCATTTTCCCCAGGCCTTTTGAATATCTCTCAGCATTTTTAAATGGTGGTTTTGGAAAACTTTTGTGACTTTTCCTATTGCAGTTCTTACTGGTGCTGTAATCTTGTTTAAGTGTATTTCTTGCTTAATAATATTTCATTATTGTTATTATTATTATTATTATTATTTTGTAAATTGCACTGGAATAGTTGAATAAGGATGATCTCATAATGTTGCAATGAATAATTAAGGGAAGGCCTTTTCCTCCGAAGCTATGCCCGGAGGCAAAGGGGAAACCTGGAGGCAGCCAGCCCTTTGCCTGGGGCTGCCAGCAGAGCCTGAGTCCCCATCACCCTAGCTGGGCTTGCCTGTGCACTGGGTGGGTAGTGGGGCTGCTGGGAGTTGCAGGAGGTCAGTTCAGGCCCCAGAGAGCCTGTATTGGACAGGGCTCTGCTGCACAGACCTGCCAATAGGTGTGGGGAGGGCGTCTTGTGAACCCCCCAGTCACCTTGAGGACAGTGCTTCCTGCTCTGGTGGAGCTGCTCTCAGGGCTGGTTGGAGGAAAGCAGGGAAGAAGAGGGGGGAATTGATAGCTGGGCTGAATATTTTGCTCATTCACTGCTGCAGGCACTGAGGAGAGGGAGAGAGAAACAGGAAATTTGTTCCATTTAAAATGTTCTGCTCCACACGTCCGCCTTGAGGTACAAGACTCGTGCCTGGGCCAGAGTCGGTTTGCATTGCTCTGCAGAGACAAAAACATATTCTTATGAGAAAGCATGTAGCTCAGAGCAGGAAACGTGTTTGGAGCTTCCAGGCATCCGTGTCAGGAAGAGAGAAAGAGAAAGACGTGACATTTGGCCCATGCTTGGATCATAGGAAGCTGCCTTATATACCAAGAGCCAGGCCACTGGTCCATTCAGCCCAGTATTGCCCTCACAGGCTGACAGTGGCTCTCCAGGGTTTGAGGCAGGGAGCACATCTTTAGAGGTTAGCCAGATCATCAACAGGCACCTATGGGTCCTTCCTTTCCACCTTTTACAGCAGGGCTGCCTTTTAAAAACACCCACCCCCAACCCCTTAAGATCTTACCTGTGGAAATTCCCCCAGATGTATGTGGATGGATGAACTGTAGTTATTCAAAACAAAATAAAAAAATTCCTTCCAGCAGCACCTTAGAGACCAACTAAGTTTGTCATAGGTATGAGCTTTCGTGTGCATGCACACTTCTTCAGATACATGCATGCACACGAAAGCTCATACCTATGACAAACTTAGTTGGTCTCTAAGGTGCTGCTGGAAGGAATTTTTTTATTTTGTTTCGACTACGTCAGACCAACACGGCTACCTACCTGTAACTGTAGTTATTCAGTGAGGGAGAGGATGCTCAGAGGCACCTTCGTGATCATTATGTCACATATTTCATGAACCTTGGCTCAGAGTAAGTCCTGAATGCCACCCTTCTTCAAAACTAATGACTTGAAAATTAATCACTACCGTATGTGTAAAAGGGCAATGGACCATTTATGTTCTCTCAGAAAGTTGACACCTGCTTCTCCTCCCTAACCCTTTGTCCTCTTCCCCTCTCTTGTGGGGCATTGGAAGGGATGTCTCAGGCAGGTAGGTAGAACACATAAACAGCAACAAATACCGCTCCCCGCCCCCAATAAATGGAACACAAAAACAGAAGTAAAATTATTGATTGTCACATTCCCTTTAATGCCTAAGAGAAGAAGTACATCTTTGTATGTTGCAAAAATGATGTTAATGTTGGCAGCAGGTGGATCTCCCTGGGGAGAACATCCCTGCCCCTCCCAAATCCTCTCTGAAGCTGTTACCGGGGTACTTGCATTTCAAAAGAAGCTCTCTCTGTCACCTGCAGAGGCTTGTCTTGAAAAGCAAGTAGCAACTTCAGAGAGGAAATCTTTTGTCCGAGCAATGATGACAGGAAGAGAAAAAGTTAAACTCCCCCCCCCCAATAGCTCCAAGGCTGCTCCAATAAACCCATCTTTGAATCTATGAATATTAATTTACTGACAGGCTCAGGGTCTGCCTTCCTTGCTCCTTTCCTGCTTCGTAGATGGAAGGGTCTCTTTCACACTGCTGTGACACACCCACTTCCCAATCTGAATTACAGTGGTACCTCTGGTTAAGAACTTAATTCGTTCCGGAGGTCCGTTCTTAACCTGAAACTGTTCTTAACCTGGAGCACCACTTTAGCTAATGGGGCCTCCTCCTGCTGCCGCGCCACCAGAGCACAATTTCTGTTCTCATCCTGAAGCAAAGTTCTTAACCTGAGGTACTATTTCTGGGTTAGCAGAGTTTGTAACCTGAAGCGTTTGTAACCCGAGGTACCAGAGGCTACAGACCAGGCTAGTCAATAAGGACTTATCCTCACTTCCTCTTGTCCCACTAATTCTGCTTCCCTCCAAAAAAAAACCCCACATTCTTTACCGTAGTTAGTGCTTAATTGGACAATTCAGGTTTGCCCCAGATTACCATTTTGTTTTGCTAAAGAGCAGGTTTTCCCTTGGAAAGGAGCAGGGCAAAGGGAAATCTGCTCCGACCTATGCTTTCTAGGCATGGCACAAGTGGGATGAGCATCAAGTCAATACAAATAATGCCACATTCAGTTTCAGACCCCAGGGCTTAAGCCTGCATGCATCACCCTCATTGTGGAACTGTGGAGACAGATTGTATTCTGCATATGTTCAGAGGCACTATCTTTTTCTGTGGTGTTTACTTCCAAGTAGACCTCATCTTCAGGGCAGTCTCGAGCAGGTTGGGCGCCCTGGCACTGAGGCGCGGAGATCACTCTGGTGCCCTCGCAGCGCGCAGCATGGCTTCCGCGCGGCTTCACCGCGTAGCGCCCCGCCTGCCAGCCCGGTGCCCTGGCACCCCGCAACACCAGGACTATACCTAGAGCTGGCCCTGCTCATCTTGGCCTTCTCCGTGCTTGCAATCTTCTCTTGCTATTCTCTTTCCAATCTTCTCTTGCAATCTTCTCTTTCCTTAATGTCCAACCTACCTGTACAAACAACACCCGTAGCAAATACTTTCGGTGGGCACAAATACTGCATAGTATAGGATCAGAGAGGTTAGCCTCACAAATCAAGGTGCTTTGCAATAGAGTGGAGCTTGTGTGGGAGGTGCAATCCCCCAATAGTGTCTCATACCAAATGTACACAAACTGTGAAAAAGACTCTATGAATTGAAAGAGGAGACACTATATGTACCTTTCCTTGCTTATTTGTTTGTTTTGTGTCACAAAAAACTTAAATCTTCATAAGTAAGTAAAGTAAACAAACAAACACAAAGCTGCATGCCCCCCCCCGGCCCCGCATTGTGGGAGATCTCAGGTTGTCCCTCTTAAACCAGTCATTAGGCCATTCATTTTTACACACCCAGCCCCACTGCCTCTGTCGTCTTCCTCCCCAGCACATCTTGTTTTTTCCTCCTGCCTGTCGCTTCCCTCCTCCTCCTGCACTCCGTCCTGGGGTTTGTGTGTCTGTGTCTTTTGAATTGAGCCAGGAAGGTCAGCATTTGGGGCGTGGATGGGATTTAGAGGGATGGCGGCAACCCAAGGTCACTGAGCTGGGGAAGAGAAAAGTGCTTACCGTAGCAAGTTGGGAGCCAGCCGGAATAAGGGCTGCCGCCTCGGGTTAGCAGCAAATTAATAGCATCCCCAACTCCAGCCAGGCTGGAACGGACCTGGGGACAGTTTATCTCACGCCAGGACAGCCCCCCTGACCCAGCAGTTTTGAAGCTCCTCTATTGGGGAGGAGAGAAGGGAAGGGCACGGAGATGTTTCCTCTTCTGATGCACCAAAGGGACTGGCAGGACCCCTCTGTTCAGGGGCCTTTTTTATTGGAAGGGGCTTCTGAAAGGCCACTCCACCGCAAAGAACTCAAGACAGTTGCGGGATAGAGACAAAGGGGCATTTAACAGAGTGTCAGAGCCCTACTCTAAAGAGGAGAGTGCCTCTGGGAATATACCAAGATCCTCCCTCTCTCCACAAAAGAGCCATAACCAAAGATATTGCATCTGGGAATGAGGAGCACCCTGGTCTGTAGGATCAAAGGCAGAGTGGCTGTTTAGACCAGGCATCCCCAAACTGCGGCCCTCCAGATGTTTTGGCCTACAACTCCCATGATCCCTAGCTAACAGGACCAGTTGTCAGGGAGGATGGGAATTGTAGTCCAAAACATCTGGAGGGCCGAAGTTTGGGGATGCCTGGTTTTTAGACCATGTAAGCATAACAGCTTCTCTTGACCACCCCTGCTTCTTCAACACAGGCCACATACAGTAGATCTTACAGACATAATGCTATGTGCAGCCCAGTTCAAAAATTCCTCCCGCTATGTATAGACTCTACAAAGGTTAAGGAGAAGGGCTGTAGCTCAGTGGGTAGAACATTTGGTTTGCATGCTGAAGGTCCCAGGTTCAATCCCTGCTGGCATCTCCAGGTAGGACTGGGAGTTGTTCCCTACTTGAAACCCTGGGGAGCTGCTGCCAGTCAGTGTAGACAGTGCTGAGCTAGATGGACCAATGGTCCAACTCAGTATAAGACCACTTCCTATATTTCTATTTTATGCATCATATATAAAGCTAAATTCATTTTCACTTTCTTAAAGGGATTAAAAGGGTCAAGAAGGGGCAAATTATGTGCTACGGAGTTCATTGCTATAATTCTGCTGTTCTGCAGTTCGTCATGCAATACTGAGAACTGCACTCATTTTCTGAGTATGTATTTAGCATACTTAGTAGAACAGCCTTCATCAACCTGTTGCCCTCAAGGTGTCTTAGGCTACAACTCCAGCCAGCACTGATGGGAAGTGCAGTCCAAAACATATGGAGAGCACCAGGTTAGTGAAGGCTGTGCTAGAATCTGCAGCAGTTCTGACCCAGGTTTTATTTGCGGCTCAAGCGGTACCTCTCTCTCCTTCTCTCAAAGCTCTGCACAAGCTGGACGTGCTCTGGCAGCCGTGAAAGGGTCTGGCAGGCCTCCGCTTGAGTACTTCTTTCATACTAAAGTTGTTGTGATAAAACCATCCTTTGCGGTGACCACTTCTCTGCATTTTCCTGAGTCCCTGCAGAATTTTACAGGTAGCAGTTATCAATCTGCAAACCTTTGTTGTATTTTACTGTTGCTACAACAACACTAATGTAGAAGCGTGATTATGGCTAGTAATAGATAAATGTTGCCGTGTTAAAGATATTAAGAAAAGAAAGAGATTTAAAAGAAAAGAATGTGCTAACTCAGGAAGTTCAAGGCTGCTTTTTGTTCCTGTGGATGTGCATAAGCCCACAAACTGTAGCAGACCTTGGTAGCCAACTTTTCTTTTCTATTAGTCAGCTATAGGTGATGTTTTAAGAATTCCAGGGAATATATTCCACGTGATTTTTATAGTATTGCTGAATGCCTGTCCAAGCCCTTTGGCTAAGCATTATAAACTTGATTTGATTTGGAAAATAATCTGTGAAATCCAACACCACCATGATTCTGCTGCAAGAGTATTATTTGAATTTTAAAAACTGATTTCTGTTTCACCAGACTGAAAACGAGCAGTAATGATGCAGATGAAATTTGTGTATCAATAAACAGGTTTTATCTAGTTAAAAGAACACATTGGTTGTTGTTAGTTTTTTTAAGGTTTTAATTTTCTAGTTTTCTTACATTTTCCTGCATTGCAGGGAATTGGACTAGATGACCCTTGGAATACCCTTCAATTCTACGATTCTGTTATTCTAGCTCAGTATTCAAAATGTGGGGAAAGCTGCTGCGGTACAGGGGCTAATCTGTCCTCTGTTTTACCTCCCTATCCAAAAATGTTTCTTACAAAATTGAAGAAGATATTGCAGAGTCCCACCCACCCACCCAAGAATTCCTGTGGCAACTTCCCGTGGCAGTGCTTTTGTGCTGTAGATTTCATAAACTGCAGTCTACTTCTCAGTGTTTTCTATTGAACCTCTCTGTCCATAGATTTTGGTAAAGCTATATTATGGAGTTTTTTAATTATTATTTTGAATGCATGATGAAAAACTAGATTTTTGGTGTATAAGATCCTTCATTTACATTTTTTTGGAATGAGTAATGGTCTCTATTAAGATGTGAAATGGGGTGGGAATCTGTGATCTAATTAAAATGGTTTCTAACTTCCATCTATTCTACAAACTTGAATATTGATTCTTTATCACCTCTTATAATATTGCAGTCCTGTGTATGCATTTACATCGGAGTAAACTTTGCTGAATTCGATGGGACTGACTTCTGAATGAGTGTGGATGGGATCATCAGGTTGTAAAACTCACTGAACATTTGCTTATGAAAAGTTTTTCCACCAGCTGTAATGCAGCTTAATGACAAGCTGCTGCTCAAAGAGCAAATTACCCTTTCAGGATGCTTGCTCTGTTCCTTTGAAGTGTTGAGCTGCTAGCCTGAGCTAGGAGCCCCATCCAAAGAGATTCCTAGCTTCTTTCTTTTATTCTGATCTGCAAGTCTTCCCAGTCAGAGGTCAGGCTAAGCAAACACTTGCCAATTCCAACCTTGCAGACTGCTTGACTGCATGCACTGTGAGGGACTGAATAGCAAAAGCATCAAGCTAAGCTCAGCTGCCTGCCCTCCCAGCCCCTGGTTTTTGTCTGGCATCCCTGCTCGCTCTTATTAGCAAAAATAAGACCACTGGCCTGTCCCAGCCTCAAATCCCCCAAAGCAACTTGCTCTGGTTTTTTGCATCTCAATAATAATAATAATGTAATATTTATACCCTGGCCACCCGGAATTTGTGCACCTCACTCAGACAGGAGTAAAGTTCAGTGCAGGCCGATTTCCCTGGGAAATTCCTGACATGTGGCAACTTTAGTTGAGGGTATTTGTCAGCACAGGCTTTTGACAGGATTCTCCTCCCCAGGATGGCTGGGGAGGCCAACACTGCTCCTTGTTTAGGGAGGCTTTTAATGTTTAATCGATTATTTTATTTTTCTGTTGGAAGCCGCCCAGAGTGGCTGGGGAAACCCAGCCAGATGGGTGGGGTATAAATGATAAATTTATTATTATTATTATTATTATTATTATTATTATTATTATTATTATTATTGCAGACCTAATATTGTGCCACCATCTGGGGGCAGGACCAACCCGAGTGAGCATAGAGTGTCAATAAAGAACCTGCTCCTCCCCTGGCACACCCCAGCTCTGCCCTATTTGGCCTGTGATGTCATGCCAATGTGGCCATTACAGCACCCTACCTGGGTGCAATGCCAGCTGGCAGATTTCTGCCGCACCAGCACCTCTTCCAACTCTGCTGGTGCAAAGGGATGGAGCAGTGATTCCATCTGAGTCCAGAAGGCAGAACTCTGAGTCCAGAAGGCAGAACTCAAGGAAAAGATGACAAGTGGGGCCTCCTACAGAATTTTGGCACCGTGCATCCCAGCTTTGTATTTAAACACTCGCTTGCTGAGCAGGAATTCCTCCAGGTGAGTGAGCTGGCTGCCAGAGGAAGGCTACAGTGGGAGAATGAGAAGGCTAGAGTGAAATACCCATTATCTAGAGATCTATTGGGTAGTGTTGGTTCCTTTAGAAGCCATTTTCTACTGCTCTTTCCTGGTGGAAAAGTGATGGCTAATTGCTGTTGCCCCACAGAAGGAAAGATGCAAGTGTCCACAATTTCTGTGTAGCTGTGATTGCAGAGTCATGTGTCAGTTGAAAAGCAAAAGCGGGAGTTCGTGACCTTCCTAACTTTCATCTTTTGTAAGCGTTCTAAAAATTACGTACTTTGCTAATGCCAATAATACAGATAAAGCCGATCACTATTATACTTCTGGGGGAAGACCATGGCTTAGAGAAAGTGGGTTACACCAGCCTGCAAGGTTGTTATATACATTTTGCTACAGGTAGGGGGAGTAGTGTATGACAACCTTGAAGTGTAGTACAACGTATGTATGTATGAATGTATGTATCTATAAAAAATTTCCTTCAGTAGCACCTTAAAGACCAACTAAGTTAGTTGGTCTTTAAGGTGCTACTGAAGGAATTTTTTTTATTTTTACTTCGACCCAGACCAACACGGCTACCTACCTGTAACCAGATGTATGTATGTATGTATGTATTTTTCTACCATAGTATCATAGAAATATATTTACAATAATAGAAAAGCATAACAAGGTAAAGGTAAAGGGACCCCTGACCATTAGGTCCAGTCATGACCGACTCTGGGGTTGCGGCACTCATCTCGCGTTATTGGCCAAGGGAGCCAGCCTACAGCTTCCAGGTCATGTGGCCAGCATGACAAAGCCGCTTCTGGCGAACCAGAGCAGCACACAGAAATGCTGTTTACCGTCCCGCTGTAGTGGTACCTATTTATCTACTTGCACTTTGACGTGCTTTCGAACTGCTAGGTTGGCAGGAGCTGGGACCGAGCAACGGGAGCTCACCCCATCGCGGGGATTCGAGCCGCCGACCTTCTGATCGGCAAGCCCTAGGCTCAGTGGTTTAGCCCACAGCGCCACCTGGGTAAACTGAGGTACCACTGTATTAATCCCCCAGTGCGAAACATTGCTACTGAGATCCTTGTGCTCAGTAAAGGTGGCAAAGCAGTGCCTTAGATCCCACATTGGTGTCTGTACACTCATATATGTACCCGTTCTCTCTCTCTCATTCTCTTTTTTTCTTTCTTTCTCTTCATGTCCACCCCACCAAGGGCCCAGCTGTCCTTCCTTGTTTCAGCCACAGCCCTCAATGCAGTAACAATTTGAGGGCTCCCTCCCCCATCCTGCCCCTCCATTTTCTCTTTCCCTTCTTCCTTCTTAAATAAACCCGCCTGGGCTTCAGGAGCAAATGACTTTCAGTGACACAATGATTGTGGGGCTGAAGGGAGCGGGAAAGACAGCAGAAATTGTTTCCCAGGCGGCAAAGGATGGCAAGTTAATTGGCAGGTGTCATGGGGAGAAGAGGGACATTTACTCTGTGCATATGGGGTGGGGGGGTGAGAAAGCATGTGTGCGTATTGAAGTGGGGGGGTGTTACTAATATCAGTTGGAAGACAGTGAAATCGCAGCTTTCTCATGCACGCACCCGGGTCGGAACTGAGTAAGTGTTTGGGGGGGGGAGAGGCGTCTGGAGCGCAAGGCTTAGCTGTGGACCCAGCTGGCTTCAGGGAGGGTGGGGCAGGGGTTGCTTGACTCCCCAGAAGGGTTTATTTTGAGCATGGGAGAGGGGAGCTCTGTAAAAGTCTGGTAACTCAGTTATACCTGCTACTGTCATCCTCACCCAATTTTTCTTATGGTTGCTGTTGGATGCCCTGTGGCTAAAGTGGGAACATTTGAAGGCACCCCCCTTTTTGAAGGACTATCTCCACCCAGATGAAAGATAACAAGCCCTTAGAGGTCAGCAACCTTTTACAGCCGTGGGCCGGTCCACCGTCCCTCAGACCATGTGGAGGGCTGGACTATATTTTGGGGGGGAAATATGAATGAATTCCTATGCCCCACAAATAACCCAGAGATGCATTTTAAATAAAATTTTACATTCTACTCATGTAAAAACACACTGATTCCTGGACCGTCCGGGGGCCGGATTGAGAAGGCAATTGGGCCGCATCCGGCCCACAGGCCTTAGGTTGCCTACCCTTGCCTTAGAGAGAGTGAGGAGGGCTAGAAAGACCCCCTCACTAAGGTTTGTTCCCCACTACAGTGACACAGATTGCATTTCTGTTTAAATTTACCACAATTATTTCTACATTTGCATCTACGCCTATAGCGTATTCAAATATGTGTCATCCTTTATGGTGATGGGTATGTAAGTAGCTACCCTAAATCAAAATATTTGGTCGGGAGCGGGGAGAGAGCCCTTGGGAAAGACCAGACGAACATTACCAAGAAGAAAATTGTTATGTTGCTTTTGTTTTTGAAGTTGTGGGCGCTGCAGGGGGAAGAGGGAAGTTATTCCAATGCCCTTGCTGTGGTCTCAGCACAAAAGGTGGTGGTGGGGCTCTCCTATGACTGTTATTTTATTTTAAACCCCCCCCCCCACACACACACGGTGCAATGGTGTACAGTAATGGCAAATAGGAGTAGGACCAGAGCTTAAGTCCTCACTCACCCATGAAGCTCATTGGGTGACCTTGGGCCAGCCACTCATTCCCTCAGCCCAGCCTACCTCTCAGGGTTATTCAGAGAATAAAATGGGGGCCAGGAAAGAACCATGTATATGCCACTTTCAGCTCATTGGAGGAAAGATGGGGTGTAAATCCACCAGGAGTAACTTGCATGATCCTAAAAACGTTTGGGTTTGCTGCTAACCACCAGCTTTTCTAACTGAATTTTAAGAATAAATCACTCTCGGGCTTGAAGTATGCAAGAAATGCCACAGCATCTGCCAGGTTTTTTAATCTGCAAGCATCGTCTGCACAGGCCTCCCGCTGTCCGTCAGTCTCCTAATGCCAGTGGCCCAGTGGTTTCACTGTTGCGTTCTGTGCAGTGCACTGAGAGGGCTGCATGTGCAAGGAGAGGAGCTGTTGCTACAACAGGAAGCCCTGAAGGAGGCTGTTCTCACATGCATTGTGTGCACAGTGCCGCTCACTCTTTGCCCCTGGCACCTTCTCTCTCTCGGTCTCGCCTCCTCCTCCCCTGCAGGGAAAGAAGAGTTTGTGGCGACGTTCAAGGGGAACGAGTTCTTCTGCTACGACCTGTCCCACAACCCCATCCAGAGCAGCACCGACGAGATCACCCTCTCCTTCCGCACCCTGCAGCGCAACGGCCTGATGCTCCACACTGGAAAGTCGGCGGACTACGTCAACCTGTCGCTCAAGAGCGGAGCTGTCTGGCTGGTCATCAACTTGGGCTCGGGGGCGTTCGAGGCACTGGTGGAGCCCGTCAATGGCAAGTTCAACGACAACAATTGGCACGACATCCGCGTAACCAGGAACCTGCGCCAGGTGAGCTGCTGCTGCTACCTGCGTGGCTTCATGCTGAGGGAGGTGGGCAAGTGTGTGTGTGTGTGGGATAGAGGCCCAGGGCTCTAAGATGCAGCACACTCTCTAGGGTGAGAACAGCACTTTGGGTTGTTCTAGCCAAGACACCATAAACCAGACACCACCAAGAGGACGGGTCTTGAGTCTAATCCAGGCATCCCCAAACTGTGGCCCTCCAGATGTTTTGGCCTTCAACTCCCATGATCCCTAGCTAACAGGACCAGTGGTCAGGGAAGATGAGAATTGTAGTCCAAAACATCTGGCGGGCCGAAGTTTGGGGGTGCCTGGTCTAATCCCTCCTTTCTGCAAGAGATTGAGTTATCCCTTCTTTTGGGGAGGGAGGGAGAATCTTGCAGAGGAGGGTCTCACAAGGGTGGTTCACAGATTAATAATAATAAAGACAACCCCTCCCATCAGGCTTAAAATTTAAAAGATATGACATGGAAGGAAAGGGGTCTGGAAGGGTGGGGAGCAAATTCAAGCACTGTTTCTTAGTTTACAGAGCTTCTCCGGCTGCTCTCTGGGGCCAGCTTGGCCGCCTCCTTGCCATGATGTTCTTCCCGTGAGATGAGCGCCACAACCTCAGAGTCGGTCACGACTGGACCTAATGGTCAGGGGTCCCTTTACCTTTACATGTGCCACAGCTGGGGTCTGGTGCCAAAAGCAGGGTGTGTGGGCTTTGCTCAGCTAAGGGGATGCCATTCTTCTGCTGCAGCCCAGCAGAGCCCTCCCTACCATCTCCTTTTCCAGGCCAAGCCAGTGGCATCCAACCTGCTCTTCCACCCTCTGTGCTTCCCTTGGCTGCCCAGTACCAAGGACACCTCTCATTTTTAGGAGGTTGTCCTTCCCAAAACAACTCCTCTTTTTCCATCTTGCCCCCCTCTGCAGAGCTGTTTCCCCTTCTGGCCACCTTCCTTTGCAGCAAGGAACTTCTGGTGGGTGAAGGGGAAAATTTGGTGCCTTCCCTCCATTGCCACGGCTACGACCTTCACTCAAGTCTGTTGTTGTTTAGTCGTTTAGTCGTGTCCGACTCTTCGTGACCCCATGGACCATAGCACGCCAGGCACTCCTGTCTTGCACTGCCTCCCGCAGTTTGGTCAAACTCATGTTCGTAGCTTCGAGAACACTATCCAACCATCTTGTCCTCTGTCGTCCCCTTCTCCTAGTGCCCTCAATCTTTCCCAACATCAGGGTCTTTTCCAAGGATTCTTCTCTTCTCATGAGGTGGCCAAAGTATTGGAGCCTCAGCTTCACGATCCGTCCTTCCAGGGAGCACTCAGGGCTGATTTCCTTAAGAATGGATAGGTTTGATCTTCTTGCAGTCCATGGGACTCTCAAGAGTCTCCTCCAGCACCATAATTCAAAAGCATCAATTCTTCGGCGATCAGCCTTCTTTATGGTCCAACTCTCACTTCCATACATCACTACTGGGAAAACCATAGCTTTAACTATACGGACCTTTGTCGGCAAGGTGATGTCTCTGCTTTTTAAGATGCTGTCTAGGTTTGTCATTGCTTTTCTCCCAAGAAGCAGGCGTCTTTTAATTTCGTGACTGCTGTCACCATCTGCAGTGATCAAGGAGCCCAAGAAAGTAAAATCTCTCACTGCCTCCATTTCTTCCCCTTCTATTTGCCAGGAGGTGATGGGACCAGTGGCCATGATCTTGGTTTTTTTGATGTTGAGCTTCAGACCATATTTTGCGCTCTCCTCTTTCACCCTCATTAAAAGGTTCTTTAATTCCTCCTCGCTTTCTGCCATCAAGGTTGTGTCATCTGCATATCTGAGGTTGTTGATATTTCTTCCAGCAATCTTAATTCCGGCTTGGGATTCATCTAGTCCAGCCTTTCGCATGATGAATTCTGCATATAAGTTAAATAAGCAGGGAGACAATATACAACCTTGTCGTACTCCTTTCCCAATTTTGAACCAATCAGTTGTTCCATATCCAGTTCTAACTGTAGCTTCTTGTCCCACATAGAGATTTCTCAGGAGACAGATGAGGTGATCAGGCACTCCCATTTCTTTAAGAACTTGCCATAGTTTGCTGTGGTCGACACAGTCAAAGGCTTTTGCATAGTCAATGAAGCAGAAGTAGACGTTTTTCTGGAACTCTCTAGCTTTCTCCATAATCCAGCGCATGTTTGCTATTTGGTCTCTGGTTCCTCTGCCCTTTCGAAATCCAGCTTGCACTTCTGGGAGTTCTCGGTCCACATACTGCCTAAGCCTGCCTTGTAGAATTTTAAGCATAACCTTGCTAGCGTGTGAAATGAGCGCAATTGTGCGGTAGTTGGAGCATTCTTTGGCACTGCCCTTCTTTGGAATTGGGATGTAGACTGATCTTCTCCAATCCTCTGGCCATTGCTGAGTTTTCCAAACTTGCTGGCATATTGGGTGTAGCACCTTAACAGCATCATCTTTTAAAATTTTAAACAGTTCAGCTGGAATATCATCACTTCCACTGGCCTTGTTATTAGCAATGCTTTCTAAGGCCCATTTGACTTCACTCTCCAAGATGTCTGGCTCAAGGTCAGCAACCACACTACCTGAGGTGTACGAGACCTCCATATCTTTCTGGTATAATTCCTCTGTGTATTCTTGCCACCTCTTCTTGATGTCTTCTGCTTCTGTTAGGTCCTTACCACTTTTGTCCTTGATTATGGTAATCTTTGTACGAAATGTTCCTTTCATATCTCCAATTTTCTTGAACAGATCTCTGGTTTTCCCCATTCTATTGTTTTCCTCTATTTCTTTGCATTGCTCATTTAAGAAGACCCTCTTGTCTCTCCTTGCTGTTTTTTGGAAATCTGCATTCAGTTTCCTGTATCTTTCCCTATCTCCCTTGCATTTTGCTTGCCTCCTCTCCTCCGCTATTTGTAAGGCCTCGTTGGACAGCCATTTTGCTTTCTTGCATTTCCTTTTCCTTGGGATGGTTTTCATTGCTGCCTCCTGTATAATGTTACGAGCCTCCATCCATAGTTCTTCAGGCACTCTGTCCACCAAATCTAAATCCTTAAACCTGTTCCTCACTTCCACTGTGTATTCATAAGGGATTTGATTCAGATTGTATCTTACTGGCCCAGTGGTTTTTCCTACTTTCTTCAGTTTAAGCTGGAATTTTGCTATAAGAAGCTGATGATCTGAGTTACAGTCAGCTCCAGGTCTTGTTTTTGCTGACTGTATGGAGCTTCTCCATCTTTGGCTGCAGAGAATATAATCAATCTGATTTCGATGCTGTCCATTTGGTGATATCCATGTGTAGAGTCGTCTCTTGTGTTGTTGGAATAGAGTGTTTGTGATGACCAGCTTGTTCTCTTGACAGAACTCTATTAGCCTTTGCCCTGCTTCATTTTGAACTCCAAGGCCAAACTTGCCAGTTGTTCCTTTTATCTCTTGATTCCCTACTTTAGCATTCCAGTCCCCAGTAATGAGAAGAACATCCTTCTTTGGTGTCATTTCTAGAAGGTGTTGTAGGTCTTCATAGAATTGGTCAATTTCACTTTCTTCAGCACCGGTAGTTGGTGCATAAACTTGGATTACTGTGATGTTAAAAGGTCTGCCTTGGATTCGTATCGAGATCATTCTGTCATTTTTGAGATTGCATCCCATTACAGCTTTTGCCACTCTTTTGTTGACTATGAGGGCCACTCCATTTCTGCTACAGGATTCCTGCCCACAGTAGTAGATATGATAGTCATCCGAACTGAATTCGCCCATTCCCTTCCATTTTAGTTCACTGATGCCCAGGATGTCGATATTTATTCTTGTCATCTCATTTTTGACCACATGCAGCTTACCTCCACTCATAGTTCTTACATTCCAGGTTCCTATGCAATATTTTTCTTTACAGCATCGGACTTTCCTTTCGCTTCCAGGCATATCCGCAACTGAGCGTCCTTTCGGCTTTGGCCCAGCCGCTTCATCAGCTCTGAATCTACTTGTACTTGTCCTCCGCTCTTCCTCAGTAGCATGTTGGACGCCTTCCGACCTGAGGGGCTCATCTTCCAGCGTCATAACTTTTATATGCCTGTTGTCTTTGTCCATGGAGTTTTCTTGGCAGGGATACTGGAGTGGCTTGCCAGTTCCTTCTCCAGGTGGATCACGTTTAGTCAAAACTCTCCACTATGACCTGTCCATCTTGGGTGGCCCTGCATGGCATAGCTCATAGCTTCTCTGAGTTATTCAAGCCCCTTCGCCACGACAAGGCATTGATCCATGAAGGGGTCACTCAAGTCTAGCAACTCCCAACTCACTACCTTTTCACCTCTGGAGCAGTGTGGTGCCTGCTGTAGCATAGTTGACCCCAAAGGGATATGAGGAAAGCCTTGCCCCCTCTGTTATGAGCTGTCTTGAGTGGATCCAAACAACACCTCCCATTCAGCTCTCTCCTGCCAGCAATGGGTTCCTTGGCATGGAGCCATAGCCTGATATGTGACAACATGTTCTTGATTTAAAACACTCTAATGCACGGATGGGGGACCGGTTTCAGGCCAAGGACTGCACCATGCCCACCACTGGCATGTGGCCCCCAGAAGCAGAAAAGGGTAGAGCAACAGATGGTGACCTTTACCTTTGTACATTAGGTCATGTTCCAGCCATGAAAAAGTCAGAGCCACCCCCCTTTATTCCCTCTTTTCCTCCACCCAGTCAAGCAAGAGGCAATATCAAAGGAAATATTTCAACCAGGCAAAAGCACTCAGGGAAGGTGAACTAGGGCAATAAGTGGTGTGGCCTGGAGAGAATCTTGAGGGCCAGATTACGAGGCTTGGAGGGCCACATTTGACCCTTGGGCCTGAAGATCCCCAGTCCTGTTATAAGAAGTTGGTGGCTGTGCAGTATCTTAAGGGGAGAACAGGTCAGTCTAGTTGAGCCCAGTTTGGTTGCACTGCAGAGCTGATTTATGAAAGGGCAAACATGAATTTTCTCCCCCCCCCCTCCTCTGCTTGGTGTCTGGACCACAGGGTGGTGTTCCCATACCCCATCTTGGCATTGTTCTATTTACAGGGTGTTGCTTTTCTGGCTGGATTTTTGGGGTGTTTCCCATGACTGGACAGTATGTTGAATATGGAGGGTTCTGTATGGGCTGGAAGACTGGTGCGGGAAGGAGAAAGCGGAGTCTTGTTCTGTGAATCCTAAGGGGCAACAAGTTATAAGGGGTCCTGTCCCCCCGCCTCTTGTTCTCCACCCTTTAGCCTGGAGAAGGGTGGGAAGAGGTGGGGACAAGCTAGCAGCTAAAAAGAAATGTTGGGATTTGGATGAATGGGGAGAAACGGTGGAAGGGGACACGGTGTGTCTGGATGTGAGTACAAGCGGACTTCTTGATTTCTGAAACTGGGGGGCATTGAATGCAAAATACTCATGCAAATGTCCAAGTTGCAAACACAGACAAAAACACCCACCTCATTTCAACATGTATTATGGCCACTCAGTGGTGAGTGAAGGGCACCCTGTAGTGTTCTCAGAAACACTCTCAATCATTTCACATGTTCCAGAGTGGTGGTGCTGGAAAACAGAGTGAACTCCAGCTCAGGCCAGGCTGTGGAAACCAAGATGTGGGAGAGACTGGATGGTGGTGGCAGTGGAGACCTAATGGGGTGGGAGGAGAGGGAGGGGGCTTGAGTGGAGCTGTTAAAGCAACCTGAAAGCTGGGGGTGTCCTGTCTGAGCAGGGGGGGGGGGAGAAAAAGATTGCTTCTGAATAGGGGTAGGGGGCCTTTCCACTGCTCTGTAGGCTGCCTGCGAGGGCATGCCTGCTTCCCGGCTAGTCGGGAAAGAACTGACGAAGGTTGTCCATGGGGTTCCTGGCTTTGGAGCAATAAGCCAGTGCACAGGGGCTACTGGAGGGCTTTGAATCTGCCCCCTTTGCTGTCTTTGGATTCACAGAACAGGGACCCCTCCCTCATTCTTTGACAGCTCCTGCTCTCTCTGTCTTTCTCTCTATCTCTCTGCTAATCCTCTTGATGGATTTCTTGTCTCCTTTTTTTTGCAAAGAAAGCATCGACTCAGCCTTGGTTTATGCCTGGGGAAGGGCATTCTGTCACTCCCATGGCATCTCTGGCTGCTCTCCTTCCTAAGAAGCACTTGGACCCTTAGGCCCCCCCAGACGCCCCCATCACCACCACACCACAGACACACAGGCCATCATGAGTGGGTCACGCCCAGCTGGGCCCACTGCCCTCTTCTTCCCCTCCTGCCCTTTCTCCCCTCTCCAAACTGGCCGCCTAGGAACTACTAATACTGCTAACATGGGCCGTGCTGTGTTCCTCCATCCTTCCACTCCCCCTCACCCTCACCCTCCCACCCCCCAAACCACCTTGTTAGAGATTGCCTTGGCAACTTTCGTTGTTGTGTGTTACTAACACGCTTCTGGGGTGGCGGGAGATTCGACTTCTCAGCCGGAGAAACCAGAACTAACCTTTGTGCCATCCACGGAATGTCGGTTGTTTCTTTTCCTTTTCCAGTCTTTCATTTTGTTCTGTTTTTTCCTTACTAACCAAGGCCTAGGAA
Organism: Zootoca vivipara; assembly: GCF_963506605.1. Lineage (NCBI taxonomy): Eukaryota > Metazoa > Chordata > Lepidosauria > Squamata > Lacertidae > Zootoca > Zootoca vivipara. Next base: position 27,661,814 of record NC_083292.1, on the reverse strand, counting down.
GTTCCGGGGGTTTGGGGGTGAGTGTGGGGTGGTGAGGCTGGCGCTCTCGAGCGGCGGGGGAAGGGTTGTGTGGTTTAGTGTCTTTTATTTTGTTGGTCGCAGGAACTGGGGGGGGGGATTTATTTCTCTTTTTATTAAAAAAAAAGAATCTCCCTTGAAGTTTCATGGTTGGTCATTTTTTTCCCCTGTTTATCCCCCTCCCCCTCTCGTTGTTTTGGTTTTTCGTTTTTTCGTTGTTGGTTTTTTTTATGCATACAGCACGCAGGAATTGGACACGCTATGGTAAACAAACTGCATTACCTGGTAGATATCAGTCTAATTGTCTAATCATTTGGTTTGCCGTGGGTTTTACCTCTCTCCCTCCCTTCCTTATTTTTTTTAATTCATTAATTGGGTTTTGAAAATTATTGTTGTTTTGGAAAAAAAAATTCAAACACACTAGAACATGCACACACACAGAGAGAGTTTAATTTTAGATATTATTCCCCCCCCCCCCAAGAAGGTGACTTGCATTGGTATGAATTTAACAAGCAACCAAAGAACCACTGGCTGACTTGGAGTCTGGAAGTCGCTTCAGGCCCAAAGGTTGGCACATAATGCTAGGTGGCAAAAAGAAGCTTCAAATTGCCTGCAATCAAAATTGTTTATTTATCCCATTTTTTTAAATACATGCTGCCTTTCCTCCAAGCAGGTTAAGGCACTGTATATGGCCCTCCAACCCACATTTTATCCTCACAAGTAGGTTAGGCTGATAGAATCTTGCGTCATGGCAAGATTTTAATAATAATAATAATAATAATAATAATAATAATAATAATAATAATAATGGGATTTGAACTTGGGTTTCATTGGTTCTTGTTCAACACTCTTAACATATCCAAACTGAATTGTCAGAAAGCCTTGTTTGAGAGAAGTCCTGCCCTATCTCAGAGCGCAGTCAATCAACCTGCCTTGCATATATGCCTGTAAAAGTTGCTAGCCTCCCTTTCTGTTAACTAGCCTGCTGGGGACTGGCAGGGGAGGGTGTCGGGCATTTCCCGGCCTGCTTGCTCTCTGTTCTGGGCACGAAGGAGGGGGATAAGAAGATGCTCCTTCTCTGCTCCTCCCCTCCACCTGCTCTGCCAGCCAGAGAGCCCTTTGCCACTGACTGATTTACAAACAGTTCATACTTGCCTGTCAGACAGGGTAGTGCAAGGTAGGCATAAAAGAAGAAGTCTAGAGTAGGGTGGGGGTGCACAAAGCTAGTGGCTAGCAAGGGAAGGAAAGTTCCACTGGGGGAAAAAAAAACTCAGAGCCTCCAAGAAGGCAGGGAAAACATCCCCAGTCAATGATGTCTCCTTGCTATCTGGGGTATAAGTACAGGCCTCGAGCAGCACTCTTCCCCAACCTGCAGGGAGTGGGATCTAGATGTTACTAGGCTCCAACTTCCATGCCAGCTCCCGGGGCTGCTGTGAGTTGCAGCCCAACAAAACAGCAAGTGGAGGCCACCAGGTCCATCCCCCAGATTGGCGTCTTCATGGAGGGCTAGATGTCTCTCTCCAGCCTTCCTCCTCTGTAAGTACTTTGAGCATTCCTCCCACCCTTCAAATTTGCAGATGTACAGGAAACTTGCTCTCTTAACACCCCCTCTCCTCCGCCATTACCAACTCAAAACAAATGAACAAAAAAAAATTGTGAGCACTTTTAAAACATTTTATTTTATGACTTTACTTTTTACCCTTCCCCTCCTTATCCCCACCCCCCCCAAAAAAAAATCCATGGAAAACACCATCCCATGAAGCAACTTCTGTGCGCTATTACACCTGCGCTGTGACCCCAGCTGCCCCCCAGGGAAGGACAGCAACGGGCAGCCAGCAGGGTGGAGGTGGGAGTATTGGAGGGGAGGGACACTTTGATATGGGGTGGAGGAACAGGAGGGTGAGCTTACAGGGAAATACAAAAGGATTTTCCCTTGTGCTGTGGTGCAGGGGGGTAGTTTCCTTGTGCTGGGCGCAGGGGGGGGGCAGAGGTTGGAGGGCTGAAGTGCTCCTCCGGAGTTAGGAGAACCCTGCCCATGGGTAATTGGACTACAATTGCTTCCCCCTTTGGGTGCCCTCCCTTTGGGTGGCTTGAAAGGGTCTGCCCTGTGATGGGCTTGGGCCTGTCAAGGTAGTGCTTGACCATACTGGCTGCCCTGGATCTTGTTTCCCTCCCCTGGGGTCCCGCTGCCGGCCCTCCATACTGCATGGCATGCTAGGATTGATTTGGGCATGTAGCTTCTGTGTCCAGTTTTTTATTTTCACAGCATTTCTCTGGGGCTGAAACTAACACTCTGTGTCGCACACTGTCCACCCACCCCTTTCCTTTACCCTTCCTCCTCCTCCTCCTCCTCTTGCCCTTTCCCACACTCTACCAGTCCCACCCCTCTTTCTGCCTTGCATGGCGTGCCAACTTCACAACTTGGCCATTTCAAACAGGAGCACTGTCAGGTTACAATGGGGTTGCTGGGGAAAATGCTGTGCTGACTACAGGCGCATAGGTGTGGACATGTGTGTGCATGGTGAGAGAGACTATGAGCAGGCAGGCATCTGAGACAGTCTCTTCCTGCTTAGTGTTTAGGGTGTGTGAGTCTTGTGTGCATCAGCCCCACAGTTTAGGCATTAACTGCCCGCCCCACCCAGTTTGTCTTGAATCCTGGATGCAGGCTTAAGAATATCAGAGCAACTTATTCTGCTTCTGGATCAGACCAAAGGCCTTACTCAGGCATCCCCAAACTGCGGCCCCCCAGATGTTTTGGCCTACAACTCCCATGATCCCTAGCTAACAGGACCAGTGGTCAGGGAAGATGGAAATTGTAGTCCAAAACATCTGGAGGGCCGAAGTCTGGGGATGCCTGGCCTTACTAGTCCAGCATCCTGCTTCATTGGCCAACCAGTTGCCTCTGGAGGTGTCCACAAACAGGGCTTGAAGTTCATAACCCCCTCCTGCTGTTGCTTCCCAGTTACTGGCATTGAGGTGTAGGTAGACTGTCCTTAAATGTGGGAGTTCTCTCACCTCACACATTTTCCCCCCCTTTGAAGAATATTTCCCCTGGGGCAAAAGCATTTTGAAGTTGGAGGTGGAGAAAAGGCCGCACAAACTATCCTGTGCAGAATCCTATGAGCACGAGGCCCCTCCGTATGTTGCTAGACTACATTTCCCATCATTCTTGAGCATTGGCCATGCTGGCTGCAGGGGCTGATGGGAATTGTAGTCCACCAGTATCCCACTCTGCAGAGCTGTAGCTGTGTCTTCCAATGTGTAAAAGGTACTTCTGAAGAAGGGTTGTATCCAGTAATCGTTCTACCCAGAGTAGACCCACTGTAAACAATGGCCATATGACTAACTGAGATCCATTAATTCCAGTGAGTCTGCTCTCTGTATAATTTACAGTTGGATATAACTTCAGGCCTGTTCAGCAGGGAAGATGTGCACGCCAAATGCTGGACCAGCCAGGCACTTGTTATTGTGCTCTCATGTGCATTTGGTATTCCACACATCAGAAGGTCTTAGGAGTGCAACTCCTGTGAACATGGCCCTGAGGATGTTTCTCTCTGTGTTTTTGTGTGCTTGTACCCAAGCACTACAAATGCTATGCCACTGTCGCATTTTTTGGAGTAGTCCGGCTCATTGATGACTAGAAGAAGTTGTGGGTCTGTGAAGGGATCTTTGATCCCTTAGTCCATCTGTCCAAGCATTCCACAGAAATGCAGCATCTAAGGATGTTTGAAGCTGGTTAAAGCCATTTGAAAGTTGTCTTTGTTTGTAGTAAGGACACGTGTGTGTCATATGTGAGAATTGCAGGCTCTTCTTTGGGTCCTGCTGATGGGAGAGAATGATAGTGTGTAGGTTGGATATTTTGTTCAGGGAGGCTCAGTGGGGCTGAGGGGAATAAGCCTTAGTGCAGGCATGGATGGATCTTGTGACCCTCCACATGTTCCTGGACTACAACTCTCATCATCCCAGGCCATGTTGCCCGAGGTTCCTGGCCATGTTGCCCGCCAGGTTCCTGGAGCCCCTCAAGGGCATCCCTCTCCCCACCATTGATGCCCACTTCGAGGCTCTTGTGCGGCTGAAGCAGGACCCGCCCTTGGAGGAGACTGAGTAAGATTCTGGAAAGCAGCCTGATGAGAATTGGAATCCAGCAATACTTGGAAGTTGCACACTCCTGCAGGGTGTGAGGGCTGAACTCATGATGTTTGTTGCCTCAATGCAATTAACATGCATGTTTTAAAAATGCAAATAGCAGCTGGCCGGTGGTGGTGTTGGGATGGTGGAAGTTTTCCTCCTGCTTTGGTCCGCTGAAAAATCAACATTGCCACCATCAGTACCATGAAATTGCTGTTTGTGTCAGGAGGAACATGTTGACTGGTGCCTATGGAGGCTTTCCTCCCAGTACAAATTTCAGCTTTAGGAGAGGGGGAGACCCAGCTTATGTCAAATGCCCGCTAGGCACTTGGCACAACAAGCTGGGTCATGTATTAGTTCAAGTGCTAATCAGGCCCTAATCAGCTAGCCTGGCTCTGGGTTAGAGAGAATTGGGGGCATATGAGAGATGTAGCTCCCATGGTTCCTGTCATCCTGGTGCATCTAGAGACACTGGGAAGCGTGGGAACTACTTTAGGTGCCATTGCATGCTCAGGGACCTAAATCCCGAGGCTGCTGTGATGGAGCTCTGTAACCCCTCCTGGCTGACAACATCCCTCACCTCCCTGCAGTGAACATCTTGGTTTGCTGGGAGGCACAGATTAGATGATTGGCAAGACAAGAGGTTTTCACTCACCTGCTGGTTTGGTTCTTTGGTGCAAAACTGAAAGAATGACTTAAGACCCAAGAGGTGGTTGCTCTGCCTGATGTTTCTCTGATGTGCCCTTCCCATGGCTGCTCTGTGCCGCCAAAGCTGGCACTGGGAACGCACACACACACACACACACACACACACACACACAGTTCTCCCATCCGGACACACATGTTGCCACACATGTTGCCACGTGGGAAATAGAACATGGTTGCCTCAGAGTCTGGGAGAATCCCTGGTCTGTCCTCTTTGGGACTTTGGTGGAAAGAAAGGTTGCCTCTGCATGGATTTCTTCCAGAAGCGAGCTTGCAGAGTCACACCAGGTGGGCATGAGAAACTGGGGGAGCTGTCTCTTTGCAGAGATGTGTTTCCTCTGTGTAGGTGACTAATGTGCATTCTTCCAGCAATCCCTTGCTTTGCACATTCCCAGTTCCAGCTGATTCACCTTGCACACGATTTTTTTTACACACTAGTCCCAACCGTCCTCATCACCAGCCTCCTCCAGGGTCGCCATCTAAGAATCGACTAACCACATTGCCTAGTAGTCAGGATGGCTGCATATCACCTCCAGTAGGAGAGGCAGCACCTCCCTGACTTCCTCTTGCTGGGGAAGGAAGAGCAGCATGAGAGGCCTGCAGTGCCTGTGTTGTCACTGTGGGCGCCTCCCCATGAGGGCATCTGCTTGGCCGCTGTGGGGAAAAGGATGGTGGACTAAAGAAGCTCCCTTTGGCCTGATCCTGCTGCTTCAGGATTCTTCTTATGGTCTCATGTTCTCAACCCCCATAGAATTGGAGGCCATCAAGTCCAGCACTCCCTGCTTGATGTGGGGAGCCCAGAGCTTGAGCACCCCCTGACCAGTTTCTGCTTAGAGACCCCTATAATTTCCCCCCACCATCACTCTCTTTCCAAGGACTGTGCTGGTGAGAAGCTCCCTACTGACATTCCCAGGACCCTGCCCCAAGGCTGATGCAGAGGAGTTGCCTGCCTTCACCTCTGAACATGATTCTAATTTTTGCCTGGCAGCTTCAGTGGCTCTCAAGCAGCGATGGGTCTGCCCTGGTTCTAGCTGGGATTGGACCTGGCAACTTCCGCATGCAAGGCAGGCGCTCGTTCATTGTACTAGCCCCCCACCCCTTGTTTCAGCAAAGGAGGGTGGTGTGAGGCTGCAGGAGGGTCTGAGTGATAAAGAGACAAAGGCCTGTGTGTGTGTATAGTCCCATTTTGAATGCAATCCATTGATGCACCCTGTGAGAGTGGGAATGCATATGAGAAAAGTCTCTTGCCCCCATGGGCAGCAGTAATCAGAGAGAGCTGGGGGCAGCCCCCCCCCCCGTTTAAAGTGGCCTTTTGTGTCCTGGGGGAAGGTGGGAGCCAACAAGAAGAATCTGAGGAGGCCAGGAAGCTCCTGCGGATATTTTTGTGCCGTTTGTTTATTCTACTACAGTGGTGCCTCGCTAGACGAAATTAATTCGTTCCACGGGTCTTTTCTTATAGCGAAAAAATCATCTAGCGAATCCCATAGGAATGCACTGAAATTTTTTTAATTTTTTTTTGCCCATAGGAACGCATTAATTGAATTTCAATGCATTCCTATGGGAAACCGCGATTCGCTAGACAAATTTTTCGTAAAACGCATTCGTCTAGCGAGGCAACATCCACTCGAAAAATCCTTTCGTTAAGCGGAAATTTCGTTAAGCAGGGCATTTGTTAAGCGAGGCACCACTGTATTTTAAATTGTGAACTGCCTTGGCAGGAAGGTGGCATAGAAATGGAACAATTAATAAAGAGGCAAACCAATCAAATAAAAAATCTTATCTGTGAAGAAGGCAGGAAGTCACACACTGCCCATTGAGAACTCTCTTCCATTTAGCACCTACCCTGGGCACAGTTGTGAGTATGGCAGGAGTGTGTGTGTGTGTGTGTGTGTGTGTGTGTGTGTGTGTGTTTGTATGTGGAAGATTCAGTTATCTGGAACATGTGAGTCATCTGGGACAGAGATTGGTCCTGTGAGGGGGGGGGTAAACACCATGCCACTTTTTTCTCTGTGGCTGGATCATCCATTCCTGGTGTCAGCCTCCTGCCTTTCTGAAGCTCCCTGCCTTGGGGAGCCACACAGGGCAGGGCTTTAGGAGAGCTTTGTGCATGTGGGCCCATAATAGTGTGGAGGACAGATGGGTGGAAGGCCCTCTTTTCGGGGTGCTTGCACTTGGGTATGAAATGGTGAAACCCTTCTCCCCGGAAAACCTCCTCTAATTGCTGGGCCTAGCATCCATTCAGGGTGGGCGCCCATGTCCGACTCTCCTTAAGTGTGCTTTCAGTGTGTGCTGGGGGGCCGTGCCAGGTGCTCTTGTTCGAAATGGCCAAGCAGGCCTCATCCTGCTCTCTCTCTCTCTCTCGCTCTGATTCCTCTACCTGACCTTCTCCATTCTTTCTCTTCTCTCTCTTGCATGCCTGCTTTTGCCTGCTTCTCCTCTCTCTGTCTCCATCATCCGCCGCCGCTCTCCCACCTGCCCACCCACCCCATCTTAACACGCATGGAGGCCGCTTTGGGGCCTGATCCCTGCTTTGCACGGCTTCTGTCTCCATCTGAGTCTCTTCTCAGCCAATCTCTCTCTTCTCTTCTCTTTCTCTTTCTGATGATTAATTAATTAATTAATTGAGAGTCATGATTAATGCTAGCTGATAATTAACTCCTGTTGTACTAATAGTGTACTAATTAAAGACTGTGTTGATTGTTCCTACTAACTGCCATTTTTGTGTCTGAACTTTTAAGTTTGTCCGAGGAGACTGCCCCAAATTTTTTTACTCGAACATCCTCCCCTCTCCCCCCCCACTTTGCTGCCTCTCTCCCCCCCCCCATCCCACCCTGGTTTGGCTTCCCTCATTCTTTCCGGGGTTGCTCTGCTAAAAGGGGTGGGTGAGGTGCAGGTAACAGGCTCTTAACTGGGGCTCACAAAACAGGCAAGTGAGAACCTTGCATCAAATCATCTCTCTTTCTAGGGGTGCCACTTGCTCAGGAAGGCGAAGGACTGTGAAATTTATTTGCTTTGGATGGGAGTGGGTTAGGCCACATGTGTGGGAACCAGGGCTCCTGGGTCCTCTTTGCCCAGCTTTGTAGGCATTTGTGGGCAAGGAAGGCAGAAGAGGGCACAGATTGCGGTGACCAGGTTTACTTTTCTGAAAGCAGAAAAGGTTCGAGGCATCATAGACCGCCAAAGACCCTGGGGTAGGGTTGTAGTTCCTCTTTGGGGTGTACAAGAGCACTCTGCACACCCCAAAATCCTCCCACTTGGACACTGGGCTCCCTCGAGACATGATCCTGCTCAGACAGAAACATCGCCTGCTTCCCAGAAGGAGGCACCCTCCAAGGCTCAGCTCCTCTGGAGCCCAACCTTCCTTCTGGTACTTATCCTAGGCCCAACCAACCCAGAAGCTGTTCGCTGGGGCAGATCCTATCCCTCCAGGGCCTCAGGAGTGCTGCTGGGCCCTGGGCCCGATCCTTGACTTGCCTAGGAAGATCCTGCTTAGTGAGGCTGACCTTGGGGACCCTTGGAAAGGCCAGAACTGATTGGCCTTTCTTGTCCAGTGCCTGCCACCTGTGTCCCAAGATGGGTAGCAGTGTCCGCACAGTGGGAGCCTGCTTCCTCATGCACATAACACATGGCAAAATGAACATGTATGTGTGTGGTCTTTCACACATGATGGTGGGGTGGTGATCCTCAGTCCTGCATCTGTGTAGAGAATGTGTCACGCACAAAGGAGGCCTCCCGCTCTCATGCCTGCCTCTCTCGTAATTGTAGGCCCCAATTCTTTAGCCTTCCTGTGTTTTTAGTGTGCAATGAAGGAAGGTCAAGAGCTTGGAGGAGCTACAGCACCGGCATCTTTGGCTTGTTTTGAGGGGAGGCCAGGGCTGGGTGGAGGTCTTACTTACAGAGTTTGTGGGAGTTTGACAGGGCTATGGGCTTTGCCTGTTTCAAAAGGGGGGGGGAGTTTGCATCTGATCCAGCCGCCACCCAGTCGCTCCCTTCTCCCCCACCCCCACCCCGTCCACATTCTAACCTCGTTTGCATGTTGTTGTACTGACTAATTACTAATGAGCTCCTCCTCCCCTCTCCCCTCCCTGCTCCACCCTCTCACCTCTCTCTTCCTCACTTGTCTCACTGGGAAGGAGAAATGTCCTTTGCGAGAAGGGGGTCTCCAGACTGGCCGCCCTTGATGCTCACGCCCACCCACCCCTCCCCAAATGCAACCCTCTACCACATGCACACACATGCTCCTGAGCTTGCCAAGAGACATCTTTGCGGCCTCTCCAGCTCAGCCTCCTCTCACTCTTGCCCTTTCTACTACACAAGGCTTGATGGTTCAAGTGGAATCACAAAAGGATGAAGGGGAGCCCATTGCCCCTTCCACCAGCTGCATGCCTCAGTCCAGTTCAGTTGGGCGTATTGCAATCAGCACTGGACCCCAGGGAGCCGCCTTCTCTGCTGGGGTTCCCCCTGCCCAGTCTAGTTGGCGGTGCAATTCTGGTGCCAATCTGGAGCCAAAGGACCCGGTGGGCAGTCAGATGTCCCTCCCAGCTGTACCACATCCAGGTATTTGGTTTTTCATCCGAAGCAGTTTGCTGTTTTTTGCCTGTAGGCCTGCCACTCCTCCTTGATTACCATACAGTTCAGGGGAGGTATTTGTTGCTTGGCACTGCCCTCTGCAGGGTCAGGTTGTCACTGCAGGCAAGCGGCATGTGCAACCCTTTGACAGCTGGTGACTGAGGACCATTCACATGTTCACAACGTTCTTTTGGTACTCCTGCATTCTATGTGCTGCCAATACTGTGAGGTTTGGTGTTTTGGAAAACATGTGCTCCATAAAGGCAGACGCGATGGGGAACTGCCTCTCAGCATCCCACTTTTTCTGTTGGATGGAACTCAGACTTCATGGCCAGGAAGGCTTAATGCTGCAGTCCCCCTGCCTACATCTCAGCATACTTATTTTAAAGACTGCAACCCTCTTCCTTCATTTCTTTCTGAGAAATAAAATTGCATTTAGCACAATTATACTTGAAACAAACAAGCAAGAAGCACCAACATATACACCAACAAAGATAAAGTTAAAATATCCTTTATTTAAATAGAGGGGGAAATTACAACATCTCAAAGCAAAGTTGCTGATTTGGTGACAGCAGAATAATTTTATGATTAATAAAATGTAGTCAATTGCTAAGAAACCACCCCCATTTTGGTCTATTTCCCTTACCTGCGTGGTCAGTTTAGCCATTTTAAGGAAATTTACAGATATTTACTCTTGGTTCCTTTAAGTTTTGGTGCCTGGAGAAGTTTCCACAACACAACTATAATCTGGCTGCTATAATGATATAACTAGTTAATGCAGAGTAATGTGTGTGAATTTTAGCCTGCATATAAGTTAAAAGAAAAAATAGTGAATCAAATAGGATTCTCTTCCACTTAAATTCTTTCTTTTTCCAGCTTTCTTTTATATAATTTGCTTTTTTGTAAGTGACTAAATCACCACATATGATAGAAACTTTTTGTGCGATTTCTCAAGAAGAACTGTTCTTTTCCTTGAAACTTTATGTTTTGCAATATGTAGATTTATTTTAATTTAATCAACAAATTGGTCAATTAAATTACTTAAAGACCACAGAGATGAATTGACTTGAACTCTGGAGGTGAGTCTATTTGAATACATATTTAAGCTATCAATCCTTATAGAGACTTGTAGATGGTTTACAACAAATATAAAACAAAATACATGAAAAACTAAAGGGCAGTGGCAATTTTTAAAACAATTACCAAAGCACCCAATTAAAAAATTGTGGAGCACTATGTAACTTGCAAATTTTGTAAGAAAGTGGATGTAAGATGCAGCTTGAATCCGCTTCCAGTCTCTGGCTTCCCCCAGCTTTGTGCTCTCCAGATGTTTTGGACTACCATTCTCCTCATCCTCAGTGGGCATGGCTAGGCTGTTCTATGTAAACCCATGCTTTGCCCTTGGCATAGTATTCTGGGTTATCAGAAACATAGAATTGTGGAGTTGAAAGGGACCCAAAGGGGCATTCTAGAGCAACCCGCTGCAGTGCAGGAATCATAGCTACAAAATCCCTAACCGATGGACATCCAACCTCTGTTCAAAAATCTCCAATGAAGGAGAGTCTACCACCTTCAGAGGGAGTCCGTTCTACTGTTGCACAGCTCTTACCTAGTGGTGTTCTTCTTCTTTCTTCTTTGGCGATCACGCGTAGCCGAGCAATGTTTAGTCAGAATAGGCTTTCGTGTCATTTGATTCCATTGGCTCAGGTCTTTCCCTCTGGAGTAGCAGAAAATAAGCTTGCTCCATCTTCTGTGTGGCAGCCCTTCAGATATTTGAATATGGCTATCCTATCACCTTGTCAGTCTTCTCTTCTCCAGGCCAAACATCCCCAACTCCCTCAGCTGTTCTTCATAATGCTTGGTTTCCAGACCCTTCATCATTTTGGTTGCCCTCCTCTGCACATATTCTGGGGTTTACAGCTCCCCATCCTGGTGACACCGTTTGCATTTTAAGTACCTGCACTTGAGATTCAAAGACTCACTCAGGGTCAAGTACAATTTAGCCCCGAGATCACCTCAGTGCTCCAGACAGAAGAAGCATCTACATTTCACACTAGTCCACATTGGTCAGTCAAGAGTTCCACATGAGTCTCTGTCACAAGAGTGGCCCACAGCTTTCCTGCCTGCTCCACTTTGACTTTTGCCCTGTTTGAGCCCTTGTAGAAATGGCATTTGAACAAGACAGTTTCCCTCTAAACAGCAACAAGCGTAGTCAGTTTCTATGGAGATGAAGAGAAGAGTCGTCTCCAAACAAAAGCCCCCACTAACCCATCCAGTGCTGAAATTTTAAAAACATTCTGCAGGTAGTGCCTGGTTACAAATGCTCTGACGCATTAAGGCTGTGGAACTGTTTTCTTACAGACCTAAATGTTCAAGGGAGTGCCTTGGTGGATCAGACCACAAAGTTCTACTCCAGTATCCTGTCTCTAGCAATGGGAAATCCAGATACATCTGGGAAAGCCCCCAAGCGGGGTGCAAAGTCGAGAACTATTCCCTGTTGGTAGCCCTTGGCAACTGGCAACTGGATATGGTCACTAGTGAGAAGGATGTTGGAGGTGTATTAATTTATTACAGTGCTGCCTCGCTTAACGAATGCCCTGCTTAACGAAATTTCCGCTTAACGAAAGGATTTTTCAAGCAGAGGTTGCCTCGCTAGACGAATTCGTTTTACGAAAAATTCGTCTAGCGAATTGCGGTTTCCCATAGGAATGCATTGAAATTCAATTAATGCGTTCCTATGGGCAAAAAAAAATTCAAAAAAATTCCAATGCATTCCTATGGGATTCGCTAGACGAATTTTCCGTTATAAGAAAAGACCCGTGGAATGAATTAAATTTGTCTAGTGAGGCACCACTGTATCCACCTTCCTGCAAAATAATGAGTCCTGTTGCGCCTAAAAGCCTGACATTTTTTTTATGGCAGAAACCTTTGCAGCCACTTTCAGCTGGGCCACCTTTTGCCTCCCCCATAACATAGCATTCTGTGAGAGGGTGTGCATGACATCCATGATGCAGGTCAGTCTTAGAAGACTGGAGGAAAGGCTGCAGCAGCTGCCTTGTCCTGATTGAAAGAGGGATCTGCATATGCCCCTCTCATTTGCCTTTTCAAGTGCCCCCTTTGGCATCCATTTAGACCTCCTCTGGAGTCATTAACACCTCATTAGTTCAGCCCCAGGCAGTCTCCCTGCCTCCATTTAGAGGGCCTTCCGTGCTCCTGGAACTGCCTGTAAATCAGGGGTGTCAAACTCAAATTCATCGGGGGCCGCATCAGCAGTTTGGTCACCCTCAAAGGGCCGGTTGTATCTATAGGACTATGTGTCCACTCTTTATTATCATAAATTATTGTCACTGCTTTCAATTATTACTGTTTTTTGTAATAATGTAAGTAATAACTAGCTCTGAAAGCAGAAACATAGTCAGAATAATGGCAAGTAGATATTCAAATGTACAATTATTGTACAATTTATTGAAAAATGATTTTTGGTAACTGCACTGGGTGGTGGAGGCTCGCTAGGGTTTCATGCAGGACCTTTGCAGAGCTACTAGTACCTGGAGATGCTGGGGTCCTTCTGCATGCAGGACAGATGTTCTGCCAGTGAGCCACCACCCTTCACCAAAGGGACTGGCTGAGGTTGACTCACTGGAGCTGCTCTCCTGGTTCCAGGGTTTAAGGGCCAGAAGTATAAAGCAGCATCCTATGTTTCTGAGGAGAGGGAGAGGGAGGGAAGGAAGGAAGGAAGGAAGAAAAGAGGGAGTGGGAGGGAGAGAGGAAGGAAGGAAAGAGGGGAGAGAAAGAAGAGTAGGAAATAAGGAAGGGAATAAAGAAGAAAAGAAAAAGAAAGAGGGAGAGAAGACAGAAAGGGAGAAAGAAGGAAGGAAGTAGAGGGAAAGAAAGAATAAGAATGAGGGAGAGGAAGAAAGATGGGAAGGAAGGAAGGAAGGAAGGAAGGAAGGAAGGAAGGAAGGAAGGAAGGAAGAAAGAAAGAAAGAAAGAAAGAAAGAAAGAAAGAAAGAAAAAAAGGAGCAGGAGGGAGAGAGGAAGGAAAGAGGTGAGAGAAAGAAGAGTAGGAAAGAAGGAATAAAGAAGGAAAGAAAAAGAAAGAGGGAGAGAAGACAGAGATAAAGAAGGAAGGAAGGAGAGGGAAAGAAAGAATAAGAACGAGAGAGAGGAAGAAAGAAAGGGAAGGGGGGGGTCGCCGCCTTGATTCAGCGCCAGAAAAGAGCGTGAAGGGACCCAGGGGCAAAAAGCATTTCCTGTGCAGCGTGAGGCAGCGGGTGTCCGTTTTAGGAGAAGTGCGTAAAGCCTCAGAGTTGCACGTTCGTGAGGCTGAGCCGCGGCAGGAGGAGGAGGAGGCGGCAGCTTGCCGGGTCGGTGCCCGGCAGTGCCGTGCGGAGAGTCCCGAGCCTCTGGGACGCAGCAGTGCTCTGTAGCACTTTGAATCCTCCTCCTCCTCCACACGGCACTACTGGGTGCTTTGTCTGTGCTTCAGAGCACTGCTGCGTTGCTGATTCAAAGTGCTACAGAGCACTGCTGCGTTGCAGAGGCTCGGGACTCTCCATGCGGCGCTGCCGGGCGCTGACCCGGCAAGCTGCCTCCTCCTTCTCCTGCTGTGGCTCGGGGCGCTCCACGCAGCGCTGCTCTGGCCGCCTTTCTACCGCCCCCAGCTGTTTGCCGGCGCTTTGTCGACACAGCGCTTCAGCAGCAAGGTCCCGCTGCTGGGTCCCGCTGGCTGGGGCACTCGGCGGGCCACATGACAAGGTCTGGCGGGCCGGATTTGGCCCCCGGGCCTTGTGTTTGACACCCGTGCTGTAAATGCTTCTTGCCTGGTTGTTTTAAGTGTCAGCAGCAGGAGGAGTTATTGTTTTAAGTGGTTAAGCACTGACCCCGTCCCCCTCAATTAAACTCCTTGCTGGCCTCCTCACTGCCTGAGCTTTCAGTTTCCTGCTCTTTTCCAGCATTTCAGGACAAGCTCTTTTCAGTCAAATCCACCTCACCAGATGTCTGACTCTGCTAGAAAGGGAGTTGATCCATCAAAAGCAGAAAAGAACTGTGGCACCTTAAAGCAGCACAGAGATCTGGTGCCCCTTCGAATGTTTTGGAACTCAAGTTGCGGTTCGAGGACCCGCCCCCGCGAGAAATAAAGACACAGTGACACATTAATTTGAGTTAATGGGTAAAATAAGGCCACAACTTTATTGGTTAGAGCAAGTGAGAGGTATTGGCTTAGGCATTGGGCACCCTAGCAAGCATGACTCCACCCCGCTCAGCGGGGGGTCATATAAGGTTAACACCCCGAGGGAGGAGCCTGTTGATGCAAATACAAATGAAAGCTCCCCCTGGTGTCACCAGGGGTCGTGCCATGGCCCTAGCCCCCCGCAGGGCATCGGACGAGATCCACGACCGCCGGATCCCTTAAGGGGATACCCCTATAAGAGGAGGGTTGGATGATGGCCACAACCAGTCCTCAAGCACACCAGACAACCCCATATTCCAATGTCAAACTGTCAAATACCGAAAGAAGTTGTGACAAATTTCTACGAGGTAGGCAGAAAAACTAAGAGGCCGGTGCCAATTAGCCAAATGGATAAAAAACTCCTACCAGGCCCCTTGGGCAACCAAGGCAACCAACCGAAGTCCATAGCAAGGTCAAAGCACAGACACAAAGGGAAGACCTAAAGGGAGGATGGGCGGGAGATCCGTCGGGATGCAGCAGAGAAGGAGGATTCAAATGCTGCCGCGCCGCCTTAAATGTATGTAGACCCCACCCCCAGGCCGGCCCTATTGGCCAGCCAGAGGCTTGGCACAGCAGCGGGGATAGGCTGTAGCAGGGGGCCGATACACGCCCCCCTGCTCATTGCAAGGAACGGGTCCCGCCCGCAAAGTCTCCCCTCCCGGAAGAGGAGAGATCTTCCCATCACCCCCCAGTCAGCACAGAGCACACCGTTTGCGCCATTAGTTGGGAGAATTTAGTTGGCAGACCCTAAGCCCCCCACTAAAGTCACAGTTTATTTTATTTGTTTAACAAAATTTATAAGCTACTTAGATAGTAAAACCTCTAAGCATTTTTTTAAATAAAATCAATTTTAAAAACAGTTTACAAAAACGATTACAGTTAACAGCAAAAGATTTAAAACTTTCAACATCTTTGCACCTGGAGCCGAAATTGTGGAGCTCTGCGCTTATGGTGTGTGTTGGAAAGGAAGGTCCCTTTCGCACCAGGGCAAATAGGCATTTGGGTGCAGGGCCTGATCTCGGTAGGGACCACAGTAGAGGGCAAATGGGCAAAGTCCCCATCAGGATCCTGGTACGGATGAGGACCCCCACTTATCTCCATAATTCACACCATTACTAATGGGCTGGATGGCACTATTGGTCCATATGTCCAGCCAAGGAGTGACAGGAGCAACAACACCTTGGCTTTTCTTTCCCCATTTAGCCTTGCTGCCTGGCTCTTCCTTCTCTGCAGCTGTCAGTTCTTCTAGCTAAATGCTGTTCAGATTCATCATAATTGGCCTGAAGTTTGAGAGAGTTTAAGGGTTGAAGAGTTGACCTGAGCGCTAGTCAGATTTTCGTAACGGAAATTGGTGCCCCTCTGCTGTTCCTTCTCACAGACCCTCAAGGGATCTGGGTTTTGGGAGAGCAGTGTGACATTTTTCCTCGGCTGGTAAAAGCCTGAGAGGAGTTCACTTGGGGCGTGAGGCTTTTTTGGGCTAGCTGAAGCTCACCGAAACAGGGGCTGCTGAAGGATTGAGCTAAGCTGACTTGCTAGTTTTTATGTGAGAGCTTCTACAAGTCAGAACGTCCAGCCACTGATGTCATTCAGCCCCAGGGAAGCTGTGCCATGGGACAGAACATGGTGCTGTTGCACTTGTGTCCTGCTCATGTGTGGCTTCCCATAATGGGCATCTGGTTGGTCCCTGTGCAGAGAGAGTGCAGGGCTAGTTGGGCCCCTTTGGCCTGATCCAGCTGCTGCATGGCTTTTCTGATGTGGTTGTAATCCTTCTAAACACAAAGATTACCTCCTAATCAAGTTATGTAGCTCCAGAACCATTCCTAGCAGACCAGGGTATTGTGGAGGGTCAGGGACATGCAGCCATTAGGGTGAGCCATTTGTTCTTCTCCCTTTCACTTCATCAGGGGCCACATTTTTATTTATCTAAGCTGCTGTTACCTGAGAGATGGCGAGTCTAGAAATCTAAGCAAGTTCATATCACACCAGTTCAGGTGGAATATAGAAAGTTGCTCTCCTGCCAGGTCTGTCTGGCCCAGTACTGTCTCTCTGCTCTCCAGAATCTCAGGCAGAGAAGGGCTTTTCCTGCTTGATCCTGCTCGGATCTGGGACCTTCTCCATATAGAGCAGGCACTCTCCCACTGCCCTGTGGGTGAGAGGCAGCTTGCAGGTCTTTATTCTGCACTGTCTTGATAACCTTTAATGTGGCTTACAGTTTGGCCAGCCCCTTCTGCCCTGCTCCATACATCATACTCAGCCAATACATTTGCACTTGCTGAAACCTGCGCCATGGGCCATTGCCTTTCCTGGCCTAGGAATGCTACCACCAGCCCATGTGAACTTTGCTTTGTGCAGAGGTACAAGAACAAAATGGTCCATTCATGTGCTAACCATTTCTGCAAGTGTTCTTGCTTGTGACACTCAGCCCTTTTGGATATTAGCAATTGCCTTCTTGATCATTTGGCCCAGGTAATCTATAGCAGAGCATCGTTATGGATTGATCCATGTTGCAAACCAGTGCTTTCTGTAAGAAAGAATCAAGAGGCAGCGGCTGGGTTCACACTTCATAATAATAATAATAATAATAATAATAATAATAATAATAATAATAATTTATTTATAAACCCCACCCATCTGGCTGGGTTTCCCCAGCCACTCTGGGCGGCATCCAACAGAAAAATAAAATAAAATAATCTATTAAACATTAAAAGCCTCCCTAAACGGGGCTGCCTTCAGATGTCCTCTAAAAAATCTGGTAGCTGTTTTTCTCTTTGACATCTGATGGGAGGGCTTTCCACAGCGGGCACCACCACCAAGAAGGCCCTCTGGTGCTGGTGTATTTTGCCTGGTTGCCCACACTCCAACTCTTCACTACTCCCAGCCAGAGAAACAAGGCAGGACATTGTAGTTCATCCTGGCTGCCCATGGTATCTGAACCCTGGAGATGCTGGCTTCTCCCTTACAAACCAGAACTTGCAGGCCAGCAACCAGCCACAGTTTAAGGATGGCTTGCAGTCCGGCTTCTTCGGGAGCAACAAGCCATGGTGACTCCAGGTTTGGGCGTCATGAGACACCAAGGTCAATCAGTCCATTTCCGGGGTCAGAGCAGCATCCACAACAACCCATGATAAGCCATTTTGGCATTTTGTGACATGTGACTGTGGCCTCTCTCTTTCCAAGTCCCTCATCACAGAAGAACCAAATGAACAGAACTTCTGTTTATCCTCATCGGATGTACTCAGGCAGAAGGTATAGATGCTTCTTGCTTACACCTTCCACAAGTTGTGGAAGGTTGAAGGCAGCCTTTGCTTTGCAGAAGAGAGCGCTGGAGAGACGCCAATAATCTATTGATTTACAAGTATGTAGGTGGAGCAGGTATTACGGAGGTGGAATAGCAAGCAGGCAGGCAAGCAGTGTTTAGACCCTTATAGCATCCATAGTCCTATATCCCCCTCGCCCCAACCCCAGTCACAGTATCAACTCTTGACTAGCCGAATCCAGCAGTCTTTCAGGCTTTGTCACAGCCTTCACCAACTGGCTGGGAGTGATGGGAGCTGTAGTCCAACAACATCTGGCGAAGGCTGCTTTATCAGAGATGGACCTTGGGCTAGATCCAGAATGGAGAGACAAGGCTTACTTCTTGTAATAACCAGCCTGCCCACTTCCCCTCCCCAGCGGAATGAAATTGCCTGATGCTTTCAAACTTTCTTTGGGGGTTCATTAAGGCTTAGAGGATCCTTAGGGCAAATGCATTAGTGGGGGAAATCACTCGGGAACCCACCCAGTAACGTTTTCAGTTTCCTCAAAACCAAGCAAATAATAATGAAACACAGGAGAGGAAGTTACCTGCAGCTGAGCCCTCGGAGGAGTGGGGAGGAGGCTGCAACCCACAATCCATTAACGTTGCTGTGTATTTCCGTGGAATTTCAGCAAAGCTCCTAAATGGTTTGTGGTCTGCAGCCAAAGGAATAAAGCCAATCTCGTTACTATAAATAAAAAGGCAACAAATTGCCACATAACAAACAAGAGGCCAGTTATCTCTCAGCTGTTTTCAGAGGGCCTCTTGTCTGAAAATTTTCCCCAGAACAAAAGGGGCTTGCAAATGAGTCTAACTGGGATTTAGGCTCCTAAGAGTGGCTGCTTTTATTTGCTGCATTTATAAGTTGCTCTTCCTGGGAAGGACTCAAAAGCTGCTTCTGATTCCCAGGCGCTTTGTTGCAACTAAACCTGCTTAGCTTTAGCAGCGAGTAAATAAATAACAGGCCTGCGGCATTCATTTGCCTTTGGACCTGTTTTCTGAGTAATGAGTAGGACTCAGGGATAAGTGTCGTGGAGGTGCTGAGCCTGGGCCCAGCACAGATATTGAGCCTCGGCACCTTTAAGCCAGGAACTCCTTGAGCTAGAGACCTCCAAACTGGGACCCTTGGAAGCAGCAGCCCCCGAGTCACATTGCCCTGAGTTATCAGCCTTCTTTACATCGGGGTATCATGCTTCCCATTGCCTGCAGGCAATGTACAAGGCAGGAGTCAGTGGAACCCTAGGCTTCAGGCTGCAGGATGCCCATTTAAGACCCTCCTGCAAGAAGCTTAGGGTGGGGAGAGGCCTTAGCTGAGCACCAGACTATAGCCCTCTTCATAGAATCATTGAATCATAGAGTTGGAAGAGACCACAAGGGCCATCCAGTCCAACCCCCTGCCAAGCAGGGAACACCATCAAAGCATTCTTGACAGATGGCTGTCAAGCCTCTGCTTAAAGACCTCCAAAGAAGGAGACTCCACCACACTCCTTGGTAGCAAATTCCACTGCCTAACAGCTCTTACTGTCAGGAAGTTCTTCCTAATGTTTAGGTGGAATCTTCTTTCTTGTAGCTTGAATCCATTGCTCTGTGTCCGCTTCTCTGGAGCAGCAGAAAACAACCTTTCTCCCTCCTCTATATGACATCCTTTCATATATTTGAACATGGCTATCATATCACCCCTTAACTGTCTCTTCTCCAGGCTAAACATACCCAGCTCCCTAAGCCGTTCCTCATAAGGCATCGTTTCCAGGCCTTTGACCATTTTGGTTGCCCTCTTCTGGACACGTTCCAGCTTGTCAGTATCCTTCTTGAACTGTGGTGCCCAGAACTGGACACAGTACTCCAGGTGAGGTCTGACCAGAGCAGAATACAGTGGTACTATTACTTCCCTTGATCTAGATGCTATACTCCTTTTGATGCAGCCCAGAATTGCATTGGCTTTTTTAGCTGCTGCATCACATTCAGTCCAAGGGAATCCTGGAAATTACAAGCCGCTTAACTTGACATCTGGTCTGGTAATACTGGTAGAAGAACAAGCCTCGCTGAAGCAAAACCAGCATGGTGTATGCAAGGACAAGGCCTGCCTCACTAACCTATTGGAGTTATTTGAGAGTGTCATCAACTACTATACAGATAGAGGCTATGCAGTTGACATAGTGTGCCTGGACTTTCAAAAGGCTTTCAACAAAGTAGCTTACCAAAGACTTCTGAGAAAGCTTAGCAGTCATGGAGCAAGAGGAGAGAGCCTCTTGTGGATCAAGAACTGGTTAAGTAACAGGAAACTGTTACTGGGATATATGGACGATTCTCCAAATGGAGAGATATAGGGAGTACATGCGCTTTTTATTCATAAATCAAGAGTTAAGGGTGAGCTGTAAGGTGGACAATTTTGTTGATTATAGTAAATTGTTCAGGGTCGTTGAAACAAAAAAGGATTGTGAATAACCCCAAATGAGGTGTAAAGTGATGCATGTCAGGGCAAAGAAATCTTAATTTCACATACACACTCATGGGGTCTGAATTGGCCGTGACTGTCCAGGAACAAGACTGTTGAGGTTGTAGTGGATAGTTCAATGGAGATGTCAACCCAGTGTGAGGCAACTGTGAAAAAGGCAAATTCCATGCTAGGGATCATTAGGGATGGAACTGAAAATAAAACTGCCGATGTCATCATGCTGTTACACAAATTATGGTGCAACCACATCTGGAGTACTGTGACAATTCTGGTCACCGCTCCTCAAAAAGGATATTGTTGAGTTGGAAAAAAACGGTTCAGAAAAGGGCAACTAAAATTATCAAGGGGACTGATGCGGAAAAACTGTAGCATTTGGAGCTTTTTCGTTTAGGACCACAGCAAGTGAGAGGAGACATGATAGAGGTGTACGAAATTCTGCATGGTGTGGAGAAAGGGACAGAGAAATGTTTTTTTCTTCCTTTTTCACGTAACACTAGAACTCATGGACTCAATGAAGCTGAATTTTGGAAGATTCAGGACAGGTAAAAGGAAGTCCTTCATGTAGCTTGTAGTTAAACTATGGAACGTGCTCTCGCAAGAGGCAGTGATGGCCACCAACTTGGCTTTAAAAGGGGATTGGACAGATTGATTCATGGAGAATGAGGCTATCGGTGGCTACTAACCCTGTTCTGCTTCCACTGTTGGAGGCAGTATGTTTATCAATGCCAGTTGCAAGGTAGGACACCTAGGGTCATTGTTCTTTATGTGTTCAAGCGAACACGGGAATTCCTCCATGGCCAAAGATGCTAATGGTGCCTACAGAAAACCCCAATCCCTGCACCTTCCTGTTGTCCATTTCCTCGAGTCTAGAAGGCTGGAGCTTCAGCAATGAAGCAGCCCAGAAGGGGGACTTGCATAGGAGCTGGAGAGATCTGGACAGCTGCTGCCATGCTTCTCCTTCCAAGTCTCCTCACAGGAAGCTCTCAAGCTCCTTCCTGGTTCACCATCTCCTCTGCTCCTGGGACCCTGGGGGAGATGGGGGTAGTGGCTTGAGAACTGACCAGGAACCTAGGTCACTGGTGAGGAGACCTTCAGTCTTTGGTCTGGGATGTCTAGAGTCCCAAAAGCTTTTAAAAGTTCCCTGGCAGTGTGGAATTTGCCTGTAATTTGCCTGGGAACCCTGACACCCAGCCTTGTAAGATAAGCAGCTGAGTCATTTTGGAGATACGGTATTTGCCTCCTTTAGAAGCTGTTGGAAAAGGTACCCAAAGCAGCCTGAGTTGCTGCTGCAACATTCATTCCCAGTTTACAAATTCCAGCTGCCCAAATCTACAAGTCTTCAGCAGAGATTTCCTTAATGGAGCTGCTTCGAAATCTGTAGTTCTTAAGAGGAATGGAATAAATGGCTAAACTGAAATCTTCTTCCAGTGTGGAAAAAAAATGTCCAGTGGCTGCCAGGGATGTTCTATCCCCATGCAAAGAAGACACCAGTTCTGTGCTCCAAAGGAAGCTAATAAAGTGAATACACACTTGGAGGAGATGCCTCTTTGAAACCTGAGTCCATTGTTGTTGTTTAGTCGTTTAGTCGTGTCCGACTCTTCGTGACCCCATGGACCATAGCACGCCAGGCACTCCTGTCTTGCACTGCCTCCCGCAGTTTGGTCAAACTCATGTTCGTAGCTTCAAGAACACTGTCCAACCATCTTGTCCTCTGTCGTCCCCTTCTCCTAGTGCCCTCAATCTTTCCCAACATCAGGGTCTTTTCCAAGGATTCTTCTCTTCTCATGAGGTGGCCAAAGTATTGGAGCCTCAGCTTCACGATCTGTCCTTCCAGGGAGCACTCAGGGCTGATTTCCTTCAGAATGGATAGGTTTGATCTTCTTGCAGTCCATGGGACTCTCAAGAGTCTCCTCCAGCACCATAATTCAAAAGCATCAATTCTTCGGTGATCAGCCTTCTTTATGGTCCAGCTCTCACTTCCATACATCACTACTGGGAAAACCATAGCTTTAACTATACGGACCTTTGTCGGCAAGGTGATGTCTCTGCTTTTTAAGATGCTGTCTAGGTTTGTCATTGCTTTTCTCCCAAGAAGCAGGCGTCTTTTAATTTCGTGACTGCTGTCACCATCTGCAGTGATCAAGGAGCCCAAGAAAGTAAAATCTCTCACTGCCTCCATTTCTTCCCCTTCTATTTGCCAGGAGGTGATGGGACCAGTGGCCATGATCTTGGTTTTTTTGATGTTGAGCTTCAGACCATATTTTGCGCTCTCCTCTTTCACCCTCATTAAAAGGTTCTTTAATTCCTCCTCGCTTTCTGCCATCAAGGTTGTGTCATCTGCATATCTGAGGTTGTTGATATTTCAGGATAGGGCAGGATTTGGAGCAGTTCCAGCCCTTTGTTTAGGTTAGCTTTTGTTCAAGGCAGGTGTTCAGCAACAAGTAGGGGGCTGCAACAAAACATTACAGTGCTCCTGTTGAGGGTCCCAGCTAGCCCACCAAGACCTTCTTCCATTCAATTCCTCAATTCAGTAAATTGCTTTGAGGGTTGTTGTTCCAACTTATTTATGCACAAAAAGTGTATAAATTTTACAACCAGCTTGATTGCAAAAACAAACAAACCTCAAGGCAGTTTACTACAAGCATCACAGTAATGGGACATACCCACAAACCCCAGGATATGTTTGATATAACAAGTTGGAGGATTTTAGCAGGAAGTTACAGGATATGTTTTGATGGGAAGATGAGGCAGTGTGGCCACCCCAAAACTTTTGCAGGCGCAAATGGTATTGAAAGCAGGATGACGTATCATCACCCCGATACCATCACAAACACAAATGAGGAATGCACACACAAAAAAGGACTTCTGGAGGGGCCCACAGAGCATCTGCTTGGCAGGCAGAAGGTCTCGGGTTCAAGTCCCAGCAGCAGGTGCAGGTAAGGCTGGCAAGAAAAAATTACCTGTCTACAACCTTGGAGAATCATTGCTGCCATTGTGGTGTGTAGACAATGCTGAGCTAGATGAACCACGGGTCTGACAGAGGATAAGGTAGCATCCTGCATAAGGAAGACCCTTGACTTTTTCCATTGGCCCTGAATGTATGTTCAACAGCAGATGGGATTCCCATGAGCCACCGGGGTGTTTTTAATGTATTATTTATTACATACAGGTCATTCTGTCATTTCTTTAAGGAGCTGGAAGTGGTGCACATAGTTCTCCCCCACCCTGTTTTACCCTCACAACAACCCTGTGAGGTAGCTTAGGCTGTGAGATGGTGACTGGTCCAAGGTGACCCAGTGAGCTCCATGACCGAGTAGGGATTTGCATCCTAGTCCGAAGCTGCAACCCTGACACCACACCAGCTGTGGCTGCAGCTGCATAGTGCTGTGGCTGTTGTAGGGGACGAAGGTCCTTGCTCTTTGCTCCTTGTTCATGGCCAGGGTGACGCCCCAAAGGAAGGTCAGCAGGATACACACAACAGTCCTGGGAACAGTTCAGGGTGCAATGGGAAGGTATAGGCAGATGTTGCCATGCCTGTGACCGAGGAACCCTCTAAACCAGTGGTTTTCAACCAGTGTGCCACGCCACCCTGGGGTGCCTGGAATGATAGTCAAGGGTGCCTTGGGCAACATTGGCTTCTGTCCTTCTTTCCTTTCCTCCCTCCCGTTGATGCCCTCTTGCGTCTCTGCCTCCCAAAGGCTTGCACAGCTGTTTGTTGCAGCAGCCCTGGCTACAAGCTCCCCAGGCCCAATGGTGCCTCTGGGACTGGGCAGGGGGTGCTTCTCAGGCCCCTGTGGGGTGCATGGGGGGCAGCTCAGAGACCAGGGGTGGCAACCGCAGCTTCCCGGAGGACTCCCAAGGAGAGGGGAGAGGAAATGAGGCTGAGGGAACACTCCACATGGGAGGGTGTTCAAAAAGGGGTGAGAAGCTGCCAGCTCTGCAGGCAAGGGGTGACATAACTGGGCTCCTGAGCCCCATAGGGGAGCCACAGAAAGAAGGTAGCTGATCAAGGGAGCCACGGACTCAAAAAGGTTGAAAACCTCTGCCCTAAACAACTGCAAATGGCTTCACCGGGGTTCAGGCTGCACTTCCAAATCAGTTTTTAAGCTGCGTCTCCAAGCAAGAGGCTGTGAAAAACCAAGAAAGACCCAGAAATCTTTAGCAGCTCATTCTTGGCAGAATTGCAAAGCAACAGTTCTTCAAGGGGAGCCATTCAATTGACCTTCAGAACTAGTTTAAATTGCCACCTGCTTCACACTCTCTTCCTTCAAAAAATGCCCCATGTGATTCTTTTCTTCTCCCAGGTAGCTCTGGAGTCCTTTCCTGAACAGCCAGCTGAAACGGGTGTTCCCTGGTTGGCAGAACCGCCATGGCACTGGGTGGTGGCATGATGATTGGGGCAAGAGGGGGAGGGACTACGCAGCCAAAACATGGACTCAGAAGCTGCCATCGATTGACTGCAGCAGTGGCTGCAAGACTACCCCTGCCCTGTCGCCAACTGGACCATCAAACCTTGTGCAGATTCTTCTCCCCTTTCACCCTTCTGCCTGCCTCACTCCTCCTCCTCCTCCCCCCTCCTCCCCCCCCATCAGAACAAAAGTGTGGCATTTCTCCAGAAAGACAATCAGACATAAAAATGAGTCAGCAGCCCCTCCTCTCCCCTGCCCCGCCAAGTCTCCCCTCTTCTCCCCGCCAGATCCCTCGTTGGTTAACACTCTGTTGTCTCCTTGTCTCCCCAACCCCGACCCCTCCCCCCCCAACCCCTGCGCTCACGACGGACAGGTGACCATCTCTGTGGATGGGATCCTCACCACCACCGGCTACACCCAGGAAGACTACACCATGCTGGGCTCGGACGACTTTTTCTACATTGGGGGGAGCCCCAATACGGCCGACCTGCCCGGGTCCCCCGTCAGCAACAATTTCATGGGATGTCTCAAGGATGTGAGTCGTGGGGTGGGGTTGGGACTGGTGGGGTGCGGTGGCTCAGGGTTGGAGGGTTAATCCCCATTGAGCGTACAGTGGTACCTCTACTTACGAATTTAATGCGTTCCGAACGCACATTTGTAAGTCAAAAAAAATTGTAAGTCGAATCCCATAGGAATGCATTGGGAGAAAAAATTCGTAAGTAGAAGCAACCCTATCTAAAAATTCGTAAGTAGAAAAAATCCTATCTAAACCACATCCAAGATGGCGGACGGAGCTCCGTTCGTAAGTAGAAACATTCGTAAGTAGAGTTATTCGTAAGTAGAGGTACCACTGTATGTAGATTACTTTTGACGTAATGAGCCTCCTTGCTGGGAACTGACACAAGCTGCTTTTCCATCTTGGGGACCCTCAGAGAGGATGTGGTGGGGACCTTGGGAAGAGGGGGAAAGGATTGAAGGGCTCTGTGTGTCCCTTGGTCTTTTGCACAGGCGCAAAGTTGATGGTGTAGAACAGAAGGGAGCCTTTGGCCCTTAAACATTGGTGGCCTCCAGCTCCTAGCAGTGGCAGCAGCATCCCTGGCCATTGGCCACATGGCCAGGACAGATGGGAACTGGAATCCAACAGCACCAGGAGGGCCCCTGTAGGTTTCCCACCGCTGACCTAGGGAACAGAGCACCTCCTGGGGCTGCAAATGAAATATTGTGTAGTCACATCTTACGCATATTTAACTTGGGTGATTTCAATCATCCTCAATGCGTGTGTGCGTGTACTCAAGGCTTATGCACATTTACCATTTGCCCCTTGCTTTCCAGGCACAGGTCCACGCTTTGAGGCTCTGTGTCCAAGTGCTCATTATTTAGCCTCAGAGCTTCCCCCGCAAAACCTGCTCTTTAAAGCTGAAGCACAATAAAGAGCCATTTGGGTTTTCCATGGATTGCCATTTGCTCCGATGCAGTGGTAAAGAGCAGGTTTGCGCGAGGAAAGCTCCAGAGGAATAATTTTAAAAAGAGCACTCAGACATGGAGCGCAGACTTGTGTCTGGAAAGCATGGAGGAAAGGAAAGTGTGGACCAACTCTCATATTCTCAGTGGAGAGGAGTCTTCCTTCTCTTCAGAAACTGTGGAATTGCATTATGGCTTCACTCACTCTACAAGAAGCTCATGGTAACAGAGAGAATCCCCTCTCTCCCTTTCTAAGCTCACATCAACCCTGTGAGGTAGCTTAGGCTGAGAGGAAGAATCACTGGCCCAAGGTAAAACCCAGCCTGACCCTGTAACCCATTGTTTAAAGTTAGGGTTAAAAAAAAATATTCATGGCCAAATTTGAGGGGCACACAAAACCTTTTGGGATTACAGAACCACAGGATTTCACAAGTCATATCGAACAAATCCAAGGCAACATTCCCTGGTGGCTCCCCATCTTCCTTCCCTCCTCACCACTCTCTCTCTCTCTTTCTGTCAAATCCCAAGATGGCAGATCATCCGCAAAGGTGGAGAGCTGGCTCACGTCAAGGTGTGACGAGGCTCACCATGTCCTGTTTACCCTGCCTGCCTTTCCCGTCCCTTTGCAGGTTGTCTATAAGAACAATGACTTCAAGCTGGAACTGTCTCGCTTGGCCAAGGAAGGGGACCCCAAGATGAAGATCAATGGGGACCTGGTTTTCCGCTGCGAGAATGTGGCGGCCCTCGACCCGGTCACCTTTGAGTCCCCTGAGGCCTACATCTCACTGCCCAAGTGGAACACCAAGAAGACGGGCTCCATCTCCTTTGACTTCCGCACCACGGAGCCAAATGGGCTGCTGCTCTTCAGCCATGGCCGGCTGCAGCCGCCCAAGGAGGGCCGCTCTGAGCGCCTGCACAAGGCTGACTACTTCGCCATGGAGCTCCTCGACGGCTACCTCTACCTGCTGCTGGACATGGGCTCGGGGGGCATCAAGATGCGGGCCAGCAGCAAGAAGGTGAATGACGGCGAGTGGTGCCACGTGGACTTCCAGCGCGACGGGCGCAAGGGTGAGTGGGCTCTGTTGCCACCTCGGGTGCTGGGGGGTGCACTTGTGCCTGATCTTGGTCCTGTTCAATTTGGAGCCGGGTGGGGTCATCGGAAGGGCCTGGCTGCCAGATGAGAGCAAAGGGGGCCCATCTGGTCCAACACCCTCTTCTCACAATAGCTGCCCAGATGCTTCTTCTGGGAAGCCCCCAAGGAGGACCTGAGAGGCACAGAACCCCATTACTAGCAGTGGCTGGTCTTCCGAAGCACCTTGCCGCCTCTGACCCCATAGGCTGCCTGTGACTCCTTGGCCACTGGGGTGTCACACAGTGGTGGCTGCTTGTCAGCAACAATCGCCCTTCCCTCACTGGTGGGAGGGGAGTTATGCATAGGGTCAGAGAAAGCAGCATTCCCCGTGGGTTGGGGGCAACACTTTCCTTTGCTGCAGCCTCCTTATTGCTGGGAACCTACAAGAAAGAGAATCTTGTAGGAAGTGAGAAGCCCTTTTTGGAATATCGGGGGGGGGGGGAGAGAGAGATAGATGAAATCGCGAGCAGGATTCCAAATATGAGCAGTGGTGGAAAATTGATAATATATGAAATGGAAGAATGTGTCTTAGGTGATATGTTTATTGGAATGCAGTATGTAAATGGGATGGGATTAAGAACAGCACGGAGGGAAAGATGGGAAGTCAAAGTTTAAAGAGAAATGTATGACAAATTTGGAATCTGGAATTTATATGTAGAGATTTAAAAATTTAATTAAAAATTGACAAAAAGGGAGAAGTCAGTGGCATGGGCGTACCCACTGCGGGGCAGGGGGGGCAGCTGCCCCCCTAGAAGCAGGGCAGTGGGTACGCCCATGCTTCTCCCCCCCCCCGCCTTCTTCTCGGAGGAGCTTCTGAGGTGACACCGCTTCGCGGCACAATAGGAGATCGCCGCAGTCGGCAGGGACACGGCTGAAAGCAAGTCCCCCCCCCCCAGGAGCATGGCAGCAGCGGGCCTAACTGCAGAAGCATGGTGGCGCTTCAAAAGACCGGCGGTGGTGGAAACAGGCGTCCCCCGTGCTAGGAGCTGCAGTGCGGGCTCGAACAAGGCTGCGCGCACCCACTCACAGCTGATCGGCGGGAAGTGCCCATCCACGCGCACACCGGAGGGAGCGCGGTGGCAAGCCCAGTGGCCACGGAGGTGGCTGCTGGAGGCGAGGGGAGCGAAGGGGCAGAAGCGCCAGGGAGCGTGGCGGCAAGCCCAGCGGCAACGGAGGCGGCTGCCGGAGGCGAGGGGAGCGGAGCAAAGCGGAGCCCGGTAGCTCGCGGAGCGCACGAACGCGCACGCCCCTTGGCCAGAAAAGCACTGCCGCTGCCGCTCCCTTCCTGTTGAGTCGTTTCCTGGGCGCACTCCTTCGCTTTGCTTTTAAGTTTCTGTCGGCGCTGCTGCTGTTGCTGTTTTCCTTGCTGTCCAGAGTTCAAGGTGGGGTGGGGGGTTCTGTAGCCCCGCCCACGTTCCCACTTCGTGGCCCCTCCCCTGCCATGCCTTGGCCCTGCCCCTGAACGACCATGGCTTGCCCCCCCCCTAGATTTGATCCTTGGTACGCCCCTGGTCAGTGGGGAGCAAGGGAGGAAAAGCTAGGAGAAAGTGGGGCGTGCTCACTTCAACACGAAAGGAGAAGGACTTAATGATGAACTTAATGATGAACTAGGGACCCAGGTGGCGCTGTGGTTAAACCACTGAGCCTAGGGCTTGCTGATCAGAAGGTCGGCGGTTCGAATCCCTGTGACGGGGTGAGCTCCCGTTGCTTGGTCCCAGCTCCTGCCAACCTAGCAGTTCGAAAGCACGTCAAAATGCAAGTAGATAAATAGGGACCGCTACAGCGGGAAGGTAAACGACGTTTCCGTGTGCTGCTCTGGTTTGCCAGAAGCGGCTTTGTCATGCTGGCCACATGACCTGGAAGCTATACGCCGGCTCCCTCGGCCAATAATGCGAGATGAGCGCGCAACCCCAGAGTCGGTCACGACTGGACCTAATGGTCAGGGGTCCCTTTACCTTTACCTTTAAGCCCCAGCCGTCCTTTTGCAATGGACTCCCCAAGCCTCCTCTCAAGGAAGAAGAGGGGTCTTGGGGCACTAAGCCACCCATGGGTTGCTTCCTGCTGGCCCCTCTTATTTAGGCTGGATTCATTATCCTTTCCTTGATGCATTGGGGTGGCAGGGAGGTATAGGCGGGCAGCAGGCAGCCTTGGCAGGGGGGCACCAACCTTCTGCTTTTCATAGCCTAATGAGAGGGCTGTCCCCATAGTTTTTCTGACTGGGGTAAACTATTGGGCCATACAGTCCCAGAGGGAGAGAGATGCATGTGTCAGTTGGTGGGTCAGTGAGCCAGACTTTGTGGGGTGACCTCTCCTGCTTTCCCTCCTTGCAGGCTCCATCTCCGTGAACAGCCGCAGCACGCCCTTCCTGGCCAGCGGGGAGAGTGAGATCCTGGACCTGGACAGCGAGATGTACCTCGGGGGGCTTCCTGAGAACCGCCTGGACCTCATCCTGCCCCCTGAGGTGTGGACAGCCTTCTTGAACTATGGCTACGTGGGCTGTGTGAGGGACCTCTTCATTGACGGGAAGAGCCGCGACGTGCGGCGCCTGGCCGAGGTGCAGAGCGTGGCTGGCGTCTCCAGCTTCTGCTCCCGAGAGACCCTCAAGCAGTGCAGCAGCTCCCCGTGCCGCAACGGAGGCCTGTGCCGGGAGGGCTGGAACCGCTTCATCTGCGACTGCGTGGGCACCGGCTACCTGGGCCGGCTGTGCGAGAGAGGTGAGGGGGCCCAGAGGAGGCAGAAGGAGTGCTGGAAGCAGCTGGGCTTCCTTTTGCTGAGCTTCAGCACAAGCCTAAATCTTTGACCCTGTGCAAGAGGGGTGAAGGGAGGCCATGTTTGCCCAGAGTTGGCCAAAGCGCCCGGAGGGCACCAGGTGGGCAAAGCCTGGCCCAAACAGTAACCGGAACCTCTTTCAGACAACCCTTTCGTTGAGCATTCATCCGGTTTGAACAGAGGTTACATAATGTTGCCTAACTTCCAGGTCATTTCCTCACCACTTTTCATACCGCAACATTCCTCTTGGTTTTGTTGCCCGAGGGGTCTGCCCCCTCCACTTTCATGGTGCAACCTGAATTGGTCCATGTGCAAGCCACTCATCAAACTGCAAAACTGGAAAGGTCTCTGAGTGGCTGTGGGGCTTGTAAAGAATTCTTAACCAGTGGGTTGTGTTGTTATTGTTATTATTGTTGTTATTTAATGCTGGCATTCTGAAACAAGCAGCATTTTTGATGCTTCACACTTGGCCCTGGCATGACGTGAAAAGGGCACTTTCCTCCATATGAGCCGGAGAAATCGTAGTGCATCTTTTCAGGGGATGCTCTGCCTTTTTAAAAGAACCACCCACATGAAAAATGACCGATCTGCAGGGGGACCTGCGAGAAAATGTTGCATTGCAGAGGAGTGTGTGCCCCTCTTGAGGGTTCCAGCCAGCCAGCTATGCTCTCTCCCAGAATATTCCAAACTGCCTCCCATGCCACCTTTGGTTTTCTAGGCTCCTGCCCCATGAATTGCATTTCAGCACTCTCTGCACACAGAGCATGCACTGTCCTCACTGGGCTATTTTGAGGGCTCTGAATATTTCCTTCCTTCCACAAAGATTTTATTTTCTTCTTCTTGGGATTCCTTCAAGTCTGCTCCCCCATGTGCAGTCCTTGCTTTGCAGGCAAAGAGCCCCTGGTTCAGTCCCTGGCTGAATCTCCCATTGTAAAAGAATCAGGGGTGATCAGGTGACTGTGGTGGGCGGGCTCTTCATCAGAGTGTGTGGCACCTTCTATGGGCTACAGCTTCCATCATCTCTGGCCATTTGCCATGCTGGCTGCTGAGGCTGCTGGGAGTTGTAGTCCGAGAGTCTCTGGAGGGCGCCATGTCAGCTCCCCCTGAAGTGGGTGAGGTGGACATGTAGCCTGGCCTGTTCCTAATCACTCTTCCCTTTCTTGGCTCCTCTCCCCCTCCCTTTTCTCTCTGTGTCTCCCCTCCCCACCAATAGAGGCCACAGTGCTGAGCTATGACGGGAGCATGTACATGAAGATCATGCTGCCGACGGTCATGCACACCGAGGCTGAAGACGTCTCCCTCCGCTTCATGTCGCAGCGAGCCTACGGCTTCATGATGGCCACCACCTCCAAGGAGTCGGCCGACACTCTCCGCCTGGAGCTCGATGGGGGACAGATGAAGCTCACAGTCAACCTAGGTAACCAGCTGGTCAGAACCCGGCAGGATCTGTTCCTCTCCATCTGCCCAGAGAGCCCCCTGAGGCAGTGCTGGGGTGCAGGCAGCACCTTGGAGGGTGGTCAGACGCAGCAACGGCGCTCCGGTGGGGGCAGGCGGGCTCCATTACACGTGTTTCCGCAGGGGGTCCTTCTCAGGGAGGAATCTGTGTGCAATTGAAATGCAAAATCCACATGGCTTTTGGGGAAAGCTCTCATCATGCTGGAGCAAAATGCGAAACTGTTTCATTTGGCTACCAATTTCTCATCGTTCATATGCCTTTCACACAGACAGACGCACTCCAGGGGTAGTCAGCGTAGTTATCACTTTGTGGTGAAAGATCCATCAAATGCAACAGGCGTTTCTCATAAGCCTCCCTCTGACCAATCTGTGCTAGGCAGGCTAGCCTAGACTTCACCAACCAGGTGTCCTCCAGAAGTTCTGCTCTATGACTTCCATCAACCCCCGTCCTGCTGGCTGGGTCTCATGGGAGTTATAGTCTGAAACATCAGAGGGCAGAAAGTTGGGGAAGGCTGGATTCCCATGGAGATACTAGCAGAACCCCTCCCAAAGAGTGGCTTTGCCCATTCACCCAACCTCTTCCTGAGGATGAACCTGGCAGAGGAAGGTTGTGCTATACTTGGTGGGGATGTCCACAATGTCATAGGTGATGCCTGTGAAAACAAGGCTGCCCATCATGGATTTTGTCTGGGCTGCACAGCAAAGATTATTTGGAAGGGTGTGCTTCAAGGCTGTCCAGCGTTTGATGGGCCTCATGGACTATAAAACTTTCTTCATTGGGGCTCCCTGAGTGCCTGTCTCCATAGCCATACAACTGCAGCTTTAAATGTAGAATTGGTAGCCAGAAATGAAATACAGTGGTACCTTGGTTGTCGAACTTGATCCGTTCCAGGAGTCCATTCGACTTCCAGAACCGTTCGAAAACCAAGATGCAGCTTCCGATTGGCTGCAGGAGCTTCCTGCACTCAATCAGAAGCTGCGTCGGATGTTCAGCTTCCAAAAAACGTTAGCAAACCGGAACACTTACTTCCGGGTTTGCGGCGTTTGGGAGCTGATTTGTTCGGGAGCCAAGCCGTTGGGCAACCAGGTATCACTGTGCATTAGCTCATCCTCATGGGCACTCAGCTGCAGCGCTATCAAATTCTGCATGCAGATTTCTCACACACAAGTGTGTGGATTTTGCTTTCCAAAACACAGGGGTTTTTTCCACCCACAGCTTATTTCTCCACAGAGGGTGAGGTGAAGGTGGGGACGTTAAATGGAAGCCAAGCCTGGGGCTTTTTCTTTGTTTCTCCCCTTTTGTTGCTGGGTCTTTGGAAAGATGACCTTTCCCAGCCTGGGGAGAAGAGGAAGATGGGCCCCCTCCTTTTCCCTGGAGCAGCCTTGGAGGACCAGAGATGGTGGTGAGGCTGGTCCTCTTTGTTAAAACCAGGACCTGCTTTCCCTGCCTGACTTAGCCAGCCATGGAGACTGTGAAGGGCAGGAGCTTTCGTCCCTCCCTCATGCCTGCCCCACTTTGTCCTCTTCGGTGTCCAGGCGAGAAATGGGATGAAGAAGGCCCCATTCTTCTTTCTAAAGACCCAAGCACAGTAATTTTCTCCTCCCTGCCCACCTTGGTTTTCAACCCTTCATTGAGACATAAATGGCCAGCCCAGAGCAAACAGCCATGGCGACCAAAGGCCCCACAAATGCCCCCCTTCCCCTCCAACATGACCCTCTTCCCACCTTCCATGCACGCCCCCGGTGCCCACTTTTCTCTTTGTTCCCTGGGCCTCCCTTCCCACCTCTTCCTGCCTGGGGTGGTGGGGGGGTTGCTTTTGTTCCATGAAATTTACCCACCATCCATGAGAGGGGTTTTTGGTCCTGTGACTGTTTGCATCCACTCTTCTGTTGCGGTTGACAACGCACGCCAAGCCCAGCTGTGCAGCTTGTGGGAATGGGGACTCCCCACCCACATGCCCCCCCACTAGGAGGAGAGCTCCTCTCCCCCCACTGGCAGACCTGCCCTGGAGTCTGAAGAGACTCAGGAGCATAAGGGTGACCCTCTGCTCCCACCAAAAGGACACTTCCCCTCACAGGGCTCTCCCACCTACCTCTCCCTGAGGCACTGATCCATGAAGGGTGCTCTGGCAATTCTGGGGGGGGGGGCATTGCTGCTAGCCCCACCCTCTGCATCGAGAGTGGGGCAGCGCCTGCGCCATGACCCTGCTGTCCAGGAATTGCAAGGCACACCCTTCCCCCAGTCAGAATGACTGTGGGAGCTGCTCCCCCTGTTTCTGGAGGTCCCGAGAGGGTCTGACTCCGAGAGCAGCTGGTGGTGGTGCCAGGGGGGGAGGCAAGACCTGTCCGGGTGTCAATGTGCTGGGAAGTACCTTTGGGGAAAGGGGAGAGGAGGAGGGCACTGCCACTCTGGGGTCAGCCCTTCCCCTCCCTCTCTCAGTCAACAGCTTCAGGCTTGAGAGGAAGGAAGGGCTGCCCCACTTCCTACTGCACGGCTGGTCTTTACAAGGTAGCCACTTGCCAGCACTGAGGAGGAATCCCAAAGGGCAAGCAAAGGGAGGCTTGGAAGGAGCCATAGGTGGACAGGATGGGCAACCGAGAAGCAAAAAATGGAAGCACAAGAGTCTACGCACAAACCAGCCCTTTCCCCTTTCTGAGCGCTGTGGGTAGCAAAAGGCACTGAGGCCTGTGGGCAGTGTGGGTGGGGGCCAGGACACGAGGTCTTTGTTAATGTCTGTTGGTGGGGAAGCCCCAGGACCAGGCATATGGATAAAGGTCCACAATTCAGTGAATGTCATCAGTCCCAGGCCACAAATAGTGGGTGGTGTGAAAGTATCTTGAAAAGATACGGCACAGCACCTAGAAACATAAGGTAAAAAACCTATCTGCTCACTAGCAATGTCCAGCTGTGCCAGTTCGCCCAGTATGCTCCGTGGTGTTTTCCTCTGCTAAAACTTCAGAAACCTTTCTTTCCGGTTCTAATTTGCAGAGCTTGATGCGCAGCTAGAAAAGTAATTCAGCTTCTAGAAATTACTTTCGGTGACTCCTTCTCATCAAAACTCAGATGTTTATTTTAAGGTAAACTCCCCAGCCGAGAGATGCTTCCTCTAGGCTGTAAGAGCCACGACACACAGATACAGACATAGTAAGGACGTTTCATATTACAGAGAATTACAACAGCAACCGAGCACATCGCATTCCTGAATGAAACGTCATCGGCCTGCGATTGCAGGGCGAACGCTGGGCTGGCTATCTCCCACAGCTCACAGGTGGTGATATTCAGCTCAGTTCTGTTCAACTTAGTTATGTTCATTGCTCTGAGTAAAACTTAGTTGAATACCACCTAGTGTCCAGAAACTCAAGAGATAACTCCCCTCTCCTCTTGCTCACAACTGTCTGATACAGACAATACAGTCCCAGGGGGCCAAACGGCCCTGTGATGTGGATCTTGGCTTCCTTTTCATAGCAGCTTCAGGTTGCTGATGTGGTTTCAGTCGGACAAAAGGAGGGGGGGCTTCAGCAATCTGGCTGCTAGTGCCACTGCCCCATCCTCCCCACTAAGATGTATATAATATTTACCTGAGAAGTCAGCTATGATGATGATGGTTGATTATTGATCAAATTTGTATACCACTCATCAAGAGATCACAGGGTGGCTTAAAAAATAAAGTGAACTACATAATTTTTTATTTAGTTAGTTCAGGCTTCCTCAACCTCAGCCCTCCAGATGTTTTTGGCCTACAACTCCCATGATCTCTAGCTAGCAGGACCAGTGGTCAGGGATGATGGGAATTGTAGTCTCAAAACATCTGGAGGGCCGAGGTTGAGGAAGCCTGAGTTAGTTCATAAAATTTATATACCACTTGATTGTAGGGGGGGGAAACCCATCATAGTGGTAATAAAAGTGAAAGAAAACAAAATACAACCCCACCCGGTAATGTTTCCTGCATTGTAGGGATGGGTCTTGTTGACCTTTTGGGTCCCTTCCAACTCTACAAACAAACAAACACCCATTACAGTGGTGCCTCGCTAGACGAATTTAATTCGTTCCACGTGTCTTTTCTTATAATGAAAAATTTGTCTAGTGAATCCCATAGGAATGCATTGATTTTTTTTTTCTTTGCCTATAGGAACGCATTAATTGAATTTCAATGCATTCCTATGGGAAACCGCAATTTGCTAGACGAATTTTTCATAAAACGAATTGGTCTAGCGAGGCAACCTCTGCTCGAAAAATCCTTTCATTAAGCGGAAATTTTGTTAAGCAGGGCATTCGTTAAGCGAGGCACCACTGTAGATCATGTTTCTACATGGGAGTTAGCAATGGTCCCTTACTGAAGACAGCAGCATCTTAAAAATGAATGAAAATAGATAAATAAAAGGTATTGTTCACAGATCTCCTGGATCCCATATTGTTTGGTTCTAAGATTTTAAACAAGATTTTTTTAAAAACCCTAAAGTGTTTCTAATACAAGGCAATCTTCTGCCTTGAGAAATGAAGCAAATATTGCAAAGACGGGTTGGGTGGCCATCAGACCAAGCGGCAGGCAGGCTCCGTTGTTTGAAGCCCAAATGTGACTCAGTAGCAGAGCTGGGGGTGGGGTGCAGACCACAGAATGAAAGAGGAGGGGCCAGACTCATATTTAACATGCGCACACCAGCCCCGGAGGTGCCAGGTGCAGGAGAACTGCAGATAATGAAAACTTAAAAGAGGCTCCGTTGATTTGTGGAGCACCCTCACCTGGGCTACAGATCTGTCAACTGAAAAATGGGGGGGGGGAGTGTTGGGTGATAACGCCCACCCCTGACACAGCGTTGTCTGGGATTCATCACTCCGGTCTTCCGTCACGCTGATGTGGCCCATATCCAAGGACAAGAGCACACGACTAGCAGAGTCCAAACAGAAGCTCAGCCTTGAGGAGTAACATCTAAGCCTAATTTATTGCAAATTAAATCAAACAGAACAGAACAAAGAAAACATGGCTTCTCTCTCTGTCTTTCTTCCTCGGAGAGAGCTGCAAAAGCAAAAGCTATACAGAGCGGAAACAGCGTATCTCCCTTTCCGCTCACAAGACTCCAATAATCGGTGCTGGAATGTAAACAGACATGTAACATGTAACAATCCCACACGGGAGGAATGAAATTCTCAGCAGGGAGGCCTCCCAGATCACAGGTGGACAGCAGTGTAGCTAGCTGCCTACCTGCCCGGGGCGGCAAACCCGAAGGCACCCCGCCGGGGGACAGGGTGTCCATCACGCGCATGTGTCGCGCGTCATGACGCACGTTCACAACACATGTGCGCACAGGAGGGATACGCCGTGGCGCTGTGACAACACAGCAGGCAGCGGCATGCGGCGTCTGGCAGGACTTCCCCGCTCCCTCTGGCCCTCCCTCTGCCCGTCCTTACCGCGCTCGAGGTGGTTCTCCTCACAGCCAGTTTGCGCTGGCTCCGCAGGGGCTGGTCCTGCTCGCCCGCTGCCTGGCTTTCTTCAGGGCCATCGTGGAGGTGGGCGAGGGTTGCACTGCCATGGAGGAGCTGGGCTCGGAAGCTGCCGGAGCTCTTTCTGCAGCACACCCCAGCCTTGCCTCCATGTGGGCGGCAAGGGGCGCACACAGCAGCAGCGGCCGCCGCCGCCGTCGGTGTTGGTCACCCCTGTCCAGCCTGCCGCCCAACCTGCCACCCGGGGTGGCACCCCCCCCTGCCCCCCATTACTTCGCCACTGCAGGTGGAGAACTTTTCTAGCCCGAGGGCCACATTCCCTTGTGCTTGACATCCCGGGGGCCGCATACCAGTGGTGGGCCAGAGGCAAAAAAGAGAGCAGGGCCACAGATGTGACTCTTACCTTGGTGGAGTAGGCTATATTTCAGCTGTGCAAACAGGAGGCTTCTCCATCCTTGCAAGCAGGAGGCAGGATCACAGCCACACAAAAGCACTTTGAAGCAGGCAGTGGCCTGGAGGAGCCCAGAGGGCTGAGGAGAAAGGCCTGGAGGGCCAGGTCTGAGGTTCCCCTCCTCTCCTGCGGATCAAGGCATTGTAGGGCCAGGGCCACCAACCAAGGCCTCCCGCTTGGAAAAACCACCCCCAGGAGAACGACCAGCGGCTGGTTTGTGCATAGACAGAAAGACCCAGGTATATTTGCAACTGGATCCCGTTGGTGCTGGTAGAGGAGATGGTGGTGGGGTGTGTGGAATAGGGAGGCAGCCTTGGGCCGGATCAGGAGGGCAGGCAGACCCACCGAGACCCCTCCCCAGTGCAGAGGCAAGTGTCGTCCTTGTCGTGCGTTTGTCCCCAGATGGTGGGCTGAATTGGTTTTTCTATTTTGGGTGTTTGGTTGCAGACGTTGCCTTGAAGGATATAAAACTGTCTCGTTCTCTTCTCTCTCCCCACCCCCACCCCGGCCCCCCGTCTCAGACTGTGTCAGGATAGGCTGTAACCCCAGTAAGTTGCCATATATATATATATTATATTTCTTTTCCCCCTTTTTTGTCTTCAACTCATTCTTTTAATCCTGCAGTTTCTGTTTTATTTTGCTTTTCTAAAGGAAAAAGGTGGTCGTGGTGGTAGGCGCTGTGTGTGTGTGTGTGTGTGTGTTAGTAAACAGGACACAGGGATGCTCCAAAGGGTTCTCTCCTCAGTCCCCAGGACAGGACAAGCCCATGGAACTTCTTCTTTCTTGTAGACGCTCAGGATGAGCATCTGCTAAAGCCTGTAGGAGTTGGTCAGTGTTGTTGTTGTTTAGTCGTTTAGTCGTGTCCGACTCTTCGTGACCCCCATGGACCATAGCACGCCAGGCACTCCTGTCTTGCACTGCCTCCCGCAGTTTGGTCAAACTCATGTTCGTAGCTTCGAGAACACTGTCCAACCATCTTGTCCTCTGTCGTCCCCTTCTCCTAGTGCCCTCCATCTTTCCCAACATCAGGGTCTTTTCCAAGGATTCTTCTCTTCTCATGAGGTGGCCAAAGTATTGGAGCCTCAGCTTCACAATCTGTCCTTCCAGGGAGCACTCAGGGCTGATTTCCTTCAGAATGGATAGGTTTGATCTTCTTGCAGTCCATGGGACTCTCAAGAGTCTCCTCCAGCACCATAACTCAAAAGCATCAATTCTTCGGCGATCAGCCTTCTGAGTTGGTCAGTAGCAGAAGCCAAATGTGCTCATGTTCCCTTTTCCTCCACGGTCACTTCACTTAGGGATGAGCCCACCTACCCCAGTACCTTCTCCCCTCTGTAACATGGAACAATAGCCCCTTACTCCCCTCTGATGCGTATCAGAGGATCTGCTGACAGCCAGGACTCCTGGAGTCTCTCTTAACCACACCTTTTGAGATGAGTGGCACTGAGTTTTTGTGGGAGGGTGAGTTCCCCCCCCCCAATGCCATTCCTGGAACTTTTGAGAGAATTTCCTATGGAAGAAATGTACCTGTGATTTCCAGGCAGTGCTCAGATTACATGGAGGATGGGGGCATTCCATTTTTGGATCTCTCTGCTTACCTACAAGGTGGTGTGATTTTCCTAAAACCCGAAGGCAATCATCAAAGGGTGGGAACCTGTGGATTTCATTAATTCTCCCCCAGGGAGGCCCCCCCCCACCGAGTAATATCTCCTGCACACTTCAGGAAATGGGGAAAAGCCCCCAGGCGCTCCCAGTTTAGCAGACCAGCTTTTTCTGGCCTGGTTCAAATGACAGCAGATGTGGTGGTGCTAAAGGGGGGTGTCTCAATCTGAGCAGCGACCAGGTCTGGGGAAGGGGTTGGGCCAAGGGGGAGGGATTCCCTTTGCACCCCCAGCACTCCACACAAGGCAGCTGAGGAAAGACAGGCATGGACACTCACCTGCTGTTTGTGCAAGTCTTGTTTCCAAACACTTTAACTGCTCGCAGTGCAGAACGGTGATTTTACAACTTGGAAATCTCCCTCCGTTCTACATTTCGTGCAGCATTGGAGGAGGGGAGATGGGTCATTGGGGCAAAAGGGTGTCACAAATCAGCACACACACACACCCTAGAACCGGGCAAGAGGCTCTAGTGGGGATCCAAACGAAAGGGACAAAACCAGCCTCTCCATACCTGCTCTGCATCACTTGTCAGCTGGTTCAGTCTAATCATAATCTTCACACTTTTAAATGCACTTTGATAGTCAAGAGCTGTGTTGGGACAACTGGGGGGTGGGGGGGGGTGCCAAAGTCGGGGCAGGCCTTAATGCAGGAGGTCCTGGGATTCACAACAACCAAATTCCAAGCTCTGGGACTTGTGAGGGGCTGGACGTTGCAGGGCATGGAAAATTTGCCGAATTTCCCCCCCCCCTCACAACAACCTTGCAAGGAGACGGTAGCTGACCCAAGGTCACCCAGTGAGTTTCATAGCTGAGTGGGGATTTGAACTCTGTTCATCCAGGCCCAAGCCCAACGCTCTACCCACTATGGCACGCTGGCTCTCATACCACACTGGCTCCTTGTCTTGCTTCCTCTGACAACTTCCAGGATCGTGACTCAGAGGCAGGCGAGTTTCTGGGCCTGCAGATTCTCAGGGCTACCATGTAAATCAATCCAGGATTCTAGTTTGCAAAGGAGGGCTGGAAATGAGAGAGGGAAAGGAAACTGAGGCATACAGAAGTGGGGAGGAGGGTTCAGCAAGAGGGCAGATGGTCCTTGTGTTGTATTTTTTTTGAAATGGGTCCATCTGCAGGTGCCAACAGCAATGCATCTAAATTTGTGTTGTCTACATAAGCAGAATCAAAATACTTTTTTAAAAAAAGTTTTTTTTAAAAAATGCTGGGGAGAGAACCCAGCAGGCATCCTGAACCTCAGCCTCTCCCCATTTGGAGACGAGGGTTTCATGTTTGTGCCCGGAACAAACACACTGGAACTATGGATGAGCAAGAACTGGGGGAGGGGGATGATGGGGTTAAAAATCACTGCTCATGCCCAGAGGTGCTCATTCATTGCTCCTTCACACAGCCTCAAGCTCTGGCATGGGAAACAGACCACAGGCCTAAGCCCCTTGATTCCTCGCTGGAGTCAAGCACCACAGAACCTCACACACACCCTTCGGTCCAGAAGGTTCTGGTTCCTTCTGAGAGCTGAAGAGAGAAGTCGAGGATCCCAGCTGACTGCAACATTCACAAGGGCTGGTCTAGTGGCCTGAGGGGCGGGACAGTTTTGTATTGCTTTGGGGTTTAAGGCTTGGAGAAGAAGAGATGCGAGTACACTCTGTGCAGGGGGAGGAAAGGGTTGATTGACTGCACCCAGGAAAGACTGCAATCCTGGGGGTTGGGAGAGGGTTTCTTTAGCAGGAAAGCTCCCAGGAACTGGGATATTTGGGGTCAGGAGAGCTAAGATGACCCCCACTTCATAGGCAGCATAGCATTGTCTTGGAGCAGGTGGGGTTGGGTGGAAGTCTCCGCTTGGCCCACTGCTCCGTGCCTTAAAGGTTCGGAGCCTGGAATGTTATTTGCGTGTATTAACACACACGCTGCAAAAGTGTCCACGTGTATAAACATGCAGTGGTGCCTCGCAAGACAAATTTAATTCGTTCCGCGGGTCAATTCGTTTTGCGAAAAATTCGTCTTGCGAATCACGGTTTCCCATAGAAATGCATTGAAA
Organism: Zootoca vivipara; assembly: GCF_963506605.1. Classification (NCBI taxonomy): domain Eukaryota; kingdom Metazoa; phylum Chordata; class Lepidosauria; order Squamata; family Lacertidae; genus Zootoca; species Zootoca vivipara. Next base: position 27,620,587 of record NC_083292.1, on the reverse strand, counting down.
TTTCTTTTTTTGCCCATAGGAACACATTGATTAAATTTTAATGCATTCCTATGCGAAACCGCAATTCGCAAGATGAATTTTTCGCAAAACGAATTCGTCTTGCGAGTCACCTTCAGATCGCAAGACTCATTCGTCTTGCGAAATATTCATCTTGCAGGGCATTCGTCTTGCGAGGTACCACTGTACGCAGATGGTAAACGCCAGAGTCCACTCCTGCAGTCTGGAGGGGAAGCAGTTGGGGGTGGGTTGGAGAGTGGTCTGGGAGGTGCTGTTCCTGAATCCCTCCAAGAGGTGGCAGCACCCAAGAAGTCTCTGGTTTACTTTCAGTACCTGAGAGCTTCACAGGCCTTTCACAGGTCGCTGCAGTACTCATCTCGATGGCAGCACAAGCTTTTAGAAGCTGCTGCTGCTGTAGCTGGATTAGCCACCAGGTGGCAGCACCCGCTGGCAGTGCTCACTTTGGCCAACAGATGGTGTCCATGACCAGGTAAAACAGAGAGAGGCAGTGGAAAGAGGCAGCCCTGGGTGTCTTTTAGTCCTTGCAAGACTCCACTGTTTGTGTTTGTTCTTAAGCTTCCGGGTGGAGGGAGTTTGCTTCTGCCTCTCTGCAATCAATAATGGCTCGCAGAGCAGCATTTATCAATGTTATCGTAAAGGGCAGCCTTCTCAGTTTGAGGAGGAACAACGCAGGCTGGGACAACCATGAAAGGTGCACAACCACTGAGGCTTCAGCTGTTTGCCAGGGCGGCATGCTTGCCTTAGAGGGTGGACGTTGTGTCTCTGAATGAGTTCCTGTAGCCTAAGCTTGGCAGTCAGGAGATCCTGGGATTATGCCCTCTCTCCTTGTCCCAGAATCAGTCCTTTGGCCTTCTCATGGCAGGAAGTGGCCTTCTGCTGTTGGTCAACATGCCAACACAGCTGGGATGGGCAGAAGGTCGATCAGGATCTCCTGGCAGATTTCTGGATGATTTACAACAGGTCACTGACTCCAAAATATTTTACAACAGCAGGACCAACAACAAAAAACCTCACACTCCACCGGTTCAGTTCTGGTTTGGAAAATGAATCTCCCGGCTCAGAGAAGCCCCTGGCTTCTGACTGTTTCTCTTGTGTGCCTTGGCCTGGTTGGAAGGACTTGGGGTTCAAGTGAAAAACTAGGTAGATCCAGCAAGCCTGACATCTCCTCCCTGTTTTACAAGCTGGAAGCAGCCATCCAGGTTTCAGACTGTGATCTTCCCTAGCTGCATCTAGAGATGCCAGTTATTGAACCCCGGGTCCTTTGTGTGCAGAGCAGGTGCTCTGCTGTGGAGCTGTGTCACCTCCGCTTAAAATAAAGATTCTGGTCCTCATCGTTCAGAATAAAGGGATGGAGGAAGCTGCCCTAAAAGTGAGCTGGTCCATCTTGCTCAGTATTGTGTGCACTCATGGCAGCAGTGGCTCTCCAGAGTTTCAGATTCAGGGCCCTTTCCCTGCTCTACCTGGTGATGCCAGCAGGGGTTGAACTTGGCGATTGAGCCATGGTCCTTTGCTCAGGATCCCATGCCAAAAGACACCTGGGTGTGATTATTCCCCTTCCACACACCTGGAGCTCACATACTGCCCATGGATTCCAAGAAGGGCACCCCAGACAGTGTAGATGGGCCCTGTTCTGTGGGTCTGGCTGCCTTCTGACCCTCTCAGCTTCCCTGGGATAGGATGGAGGCCCTGTGGGATGTACATTTCAGGAGTGGCGACCGAGTGTGTGAGACAGGAAAGTTGCAGCCATGCAAATGGCTGGGCTTCTGTGCTGGGAGTGTGCATGTGCCTGCAAGGGTGAAAAGATACGGTGAACTGGGGTGTGTGTCTTTAATTCTTGGGCTGGGTCCCTGTGCGAGGCTTTGAGGGGTTCACCTCTGCAGGGGTGGGGCTGTTGCTCACGCAGCAGGCCTGCCCTGACTCTGCCACCCTGCCTGCCCCATTGCAGGTAAAGGCCCCGAGACCCTTTTTGCCGGTCACAAACTCAACGACAATGAGTGGCACACGGTCCGCGTGCTCCGGCGCGGAAAGAACCTGCAGCTCTCTGTGGACAACGTCACTGTGGAAGGTAAGCCGAGGAAGGTCGCCGGCCCGAGCTAAGGGGCTTCAGCACTCAGGGACAAAGAAGGTAGCCCTTGGGACTGCAAAGAGCCAACATCCTGGCATCATTGCAGGCGGGTGTGTTCTCCCGCACACTCGTAAGCAGTTTTTCCAGAATTGTTGCTGTCGGTTCTCCATTTCCGCCACCAGGTGGCACTGAACGACTTTGGGAGCAGCTGGCTAGGAGGGACCATGCCTGAGTTTGACCACTAGGGGGCACATTGGGCAAGTGATCCAGATTAGGGGCTGCCAATGTTGACACAGAGAGGGGGACTGCTAGCAGTATCAGTCCAGCAGGTCTGGACTGGGAGTGTATGGAGGGGCTGTGGGGAATCCATAGCAAGGAGCAGGAACCTTGCCAGCCTGCAAAGGGGCAGGGTTCCAGGCCTGGCTAAGTATCCCCTGGGGGGGGGGGCAGAGAGCCACTGAGTGTACGGTGGGGAGCAAATGCTGTCCATTTGCTTCCCTTCTCTCCTTGGTCACCACTCGCCAGTAAGAAAGGAGAGGCTCTTCCTTGCTTCAAGAGAGACAGTGAGCAGGAAGGAGCTCTGCCCAGCCTGATCAGGGGAGTTCTGTCCCATTTCGGCTGTGGCCTGAGATCTTGTGGCAACCGTGTGTCCTGTCCGTCCCCCCCGCCTACTGCCCAGCATCCCCCCCCGGCTCCATTTTAACAGTGTGCTCCCCTTCCTACTGTGCTTGGCCCAAGCAGGGCAAATGGCCGGCGCCCACACCCGCCTGGAGTTCCACAACATCGAGACAGGCATCATGACCGAGCGGCGCTTCATCTCGGTGGTGCCCTCCAACTTCATCGGCCACCTCAGCAGCCTGGTCTTCAACGGGATGCCCTACATGGACCTCTGCAAGAACGGGGACATCAGCTACTGTGAGCTGAACGCCCGCTTCGGCCTCCGCAGCATCATCGCCGACCCCGTCACGTTCAAGAGCAAAGCCAGCTACCTGGCGCTGGCCATGCTGCAGGCCTATGCCTCGATGCACCTCTTCTTCCAGTTCAAGACCACGGCCACCGATGGGCTCATCCTCTTCAACAGCGGCAACGGGAACGACTTCATCGTGGTGGAGCTTGTCAAGGGGTGAGGGGTCCACAAGGAGGCGCTGGGGGGGGCACCATCCACATCCTGCCAGACCTAGCCAGAATGACCTCCCGTATGCACACCTCTAAGCCCCGCCTCCTGGTCCAGGTGCCCCACCCACACCCCAGCGACATGAGCAAGATCTATGTACACCATCCCTACAAATCCCACCTGTCAGCCAGAGTGCTGCCCCCTCCCGCCTGCTGCCTCAGGCAGCAAAGCCAAGATGCCTGCATAAACGCCCTTCCCCGCCTCGCTGATGGATGACTTACGTTTCTAGCCCATGACTTACATTTCTAGCCCACTTTTCCTCCGAGCAGCTCCAGGTTGCGTACAGGGTTCCCCCTCTCCCCGCTTTATCCCCACAACAACCTGCGAGGTGGCTAGGCTGAGAGAGGCAGTGACTGGCCCAAAGTCACCACCCAGTGATCTTCATGCCTGAGCGGGGGATTTGAACCCTAGTCCTGGTCTGACACTCTTTACCGTCACAGCACGCTAGTTGCTTTCATCCTCTCCAGGCCCTGGATGGACCCTCATATTTGGGGTCTCCTGGGACTGGCAAAGTTCCAGTTACAAGCCACTCTGAATATTTGGGGGGAAGGGACAGATGCTTTGTGTGCAGAAGGTCCTGGATTCAGTCCCTGCTGCCTGCAGTTAGAAGGACCAGGTAGGAGGTGAGACTCTGGAGAGCCCCTCCCAGCCAGCATAGAGAAAAGAGGCTACCACTTCTTCATTATTTTGCAGTCTACCTACAATCATGTCTGCTGCTCGTTTGCCAGAGGGGGCGGGGCGGCAGGGGATGAAGGGGGAGCTGTGCCACTTAAGCTGGGAACAGCTTAATACACACACACACACACACAGACACACACGAAATCTTGAAAAACAAACCCCCTCCTTGTTGTGTGGCTAGGGAGAGGCTCCTTTATTCAATCCCAGGCATTCAAGAAATGCAGGACCCATTGGTAGACGACCCCATGTGCTTGGTGGACTGTGCTTGACTCTGGGCTTGTCACATGTGGCTGGTGCTGGGAAGGATCTTCTGTCTGCTTTGGGGGGGGGTGAGGTCAGGCTGGATGAACCTTTTGATCCCCTGCCTTCCCCACCCCCACCCCGCTCTTTCCTGCAGGTACATCCACTACGTCTTTGACCTGGGCAACGGGCCCTCGCTCATGAAGGGGAACTCGGACAAGCCGGTGAACGACAACCAGTGGCACAACGTCATCGTGTCCCGCGACACAAACAACGTGCACACGCTCAAGATCGACTCTCGCACTGTCACACAGCACTCCAACGGTGCCCGTAACCTGGACCTCAAGGGTGAGCTTACCGGGCCGGCCTGGCTCGCAATACCATCTCCTGGCACTAGAGGGCAGCCTCCTTGCAGTTTATGGGAATGCGCTGATGCGTTTGGAGTGGAGGTCCAGTCCCCTGTGCCCTGTCAAAATGGACACACGCTTCGCAGCTCCTTTATGTGGCGCTAGGGGGCACTGTGCTACCAAGTTGCGTGGGGGACAGTTTTAATCTGCCCACATTTATAGCACCCTGTTAGTGTTGTTTTAGGCAAGTACCCTGTTTTGTTGGTCTGATTTTATGTGGGTGGGGGGTGGGTGGCTGCTCAGGAATGAAACAAAACAGCAGCAGTGAGGCCCAAAGCCAAGAGCATCTGGTCCCCAGGACAGTCAAGCAGGCACACCCTTCCCCTTCCTTGGCCTCTGGCTGTCTCTCATCTTTCTTTAGACTTGGTGGGCTTGTTTAGCATTGTGGCAGTGACATCTTTTTTATGCTCAAGAGTTGATTTGATAGTTCTTAAGTTCTTAAGATGCGGGTTGCACTGTGGTCTAAACCACTGAGCCTAGGGCTTGCTGATCAGAAGGTCGGCGGTTCAAATCCCCGCGGCGGGGTGAGCTCCCGTTGTTCGGTCCCAGCTCCTGCCAACCTAGCAGTTCGAAAGCACGTCAAAGTGCAAGTAGATGAATAGGTAGCGCTCCAGTGGGAAGGTAAACGGTGTTTCTGTGCGCTGCTCTGGTTCGCCTGAAGTGGCTTAGTCATGCTGGCCACATGACCCGGAAGCTGTCTGTGGACAAATGCCGGCTCCCTTGGCCTATAGAGCGAGATGAGCGCTGCAACCCCAGAGTCATCCACGACTGGACCTAACAGTCAGGGGTACCTTTACCTTTTAAGTTGACGGGATCTGACCAGCTTCCCTTTTCTCCAACCATAACCATGGTCATACCTCCCTCCCCACCACCACCAAAACACACACAGCCATGCAGGCCTTTGGGCATTTGCTGTGGGGCGGGGGGGGATGAACTGGGAGGTGCAGCCTGGGGTGTCAGGGCCCCTCATGTGTTCGTTCCACCTTTCAGGGGAGCTGTACATTGGAGGCCTGAGCAAAAACATGTTCAACAACCTGCCCAAGCTAGTGGCCTCGCGGGACGGCTTCCAGGGCTGCCTGGCCTCCGTGGACCTCAATGGCCGACTCCCAGACCTCATCGCCGACGCCCTGCACCGGATCGGGCACGTTGAGAGGGGCTGTGATGGTAAGGGGGGGGGGTTGCAGGGTGGGCCAGGTCTGATTTGGAGCAGGGAACAGGTTAAGCACATACTCCCCTCCTCTGCTGCTTCTCTCTTCCAAATCCCTTTCCCTCACACCTGGCCCAGCTTTTCTTTCTTTCCTTAAAAAAAAAAAATGTGTTCATTTCCTGTAACACAAGAGGCTGTTTTCTCTGGAATTTGCATTCTTCCATTAACTTTGTCATCCAGGCAGTGGCTCTGCCAAGCAATGGCCCTCCCTTCTTGTCCTCCCAAATTTCCAAGGCTTGAGTAGCAATTTTTCTGACATTGAATGTAATTCCAGCCCTGGCCAGCCCCGTGTAGACTCTGACGACAAGGCAGGGGATAGCATCTGGGAGGCAGCGAAGCCTTATTTGCATCCCTAGTGGGCTGCTCTTGTGAGGCCTTGCTCTGTGGTCCCTGGCCTCCGCTCCCACCCACCCTCAAGCTGGGGTTTTGCATTAAAAAACAACAACCCTCGTTTCATTTTTGCAGTAAAGCAAGAATGCACAAATGCAGTATTTTCTCCTTTCTAAATATGTTTAGCTGGAACATCCTTGTGTTGCTAAGAGCTTTGAAGAGAATCACATCCACCTTGAACTGGCCTTTGGTGCACCAGAGCTGAGAGGTGGCGGCTGACATTCCCCAGAGTCCTCCTGGATCAGACAAAAGGGAGCCCATGCAGTCCCACTTTACGTTTCTCCCAGTGGCAAGCTGGAGGGAAGTCCACGAGCAGGACAGCAGCAGAGCTCTACCCACTCAGGATACCAGCTAGCACTCTAGGGCGGAGAGCTGGTCCTCCAGAACTCCTCTTGTGTTCTTAGGCCCGGGAAGCTAGAACATAGCGATCATGGCTAGCTCATCCTCCTTGAAATTGTCTAATTCTCTTTTGGTGTCTATCTTGCAGGAGGGAGTTCCATAGTTTAGCTCTGAGCTGGGTGAGGAAGTAATTTCTTCTGTCTGTCCTGACTCTTCCAACATTCAGCTTCATTGTTGTTGTTTAGTCGTTTAGTCGTGTCCGACTCTTTATGACCCCATGGTCCAGAGCACGCCAGGCACTCCTGTCTTCCACTGCCTCCCGCAGTTTGGTCAAACTCATGTTCGTAGCTTCAAGAACACTGTCCAACCATCTCATCCTCTGTCATCCCCTTCTCCTTGTGCCCTCCATCTTTCCCAACATCAGGGTCTTTTCCAGGGAGTCTTCTCTTCTCATGAGGTGGCCAAAGTATTGGAGCCTCAACTTCAGGATCTGTCCTTCCAGTGAGCACTCAGGGCTGATTTCCTTCAGAATGGATAGGTTTGATCTTCTTGCAGTCCATGGGACTCTCAAGAGTCTCCTCCAGCACCATAATTCAAAAGCATCAATTCTTCGGCGATCAGCCTTCTTTATGGTCCAGCTCTCACTTCCATACATCACTACTGGGAAAACCATAGCTTTAACTATACGGACCTTTGTCGGCAAGGTGATGTCTCTGCTTTTCAAGATGCTGTCTAGGTTTGTCATTGCTTTTCTCCCAAGAAGCAGGCATCTTTTAATTTCGTGACTGCTGTCACCATCTGCAGTGATCATGGAACCCAAGAAAGTAAAATCTCATTGCCTCCATTTCTTCCCCTTCTATTTGCCAGGAGGTGATGGGACCAGTGGCCATGATCTTGGTTTTTTTGATGTTGAGTTTCAGACCATATTTTGCGCTCTCCTCTTTCACCCTCATTAAAAAGTTCTTTAATTCCTCCTCACTTTCTGACATCAAGCTTCATTGCACATCCCCAAGTTCTAGTGTTAGGCAAGAAGGAGGGAAACTTTTCTCTAGCCACTTTTCCCATGCCATGCGTAATAATAAACTCCCTCCCATCTTCACAACCCCTCATTCACCTCTCTCCTAAACTAAAAAGTCCCAGACAGTGTAACCTTTCCTCATTTGTCTTCAGGCCCCTCCAGACATCCCTTTCCCTTGTTCATTCAGGATGATTTGTGCTCATGATGGTCTTGGGGCAGTTTGATGTGATACCTGCCTGCAATTTGGGGGGGGGGGCAGAGAGGCTGCTTTGTTTCTGACGAGTGCATGTCCCAGAAAGTCCTGCTGAAATCCCGTAACTTCTTACACCACCCAGGTTCTGGTTTGTTTTTGGTCCTGCTTTTGTTGCACTGCGGTGCAAAAGGGGCCCTTCCGTACAGCAATCATGTAGCAGCAGAACATGGAGGAAGGAATGTGGACAGGAGCCTTGCCTTGGCAGCTGCACCAGTGGACTCCTGTTCGCTAGTGGCTGCTGCTGCTGTGGCCAGGATGCTGAGTGGAGCACCTGGATGTGCACCTATTACACCTGTGCTGACGAAGCCAATCAGCTACCAGACCAGCATTTAAGGCCTTGTTGTTAACAGCTGAAGCCCTCAGCAACTAGAAACTAGATTACCCAAAAGGCTGCCTGTCCCTGGACAGACCTGTTAGATCACTTGTCTGGAGAAGTCTGGAGAACTTCACAGGGTAGTGACCTTTCCTGCCATTGCCCCTGCATGTGGCATGATGCCATGATGCTCTCTGCCCTTCCACTGGCTTCGGGAGACTTATAAAGACATATCTTTACCTCCTGGCTTTTCCTGACCCACAAGTAGGGTTGCCAGACTCAATAGAGGACAGGACTTCTGTGCCTTTAATTGCCCTGCTCTCTTTTGAGTCTGGAAACCTTAAAGAGAAACCAGCAGTCACCCTTTGCTCGGAAATTAAACAAAGGGTCTGCTGGTTTCTCTTTAAGGTTTCCAGACTCAAAAGAGAGCAGGGCAATTAAAGGCACAGAAGTCCTGTCCTCTGTGGAGTCTGGCAACCCTACCCACAAGGCTGGAGCCCTCTTGCATTGGTTTGAATCCCATGGAGTTCTGCCTTATTGCCTTCTATAAGCTCTCACATGTTTCTATTCTGCTGCTTTCCTTGGTTTTTAATGGTATTGGTTTTCTTTTTGTTTTAACAAAATAAAATTGTTTGCCATATAGATCTTTTAAAAATACTAAGCTGTTTATAAATGCCTCTTAAGTTAATGAATAGGCAAGCCCTAGTAAAGTGGGAAAGTGTGTGGAAGGCCCAGTATAAATCCACTTCTAATGCAGAATATATCCCCACCCCACAAAAAAACCCCACCCGCTCTGAAGGAACCCCCAGTCAGCCATGGGGCTGCAGAATTGTGCCTCAGCTGCTGCCTGAGCCATCTTCAAGGGCAGCCCCACACGGAGAGGAGGCCAGCAGCCCACGTAACAACCGTGAGCCAATCAAGGAAGATTTGCAGCTGATTGGACAAGCTGTGATTAGGTGGCGATGATGCTTTCTGGGGCCTGCCACGTGATAGCCAGAGTCAGACAAGGCAAGGGAGGACTAGGGAACCTCAGAAAGCCCTGAAGTCTCCCCCTCTTGCTTTCTCTCTCTTTGGCCCCGCCCACTAGGTCCCAGCACCACCTGCACGGAGGACTCCTGCGCCAACCAGGGCGTCTGCCTTCAGCAATGGGACGGCTATACCTGCGATTGCACCATGACCTCATATGGTGGCCCCGTGTGCAATGACCGTGAGTAGCGGGGGGGGGGGAGATGGGAGTGGGAGGGAGGGGGTAGGCAAAGGGTGGAGTTTATTAGCCCCAAGGGGGGAACACACTCTGGACACTGAGCAAGGCAATAAACTAGTAGCGCCACTTGGGCTGTGGCTGGCATTTTGCAGACTGGAGCCCTCCTCCCCCCTTTGGGGAGTGGGCCCAGTGCTGCCCACCTTCCCTCCCTCTGGCAGCCTGCTTCCTCAAGGCGTTTTGCTGTGTGGGATAGGGAACAGAGGGCAGTCCAAGTCCCCAGGGGAGCAACGGGGTGTGTGTGTGTGTTTGTCTGTCTATTGGCGGTCTTCTCACCCGGGCACCCAGGAAGCTTCTCAAGGTCCACGGTACCCATGGCTAGATGAGACCGAACAAAACGAAGGAATAAAAGCAACCATGCGGTTGGCGAAACCACATGAGGTTCACTATTAGGAGCGACACAGTCAGGTTATTATTAAAAGGCTGTTGCATTGTGCGTTCCACAAATGCATATCAGTGGAAAACGAGTCATCTCTTTGTCTCCAGAGTTAAAGTTCGCACTTTATAGGTAATCTGAAGGGGGGGGCAGGAAGGAGAAAAATCTCATGGTACACGGTAGAGAACAACCCTCTCTGCACACGCGAACCCTCACACACACCCCTGCGGAAAAGTGGGAAGGAGTTGGAACAGCCGTCACTGCCCCATAGCAGAGGGAGATAGTACCTCTTGCCGCAGCAGAGGGCAGCACTAGGGTAGGGCACTTGCCCTCACTTATGGGGCAGGGGAGCTGTCAGAAGGGGAATTGGGGGTCCAAGGGTCTTCCCTGCTGCAAGAACCTTCCAAACGGCATAGGGGACTATGAGGGAAAGGGGGGGTTCAGCATTGAGAACTGTGTGAAGATGGCAATGCCTACACCCCACTTAATGAAGCCCCCTCTGCCCCACTGAACAGATGGCAGCCAGAAGGTGAACTCTGTACCACTACGACTGAATTGCAGAAGCCACATACACACACCCTGACACCCCGGCACTTTTCATTGCTGAGCTTCTCAAACAATTGTGGCTGGTCTTGTATTGGGTTGGGTGGGACGTCTCATCCACGTGAGAATTTGCACCAATATCTGTAGGTGAGATTGATCTGTTTTGCCGCCGCCTGTCCCAGGTTTGCCTTTGGCTCATGAGGGTGGAGCCTGGAACCAGATGCTCCAGAAAGGCAGCATCTCAGAGTGGGATAAGTAGGGGAAATGGGAGGGTGTCCCAAGTTATCATATCTGCCAGGAGCAAGGAACATATTGCACAAAAGTTCATGGGGGAGTAAGGTTTGAGCTTGGAATCCAAAGGTGGGAAGAAAAGGGGTCTGGGTGGGCAGGGCAAAGTAAGGGCCCTCCCAGGTTGAGGGGGAACAGGTCACCTGGTGGGGGTGTAGCATCTCTTCTCTCCCTTCCCCCCTTATCAGAGTAGCCCCTCTGCAAACCCTGCGGCCACTTGGCAGTCACCATGCACTATAATTAATCTCACTTTGTTACATTATCTCTGTATGTGATGCACGACAGATTTTCATTTTTGAAAAATTCGCTATTAAAAATGTGCTGATAGTCTAGGGCAGACCATCCTACCCCCCCCCCTCAAGCCCCCATCCTGTTCTGTGGAAGGCAGAGCAGCCAAAGGGCTGAGAGGAGAGGAGAATGAGAGGTTTCAACCTGGGGCAGGGGAGTGTCTGTACTCAAGAGAGCTGCTGAGCAGTGGGAGGGGGTTTGTCTCTGTGCCTGGGGTGGGGGGTGGGGTGGGGCTTTTTCTAGTGGGTACGTAGCAAGTAGGCCTTGGGGAATAACTGCCCTGTTGACTGGATGGGCTGGGGTCCGTTCCAGTTCTACGCTGGGGGTTTTCCTCCTCCTTGTGGTACTTGCAGTGGAGGGTATTTAACTTGGCTGGTATCTCTGCAGCAGTGCAGGCCTTAAGGGAGTCTCTCTGAGGGGTGGCTGGGAAGGAAGGGCACTGAGAGAGCCATATTTCTCCTGCATAGTTTTTACCTTGACAGTTCCCTTGCTCAGTTTTTAACGAACAATCTCCTCCGTGCCATGCCATGGAAGTGAAAGATGGGGAAAGAGGGTTGCGTGTGGGTTTATGGGAACCTCTCCTGGCCCTTCTGAGAGCTTCCCGGAGGGAGAGGCCAGGGGCTGCTGCCTCAAGAACTCTTGGTGAATTCAACAGAGCCAGAGCACATCAGGCCAAGGCTTAATATGGAACCTGTTTTCTATGCTAGGTGCATCTCTCCAGGAAACAGAAGGTCTTGTATGTGCAGAGTGCCTTTCCTTTGCTGCTGCTGCTAAGCGCTGTGCTGAAGCCTGGTGCCCCAGACATTTTGGTCTATTTCTCTGTAGTGACTGGGGCTGATGGGAGTTGTCATCCAAAACATCTGGAAGGCACCAGGTTGAGGAAGGCTGCAGTAAAACATGAACATCATAAGTCCCAATTGCTAAAGTCACACACAAATCAGAGATTTTTTAAAAGTCTAGAACTAGCAAGAGTAGCATTGCAAACAACATAAAAAAAATCAGCAGCCAGCCTCTTCTCACCTGCCAAGACTAGGCTGAGCACCCCAAGGTCATACCATTGCCGAGGGCCTTCTGGTGGTTCCCTCGCTGCGAGAAGCCAAGTTACAGGGAACCAGGCAGAGGGCCTTCACGGTAGTGACACCCGCCCTGTGGAATGCCCTCCCACCAGATGTCAAAGAGAAAAACAACTACCAGACTTTTAGAGGACATCTGAAGGCAGCCCTGTTTAGGGAAGCATTTAATGTTTAATAAATTATTGTATTTTAATACTTCTGTTGGAAGCCGCCCAGAGTGGCTGGGGAAACCCAGCCAGATGGGCGGGGTATGAATAATAAATTATTGTTATTATTATTATTACTACCACCATTGCGCACCCGGAGTCTGGCACCCAGCTCCCCACGCCACCTACCAGCCTAGCATACATTATTACTGGTGCCAAAGAGGATGTGATTCCTGGTAGATTTGGGGAGCATCCTGTGGTCCTTGTTAAATGCATTCAAGCCACCTGGCAAACAACCTCACCTTGGCCTCCCGCAAAACTTCCCAGGCTGGAGCTGGGCTGCAATTTGTCAGAAGACGCATTTTAGTTAAATGCTCTGAGAATTTCCCTTGGCAAGCCTCTGGCTCTCCTCCGTGCCTGAAAGAAAAGGGTCATTTAGTCAAATATTCACCAGGATATTTCCCACCTTATTTGTTGGCCCAGTGGTTGGGATTTTGCATCTCCCATGATGCCCTGTAATGACACTTGGTCCTAGGCATCGTGGGGGGTGCAAAATGGCTTCTGGATTCACAAAACAAAAGTTGTGCTGTTGCCGCTGCTAATTGCCAACCCCTCCCAAGTAATGGTTAGGAGAAATTCACCACCACAATAACTTTGAGAACAAGCTGCAAAATCCCCCTGCCACCGCCTCCATCATATTTCTGTGCCAGAAAATAGGGTGGAGAATTTATGCATCTTCTTTCCAAGGAGCTCAAGGTGTCATACATTAGAAACTGAGAACCCGTCACAGGCCCAAAGGTCACCCAGTGAGCTTCATGGCTGAGTGGGGAGTTGAATCTACCCAGTCTTAGTCCAATCACTCTAAGCACCATGCCACACAGTTCCCTACCAGGCCCCAGGTAAGAGGTCTTCCCACCTTGGCATTTGTGACAGAGCCCTCAACTTCTCTACCCACAAAAGCTGCACACACACACCATAACATTTACTTGGCATTCTGTGGCCAGAGAACATGCTCAGTCCTCACTGGAGAGTTTTGGGTTCCCTTGAGACTTGTGATACACAAACGCACGCATGTGTAGACACAAGGAACAGCACCACAGCCTGAACATTGGAAATGGAAGGAAATTTTTGCTGCTTTTGGTTAGATTCTGTAGATACGAGGTGGGAATAGTTATCTATCTTATCTATCCACATTTGAAATTTACATCGTGCACCTTTAGTATAAGTTGTCTTTTCCCAGGGTGGCTAACGCAGCAGTAAGAAGCAAAAGCACAATATAAAATTATAATACAGTAGTGCTTTTAAAAGTATACAGTACATCAAATCAAAGCAGCAAATTGAAAGATGTAATGGCTAGTTTAAAGAGGCGGTAAAGTCAAACTCGTACTGTATTAGCTATTCTTTAAGAAGACTGGGAAAGTAGAAATGCCTTGGCCTGGTGCCTAAATGTTAAAGTAAGGAGGGCTCCAGGTGGGCCTTCTAAGGGGAAGGCATTCCAAAAGACAAGGAGCCACCACAGAAAAGGCTCCATCTTCTCTGCTGCAGTTCAGAAGGGAGGAACAGGCCAGAGAAAGGACTCAGGTGATACTGATGTTGCTCAGAGTCCAGAGCCCCCCAGCCCACTGAGTCTTCTTATCTTGGGGTCAGCCTTTCTCTGTTCATTCCCCCACCTCTGAAGCTCCTACCTGAGCTGCCTGCTCAGTTTTCCAAAATGGTCAGAGGCAGGAAAGGGGCGGGATGAACTCTGCTCTGTCACTGCTCACGGGCAGAGGCTCTGCATTTCCCACACCCAATTCAGCAACCAGACGTTCAACAGGCACACACACCCAGTTGTGATGTCCCTCCATGCTAGCCAACACTTTACCTTTTGAATGTCTTCCTGCTGAAGCACAGAGCATCTGCCAAGAGAAAGGCACTACATGCTCCCCTCTGGCGGGCTGAGGGTGGGTGTTCTGCTCCATGTGCACCTCCCCAGAGGAGGCTGCATTTCAGTTTTAAGGACCCTGCCTGAGCCCCAGGAGAGGTCTTGTTGCAAACATGGACTGGGATAAATCAGGAGATAGTGGGTGTGGAGGACACTCTCTCCAAATCCCAGGAAGCAAGGTTGGGTTTTTTCCCTTGGGTGTGTGTTTCTGTTCCCCCCTCCCCGCTGAGCCCTCCTTCCCCCCACCCACCACCTCTGCGCCCTGCAGTTGATGAAACCACTTGCATATTGGGGCTGACAGCCCAATCCATTTTAATGAGGCAAGGGGCTGGCTAACGAGGTCCAAGGAGTCTCTAACAAGGCTCTATTAAGCTAGTCCCCTGGAGCGTGCCAGAGAGGAAGGGGACAAGGGTCATTCTCCTCTTCTCCCCCCACCTCAGCACAAACATACTGTTGCCCTGTATTTAAAGAAGTTGCTATGATGGGTTCAGGGCCCTGTGACTGGAGAGTTGAGTGTCCAGAATACTTTTTCCTGGTTACAACACCAGGGGGTCATCTGAAGTGCCTCTGAGCACGTGCAGGGTGACAATGCTGTACTGATGAGCCAGAGAGCCAGGAAGCTGCACTGACCCTGCCCATCTCTGGCATACACACACCCCTCTGGTCAAAGGCCTTGTCCCAGTTTCAGGACATCATTCTATCCATGAAAAAGGCACTTGAGGAGCGCTGGGGGTGGGGAGCCCAGAGAGCCACATCTGCCCCCCCGGAACTGAACCAGGATGCAAATACAGGAATGGTTGCTGTATTTGAAACAGAAAGATGAATACATCTCATCACAATGGGACAGACAACGACCAGGTGAACTGTGTGCCTGCCCAGCCCACTGTACAGGTGGTGCTCACCATTGATAGGCATTCAAGCTCCCACCCACCCCCATTTCATAAGGTTATTTCTCTTTAAACCAGACCTGGGCCGAGCGAGGACTGCCCTTCCTAAAGCAGGGCACCTGGGCACCCTGATATCAGAAGAGCCATTCCTTTCCACACCTGGCACCGGTGTCCAGCAACACACACCCCGCTTCTTTCCTCTTTCTGCTTCTGTCTGTTTGCTTAGCTCCTGGCTGTCGCAACATGAAGGCCAGTCTTATTATAAATCAGAAGGGAGGCCATAAATAGCCAGGGCTGGTAGATTTACACAGCGAGCTGAGAAATACGGCCCAACGCGGCAAGAAACCCTGTTCACAGGTTAAGGGAGGCTATTTGCAGCTTGCAGCAGAAGCCTCTTCTCCTCCTCCTTTCTTGGCTGACTATGAATCGGTCATCATCGTCCCAGCTTCCTTCCCTTCTCCAACTGCACCCCAGAGGTGGCTCATGTCTCCAACCTGGGCTTCTCCGACTAGGCTTCAGACTGCGAAAAGCAGGATTTAACTGGAGGCAGCGGTGCCCAGTGTCTGCAACCTGTTTTCTGGCCTAGAACAGGACAAGGGTGTGCTTCCGGCCATGTGCAGAATGCAATCACCCAAAAAAAACATGCCAATGGCTGCAGCCGGCCCTGGCCAGCCTCTCTGAGATTAACAGACTCACAGGCAGCCTCTCTCTGTCTCTCCTTCCCCTCCCCTCAAAACCTGAGCCCAGTCTAGATGCCTCATTTGGTTCAAAGAACATCCCCGTCTCCTCCAGTCCCTGAACTGCTTCCCCAGCCCCTTGTGCCTGGCGATCTGTGAAAGCCCAGCGAAAAAGCTGGATTCTGTCCAAGCAAAGTTGGGCAAGTTTGTTCTAAATAGGAACATGGCGGTCAGTTGGGGAGCGGCTCCTGTTACTTGACCTGAGCGCAGCACCCAGCTTTGGCCAGTCCTCAGGGAGCAGCAATGGCTGTGGTTTCCCTACACTCTCTCACACAGGCATGCCTACCCTCATCATCAAATGATTGACGTGATGGGCTTGGGGGAAGGCAGTGCAATTTGCATTCCCTGTAGGACCCTGGATTTGGGAGAGGGGCCGCCGACCTCTCTATCAACCCCTTATGCTCTCAGTGTTTCTCTAGGGCAGGCATCCCCAAACTTTGGCCCTCCAGATGTTTTGGACTACAATTCCCATCTTCCCCAACCACTGGTCCTGTTAGCTAGGGATCATGGGAGTTGTAGGCCAGACATCTGGAGGGCCGCAGTTTGGGGATGCCTGCTCTAGGGGTTTTTGGGTTTGGTGGGGGCTATGTGAGGAGAAAAATTGTCTTGGAGGACCAGACCATCGCCCCCCCCCCCCAGACTGGGAGTTGGCCACCCTTGTGGTAAATATTAAAGTGCATGGTAATTAGTTTTGTTCTATTGCCACGTATTACACCTCTAGCCCACTTTTCCTCCTAGGAGCTCCAGCCAGCATACAGGGCTCTCTCTTTCCCTATTGCATACTCACAATGACCCTGTGAGGTAGGGTAAGCAGAAAGACAAGGAATGGCTTAGTGGGGACCTGAGACATTTCATCCTCTCCATGGTCCTGCGAGGTAGGTAAGATGCAGAGAGAATGACTGGCCCAAGACCCGCCAGCACGCTTTGTGGTTGGCGATTTCAGGATGAGCTTCTCCACTTGCCAGGGTGGCCAAGCACCCTGCTTTACAGACGGCAGCCCTCTGTTTGAAGGACTGTCCAGTCCAAGTCTGGTTGAAAGACAACCCTGAGAAGGGAGGCGGGGCCTTGAAATTGCCTGTGAGCACCAGGGTAGCAGCAGACTGAGCAGATGGGGCACCAAGGCCTCTCCTCCCGCACCCCTGTGATGCAAGCTAAATATTTCTGCTGAAGATGCATCTCCCTTCTTTGGGGACAGTGTGCAGATGGCTACCTTAGTGCAAATGTGACTTCCTTTCTCACTCTCAGCCCACTCCCAGTCATAGAATGGTAGAATTGTAGAGTTGGAAGGGACCCTGAGGATCATCTAGCCCAGGCACCCCCAAACTGCGGCCCTCCAGATGTTTTGGCCTACAACTCCCATGATCCCTAGCTAAGAGGACCAGTGGTTAGGGATGATGGGAATTGTAGTCTAAAACATCTGGAGGGCCGAAGTTTAGGGATGCCTGATCTAGCCCAAATCCCTGCAACACTTGTCACATATGTGTTATGTTCCTTGGAACTGTTCTTCCAAAGGGATTTTTACAAGAGCTGGTCTTTGACCGTAATAAAGTATTATATTCCCTGCAACAAAGGAGCATGCAGCGGTCCCACGTGGGGATCGAACCTGCAACCTTAGCGTTATCAGCACCACGCTCTAACCAAGGAGGGATTCAACACTTGGCTGAGGCGCATGAGAGGATGTGTTCTCCAAAGCCTTGTTTAAAAAGGTTGATAGGAAGCGGAAGAATGTGTGTGCGCGTGTTTGGTCTTGTGAGGTTGTGTGTCCAGGCCAATTAGGACATGGGGGGGGGCTTCTTCCTCCCATTAGTCAGATTGTTAATGGTCTTCTGATTAGAGAGGCCAGGCAGGGTTCTGGCCCTCAGTAAAAGGGGGCACCCGAAGTGCACAACTTCAGCATCGGTGATGCGCCTGCCTTGTGCTTCAGAGCCATTAGCTGAGGCCGGAGCAGGAGCAGGTCCCTGCAGGGCGTCTGAGTGGGTAGAGACTGCTGTGAGCAGGGCGGCTGCAGCACGCAGGGGGCGGCTCCCATCTCAAGGGTGCATGATGGCCTCCCTCCTTTCCAAAGAGGCCTGGTGTCTCTCTTTCTGTGCGTGTGCGCGCACACACCCTTTCTACCTAAACATGCACTGCACATCCCCTCCTCTTTGTTTACCATCAACCTTTCCTGCCTGCCCTTGGCATTTGAAAACGGGGCTCTTGTCTCTGGCTCCTTTCTCATGAATCTATGGTGCTCTTGTGTGAAAAGCAAAGGGTGGCTTTTGCAGAAACCCATTCCCTTTTGAACAGAAACATTGCACTGGAGACTTCCAGTATCCTTGTCAGTCTGGAGGAATGACAAGTGTGTGTGTGTGTGTGTGTGTGTGTGTGTGTGTAGGTAGCAGCCAGCCTAGCAGGGCTGGGGCAAAGGCAGGATCAAAGGGAAGTAACCTCAGGGTTCTTTGGGGTGCTTCCCCCCCTCCAGAACGTGCCTCTCAGCCCACTAGGCTCACCTTCCCCGCCCCGCCCCCATGCAGCGCTGGGTGTGACTCACTTCCAGGGGCAACCTTCTGACACCCCTTCAGCCTGAATAATCAAGGCAGGTTGGAAGGCTCCCTTTATAGCAATCACAGCCCACTTAATGAACCAGGCTTTTCTCTGATTCAGGGAGAGGTGGGTGCCACGCAACCTGTATGAACGATGTCTTTGTGGATTGTTTCTAAAGGGAGGAAGCCCCATAGATGAACCCTTTTTATCTCATACAGGCACTTGGTACATGCTCAGAGGAACTCTCCTTTCCAGGGCTGAGCCTCAGTGTTACACAACCGAGTTTTAATTTTATGGGGGTGGGAACTACATTGAGGCCCTAAAGCCCTCTCAGTCTGGCTCTCAGGACTCCTCCAAGCTGGACACCCTGCTCTGCCCCATCCTCTAGTGCTTTTGCCTGCCTGCCTGGTGTCCTTGAACTGTGATAATGCAGCTTGCTTCCCTGGGTGGAGGAAAGACAGTGTGTGTGTGTGTGTGTGTGTGTGTGTGTGTGTGTGTGTGTGAAGAAACTTGATTTTTGCGTGGCTGGAATGGACATAGCAAAGAGTCCCTTGCTCCACCCACTTTTGCCTCTGGTTCCACTTCACCATGTGCCCCCCCCCGGCCCGGAAGGTTGCCCATGAGAGAATGTGGCCCTCAGATTGAAAAAGGTGTGGCTTGCGAGATGGAAAGTTCTCTAAATTTGGGTCACATGGAGCTTGTTCTGCAAAGGGGCCTGGGGTTGGGTGTGTGGGTGTGTGCGTGTGCGTGCGTGCGTGCGTGTGTGCCTCTGCTTATGTGGGTGGGAGGAGGGGGGCTGAGACTGTGGGTGGGAATCAGGCAGGACAGAGTAGTTGATTTGCAACCCCTGGTGGTAAAATTAAAGGAGAGATGACATGGCTTTTAAAAGCTGCAAATTAAAGTGTCTTGAGGCTGTTATTAAGGCCTCTGCCTGGCCTGGCAGATTCCAGCAGAAAAAGCAAGCAGGGGGTGGGGTCTGAAAGCAAGCAAGGAAGCAGAGAGAATTTGGGGAGGGGGGGTTAAGGGGAAAAACATTTTGCAGGCAATATTAAAATCTGACATAAAATTAAAATTACGTTGGCATAATGAAATTGTGTACAGGAGCTGGGAGACAGAAAACAAAGCGAAATAGTAAAGGTGTCACCCTTAATTACGCTCACCTTCCCTGCATTCCTCTGTGTGCTGCATCGAGGATGCGGGTCCAAGGGGAAGTCCAGCTCTGCCCTCCCCTTCACCCTCACTGCACAAGCCAGAGTAGGACCACCTAGTCATCTATAATGAGACATTCTCAAAATAAGCCGTCTTGAAGGCTGGGCGGCCAGGATGAGGACGCTGCCCCCAGTTTGATCGCGTGAGCGGAAACACAAAGATTTTGTGGGTGTGGGTGCCATGGCAAAAGAAGGGCGACATTCCTTGAACCCAGCACCCAGTGGTGACAGATGCTTATTTGGGAAAAGGCAGGGAGCCCAAACAGGTGGTGGGGCCAGAGCCAATGAAAGGTGGAGCCAACTCCTTCTAGCTGCCCCACTTTGAGCATGGAGGAGGAAGGCAGTGCCACCCCCCCTGAAGTGGCTCGTCCAACCTCCTACAATGCAGGGATCTTTTTGTCCAATGTGGGGCTCAAACCCACAACCCTGAGATTAAGAGTCTCATGCTCTACCAGGCAGGCTGTGGTTAGTGGGAGTGGGACAGTACCCCATCCGCCCAAATGGATCAACGCCTACTGCAGGCGCCATCTAGTCTTTCGGCTGGGGAGACATGGGGTGGGTGGGAGTCTGTGGAGGTCACGGGGCAAACATTTCAACAGAACATAAGAATCCCTGTGTTGGGTCAAGCCACAGATCCATCTGCCCCAGCCCTCCCTTACTGACAGGCGGTAGTCAAATGGGACCCATCTTGCTTGTGGTTTACGTTGCAAGCAAGCCGGCTCAATCCTTGGGCCTCGCTCTCCAGGGTTTCAGACAGGAAACCTTCTCCAGCACTTCTAGGAGATGCTGCCGGGGATTGTGGGTGGCATGATGGCTTCTGCAAACGAAGCAGCTGCTGTGCCAGCAAGGGACATCCCTTCTCCTTCTTGGGGAGCCATTCTCTGGGAACTTCCCCAATGGACTTTTTTTAAACCATTTGAGTTAGTAGTCCAAACCCGCTTCAAGTCCCCAAGTCAAGTGCCACATGAAATATTTCTTTATTTCTCCCCTAAACTGACCACCAAACCTGCTTAGCCAATTAACGCTATAGTGTTTGGAGAAAAAGAAAATATGCTGCCCATACTCCAGAAAACCTCTTGCGTCATTCCTCTCCCATTCAGTTGTGCTCAGTTACCTTAGGGGTGGTGCTCTTAGGGCATTTTGGACTCTGGACTTAGTGATCTTACCTGGGAAGGTTTTTTTTTTTAAGGCGATGATGACTTTATTGCTTCACTTATTTCAAAAATGTGCCAAGCCAGCCTTACTTCCTTGTCTGCTTGTTCTCTTGAGGGAGCCTTGGGCACCTCCTGCCCCAAACACCTACTGTGACGGTCCCACTGAGTTGCCCTAGGTTTTGGATCCTCTCCTGCTCTGTGATGCCCTCTTTGAGGCAAGGTAACAATAGTGATAGTGATAGTGTTTACGGCTGTTTTTTGCCACTGTTTTAACCAATATTTCCTCACTGTTGGATCCTCCTGGTGTTTATGTTTGCCGCTTATCCTGTACTTTCTAGGCAATTGTCTGAGCCATTTTGCCTTTGCCCCAATGTTCTTTCACCCGCCGGAACTGGTTGCAAGAGGGAAAATGTAGGCCACAAGCCTTGACATCCAGGAGAGTCTAGGGGGGGGGGGCTCATCCACACTTCCATTCACCCCACTGCTTTCCCCCAGCAAAACCCACTTTTTAGGACTGAATTGGAACAAACAGCAATCTGCAGAAAACCAGATTGCCATTTGTTACGATTCAGCATTAAACCGCTGGTGTTTCTGGGGGAAAGCAGTGGGGCAAACGGAAGTGTGAAGGAGCCCCCCCTTTCACTCTCCTGGATGTCAAAGCCTCTGGCCTACATTTTCCCTCCTGCAACAAGTTCTGTGGGTGAAAGAGCGTTGATTCTAGTTCTCAGTTAGGACAGATAGCAGTTTGTATGTACACTTGTGGGGGGGGAACATGACTCATGTGTCTTCTTTACATTTTCACTGTGCTCACCTTCTGCACGACAGACCCACTGCTCCTGTTTTACAGGTGGGGAACTGAGGTTCGAAGGTGACACAGCAAGCCCAGATCCATGCTCAATACTCGGTTCATGGAGCCACGCAGCTGGTGTGTGTGTCCGCCCCCTGCCTCCTCTTGCCCCAGCAGAACGCAGGGCTCAAGATGGGCACCAGAGGGGGCTGTGATAACATCTGGCATGGAGCAGCTGGTACCCGCTGAATGGCTTTGGCTGCTCGCTTTATATGCTGGCCACATGCAGGGTGAAAGGAAGAGGGGAGGGGGCTTTGCAGATTTTGTGGTGTTGTGGGGGGGAGCAGCTTTACCCCCTACCAGCTCCTTCAGACAACGGCAGATCCCAGTAGTTATGACCCCTTGTGTACCCCCTTGTGTGTCCCTCCCCCCCATCTCCACTGGACCCTTCAGATGTCCCTCCTCCCTCTACAGCGGCCTGCTCTCAGCTCTGCCTGGCACTCTGCACAGTCTGTGGGTGAGGTGTTGCTCTCACCCTCCTTCTGTGTGGCACAGGAGTCCGGCTGGTGGAGTGAGTCTCCCTGCGGAGGTGCTGGTGTGAAAGTCGCTTTGCAGGCCCCCGCTGACAAAAATGTGGGTGCTGCCTTTGGAGGCGGTGGCAGTAGCCAGTCCACCTGGCGCCTGGACACGGTTTGCAATCTTGGTGCATCCAGGGCCAAAGACATGGGAGGAAGGGTCACCACCACCCCGGGTGGTGGAGGCGGCAGCAGCAGCAGCAGCAGTATTGTTCTCCCCGCTTTCAATTCTGCATGAGCAAGCAAATCCCCAAAACTAACTGACTAGTCCTCATTGGGGGCCAACCCATGATGCTTGTCTGCCGGAGTGGCACACGGGCCAATGGCCGATTTGCACAATGCGGTTGGGGCGCAAAGAAAAAAAAGAGCACCTGCCCATGTGCAGAGTGACATGGCGAGAACCAGCCTCCGTGCAGGTTTCCCTGGAGACAGAATTCTGGCAGCTGGGCAACCCCAGTCTTGGCAGGGCCCCACAGCCAGCCCCAGACTCTGGGCAAGAGCAGCGTGGTGCCCACACTTGGATGCTCACACACGCACACACGCCCCATCACCGCTGCCATCTGCCTGCCAGCTCCGTCTCTCTATTATCTTCCCATGCCAGGCCAGAGAAATGTCAGGCGCAGGGATGGGACACGGAAAGGGGGGCACTGGGGTGGGAGATTAGGAACCCATTAGGGGATATTAGAATTTCATTAAGCACTGGGTTTTCTTGGCTGATATGGGCGTCTAGGGGAGGGGGGGCACTGGCTTGAGGGCTCCTCATCCTGGTTTGTATTCTAATGAAATGTCACTTCATGTAGCTGCTTCTCCGCCCCCCCCCCAATAAACGGATGCAGCCACGTCCATAGAAAGCTTTCACAAGCCTAATAAACTGGAAAGATTTGTCTGAGTGGCAAAGGAGTCGGAGAAAGGCAGCTTTGCCATAGCCGGGGAAGGGCATTCCTGACATCATCGCCACCTCCTGCCCTCCTGGGTACGTTGGCCCCCACTCCCCTCTCAAAGCTGGGGGGCGGGCAGGGCTTAATCTATGGAATGAAGTTTCTAGGGCACAAGTCATGCCCCATGACCTGGAGAGAAGATAACCCAGATGTGAGAGGCAGTTCCCCCCACCTTAGTGGCAGCAAAGGAAAGGCAATCTGCATATGCTCAAGAAAACTCTGGCATCTGTCGATAATTTGCATGCACTGGACGTTAAGCTTGACACTAAAAAACCAAAAACAGGTTCTAAACATGAACAAAGTAAACCCCCTCCTCTTCCCCTGTAGTTATATTTCAGTGGTGAGGGGTGAAGAACTCTGCACATGCTCCAGAGCACAGTCAGTACTTCATATCTTGAGCACAGCACTAATAGGGAGGCAACCCAGATGCCCTGCCTGCTAGCCAAGGCTCCTCTTCCATCTCTTACTGGCAGAACAGTGCAGTGGGGTTGGCGGGCTGACAGCTGACACCCACCTCCTGGCCCTGGTTCCATTGCCAGGGTGGCGCCTGTCCTTTCCATTCCCACCACCCCTGTTCCAGAGCTCCCCCCTGCTATCTCAGGCAGGGCCCACTGCCTTCGGGGGACTCTCTTGCCTGAGCACTTGATCTTCCCTGCGAGGCTTTTGTATGTTGCTTCTCTCTTCCTCTCTCTTCTTTCGGTTCTTCCTTCAAAGGATCTGGGACTTTTCATTCGCAGCAAAAGTGAGATGTCAAGAGAGTCTCTTCTGAAAGGGCTCCTTGGATTCTGCTGTGGGCGTGCTTTCCCCTTTCCAGATTTGATGGTGGGGTGCAAGTTGGAGGTTCCCCACCCTCACCTTGTTAATTGCACTGGGCCATAGGTTGTTTCAGACCTGCTGGGTTGGCCTGCCCTCCACCCCTTCCTCAGTGCTGTGGGGACGGTCGTCTGTGCAGAGGCACACTTCACATGCTCAGAATGCCTGATATATTATTTAGTCTTGATCCAGGGCCAAGTCCTAGCATTCTACTGAATCTTTGGTAGTTCAACCTGAGCCTGGAGGTGGGGGTGAGTGTTGAATCACTTTGTCTGTTTTATCCAAAGGGCAGCCCCTGGCATCTAAACCTTCTCCATCTCTGCAGAAGGGCTCTAGCTGTGGATCAGGCCGGTGGGGTGGGGGCAGGAGGCCTGAGTGCCCCAGTTAGTGGGTCTGTGGAGAGGCTGGATGGGGTTGGGGGCAGGTGGGTTCTCATCCGGGGTTGTTAACTGTTAGAAGCCACCACAGCCGTGCCACGCATCAGATGTTAGTGGCTAATCGCTTGCTGATCTCCATATGGTGAGAAGCTTTGCTTGCTGATCTCTGCTATTCAACTGTTCGAGGAACAGGCGAGGCTGAGTGTTTTGGTCGTTTCACACACACACACCCCGCCACCCCCCTGCTAGTTGACAACTTTGTTCTTCTAATTTCAGCTCAGCATTAAAAAACAAACGAAAAACCCTTTCACCCCCTTCTGTTTTAGTTGCCTTCCTCATCCTCTTCCACAACAGCACAGCAGAGGTTTTGAGACGTAGCCTCTTCTCCCAGCTCAGCCATTTCCCCAAAAGAACTCTGCCCAAACACTTCCCATCACCTTTTTCAACTCCCGCCACAACTTCTTCCACCTTGTCCTCATATACTGCTGAACACATTTCAGAGAGATCTAGATCAACTATGGGAGAAGGCAGATGTCTGAATTTATCTTTTTCTTTTCTTTTGCATGGAGGGGGTGGAGTAGAAGAGCCATAGCTTATGGGTGAAGCACCCAGGTTCAGTCTGCACTGGCATCTCCAGGTAGGACTGGGAATACCCCCTATCTGAAACCCTGGAGAGCTGCTGCCAGTCAGTGTAGTCAATATTGAGCTAGATGGACCATCGTTCTGAGACTCTGCATAAGGCAGCTTCTGACTCTCAATTGTATAATGAAAACACCCAAGAAAAAATCAGGCTGCTGAAACAAAACTGGGTGGTAGTGGTTAGGAATGGGGTTTTTTTTGTGTGTGTTGAAGCATTGTGAACTCAGTTCTGGTGCTGAGAAGAAATGCTTAGTTGACCTGTGCCCAGCCCAAACATGTGGAATTTGTAAGTACGTAGTATTCCCATTCCCAAGACATTATTTCACACCTGGATACTTTTGGTGGATCTGGTGGACCTGAAAGTAACCTGCCTCTGAGCTCTTTGAGCAGCCATGGGTAAAAACACCCCCCGTCACAGGCAGGCAGTGCAGGGAGGAGGAGGAGCTACTTTGTCAGGGAGTAGTAACTTACACTCCTGTGTTTTTGTGCTCATACATACAACAGCTCCTGCATTCACACAGGGCTATTAGAATAGAAGAATATTAGAAGAAGTGACCCGAGGTTGGTCCAGGCCAAAGGGGCCCATCATCCTGTTCTTGCAGTGGCCGACCAGATGCCCACAATGGGAAACCTACAAACACAAGCACATTCTCCCCTCCTGCAGTTTCCATTGCTGCCTCTGACCAGAGGGGCAGAGTATATCCTCCATGGTCCATGGAGGCAGAACAGATTGCTAGGAGACCCCATTCCCCTCACAGGGCTACTATTCCCAGAATTCCCTGAGAAGAGGAATGCATTGTTCAACCACTCTGGAAGGGGAGCAGGGGTCTCCTAGCAATTCTCAGCACCCTTAACAATCTACATTTCCTAAAAACCTTTAAGGGAAGCCATGACTGTTTTAAAGTGGTATTATACCTCTTTAAGTGTAGTTTGAGGACAGGGACCTTAACCTTTCAAAGGTGCAGAGTATTTTGATGGTTTTGCAACCACACCAAGAGACAGGCATCCCCAAACTTCGGCCCTCCAGATGTTTTGGGCTACAATTCCCATCTTCCCCAACCACTGGTCCTGTTATCTAGGGATCATGGGAGTTGTAGGCCAAAACATCTGGAGGGCCGCAGTTTGGGGGTGCCTGCCAAAAGAGAACAAGTGTTCCTACCCAGTTTTGCAGACAGTAGAATTGAAGCCAGGAGACAGTCAGTGAGTGACTTGTTCATGAAGGGTAGCTGAGCCTCATCAAGGGCAGTTGCAACATATTCCTAAACTGGTAGAGATTCATCCCCACATACACAAAGAGAGATTAGGGGGAGCGAGGAGGAAAAATGAGGAAAGCAACCTAAACAGTTCAAATGAGAGATGGGCAAGAAGCGCTCAGGGATTTGCATGAAGGGGTTGGAGGTCAGCTCATATGGGTCCTCCTTCACATGCCCAGGAGCACAACCTTTGCACACTGATCAGTAACCTGGAATATAATAAGCTGCCTCCAACTAGCTCAAACTCTTCGTTCATCTGTGCAGCAGGAGAGGCATCCAATGGCTCAGGGATCATTTGTATGAGTGCTTAGGAGGGAAAGGAGGGAGTGGCGAAAGAAAAGGGAACAAACTGCCCACCACTGGCCTGTGGTCCCCAACAAAATGTGGCAGGAATAAAAAAAGGTTTTGTGCCGCAGTCCAGACCAACATTGCCTGCTCTGGCTGACATCTGCTCTCCAGGCAGAGTCTCAGGCAGAGAAAGGTATTTTCTATCATCTGTTTGGGTTTTTTTTAAAAAAATAATAATATTGGTGCAGGTACCAGGGATTGAACCTGAAACCTGACTACAATACCTGTGCTCAGAACTATGGCACACACACCCTCCCCAGGAGATCCACCCATGGGCCAGGGCTCGCAAAAGGTGATGTGTTAGACACACACACACACACACACACACACCCCTGCCCAGAGATCTTTGGCAGAAAAGAGGCCTGTGCCAAAATTAGTCCTCTTTGCCATTGCCGCCTGAGCTTTGGCTGCTGCTAGGAGGTGGTTTTCTCCTTTTAGCTGGTTTCCACTTTAGCTCCTTCCTCGCCCCCACGCAGACACCCACCCAGTCTGTCATTCCATCCGTCTCCCACCCGCTTGTATTTATAGCTCACAAACAGGTTGCAATCCAGGCTCTGGTGCTGCATCTTCCAAACATTCCATGGTACTGGGAGGGTGAGTGTGTGCTTGGGAGAGAGGAAGGCATCAGGGAGAGATGCCCCCACCCCAACCCCCGCCTTCCCCCTTCCAAATCCTGATTCATTCCCCAAACTGCCAAGAACCAAGGGATCCTGACTTGGGCTCTTAGTTCTCAGAAGGAAGAAATGACGGAGGTGCTCAAGCTGAAAGGCTTTTGCTGCCAGGTCTGAAAAGCTTGACCTCTGATCCCCAAATTCTGGAAAGCAAGCTCCGGCTAGCAGCGATGAGAGGTTTTGCATGCGCTCAGAGACATACAGGATTTGCTCAGCATCCTGGCGTGTAGGGCAGGAAGGGAAATGGTGCTTTATGGCCACGACCCTCATACGGAGACCCTCTCTCCCTTTGGCTCCCTTCCCTGCACACTTGTGTCAATGACATCATACTGTATGAGCTCATGGAGGGAGATTTACAGCCCCAAGGGAAAGTGAGCTCAGAGGCAGATCCATTAGGGAGAATGTCCATCCCAGAACTGCCAGGCATCCCTTTCTCCACCCCCCCCCCTCCACTTCTGGATTTTGCTGAATGCAGAGGGGGCAGAAATCCCAAGGCTAGGCTGTGAAAAGAGACCAGGGTTACTCCTGGGAAGGCCCCACAGGTGGCTGTGAGCAGGGGAAATAGCTGCCCCGACCTGCCAGTCCCTGGGAAATCCAAGACCCACTTCATCTGAAGTTCAGGTTCTTTGCAGGAGAGCAAGCAAACCTGGAGGCGAAAAAGCATCTTTTGTGCAGATCTGTTTGGGTTGGTACAATGGCCAGTCACGGCAATGGCCTCGCTCCCAGGACCTGGGCAGATCCACCAAGCTGTGACTGCTGCTCCAGGAGGCTTTCCCAAGCCTCTCCCCCTGTCTACAGAAGCAAACAGAGGCAAGAACACGGCAGTAATTTTTCAGATTCAGTCCTACTGCATTCACTATCCTCAGAGGGTGGCCCTTTGAGGTGGGGCAGAGGTGTCTCGGCACATACAGGCTGCCAATTGCAACTTCCAGCCTCCCCACACCCAGTTGTGCCAGCCATGGGTTGTGGGGTGAATGCTCTGTATTCATGCAAGGCCAGGCAGGTGCGCATGAGAGACATCACAGCAAAACAAGCACTGCCCCTTCTGAGCTCAGAGGTGCAACGGTTTTGCAGTTTAGTGGTGGCTCAAAGTGGCTTCAGGTACATCATTTCTGGTGCAAAAATCAAATCAGTGCCAGAACAGAATGATGTTGATGGTGCTGTGTGACAGGCCTTCCCTACAGAGGCCTTGTTAGATATTCAAAAGATTCAATGCATTGAGCCCATAGGCTAAAATTTGCTTATGCTAATTTATATGTATAGATGCAAATGTAGAATGTAAAGGTCACAGTAGGCACACCAACTCATTCCCCATCCAAGTAACCACAGATGAATTCTTCAGTTACTTTGCACCCCTCCCGGATCACTCCAAAATCAGTTCCTCTTTTATTTGTTTACTCCCCCCTTCCTGTTAATTTCCAGAGAGATTCTGCTCCAGATCCATTCATCTCTCTTTCAGTTACCCCAGTCATGACCCCAACCCCAAATCATGTCTAAAGGAAGTAATAGAATTGTAGAGTTGGAAGGGACCCCAAGGATCATCTAGTACAACCCCCTTCATTGCAGGAATCTCAACTAAAGCATCCTTAACAGATGGACATCCAACCTCTGCTTTAAAACTTCCAGTGAAGGAGAGTCCACCACCTCCTACTGTTGAAGAGCAGAAAGTTCATCCCGATGTTAAGTCAGAATCTCCTTTCTTGTAACTTGAAGCCATTGGATCAAGCCCACCCTCCAGAGCAGGAGAAAAGAAACTTGCTCCCTTTTCCATATGACAGTCCTTTAGATATTTGAAGATGGCTGTCATATCTCCTCTCTGTCTCCTTTTTCCCAGGCCAAACATACCAAGCTCCCTCAACTGTTCCTCATAAGGCTTGCTTTCCAGACCCTTGATCATCTTGGCCCTCCTCTGCACACATTCCAACTTGTCAAAATCCTTCTTAAATGGTTGCACCCAGAACTGGACACAGTATTCCAGGTATGGTCTGACCAAGGCAGAATAGAATGGTTCTATTACTTACCTTATTGGTACTAGTACTTCCTCTTAAATTTATTTCCCCATATTTATCCTCCCCCAGTTCCCAAAAGTTCATTGACCAGAAACAGTTGAGGCAATTAGAAGAAGTTCTAGGGTGCCCAGTCCTAGAAATTACACCTCTTTCTTCCCTTTTCTTGTTCCCTGACCCTGCTCTTTCCCTGCTCCATCTTTTTCATCCCAACCCTATATTTCCAACCCTAGACTTTCTATCCTCTGCATGCCAGGAGTTGCTGGAACTTTCTCCCTAATGTGGGCAGGGCTGAATATGAACTAAGGGCATAGCCCAATTTGTGTGTAAGGCTGAAATGTGCTTTAAAAATGCCTCTGGGCATTTGCAAAGTGTCTTTTCTTCATCACAAAGTGACCTCACAGGTTCAGAAGCAGGGAAAGGCAATTTTCCAGGCAGGCAGGCAGGCAGGCAGGCAGGGTTGAAGTTAAGAACAGCAGTTTAGGTGGGTGGGAGCTGGGATTCTTCCCTGACCTCATCCGAGATGTGTATTCCGACCCTATATAGCACAAGGGTTCTGCTAGCAACAATTGTTGTTAGTCATTTATTGCTTACCAACCCTTTACCACCAGATCACATACCAGGGTACAGCAGTTTAAAACAGTAAAGTTGAGTAAGTACCAAAATACCATATTTCTCCATGTATAAGATGCCCCCATGTATGCCCCCTACTTTTAGAAAATCGGCATATGCACTATCTGTGTATAAGATGCCCCCAGATTTTTAACCTTATTTTAAATTTAAAAACCTAGTATTGTACACGGAAAAGTACGGTATATCCATTTCAAGGGCCTGGGTTAAGAGGTTTATCTTCAGTCCACAACAAAAACTACACAATGAACGAATTTCACAACCCGGGGCCCAGAGAATGCCCTTGCACAGGCTGCCACCCAGCAAACTTCAGAGGGTGGTGGAGTTCTCAAGAAACGCCCTTTGCTGATCTTACACCTGAGAGGGTCTGTAAGGAAGGAGCCTGGGCTCTCAATGCCTGTTGCTCAGAATTCCAGGGTCAGTGCTGCTCAGGCACTCAGGACCTGCTTAGAAGGCTGACTTAGAAGGGTCGGAAGGGAGCTTGAGCATCAGCTAGCCCAACCCTCTGCAATGCCGGAATATGGAGCTGTCCATTAAAGGGATCAAACCTGCAACCTTGGCATTAGCAGCACCATGGTCTAGCCAACTTATCCAGCTTGCTGGCTTCCAGTAATGGGCACTTGGCTGAGTCCGACTACTGTGAGAACAAGATGCTGAAGTTTGCCAGGGTCTTAGCAACTATCATCAGTCTGTCCGTCCCCCCCCCCCCCGAGTGCTGGAAGAAAAACCAGCTTAATAAGGACTGCTAGGTCACCTTACCTGACCACACTTGGCAGGTCAGAGGTAGTGAAAGCCAGGTGTGGAGTGTGTAGACAGAATAAACCACCCATAGGGATGCAAGATTTGCTCTGGTTGGCAAGGATTACTGTCAGTCAGCTCACCCCTGCCCAGCCCTTTCTTTAGGGTGCAACCCTGCTGGAATCAGGCGGAGTGCCCTTTCCCAAACGCAAGAGTTACATGAGCATGTGCAGAGTGGCTTCTTCCTCCCCACGCCTGAGACCAAGGAGGCAGGGCTTCTCCACCAGGCCACCAGCTTCCATGCAGGTTTTGGTCAGGAGGGGAATTCATTCTTCTGCGCCTAGGACCAATTATCCCGCCTCCTGCTCCCTTCCGCGTCTCCCAAGCTTCCCCTCCGGCTGGCTTGGAAACGGGGACTGTTCCCGGACACATTTGGCAGCCGTGCACGGGAGTTTCAAAGCCGGCGATGGCCTGGCGGGGCGTGGGGGCTCTAGCAGGGTAGCCTCTCTCTCTCTCTCCCTCCCTCCCCTCCCCCCACGCACAGAATGTATGTGTGGGGACAGCTCTGGGCTGCAAAGTGGCGGAGTGGGTAGCTGGGATCTCGCGTGCGTGGTTCAGCTTAGCTTTTTCCCACTCGGGATCCCGTCCAGCCTTTTATACCATTTAAAGGACCGTCTGGGCTAAATTATTCGCGGAAGGGTCGCCTCTTCCGACCACCGGCAGGGAAGAGGTTAACAGCGCTACTGCCGCCGCTTCCCGGTGCGAACCTTCCTATTCAACCTCGCTGCGCGCCCTGCGCGCTATCCTTTGCCGGAGCGCTTCGAATCGCTGGGGCGAGGAGGTCGGGCGCCTCCAAAGGTGGCCGCCGACAGGGTGGGAAGCGGTGGAGGGAAGAACTCGTGTTGCTGTTTTTGTGCGGGTTTGGGGGGGGGCCGCCGCCACCCCTGCCTGCAGGGGGAGGGAGTAGCTAGCCGACGATCTTTTCCTTTCACTCCCCCCCCGATCCCTTATATCTTTATGGGGGCGCCGGTGCCGAAATATGCACGCCGAGAGGAGGGGGGGCGCGCGCGCATTTGTTTCCCTTTCGGGGCGGGGGCTCCCTGGCCGGCGATTGGGCGCTTCCTCCGCCCCTCCCTCCTTCTCCTCCCTCCCCCCTCCCAGCCTTCCCTCCGCTCTGCAGCAGAGACGCGCCGCGGAGCCGAGGAACTGGGGCTTGGGGGGGTTGGTGTTTTTTGGAGCCAGGGAAGGGACGGATCGCATCGCTTCGGTTGAGGCGCCGCTCGGAGACACCCCCCTCAAGGATTACAGCCCTCCCGCCCCAGATTGCTGGGTTTTGCCGCTGCCGCCTGCCTAGCCGCCCCCCCTCCTTCCCGGGTTCATTTTTCCTCGCTTTTCCATCCCCCCGCGCCACGATGCCCGCCCCCGACCCGTAGCCCCGCTTTCCCTCCTGTCTGTTCTCCCCACCCTCTTTCTCCCCCCTCCCGGTAAATCTATTGCCCCCTCCCCCGCCCTGGATGGTGCCTCTTTTCCCGCCAGCGGCGCCTCCTCTTCCTCCTCCTTTTCCTCCCGGGGGGGCCCCCGGCCCTTCGCTGCCCCCGCCGGGATGCCGCCGCTGCACCTCCTGATGGCTGCCGGGCCGGGGGGGCGGCCGTGAGCAGGGGAGGAGGGGGCGTCCCGCCCCGTCGAGGGAGCCCAGCCCGGCCTTCTTCGTCTCCCCGCTGGAATTGCTCGCCGCCGACAGCCGGAGCTGCCTGGAGCCGCCCTCGCCCCCATTTTGGGAGCGCGGAGTTTCCCTTCGCCGACTTGGGGGGTTCATCCCCCACCACCACACACCCCGCGGAATTTCCTTGTGCTGTTTGCCCCCCGCCCGGATCCCGACCCCTCCCTGCTTCCCGCTCTGTCGTCGGGGCGGGCGGGGACCGTCGGCGGGGTGGCATGGACGCCGCTCCCGCTGCTGCCGCCGCCGCCGCACCGAGGATTTAAGCGGAGCGCCCTAGTCGGGGCGGCGGCGGCGGCGGTGGGCCGGATGGCGCCCCCCGGGCCGCGGAGGGTCTCCGACGTGGTGGCGTCCGGCGCCGCGCTGCTGCTGGTGCTGGCGGCCGTGGCCGGGCCCGCGGGGGCGGCGCGCGTCTCCTCCAGCCTGAGTACCACGCACCACGTGCACCACTTCCACAACAAGCACGGCACCGTGCCCATCGCCATCAACCGCACGCCCTTCCTCACCCGCGGCGGGCACGGTAAGTCCCTGGGGGAAGCGGGGGGAGATTCGCTCGCAGCCTAGCTACAGCCATGTTGAGGCAGGGGGAAATGGGGCGGCCGGCGGCCACCCGGGGAAGCGCCCCCAGAGGCCCTTTCCGCGCGCGCGATCCTGGGCCCGCTTGCTTTCCGGACGGGGCGGGCGAACATCCCTCCCTCCCCGCGATGGTGGCCAAGCGCCTCGCCCTCTCACCGGGGCTCTGCTTCTCATTCCGTCGGGGAAAGGCGAGCCAAGCCCGAGGATTGGGACCCAGGAGGCCTCTGGCAGCCAGCTCCAAGTGGTCTGGGTGGGTTGAAGGGTAGCGAAGGGGCCCGTTTCTGCTGGGAAAGGGGCCGTTATTATTGGAGCAGAAACCTCTCTCTCGGGCTCGGGCTAAGGCTTTGGTTTCTTCACCTGCTTCCTTCTGGCCTCCTTGCTGGGGGGGGGGAGGGAGGGGAGAAAAGTGGTGTGTAGGGGGTGCAGAGCTCTGCTCACCTGGTGGCGGGACTTGATTGTATCCAGGCACAACCCAAAACCTCCCTTCAAAGCTCAGCCCCAGATAGTGCAGGTAAAATATGACAGCCCAGGCAGATGCCGGCTGCCAGGAAGAGGTAGTTCAGAGGCATGTGCTGAGTGCTTTTCCCTTTGACTTGAGCTGTTTGTCCAGCTTGCACTCTTCCCCATCCCCTTTTTGCATCTGAGGTCTGGAGTAAGGTTTCCAAGCAAGCTTGATTTCCCTCACTTCTCTCTATATATATACAATATATATTTTATCTATTTTAAAATGTGTTGTGTTGAAGGAGAGGATGTAGCTATGTCTGGCTTCTTTTCTCTCCCTACCTGGGCTGAAGTAGGTAACTCTCCCCTCCCTCCCTGGCATTATGTAATAGCCAGGCCTCCACAGCAACCTGATTCGTGTTCAGTTGCTCCCCTCACAACACATACACAAAGACACAGTTTTGGGGGGGGGAGGTTGCCCCCTCCCTTTAGCATTGACTCACCTGGGTCAGCTTCTCTTAATCTCTTTTGTGGATTGGTTCCAGTTTATAACCCATCCCTCTGGTGTGGACATCAAGGGCCTCCTTGTAGGGCAGTGGGGGGGGGGGCAGATTCTGTGTTTAAAGGATGGCAAAGGAAGCCTGGGGCTGAATCTCTTTGTGGGGAGGCAAATGGTGTCGCAGGTGAACTGGATGGTGGTACACTGTGGGTATTTGGCCTTAAGTGCTCTGCGTATGCATGGGAAAGGAGAGGTTCAGTTACCTGTGGGGGCACCCAGATGCCCCCTTGGGCAGCTTGTGGGACACCCGAGGAGCTTGCCATGATGGGTTCTTTGTCCCTGGCGTGCTAATGGCATGTGAGGGTCTACAAAGAGGATGTTGTCCACGTACGTTGGCATAAAGCATCCAGTCCTGTGATCCCTGTGCCAGCTGGGGGGGGGGGTGGCATTGCATGTCCAACTTGGCATGCCTGCTCACAGCAGAAGGTTAAGCGTGTCGCCTGCCACTTGTGTGCCTCATTCAGGTGCTGGCCTTTGTGTGTGTTCTTAGCAGGGCATGTCTGTAGTGGGTTTCTGCCGCTGGTTGTGTTATGCAGGTATATGAAACATCTTGGTGTGGGTTATTTGCTCACGTATTATAAGCATACACATATTGTTCACAAACGCTGGGAACAAGAGGCTTCCTGTTCACATAAAATAGTGTGAGAAGGCTAAATAGTAAAAGGTGATTCTGGGTCCAGGAAAACAGGGACCAGACTTTCTGACATGCTGTAAGCTGTGTCTCATCCCTCTGCCTTTCAAAGGAATTCCAGGCAGCAGGAAGTGACTGACTGTGATGTGGGTGAACTTTCCAAACTGAGGATCCTTGTGACATTTGCAACTCTTGAGGCTTCCTCACCAGCCACTGACACTGAGTCTTGAACTTTTAGACCTGGTGCTGGTGGAGTCTGGGGATGTGGTACAGACCTGTTTGCACCTGAATTTATCATGCTGAAGCGATTGAGTGGGGTTGTCTCTTGATTTCATGATGCTTGGATGTCTTACTATGTGGTAGTTTGACAAAAACAACAGCCTGCCTTATTGAGCCATAAAACTCCCTGTTGCTCTTTGTGCAGCAGATTTAAGACCGCTACCCCCATGGATTTTGTACCTCTGTATTCTCCCCGGCACCCACGCTCCTCCCAAATTATTTTGGCTCCCATCAGAATTTTGGAATCCTTTACAAATAACTCCAAAAGCACAGAAAAGTCAAAGGCAGCTGTTCCAAATGTGGGGATGTTCTCTTCCTGGGAACATTTGCTGCTTTAGAGTCACTGTCAGCAGAACCTGCCAATAATGGCTTTCTTGGGGGGGGGCAGAACTTAATAATAAAAACCTCACATGGCTGTTGAGATTTTTGTGTCCCTGCTTGTCAATAACTGGGAATTGTGCCACGATGTGGCCTCTTGCTTAGGAATATACCAGTCAAAATTACAGTTTCATTAATGTGACTTTCCGCCCGGATTTTGCTTTGTGTGTGCTTGATGTTGGGCACCAACATTTGTGTTTGTAACTAGACACAACGTACAAAGTTTGGGATACATCAGGTTGTCATGATGCGTGTGACATGTGTTGTATTTTGTTGGGTGTGTCCAGGAAAGCAGATTGCTGTGTGTTTGTGTTGTCACTGTTGTGCATTGCTTGAGAGCTGTTTTGTGCCACTGATGTTGCAGGATGTGACTGGGCGGGTGCGTGGGGGGCTATGGATTGGCTTTCATGTTAGGTCAAGGTATAGTCAAGAGTAGCCAGGTCTTGTTGGTGTGGTTGGCTTCTCTTCCAAGCTGACATGAAGAGGAAGGGCGGGTGGCAGTGGGTAAGATCAAAAGATCTTGCAGGCCATCAGCTTATCAGTGCCATTTCAATTTTTTTAACTTCTGAAAAGTGAATGGTCAGGGCTCAAATTTTCCTGGAAATACATTCTGTGCCTTTTCATTTTGGATATGTAAGAGCTGGCTGGTGAATTTATTATTATTACTGCTTTACCCTTTTAAGTACATCAGAGGAGGCTGCTGCATCCGGCCAATTTCCTGTCTCCAAGAAACTGAAGGCATCCTTCAGTGGCCCTGCCATACCTTGGGATTTTATCCTCACAACAAATCCTATGAGAATCACTGGCATAGTTCACCAAGTCAGCTTCATGACTGAGTGGAGAATTTGCACATTTTAGTTCCCAGACACAATTCAAAGTGCTGGCCTTTATCTATAAAGCCTGATGCAGCTCAGGACCCAAACACCACAAGGACCACCTCTCCCCATATGAACCGACCTGTGATCATCATCTGAGATCCTTATTCTTGTGCCCCCTCCACGGGAGGTCCAGAGGGTGGCAACATGAGGACGGGTCTTTAGGTGGGGGTTCTCTGCTTTTTGCCTTAAAATATTTCAAGTCGCTTTGAGTTGCTGTTGCGCAAAAAAGTGAATAATTCATTTTTCTTTGCGCCCTCTAGGATTGAGCCTTGGGCATAGAAAAATTAGTTTTGCCTCTGACCTTTGTCTTGCATTAATCCCTGGTGTGTTCTTGTCACTGTGCAAAGCACAACACTGGCCCATGTAGGCTGCAGCAAGGAGCCCGGACACATGAGTTCATGGGAAGAGGCTTCATTGCCCCAGCACATCTGAGCCTACTGTGTTAGAAATCAGGCTTGAGGACAGCATGGAGTGAGGGGCTGTTGGGGACCCTTTTATTTGGTCTTACATTCAATGCTGTGAAAGGATGGAGATTTTTATTAGTTGGCTCTCAGCCTTCTCCACCTCCATTGTTCTGCCTGGACACTGAGGTCCAATGCCAAGGGCCTCCCTCACTGCGAGAAGCCAAGTTACAGGGAACCAGGCAGAGGGCCTTCTCGGTAGTGGCACCCGCCCTGTGGAACGCCCTCCCACCAGATGTCAAAGAGAAAAACAACTACCAGACTTTTAGAGGACATCTGAAGGCAGCCCTGTTTAGGGAAGCTTTTAATGTTTAATAAATTATTGTATTTTAATACTTCTGTTGGAAGACGCCCAGAGTGGCTGGGGAAACCCAGCCAGATGGGCGGGGTATGAATAATAAATAATTATTATTATTATTATTATTATTGCCACCATTGCGCACCCGGAGTCTGGCACCCAGCTCCCCACGCCACCCACCAGCCTAGCATACATTATTACTGGTGCCAAAGAGGATGTGATTCCTTGCTGGTAGATTGGGGAGCATCCTGTGGTCCTTGTTAAATGCATTCAAGCATTGAAGCTTCCCCAGAGTGGCTGGGGAGGCCCGGCCAGATGGGCGGGGTATAAATAATGTATTATTATTATTATTATCATTATTATTATTATTATTATCCAACCTGGCGCCCTCCAGCTCAGCTTGGCCTACAGCTATCAGCCTCAGCAAAGATGGCCACACTGATTAGAGTGGATGGGAGTTAAAGGTTGTGGGGGGCTAGTATTAGGCTACCTTCCCGTGTCCAATGCTATATATTGCTCCCCATGCCTAAGATGTTTCCCATGAACTAGTGCTTCTGCCTAGCTTGTGGATTTCAGGAGGGGAAAGTTTAAGAGGTAACTGAGGGGTGTTCTCCAATGGAAAACCTGTGATGGCTGGTGCAGCTTTTAGAAGGGCTACATGAATTTCTGGGGGAGCAGATCCGT
The DNA here is from genome assembly GCF_963506605.1 of Zootoca vivipara. Taxonomy (NCBI): domain Eukaryota; kingdom Metazoa; phylum Chordata; class Lepidosauria; order Squamata; family Lacertidae; genus Zootoca; species Zootoca vivipara. The sequence continues at coordinate 27,583,400 of NC_083292.1, read as the reverse complement.
TTGAGACTGCTTAGACAGGTGAGACACCCTGTTTGGGCATAGTCTCCCTCTGGACCCCAGGTGCCAGGCATAGGAAGGCCTTTCTTTTTCTTCCCTGCCGGTCAGCTCAGCTTCCGGAGGCATCAGGGTGACCACTGTCAGAGGCAGGATTCTGGGCTGGACGAGCCTCTGTTCCAATCCCACAGAACCATTTTTGAACATTTTTATGGATAGGGTTATCGTGGCAGTTTCACCCTAGCCACCAGCCTTGGCAGGGTCACTTATCCTGATGGAGCTGAGGCCCTTGGAGCAGGTTCCCACCAACAGCCCTTGTACAGGCTCCCTGCCTTCTGGGCTTGAGGCAAGGTGCTCCTTTAGAGTTGCAGCAAAGGCTCCAGCGGCCTGGAGCTTTGTGTTCTGGAGAGCAGAGCCTGCTTCCCCACCAGGGTTTCTAGTAGCACCTTTGGGCCCTGCATTGATTATTCTGCCTGGTTGCCAAGTAGGGACTCAAAACCTCAGTGGTTGCCAAGTAGGGACTCAAAACCTCAGTGGTCAAAACTAGCCAGGCACGTTTTACTTTATGTGGTCCAGTTGTGACTACGTGGAGATTTCTGGGTGCCAGGTTGGCAACCACAGTTTGAATGCTTCTGCCTTAATCTCTTGTTAAAGCCATTTCGCTTCCCCCTGTGTGTGTTTCTCCTTCTTGCATACTGGTACAAGTGAATTGTTGTAAGAGTAAGCTACAGTCAAGCAGGGTACTTGAGATCACAGAATCATAGCGTTGGAAGGAACTCTAGGGTCATCTAGTGAACAGACATTCCATTGTGGCGACTAGGACTGGGCGATATCTGGTTTTCAACATTGCAATATATCGCTAGCTAAACTTCGTGAAATACTGATATATCATGATGTCTGAAATAAAGATGGAGCTATGTAGAAGCGGATACTGTAATCCAGGTTTAGGGTGCCATTTGGCACTTAGCTTATATACACTACCTAAGTTTCTAACACTGACTTCAAGGGAGGGTCGAGTTCTGCTGTCTCTCTTTTGCCTTGGCTCAACAGTGGGCTGGGGTGAACTTTGGAATCCATCAGGTACCTGTGTTCATGATCTAGCTAGAGTGAAACCTTCCTGGGGCCTGTTTCCTTTCAAGCACACACAGATCAGTGTCTGAGTTTGGCCCTTGGCCACCTGTTCAGTTGGGTTTTGGGGAGGGATCCTAACTCAGTGGTAGGAAATGGTTTTGCACACAGATAGCCCCAGGTTTAATCCCCATGAGCAACTTCTGTTAGAATAATTGGGTAGCTGATTATAGGAAAACCTACTGTGTGTCCAAAAGCCTGGAGAGCTGCTGCTGCCAAACAGAGTGGGCAGTACAGGGCTTTAGAAACTAAATTTGTTTCAAAGAAAAGGGAACAAATACAGGTAACTGCATCTGCAAAACAGGAGCAAACAGACACTCATGGATTGACCCTGGTATAAGGCAGCTTCTGCTCTTAAGCTTTTGCCAGCCTAAAATTTCACTACATATTGTAGCGGCATTTTTTCTTTTCTTTTTTGAATTTCATCTTTTCTGTGTTTCTTTAATGGGCTGCTTTGAGATTCCACCAACTCACTCCCAGTGCAGAACAATAGAGTGGGCTCAGAATGGAAATCAGCCCCAGGGTGTAGCCTCTTAACCTCAGTTCCCCCATCTGTAAAATGGGTGTTACGGGGTGGGCAAGGTAAAGATCATAACATGCACCAAGCATTCTGCAAAATTCCTGGAAGTATTTCCCCCCCCCCTTGGGTTCTTTGGAGAGTATGTGGAAGCAAAACCTCAAACACACGCATGGGCTGGCAGGGTGGCACATCTTGGCAGCTGCTGCTCTGTAGTTTTTGGGTCCTCTTCCAGCTGGGGCTTCTTCATCCAGACCCCACATTTCCTGCTCTTTGTGCCTGCTAGGTTTTCTGCAGAGGGGAGGACAGCATCTCCTGGCTCATTTCCTTGCTAGAGGCCTTGCCTGCAGCTCTGTCTTGAGCCAGGCAATCCCCTCCAGCTAAGTAGAGGTCCTGACAGGTCAGGGAAACCTGAGCAAGGCAGCCCAACAGGCTGGAGGAGCTGTTCTCAGCACCGCAGACAGGCGCTGTCCGTGGTGCTGTCTGTTCCCCTCTCTAGTACCATGTCAGAGCTGGAGCTGTAAGCTTCGCCCTCACAGCAACCCTACTCAGCAGGCTGTCTACACTCGCATTTTGGGAAGGGGAGAAACTGAGGCATAGGGAGGGTGAGTCACTGTGGTTGAGCCTTCCAGCTGGGTCTTCCAGCCTTTGCAGGTATTCAGAGTGTGTGTGTGTGTGTGTGTGTGTGTGTGTGTGTGTGTATTTGAGAGAGACAGGGAAGGAGATGTTGGTGGGCTGTCTTTTTGGCTTGGGGTGGCCTCTCCTTCTCCACCCTGCTCCTGGTTCATACCAGTTGGCTGCTCAGCTTAACACATGCTTGGGGAGTGGGCAGATTGTGCCGAGACCTTCCAGTTCCTGCCAGCTTTTGTGGTGGGAAGTGGCTGTCTGTGTGTGATAGAGAGGGGGAAGCAGGAGAAAGTCGATGTTCTTCTTGCTGTGCTCACAAGAGCGCACATACACCCCTGCCTGTGTGGCCCTGCGAGCTGATGATTCATCCTGAGCTGTTGATTATTCATGAGGCACCAAATGCCCCAAAAACCGGGGGGGGGGGGGGAGAGAACAAGGAATTAGGCCACTCCAACGACAACCTTCTGCTTCCCCGACTGCCTTTGCCCACCCATCTCCCCTCCCCCCCAACTTAACCACCCATTCCCTTGCACTCATCTCTGCCCCTCCCAGCCCCCCTGCAGAGGAAGGCCCACCCCCACCCCTGGTCTGCCCAACCATCTGTCATTCGCTGCCTGTAGCTCCGTCTGCCCTGCAGTGAGCAGGTATGTGCTGAAATGGCAGGATCTGTAGGCCTGTGTGTGTGTTGCAGATGCTAGGACAACAAGGGCAGGCTTGGTGTGTGTGTGTTTGTTTGTGTGTGTGTGTGTGTGTGTGTGTGTACACTTCAGAGTTCTGATCTTGACCCACCTGGGAAGTCAGGCGGGCATCCAGCTTGTCAGGAGAGGGGTAGTTTAGGGGTGAGCCTCCCGCCTGGGAGATCTGGCTCTTCAAAAACAGCATCTCTGGGTTTGATGAGTTCCTCACCCTCGTCCTTCCATTAGTTCCTCCCTCCTTCAATTTATGGCATTACCCAGCCATTAATTATTACTCCCGCCTGCAGTTTAATATGGTAATCGAGGCAACCCCTGTTTGGACCCCACGTTTATCACGCCGCCGCTATTTATGGGGCATCCTGCTCTGGGTTACGGCAAGCCCGGGAATTACTAGCCTCGCACACAGATGGCTTTGTTAATTAATTACTGCTCCCCACAGCAGTCGTTCTGCGAGCAGGGAGGGGTTAATGTCTGGGGCTAAAGCTGCTGCCCCTTGCCTGCCATCCCCACCAGAAAAGTCACTGCTGAGCGACACACAGCCAGGGCAAAGCTCTCAGCCCAGCTCCTCATTCCTACGCTCTGGGAAGCTCCCTTGCAGTTCAACACTGACTGGCAGCAGCAGCTCTCCGTGGTCTCAGGCAGGGGACTAGCACCACCTGGAGATGCTGCCAGCAGGGACTGAACCTGGGGCCTTGGCATGCAGAGAAGGCACACTGTCGCGGAGCCATGCCTCTTTCCCGGAATCCAACTGCTCGGGCCTTCCTGAATGGTTCTCATCCAGCGTCCTTTGGGAACTTCTGGAGAAGGAGTGCCTAGCAATGGACACTGAGTGTTACAAAAAGTGTCAGACTGTGATCGCCCTTTGGGTGGCATGATATGTGGCTTCTGCAACTGAAGATGCCGCCTGAGCCCTAGATGGCTTTTCTTGGTGCCTTGGGTGGAGCGGGGGGTGTCACCCTGACTACCCATTTTACTCTCCCCATCTTATTCCTATCCAACCAACCCTTATTGGGTCAAATTAGCACACACACCCCATGGCCAAGCATAGCTGCCAAGTTATCCCTTTTTTTAAGGGATTTTCCCTTATGCTGAATAGGCTTCCTCGCGAGAAAAGGGAAAACTTGGCAGCTATGTGGCCAAGAAGGGAAGAGATCAGTTGGTGTGTTGAGGGATAAGATTTGCTGGTGTGCTGAAAAATATTCCGGGCAGCCTGTGTGGTTTTCCTGGTGATTGGAAGAACTGGAAACAACTGAATGAGGACTGAGCATGCTCAGTGGCCAAAGAACCAGAGAGTCCCCATGGAGCCCCCCCCCAAAAAAAAAACCACCAAAAGAAACAAACAAAAAACATGAGATAGCGGGAGGGCAGGAGTAGAGTCATCATTGTTCCATTAGCTTATGACAATTGACAATTGCATCCTGCCTTTTCTCCAATGAGTTTCAGGTGGCATATATGGGTCTCTGTCCTGCCCCCCTTTAAAAAGTCACACAACTCCTGTCAAGTAAGTCAGTCTAAGAGAGCACAACTGGCCATTGAGCCAAGTGGGACAGGAGCGCTTGATTCCCTCCTGGGTTTGGCAGGTGGGGAAGTTGCAGCAGCCTCAGTTGGTTGGCATGATTTAGGAGGAGGCTGAAGGGGTGGGTAGCCCCCTCCCTCCCTCTAGCCAGGTGAGAGAGCCAGTGCTAGGATGTCATCAGTGGGGTGTCAGGCCAGGTTCAAGAAGTCCTTGACCAGGCATCCCCAAACTTCGGCCCTCCAGATGTTTTGGACTGCAATTCCCATCTTCCCTGACCACTGGTCCTGTTAGCTAGGGATCATGGGAGCTGTAGGCCAAAACATCTGGAGGGCCACAATTTGGGGATGCCTGTCCTTGACACTCACTCAGTGAGGTTGGGCTAGTTTCTCTTTCTCTCTCTGCCTAAATTACCTCCCAGGGTTGTTGTGAGGCTAACGTATTTGTGCCTGTGAGGTTGTTTCCACAAACAGGGGACATGTAAAGACATGTTTAAAATACAGTGCTGCCTCGGCTTATGAATTTAATCCGTTCCGAAGGCACCTTCATAAGTCGAAAAATTCGTAAGTCGAAAAAAGCCATTGGAAACATGATTTCCCATAGGAATGCATTGAAAACGGAAAAATTCGTAAGTCGAAGCAACCCTATCTAAAAATTCGTAAGTTGAAAAATCCCTATCTAAAACCGCTGCGGGGTTTTTCCGGATGTCGAGACATTTGTAAGTACACGGCCATTACCCCCATTCGTAAGTCGAAAAATTCAGTTGTCAAGTCGTTCGTAAGTCGAGGTACCACTGTACATAATATGCATAAAGATGAGGCCAGATATAATATATAACAACAGCATCGTCAGAGAGCGGGGGCAGAGGCTTCAGGGAGTCTTGGACCATTGAGCTAAGGAGGGAGAGATGGGGAGAGGCCACTCGCCTCCAAGCAGCGTTTGAAATCCACCAGGCGCATTTTGCAGCTAAGCTATTGGCTACTTGCGACCAAGTGAAGATGCCTGGGCTCCAGGATGTCGCCAGACGTCTCCACCATCTGGAGGTGCATGCTTGGGGACCCTTGGATCTTGACTGTTTTCACACACTTGCAACACATCTGTAGAATTCTATTTTATCTGCACAACCAGAATGAATTTCAGGAACAAAACTCATGTCGAAAAATATGACTTTCAAGCCATCTGGCCCCAAAATTGCAACTAGGCATTCTCTTTCAGCGACTGCAACCATGGTTTCAGGAGCCATTTGGTGCCTAGCTTATATCTAAGTTTCTAACACTGCCTCCAATACTTCACTCCCATACTTGGAACCCCAAGCGCACAACTCAGTTTGGGAGGGCAGCCCCGAACAGAGTGATGCTGTGAAAAGTGGGTTGGGGGCTGTGTGTCGTGCAGGGGAGGGATATCCTACGATTGGCACTTTTGAATTCAAGGCTGGCCTCATGGAGGAAAGGAGGGAGTGTTGCAATCGTCTTTTCTTTGTGGGGGCGAGAGAAGTGACCAGCCTGGCTGGAATATGCAAAAGACGCCTTTATTCAGGAGCTGTTCCTGGCTTTCTGCTGAGGAAATATGGTTCATTGTAAAGAGCTTACTTGCTGGAGACAACCATGTTTTCTCTGGTGAAGGAATTCCTGCAGGAGTAGAGAGAGGTGTGTGTGTGTTTGTGCTGGGATCCACCCACAGAGGGGATTTCTGTGAGGAAATAAAAAGTGGTTAATTTGCTTTCTTAAAGAGAGGCTTCTCTGCATTGAAGCTTCTATGGCAGCCAGTTTGTCTCACCTGGAAACTCTGGGTGTGGTGGGCAAGCTATGTTTAGACACCCTGGCCTCCTTTACTTTGGAGGTGGTGGCGGCCAGAATTTGAGCTTCCCTCGTGTAAGTGTAGCCAATTTCTTTTTAAAAGACTGAAGAGTTAGGATTCAAGGGTCCATGCTTTGTGCCCTAGAATCCCTACTTCTGCAGGATAGAAAATTCATTTGCACGTGCCCAGTGGTACTCTTGCTTTTATTGAAGGTCTGGTGTGGGCAGCAGGTGAACAGGAAGGGAGGGGCCTCTTGCCAGGTGGAGGGACACACTGCTCTATTTGCATAATTTTATGTTTGTTTGAATGGTTTGGTGAGGTGTGTGGGGAGGGCAATGAGGCAGGGGGGCTGCTCTCCTCCCACATCATAATCAGTCAATGAATGTCTTTTTTTTGTGTCCTGGGGACAATTCTCTCTCTCTCTTTCTCTCCCCCCCTCCCCTCAACTCTGGATGGTGCTGGAGGAGTTAAGAGTCTTCCCTTCCCTTCCCTTCTCTCCTTCCCTCCCATTGGGTCTCTGAGTGGCTTGGCTGGGGAAGGAGAAGAGGGAGGGCTTCAGGTCTGCGTTGCCGTGGAAACAGCTGAGATTCAGGAGAGCTGCAGAGATGGGAGCTCAGGGGCTCATTAACTACCGTGCTTGCCCCCCCCCTTCTGCCTCTATCCATCACCCCGGCTTCCAAGACAGAGAGAGGCAGCCTCCCTGCAGGAGATGGTCACAGAAGCCTGGGGGGGGGAGGCTCCTTCCCCAGGTGTGGATGTTGGTGTTGTGTGTGTGTGCCTGCGCACATTTGCCTGCCGGAGCAGCTAAACCCTGAGTGCCTTTCTCTGCTTGGTTGTGTTTGGGGGGCGGGGCGGGGAGGTGAACTGGAGGCAGAATCCAGCCTGCGACAGATTTCGTTTCCAGTTTTGCATTTAACCACAACAAAGGGGCCAATGTGCCCTAGACCTTTATTTATTCCAGCTAGTTAAAGCCTGCCTTTTGCAGGATTTTGTTCCTTCCAAAGCAATCGTACAGGGAATATTCGTGGAAATACCTTTGCAGGAAATGCCTTAGTAGAAGCTGCAATAAAAATATTGAAAGTGTCAGCCATCAGGGTCTTGTCCACAGGTAGCCAGGTAGGGAGGGACTTGTGGATTCTGGGGAGCAGAAAAGGGGGGGAATGTGGAGGGGAGGCTCTTGAATGAGGAAGATGGTGGGATCACTTCATCCAGCTATTCTTCCTCTGCTGCTGCCGTTTTTGATGGAAGTCTCCTTTACCTGCCCCATCCATCCCCAAGTGACCCTGGGGCCTTCTTTCCTTCAATGAGGCATCCAGCAAAATGGAAAGTGGTAGGTAAGCTGGCCATGGGGCCTGTGGGGGAGGGAGGAGCGAGTTTGTTGCAGGAATTTGGAATTGTGCTTTGCCAGGTGACTCCCTATTTGAGCAGTTGCTTTGCAGTGACCTTTGGAGACTTTTTGGTTCCCATTTTTGGATGCCTCCCAGATATTGGGCTAGTGTTGACAGACTTACATGCCCTCTCTCCTTTGACAGAGCTGTTTCCCAGAACTTGTGATGCAGGAATGGGGGGGGGGGGAGAGCTTCGATCACCGTTTCTGTCCCATTCCCAACTGACGCTGAGTGGAAACCATTCTAGGTTGATCGATTTAAAAACATTTCTGTATCGCCCTCCATCAAAGCAGATTGCAGGGTGGCAGACAGCAGTATAGGTAATAAATTAATGAAAGGCTAATGCCATGGAACACTAACATTAGCGATAGCAGATATTAAAAAAAAAAGATGAGAGGGTGTGGTTTCTGAGTAGTCCCTGCAATTTCTATACATTGCAGCACACACCACCAGAATCCCTCCTCCGCCCCATCTCATGGCTTCTCCTTCCCCCTTCCTCTCTCTTTGTGTGCTGCGCAGCCCCCACCTGCGCAGGCTGCCTCTTGTGCACAGTTGGGGCACCTGCTCGGCTTCTCCCCTACACACCTGGGAATCCCGTCTCCAGAGACTTTCCTCAACTGCCCAGCTGGGGCAAGGAAGCGGTTTGTCGCAAGTTGAGGGAGGGCAACTATTTATAAGGTGAATAGCCAATTTCGTAGGGATTGAAGGCAAGGCCATTGATTGCATGCAGAAGTTGAATCATCAGTATCTCCCCTGAAAAGGCAGCAGGGGGAGTCCACTGGAGACCACTGGCTGTCCTTCTCCCAAAGACCCTGGAGATCCCTTGACTGCCCAAATGGATGTTTCTGAGCCATATGGACCCAGCTTAGTATTTGCCTCTGCTGGTGGCTGGAGCGAGGGCAGCCCTATTGCTCTGCTCTAGAACAGGCTGTTGGAGTGTGCCTCTGAGCATGCAGAGATTCTGCCAGCTCTCTAGCAAAGGCAATGGCCCCAACAGGCTAAGACCTTCCTGTTCAGACAGGCCTTTGGAAACTTAAGATTCAGACATTGCTGACCACTGGGCTGGGCTGTACCACAAGTACAGTCAGGGCAAACTGTACTTGAATTGCCTGTTCTAATGTGTGTGAACAGACCTTGAATGCATTTTACGGTATTCTCTGTATACTGCCTGGAGAATTTAGGTTGAAAGGCACTCTAAAAGTATAACAATATAGGACAGGGATGTAGAAGCCTATTGGGGGGCATATTCCAAGTGGGCAGGGCCACAGCCTGAAGTGGTCCTTTTTATGGATGCTCTTACTTTTGTTTAAATACACTCGCTTGAACCCTCCATCATCTCCCAGAGGCCCCACACAGTGGAGACATCAGAGTCTTATGGGGGAGAAGAGAGTTGGTATAAAGAAGGGGTGTGGCCTAGGCAAAAGAGGTGTGGCCTACAGAGATTGCTGGAGTGGGGGTAGTTTGAGGGGCTGCGGGTGGCAGATTTAGCCTGCACTCTGGCTGTTCCCCATCACTGGTCTGGGACTCTAGGCATTGGACCTTGGAAGTCCTTTTCCTAGTCTCAGTGATAGAAACTCAGATATAGAAGCTAGGTTCTAACTGGCACCTTAAACTAAGGTTGCAGTAACCGAAACGGAATATGTCTAGTTGCCTTTTGGGGGCAAGACAGCTCTAGAACCTTATTTTTAAAATGATGGGCTGACTGTGATTGATTATCAGTTAAACATCTGACTCTAGTTCAGATTACAACCTTGAGCTAGATTAAGAACTTTGAGAACTTAAAGAAGAAAAGTCGCTTCATCTAGGGACAGTCCACATATATACTGGCCAATCCCTACCTCTTTTTCTTAATGGTGATGCAGACCATTCATAATGTAAGAATATTCTTCACAACTGTGAACAGGGTAGTTCACTGCTCCTGCTCCAACTGCACAGAAAAAACATTTTGGTTCTTGACATTCACTCTTGATTGTGAAGATAAAATATATAACAGAATTTCACAGGGTGTGGTATTGGTGTGCAAAAACAGTCAAGATCCAAGGATCCCCAGGGATGCACCTCCAGATGGTGGAGATGTCAGGCGTGATCCTGGTGCCCAATCTTCACTTGGTTGCCCAAGTCTTGGTGCCCAATCTTCACTTGGTTGCAAGTTGCTGGTAGCCCAGTGCGAAAAGTGCCTGGTACCTGGGGATTTCAAACACAAACACAGTGATACACAATAGTTGATGGTGGCTACTTGGCAGTGTGAGAGGGCCTTTCTGGATGTGCTCAGAGGAACTCTTACCTTCTGTGGTTGACCCTTTGTACTGAAAGCAAATTCTGGGCCTGAGCTGTGGTTCAGAGGAAAGCCTTGCCCAGAAGCCTTGCCCCATCCTAAATTTATACAGGCAAGACTGTACAATGGTGCCAAACTGAAAGAACAACTCAAGGATAGGTAGATGTGTCTCCTACAAGCTTCATACAGCCCTCTCCAAGGACTGCATTTCAGTCTTTGTTACTTGGTAGTGATCAGGTGTTTTTGTTTATCTCAGGAATGGGGGACATCTGGGGTGTTCCAGAAGTTGTTGGACTCCCATCTCCAGCAACTATCCAGCATGGCTAATGGTCTAAACTTAGGTGATGGTTGGAGATGGCATCCAACAATGTGTGAAGGGCCTCTACATGTGCCATCCCCCCCCCCAGCGCTGCTCTAGAACAAAAATACCCTTCAAAGCTCACCAAGAGAACTGATTGGAGGGCCTGGCATATGCGTCAGGTCAAGTTGTGGCTACTGCTGCTTCCTTCACCAGCACTGACCGGGTGACATTTTACTGATTGTTGCTGCAGCTGCATTAGATCTAAATTTTCTGGAGATTTTGAAGCCATTGAAGGGCTTCATGGGGTGGGGAACCAGAAATCTATGGGGAAATAGAAAATACGCATGGAGTATTTAATTTCTTATTAAGCCTTTGTTACTGCATTAATGACATAAAATGCATAAATTTCTGGATTAGTTTAGAATATCATATTGAACTATTTGGCATATTTACAAAATTTCACAGGGCAATCTTAATGCAAATCTGCTCAGAGATAAATACATTGGTGATTGGAGCCTTACTCCCAGGTAAGCACACAGAGAGTTGTGCAGCCTCAAAAGTGCAGCCCCAGCACACTTAACCTGGGTGTCTCATTGAAGCTAATAGGACTACATCTGAGCAGACATTCATAGGGCTGCACTGTTTGTTTTGAGGCAGGGTGTCTGTGTCACTCTCTTTTAGTGGGGAGAGGAAAAGGGGCCAGTTTAGAAGGACAGCAGGAGAGTGGTGCAGGATACTTACTTCTAGGCTCTTCCAGCTGGGCTATAGGTCCTCGGGAGAAGACAAGCAACAAATCACAAGCCACTAAACTTCTCCCTGCTCCTCTCCTGTAGGTGGCAAGACCCCCCCTTGGTGCAAAAATTCGTCCAGTAGAAACAGGAATTATAATTCTCTTAATGCTGTAGATTGTCTTGCATAAAAAAATCTTCTGCACATTCTGAGTGTGTAGAACCCTGCCTTAAAAGGCATTTCACTGATTCAAAAAGTGAGAGAAAGGGTTCATAGGAAAGCTGTTCGTTCTTTCTTTTAAAGAACATCATAAGCACTGTTAGAAGCTAAGGTATACAATCTGGGTGCCAAATGACACCTTAAACCTAGGTTACAGTCGCCACAACGGAATGTCTGTTCGCCAAGGGGTTGGGCTAGATGACCCCTGGGATCCCTTCCAAGGCTACAATTTTATGATCCTGTGATTTCAAGTGCATTGCTTGACTGTAGTTTGCTCTTACAACAGTTCACTTGTCCCAGTACGCAAGAAGGGGAAACACATGGGGAAATGGGAATGGTATTAACTACGGACTAAGGCAGAGGTTTTTAAATTGTGGTCGCCAACCCGGCACCCGGAAATCTCCACGTAGTCACGATTGGACCTGCTCAAGGAGCAAAACAGGCCTGGCACCTGGGGAATTTTGAACCCTGGTCATAAGAGCCCTGCTGTATCATGCCAGTGGCTCATCCAATCCAACATCCTGTTCTCCAGAGGCCCTGAAAGGAAGCTCGCAAGCAGGACCTGCCTACAAGACCATGGAGACAGAGCATGGCCACTGTTGATCGTAGCTGTTGACAGCCCTTTCCTCCGTGAATTTGTCTAATCCTCTTTAAAGCTCTCGAGGTTGCTGGCCATCCCTGCTTCCTGTGGGAAAGAGTTCCAGAGTTTCTAACTATGCACTGCATAAAGAACTACTTCCTATTATCTGTCCTGAATCTTCCAACAATCAGCTTTGTTAGATGTCAATGAGTTTTGGTGTTATGAGAGGGAGGGAGAACAGCTATACTTTACCTGCATTCCCCACGCCATGCATCATTTTATAAACTTCCATCATGTCGCCTCTTAATTTGCCTTTTCTCTAAACTAAAAAGAGTCGTTCCATCCTCTCGGTCATTTGGGTTGCCCTTTTCTGAACCTTTTCCAGCTCTAGAATATCCTTTTTTGAGGTGAGGCGACCAGAACAGTTCACAGTATCCCAAATGTGGTCACACCTTTTTCACAGCTGCTGCATACTGGGTTGATATCATTGAGCTATCCATTCTGACCCCAAGGACGTCAAAAGTTTGCCAAAATTTTCATTTTTTTCCTACTGGGCAGATTTGAAAAAAGGTTCTTCTCTTTGTGTGTATTTTTCTGGGATCTCCCATCTCGAATGAAAAGTACAGGTGACAGGACTATTGGCACTTGGGCTCTGCTAGCACACGCCCATCCCAGTCCAGTGCCAGCCTAAGTCTGGAACTCCTGCATCCTTCTCATCAGCAAATGGGACCAACCAACTGTTGGGTTTCTTGAATAATCAAAGTTGCTTTTGAGCCGGTCTAATGTCAATACTGTCTGTTTAAGAAAAACAGGTGCCGGTAATTTCTGTTTAATTGCTCACAGGCGTGGGCTCTACTCCATGTATATAAGGCTCTGTTGGAAAGCATTTTGTGTGGGAGTATGGTGGGAGGTTTGGAGAGGTTGGAATGTGGGTATGTAAAGTTGCTGGGAGAGAGAGCGTTTATCTTTCGTTTAAAGTCTCTTCCGAGTCAGTTTGTTTTTCTGTTAAAGAAAGCCAACCTTCTGTTTTTCTTCTGTATACTTTAAACTAGGCATCCCCAAACTTCGGCCCTCCAGATGTTTTGGACTACAATTCCCATCTTCCCCGACCACTGGTCCTGTTAGCTAGGGATCATGGGAGTTGTAGGCCAAAACATCTGGAGGGCCGCAGTTTGGGGATGCCTGCTTTAAACGGCATACTGCTAGTCAGGGGTTTCATGCTAGGTTGGGAAAAATATTTAAACTCTTGGTGGTGTATTTTAGCCGAGTCAACTTCTGTTTGCGTATTTTGTTTTTCTATAAAATCTGCGTGAAGCGTACTTTGAAGGGCCACTGGGAAACTGGGGTATATGATTTATGTTAGCACTCTTAGTACCCAGTTTTCCCCAATATTATTTCGCAATACCAGCCCTCTTTGCACATTTGGGACTGAAGAATACTCAGTGAGTATTCTTTCCCTTTACCCTCATTCTGCAAAGAGCACAGCACATGTAGTAATATTTGAAACCTCAATTCCAGTGAAAACAGACCAATCTTCTCATTCTAAGATTATATCCCAACGAATATTTGCTTGTTCCTTTTAACAGTGTTCAAAATTAGCCTGGTGCATTTTCCACCTGATTGTCTGCCACTTGCGACCAAGTGAAGATGCATGTGCTGGTGCCTGACATCTCCACCATTTGGAGGTGCATGCCTAGGGATCATTGGATCTGGACTGTTTTCACATCTTGTAGAATTCTATTACAGTGGTGCCTCGCAAGACGAATTTAATTCATTCCGCGAGTCAATTCGTTTTGCAAAAAAATCGTCTTGCGAATCGCGGTTTCCTATAGGAATGCATTGAAATTTCTTTCTCTTTTTTGCCCATAGGAACGCATCAATTAAATTTCAATGCATTCCTATGGGAAACCGCGATTCGCAAGATGAATTTTTCGCAAAACGAATTCGTCTTGCGAGTCACCATCAGATCGCAAGACGAATGTGAAAAATTCGTCTTGCAGGGCATTCGTCTTGCGAGGTACCACTGTAGTTTAATAATAATTTTATTATTATTTGTACCCTGCCAATCTGGCTTGGTTTCCGCAGCCACTATGGGTGGCTTCCAACAAAAATTTAAAATGCATTAAAATTTCACACATTAAAAACTTCCCTGAACAGGGCTGCCTTCAGATGTCTTCTAAATGTCAGGTAGTTATTTATCTCTTTGACACCTGATGGGAGGGCGTTCCACAGGCGGGCGCCACTACCGAGAAGGCCCTCTGCCTGGTTCCCTTTAGCTTTGCTTCTCGCAGTGAGGGAACCGCCAGAAGGCCCTCGGCGCTGGACCTCAGTGTCCGGGCAGAACAATGGGGGAGGAGACGCTCCTTCAGGTATACAGGTATACAAATTATCAGATGTTTACCGTGTAATCAATCACAGTCAGTCCATAATTTGAAATATAAGATTCTAGAGCCTTCATCTCACCCCTCTCTGTCCTCTCTCTCTCTCTGATTTTCTAACACTGGACTCCCTTAAAATTTAGTCTCTACATTAAAGCGTTTTAGTTTTCCTCAAAAAATGCTTTTATGTGGTAAGAAAACCCACATAGCCTGCAATGTTCCACAGCTCTTAGGACGCTTCCCCGCTCCTCACCCTCTATGCCTGTAGTGCAGGGGTCCTTAGACTTTTTCAGCAGGGGGCCGGTCCACTGTCCCTCAGACCTTGTGGGGGGCCAGACTATATTTTGGGGAGGGGGAATGAATGAGGGACAATGAGCGGCGTGCGAAAGGGCTCCAGAGAGGGGCTGCTTTAAATGGCGGCCGCTCGAGAGGGGCGCTCAGCCAACCACGGCTCCTGTATCTTGTGAGCAACAGGGGTTGGCGGCAGCGGAGGGACAATGAGCGGCACGCGAAAGGGCTCCAGAGAGGGGCTGGCACCAACAAAGCCCAGCTTCCTTCCTCCTCTAGGCATGGCGGGGAGAAGCCAGGAGGAGGGGGGGCCGCCGCCGCCACAGCCATGTGAGGGAGAGGGAAAGAACACATGAGCTGGCAATCCACGAGCTGGCGATCCATGCGGCGATTCCCAGACCGTCTGCGGGCCTGATCCGGCCCACGGGACTTAGTTTGCCAACCCATGCTGTAGTGAGATAGGCATCTCTGTAGCAGTTTCAGCTAATATTGGAGATCATGATGGAAACAGGAGCGGGCATGGGCCAGAAGGTCATTTCTGAGGGGGTGGACAGAACTGTGGCACCTGAACTGACCTAGCAATGCGCTAAGGTGGTCTGTAATAACGATGCAGGGACAAAAAGGAACTCTGCACATGGTCTGAACTTGATTGCGCCCTGACTGAGTGGGGAGGCCTCTGCTTTGCAGGCAGAAGACAGTCCCCAGTCGGTTTAGTCTCTGGAATCTTCAGGTAGGCCTGGGAAAACCCAGTCCAGGTAGACGTTGGTAGGTTTGCAAATGGACATTCCACAACTTTGGCATGCATTCATGTTCCTGTTAAAGAAGGAGTAGTAAGAAACAAAACCAAAATCAATATAATTAATTAATTCCCTATAAAGCATCAACTTAAAGCAGCAAACTGAGACAGCAGCAACAGCAACAGCCACCCCTTCAAATATAGATTGTAAACTAGGTTGAAAACTGTTAAGTTAGCAATGTTGAAAAGGAAATGTCCCCTGGGAAACTGATAATTGCACTGAGAATTGGACAAACCCGTCATCCACCCACTTTTGGTTTATATTCCTGGATATGACTTTGCAAGCATGTGGTTGATTAATGCCTTTATTAGGACCAACCAAAAATTCGGCAAAAACATGGCAAACATTTGAGTTACCCAGCATTTCTAATCAAAGCAGTGCAAGATCCTTCCTGATGAAGAGCTCTGGAGGACTTGAAAGTTTGCTAACTTGTATTTTTGAGTTGCTCCATATAACTGTGTACAACTGTGTCCCTGCCCTGTTTTTTCTACACGAGCTGTCTTTGGCTCCCCATCCCATCATCCCATCTCATTTCACTCAACCTCTTCTGCCCCCCCTTCCCCAAAATATGCTGTGATAGAAGTACCAGAGTTGCATACAGATGGTCCCAGATTCAGTCTCTAGGTCAGGCTGGAAATGTCTCCTGTCTGAAATCCTGGAGAGTTGGCCAGGATGGACCAGTGATCTCAACTCCGTAAACAGCTTCCTATAGTCCTAAAATGGGTTCTGAGGCTGAAACACCCTGTGGCCAAAGTTTTGTCAAAAAGCAGGGGCTTTGCCACCACCACCACCCCTCAAGCCAAAAGTCCCTCCCTCCCCATGCCTTGAAACTCTGAGCCGGCCTGCCTGAATGGGTGGAGGGATGTGTGTTTGTTAGGGTGGCTGCTCATACATCACCAACAGAAAGGGCACAGATTTGCATGCGCTAATTTATATGTATGAATACAAACTTGAGAATAATAACTGGAGTGGAATCTTCTGCCATTCTGTGTGTGGACGTGAACTTGTCTGGCTTGTTCTCCCTTCCTGGCTTTCCCCCTGGTACACGGAGGAGCTCCTTTGGCCCAGCCCCTGAGATGGATGATATTCAGGGTCAGACACTGAAGGGAATTTAAGCTCCTTAGCAGAATCCAGCAGATTAAGAGATCTGCAGGACCGCCTTGGCGGGATTCTCCCCTCCTTAATCCCTTCTTTTGGTTTCGATTTAAAGAGACATGCCAGGCGGTGGCTGTATCTGTGGCTCTCAAATTCCTGGAGAGGGGATGATATGGGTCCTGCCACCCTGTCTTGCTCCCCCAGCAAATCCATCATGTATTGAGCTTATTTCTGGTTTATCACAACTCTCATCTTGCTTGGGAAAAGGGGTCCCTGGTCCAACCAGATCCTGCCTTCTGAACTCCAGCTGTGGGTGATCTCTGGCAGGATCTATATGTGCTACTGTGTCTGTCTTGCTTGCACACGCCCACTGATGACCATTAAATGCTCCCCTGCCACCGCCCAGCCCACTCTGCTGAGCCTAACAATGCAACAGACTGCTTCCATTTTCTCTTCCTGAACCAAAGCAAGAAAGCAAATGCCCCTCAGGAGAGACCATAGCTCATCTGGCGTCTGGCAGAGCCCCTGCTTTGCATGTCCCTGGTTCAATCCCTGCTGGAGGCACTTCCAATGAAAAGGATCTCAAAGAGCAGACCTGCCCCCTGCATAGCCACTGCCAGTCAGAGTGGGCAGCATTGCAGGTAGGTAGGTGGGCAGGTAGGAAGCAGCTCCCCGTGTTCCGAAGGGACTCTATGGCACCAGGCAGTTCATGGGGCAGCTGTTTGTGGCCTGATCCAGCAGAGGCACCGTGTGCCCACCTTGACTGTGGCTTCCTTGGGTCAGGACCTGTCTCACTTAGATGATGCTGGGCTGCTCATTTAGAAAAGGAGCCCCAGTCCCTGCCAGAGAGTGGCATCAAGTTCCCCTGCTTGTCCCAGTTCGTATTTTGCAGTGGGCTGTTGCTCTGGGCCACATCTTGCGTGCAGAACATTTTCTCTTTGCACGGGGCCTCCTTCCCGTAAACAGCCGGCTGCTCCGGAATGGTTAATGAAGCTGTGACAGGAAGAGGCTGCAAGGCTGGTCCAGTGGGGGGAGTGTTTCCTGCCACAGCCCTGCCCCCACCCACCTGATGCTGTGCACCAAATCTTATTTCTGTGGGTTGGCATGTCCCACAAATGGGTTTGGAGAAAGCACTTCGGGGAACTACTTCCTTTCTGGAGCGGGGACGGTGGCCTGTCTTCCTGCTCTCCCCTCAACCACTTCGGCCAGCCAAGTCCTTAATGCAGGAAGTCACGCGGACTCTCTGCCCCCTCGCCCACTTCCAGGCCAAGCCAGCTGCTCCTGGCTGGGCGCAACGTTGCTGCTCTTCGCTCTGGGCCAGACAGTAATGATTTGCCCCCACCCACCCTGACAGCTCTCTGGAAAGTGCTGCTGAGCTCAGCCAAGCCCAGACAGGAGGGACCGGCCATACTGAAGAGGGAGGGGGAAATAAAAATAGACTGTACCTCCATACTCCCAGGGCAAAGTCTCCTCCCTCTCCCTCTTGCTTGTCTTGTGGGATCTGTGGCCATTTCCAGGCCTTGCCCTGATCCCAACAGATGGGTCTCAGGGCCCACCAATGATTCCTGCATTTCTATAAAGCTCCCATCCTTTGGTAGAGATGCCAAAGCGTTGCATAGTCTGACTCTTTGCCCCCCTAGCAGCCAAAAGCATCCTGAGAAGGTGTGGTACAAGAACAGGAAGGGAAGGTTACAGCCTCCCTGACCCATTTGTCCCCTCTCCGCAATGGGATGTTAGGATGTGAGCACCGGACGCATCAACATGTGTGACAAGTAATGCCCCAGTCATTCAGCCCATCTTTGGGACTCACTGCCGCAGGAATGTGTTAATGGTCTGCTGTCTAAGAGATTAAAAATGGCAGCAGGAACAGAGTAGATAGAACACCCAGAGCTGTCAATTATAACCAAGCAGAGCAGAGTGTTGTGGCTTTGGGGGAGGGTTTTACTAGTGAGTTTGGGGGGTCAAACTATACAACCCTTCGGTGTATCTCCCAAAGGATGGGACCTTTTGAACTACATGCATATTTTTTTCCTCATTGTGGCTCACTCACTTGAGCTGCCTGTATTGTTTTTTTCCCAAAGAGTTATTTGGCCTCTGCAAGTTGGGGGTTAATCCTTGGCAAGGTTAGCAGATGTGTGGACAGATGCCTTTGTTTTCTGCTGCTTTGTTTTCTGCTGCTCTGCCAATCAGCCAAAGACCACCACCCCACTCCCATGCTTGTGCCACGTGATTGTCCTCGCCCATGACCAAAGACTGGTCATGAACAGACCAAGGATCAAGGCTTCCTCATTGGCACCTAGGAGTAACCGGAGCTCTGTCCAGGAGAACAATAATGCCTGGTGCTGAAAAGATGGGAATATTGGAGGCAGGAGAACTTCCCTGAAGAGAGCTTTCCGCAAATGGGGAGGGGGTGTACCACTGAAAAGGCCTGTTCTCCCTGGTGCCCCCTCCCCCGGTGGAATGCCCTCTGTGGGGAGGTTTGCCGGGTACCACGTTTGCCATTTGCTCAGCACCAAGCAAAGACACCCCTGTTCTCTCGGGCATTTGGGGTTTGATGTGATCTGGTTGTCCTGGCCATGATGACATTTGTTGTTCATCTTGTGGTTGGGTGGGGAAGGAGATTTCCCCTTCTTAATTAATTGTTGCAAATGAGCACTTTTAATGCTGACATTGCTGTAATGGATTTATTTATTATTTATCGTGTTTTTGCGTTGTGGTGTTCATACCGAGTCCCTACATTGTAAAAAATGCGATAAACAAATGAATAATAGGGAGAGATTGGGGTGGGGGGCAAGGAAAGAGGTGGTGGTCATGATCCAGGTCAGGCTGTTTGTTTCAGGCTCTTCTCTTCACCCCATTTCTGCAAGGGCTCTGCTGAGGGGGCTCCTGTCGGGCAGGAGGGAGGCGTGTTGTGCTCTGAGCTTTCAATGGCTTCCGCCGGGTTCCCAGAACCCTTTCCCCCACCACCGGCATTCTGTGCATCACACAGAGAGACATGTCTTGGCATAGACAGGGTTGTTTTTGAAAAAAATGTTTTCTTCTTGAGTTAAATTTGGTAGGTGTAGGAGGATGCCAGCTTTAGACTTTACAGGGGCTCTTTCTGTCAGCGCGGAGAGGGAACAAAATCTATGGCGTACGAGTGGAGCCTGGCTTCCAAGAGACTCCCTTCATGTCTGTGGCGATGGGGTGTGTGGAGAGCTGGGGTAGGATTGGGCTAGCTGCTGCGGCGTGTGAGCCACTGTGGCTGGGTTTTCTGGATGCATTTTTCAGCTGGGGATGGGGGTTTGGGAATAGAAATGGATATTCCAACCTGGCGTTTATTTCCTCAACGCTTCTTAGTTTGAGCTCACCTTCTGATCTGGAAGCTGTGGCCCTGTTGTTCTTGGGACTGAAAGGGCTCTGGTTATGCTCAAAGGCACTCTCTTTTTTATCACGGCTTCATGCATCTCGGAGTTCTGCTAAAGCATTCAGGGTGGACTCCTTGCCATGGTGACGTGAAGCTTCCCCCCCCCCCCAAAAAGCATTCATTAATGATGGCATGGCAGTAGCTATTTTACCTGCTAATTGTTTAATGGAACCTTCCTAGCTTGCCATTAAGTTGCTGTCATTGGCTGGGGTCCATCTGCAGAGGGCTGGAGAGGAAAGAGAGCCTGGGGATAGGGATGAGGCAGCATTTGTTAGTGACCCTTCTGCTGTTTGCTTTTGGGTTCTAGACATTTTTGTATTACGTGAAAAGTAAACTCTGCGTCACCTGAAAGTCTCCTCTGAGACCCCTCTATAGCAGGAGTTCTCAGAAGTTCCCTCCAGCTCTTACAGGTAGGTCTCTGGGTGGTTTTTGCAGTAGATCCACAAGAGCTTCTGACTCCCAGTTGGTTTAGCCTTGGCAATAGCAAAAGGGCCTTTCCTCTTTCCGGTATTTTTGTGTGCGAATGGACTGTGAGATTGGTTTCAGTAATGAAAATAAATTCTTAGGCTGACATGTTAGGATCCAACTGCCTGCTAGGCCACTATTTCCCCCCAGTCTGCTGTGAGTGAATCTCTGGGATTTCACTATTTTTCTTTTTTTTAAAAAAAAAGATTCCACAACCCCAAAGTGCCTGCCCTCTCCTGCACTTGTACAGAATGAGGCCCAGCTATTTTTCATATCATGTTCCCTGGAGTAGCACAGCAACTGCTGTCTTGACTAGAGTCAACAGTTCAGGTGGTGGCTTCCCACACTTGCGGTTTGGTTTGGTTTTGCATCTTCCCTAAGTCAGAAGGGGATGGCATGTAAAGAGAAAAGGCCCCTGCCAATTCCTTCCTAATGCAGGTGGTGGGCCACAGAATTTGGGTGGCCCTGAGGAAAAGCCATGTAGCTCACTGACAGAGTAGTGCCTACCTTGCATGCCAGAATCCCCAGGTTCAGTCTCCTCTGGCATCTCCAGGTAGGTCTGGGGAAGAACTCTGGAGTGGAAGGCAGCTTTCTATGCGCAAGAGGTGATTTTCGGAGCGCTGTTGTTTTCCACACACCAGGTTACCACAAAACTTGACGGGACAAGCTGTCGCTTCTGAAAAACCACTTGGGAACGTGCTAAATACTGCCTCAGAACATTAGTCCATCTGGATAAGTGTTGCCCAAGTTAACTGGCAGTAGCGCTCTGGTTTTGCAGGCAGGGATCTCCACAACCTCCACCTGTAGATATTAGGGATTAAACCCGGGCTAGGGTTAGGTGGGTGTGGTTTGGGGGAAGTGGGCCTCTGGGCCAAGGTTGGCCCATGTGTTCCCCACCCCGGGTGTGGCAGGTTATGATTCTTGGCGCTTCAAATGGAATGGTTTTCCGTCATCCCCCCAACCTCCGCCACAGCCCTAGTGCCCAAGGGCAGCATGCGAAGATCCGCAAAGGTGGAACGGGTCCTAATGGTTGAAACTGGAGGATCAAGGGAAGGTAACCCACCATGACTTCATAAATTTACTGCAGATATACCGCACCTTTCCCCGAGGAGCTCCAGGTGGCATGTGGAGTGTTTTATCCCCAAGAACCCTGCAAGGTAGATTGGTTTGAGAGGGACTGGCTGACCAAGCACTCTGAATCTCAGAGTGCGCAGAGAGGTCTCTTCAGTCTGTCTCTGACACTCAGTCCACTGTACCAGCCTGTCATAATTCCAGAGCTCACATTCAGTGCCAGAGCAAAGTTTTGGCACAGGCCAAGCAACCAGCAGGAGCAGAGGTCTCTGCCTGCCTGCCTGCCTGCCTGCCTGCCTGCCTGCCTGTCTCTTTCTCACTCCCGCTCTATCAGAGCCAAGCCTCCACTGTGTGGGGTGAACGGTGCAGGGCTCCCCCCTGAGCTCTGACCCCAGGCCAGCTCTTCTTCTGAGCTGAGGCACACACCACCCTTCCCATCTCCTGCCAAGCAAGGGTGGCGCTATTACGCAGCCCCCGCCCCCTTGACCTGACACAGCCGAGGTGCCTTCTCAGACTGACGGCTCCCGCCTTTGCCAGCCTACAGCTCTGGGCCGCCTGCGTGTGAAGAGCGGCAGCCAAGCAGATGGCTGCGGCCACAGCGGCCTCGTGCGCATGGCGCTAATTTGCAGACACTCTGGCCTGGCCTGCCACGGGCAGCTCGCCGCTGCCTCCGCCGCGGGGCACGATCATCCATCGCAATGATGTGGAGAGATAATTGCAGCTGACAGGCTGAGAAGTGAGCTGGGTTGCTCCATGGCAGGGGGAGGAGGAAGAGGAAAGAGGCCCAGATCCATCAGTTTGAGGAGGGGGCAGCGTGGCTCTGCCTTCCTGGAGGAGACCCTCCTTTGGATACAGAGCTTTGTTCTAGTGCTCTTAATGCAGCTGCTCTCCAGAAGGGCTGGATTGTCCACAGCCAAATCCAGGTGTGGGTTTAGCTGGAATCTCTCTCTTTCTGTTGCTGAAATGCGTGTGCGGTTTTTGAGGTGCCTTGCGCTCAGTGACAGAGCACCCACTTTTGCATGCCGAAGGTCCCAGGTTCAATACCTGCTGGTACTTTCAGGTAGGACTAGGGTGTCTCTGCTCTGAGACTCTGGAGAACCACTGCTAGTCAAACCTAGATTTGCTTTTCTAAAAGAGAGGTGCTGGGGCTCAGTCATCTGCTTAGCCATCCCTTCTGTAGCAAGTGTTGAGGTAGGTAGATAGCCCTCTTGTTGAACTTCTGAGAACTGAATTGTGGTACAGATGGAAAAGCAAGAGAATGACCCTGGAACCATTTGCAGAATATCTTGTCCAGGATCCAACTTTTCTTGTCAGATTCCGGGAAGGGAGGAAGCCTTTCAAAATCTTGCCTTTTTTGGGAATGATTTTCAGTGAAAGTCAAAACAGCTGGTCTAATGCCACTTATGTTTATGTTAGTTTTATACAATGGAATATTTCTACAGTGTTCACCGTGTGATAGTAAAAGAAGCCTATTTAAAAACCAAAAAACCCAAACCTAGATTCGCTTTTCTAAAAAAAAAAGAGGTGCCGGGTCTCAGTCATCTGCATAGCCATCTCTTCTGTATGACCTGATGACCCTGTGACCCTACTGTCTAAGGATGAGGCAGGAGGTGCTTAAAGCATCAAATGGGCTGCCAAAGATGGTGTTGGATTACCAATGTATGGGGAGTTGGTATTCATAGAATTGTGGAGTTGGAAGAGGCCCTGAGAATCATCTAGTCCAGGGGTCCCCAGACTTTCTGCGCGGCGGGCCGGAGGGCAGGGGAGTGCGCGCGCAGCGGGCCGGAGGGCGGGGGAGTGCGCGCCCGTGCGCATGCGCACACGCACACGGGCGGGAAAAAAATCGCCAAAAATCGCTTGTGCGCATGCGTATGGGCCTCCCCCGACCCGGAAGTGCACCAGAAATGACCTCTTCCGGGTCGGGAGAGGCCCATACGCATGCGCACAAAGGATTTTCGGCGATTTTTTGCCGATTTTTTAGATCGTCGCTGCGCCGCGCGCCGTGAGAGCGGGCGGCGGCAGCGGGCGGCGGGAGTCGTCGTGGGCCGGATTGGAAGGCCGATTGGGCCGCATCCGGCCCGGGGGCCGTAGTTTGGGGACCCCTGATCTAGTCCAACCCCCTGCAATATGCAGCCGCCCCTTATGGGGATCGAACCTGCCACCTCGGAATTATCAACATCACATTCTAACCAATGTTACTGAATGGGCACAGGCTCTCCATCCCTGGTTAAAACATCTGGTTGGAGAAAGCTGTTGGAGTTGCCTTGGAAGGGGAGGGGGTCTCCCTCCACAGCTGCCCAGTGTCAAAGATTCCAGCTCTTGCTGAGACTCAGGAGTAGGTTCACACACAAAGCAAACCTGGTTCTGGCTTTTCCTCTCCTTGGTGGCTTGGGCAGGGCAGGGGGTGGGGCAATGAGGGGAATGGCAGCCTGCCACCACAGAGGACCCCCCCCCCAATTGTAGATGAAGGAGGGAATAGAGCATCCTCCCCCTCCTCCACCTTCCTGTGCTCTCCTGTCTCCTGTGACTGGCAGCTGGAGTGGGGACTCAGTGCCTGGGGTCTCCTCCTGGAGCCCTCTTCACCCCCCTGAAAGCCAGGGGCTTATTTAAGCCCCCCCCCCATTTAAGCACCCATGCTTAACCCCTATTGCCTTGAAGGCGGAAGTGCCTCAGGTGCTGCAATGGGAGTGGGAGGGGGGAGCCAGAGCAGCCGCCACCCCCAGCGCTGTCTTCCCTCTTCCCTGTTGATGCTGTCAGAAGGAAGTGGGGAAAGGCTTGCAGGAGAAATAGAGAAATCTCTGCCTTTAATCTTGGATACTTATGCTAATGATGAAATTTCTATTAAGTTTCTAATGATCTTTGTCAGTTTCCTTGGTTTAAAAATAAACCCCCATTAGATCCCATTATTCATGCCATAACAGTGCCATTCATGGTGCGCCAGTGCCGGTATCAATATTTATTTTATAAAAGCAGGGAATTAATGGGATGAGAATGGCGTTGTGGCATTCGTTATTAGTACACCTGGATGGGGGTGAGTGCGGAGTGGGGGGGGGCTGGGGGAGAAGAAGAAGTGACAGAGACAGCCCGACTCTCTCCGGCAGATCCAACCTTGGAGGAAGCTGCCTTGCTGCTTTCTGGGCTGCCGCAGTGGAAAAGGGAGAGCCCTCCAGGGAGCCACAGAGCTCCTGTGTCAGGTGTCAGAATCTCCTTGCCGGCTGGGGAGATCGGCACAAGTTGCCCAGTTTCCTGCCTCTGCATCGTGGGCAGCCAGAGAGGAGGTTCCTCGGCATGGGGTCAAATCCCAGCGCTTACCTGGGCAGCCCCTAGAGCTGAAAGCGGCCCTTGGGAATCCCAGGTACCTGGGACTGCAAGTTGAGGAGGTGCCTGGGATTTCCTCCCCCTCTCGCTGCCTTGGGGCTGATGCACTGTGGGAGAGCAGGAAGGTCCCAGATTAAGTACCTGGCAGTATCTCAGGGGATAGGAAGGATCCTAGAAAAATCATGCTGGCCTCAGTGGAACACCAGCATGAGCTGGCAGGAGGACAGCCCCCCTGCATTCCTCCCCTTCATTTAGTCATACCCCTGCCCTCTGATGGTGATGGCCACTTCAGGGGAGAGACTCTCTTCCTCCTCCTCCTCCTCCTCCTCCTCCTCCTCCTCCTCCTCCTCCTCCTCCTCCTCCTCTTCCTCTTGGTCAGTTCTTGTAGATGGAAGGCTATAGGCTGTCTGCCTTTTCACCACAGCCCCCTTGTTCCTTGCCCAACTCCCTGCTCAGTCTCTCTCCATCTGCCACTACCTAGCAACACGCCTGTCTGCCTTCACACCTTGGCCACTTTCTCTAAGGGCTATTAGTCCACCCAGGTGGCGGCTTTTGGGGGAAGCAGCACCCATTACCAGCTTGCCAGGTCAGCTTACCCTCTTCTGCCATGGAGAAGGGCACTTGCAGAAGGCACCGTGCTTGGTGCAGACTCGTTGCTCTGAGAATCCTGGGCCCGTCTCTTCTCTTGTGGCTTGTCGAAGTGCATTGGGGAGGAGGAGAGGACTGGATGTCAAGTGCATCCTCAAATTCCAAGAACTCAAAACGTGTGATGAGGATTCAACCATGATCACTGTGATTTAGGTTGGTTGGAAGTTTCTGAGCAAAAGCAGCGTGTAAAATACTGGATTTCACACGTTAGCATGTTGTCATATCCCTAACTTAATTTTTATATCGGCAAGATGTAAGGTTTAGGCTACAATCCTATAGGCACTTACTGACCTAGGGGTAAGCTGCACCAAACTCGATGGAGTTTATTTCTGAGTAGGCACACAAAGAATTGCACTGCAAGGCTAGCTGGTGATATTTTCAAAACCTGAATCTTCTTAAAATACCCATCAGTTTCCAGTTCTGTGCAGAGGTTTGTTGCAGCTGCCTTCGTGTGCTACACCCTGTGACACCCGGACCCTTTGGGGTGAGGATGGGGGCAGCCTTGGTCACCTTTGGATACCTTCATCTGCACTTGTTGTCCACACTGACTGGCAGAACCTCTCCAGCATTTCCGGTGGAGGGGACGGGGTCTCCCCAGCCTACCTGGAGATCAGGGATTGAACCTGGGACTTGTGCTTGCAAAGAAGATTCTGTAGCACTGAACTACAGCCCTTTCTGTCACTATCAGCATCTGTCTGCTGGTGGATCAGAGCCATCTCTCCCTCCTGGTTTGAAGAGTATAGAAAAAGTAATTGGAACTATGCCATATTAATCTATATTCTTTGTCTTTGTCTTTTGGTTCAGTTATTTCATGGGGAGCTCCAGTGTTTGGAAACTTTGCATTGCATGCAGAAGGACCCACGAGGTCCATTCCCTGCTGGTAGCATCTCCAGGGAAGGCTGGGAATGTTTCCCTTCTGAATCCCCAGCAAGCCACTGCCAGTCTTTGCTGACAGTTCTGGGCTAGGCAGATGCAGCTTTCAGTACAAGGAAGCTTCCTGTTTACTACATGCAAGCCAGAAAACCCTTTTCATATTTGTGGACCGCAGGAGCAGTCGGTCCAGCAGCACACCTTGCACAAGTCAGGGAGGGGCAAACCACTGACCTGGAAATGATCTGGGCCTCCTGTGTGGTTTTGCCAGGTGTCCACCAGGCCGCTGGAAATGACCTAGTCAGTTCTGATAATTTCTGAGCCGAACCTTTCTTGCAGAGCCTGCAGTGTAGGTCAGTGGGCTTGTGCTCAGGGGCCAGGCTTAACTAGGCCCAGCAGTGGCGGAGCTTCATGCTCCGGCACTGGGGGTGGGGCTGGCGCCCGTTCTGGGGGCGGGGGGCGCCTCCCGGAGGGGCGGGGGGCACATTCCAGGGGTGGGGTGCGCCTCTCAAAGGGCTGTGGGGCACGTTCCGGGGGTGTGGGGCACCTCCCGGAGGGGCCTGACACACATTCCAGGGGCGGGGCGGGCACCCGCGATGGCGCCCCCTGGAGCCCGCCGCCCGGGGCGGCCCACCCCTATCTTCCTACACCCCTGAGGCCCAGTGTGTTATTGGGTGAGGGGCTTTCTAAATATTTGGTGGCGGTTCACTAGAGTCTAATAAAATTCCTCTCAGGAATCCCCCAAAATGCCTGCATGCCCAGAACTTGAAAAACCCCTCACCAAAATAAAAAAAAAATCCAGCTTTTGTGGTACCCCTGATTTCCAACCTTAGTTGCCTGGGTAACCGGCCATCTGGGATTTTTCCTGGGATTTCCCCCTGGGCTTTGAGCAGCAGCAAAGGCATCTGCAGGGGGTGGGGATGCATTTCACTGTACCGTATATTCCAGCGTATAAGACGGCCCCCAACGTTTCCAGTTAAAATATAGAGTTTGGCATATACTCGCCATATAAGAAATATGACCTGGCGTACAAGACGACCCCCGACTTTTGAGAAGATTTTCCTGGGTTAAAAAGTAGTCTTATACGCAGGAATATACAGCAATTGTTTTTTATTTATTACATTTTTACCTGCTGCTCAAGGTACTTGCGTGGTTTCCCCTCACCCTCAGTTTTCCCCGTAGTAACCTTATGAGGTAGGTTTGGCAAAGAGAGTGCAGCTTCATGACTTGAGTGGCGATTTAGACCTGGGTTTCCCACTTCTGACGCTATGTACACTGCACACTGCCCCTTTCTTGCCTGGCCTGGAGGCTCTGATCCTATGGAACTCTTCTGGGGTCAGTCTTGTCTCTTGGGAGGTTCAGCGTCTGCAATGGTTCAACCTTCCTTCCTTCCTTCCTTCCTTCCTTCCTTCCTTCCTTCCTTCCTTCCGATCTCTCTCTTAC
The DNA here is from genome assembly GCF_963506605.1 of Zootoca vivipara. Classification (NCBI taxonomy): domain Eukaryota; kingdom Metazoa; phylum Chordata; class Lepidosauria; order Squamata; family Lacertidae; genus Zootoca; species Zootoca vivipara. The sequence continues at coordinate 27,555,858 of NC_083292.1, read as the reverse complement.
ACACAGCTGTAGAGAACCTGGTGGGCTAGAGGGGGAAGCCCCTGGGGACTGCCCCTGCCCTGCAGGTCAGAGTTTCCCCACCTCTGGTCTTCGTGAAATATCCACACCAAGATTAGAAGTCAAATGCTGTCACTTCACTTAGAACCCTGTCTCTGCCTCTCCTATTCACCAGATTCAGGTGAGGCAGAGGAAGCACTGAGGTGGTAGGCTAGAGGCAGTCATGCATTGACAGAGGACCCAACAACTGGTTTTATTTAACTTTACTGAGTTTTTTATTGGATTCATATCCTTCTCTCACCCCTCATTTAATCCCCACAACAACCTTGTGAGGTGGGGTTGGGCTGGGAGGCAGTGACTGGCCCAAGATCGCCCAACGAGCTTTGTGGTCAAGGGTGGATTCGAACCCTGCTCTCCCAAGTCATAGCCCAACACTGACTCTAGGTGGTGGTGGGTTGTTTGTTCAGAGAGATGGTGCCAAGTGAGAGGGTCTGGCCCCTCCCCAAAGGGTTGCCTTTCCCATGGGTGTGTTTGTAGATCCAGCTTTGGCACTGGAGTGCCAAAGAGCACCCATAGCATTGACCATGCTATTCACCGCTTGGCAGCTGTTGTGCCATTGGCGACCTCTTCCTGGGCAGGGGTCGCTTGGCATTGGTTCTCACTGCTCAGTTAACCTCCAGACTAGGTTAGAATCAGAGGTCACCTAGTGCATGAAACCTGCTCCTGCAATATCTTGATCACAGGACTTCTTTGGAAGACTGCTCGGAAATGCCTGCGAGCCCAAAATATGACTGACTGGACCAGCCATAGTTCTAGTTACAGGTAGCTAGCCATGTTGGTCTGCCGTAGTCGAAACAAAATAAAAAAATTCCTTCCAGTAGCACCTTAGAGACCAACTCAGTTTGTCATTGGTATGAGCTTTCGTGTGCATGCACACTTCTTCAGATACTTCTTCAAATGCATGCACACGAAAGCTCATACCAATGACAAACTGAGTTGGTCTCTAAGGTGCTACTGGAAGGAATTTTTTTTATTTTGTTTCGACCAGCCAGTTCAGAGACAACCGCTCTGGCTCCTGCTCCGTTTCTACTCCCGATTCAAAGTCATCCCGGGGCCTTGCTTGCTGAACAGGGGGGCTTCTGCTCATCTACGTTCCCTCTCTAGCCATTTGCCATTTCCACGCTTTGATAGGCAAAGGTACTCTCCACATGCTCATTGTGGTTTCTCATGCCGCAGGGGTGTGGAGAGGACGCCTCCGGTCCAGCTGGCAGGTCTTCAGGCCCCTCTGCAAACAGCGGAGGAAGCAAAGTGCCTCTTTGCAGCTAAGAGCTCCCTTAATAGCTGAGTGCCCTTGAGAGCTGACTCCCTCCGCTGGCAGTTTAAGAATTCCCCTTTGAACCCCCGGCAAAGATGCCTGCCAGCCTCTCCCCTTTGTGGCTGCAGGGTTGTGGGGCTTGCGCAGGGACTTTTCTCATCCGCAAAGGGGTCTGGGAAAAAAAATCACCTTCCACCCTACAAGTTCCCCTCTTGATCCCAGAGGAGTATGGTGTTGCTGGCAGTCTGCACATGCTCAGGTGATCACTTTACAGATGCCCGTGAGCAGTCCTGGAGGGACAAGATTTTGCTGTTGGCAGTTGGACTCCATCCAGCTTCCTGTCCCTTGATGTCCAATCCCTCTTCTTGTTCTTGCCATGCTCTGGTTCCCTCCAGCTTCCAGTTCACCCCCCCATTTTCCCAGGCCTTAATGGGTGATGAATAATTCATTGCTGCCCCTTTTCCCGCAAAGTCTCTCTGGGAAAAGGGGGGGAGGTAGGATATTCGCATCTCAGCGATGACCTACATTTTGATTTTCTTTCTGCATCTCTCTCCGCTCCCCCTTTGCAGAGGGTGAGCAACCAAGGTGGGGTGGGGGAGAGAGATTGGGGAATTCACTTCAGGCCCACCCAGCCACTCCCTCTGCAGCATTGTGCTGGGGAAGAAGGCGCCGGGGGTGAACGGCTGCGCCTCCAAAGAAGGTCCTTGCTTCCTAAGGTCCTAGTGAAAAAGGAGCCTGAGCAAAGACCTGAAATGTTTATGCTGCTACAGTGGCTCATACCTCCCACTGGGGGCCTGTTCTTTCTCCACCACCACCTTCAAGATACCCCTGCATCTTCTCCAGTTGGCCTAGAGACTGGATGATGTTTAATACCCCACAGCTTAAGAGCACATCGTGTGGCACATATATTTGGGCCGGGCACATGGTTAGAGCCTCCCTTGCAGGACCTCCATGATGTGAAGCCAGCTGCTTTTGGACTACAACTCCCATCATCCCTAGCTAGCAAGACCACTGGTAAGGGGTGATTGGAATTGTAGTCCAAAAGCAGCTGGACACCCATGCTAGCGAAGCACTACTCTAACCACACCACCACACTGTCTTTCCAAGGAGGAAGGAACTGGAAACCAGGCAGGGACCAACTCCAGCCGTGCCAAAATACAGGGATAAAGAAGACAGATGGGGTGTTACACAAATGGAGCGCAGTTTCTTCCTGTCCCCTTAAATAGACCGGGGGGGGGGGCATTTTGGCGCCCATTCACCCTTCTTGTGTGCTAGCTATGCTGTGGGTGCTCTGTTGAATGCAGGAACAAAATGGGTGGCCTATGCCTCCACAGGGCTTACAGGCTATCTCAGCCACCCTCAGTCTAGTGTTTTGGGTTGCAACCCCCATCTACCAGCCCCGACCGTTGGCCAGCCATGCTAACTGAGACAGCATTCGAAAACATTTGGAGGGTGCGGAGTTGGAGAAGCTGGTTGTCTGAGAGATGGGGAGGAAGAGTGGTGATTGGGAGGGGATGTTCAGGTACCTTTCGAGGTGCAATAAATGGGGGGGGGCTAGTGAGAGTTTGATGAAGGAGGAAGCCAGCATGTCTGTGGGTTGGCTGCTGATTGAGGGAGGCAAGGAGAGCGCATTGCCTGTAGTCCGTTAAGGCCGGCCTGCGTGTCATGCACCTTTGCTTCGGATTCAGCCAGTAGGTCAGGCATCCCCAAACTGCGGCCCTCCAGATGTTTTGGCCTACAACTCCCATGATCCCTAGCCTAGCTAACAGGACCAGTGGTTGGGGAAGATGGGAATTGTAGTCCAAAACATCTGGAGGGCTGGAGTTTGGGGATGCCTGCAGTAGGTTGTGGCTGAGCCAGGGCGAAGGAAGGCCCTCTGGGAGCCAGGATTCCTGGGTTTTTGTCTCCAGCTATGAAAACAGAAGAACCCAGCATGGTAGGAGGAGGCGATGGGTCTTCAAGGAGGCTCTCTCCAATCCTGATCCATGCCAGGCTTCTCTGGAAGGGGTCAGGGCTCTGTCCACTGATCAATACTTGGAGCAAGCGGGCTGTGGGGGATGGGGAGGTTGGGCCAGCTTTGTGTATGAGCAGGCTTAGGCAGGCAGGTGCCAGGAGCCATCTGCAGAGCTGCACAGGCATGAAATATGCATGACTCTCCCCCGCCCCAGCCAAGCGGCCTGCTCCGTGCATGGCACATTTTGACTTCTCTCCTAGCTGGGGCTTATTCTCTGCCTGCAGCAGAATTGGGTGGGGGAACAGAGGGCACTGCTTGAGGGTGCAAACGGTCAGGCCCAGGAGGTGGCGCTAGGAGTGGAGAAGGCAGGAATTGGTGCCTGAACGGTACGGCAAAATTGATGGGTTGGGGGGTGGCAGCAAGGAAGGGGCTGTGCCATTTTCCAAGCTGCAAAATGCCCCTCTCCAGGTCTGTGGGGGGAGGCAGTCATTTGAGGAGTTGTCCCCCTTCCTATTTAAAAAAAAAACGTGCCACAGATTGAAATCCAGCACAGCATGGAGAGGGCTGGATCAGGGCAATTCTCCCCGATACTCTCACTTTCTACTTCCATGCTAGGTGTTCACTTTGGAATAGCCACATTTTCTTTGGCACATCTATACCAAGTCATTGTCCCACATTTCTTCCAAGTTCCCTCCACCTTTTGTTTGCCTGGAAGGGGGGGGGACACCCTGACATTTAAATTTTATATGTTTTTATCATATATTTGGTGGTAAACGAATCTGATATTTTTCCTGAATTGTGGTATATAAATATTTTTGTAAATAAAATAATTTTTGCTGTTGTTGCAAAGATGCCTTCCTTTCCCCTTTTTCCCAGAAGTGTTCAGGGCCATGTTGGGAAGGGGAACTGCTAATTCCTTGGAGCCCCTTCTCTGTTACCTTTACTGGTTGGCACCGTTTTATCACCCCATTTATTTTTATTGATCTTTTAATTTGTGCTAAAGTGCTTTCAGCCATTTATATATTTTTTTAAAAATGCACGTAATAACACTTAAAATGAAAGGGTGGCATGGTACTAATATGAATTTTTAAAGAAAAAAATCTTTCCTTTTTTCCAATCACATAGCATTTTAGCAACTTGCCTTCTCCCCCAATTGAAGTACTTCTCGTTTAAAAAAATTCACCCAGAGCTCTGTTATGTTACTCTTCATATTTGCTCAAAATGGCAAAAAGTATTTTTAAAAGCAAGCTGTTCTGCGCTGTCACCTCTTGCAACCGCCTGCTATCAGAGAGAGCCAGAAGACAAAAGTGATCTGAGGGGGGGGAAGGCAGGTAAAATGTGAGCTAATCAAAAGCTGAAAAGGAGGCTTCCAGTCTCTGCAAGTCAAACATAAAACGGTCCAAGCAGGAAGGTCCACCTCACAGAGTCAGTCGCAGAACTTGAGGTGTCAAGTAAGTTAGCTAAATGTATCAAATCTATAAAATTTTCAGCTAGCATTTTTTAAAAAAGCCGATCGAGATGCCAGGAAACATTTATTTCAGATCAAATGGATTGATGACTTTGAAGAAAGATTCTTCCGCAAGAAATTTGGACTTGGAAATAGCAGCTTCCCTCGGGAGTAGCCAGCCTGTGGGGACCCTCTAGGTCAGGGGTCAGCAAACTTTATCAGCAGGGGGCGGGTCCACTGTCCCTCAGACCTTGTGGGGGGCCAGACTATATTTTGAAAAAAAATATGAATGAATTCCTATGCCCCACAAATAACCCAGAGATGCATTTTAAATAAAAGGACACATTTACTCATGTAAAAACACCAGGCAGGCCCCACAAATAACCCAGAAATGCATTTTAAATAAAAGAACACATTCTACTCATGTAAAAACATGCTGATTCCCAGACCGTCCACGGGCCAGATTTAGAAGGTGATTGGGCCGCATCTGGCCCCCGGGCCTTAGTTTGGGGACCCTGCTCTAGGTGATGTTGTTAGACTCCCATCACCATCTCTAACCGTTGGACCTGCTGGCTGCCGGGAGCCTGACAGTGTTTGGATGGCACCAGCAGTGATGTCAAGTGCGAAAACCTCCACAGAAAATCTTTCGAAATAGAACATTTCCCGGTGCTTCATTTTTCCACAGAAAATGTTCCGTTTCAAAAGTTCATTAACAGCACTGAATGGATGTCAGTGGCAAATACAAGCTTGGCAGTTTCAAAAATTTTAGCTTTGTTTACTAAACACAGGTAAAACGAAAATGCTACATTATAGACTGTTCTGTTATGGCAGCAGAGAGTTTTCCAAAGCAAGCTAAGAAACTTTCTGATACAAATTAACCCGTGTAAATTATCCTCATTTGCAAAGGACAGAAATCCATTTCCCAACACATCACTGGCTACCTGTTCCTCATTTCCAGTATGTTTGAATTTTAAAGGGATACGTTATAAACTAATACTTGGGTGGTATTTTACTTCCTGAAGAGCAAGTTGGATATAATCATATAATGGTATACCAGTGCTAGAGATGCAACTCTGGTCATCATCCTAGCGTTTTATAATGCCTTTTGGACTTGTCCAGACCTCACAAATTTATTGGATCTCTACAACAAGTGACATTGGGGGGGGGGAGAAACATGTTGCCCATAGATCTATTTGTCAGCCTTCTACAGGTAAAACTCGGAAAATTAGAATATTGTCGAAAAGTGCATTTATTTCAGTAATGCAACTTAAAAGGTGAAACCAATATATGAGATAGATGCATGACATGCAAAGCAAGATATGTCAAGCCTTTATTTGTTGTAATTGTAATTATTTGTCGTTAGGCGGGTCATTTATAAATGGAATGTAATTAATGAAATGTAATAGCGATGTTTCTTTTTGTATTATTGTAGCTATTTGTTTTATTACTGTGGAATTTCCAAAAGAAAGCATTTGTAAAAATTAAAATAAAAATAAAAAAATAATAAGTTGCATTACTGAAATAAATGCACTTTTTGACGATATTCTAATTTTCTGAGTTTCACCTGTATGTAATTTATATGCGATGGACAAAATATGAGAGATCTTCAGGGGGGTCTTTGTTCGTGGAGTCCCCTGCAGCTCAGACACATGTCTCGCACCCAGGAGGACCCAGGTGCTCAGTGTTGCATGCCTGATTCTGTGGAAGTCCTGACTGAGAGGAGACAAGCCCACAGCCTGTGGTTGGAAGGCCCTTGGCCACAGGACCTTTCCTATTTCAGCAGGCATTTTAAGGACGCTTTCTGCTTTTATTATTAATCCTAATTGATCTCCTCCATTGTATGCTTTTAAGTTTTTGTGTGCACTGCTTAAAAACTATAGTAATTAAGGGGTATATAAATAGCTTTAAATATAAATAATGAAATACTCCAAGTCATGCATTTATTAACAGCAGTTGGATTGGTTGGAGGTGAAGAAAGATTTAAAAACCCACCCATGATTGATAAATGGCGCATGAAGATATGGAACTGAGTTTGTGTGGTCAGTTGCACCAGTGTGGGTAAGGGTAAGAGAGGGCAGACAACAAATTGGCCTTTTTATACAGAAATTGAATAAAAGAGGCTTGAGCACCATCAGGGAATCACAAATAAGCACCATTCCAAATTTAACAATGGATTAAAAAGAAGATTAGCTGAGAGGAAATGGCTGCTCAGGTGCCATGCTCACTTGTGCATAGAAAACATGGCAGGATGTGCATGCCGGGAGAGTGCATTGCTGTCAGTCATGTTCCTGCAACTCAACTTGTGGCCTATAGCAGAAGTTGGGTTGTGCTGCCAGGAGCCACCGCTGCCTAGAAGCCGCCAGACAAGGGTACCTTCAAAATGGGTGTATCTCATCTAAACTCTGAAGTGGTACATTCTACCACTTCTGACGTCTCCTTGAATGGCATGAGCTGATGGTGCCCCCCTGCATGTGTTTCCTGGTCGGCCAATCCCACTGAGTTCCGCCGCTCAGATAGCAGCCTTTGCAGGACCAAAGCAAAGCCACAGGAGCAGTGTTTGGCCCTGTAAGGTAGCCAATGCACACATGCTGCCGCCTCGCTTGCTGCGTGAGTCAGCCCATTAGCAGAGGAAACTGCAGAGGAGGTGGCTGGCAGAGGTGGGGTGAGAACTAACAGGTTCCTGGGTTCTCAGGGATGGGGAAGGTGGCAGGTTCTAGCATCCCTTGAGAACTCAGGAACTCATCCAGCCCTTTAGAAAGGGGAGGCTGGTGCCAGGGATGGGTGGAAAGGGATGGGTGCTGTTTGGTTTGGGGAGGGCAGTGTGGAGATGAGCCCTCCCCTCCAGCAGTGCCTCTCCATCCTTCCCTGCCCGCTGGCATCTCGGTTGCCCCTGCCAGTGCGCCGCCTTCTTCCCCTCCAGGTTTGGTTGCTGACAATTTCTGAGATAATCAAGGAGGCTGACACATATAGATGGGTGGCAAAGCAGAGGGGGACAGATGGCCTTGAAGGCCGCCTTTGTCGCTCAGAGGAACAGCTCAGTGGAGAGGCTGGCAGGTCATCGCCCCCTGCACAACCCCCTTCTCCTGCCAGCTCATGGGAGGGCACAGTCACCGGTATGTGGGGAGTAGGTTTCTCAAGGAGGGTCCTTTCCCTAACAGTCTTAATGAACCTCAGGCAGAGAGAGTTTTGCAGCCGTTGTTGACTTCAGAGGTGCTCAAAAACAGCCTTCTATTGCCCCCCCCCCACCTTGCCAGGCCTCTTCCTAACCTCCTGCAGGCCCAGAAAAGGGGAAGGCCTTTGCACCTCTCTCTGCCTCCATCACCTCTGTTTCCTTCCCAGTTTGCTGCTTGCAGCACACTCTGGAACTGAAGTGAAATTTCACATCAGTTGGGGATTGGGTGAACCGTCAGGACTTTGGTTTTTGAACATTTTTAGTCTTTTTGTAGTTGTTCTTTGATGGGGAAGGGCAGGGCACTTCTGCCTCCCTTTAACCCAATTGCCTGCTTTTTTTGCCTGTTTTTGTTTCTGTTTTCTTTACTTGGTTGCTTTGGTTTCCTAAGTACGAAAGAAGTTGTTTTGAATGTGCTTGAATTCTGATGAAACAGATTAGAATTTGGAGGAAATGTTTCCTCAACTTGCACCCACAAGTGTTTTCTCCACAACTTCCCAGAAACCTCGTGATTTCCACCAGGAGAAGCTGCAAAGAAGGTTTTTCCCTTTGCTGGTAGACGTTGGCTGGGGCAAAGAGGTGACTTTACTTCTGATAGGTGTGTGTGTGTGTCACCTCTTGGAGGTTTGGCCTACGCAGGCTGCTACATGCTCCCCCCCCCCCCCCGGTTCAATCTCATATAACCTGCACCATTTAAACACCTCTGTAGCTGAAGGAGAGGAAAGCCCCTATTCCATTTTACTCATTGCTGGAGTTGAGAAGAGAGACCAAAGTCTCCCTAGTTAGTCTAGGGCAGTGGTTCTCAAATGGTGGTCTGTGGACCCCAGGGGTTCCATGGCACCATTCACATAACAAAAACTCCCATAGATATACCAGAATTTTCAAAAGTAGGGGATGCATGGCTTGGCTTTTGAAAAACAGGGGGTCTGCAGTACTTAACTAAGTGGGAACCATTGGCCCAGAGGATGCGGGGGAGGCAATCAGCCTTGCAAATAAGCCCAGCCGAGTTACTTCTTTGCTTGCTGCAGATGAATGGAAGCCCTTTCTTCACAACCAACTCGCCTCTTTGCAGGCATGTTAAACAATAAAGTGAAAGCTCTCCTCTCTTTCCTGTTCTGTGGGCACTTGAGTCTAATGGAGGAAGCAGGTTGTTTCAGGGGAAGTCGGCTCACGATTGAGGTCATAGAAGTTGTCTTATGCAGAGGGCAGAGGAAATCAGGACCTTGGAGAGCTCCCAGTGAGCCCTGCTGGCAGGAAGAAGATTCCGCTCTTTCAGGCAGCAGGAGCCAACTGGCCAGGCCTGTGATGGGGTTGGCGCCGTCTCCTCTGAGGACCTGGATGGACTGTGGATGGGACCTTGCCAGACTTTATGGTCCTTGATGCCTGTGAGGCTGGAAATATGGAGGCCAATGCAGGGGGGTTGATGGTGGCAGGGCTGCGTCCTGGCAGCTAGGACCCCCAAATTGGCTACTGATGATTCCCACTCCCAAGGCTCCATGGTCGAGGGTCACAATGGACTGACAGAGGTCAGGCAGAGCGACTCCCCTCCCCTCCACTGACCTGCATGGTTTCCAGGCTAGTCATGGAGGGAGGGAGGGACTTCCTTGGCTCTGCAACTGGCATGGGCTGGAGGAGAAGGAGGGAGGGCAGGAAGCAAGGTGGACTCAACCCCAGGTGCAGCGCAGCGATGGGGGTCCAAATCTCTTCCAGTGCTTCTTTTTTTTCCTGTGAAAGATTTCCAGCTCCGTAAGCCCATTCCAATAGGATGCCAGCCGGACATACAATGTTAGGAAATCTTGGGCATTTTCAATGTGGGGTTTTTTGTTTAGCTTTGTTTACTAAATACAAGTGAAACAAACTTGCAAGATTAGATCACTCTCCAGGGCACCAGGGAATTTTCTGGGGCAGATTGCACTGTGCAATTTAAGACTAATTTCATAATTTCCCCAGAAATCGCATGCATCTGCCAGGTCTTACAGGAAAAGAGAAAGCTCTTCAAGGCCCAACTGGGGAAGGTCTCCCTGGAATCTTTTCTTCAAGGGCAGCTGGACTAGGGCAATGGGGGTGAGGACTTCACAGTGTTGCCCAATGTTAGAAACTGAGATATATAAGCTACTTGCCAAATGGCACCTTAAACTTGGGGTACTGTCTCCACAATGGAATGTCTAGGGTGCCTTTTTTTGCGGTGCGATATTTATTGTTCTTCATTTCATTTATATACTGGTTTATAGTTTAAAGAAAAAAGTCTCAACGTTGGTTATAATACATTAAAACATCAAATAAAACAATCCAGAGTCAAACAAATTCAGGCTTCAAAGGAAATATTTCAGATCCTTCTCTAAGTGACATTTGCTTTCCCCATATTTATTTACCCACTTAATTTATAGAGCTGCCCCATAGCAGAAATAATCTCGGAAGCTAGTGTGGTGTAGTGGCTAGAGGTCAGACCTGGGAGATCAGGGTTAAAATCCCTGTCCAGTCATAAAGCTCACTGGGTGCTTCTTAACCCACCTCACAGGGTTGTTGTAGGGGGATTAATTGGGGGGGGGTTAGCCATGTATTCCTTGGAGAAAAAGGTGGGATACAAATGCAATAAATAAGTTCTTCTGCTTAAGAAAGCAGGAGGGGCCAGCCAGATGAAGATGTCAGTTGCCAACCTGGCACCCAGAGCCCTCCACACAGTTAGATATGCACCAGTAGCAAAACACACCTGGCGCCTGAGGAATTTCCCCTACACCTCACCCATGTGCCATTGGCTGTGCTCCTCTGGAAAGCCCCTCCTCTCCAAGAAACCTGGCTCTCTAAGCTGCGGTGTCCACATATTCCTCAGTTTCCTTTAGCTCAGGGGTCAGCAAACTTTTTCAGCAGGGGGGCTGGTCCACTGTCCCACAGACTCTGTGGCGGGGGGGGGGGGAATCAGACTATATTTTGAAAGAAAGAAAAAATGAACGAATTCCTATGCCCCACAAATAACCCAGAGATGCATTTTAAATAAAAGGGCACATTCTACTCATGTAAAAACACGCTGGTTCCCGGACAGTCCGTGGGCTGGATTTAGAAGGTGATTGGGCCAGATCCAGCCCCCGGGCCTTAGGTTGCCTACCCATGCTTTAGCTGCTGCTGCTCTACTTGCGTTGCGTTAGCCCACAGGTTGGCTGGGACTGATAGGCATTGTAGTCTGAAACATCAGGAGGGCACCGTGTTGGTGAAGGCTGCTTTAGGTGGCTGTTGATCACAAACCTTTTTCAGAAGCCATTGTGAATGCACGGTTGATATGTGCTTAATCACGGGGCTGGAAGCAGCCCTGCTGCATGCGGGAGGGGGGGCGAGCTGTATAACCATAATTAATTTCTTGTTTTCAGTATTTCCAACAAAAACCTAAAGCACATTGGTTACAAACAATCTTAAGCCATGATGCTAAGATAATGATCAGGTGATTGGGGGGGGGGTTAAAAAGTGTTTTAGATTTGCATTTGCCAGGTACATGAGAGCCTTGCTGCCACCCGCCACCTCATCTGCTACACCTCTGGGTACCAGAATTTGGATCCCTGGGGGCTACCCTCCCAGGCCTATCTTTGGCCCCTAATATCCTGGGAGCATGATAGGCTTGAGCCATTTCTTTAGAGAGGAACTCCACACATAAACACAGTTCCTGCTTCTGTTGCCTGACTAGCTGGTTGTTGGAAGCCGAGGTAGTGGGGCAAGCTTCCAGTCTACACTGGTCCGCCAGGCTAGAGGTTACAACATGATGTCTGTCAAGGCCATGTCCTGAGCTGCTCCGAGGACCGAGTGAGGCTGGCTAGTTAAACTGAGGTCCCACCGCCTGTTTAGGTTTTCAGCTTTAGACCCCACCACCCAACCCGCTTGTTGTAGTCCTTCTGCCTGCCTGGTCAAACAACCCACCTCTGTTACCTCTTGTTCCAGAGGATGTGACGTGCTGAGGAGGCCAGTGGAAGCCAGCCACGCAGTTAGCTTGGCAGGATTCCTGGAATGGCAGAGGGGTGTGCCTGGTGCATCTTTAGGCAGCTCTGGGGAGCCTGTTGAGGCCCTCCAGCTCCCACCATCATCCTTGAACATTGGCCAGACTGGCTGCTGGGAGTTAGCAGTCCATCCACCAGCATCTGGGGGGGGGGGCTTCCCAGGTTCCCCTGGCCTGCTCTGGGGGCTGGCTCCTTTCTCCCCATGAGACACTCAGGGATGTTGGTAAAGGCAGCTGTTTATTCCAGAGCAGAAAAAGGTGTCAGCTTGATGGAGAGGCGTTGGGGGGGGGGTTCCTGGCCAGGAGAACCAGAAAGGCAGCCTGAGTGTTTGTATGCGAGGAGGAGCCAGGCTTGAGGGGTGATGGATGGCCCTGCTGGAGCCCATGCCTCAAGGAGGGTTGAGGGGAGGGCTGGGTGGCCAGGAAACGAATGGGCCTGTCTCAGCCCTTATCCCTCCCTGTCCATCATCCCTAACCCGTTCCCCCGCCACCAACCTTGTTTTTGCGGCAGAGACGGGCAGGGGACATGAAGGGGCTATCTTGGTGGGGCACGTGGGCATTGCAGGTGGAGGTGGAGGTCACAGGAGGGTGCCAGAATGGGGGCTTCCATGGTCTATCCCCAGCAGTTAGGTGCTCAAGGTCTGAGCTATGCTTCTTCCCACATAGTCCTGAGATTTCTATTCCCCAGATATTGATAACTTCAGCGGAGAGGGCAGATAAGACCCAAAATATGAGCATGGATTGCTCCCTATATTCCAAATTGATGTCCCCACAGACTCGCATCAAAGGTGCCCCGCCCCAGATTAAAAGCCAATAAAGATCCTTCCTTCACTCCCAGGTGCGAGAGAGCTGGATGATGGCAGAAGCACTCTGCACATGTTCCAGCACACTCATCACCATACCTTTTGTGTTACATGTTAAGCAGCTGTGCTCTGGTGAAAGCAAGCCAAGTTGAACCCTGCCCAGAGCAGCTTCTGAGCAGTCCGAGGGACCTCCAGTTTCGTCCCAGAAGCTCTGCCTTTTGCACCGGCAGGTGAAGGATCCCAGAGGCTGCCCTGGACCTTCCTCTCTGACTTTTCTCTTTCTTCCTCTTTCCAGCTGGGACGACATACATTTTTGGGAAGGGCGGGGCGCTGATCACCTACACGTGGCCTCCCAATGACCGCCCCAGCACACGGGCCGACCGCCTGGCCGTGGGTTTCAGCACGCACCAGAAGAACGCCATCCTGGTGCGGGTGGACAGTGCCTCTGGCCTCGGGGACTACCTGCAACTCCACATAGTAAGGATGGCAGAGGGGCTGGGCTGGGCTGGGAGAGGGAGGGGGGGTTGATGGGGGGGATCCAGGTGGTGGCGGGGCCCTGATTTTTCAAATGAACTCTGGATTCAAAACTGGTGCAAATGACACAAATCCTGGGGAACTGGGTTGTGAGGTGAGAAGAGGGGGTGGTGGTTGTCCAGTTTCAAACGTATGTTTTCCCAGACACAGGGGGCCAAACAGAACACATCTCCCCATGCCCACCCTGAATAGCTGCTGGATATATATATATATATAATTTTCTCGTTACGTAATCAATCTGCAGTTCCCTTGACTTCCCTCCCTTCCCCTCCTCTCTGTGGTTACTTATTTTATGTATCTTTTGTTACTGCATATCCAATTCAAGCCTATTTTCTAATTTCCCCTTTTTGTTATTTCTTTCTGCACGTGTTTATGTCAATTCTGCTAATGTTTCAAGTTGTTTACAATACATCTTCAAATAGTCAATAAATTTTCCCCATTCTGTTTTTAAAAGTCTCTCTTCTTGGTTTCTTATTCTTCCGGTAAGTTTCACCATTTCTGCATATTCCATCAATTTTAATTGCCAGTCCTCCTTGGTTGGAACTATTTCTTCTTTCCATCTCTGGGCATAAATCATTTGGGCAGTCACAGGAGCGTACATAAATAAAAAAAAATTTCCTGTTCTTTGGGTACCTCTCCACCCATTATACCTAAAAGAAAAGCTTCTGGTTGTTTTTTTTTACAAAAGTTATCTACAACATTTCCCCCCAAACTCATTATAAATCATTTCCCAGAAAGTTTCTGATACCTTGCATTTTTCCATATGTGATGGTCTCTTTACATTTCCAACAGATAACTGGTTCTGACTTACAAATTTTTGCTAATTTACTAGGAATCAGATACCACTTATACATCACTTTCGTAGGATTTTCTTTTATCGCATAGCACACTGTAAATTTCAAATCCACATTCCACAATCTTTCCAATGCTGCCATTTCAATATTATGTCCTATATCCATTGCCCAGTGCATCACTGATGATTCATCCTTGGTTTGCCATTCTAATAGCGTTTTAGACCTTACTTTTTGATTATTTAGCAGGTCTTTTTCTAGTTGAGAGGTTTGGTTTGTAGGTCACTAGCTGTTTAAATACACCCCTTTACTCAGCCAAATGGGCCTATTTCATGAGGAGATTTGGCAGGGGCCGAGGCCTGAGGGTGGGTTGCCACTTCTGGGGTTTGTGAAAATTACCCCACCCCACCCCCGCTGCCCCATTATACATCTTCAACTTTCAGCTTCTTGACGGGCAGTTCTAGATGGTTTCTGAAAGTGTGGACCATGTTGCTCTTTGCCACCTTCGTTTTGGCAGGAGCGAGTGGGGGGCTTGGAACCCCAGTTGCTGAACTGTGTTGCCTTGCACATTGGACTCCAGTTAGATGGAACATTTCAAGGAGAGACCATTTGGGCCCTTCCAAGCTGTTCTCTGTCAACAGACGATGGCTGGCGTTTGTGCATACATACCCCCCTCACACAGGTTCAGCCTTTGCTTGTTTCTGTCCAGACCTGTATCCAAACCAGCCTTTGCATGAGCTCCCTTAGAGTCCCAGTTTTTTTCCTGTGTTCTGGGGTTGTGGGCTACCGTCTTTCCCCTTTTTTAAGACACCGTCTTATAACTTTTTTTCCTCAAAAAAACACAGGGTGGCTTACTTTCGGTGGGATGTCTTATTTTTTTTATTACCGGTACAGTTTTTACAGCTCAGGGCGCTGGCTCAGGGCGCTGCTCGGTTCTCTTGAGTGCTCGGCGCTGCAGCAGCCACTGGTTCCGGGTGGCGGGGCAGCAGGCATCCTAGGCCGGGCCAGGCAGAGGCCGCTGGCTCAGGCGCTCCGCCTGCCGCTGCAGGGCGCTCCAAGCTCCTTGGCCAGGCCAGGCAAGGAAGAAGCAGTGAGCCCAGCGGTGGCGACAAGCACAGAAGCGGCAGGGCGGCGATGGACGAGAAGGCGGAGCGCGGGGATGCAGCCAGCAAGGCGGGAGCGCGATCAGCTGTTAAGCGGAGCTCTTGGAGCGCCACTTCAGAGCTGATCGCGCTCCTGCAGTGCCAGCTGCATGGAGTGACTCTGTGAGTGGAGGTGCCTGTGGGGGTTGGTTTCCGCGGAGCGGAAGTATGGCTTATTTTGGGGGTATGTCTTATATTTCTCAAATGCTTAAAAACCCTGCCATGGCTTACTTTCTGACTACGTATTAAAAAAGGGGAAACAGGGTAACAATTGATGTGCCTTTCCCACATCACGAGTGGGGCACAACAGACCCCTGGCTCTTAAAAAGAGGTGTCCTGCCCTTTTTTGTTTCTGCCACAGAGATGTGGGCCGTTGCTGTGGTCCTGCCTGTAACTCTGCATGCGCTCAGGCACAGCACCCTCTCCTGCCACTTCTGCATCTCTGGGCTCGGCTCAGCTCAAAACAAGACCGGCCCAGTTTGCACACTGGACAAATAGCCCCGCACCACCACTCTGCATACACTCAGATACCATCTTTGCTTTTGACACTGAACATTCCTTTCAGGTCCCTGACTTCAGGCAAGAAACAAAGAGGGGCTGTTAGGACAGGATTCCCACCCCCATGTTATGCATTGCTGTTGTTGTTTAAAATATATTATTCTTTAAAAATAATAATGGGGAGATGTTGATGGGGTGTATTTGGGTGGGCCTGCACGTTGCAGTGGGGGTGGCCTGCCTCCCTCCCTCTTCTGCTCCCGGGCGATGGAGGCTGGACCCCTTCCGCTTTTCCCTTCTGCCTCCCTCGATCTCTCCAAGCAGGGCAAACTGATTAATTCCTTGCCCTGTGTGAACGCAGCGTCTCAAAACAGGCCGCAGGCACCCAGTCCATCTCTGTGTCGTTCCTATTAATATTTATGCATTAATGGCTGCGCATGATATTGGGAGAGGAGGAGGAAGAGAGCTCGTTACTTAATGAAATACTCATTGCCCGGAGGGGGGAGCAGGATGCAGGAGGCTAATTTCTCCCTTGTGTGCATGGCTGTGGTCGGGCGCCCTGGATGGCGGAGTGCAGAGTCATCCCTCTTGCTCCTTCTCTGAGCTGCCACAGATGCAAATCAACGTTTCGTTGAATAGGTTTGGGTATGCCTTCAGATATATGGTGGCAGCATCTCTTTTCTCCTGTGGGGTGGGGGTTCATTTCCCCCCCTTCGGGGAGACAACATGCCTGGATGAAGTCTGCATGTTGTTTCAGCAGGACAGGCATCCTGCACAGATCCTGGATTTGGGGGAATTCAAGCCAATTGGCAGCCTCCTCCTCACAGACACACACTTCCCTTTTATGTAAGGCTTTGGCTGCAGGTCACCATGAGCCAGGGCTGTTGTGTTTTTTTGTTTGGGAACAAGCAGCATTTGGGTGGAGGCTGCCCCATCAGCTCTCCTTCACCCTTCCCTTGGCTCAACCAGGAAGAACAAAACTGCCATGAAGCTTGGCTACCCATGGTATCCAAATCCAGGGCGTCGTTTGCGACAACCTCAACAAGTTACAAATCTGTCATAGCTGAAGCCTGGGTGTTGTGGGAAACCAAGCGGAATGGCAGCTTCCAAGCTTGTTTCTCTGCATCAGAGAAAGAGAGAAATGGGAGCAACTGAGCAGTGTAAACCACGATAAAACCAGAAACCCTGGCTTATTGGAACATTTAAAGAGAGCCGTGAGGCAGGGGCCTCCGTTGTTCTCTTAGAATGGCAATGGCGCCCACCTGAGAGGTGCCAGAACTGAATTCCAGTGAGTTTGGCTGGTAAAAAAGCCCTGCTTGCATTTCTTTTGCATGCCTGTCTTGGCCAGAGGCAATCACTTGGGCTGAATCCCTTCTGTATTTGCCCCCTCCCACCTGTCAATTACCTGACACCAGGCATGGAACAAGTGAAGCTATGGATGCCAAGGCTTAGAGCGGGCTCATTATGGTTCCTTTGCAGCTGCAGCTGTAAGTTGGCACTGCTGGAATGCGCTGCCTTTTCCCACCACACTGCTTTTCACGGAAACAGGCACCGTATTCCCGCAGCACCAAATTGAAACACACTCTTAAGCAGGCATCCCCAAACTGCGGCCCTCCAGATGTTTTGGCCTACAACTCCCATGATCCCTAGCTAGCAGGACCAGTGGTCAGGAAAGATGGGAATTGTAGTCCAAAACATCTGGAGGGCCAAAGTTTGGGGGTGCCTGCTCTTAAGCCTCAGCAGCTGGGGCTACACCTTCCCTTTGCCTAGTGTCAGGTGACAGGTAGGTGGGTGTGGCTTGACCAGACAGCCTTGCAGGGAGCAGCATGGTAGGGTGATGCTGCTGCTGTGGTTGGTTGGTCAGTGCAGCGCAAGCTCATTGGCCAGGAGCTCCATGTTGACTCTGCTGGTGCATTTGCACCATGCTGGTCTTGCCACCCGATCCCTCTTCTAGACGTGGCCAGCCAGAGGTCAGTAAGCAGCCCCACCCCACCCCACTGTCTGTAACTCCTTGTGGGCCAAATAAAGGAGCAAGCCAAATTGAGCCTGGCATTCCCCATTATTGGTCTACACCCAGAAGCAGGGCAAGCTCTCTGTGCAGAATAAATCGTACCTGTTACTTCTCATTACTTACTTAGAAGTTACAGCTCTGTTAGTTCAGCCTAAGACCGCATTAGCCTTGTTTGTGGCTGCATCACACGGCTGATTCGTGTTCAGGTTCAGACCAGTTACAGTCCCAAGCTGCTTTTCACTGAGATCCGCCATCCCGTGCCTTTCTCTGGAGGTGTGGAGGTGTTAAATCTCCTTCATCAAAAGCAGCGAAAAGTCTTTTGGCACATTAAAGACACAACACATTTATTAGGAACTCATGAAACCTTCTGCCTAGGTAAAATGGTTGGTCCTCAAGAAGGCTCTTTGCATTTTATTTGTTGGTTGCTGTTTTTGTTTAAATGTAGAACTTAGATTTGGCCCGGCTGGATTTCATGCTGTGAATTTCACCCCAGCTTTCCAAGTTGTCCAGGTGATTTTTGAATTGTACTCCTTTTTCCCGAGGTTTTATCCCCTCCTCGTCCTCCCAAGTTTGGTAGGCAGAGAGACAGAGAGAGGGGCTGGTACAGAGTCACAAAGTGAGTTTCATGGCTGGGTAGAGATTTGAACCTGCACCTCCCCCCATCTTAAGTCCGCTGCTCTAACCACTAGGCCGCACTGCTGAGCTGGAGCTGTCAAGCGGGACTTGCCTGGGGGCCAGCTTTGCGTCCATCCCTTTCTCTGCTGGGCAGCACTAAGTACTGAGAGCCGCAGGGTGAGGGAGGGAGTCACTAGGACTCCTGGGTCCTCCAAGATGTGGCCAGCATGAGCGTTTTGGCCCTTTATCCAGTCAGGAAAGCAGGGCATGTAGCATCAAGGTGGCCTACAGGTTGGTGCCCTCACAAGGGCACCCACATCTCCCCAGCTGCCCTGTGGCATGTGCCGAGCGAGGGTGCTGCCACTAATCCTGTCTGGCAGGAGAGCAGGCAGGCTGGCACAGAGAGTGCCCAACGTGTCAAGCAGGCCCCTGGGGCGGCCTCTGCTACACTCTGGCGCCTTCGCCTCATATCCTCATCTTCGTCACGGCCTCGCCAGGCTAACGTGGGCTGACAGCGTAACCTACTGGTGCAGACATGCTGGTGTCTGTTCCTCACACTGCCAGGCTCCTCGGGTCCAAGGTCCTCCCAGGGGGTGCCCAGTGGGTAGTCAGGCAGCTGGGAAAGGGGTGGCAGCAAGAGCCCTGCAGCCGGATCTGACCAAAGGGGGGCCCATTGAGTCTCGTCGGCTAACCAGATGCCTACAGGCTCTCCCCACCTGTAATCCCCAGCAACTGGTCTTTAGAGTTTCGCCGCCTCTCATGCTGGTGGGAGAGCACAGCCTTTGGATAGCAGCCATTGATAGCTTTGTCCCCCATGGATTAGAGCGAGAAAGTGGGTACTCTGAGGCAAGACTCAGAGGGAAGTGGCATTTACTGGTGTTCTAGAGGAAGGGAGCCAGGACTCCTGGGGTTTCACCCCAGGCTTGATCAGATGATTTGGAATCTAGAGTGTTCCAAAGCCCAGGGACCTGGGTTCCCTGTTAATTACCCAGTTGTCATTCCCTGTGGCTGTTCCCCCTATAAAGAGGTCTGCATGTGCGTATTTGGGATGATGATGTCCATATATTATCTATCCAAAGAGAAGCAAGCTAAGAGTATTCTAAGATGGACCTAGATTGGAACGATCATGTCTTCTCTCCTCTCTCTCTCTCTCTCTCTCTCTCTCTCTCTCTCTCTCTCTCTCACACACACACACACACACAGAGAGAGGGAGAGACCCCCTGCCTATCCTCCCAGGTGTAGCCATAAAACTGTCATCACATTTGCAAAGTTAAGCAGGGTCTGGTATGGTTTCAAATTAGGGACATTGCTGCATTGCAGGGGGATGAGCTAAATGACCCTCAGGTTCCCTTTCATCTCTACAATTCTGTGATCCTATGATCACCTGTTATACCCCCTGTGACCAGGATTTCATTCTCTCTCTCTCTCTCTCTCTCTCTCTCTCTCTCTCTCTCTCTCTCTCTCTCTCTCCTTCCCTTCCTTGGGGCTTCCCTCCCACTCCTCCTCCCAACTCACATTGCATTAGTCTCTGCCCCTCCCCTGTCCCCCAGCTACACACACACACAGTGCATCTCTGCCAGGCAGGGAGCAGTCCATCTGAGGAATAGTGCAGTTGCAAGCAAGGGGATGCCTTTGGGCAGAGGGGTTTTTTCAGCCACGTTTCTCTTGCACAGCCTTCCCTGTGAGGGGTCTTTTGCAGGGACCACCAAGCCTTGTTCTGTTTCCAGGGTCTGGTGTTCCAAGGTCTATCTTCCCTCCCTCCATGGAGGCTTCGTTTGGTTACCCTGCTGGAGAGGAGTCTTCTTCCTGATTTTCCCTGACCCTCTTTTTCTAACCACCCCTTGTGCTCTCACACAGCCCCAGTTCACTTCAGTGGGTTCTTTGGCAGGGGGTTTGTGGGGCTGGATTATGCCCTATAGGTGGGAATCTGTCCCTGCATGCCAGGTCTGCCTCTGGGATGGGCAGAATATTGAGCTGCAAACATCGCCCTTCGGCTTCCCTTCCCACCGCTAAGTAACCCCAGTTCTCAGGGTCCTTGGAGGGAAGGGCGGGAACTTTCAGCCCAGGTGCCAAGTCACCACCTGCATATTTGGGATTCTCGCAGGCAGGCAAGGAGGCAGGGAGATGCAAGGATGTCCCACCTTCTCTTCCTCCCCCCTTCATCTCTGTTGAGCTGCTTGCAGCTGCCACAGCAGACAAAGCCCCTCTCTGCAGGAGCCCTCAGAGCCTGGGCGATGCGCTTGAGCCGTGACACTTGCACAATGGCGGCTGCCAAGGCACCCCTCTGCGGCTTTGGAGGGGAGACAGCCAGTGCGGCTGATTGGCGGGGGGCGCTGAGCCCATGGGTGTGTGCGTGTTTGTGTATGTGTCTGCATGTGAATGTCCATCTGTGTCATCAGCCACCAGAGCAGCATTTCTGCCTCTCCAGCGCATGGCAACCTGTGCAGCGTGCCGGAGTTGGCATGGACCTGTTTTGTTCTGCACACAAAGAGAAGAGCATTGTGGCGCTATCTGTATATGGTGCACAGAGTTAATTCTTTAACACAGTTCAGGAGGGGGAGGGGGAATTGCAAGCGTCAGGAGACACAGGAAGCTGCCTTTTGCTGAGCCAGACCACTGTACCGTCAAGCTTAGTATTGTCTACTCTGGCTGGCAGCAGCTCTCCAGGGTTTGGGGCAGGGAGTCTTTTCCCCCAGCCCTACCTGGAGGGATTGGGCCTGGGGCCTTCTTCATGCAAGGCAGGAACTCTATCCACCGAGCTGAATGGCCCTCCCCAGATCTGCCCCCCTTAGCACCTTCTCTGCTTTTCTCGCTTTTTCAGTGCTGGCAAAGGGTCTAATCCTGCCTGTATTTTAATGAATAAGGAGGACATGAGGTGTGATGTGTTAATGGGATGTGTGTGCCGGCCTCCTCCCTCCAGCTGTGGGGGTGTGAACACACTTGTACATCTGTGCAGAAACTGAACATTGTCCTGTTGAAAATGTTAGGATTCCTGCACTGCAGACCCTCAGGGTCAGGAGCTTCATTGAGCATCCCCTATAAGGCCCACCTTCTGCCCTCTGTGCTGCCTGTCCTGCCCCTCGGATAGTGGACTGCACCCATTTCTTTTTAACTGCCAGCCTCTTTGACCCCCACCCATCAAAGCTAAAAGGACGGCTCCTGCCAGTTTGCCATGGCTAACAGGTGCGAGGAGAGCTTCATTTGCTCTTAGCAGCGATTGGTAGCCCCCACCCCGCTTGCCCACCCCCTTGGAGGCATTGCCTCTGCACAGCAAGAAGCCCAGCAGGCGGTAGGTTCCCAGCTGGGCCGGGGGGGTCAGGAACCAGCCCTTTGGTGCCTGTGATCATTGTGATTATATCTGTCATCTCATTACTCCGAAGCGCCAAGGGAGGTTCTGCCGCAAATTGCTTCAGCATATCAGCCCATCCACAGGCTCCTGAACTCCTGGCTTAACTGGAACCACTGCCCTGCCCTGGCACAGTCAACAGCGCAGCGGGCCCTTTGGCAGTGTGGGTGGGGAAGGTGTCATTTACGCCCACACTTAGCCCCAACACCTGCTTTGGATCCTATAGCTCAGCAGTGACAGTAGAGCCTCTGACCACATGCAGAGCATAAAGTTCTGGGCAATGATTACAGCTTAAGTGAGCGTCAAGCGCCTTGGTCTATAGTGCAGTGGAGAGGAAGGGACTTGGAGAGAGGCTCTGTTTGTAGGCCATCTCTTGAGCATGTGGATGGAAGCGTGGATGCTGCTAGGCTTTCCTAGGAGCCCTTTTAACACATAAAGCTCTTCAGTAGCTATGCCCCATCCAGACCGAGTCAAGGTATTCAGGGACAGAAGAGACCGAGAAAATAGGGAGCGACTGTAGAGGTTTAGTGCACACACACACATTCTGGATCTCCTACCTATTGCATGGATCCTTCCTGCCTCTGGCAGTCAGCCCATGCTCAGAGTACTCCTCTCTCTCTTGTTGCTTCTCATATTACAATGAACACTTTCCTCCATCAAGCCAGGTGTAAACTGAGATCCTGGATAGGAGGGAGGACCCTATGTGTGCACCCTTTCCCTAATCAGAGCAGCAGCAGGTGGAGCCTTTGTGAGCTCCTGTTAGCTATGATTCCTGCATTGCAGGGGGTTGGACTAAATGACCCTTTGGTCCCCTTCCGATTCTATAACTTGCCCCCAGCAGCTGTCCATTAAAGCCTCAACCCCCTGCATTGGCTTTCTTCAACCCCCCCCCCTTCCGACAACCCTTCTTTCACTCCTTCCTCTGCGTCAATTCCTAGTGAGGGAGCCCAGCCGTGTCCAGGACGGCGGAGCCTAGCCTTGCACTCCAGGGAGATGGATAGGGGGTCACCAAGAGGAAGGAGAACACTCCATTGCGAGAGCGCAGCAGCGACAACATCCACAGACCCTTGTCATGTGCAAAGGCAGGCCGTTTATCATGCCTGCTGATGGGCAGCCAGTGGTTGGGCTTCTGGGCTCATCATGACGTCTCCTGCCCTCCCCCTGGAGGCAGCATTGGCCCATTGTTTCGGCTCCCCCTGGAGGCAGCTGGGATTGGATCCTTGCAATGCAGAGTGAGGTTTAGCAATGCCTCCCTCCTGGCCACCACAAGGGTTTGTGGGCTGAAGACGGGGCAATGTGGGACCACAACACCTTCACCCCAAAGGCAACTCCTTTCTCTTCTTGGTCACAAAGAAGGGAATCCTGACGAGGACCATCACATCCTCTCTGCCAGTCCTGGACTTAGGGATGGATTGAAGCAGTGCTAGTATTGGGGTCAGTTCTGCAGCTCTCTCTGCCGAGTCCCTGCACAGCGCCTCCTCTTTCTGTGCCAGCGGGGCTGCTGTGGGGATGTGATTGGCCCAGCTGTGTGGTCCACATCTCTGACACGTAGAATTGAAGTGGCCAGTGCAGCCACTGCCCCTCAGCCTCCCAGCTATATAAGGAGAGGAGAGAAAGCAGGTGTTCTGTTTGCCTAGGGCAGGGGTGGCCATAACTGTTTTTGGCCCCTGCCAACCCTCTGGGGTGACATACCAGCCACCTCGGGCTTCACACTCATGGGCTTATGCCAGGCACTCAACCGGCACCCATCTGATCCATGCAGGTCAGCCGAGAAAGGGGTTGTTACGGTGCCTTCCCACCCCCACTCCTCTAATGACCAGTCTGAATACCAGCAAAGGGGTGGTTTGCATCCCTATCAGGGCCACTGAGATGGGTGGAGATCTTCAAACCCCTCTTCCTCCGCAAAGAGCCTAGTAGTGCATCAACCACGCTTGTGATGAAACAATACCATGAAAAATAAAAACATATTTAAAACATCTAGGTTAAAATCATGTGCCTATACTTTGATTTACTTTTATTTTTTGCTGCCATAGCCAAAATCTACGGGGGGGGGATTAGAGTAGCATCCAAGGTGAAAAAAAGACAAGGAATCCACCCTTTCTTTAATTCGCCTTCATATTGGAGCTGTTAGTCAAGACTAGGCGGGTTACAAGGCCTCATTTTTCACCCTGCGCTTGTCACATGCAGCGCTGTTTCTATTCTGCTGCAGTTTGTCTTCCACCAAAAACTACAATATTTGTCTTGCTGTTTGCTGTGGTTAAGTAACTTACAGAACTAGTTGTGTAGCTCACATTGTCATTATGTTATTCCACCCCATTTATTGCAATGCAAATGAAACATCATGCAAAAGAAACACTTGAATGTGAGCAGCTAGCCCAGGCATTCCCAAACTTCGGCCCTCCAGATGTTTTGGACTACAATTCCCATCTTCCCCAAACACTGGTCCTGTTAGCTAGGGATCATGGGAGTTGTAGGCCAAAACATCTGGAGGGCCGCAGTTTGGGGGTGCCTGAGCTAGCCTGTTCAGACTTACTTTGCAGAAAACCTGTAGAACTCTGTGGGACTTCCTTGCAAGTAAGCATGTATGAATTTGTTCTGGGTGCAAATTAAAACCTTTTAATCCTGCTTGTGGCGCTGTGGGTTAAACCACAGAGCCTAGGGCTTGCCGATCAGAAGCTCGGCGGTTCAAATCCCTGCGACAGGGTGAGCTACCATTGCTCGGTACAGCTCCTGCCAACCTAGCAGTTTGAAAGCACATCAAAGTGCAAGTAGATTAATAGGTACCGTTCCGGCAGGAAGGTAAATGGTGTTTCCGTGTGCTGCTCTGGTTCGCCAGAAGCGGCTTTGTCATGCTGGCCACATGACCTGGAAGCCGTACTCTGGCTCTCTCAGCCAATAACGCGAGATGAGCGCTGCAACCCCAGAGTCTGTCCCGACTGGACCTAATGGTCAGGGGTCCCTTTACCTTTACCTTGATCCTGCTTGTAGGACTAAAGTGCAGGGGGGGGGTTGTGGGTCCTCTGCTCTGGGCAAATCCTGCATGTCTTCCTCAGTGTTGTTTATTCCAATTTTGTGTGTGTGTGATGGCACGCACTAATCCTGATTCTCACCACAAACTTGGTCATGGAAGGCTTGAAAGTTCATAAAAGAATAAATTGACACTTCCACAGGAGGCAGGGAGGGGGGAAAGATGAGGTGGAATTGCTCCACTTAGTAAATTAATTTTGACTCAGATAATTCTTTGCCTTTGCAAACCTCCAACTATTCATTCCTGCAGCTGCCACGTAATGAAGTAATTGTGGCATTAGGAATTAATAACTGGCAACTGAGTGACATTCTCTCTTTTGTTGCGGGAAGAGGAGTGTTGGTTGAGGGGGGGCATGTATTTCTATTAGAATACTTTCCCCTCTTTGTTCTAAGAATGAATGCACTTAACACTTCGCGCATACCTTTTTAAAATATATATATATATATATATATATCCAGCTTTTGCAAACGGTGGTTTTATTTTGCTGCAGAACATGTCTTGCTCAGGGCCTGCATTTGGGATCCTTCTTATGTCCAACAAACAACGGGAGCAGCTTTTGATTCATTAGTGGTGTTTACCAGTTCACTATCAATCATAACTGCAAAACATGGGTTTTTAGTTTTATTTAGAGAGATTCTGGATTGTGACGTCTCATGAGCAACTTCCAGGGGTTCCAGCAGTTATGGAGGCTTGAAAGAATTGTGTTGCAGCGTCCACCCCAGCCTTGCAAGGAGTCACAGATCACTGGCTGTGACTCTTAACTTGTTCATAAACAATCTAGAGTTAGGGGTGAGCAGATAGGTGGCCAGGTTTGCTGATGATACAAACATGTTCTGGGTCATCACAACAAAAATTGATTATGAAGACCTCCGAAAGGACATCTGGGGCAGGGGGGGAAATATTTCACATATATGCTCATGGGGTCTGTCCTGACAGTGGCTGAACAGGAATGAGACCTTAGAAGTCGTCTCCTGCTTGTGGGCTTCCCTTTTAAGGCATCTGTTTGGCCCCTGCGAGATCAGGATGCGGGGCTGGGAGTGTTTCAGAGGCTCGTGTGTCTCTGAAAGTGGAGCAAGGGGATATAAGACTGGAAGCAGGGCCCCTCTCCTCCTCCTTGCCCTCCCCATACTCTGTGCCTCAGTTTCCTCTGTGAATTTTGCTCTTCTTCCTCTCTCCCAAGCAGATGTTCCAGATTGAGGGCTGGAAGGGAGGGTGGTTGCAAGCAGAGCTCCGGGGAAGGGAGCTAAAATGGCATTTGCCCTGGTATCCCGAGATCTCCCATCCCCCTCGCAGAAGAGCTTCCTCTGCCTTGCAGAAGGTGGCAGGGGTAGCCCATCCATGGCCAATCCGTGCATTCACTGTGGCGCGTAAGCAGCTTAGCCCCCTCTCCCTGCTTTACTTGGCCCCTGGAGCGAAAGACGGTGGCAGAGAACAGTGCTTACAAAGCTCCTCCCCCAGCTGTCAGTGGTGGGAGTGTGGGCCGCCATGCAGGGCTGGCTGGCGGTCTCTCACCTGCTAATCCAACCGTGCCACCGACACCTCTGTTTGCCTGGCCACGCTGCGGCGGGCAGCTGACTAAAGTGCCTCTGCTTGGCAGAGCTTAATCCCCGAAAAGAGAGCCACCCAACAGGTGCCTTGGAAGCTTGCCCAGGAAGCGGGTCCTTCTGAGGGAGCCCTTCTTCGCCATCTCGTGGAGAAAGGCACTCTGCAGGCACTCAGAGGCGCTCTTCTTCTGAAGTCAAGCCAGGGGTTTCCAGAGGATTCATGCTGGGGGTCTGGCCTTTATAGCCTGCTGCTTTGAGTGGAGTGTGGGGGTGGGGGTTCCGTGCAAAGCCACCCTGAGCTCCCATTCTCCCAGGTCCTAAAGGAGCGTGTGCAGGATGACCAGCCTTCAGTTTGGATTCTGCCCAAATTGCTAGGTCTGTTGCGGGTGGATGCACCTCCTTAATACTGGAGTTCTGCTGCTTTAGAATAAACTGGAAAGAGGAAGGAAATTTGAAATGTGCCTTTCAGCATGTCTGTTTTGGACTCTTATATCTCCCACCAGCCCACACAGCTGATGGGAATTGTAGTCCAAAATACCTGTTATGCAGGATTCCCAGATTGGCTGTGCTAGGCATTCAATGTGCCATTTGCATTCAGTGCCTAGAGGTGTGTTTTTTTAGATGCAAATAGCTTCAGGTTCAAGGGAAGGAGGGAGGACTGAGAATTACCAGGATCACAGCAGGTGGGAAGGGAGGGGAGCTAACCCTTTCTCCCCAAGGTGTGGTCCCGGTGATAGCTGCTTCTTGGAAGGTGCTGTTTGCACAAAGAGGAAATGCGTTGCACTCTCGCCTCCTGCGACAAGCCCATTAAATCTTCTCCTGCCTTCCTGCCCTCCCTTTCCCCCTTCCACTTGGCAGCCCTCAGGTGTTTGGAAAAGGCTGTTAGGTCTCCCCCCACCCCATCTCTGCAATCCCCTCTACTCAGGGCACGGCTCCTTCAGCCTGTCCTCATCAGACAGGCTTTTCCATTTTGCCACTCGTCTTCCTTGCCCTCCTCTGAACCTCTTCTAATTTGTCAGTATTCTTCCTGATGTACAGCACTTTAAACTTGACACAGCTTGTCGACACGATCTGACGGACGTGCCCGGCCCAGGTGGCCTTGTGGGCCAAGAGCAGAGGCCTGGCGATGCTGATTAGTCTCAAGGGCAGGAGGTGCCAAACTGCTGGTCTGCATCCTTCTTAAAAGTGTGGCAGATGAGGCTGAATAAAGCATCACTTGGCCTTTGCCAGCCTGCTGCCCTCCAGGCGTTTTGAACTAGCACTCCCATCAGCAACACCAGGAGGGCATGACTATTGCTTCTCACAGCTTAGAAACCATGGCTCTATTAATTCAGTTTAGAATTGCATTGGCCTTGTTTGCAGCTGCATCACACGGTTGACTCGTGCTTAGCCTGCGATCAGCTACAGTCCCAAGATCCGTTCCGCATGTAGTGCTGACACGTCAGATATCTACCAGATGGGTGAGCTCCCCCTGCCAGTTTGGTGTCATCTGCAATGAGGGGGTTGTCCCAGGCTCTGCTGGAGGAAGGATAATCTTCATATATCTAATGTAGGGTGTTGTCATGCAGTTCCTTTTTTGCTGCCTGCTGGGATGCTAAGGAGAGGCAAAGGAACTGAATTTTGTGCATGCTGAATAGTTGCTGCCCTCTTTATCATTCCATTGTATATCCCAGGGGCTATGCTAAGGCATTCCTAAGGAGGTTCTAGGGCAGGCATCCCCAAACTTCGGCCCTCCAGATGTTTTGGAGTACAGTTCCCATCATCCCTGACCACTGGTCCTGTTAGCTAGGGATCATGGGAGTTGTAGGCCAAAACATCTGGAGGGCCGCAGTTTGGGGATGCCTGTTCTAGGGCTTGCCTTTCCCTCCCAGCCTTGGAGCAAAACAAAGCTGCTGTTTGCCTGCCTGGGGGTGGGGTGGGGCTGGCACTGCAGGCTTCCTCTCCCCCCCCCCTTTGCAAAGGGCTGTTGCATCAAGGCAAGATCTCAGCTGGATGTCACTCGCTGGCAGTGCTAACACCCACCTTGGCGCGCTGCCACAGGCGCCCCAACAAAGACAGCCAGGAGAGGAGGATCTCGACAACGTTAGGCGGCAGCAGCAGCGGCCGTGAGCAGCATGCTGACGCTCTCTGCGGAGGCGGGGGACATGTGAACCAGAGAGCACAACACACACACCCCAGCGGGGCCTCTAATTGAGCCACAACACCAACCCCAGATCCCAGGAGGAGGAGCTGTCACTGTGTCTCTGAGCATGCACAGAACATTTGCCCCCCTCACTACTTGCATAGATCAGTATCTGCCCAATTTTTTTGCTTCAGGTGGGTAATATCACAATATAATACGATGTAATATCATCAGAACAGATAGTAAAAACCAAAGATGTGGCAGGGAAGACGCATCAGTATTTTGAGCTACCCTTCAGTAGCCCTGAACAGGGGGGCATTTCCCCTTCCCAATCAAGTAAATAAATAAGTAGACTTAACTAGCTAACCAATTGTATTGCAGATAACTTGGTTCTGCCCCCCAACACAAGGCCTTCCCCCCCAAAAATAATCCTGGCTACACCCATGGATGGGGCATGTCTGCGGGGCCCTCCAGATGTGGCTGGATTCCCAACTCTTCCAGCCAGCAGTCTCAGTGGTCAGGGATGATGATGGGAATATTAGACCTGGGGGACTGGACGTATGTGCCCATCCCTCCTCTAGGAGGTTGTTTCTAGTGCTCCAGCCCACCCATTGTTCAGACATGTGCAGTGCTTTGGAAGCATGTGCAGAGAGACCTCACTGTGGAGTTGCTGCTGCCACAAGCTGTCTGCCGCATATTTGGTGCTCCTAGCCCAAAGTGATCCCACTCCGGTTCCTCCACGCCCTGCCCCCCACTCCCAGATGCTACCGCATCTCTGTCTGGGGTAGCAGATACAAGAAGATGACTTTGTCTGCGGCTCCAGTGCCTTTAATGGTTATGTGGAAGGTGGCTTTTCAGTAGGATGCGGCTCACGTGACTACGGTAGGTGCACCAGCCCCACTTCTTCCCTCCCCCTTTTCCACCGGCCAACCTATCCCCCTGTCCCAGATGCAGGGAGAGGGTGAAGTGGAGGGGAAGGGGGATACATGGTCAAACCGTGAGTGGGGGGCGCGGCTTGAAGCTGGTGGCTGCCTTGTAAGGTCAGGACAGTGTTGGGGAGGGAGGAAGCAGGCATGGCAACAGCTCCCCTTCCGTAGTGTTCTTGGGTGTGTGGCTGGTTTGGTCTGCAGAGTGTGTGTGAGAGAGAAAGAGAACAAATCAGAGAGTGTTCTGTATGCAGAAGGGGTTGCGCATCCAGGACGTTAGTGGCCCACAGCTCTTCCTGCTCTTCTCGTTTTCAAGCCAGTAAACATCCTTAGCCAGAAATCTTGAAATGAGAAGTGGACTGACCGGATGTGAACTAACACCTGAAAATTTAACCCAGACCCAGGAGAAATGCTCTTGACTGGGAAGGCAGCTGATTGCATATAGGATTTTAACCTCTCTCTTTTTTGACAGAATGCTCTGGAATAATCAAGGCCCAGACTAGGGGGCGGCTGTTGAATGGGCCTTTGCTTTGAATGTGAACCTGTTTTTTAAAGGGAAATAGCAGGCTTAGCTTGCAGCCAGTGAGGAGGGGGAGCCTCCTTCTATGAAGGGGGGCTCCCCGTGGAGGGATTCCTCCCAAGGCAAAGTAGCATTAAAGGATTTTATTCAACACCAATGCAGAGAAGAAAAGGGTGAAACACTTCCCTCTCCCCCCCACACTCCTGTAATCCTGAGAGTAACCACCAGCAGCAGCAGTGCCTGGTGTTTGGAGTTTAAAAAAACAAACGATGTGCATTTAATGCAAAGATGCATTTTGCATCCCATTAAGTTTGGCCTCCCAGGTCCAGATTTGCTCCTGGGCGCCAAGGAGTGTTTGCAGTCAGGAGCATCTCTGAGTGATTCAACCCAAACTCGGGGCAAATGGCCAAGTGGGGGTCCAGATCCTAGCCTCTCCCACGGATTCACTGCAGGTTCTGCAATCCCTACCGTATTTTCCTCCCCACCCCCAACCCCAAATATTCCCCTTCACCCAGGAGAACCTTAGAACCTGCAGCCTCTGGTAAAACCTCCCCTCTGGATTGGGTCTCTAGGAAAGGGGAGCCAGGCCCTTGTATTCACCCTTTTAGTGCCACCGCCCCACTGTCCCACCTGCCAGCCATCTTTGCTGCCCTCCTCCTGCTGCCCCTGCTTTCCTATCACTTTCTAATCGTTCTTCATCTGTCTAATCTCTGCCTGTTCTCCATTGAGCTTATCTGGCCTCCATCTGTTTTCCATCGATCTTTTATCCTTTCCATCTGAGATCCACCTCCTGTCCACTCTTCATCCATCCATCCACCCTTCTCCCCGCTATTTATCCCTCTTCCATTTTACCTTTCGCATCTGCCTGCTTGTGTGTGTGTGTGCGCACACACACACACACACACACACACACAGAGTGGCAAGGGGGGAAGTGGGGGGGGAGAATGCCCTAAGCTGCCTTCCTCCTCCTCCTTCTACCCCGCACATCTCCATATCCATCTGCAATGTTTTTCTCCTCCCCCCCCCCCCCGAATAAGGGAATTAGCACCAGAAAAAGACAAACCGCCTTGCTTAGTCAAGTGGCAAATGTAATTCAATTGTTACCCAGGACAGGCAGCAACGGAGATGACACTGACTGTCATAATTATGTTCCACTTTAAAAGCGAACCTGCGGCTCTCCCCGTCTTTGAGAGGCCCCGGCGCCCAAAAGGCAGATAAAGGCTGCGCAAGGCGCGTAATTGGTTTCTCCTCCGGCACTGACCTGTTCGCCAACGCCGACGGGCTCATATTTTTAGACATGGAGCGGGACAGCGGCAATTGGTGTGTGTGTGTGGAAGGAATGGTCCCACACACACACACAAACTCCATATTGTAATCTGTCTCTTAGCGCCAAGAGGCCTATTCCACTAGTTTCAGCCTCCTGGAAGAGCATTTTCTATTTCTGGAGAGGAGTAGTTTTTTGAAGGGTGGAAAGATGTTTGCATGGAACAGGATGGGGGGGGAGATGGTATTTTAGAGAGGTCCCTCCCTTGCCTTTTTCTTCCCCCACACCCTTATCTCAGCTTCCTTTGAAGCATCAGAAAACTACTGGGGGTGGGGCACAAACCTTTTATTATTTTTGGTTGAGGGTTGCACTTGCCCACCTTCTGGAGACTTCATGCCAGCCAAAAAGGTGGCAACCCTACATTGTCAGACATGCACACACCCAATTAGTGCATATATCGGATGAGTTTTCGGAGCAGCGGCTTAAAAATAAGTCCTGGGGCTAGTCCCTGCGTTTTACCCATGGCTTGTCTGTACTACCCCTGGCATTCAGGCAGGGTTGTGGGCCTAAGGCCAGCTATCTCAGAGAAAGCTCTGTGGGTGACCTATTTCCATTTGGGGGGCATGTTCTGCATCGGCCTCTGCAAATGCCTCCCTCCCTTTTGATCCCTTGAAGACATGATTGTAGCAACGCACTACTACTCCCCAACTGGCCCTGTGTAGGGGTCTTATCCCTCCTGGTTCAAAGCATTGCAGGACCCCTGGAGACCAGAGAGGTTTCTGTAGGTGCTCTGCAAAGCTCTGGACTTGGGCAGTGGGGCGCTAGAGTGCTTTTCTGGTGCATTTTCTCCCCTGGCATGTCTGCCCCATGCCGCGCCATGGCCCGTTGCATATATCTCTATTACTGGAGCATCTTCAGCAGCCCTGGGGTGAGTGATGAGGTGTTGATGCAGGCTGACAGGTGGATGGAAGGGCTCCGCCATGAGATTTATCCCACCCTGTTGCCAGGTAACCAAGAGCGGCAGGCAGAGTTGTCAGGAGAGATGGAACGGACTGCAGAGGCTCGCAGAGGCTGAGACCGGGATGGTAGACCTCATCCACATCTCAACAGTGTGTGTGTGTGTGTGCGCGCGCGCTTGCATGTGTGTGCGAGAGAGTTTTTCAGCAAACTTACTCCTTCCAATGCAACTGCATTGGTCCAATTATGTATAGGTTCTGAGTCCCACCCAATGGAATCAGTTGCACCTCCCTTTTGAAGAAGGGCTTAATTGGCCTTTTCTCCCTTTTAAGGTCACCTGACTGCAGTGTGTGTGTTTTGTTTTGTCAGCCTAGGGTGAATTTTGTTGTGCTATAGGGCTTCGCCTGACGCTCCACCAGTCTGCTTGGATTTACGCAGGACACATTGCAATGCCCTGCAGCCTGTGGCACCTGTCCCTCAGAGCGGACTTTCAGCACCAGGATGCAAGCTTGGAATGTGGGAGAAGGGGAGAAGAGAAGCTGCTGTGCCTAAGCATGTGCAGAGGGCATTTGCCTCCTGCAGTCATTAACTCCAGTCTATAATTTGCAAGGGAGGTTCTCTGTTCTTTAACTAGATGTCTTTTGCTCTGGTGGGTAGATCTTGAGGTTATGGGGGGGCACTAAAGCCTGCAAGATCTTCCCTTCTCAAGTCCCTGGTGTATATGGGTGGGCAGTGGGGAGCTCCTGGTATTGGCGGCTGGGCTAGCACCCCCTGGAAGCAAGCACATTGTCACTGGGGTGACACCCCAATCCCTGTGGCAGCTGAAAAGCCCACAAATGTCAACTGGGTGACTGAGGTTTCATGGTTTTTTGCTGCCCTGGTTGCTCTGAGCGGTGGTGGGGCTTCAGCAGAGAACCCCCAAGCAATGGGCATGAGAGATAGTCACGTGGGGAGAGGTTTGGCAGTACTCCAGCCGTCCCCTGCAGCCTTCCCACTGGGTGGGAGTGGGGAGGGCCAGGTTCGCTTCCTGTGGGTTCTCACTCTCAGCTGCAGGGCCAGCTTGGAAGTGATGACATTAATTGTGTGAATAAAATTAACACCCACTTTTTTTTCTGTGTAAATATCAGTGGGGGGGGGAGGTTGAGCAGCCTCATGGGGGTTTTAACTCTTGCCTTCCCTGCCATGGGCTGATGAAAATCCCCTCTCTGAAATGCCAATTTGCATTTCAAGGGAAGGCACTGTTTGGAACTAATGAGGTTTTCCCTTGAAATGCAAATGAAAGCTGTGGACCAGGGGGTTTTGTGGGACAGGGGGATAAAGAGTTAAACTCCCTCCCCACCTCTCTATGGTGCTACTTACATAACAAAAAAGGGCATGCTAATTGCATTCACACAATTAACATCTTGTCTAGGTTGGCCCCTGTAATAGCAGCCCACCTCACAGGATTGTGCAGGGTGGAAAACCAAGAAATGCCATTAAAAAGTTCTGCCTTTTCTTGTTGGAGGGGAGAATTCTTGGTGTGTTTATATTGTTTGAATTAATGACCATTAATTCTGACTGTTATCTATCACTGAAGACAGAGTAGCCAGTGGTCTGCCAGGCTCAGTCTTAGAAGGCTATAGCTGAGGGAGGGAGAATCAGACCATGCGCCGAGTGCATTTTCCTTACTGTGTAGGAACTGAAATGTGTCCCAGATAATCTAGGTTCGGAGTTCCACTTCTGCCGCTTGTGGTTTTCAAGTAGGCATAAACACTAACTGCTCTTTCTTCGGAAATGAGAACTTGGAAGTGGAGTTTTGCTGACAGAATGTATGTAAAAATTAAAAAACAGATCTGGAAGATCCACGACTGGATGCCCAGCTTGGCCATTGACAGACAGTCTGTCTTCTTCCACACGTAAACTGGGGATGATTTTGTAACATCTGTTTTAGCAAACAGTATTTATATCCCACCTTTCCACAGTGAAAATAACACGTTGTGAGTGTTGTGGGTATGGCTGGCAGGGGATGCTTTTGGGAAGCCTGAAGGGATGCTTCTCCCCTCATAAATGACCCTAAAGAAACTGCCGTCAACCCTACTGGAGGCCTTTCTGTGACTGAGGAGATTTCTGGATGCAAAAGTTGCCTTGGAGCTAGAAATCTAGCCCCCAGCTGAAAATCCTCCTTATCCCTGGGAGGCATCATGATATCACATTGCTTGTAGTCTTGAGTCAGAAAAGCAGGAGTTGCATGAATTGGCCTTCAACAAAACCGCAGCTATTTTGTTGGGCTGTTTAACACAGGTTGAGGCCTGCTGGTTGTCACTCCCATTTCTCTGCTTAGGAAGTGAGGACATTAGACTTGACAAGTTTTCTGACACAGGACAGGCAAGGCAGGCAGGAAATAAAGTTCCCTCACTGTGCTGCAGTAGCATCCATTCTCCCCACCCTTGCACTCCAACTGTTGGGGTGTCAGTACAGGCACAAGTCACTTAGTTGAGGAAAGGCTGTCACAGCATTCACCATCTCTGGCCTTTTATTGTCACACAGGAGGGCGGAAGAAAACCTTGTCGAGTGAGGGGCCATTTTGTTGCCTTGCTGCTGCCCACAGAAGACGGCAGCCATCTTGAGACAAGCTAATTGCTCAGAGGCTTATTGCTGTTGGGTTTGGGGTTCCCAAGTGACCACTCCTGGTCCCTTCCCCAGGAGATAAAAAAACAAAAACCTCCAGGCAGACCTGCTTCTCTGCTTTTGAGATTCGATAAATGCCACAAGTGAAGCTAAACCTGGTGATCGATGCACCTCAAAAAAAACACCTCAGCTGCAGGGCCTGGTTTTGAAGTTGGGCAGCCTGAAACCGTTTTCCAGGGTGCTGGGATGCAAAGGGCAGGGCTTATGAGCCATTGGAAGCGGCAGCCATTTTGGTGCCTTGGCAGCCATCTTGGAGCAGACAAGAGGCCTGCCTCTCTCTCTCTCTCTCGCTCCCTGGCCTTGCACGGTCCATTAAGCGCTTGGCTGTGGGGGCCCTCAGGCCAGCCAGCCGTGGCTGCTCTCTCGCTCTCTCGCATGCAGGAGTTATTGTGCCAGGCAGCCACCAAGGCCCGCGTGCTGCGGCGGCAGCGGCTGCTACCACCGCTGCCTCCCTGTATCCTGGGGTCTGGGCTTGCTTCTAGCCTCGTAAATCCATTTCTCCTTCGCTTCCTCACCCTCCCTTCCCCCCCCTTCTCTTTTAATTTCCAGCCTCTGTGAGTGACATAAATCTCTCCCTTAAGTAACTCCGGCGTGCCAGCAGGCCTCGACAGGGCTTAGCGAGAGCTACAAGGCGGTAGCCACCTCATGCCAGCGAAGGCATCAAGTCAAGCAGGGGGTGGAGGCAGAGTCTCTTTCTCCCACTCTGGTCTCAGCCTTCCATGTTGTGCTGTGCCACCCATCCTAAGGCACTGCTTTCTGCCATCGCTTTGTCTCTCCTCTTTCCACTTCCCATGGTGTGTGTCTGTGAAGTCAGTCGCCGCTAAATTGTTCCACCTAGCTCCCCTGCTTCCTGTCGCTTGCCATGCTTGTTTGGATTCTTTATCGGCCTCCTCAAAATTGCCTGATCTGCAGTGGGGTGTGTGAGCCCACCCCCCCCCAAGCAAAGCCAT
Source organism: Zootoca vivipara (assembly GCF_963506605.1). Classification (NCBI taxonomy): domain Eukaryota; kingdom Metazoa; phylum Chordata; class Lepidosauria; order Squamata; family Lacertidae; genus Zootoca; species Zootoca vivipara. The sequence goes on along the minus strand of NC_083292.1, from coordinate 27,520,282 downwards.
GTAGGAGCAGAAAGCTGCAAGGGCCCACCCCCCACAGCATCTGCTCCAGGGATGCCCACCTCCCCACCTCTGTCGCCCAGAGGGGAGAGTATGGGGCTCGTGGGGGCTGCTGCCCCTTCTCGTCCCCCCTCCTCTTTCCCTGCTTGTGTGTCTGGAAGTGGGGGGGGGGCAAGTAAGCAGCAGAGACTGAAAAGAGGAGAGCAAGGAGGCTCTGGGGGTCTGCAGGGGAGTGGTCCTCTGCAACCCCTGGCAATGGCCACAGGAAGATGCCTTGGTGGCAAGCGGAACAGGTGAGGTAGGGTGGCACTGAGAACCCAACCTCAGAAGATATTTCTTTCTTTCTGACAGAGGTGGAATTGGCTGCTGGAATTCATGTCCCTGGAAGGGAGCAAGGGTCTGTCAGTTGAGCAAAGGGGCGGCAGAGGGCTGGGTGGTGGTTATTTTTTTAGGAGGTGCCAGGAGGTGCGGCAACTTGTCACCTCAAGTGGCCTGGCCCCTTCAGCAGCTGTGACCTGGCGGAGATGAATTGCTCTGGAATCATTGCCCAGCAGAGAGCAGAAGGTGCTGGCTGGTGACCCAAGGGCATCCTTGAAGGCTGCTGCTATTCCTGGGCACCCCTCCTCCTGCCCCAAGGCAGGGGCTCCTTCCTCAAATGTTTGTTCTTTCTGAAAGAATTCTGCTTTCAAGACCCCGGTCTGGTCTCATCATCATAGAGCTCTGCAGTTGTGTGAACCAGCTCGGATTTGGGGCCAGGCGTCCAGGTGCCCCACTCATCAGAGTGAGCAGAAAGGCTCTCCAACATGGGGCTGGCATATACCCCATTTTGACTTGACTGAAGTACGCACACGTGACCATCTGGAGTGTGGGTTGTGTGCATATGGCACCTTTAAGGCCAGAGTCTAAAGTGATTCAACCGTACTATTGCATCCCAACACCGCCCAGCCTTCAGACAACAGCTTGTCTAAGGAGGCAGTGTAGCATCTTGGAAGTACCTCAACCCTGTCTCGTTTCCTCCTTCCACCCCAACATTTCCTGCTTGCATTGGGAAGCCTCTGCAGTTCAGTCGGATGCTCCTGTGTGTCATGACATCGCCAGGAAATGCAGATTAGGAACTTTGCTTTGATCTGAAATGAAAGTGGGTGTCTTGCCAGTGGCTCACAGGCCATTTTTAACGGCCTGAGCCGCCATTTGCTGCCTGTGGGTTTTCCGGCACCCAGGAGCCCTGCAGCCAAGGTGGTGTTAGAAGTTGTCGAGCCCCCATCCCGATGAGTCAGCAGTGCCAGCACATGCCTCTCTCTGTGACTACATATTGCTCACCTCTCCAGGTAGGGCTCACCAGCCTTCCCCTCCTTGAACTGCAGGGGTTGAGGGTGGGCATTAATAAAACGCACACGCCCCAGCGCTCTAATAATCTAGGCTTAATGCAATAATTACATGCATGGCTCTAATAAGCAGCATGAGCACACACAGCCAGCCAGCCAGCCAGCCAGCCGCTCCCACCGCGTGGTATTAATCACTGCTTACCATAATAAGCCCTTAATAATGTGTGTGTGTGTGTGTGTCCCACACTTTTCCCCACCTCCCAGCTGCAAAGAAATGCACTCTGCATTTCTGGGATTTTCAGTAAATGGTAGGTGCTGTGCTGGTGCTCGAAAGTTGGGATGCCCATAATAGAAGAGCTGTGGGACTCTGTTCTGTGATACTCGAAAACATGGCACACTCCTACACTGGCAAAACTGGCCCCATAAAAATATCCTTTCAGGCGTTCTGCTAAGTTATCCTGGGTAGGAAAGGAGCAGCCAAGGGGGACAGGAAGGAGCAGCACATCCCTTTGGGGGGGCAGCAAATGCCCTGCCGCTGCTGCAACTCCTGCCACTGCTACTGTTGAGCCTTGCCCCATCCGCCTTTAGCAGAGAAGTGACAGTGCCATCAGGGCCAATTTGGGGCAAGATTGGGCCAATATTACCCAAAATCAATGGCAATGGCAGCAGCACTTTTCTGCTGATGGCAGAGGCAGCAAGGCATCCATCGGTGTGCCGCCTGAAGCAGCAGCCTCACCTGCCTTATGGCTTGGCTGGCCCATGGCACAGTGCAAGGTTACAAGGTGGGAGGAGCTGGCTTTTGGAGGAAGGTAGGAGTGTGTTGTCAGAATGTAGAGTGAAAAGTCCAGATTCTATCAGGAATATTTCTTGCTAATTTCTATAAAAACAGGGCTGCCATACTTAGGTGATGAATTGGTTCGACTGATTTGTTTTCAAAGGTTTCCCTGATTCATTGGGCAACAGGTTTGAAATGTTTTACATTGTTTTTAGTACAGCTGCTCTGTGTACACCTACACAGTATTCAGGTGGTTTGTGCCACCTTAGAAGAGGGCTTCCCCCCCAGTTGTCTCCCACAGCGAGGATGCCTCTTCTTACAAAGCCATATCATTTCCCTTAGATTTGGAATGATGTACCCATGTGACACGTTGGGTGTCATTTGAAACAAAGCATTCACTCTTTATCTTCAGAATTAATATTCATATAGAGATTTGTGCCTATTTAATTGATTAATGCAGCATTAATTAACATTCCTAAGAATTAATCAGCTAAGGTTCCTTTTAGTTAAAAGAGTGAGGTGCTGGAGTCTGTTTGGAAGCTGTTCCTAGGAAGCCAGAATCCCCAAGGCCACATTCACTAAGTGATGCAAGAAAGGCAGTCTGCACATGCTCTGTGTCGCTGTTACGTTTGTATTCTGAATATGAGCCTTGACTTTGGGAAATAGGTTTTGTGTAGAAATGATTGGACATTAAGCACCATCTGGGCTCTGTGGCAGAAAACTGGAAACATCTAAAAATTTCTGGTGTAGACAGCCACAAGTTAAGGTGGGGACAGGGATGGGGAAATGGGTGGTGTGAATTCCCCTCCCCGGCACAGGGAAAGAACCTCTGCCAGTACTCAGCTGCTCCACTGGGAGCCGGTTGTTACTTAGGGTGACAGCCAGCTTGAATTGTGACCATGTGTGCTCTGGGCGACCATAACTCATCTCGAGCTCTTTATAACCACATAAGCACCCTTGCTCAGAAGGAACAGCCCACGATGAGTTATGGACTGATGAAAAAATGCTCCCAAAGAGGAAGCTCATGTATATTATGCATAGGCAGGAGGGATGCCTACAGCTGGGCGGCCAAAGTGGACCCCAGTTCCAAGGTTTCTGCTGAATGGCTTTTCTCTGAACAGGCCACTGAGCTTGTCTTGCATACGAAGTGTGTGCTTTCTTTGGGTCTCGCATTGCCAGGTTATTAAACTAGACTCTGAGAGGCGGGGGCACGTGGGGGACAAGTGCTCTTGAGATAATAGGGAAGGGATTTGGGCTGCAATCCGAAGCAAGGCCCATCAAAGTCAATGGGGCTGTACTTCTCTGTAGCCAGGCAAAGGACGGCACCGTTGGTGCCTGAAACTGGAGAACGAGGTGGTAGAGTTTCTGCTTTGCATGAAGAAGGTCCTAGGCTTGTTCCATGGTGGCATCTGCGGGTAGGGTTGGTAATTGTCCTCTGCCTGAAACACTGGAGAACCAGTGTCCATCAGGGCAGGTAGTACTGATCTAGAGGGATCAAATGTCTGACTCAAGGCAGCTTCCTGCATTCCTGTGACCCCCTGCCATGTTAGGCTGTGTCTGGCAACTGCGAATGTGGGAAAGGGAGAGGTGTAGCTTACACACACATACACACAGCCCTCTGCCACCCCACCCCGCCCCACACACAAAAAAAACCTTTCTACTCCACAGCCCAACTCCTACACAGGTTGCTTCGCCCTGCAGCTCTTCTGCTCCTTTCCAGAGAGGCGGCTGCAGAAGTGGATTAATTACCGCTCTGCTGCAAATGAAATTAAGCAGCCCTGATCGTTAGCTTATTGATGAGGCAAACGAGATTAGGCAGCGCGCTGTCAATCCGGGCTGCACCAGGAACTGGATTAAGGGAGCTCTGATTACTCAGAGCTGCAGCAAGCGAGCTGGTGAGAGCAGTGCAGGGGGGTGAGAGGTGGGGGCCCCAAGCTGAAGCGGGGATGCCTGAAAGCAGCACAGAGGAGGAAGGAGGCAGTGGAGTGAGCCTTCTCAGGACCCTCTGGGGCAACATCTGTCTTCCATCCTGGTCTAGAATCGCCTGCAAGAGTTGGCCCGTTTTGCACCAAATTCGGAAGCAGGCCTCCAGGCCAAGCCAGGACAACGAAATCTAGCAGGAAGATCATGCGGGAAAGACGGTCTTTCCACTGCTGCTACCATCTCATGGAGAGGTGGCCCTGTTTGCCAGCCACATCCTGCTTAGTCCTAAGCACCTGACAGCCAGCTGGTTGTAGGGTGTTTGGGAGCCAGCGTGCCAAAGCTGGTCTCTGCAGTAACCCCACAGACAACTTGGCCGACCCCTGCAGAAAGCCGGGTTGAAGTCACTGCCCCCCCCCCCCCGCTCCATAAAGAGTGAGGAAATGAGTGGAGTGGGTGCCAAAGGAGTGAGAGGGATACTTTGACCCTACCAGTTGGACCACTTCCCATGAAGGAAGAAAAGGCCTCTGCCACTACGAAACGCCCTCTGGAGGACTCCGTAGAAAAACCCACTTAGCCCAAGGGTGTTCTTGGTTCCTGGTGGCGCCTCTCTGCTTGGGGAAGAGGCCACAGCTCTGCAGGAGAGCATATCCAGAAGGTTCCACGTTCAGCGTCTGGCACCTTTTGTGCAAAACAGGACTCTCTGCTCTCCCCAGTTAGTCACAATGGGACACCAGTAGGCTTTTCCCTCCCCTTGTGAATAGCAGTCAATAGGGGGTGAAGGTGTTGGAGGGATGTCTCCAGTTGTGGCCATGGCAGGTTGATGGGGGGGGCAAATGTTTTTTAAAAACCCTCCCAGCCCCATGACCTCCCTGGCCCAGCATTCCCCACTCCCACACTACATCAGCTCTATGGTTTTAAAAAGAAGTAGTCAGGAGCGCAAAGACAGGACTCCCATCCGCTTGGCCCTGAGGCCTGGCCGCTTACTCTCTCTTGGCTGCCAAGCAGGATTAGGAAAAACCCAGGTCAAGATTTGTTGGTTGGTTTCTAATTGGGTTCTACCCTAGCCTTCAGTGTGCAAAAATATTTCCAAGGTGGCTTACAGCATAAATTTCAAAACAAAAACAAGGGAGATCAGGTAGGCAGAAGCATCCCACAGGAAGAGAATGGTCAGGGAATACTGTTTTCCTACACTGTATTCTCTTATAGTCCACTTATATCATGCTAATACACTAAAACACACTCTCAGGCTTCCCATTGACTGAGGTAGCAGCCAGCATCTCCTCCAATATCAAATAAAAGCCACTTCCCATTGGTGATGCAGTGACTTCGCTTCTGCTGCCTTTCTCCTTCCTGAGGCCAAATGATGGCCACTTGGTCACTAAAGCATTCCGGTTTATTATTTTTCATGGATCATTTTGTGTTGTTTTTTAATTGTTAATAAATTACACAAGTTGATAATTTATTTCTTAACTTTTTATAAATACGTCCTGTGTTGCGTGTATCTTTGTAACTTCTTTATTTGGCACAAATACAAAAATGAATAAAAAAAATTTTTTAAAGAAGACTGGTGAAAAAATACAATAAAACAGCAGAACTTGAACAATTTCCATTATAGATTCGATCTTTTGGAAATAAAGTAGTATTTCATTGTGCAAAAGAGACAGCAAATGTCCCTGGGTAGAGCATTCCGCAAATTGGGAACTCCCCCCAAGAAGCCTCTCTCCCAGTCACCACCTGCCTCACTGTAGTTGGGTGGGGGCTCCTCCAAAGATAACTAAAGTGGCAGGCACTTTAGGCTCCTCTCGGAGGTTGTTCACCACTGGGTTCCTGGGCTGGCAGAGCACCCACAACCCAAGATTGCACTTTAGAAGGCCCTAACTTGTTCCTTTTCAAACCTCAAACACTCCAACTGGGTAAACCAGATCAGACCTCCTATTTCCCACCACCAACAGGCCAAATGGGGAGACAGGCCACTGCTCCCCCTTCCTAGTAACACTGATTCTTCACATGTCCATTGCAAACTCAACAGGAGTGAAAAGAGTTGGGTTTTTCTTTCTCAGCAGGGCTTGTCTGGCTGCTGTCAGTGGCACAGCCTTGTTAACTGTGGGGAAAACGGCACAGGAGATGTGGCTGTCAGCTGCTATAGGCCCAGTTCTTACTTTGCAGGCTTCGTGTGTCTCGGGCGTCTTACCTTTTTAAAAATGGCAGGAGCCAGGGCCAGTGGGCCAGAGATTTGCTCATCACCATAGATTCCTGGCTGCAACAAAGTACCTTGACCCCTGCTCCTGCCTCCCCAGCCTCTGCTGGAATTTGCCCCTCTGACCTCCCAGCTAACCCCTGCTCTGACTCTGTTCTCCTTCTCTCCCCTCTGTCGCCTCCTCACAGGACCAGGGAACAGTTGGGGTCATTTTCAACGTGGGCACGGACGACATCACCATCGAGGAGAGCAACGCCATGGTGAACGACGGCAAGTACCACGTGGTGCGCTTCACCCGGAGCGGTGGCAACGCAACGCTGCAGGTGGACAATTGGCCTATCAATGAGCGATACCCCGCAGGTAGGGACTGGGAGGCAATGCCTGCCGTGCCCCTCATCCTGTCTCCCCCACACCGTGGAGGTCGGAACCACCCTGGCCCTCTGAGCATTTCCACCAAGCAGTGAGGTGGGCGGATTTGGGGCTGGTGGGATCCTTTTTGTCAGCCCCTGGTCACCAGGGTTTTTGGCCGGTTCCATTAGCACTTACCCAGGATCAGGAGAAGTCTCTGGCCCCAAGAAGAAAAGAATATCAGGGCTGGGATTCTTACAAAGCTACTGCCATGTCTGTTCATCTGGCCTAGCAGTGTCTCCCCAGGAGCTGAAGCAGAGAACACTCCCTTCCATCACTTATTGCTTGCTCTGTATAATTGGATTTACTGCCACTGTGGGACTTTTGCCTTCAAAGTAGGTTCCGTGCCACTGAGCTGAGGTCCCTCCCCTCAGGGAAGTCTCTTGGGTGCAGGCGTTCCTTTCCCCAGGACTTGTTCAGAATTTGAACTCGGGGCCCCTCACACCTTAAGTAAGACCCTTTCCCCTGGACCAGCAAACCCTAGATCCTCTCGGGACAAGTAGTGGTAGCCATTCACAGGAGTCGTAAGGAAAAGTAGCCAGGAAAACAGGTGGGTCCCTGCAGGAATGAAGAGGTGTGTGCCAGGAGGGGATAGATATGGGAATTTGTCGCAAGTTTACTTATTTTCAAAAGGCAAGCAGAAAAAAATAAAACGTCAGTCGAGCTCTGGAGCCCCCTCTCCACATGTGGAAGAAAAGGCGGGTGATGCCCAGTTCTCTGCCAGGGTCCGGCTGTCCTTGCCAGTCTGCCACATAGCCAGCCAGCCAGCTTCCTCTGGGCACAACTGAAGAGGGGTGGAGAGAGACCTTGAGGAAATCAAGAAGGGGTTTCAACCAAGAGCCAGGGTGGAAGTCCCCTTGCACTTCTTCCTCTGTCTTCTGTTTGTAGCAGTCTAGGCCCCAGCCCAGCTGCCCTGTCTGGCTGTCAGTACAGCAGCTATTTTCTTTCATTTGTGCTGTCTCCTTTGTTCTAAAGCCTGGGAGGTGGGCCGCTCACTCGTATTTTTGCAGGTGGAAAACTGAGGTTGGGGGGGGGGTTGGGTGAGAGAGTGATGTCTCAGAGTTGGACTAGGATTTGAAACTGGATCCTAAGTCTATAATTCTCCTTATTTATTTATTTTCAACAAAAAAAAACACACCACTCTTCCACCTGCCCCCCTGGGCCCTTGACATTCTGTTAGCCGCTGGCATTTTTCTGCTATCAAATAATTTTTACAGCCCTTTTCACCAAGAGAGAAGTGCTTTGAGCGTATCTCATTCTAATCTGCTTTATTCTTTGAAAAGGTTGGCAATTGCAGAAAAGGTCTGGGTCCTTTGCACACAATGTCGATGCCAGGAAATGAAAGAGGACACCGGAGCAGGGAGGGGGGAGTGAATAATGGGGGGGGGGGCAACAACAGGGTGAAGACTAGAGGGGAGAGCTGTGGAGAGCATGAGGGGCAGAGAGGGGAGCCCCAGCAGGCACCCACCTTCCCATGATGAGCCTCCTTTCTTGCCTGTCACAGCCACAGCAGCCCAGTGCTCTGCCTCCGAGGCTGGGAGGGGCAGCATGAGCAGACTCGATCTTGGAGCGTGAGCAGAGATACAGGCAGGTTCCGACCTCCATTGAGCCAGGGTGGGGGTGTCTCAAAGTGTGGGGTGGGGTGCCTGGGAGACCGGGGGAGCTGGGGTTTTCATGACTGCATTTGTGCCTGGCAGTGCAACCAGCCTGGAAGGACCTTCGTTCAGGATCCATTTCCTCCCATCGTTTGGTGGCTGAATCACACACAAGCGCGGCGGCTTCTCCCTTCCCGCCAGGAGCCAGCAGGAACCATAGAACAGCGGGGCAGGGGGAGTGAGGGGAGGGCGAAACCTAATCAAGGTCATTAGTGCCGCAGGCAGGCAAGGCAGGGAGAGCTCCTGCCCGCCTGGGATTTGCCAGCCACTTTGATCCAGCTCCCCTCCATTGCCCCCCCTCAACAAAGTGCCTCTCCCCAGCCTGCCGTCCCGCTGGCCTGATTGTGCAGTCTCTTTGATGCCCAGCGCTGCTGCAGAGAGTGGAGCGCAGCCTCTGCTAGCCAGGAGCTGCCGCCACAGCTCAAGCACGCACCAAACTGCACACCAGGGGCCGCACACCAGCCTTACAGAGGTAGAAGCTACGTTCTACTGAGTCAGGCCAAGGGTCCATCTAGCACTGACTGGCAGCAAAATCTCTGGGGTTTCAGGTGGGGAAGCTTTCCCAACCACACCTGGAGATGCCGCTGGGGATCTTTTGCATGGAAAACAGATCCTTGACCACTGAGCCCCGGCCCTTCCTCCCCGCTGTGCTGTGGATCCTCTGCCCACTGCACAAGTAGCCATGAAGTTGTTACAAGTCTTGAGAAAGCAGCAAGGCACATACTTTGTGGGTCTTTGCACTGCCCCCACACCTGTGCTTTGGCACCCATTGCAGAGAGCTCTGCAGCTCAGATGTTGCTGGCACCCACGACTTTCTCAGGCTACACAGGCACCCCGAGACAAGCTGCAGTTGGGCTTTTGGCAGATCATCATCTCACACTGCTTTTTAGGGGCATCTTTTCCATCTGGGGCCCAGGGCCGGCCCTACGGCCAGGCTGGGTGGCACAGGGCGCCAGGGCGCCTGCCTGCCAGGGGGGGCGCTGCGTCCGCCCACGCAGCTCCGGCTGCCCGCCGTGCTGGGAAACGGGGCAGGGCGGGGGCGCCGGAGGGATCCGTCGCACCACGGTGCCAAATATACTTAAGATGGCCCTGCTGGGGCCACTTCCTGCAATACCCCTTATTAAGCTGCTTTGACTTTCCACCCTTGGGTGCTCAGGGCCACACTCTCCAGCATGGAGGTCACCTTTTGCCCAGTGCTGACTCAGCCTGGAGGCCACGCAATGTCACTGGACTTTCTTCGCTGTTCCCCTGTGAACCTGGGAGCTACCCTCCTGCACTGTTGTGTAAATTCTGCAAGGCTGCATTTCAAAGTGGCCATCCTGCGTTTTTGAATCAAGCCCAGAAGACCAGCTTTTTCTGAAGAGGAAAGGACACATGAGGCTCTTGCTTTGCAAAATATTTATATCGTCGTTCAGGAATCCAAACCTGCGGGCATAAGAAGGCATCATGCAAGTCAGCCCTCAGAAGTAGTAAGGGAGGTGGTGAAACTTGCAGAACTTTGAACCTGATGGAATTCTTTGTTCTGCCAGAGGATTGCAGCCTCCATGGGCCACTTTGGTTAGTCTGCAGACTTGGTGAGACCCAAGTGAGAGGTGCCAGTCCTCCCAAGAAGCACACCTTCATCTGCCTATACGCTGACTGACAACCTGGTTCTCTAGGCCATTAAGAAACACAACGCAACAGTTTTAGGCTGCCAAGGAGCCTGACAGCTCTCTCTGCTGCTCACTCTGACCCATCCAGAGAGACAACCCAAACCCCATCCTTGGAAGCCCTTTATGGAGGAGGAAGGGTCCCACCCCCTGCCTTTAGAGGCAGGAAGGGATGCTGCAAATGGGGAGAAGCCCTGTACTCTCTCTCTCCAGGACTTTGCTCTCCACAGGCATACCTTGTGTTACCTTGGAGGGTGCCAAGCAGCGGGCGCAGGTATCTTTTGCCACCATTGTCTGGAAGATAAGCAGGAGTGGCATCTGCTAGGCATCCATGGGCTCTGGAGTGGGTGGGCTGTCTGACTCTCCCTCCCCCAGTTAAATATAGAAGCCCAGCTCTCTCTCCTTTTGGCACTTTTTTTCCATGTCCCAAATGCTTTACCATTCTAGTTTCTTGATGGCTTCAGAATGAAGAGTGTTGAAAAGGCACCCTGTTTTTAAAACAGTAAAGAACCTCAGCTGAGGATAATGTACCTGTTTTTTAAAAAAATTAATAGCGCTTTATGTACAGAGTGTTTGCTGTGGGGTCCTTTGGATTATCTAAAAAGAGAGGGTCCCAAACCTTTGAATTTATGGTTGCATGTAGGGTGCAAAAGGAGGAGGGAGGACCTGGGGCCCGTCTTGGGATGCAGAAACTGGAAAAGGAAGCCCAGGCTTTAATAACCAGCAGTTGAGTTACAGAATCCCCACTCAGGGACATAATCAGGATCAATCTCTGAGGTTTCCTTGGGGGAACCTTTTTGCGGTTTTGTGAAAAACCAAGTAACAATGAGGTTCAGCCTTCTGAGGGAGAAAAAAAATACTAAATCTGGCATGGAGGTCCTATTTTGCTGTAAACAACATATTCAGTGGGCATTTCCATGTGTCGGATAGCTCCTTTTCTTGGAAAATAAGCAAAGGCGCTCAGGTGGGGATAATCAGTTTTTAAAGCTGCAGGTTTTCTTTCTGTCCATTTTGATCCAGTTGTGTGTATGTAATAAATAAACCGTTATTTAAATTAACCTTGCTTTCAAAAGATTAAGTAGGGTACCTTGGACTCTCCATGAATCAGGTTTCAACCTTCTGTTTCTTGTGAGAGTCTCCTAAAAACAAAATACACTCATCCACCTGGGAGTTGGCCTTCTCATCTTCATTAGGAAGAATACACCTAGCCTTCTGCAGGTGCTTCTTGATCTAGGAAAAGCGAGCAAGGGCGCTTGGGCCCATGAGTTAAGGGGCAGCTGTCCTCCACTCACAGAGGCTCCCCAGGTTTTTCAGGACCTTTGAAAACTCCAGGGCAACCTCCAAAAGGAGACCAGGGTCCCTCACAGCAGACAGTGTGGAGAGGGCAAGGGATAGCTACGTTCATTCCTGCTTTCCCCTCAAAAGGAACTCAGATATATAACTGTTGTCCTCAAATATTGTCCCCATTTTACAGATGATATAAACTGAGGCCCGTGAGTTCATAACCAAACAGAGGATTAAGTGGAGAGCAGAACCCGCTAGCCACATTCTAGAAGTCCCCAGGGCGAGGGCACAGATGTGTACCATTTGCTTTCTTTATTTAATTACCCCAGATTTGCTGGAAGAGGCAACAGTATCTCCTTTTTCTTTGCCTGTTCCTCCTGGCTGCCTCTCTCCTCTGCCACCAGGGTTTTCCTCCTCTTCAGCCGTTTCGCTTTTTCCTTCCTTGTACATAAAAGAAACCCACCTCGCCTGCGCTCTCCTAATGACAGACAGCTCATCCAAGGCCGGGATGGCTTTTAAGGCTCTCAGTCGATTAACTGCCTTGCCCTTAAACGATTGATTGGTTAATTAACCAATTAAAATAAATATTACTGTTATCAAAATCCAGGTGGTATTTTGAGACTCTTTTTAAACGAAGCTAATAATCCCTCTTGACAAAATACCACCGAGGCAATTCGCTTAAAAGCGTTGGGAGGAAAATCCTGTGGCACTCAGGTGCTCCAAAATCAAGCGATGGCACCAAATAATCCTGTTGACTCTGAGCTCCCTTTTCATGCAGAAGATGCTGCACGCTAGTTAGAAATCTGAATTTCTGATGTGCGATTTAACATTTCTGTGAAATTCAGCCCCACTCGACAGCTGTAGAAGAGTGACCCACGGGGCTCGATCCTGAACGCTGATTTTTATGTCAGCCTCTGAGTACCTGCAGAGTGCATTTACCTTTTGAGTAACTACAACCAGTCTTCACACATCTGGCATTAGAGCAGAGGAAAGCAGACATCAGTCTTCTGGGATCTGATTTGCTTTTTAAATAGAACCAAGAGATCTACCAGCAGGAGCCTGGTGCAATGTAGTAGTGGGAGCCAATGACTTTGAATTCAGAAACTGGGCAGGTCTTCATCCTAAGAATTATTTTCAGCATCAGAACAGAGCTAACAGTCCCTTTTCACAAAAATCTGCTCCTGGATGCCGTCATTCCCCACTCCAAATTTTCATTTCAGCAGCGTAATTGGGGTGGGTGGCAGGAGAGCAGAAGCTTTTTCTGTAAGAACAGTCAGAAGCCCTTGTGTCTCTACTGCACATCAGCCAGAGATTTATTTGTTTATTTCATTTCATTTCTGTCCCACCTTTTTCTCCCAAGGAGCTCAAGGTGTGGCATACATTGTCCTCACCTTCCTTTATTCACCACAACAACCCCGTGAAATAGGTTAAGCTGAAAATGAGTGGTGAGCTCAAGGTCACCCACTGAGCTTTGTGGCCAAGTTGGGATTTGAACCCTGCTCCCTCCCAGGTCCTTGTCTGACACTCTATCCCCTGCACCACCACTGGCTTTTAGAGCTGCCTCCCCACCCCTACCCCCAGGTTAGAGCACTGCCAACACACAGGGTCTGGCCCTGCCAATTGAATCCATTTCAAACCAGCTGCACTGCTTAGTCTCGATGTGCCTTCTTTCCTTAAAACATCCAAGTGTCCAGGGTGGGTGGGCGTTATTGTCCAGTTCCTCCATTCCCCTCCCCTGCTTCATGCCCAGTGCTGCAACTCACCATTTCCGCAGACCCCTCCTCAAGACCCAGCACCTTGACAGAGGTGGGGCTTCTGCTCCTGACATCCTAAGATCCAGCTGCTGAAGCGATCTGCCCCTGTTCAAAGCTTTTGCTGGGATACGGTGGGGGGGGGGACAAGACTGGCTAGCTTCTGGTCCCTTGCGTTGCAAGCTGGTGCCTGGTCATTTACCTTCCATCTAGCAAACGTGCAGAATTACGCCATGCCAAGCATTTAAATAACCCACAATGCACTGAAGGGTCTTTGTTTGCCTGGTCTGCAGCTTCGTTTTCATCACCACCACCCTTCCTTAGAGTAGAGCCTATTGCTGAAACAAATGTGATGTGTGCAGATTTTTTTCTTGTTGCTTCCCCCCCCCCCTTCTGCTCTTCCCATGGGTATGCAATAGGAGGTGGTGGGAGGGGGGCTTTGGAGTGTGTTTAGTGCACAGTCCGGCTCACGGAGTGAGGGTTGTGCAGCAGGAATCCCTCCCAAGCCGGATCCTGATTAGAGACTCGGGTCACTTTCTGAGGATGGCGTATTTTTAATTAAAAGATGTTAATCGCCTCGTTAATACAGAAGCTAATGAGAGCATGAAAAGTCCCTGACCGCCTCTAATTAGGGGCTGAATTGCAGAACAGAGTGAGGAGCAAAAATGGGGAGGGGCCGCTACCCCAGTGGAGCAGCACCCCCACACACACACACCCGGCAATTGCAAATCCACCCTCTCCTTGGAAAACCAGCCTTGCATTCACAGAGGCTTAAAAATCCCCCATTCTGAAATGGTTCCAATGAGTTTTGTTTGTTTACTAACACCCTTCAGTTATAATTTAGATTCTTCAGTGGTTTTACGTCATAGAATTGTAGAGTTGGGAGGGACCCCAAGGGCCATCTACTCCAACCCCCTGCAAAGTGTGTTCATATACAATGTGATTACAAAATAAAGATAAGGAACAGGGTCAAATTCTCAGCCACTGGTACTAAATGGTGGGGGAAGTTCTCACCTTGGCACATTTCACAACAGCTGGAGACCCCCTAAAGAACTTGGGGGTGGGACACCCTGTTTGCAGGTGGTGAACTGAGCGTGCCAGTTTTTGTTTGGGGGGGTTGAGTCAAGCTCCCCAAATGGAGGGCACAGTTTTGGGGGGTGGATATTTCCCCCTTTTTTCTTTTCAAAACGCTGTTTACCTTAAACAACAACACCACACTTCTTAAAGCTGCCTGCTTGAACAGTTCCTCCATTCTCCTACTGATCCGCTTCAACATATTGGCCGAATCCCTGAAGTGAAACAAAAGGATCCCTCCCGGTCCCGGAGCTTGTACATCTCGTCCTTTCCTCTGGGCATCCTCCTGGGCCCACCCAAAGGACGCAGTCTGTTGTAGCCTCAGTGGGGAGCACTTTCTGCCATCTGGAAAACTGAGAGACGGAGGAGAACCAGTCTTGCTGGTTCCTTTTATGAAGGCTGAGAAGTTGCAGAGCCAGCACCCACCAGATGATCCTCTGCGAGAGTCGCCCTGCTCCCGGTTCCCACTGACTGTCACCTGCCTCCACATGGCTGCCTTGACCCTGCTACCTTTGCCATGCTATTTGATGGTTGATCAATTTCCCACCTGGAGCTGAAAGATGCCACCTGCCTCCTTGCAACAGCCACTTTCCTCTGCATCTGTGCACAGTGACAAAAGGCTGGGTTGATGACACTCGGTTTAAGGAGAGGAGCCAGCCTCACTCCCCGGGCATCTGTGGCCCCAACACGTGGAGACCAGCTGTGTTTATCACAGTGCTGCTGAGCGAAAGGCGCTCTGTGCATGCTCAGGCATTCCCTGCATTATGATTGCATTCCAGATGCTGGAGAAGAGTTCTCTGCCCCCTGGCTTGAGTGAGGACTGGGCCCTGGATCCACCCTGGTTTCTTGGACTTTCTCAGCCAGATTGTCTCCAGTTTTCTTCTTTGGGAAATGAATCCTATTGGCTGATGATGGTGCAGGTGGCACCCATCACAATTGCCGCAGTTTGCTTCCAGCTTTTGGGGTGCCCCTGGTCCACAGACTTAACGGTTGCCAGGCCCCAGAGCACATGCCGAGCACCCAGTTCTTCCAGAAGCTGTCATCTCCTTTAGCATGTCTTTCCTCATACTCAGGGTAGTGCAAAGGCTCCCATCCCAGCAGGTAGGTCAGGCTGAGAGCCTTGCCTCTGCCATTCAGATTGGGGCTTCATGTCCTCTTTCACAGAACTGTTTGTGTCCTTCTCAAATGTGTTTTCTTTGGGACTGAAGGACCACTTGGGAGGCAACTCGGGACACTTCTGAAGCTCATTTAACTTCCTTGGCTTCCTGCAAAGCGTCAAGGAGTTCCTGTTGTGGGGCATTTGCCAAACCCCGCGGCAAGATTGCTGCAAAGATCCCCAGGCAATTATAGTTTTGTGATGTTCTCAAGTATTCTGTTGGACACTCTAGTTCCCAAATCCCCTTTGGTTTAGCAGTGGTGACATGTATAAGAGCCCTGCAGCTGGACTGGGCCAAAGGGGGCCTATTTAGCTCATCCCTGTTTTCACAGTGGCCAAACAACCGTAAGTAGCTAGGAAGCTAGACTGCATCTGGGGCTGGAGGTTGCACAAGAACTTCAGAAGAGCCTGCTGGATCAGGCCAAAGCTCAGAATCATGTTCTCAGAATAGCCAACCAGGTGCCCCAAAGGGAAGCCCCTTTAAGCAAAAGGACCTGAGTGACAGAGCAGCAGAGCTCTCCCCACCTGCGATTCCCAGCAACAGGTATTAGGGGCATCCCTGTCTCCAGCCCTAAATCTTTGATTAGCTTAAACCTGCCAGGCACCTTTTGGCCCAAAGTGGAAAATTTACCAATGTCATTTCATGATGGGAAGACAGCAAATGGGGGGTGGGCATTTGAAAAGGGGGTGTCCATATTGCCCTGCCGAGGGAGCTTCCCCACTTGCATTTCAATGGCGCATTGTGTGTGATTCCAACCTTGTGTTGCTAAAAATACAGCGATGGGCGTTCGGGAGCAGAGGGAAGGCTCTGAGGACCCGGCCCAAGTGCCTCCTCAGCAGAGTCCCACCGATGTATCACAACTTCTAGGTGACATCATGGGATCCAATATGACTTCATTGTTTATTGATCAGTTTCCTGTGAAAGAAAAGGAAAAAAAGAGGGCTGTTCCTGACTCAATTTCTTCCACTATGCAGATGGCTGAACTTCTTTGCCTTTGTCCAGATACAAATGCAGGGCATATTTGTGGGTTGCTGGGTCCGTGGGGAGGAGGAGGGAGTGGTTTGAAGGGAATGGCAGGGTGGGGGGGGGTGGCGGCTGAAGAAATAAGCTGGGGGTGGGGAAACAATGGCTGAGAGTTTTGGAAAGGGACTTTTTAAAGAGAGTTTGACTGTGTGATGCTTTCCTCCCCTCCCTTTCCATTTTGTGACTAGGGATTAAAGTCTGCTAATAAAGTGAATTTAATAAACAAAAATAATGCACCCAGGGAGGCTTTTCTCCCTCCCTGGTGCAGCATAAATCCTTCTAACTTCCATCTACTCATCCTAACACTTAAACCTGACTAAACCGTGTAACTAGAGCTTTCTCCGTTGCTGGCTAAAACCGCTAAACCTCCAACCAAACCCCCACTGACCCCCGCTTCCCCTCAAAACAAAAACAAAAAAGCAAACTAACTAATGGAAAACTAACAGCTAATTTCGAGCCAGCGCTTAACCTGCTGTTTGCCTGAGCTTAGTCTGACCTCTCTAAACGTGCTAACCTCTGACCTTTGACCTTCCAGATGGCGTGTTATGTCTCTCTCTCTACTCTTTTTTCCTTCTTTTTCTTTTAACCATCTGCAAATCTCTCTCTAAACTCTTTGAAGGGAACAGTGATAATGAGCGGCTGGCGATTGCTAGACAGAGAATTCCGTATCGGCTCGGTCGAGTAGTAGATGAGTGGCTACTCGACAAAGGTAATTAACAATAATTAATTCCGGTTAATTAACAAGCAAGCAAGCAAAACACAAAAAATAAAGGTTTAAAGGTGCAGTCCTCTCCCCTCTCAGCCCCTTGACACGTCCTTCACTCTCCCTCCCTTCCTCTTCCTGCCCCCCACCCTAGCAGAATATTTCATGCAGGGCCATGGCTCAAGGCTGGTGACTGAAGATGGGGGCGGGATAGGATTTCTCAGAAGGAATTGGGACTCATGGCACAGGGTGGGACCCCTCCGTCCTTCTCCCCAAACACGCACCTCATTTCAAGGCACAGGCTTCCTGCTGCGCGTTGCCACATCTGGAAAGAGACTCCATGGGCAGTAGATAGATTGTCTCTAGCTGCACGTAGCTCTTGCATACATTTCTGGGTGGTGCCTCGCACCAAGAGAAGTGCCACTGCTCTTATGCATCGTCTTGGTGATACTCCAGCACTAGGGAGGGTGGGGAGCTGTGCAAAATGAATGAAGACATGAAGGATAGTGAGAAGCGGGGGGCGCATGATGTGATGATATTCTACCTCCCCTGTTGGAGGCGGGGCATGTCTGTGTGCCAGTCAGGCAGAGGAGTGCTGCTGGTGCCCTGCTTGCTTAAAGACTTCCCTTTGGGCCATCCGAGAAGAACAAAGTGCTAGAAGGAGCGGGCCCTTTTGGCCTGACCCAGTTACAGCCATGCTCTTCTGATGTGTCAAGGTCAGAGAGCTGTGGTGAGTGGTGAGGATGGATCTTCTAAAGCTGGAAGGGAGTAAGATGAGGGGTGGGGCATAACTGTCCTTATAAAGCCTCTGAGAAAGCATAGCCTGCTTTGGGACACTTTCCCTTGAATCCCCAATGTGCCAGGAGTGGTGCTTCTGTGGGGCAACAGCAAGCAGCCCCACCTCTTGTCATGCCTTGTTCTGCCTTTAAGCCCCAAGGTTTTGGTGTCCCTGCGTCTCCTCCCTCCCCATCTTCAGGACCATAACTCAGCAGTAGAGCACCTGCTATGCTGCAGAAGGCCTCAGATTCAATCCCTAGAAGATCGTGTAAAGAGATAACGCCTGTCTGGAATCTGTTACCAGTTAGGGTAGACCAGCAGTGACCAGTGTCAATGTACTCTTAACCCCCATCATACCTGACCACTGACCATGATGGGAATTGTAGTCCAACATCAGGGGGCACCATTTGATGGACTAAGGATCTGACTTGGGAGAACAGGAAATGGAGAGTCCTCTCCTGGGCTTGAGATACAAAGCATTCTCCCCGAGTTAAGACCAAAAACTCATCTGGGGTTCCTGCCAACTTTTCCTATATTCACATGGTTGTGCTTGCAAGGGACTGGGAGAGGGTTCCCAGGATCCTTTTAGGTGCTCTGCAGCAGCCGCTCCGGTGCCTAGCAGTTTCTAGGGCTGCCTTTTCTGCCTTGAAAGGGAGCATGAAAAGTCCTGTGGCCTTTAAATGTGCAAAGCCAATAAGCATGTGCGGAGGAGGAGGAGCAGACGCCTTACAGGGAAGGGTTAATTAGGTCCAGGTACATAGGCAGCTGCCTTATACTGAGTCAGATCATTGGTCCATCTAGTTTAGTATTGCCTACACTGACAGGCAGCTGCAGGATCCCTGCCTGGGGATGCTGCCAACGGGGACTGAACCTGGCGCCTTCTGCATGCAGGGTGGGTGTTCTGCTGCTGAACTGTGGCTCTTCCCTTAAAGGGGTGGGGGGGGATTTGTAGTCTGGCAGCATCTGGAGGGCCGCAGCATCTGCGGCCTCTTGGCATGTTGCTCGCTAGCCCTGGCACAGCTGTTGCCAGCCCTGCTTGAAAGCCCCTGGTGGATGCCACATCTGTCTGCCTATCCCCACTTTTGGGGGTCAGTGTACTTGATCTGCTCCCCAGCTGGGATCAGGACCCCCACACCCACCCACGCCAGTTTCAGGGCTGCTTCTTCTCACCAGCTTTGCCATGGCCTCTGCTTGTGAAGGTCCCGGGAAGTGTGTTGGGCAGGGAGTGACCCCTGCTCTGTGCCAAACCGAGAGCTGCACCTTTAACACTTTAAACTCCATGGGGAAGGAAGAAGCGTAGCAGCAACAAGACAAAAAAAGAAAGGAAAGGATGAGGTCGCTTTAAATCTTAATTTATTAACCAGCTAATAACACTAACATGCTTTTAACTCAAACCAAGTGCTAAACAGTTTTTTTTAACCGATAAATTCCAAATGTCTTAATAACCGTCTTCGCTGGCGTTGCATTTCTAAAGGGGGATTAAGCATCTAAATGTATCTTTTAATGTCTATAACGTGATGGTTTAAACAAACAGCCACAAAATCACCAAAAACAAACAAACAAAGGAAGTTAAAGGGACGTTTAATGAGGGTTTTTTAAAAGAAGAAAAAAAGCAGAAGAAACTCAGAGGGTTAGCAGGGGGGTGGGAGCTGTAAAGGTGGTGTGCAAGAGACCATCCCACTTTAAGCCTTTGAGTACAGGGCGAGTTTGAAGGACTGGCTTGATGAAGAGCACTGGGAATGCGACATTGGCATAAATGCATGTGAGTAACAGTGGAGTGTCTTTTAATACACAATACTTTCATGCATGCACTATTTCTCTCTTCCTTCTCTTTCATCTTTCGCACACATACCTGAACACATACTCTCACAAGCCAGGCTGAGATGTGCCCTGCATCTTTTAGCTATAGGAACTAGAGTGACGTACAGAGCTTTAGTCCCTCCTTTGTGGGTACCGAGTTCTTAGGCTGTATACACAGCTCTTCTGATGGGAGCAGGAGAGTCCACGTTGCAGCCCCAAGAAGGGACTCCGCAGGCTTTACTTTCCAGCCCTAAAGCCCCTTCCTTCCCTCCGTTTGGGCTTTACCTTACTTGTCAACCCCCATTCAGAAGATCTATGATGGCACAGCCGCGAGCGAGCTCCAGAGTGCAGTTGCCCTCCACATTTCAGCCACTTTTCATTTTTCACACACCACTTCCAAGAGAACTTTGGGGATGATAGGGTTTTGAATTGGGTTGGGGGGTGGGTCAAAAGGACTCCCAAGGCATTTCTCTGGACACCCCTTCCAACCTCAGTGGGTAGGGAAGGGAGCATTTTCTTCCTTGGAGGGAGAGATTGGGTGAGGTACCAAGCTGCTTTTGTGTAACTGCAGTGGCTGGATTCTGTCTGGCTGAGCTGAATTTGCAGTAGACCATCTCCAGAAACACACACCCACACACCCCTTTGCATTGTGGCATTGATGCACACACCCTCTGGAATGAGGAGCGAAAGAGGCCCCACTAATCCCCAAAATCAGTTTCGGTCCTGATGAGCTGATTTTTCATTAGTTGATTATTCCCCAACCCCAAATCTTAAAGACATTCTAACTAGAGGGGATAAAAAATAATTCAAAAAGTTGAGTTCTGCTGTTTGTTTGTTTTACTTTGAGCTGATATGTATAGTTCCTATGACTGGAGAACCCCAAAAACCCAAAGCCATACCCTCCCATTTTGAGAGAGAGTTCAGGATGGCTTGGGGTGTCTTGTTGGGGTTCAGAATTTGGAAGGTAGTTGTTGAGTAGCCCCATAGGGCCAGCCCCTGGCCTCAATCCTGCCTCACTTTGGGAAGCAGCTCTTAAAGCAGGACGTGGAAAAGACCCGGGGCAGGGGGGGGGAGCTTATTTCTTTCCTTGGCAGCCCTCAAGGAAAGGGAACATTTGGACAGGTGCGTCCATTTCACACACACACTCTCGTCTGCACTGCCTGACTTCAGAATAAAATCTCTATTGGGGGGATTGTCTGCTAAGGTTGGTTGGCATCGGGTTTTTAGCATGAAATGTCAGAGGAGGGGGATGCTCTTTAGTTGCCCCAAAATTTTGATTCCAGCAGTTCCTTCTTGGCCAGATTTTTTTTGGGGGGGGAGAGAGGGGAGGGCAGCCTCTGAATGCCACCAGGAGTGGCATCATTAGACTTGCAAATTTCCCTTTAGCCTGGCAGTGACTGGAAGGGGGGGCATCCTGAGATGTGCCTGACACATTTCTGCTTAAAATAAAATAAAATATAAGCTCACTTTTGATACTAGACTAACAAACAAAATCCACCAGGAAAAAAAATGTTTTCAATTTCCACCTATCCAGAAAAAACAACACAAAACTACTGGGTTGTAAATTTGCCTCTCCAAAATAAATAAACAGGAAAACCTGCCACCCGGCTTGGCTTAAGATAACAGCCCAGAGCCTCATTTGAACTTGCGTTATTATTTACTCCCTTAATTATTTCCGTTTACAGCCCACTGTGTCTCTTGATGGGCAGGGGCTGTTTTTCATGGGCACCCAAGCCAGATTGCAAGCCTGGCCTGTTGGCACCTGCCCAGCCAGCTTGCTGGTGCTGAGAGAAGCCGGTCCTGGGCAGGGGCCAAGAGGCCCAAGCGAGCTCCCACTCCCTCCCTCCCTCCCTTCTGCTTTTCAGGGCTAGGGGAATGCAAGGTCTGCAGCTGAGCCATGCCAGCCTCCTCTGCTTCGAAGAGCTTCCTGGCAGCTTTTACACTTCTGGAAAATGAGAGCAGAGTCAAGGAAAAGGAAAAGCCTGCGGAGGCACCCTTTCTCCCTGGTGCAGATGCCAGAAGTAGGGACCCAGAGCTGGGCACTCTGTACATAGCCAGAGGCACACACTCCGGGCTGCACCCTGGACTTTGAAAACACACTCTCAGCCCTCATCTCTTTCCCCGCCTCTTTCTTTTCCTTCCTTCCTTTCTCAGGCAGTTCCTCCCTAGCCCTCAGCACCTCCTCTTGAACTATGGAGGGCTGGAAACCTTGCCTGCACTCCACTGCCTCCAGATTCTGCTTCCTCGTGGCTCACTGCCCAACCTTGCAGGACTGGCTGTGGAGCAGGAAGAATCCAGGGTCTGGATATGGGTGTCTCTGCCTGCTCTAGGAGGCTTCAGCAATGATGGCGGAGGGAGGGAAGTACACGCAGGGAATATCGGCTACTCAGGCGGATTTACTTCTGAATTATGCCTCCCTGGAGGTTGCTAAGCCGTCTTGGCTTCCACAGATGTTTCATTTGGCGCTAGTCCTGTTTTCTCCCCCCAAAAAAATCTCTCTCTCTCTCTCTCTCTCTCACACACACACTCACACACACACACACCCTACCTCTTTTGTTTGCTGTTGAGCTGCAGGATTTCAGCAAAACAAGCTTGGTGCTCTCCTGGCTTTTGCTCACAAGCATTTATGTCCTTATAGCATCATTGCCTCTGGGCCAGGGAGTTTGGGCAGTCCCAGCGCAAGAGGCACACCAGGGCCCGCAGGTGCCTCTGGGCAGACATGCAGGCGCATTTTCATGCAAGAAAAAGGAAAAGCCAGGTGGGGAATAAACAGGAAATAGCATTAAATGGGGGGAGTGGTTCCTGAGAACCAAAACTAATTAAGGCACTAAACCAATAAGCAGGTGGGTGGGGGGTACATAGGGTGGAAAACATTGTCAGGAATTCACTTATTTTGATTCTAACCCTGAACAAAAACCAAACATTAAAAAATAACAATAATACTGACAATAATCTTGTTTCTAAAATGAAGGGGGCAAAACGAGACTCAGAGGGTTAAAAATATCCACTTGCAAACTTCTCCAGGGGGGACAAAAAGCAAGAGCTGTTTATTTTAAAGCCAGGGTTTTGTTTGGGGTTTTTTGTTTTTTTATAATTATATTTTTTTCCATAACAGATTAGGAAAGTTCAGTCGGCTCCATCTGGAGATGCTTTTTTAGGTTGCAACAGCCGGTCCCTTTAACATTTCCCCATCTTTTTTTCCCCCTGCACACAAAAAAAAACCCCCACGAAAACCGTTTGAACGAAGAGTGAGCGAGGGGGGAGGGACTCTCCCAGCCAGGCTGGAGTTTGAAGCTCTGCAGCTGGCAGGGGCATCAGCTAATGAGCGGGTGGCGGGGGGGCATGGGGAGGGGGAGCTGCTCTGTATTCTCAGCCCTTGGCAGGCTGCTTTTCCGAAGTCCCTCTGCACTAGCTCATTCAGGTGCATGTGTTTCCCTCTTCAAATGCTGTTCTTGTCAGGGGGCCTCCCACACGTCCAAAGCTGACTGCCCCTTTCCCCCCCGATTCGCCCGAAGAGACCACCACCATCTCAGCTGGGCAGTAGTGAAAAGTAGTGAGATTCCCTAGAGCAGAGGGAAGGGGCCTTCCGTGGGCAACCTTGGGGGCTGGGCTGACAGTGGTGGGTGCAGCCAAAAGCAAAAAGTGGGTGGGTGTGACTTACCTTTAGGCATTAGGCTATATTCCAGCTATAAGGAGATCAGCACAGATCTCTCCATCCAAGCAAGCCAAGGGCATCACCTGAGTCCCATGGACCACATTCCTGAGGTCCTGCCCACCCTGCTGTTGCGTCCTTCTCAATACATGAGAAGACCCTTGCTGGGTGGCTCCTCTTTCCTCCAGTGCCCAACTAGAAAGGAGTTTGAGAGCTCCCCATTACTGGTACCCAGGAGCAGAATGCCACTGACGCCACAGACTGGGTGGAAACCTCTGTATCAGCCCCTAGACACCTTGTTTCTTCCCCCATTCCCACCCCCTGCTGCTTTGAAGGGAGCCATTTTCAGTGGGGGAACTGGGAGGGAAGGGCCAAACCCCCACACCCCCACATGGCTGCTATTCATTTACATAATAGATGCCTATACAGCAGGATCACATCTTGCTCACAATCAACTCACCTTGCACGGTTGAAAGATGGCTGGTTGAAATTGCACAAATTAACTGCACGCAAGGCGGAGAGCTCAAAAGCTCTTTTTTTGCACCTGGTTTTCCTAGTGCAGAAAGAGCTTTCAAGTTCACCACCTTGCTTGGAGGGCCAGCTTGGTGCACCAGTTCCAGAAGGTAAGATTGCTCACATGGGGGGCAGTTCCAAGGGGGTGGTTCGAGTACACACATTTTTTCCATATATGCACCATCCCAAAAAACACTTCCCCCACCAACACACACACACACACACACACACACAAATGTGATCGTGCTGTATACACATGCATCTATTTTGGCCCTTAAACAAAATGGCTCACTCTGCAATTCTGCCGGCTTAACTTTACAAGCATCCATTTTTCCCTTGTATTTCCCACACACATTGAGCCATTGGGACCTGACAGGACCCTTTCATCAATTCCAGCTAACGTGGTCCCTCTTCTGCCACAGCTTTCCCTAACCCCTGCCTGGATCTCACTCACCTTCTGACCCCCTTCAAGCTGGCCCCCACCTTCAGTTTCCATTCTTGCACATCCTGCCCCACTTGACAATGTGTGCCCCCCCCAAGTGCAAATTGCTCCAGAGGGCATTTTTTCCTACTTCCCCTGTTCCCGACACTGATGCCACCCATCACAGGCTCTCCCCCAAAAGACTGTCTTTCCGCTTACCCCCACCCCACCCCACCCACCTCTATCTGTTAGGTGCCATGAAGGGTCCTTCTCCTCTGGGCCCACTTCCTCTAAAGTGGGTAAAGTTGGAAGCCTGTGCTTCAAACCTGCTGCCTTCTCCCAAGGCTGCTCCACCAAAGCAAGTAGAAGACCCCCAGGGGCCTGAGAGGAGATGGGCTGGGGCAAGACTGCCTGTGATGCCGGTGGGTTGATTTATAGGAGGCAGCCATGCCCACCCCTCAAATAAGGACTGGAGCATAGAATAGGTGTTTCTCATGACCCAGGCCCAGTGAGGTTGAAGAACTCGCCCCATCCAGGAAGGGTAAGGAAGGAGGATGAAGCCAAGGTGCCCACATTTGCCCTCCTGCGCCCCCACAAGCCCTTCTGCTTGTCAGCCTCACTTCCCCAATCTCCACCGGGGTTCCAGCGGCTAACTGGGCCCCCTCTGTTCTCGCTCACTCTTTGTCCTGCTTAGGGGGGCTGAAGTGCAAGCCAGGGTGCAGGGAAGCTGGTTGGAAAGCTTATGAGGGGTGGGCAGGGGAGGGATCGGAGTACATGACACAGAAGGTTCAGGAAGAGGCAACACAAAGCACAGAGCTGAAGGATGGCCAGGTCAAGAAGCTAGAAAACGAACCCGTTTCCATGATGGATGGATGGAGAGGCAGATGGGTAAATAGGGAATAAGAGTCAAGAAAGACAGATGAGATAAGAAAGGTCTCTCTCCTATCTGTCTCTTACTCCACACACGCTGCTATCCGACTGCCATAAAGACGAAGAAAATAGATTAGAGAGGAATGTAGAGTGGCTCGATTGCATTTGATTGAGTCAGACTTTGTGGGTCAGTCAGGGGAGCCCCAGTGGCAGTGAGTGGGTGGGCAAATTCCAGCCTTTGGTCTCCTGCACCTGCCTGACCCCCCCCCTCTTTCCCCGCCTGCCCAACCAAGAAGTATCTGTCTTGGGCAGGGAGGAAGGCAGGGCAGCACAAGCCACAAAGGCACCCTCTCATCAACATAGGAGGCGAAGACGGATGGTTCCCAGGGGTATAGATAGACGAATCAAACTCAAGAAGGCTTGGAAGAGCAAGGTGGGTGGGTAGAGATAGATGGATAGATGAACAGACCGATGGATAAATGAGCAGATGAGGGACGCATGAGGACAGAGCTGCTCCGCAGGGTCGGTGGTGGGAGCAGAAGGTCTCAAGGTGGTGCAGAGAACCATTGAAAGACCAGAAGAGGAAAACACAGGCCTCCTCAGAGGGTGAAGGGAGAAGTGCTTGGGCTGGCCTTCCTGAAGTTCCAGCCAGCCTGGTTTGACAGCTCTTGTGTACTGTGTGCTGCTGAGCCCCACCACCCAACCGCCGAACCCCCAGTTCATATATTGTCCACCTTCTCTTTCCGCCTGCCCCCTCCTCCCCCGTGGCTCCCTGCCCCCCTCCCTCTCCCCCGCCAGGTCGCCAGCTGACGATATTTAACAGCCAGGCCGCCATCAAGATTGGAGGCCGGGACCAAGGCCGCCCCTTCCAGGGCCAGATTTCAGGGCTGTACTACAATGGGCTCAAGGTCCTCTCCTTGGCAGCCGAGAGCGACCCCAATGTGAAGGTGGAGGGGAACCTGCGGCTGGTGGGCGAGGTGCCCTCCGTCATGACCACGGAGACCACAGCCACCACCTTGCTGGCAGACATGTCCACCACCATCATGGAAACCACCACCACCATGGCTACCACCACAACGCGGCGTGGCCGCTCTCCCACCATGCGGGACAGCATCACCCAGGTCAGTGGAGGGAGAAGGCCTCTGGGGCAGGGAGGGAGAGGTCTGGCCAAGGAGGATCTAACTGGGCGGAGGCAATGGGCAGAGGAGGAGCCTGGCTACAGGAGGGCAACCTGGGAGTGGGCCGAGGGGCGGTTGGGGCTGGGTGTCCTCTTTAGGGTGCCTAGCCAAAGCACCCCCCAGAGAGAAGTTTTAGCTCACATTTTGCCTGGGGGATGGGACCACCTAACCAAGGAGAGACGTTTGCAGCCCCTGAGATTCTCCACTACTTCCTGAATCATCGGTTGTCAGCTGGTGGTCGACATCTCCCACCCACCCACCCGCTCCAAAACAATAGAGCCTGATGATCCCGGCGTCTTTTTGACAAGGGCTTGAGTGGGGCGGTGTCCCCACTGTCGCCATCATTCTTTTCTTCAGAAGCCCTTGTCAAGAAAAACAATATATCATCATTCTCAGAGCCTTCAAGCGAGGGGGGGTGGATAGATATTGAATGGCAGCTGTTACAAGGGGTTCTGGTTACCAGCAGTAAGTTTTGCCAAACCTTGAATCCCCCCACAAAAAAAATGTTAGCCAGCTTGCCGCCTCCTATTTCACCATCCCTGAATGGTGAAGCAAAATAGGAGAAGCGGGGAGTAGATGGGTTGGTTTTGGCACTAGACTTCTCTGCTCTTAAAAATCAGAGCATCTTCAAAAATGGTCTATATTGGCGCGTAATGAGCAAATGCGCTTCCCTGGTTATAACACATCTGTCTTTGAGAAATCAGAGCTAGGCATGTTGGACAGCTGATTCGAGAGCATAGAAGCAAGCACTCGAGGAGACTGGCTCCAGCATTGCAGCGCCAAAACCCATTTCTGCATGTCTGCAGAAGCAGATGGACAAGGGAAGAAGGGTCAGCAAGTCAGAACAAAGCCGCTTCCTTTCCTCTCTCCCTGTGCTGCCTTTGCTTTTCAAGAAAGCAAGCCTGGAAACTTCCCATCATAGTCTGTTTGGTGTTGCCTGTACTTCCTTCCAGCCCTGTCGTTCTCAAGGTGGAACACCATGTTCATGGTGTCCTGCGGTTCCTTTTAGGGATAGATTTTGATTTTTAAAAATGCAGCCACTGAGGCTGCAATTTGAAGGAAGAAAGTAATGGGGGGGCAGGAGGAAGGAGATTTCTTAACCCCTTCCCATAATGCCATTTTCCAGCTAAAAATTGTGCCTCTCACAATCATCAAAGGAGCTTGATGGAGTAATTTTATGCTGAGAAGTCCCTCTCCCCCTATGGAAACCTCAGTCTTAGAAGCAGCAATTTATTTTTAAATGCCTGTAAAAATAATCAGGCCACTCTTACATTTCCCACATTTTGCATCTCAAGTCCCCACTTACTAATAGCCTAGCTGTTGGATGCACACCCACACACACCAGGCTGCACCTGGAAATGAGCAAGCCTCTGGTAAGGCCCAACGTCATTGAATCATAGAACTGTAGAGTTGGAAGGGACTCCAAGGGTCATCTAGTCCAACCCACTGCAATGCAGGAATCACAACTATCATGTTGTCCCTTCCCTTCCTCCCTTCAACCTGCCTTGTCTGTCTGCTCCTGCTGGAAGATCTGCTTCTGTTTAGGCTCCCCTCAAAACTTCCTGCAACTGGCATGAGACTCTTCATCTCAGGGTTCGAGCCCCACGTCACCAAAAGATTCCTCCATTGCAAGGGTTGGACTAGATTACCCATGTGGTCTCTTCCAACTCTGCAATTCTATGAGTCTATGCTCAGAACCCAGCTGAGGGTTTGGGGCTGAAGCCCAAACCCTGGGTGCATTTAACAAAACAAAATCCTGTATCCTACCACATGCTGCTGGCTTGGCAGGAAAGCCTGAAGTCAGCCCCTGGGTGAGGCTAGTTTCTGTTCCTGCCGAATTATGCTGAACTCCCTCCACCCCTGCTTCAGCTCCTTGCTTTTCTTGCTAGAGGAGACCTGGTGGGCAGCGGTGGGGGGAGAGGAGGAAGAGATAAGGAGGGCTCAGCTCTTTGGACTTAGCTTGGGGTCAGACCCCCAGGTGTATTGATGTAAGCACCCCCTCTCCTCACACACACCTTGCACTGATTGGGGCAAAGCACCATAAAGCAACATAAAAATGCCATTAGTTAGCAGTCAGGCCACAAACGCAATATCATAAAAGGTAATGAAATCACATTAAAATATTAGAACGCCTTAAAAGGTTGGAAATAAAAAGCCCAAACGAGAAAACCACACACATGCAAAGGGCAGGCGGGGAGTGGATCACCCAGAAGCCTCTGGTGGATAAAGGAGATTGCTGGTTTCCAGTTATTGACAACCATGTCTGACATCCACAGGCTTCTTCATCAGGAGTCTGCCGTCTCCAGATGAAGAGTTGTGTGAGACTCAAACACTTGCCCTCCCCTTCAGCAAGGCAGGCTGGTCCAGGAAGGAAGAGGACCTCCATGCCAGTGTTGAAGTATCTCCCATTCCTAATTTCACACGCACACGCACCTCCATGCCTTGATCCCTTTACTTCTGATTGTTTCCCCTCTTTTCTTATCTCCACTTGCCATCAAAGGAGAACGTTAGGGCAAGGCAGCCAGACTCACACAGAGACGGACTTCGTAAGTTACTCTGGACCTTGGCCATTCAGGCCTTTGTAGGTGGAAGCAACTTCAAAGCCACAGCACCTGTTTTCTCAGCTGCTGTTGAGAGCAACTATATCAAGCCATTTTAAAACTTGCAGCATGCTTGTCCACATAATGTCCCTGCGAGGTAGGCAGATTTTAGTCCTATCTAATCTGAGAGGAGCTTGCCCACGGCTTCAGTCCCATGCTCTCATAAGGCCAGCTCTTCAGCCCCTGGCCAATGGATGCCTTTCCTTTGTCCCTGATGCTGGCACTCTCCCTCCTCTAAGAACAGGTGTGCTTAGCTCCTGGGATCCCATCTTTAATAGAATCCTAAAATTGTAGAGTTGGAAAGGACCCAATGGGTCATGTCGTCCAACCCCTCCTGCAATGCAGGAACCACAGCTTTCCTACTCTGGTGCCAAGTGATAATAAACTACACGTAGAGATTTGTGGCGCCCACTTTCAAAGAGCACATTTTGGTTTGGAAGTCTCACAGGAGCATCTTGCAAATACAGGAAGCTGCCTTTTGCCAAGTCAGTCTCTTGGTCAGTCTAGCTCTGTATCATTTGCACTGACTGGCAGCAACTCTCCAGGGCTTCCTAGAGGGGTTGTTCCCAGAGATTGACCCCAGGCTCCACCCCCGCCTTATAACCCTTTTCTTAATCATCATGGTTGCCATTAGAGGGTGACTTTGGTAGGAGCGTCAGGAGCCACCTTCTTACTCTGATTCAGAGAGTTGATCCACCCAGCCCAGTGTTGTCTGCACTGAGCGGCAGCAGCTTTCTGGAATTTGAGCCTCTGGGGCCTTTCCTGGCTGGAGATGCCAGAGATGGAACTTAGCACCCCGTCCTGCTGGTGATGCCAATCCTGGTTGAGCAAAGCACCGCTTTAAAGAGGAGCATCACCAAGTGCCATAGACCAAGTCAGACCATTTGAGGCATCAGTATTGCCTGAGGGTTTCAGAAAGGCACTTTTTCATTCCCTGAGGGAGTCGACAATTGAACCCAAGACCTCCTGTGTGGAAGGCATATGGGTGCCTCTTTCAGAAGGGCCACTGATTCTGGGGTGGGTCATTCTCCTCCTCCTCCTCCTCCAGGCCTCCCTCTTATTTTGGGAGCCACAGAGCTGTGGGAAAGGGCTGGTTATCCATACTCCTCCCCTCTCCCACCACACTTTGCAATACATGCAAAAAAGGAGCCCTCGTGAATGTCTCCCCCCTCCACCTATCTCCCTCAGCCGAGCTTGGGCCTTTCTGCCTCTGATGGCACAGATGATGTTCCTTTAAAAAAAAAACCCGCTGACAAAGTCTTCCGGTTGCTATGGCAACTGTGGCAGTAATTAGGTTGGCCTGGTTTCTCTTGCCTTGAAAGTGTGGGATGGGGGGGACACAGGAAAGAGGCAGGTGGTGTGAAGATACAGAGGAATTTGCACTGGCGACAGCAGGGGGGGGGCGGTTTTGGTGCTGAAATCATCCCCTTGCAATTGTGCATTAATTCATATGGAATCCCCACCTCTGCCCCGATGCAGTCCTTGCAAGGAACAATTCAGCTCAGAGCCACCATCACCCCCTTCCCCTACTATATCCAGAAGCTCAATGGGGTGGGGAGCAGAGGGGAGATCGGGAGATAGGTGTTGGTGGGGATGTTACCTGATCCTGAAAACTCACACACCCCCATGGGAGAAGCACCTAGAAGGCATTTGGATGTTTGGAGACAGGTGAGCGTGGCCTCCTTAGTGGGGACCGAGTGGGGCAGCAAACCCAGAATTTCCAGGGTCCTTCCACAACAGGCATGCAAGGTGGAGCCACCACACCTTTTAGTAGAGCTGTGCCAAAAATTCCTTTTCCAACCAGGTGTTGCAGGTGGAGAATGAAATAAAGCCCTCTTGAAAGATCAGGGGGGAGGGAATCCCCCCCCCAGTATTTTCATCAAAGGAGTTTGCAGCTCACCTTGCTTACCCTTATAAAGTAGCCTGTGCTTTTGTAGGTGGGGGTTGGTTATTAGACTAAAAAAGGGGAGTCCTGTACCACTCACAACTGCACAAGGCTCATCCCTTTGTTTACGGCCAGCCGCACTTCCCAGAATGCCTTGAGAGCAATGTCCCCACATGACATCCCAGAGCATGGCCAGCAAGAAGCCTCGAGAGGCTCTTTCCGAAGCTTCGCACTAGCTAGTCACACTACCAGAGGACAAGGAGTGGCAATCCTCCCCTGAAAATTTTGGAGAAATTTATATCCCTCAGAAATGTGGCAGAAAATCATCCTCCATTTTCCCAGGGGGAGAATGTCTCAGGGACCCCAGAGGGGCTACATGACTCTGTCACAGAATCCTCCTCCTGTCTTTTTCCATCTCCTTCCATCTTCTTTCAGACCACAAAGAAAGCAGATCTTTTTTGGCGATGATGTTGGGGAATGGAGGAGCGGTTTCTATTTTTGTAAATGTAGATCTCCTTTGCACTCCTTTTCTCCCTTTTCCAAAAAGCGTTGCTTTTGAACCTTCCTCCACTCAGCATACCTTGACTATTACCTTCCTGGTCAGCAGCATTTTATCCTTTTGTTTTATTTTTAATCCAGCTTCTGATGAGCGCTAAAACACTTTTTGGATGGATTTTTTAAAATTTAAACATTTGCACTGCAAAATGTAAATGAATAGGTGCTACGGTATCACAATCCTGAAAGTAATCACTTAAATAAATAAGCTCTTTAGCATAAATGATTTTTTTTTAAGGACCAATTTGAAATTGTTTACAAATGGCTGTTTGGGCGAATCGTCCCCTCTGCTCTGATGCAGCGATGTTGCGCTCACCTGAGTAGATGGAACATGGCAGGATGTCAGCAGAAAAAGCACAATATCTCTTAAGAGCATAGAAACAAGGTCCACTCATAGCAATGACTGGGTAGCATGAGGAGGCTAGGAGGGGCCCCCCAGAGGTCTACCATCCCCCTACCGCAAAAAAGGCTCACTTCTCCCAAACCAGCTTCCTCTGCTGCTTACAAGTCTCTCTGCTCTTCTTCCAGAGCATCTCCTGGGAAGAACAGGGCAGCCCCAAATGCTCTGGTGATCTGCTCTCTCTCTCTCTCTCTCTCTCTCTCTCTCTCTCCTAGCCATCCTCCTCAAGGGCCTCTCCAGTGAGAGCACTTCTTCGCTTCCCAAGGGCCCTCCACGATACTCCAGCCACCCTCTGTCATCCCCGTTGGCCACTTGGCACAACAGCCAGCCAGATGAGTGGGTGGAGGGAGGGAGCAGGCCAAGGACCCTGGTGGGCCTGGTCATTTGTCTCTTCCCCCTTTCCCCATGCTGTGCAACTGCCTGGCTTCCAGTAAGCATCTTCATCACGAGTTTGCCTGATAAAGGGGTTTATCCCCTCGTGAGAAAACATCCATTTCTGGCCTGCTGCATTTCACTTATTCCAGGAACAGAATCTGGGTTCCCAACAGCAGGATTTGCCCCCTTTTTTTTTTTAAGGCACCAATTTCCAGACATATTCGCAAGAGAGGGAACGTAGCATGCCAAGGGGGCAGTCCTGGCCTCCCATACCCCCCAATGACTGCTCAGTTTCAGGCAGTGAGGAATTCAGCTTGGAGATGGGCACCTCATGTGGAGTTGAGGGGGGGTAAGCCTGAGCGTGGAGACCACATAACACTGGTCCTAAGAGACCTACATTGGCTCCCAGTGCGTTTCCGAGCACAATTCAAAGTGTTGGTGCTGACCTTTAAAGCCCTAAACGGCCTCGGTCCTATATACCTGAAGGAGCATCTCCACCCCCATTGTTCAGCCCGGACACTGAGATCCAGCGCCGAGGGCCTTCTGGTGGTTCCCTCACTACGAGAAGCAAAGTTACAGGGAACCAGGCAGAGGGCCTTCTCGGTAGTGGCACCCGCCCTGTGGAACGCCCTCCCACCAGACGTCAAAGAGAAAAACAACTACCAGACTTTTAGAGGACATCTGAAGGCAGCCCTGTTTAGGGAAACTTTTAATCTGTGATATTTTAATGTATTTTGGTATTTGTTGGAAGCCGCCCAGAGTGGCGGGGGATACCCAGCCAGATGGGCGGGGTATAAATAAATAATAATAAATAAATAAAGATAGCATCAGATCTCAAGGACTTTGAAAAGAGAAATGATAAAAAAGAACTTTCCCTGGGAAAATGGAGCACGTTCAGAGTGCATTTTTCACCCCCACTGACCACAGTTGGGCTCCACACCCCTGGGATTCTGGCATACCCTTCCAAGACTCCCACCTTCTGAAAAAAGCCCAGGGCAAGGTACTCAGGGCTGCCTGGATACCATCAGCATCCTCTGGTTGGAAACCTTGGTATGTGGGGGTTGGTGACACGGTAGTGAAAGGAAAGCACTCTGTGCATGCTTATAGCCACGTCTTTATTCCTGTTATTCTGTGTGATCCAGGGTGGAGAACGGGCTTGGTTCAGGTGAGCCACAACTGAGCTTAAGACCTGGATGCAGCAGAATGGAGTTGTGGTGGGGGTTATAGCAAAGGAAGCCTCCCGCAAGACCAAGCCCTCCCTCCTCCAGCTGCCTGTAAGGCAAGGCCCCGTGTGGCAGCGAAGGAGTGCAGAAGCGGGAATAGATTTCTGCTGCTTCCCCGCACCTCTTGGCAGCAGGCGAGTGCTAGGGCAGGGGGAGGCGAAGAGGCAGGGGCGTCTCTCCTGCCATCGTTTGTCTCCAAAAGCGCCTCATTTATATTCCCCTGTAAGAACAGGGTCCTGCTGATTGATTCTGTGCCCCAGGTTCCTGTCCAAGCCTTTGTTATGCTAATTCTGACACGAGGAGGTTGATACGGATGGTGGCGCTGGCTCTGGAATATTGATGGTGGAGGTTGGGGGGGGGGAGCAAGGAGGCCCCTCTCCTGAAATTTATGTCCTCCCCTTCCTCAAAGGAGCTCTCCTGTGTGGCCCTCCACATAGCCCTGGGAGGTAGGGAAGTTGGGGGTGAGTGCAACCAGTGGCACAACTGGGATTTTCAGTTAGACACCCTCTGCCACTCCAGGCTGGCGTGGACCCCACAAACACCCCCTTCTCTCATCCCAGAAAACCACATACAGAAGCTGCCTTCTGCTGTGTCAGTTCATCTTGCAATCACGGTGTTAAACCTGTCTGCAAAACAGGAGCTCAGTCCCTGATCTGTGGCTGTCCCTGGAGTGCAGACCACATGGAGGCATTTCCAAACCTGTAAGGATGAGATGAGTGGCAGCGGGCGCGCCTGGCAATTGCACCCAGATATTCCTGAAGCAGGAACCAGAGGTGGCAATGAGGGGAAGGGGGTGCTCCACTGGGAGTGGTTGCGACGGGAAGGCCTTTCCTCCACTGACCCCCCCTACCTCTCGCCTTCCTCTCTCTGCAGAACACAGACGACCTCTTGGTGGCTTCGGCTGAGTGCCCCAGCGACGACGAAGACCTGGAGGAGTGCGAGCCTAGTACTGGTGGGTCCTTTTCCATCCTCTCAGCCCCGGGGCACAGCCAGGAGGGGGAGGGGAGCGCACAGGTTCTCGTGCACCATGCACAGGTAGTGCCCTCACGACACGGGGATCGGTCCAGGGGTCCTTGTGCAACTGGCTTGCCAAAACCAACACAACACGGTAGCAAGACAACATCCAATCTCTTGTCTCTCTTTCTCTCTCTCTCTCTCTCTCTCTCTCTCTCTCTCTCTCTCTCTCTCTCTCTCTCACACACACACACACACACACTGCCTACTCCATACTCTGCTCTGCACATGGGAGCCTCCTTAGAGCTGGGTGCTTCTGTGCTTCCACGGCGGCATTGCGCAAGAGAGGCACTCAGCATCCTCAAAATACCAGTGTTTGTGTCTTTATACCCTGATTTCCAAGGTAATTTTCCATACCCACTTAAAAACGGTAGAATACAAAATTAAAAGTCAAGCCAAGCACTGAGAATACACAGCAGCGTTTAAAAACTCTCCCCGAAATAAGGAGAAGAAGAGAAACTATCAGTCGTAAAAGGCCTTTTCAACCGCCACCTAAAAATGGAGAGTGATTGACAGACTTTCCCCAGGAAGAGAATTTTGCACTTGTGGAGCCCCTCCCCCAAGTACCTGCAAATTAAAGTAGGAGTGCTCAGTCCTCATTCAACTTGTTGAGAGGAGGGAATTTGCCCCCTGAGTGTTTTTTTAAAAAAAATACCTTCTGTACTTGTGCAAATCTGTGGCGGGGGGGAGGGGAAGGGTCCCCAAGGCATAACAGTGCCTGCTTCCTGCTTCCTCAGTGGCCTTGCTTTAGCTCCCCTTCCTGTTGGCACTCAGCACCAACTGAGTTTGCTCAGAGTGACTGCACCTTACACACCTTGTACTTACCACTGCCTTGGAAAGAAGGGCAGTCTTATTCTCCGGTTGCAGACAGAAGGGCCAAGGAATGGAGCTTCACGTATATGACATTTACAAGAAAGCACAATATTGTTACGGGGGGAAGCACTGGGGTTGAGAGGGAGCAGCTTGTCTGTGGCCACCTACTTAGTTTCATGTCAGAGGTGAGATTCAAAATGGACCACTGAACTCTACCCTTGTAACACTGTTTAAAACATTCAGTCAGGAACAGTGAAAAAAACCCAGCCATGGTCGCCAAGACCTGCTCAGGTGCTAAAAATACAGGCTTTACACCCACCCACCAATGGCAATTGGGCTTGTCCCCTGGCATGCCTCTTTTGGACTGCTGTGCCAAAACTTCCAAAAGCAAACCTTGAAAAGGACCTGCCTGCCTGCTACCAGAAGCAGGGGCTGTAGCTCATCTTTTGCACACAAGGGTTTCCAGGTTGAGTCTTCAGCATCCCCAGGTAGAGCTGGGGAAAGATTCCTGCCTGAAGCCCTGGAGAGCTCCTGGCCAAACCAGATGGACAGATGGGCGGGTTTGGGGTAAGGCGCCTTTACTTTGCACATCGGATTTGGGTCAGAGATTGTTCTTGGTGCTCAGTTGGAGGCTTCCACACCTTGCCTTGTCTGGACTAATCCACAATGGAAGCAGACCCCCCCCCATACACACACACACACACATGACATCACTGCACCTGTGTGTCCCCCCCCAAAAAAACACCATGTGTGGACAGATAGACAAAGCCATCCTCGACACACATACCATCCAAATGATGCCCCAGCTGCTGCTGCTGCTGCTGCTGCTGCTGGTGCTGGTGCAAACCATGGCGAGCTGTGATTGGGGTGCAGGGCAGAGCAGCAGTTAGGTGACAGGCATATCCAGCACTCTGTTTGGACCCCACCCCCCACCCCCCCAAAATGTGGCCAGGAACATATTTGTATATATGTATTTGTTGTAAGCATTCCAAAACTGCTTTCGGGTTTGCAATCTCCCAAAGTGGTTTACATCACAATGATAAAACAATATAACATGCATAGAACTTAATGCAATTTGAACTGGCCCGTGCTTCCACAACCTGGAGCCCTCTGGAAGTTTTCTACCAAAACGTCCACTACCCCGAGCCCAGCAGAGTTGGTGGGAGTTGGCTGGTGGAAAGGTGTAGCCCAAAATACCTGGAGGGCCCCAGGTTGGGGGTGGCTGAATAGACCTTTCTTCCAGCATCCCCCCACTGGGGCTGCGGCTTCTGGGTATCTGCACCTTTAAGCTCCCCTTGTGGCATCTGCTTTGTCTACAGCATCAAGCCATTGGGAGAGGTGGGGGGGGGGTGAATGTTTTCTTGCTCATAGAGCTTGATGGAACTGAGCAGCAGGGTTGTGGGTATGCCACGATTCTGGTGAAGCGAAGAAGGATGGTTCTTGGTGTCTTCCTTAGCTTTGTGAGAATCTTTGCTGCCAGCTGCTGTTTTGCAAAGCAAGTTCCTAGCCTTGTGGCTGTAAATATATGCTTAGAAGTGTGTGAGAGGGGGCTTCCCTGTCTTAAGCAGCTCCTGGCCCCTCCCCATGACCATTGAGAAACCAGAACAAAATATGCCAAAGAACAAGACTTTATGTAAACTGCTTTGAGGTATTTTTTTACCATCAAGTGGTGTATAAATTTTATGGCATGAATAAATATAACCCCAGTCATATATGCAAAATAACAGGGAGTTCTGCAGGTCAGCCAAGTTTGCATATTTTTTCTGTTTGCAGAGTGTAGGAATCACAGCTAAATCACACCTCTCAGTGTAAAAGAGAAAGAGATAATCTCCCCACTCCTGCAGGGTAGGACGGGAGGAACAGAGCAACCCTCAGCAGTGATAAGAACAACATCAAACACAAACCCTAAAAGCTTCTGAAGTTTGAGCGATCTTTCTGCAATGCCCCAGAAAACAGACTCCTACAGCTTGT
Source organism: Zootoca vivipara (assembly GCF_963506605.1). Lineage (NCBI taxonomy): Eukaryota > Metazoa > Chordata > Lepidosauria > Squamata > Lacertidae > Zootoca > Zootoca vivipara. Next base: position 27,483,314 of record NC_083292.1, on the reverse strand, counting down.
TACAAAAGGGATGTCTATTTGTGTGATATTACCCCAAGCTCATTGCCCGCAGTGGGGAGGCGAAAGAGTTCAGGGTCCCCTCTCAGAGCTGCTGCTCCCAGGTGGGGTCCAGTTTGGGGTTTGGGAGGTGAATATGCTTGGTGGCAGAGGAGGAGAAGCAGGTCAAGGTCAATGGGGAGCCTTCACAAGATCAGGTGTTAACTGAAGGGGAAGAGAAAGCCACCTGGCAGCTGCTGTGGTGTGGACCCATTGATCAGCCTGAGAACCCACAGCTTTGATCAGCATGTCCTCACCCCTCTACCCCCCCCCCCAAAAAAAGGTCTACAGAAAGGTATTGCTGGAAGCTGGCTTCCTCTGAATCCCACCACCTGTTAATCTGGGCCATTTTTTTCTGTGGCTCTTGAGCCTCCAGCAAGAGACTTCCCCAGCCCCTTTTGGAGATGCCAGCAAGGTTGAACCTGGCAGCCACCCTGCCCCTGCACTGCAGCCCTTCCGTGATGTGGCCATTAGCAGTCTGGCAGAAGACCAGGGGACAAGCCCCCATGTGATATCCTCTCCCCTTTCAGATCCAACCCTTGATGCTGCCAGAGCCACCTTCCTACCACCGTGAGGAAGGCATGTTGTAGTTCTGAATATGCTTGTCCACATAGTCTTAGCGACTTGAAGATGTAGTTGTGGCCTCTGCTCTCCGAGTCCTTCAGCTGCTGTCTTGATCTTGGTGGACATCTGTGATTCACTTGGGCTGATCTTGCTCCCTGTTCCCCCAGCGTTGAGGGTCCTGCTAGCCCCAGCTGTCAACTCAGATCACCCTGGACAAATGCCAGCCTCTCCCCGTGACAGGTTCTCTCTCTCTCTCTTCAAGTGAAGTGGTTCTGACATGGGCCTCAACCTCCCCACCCCTGCCCCCGCAAAGGCCAGCACAGAAACACGAACATCCTGCCCACACATCTTCCACACTTGCACCCAGATGAGCTTGGCAAGGTTAGGCTGGGAGGGCCCCAAGTTTAAATCCCCACTTGGCTATGAAGCTCTCTGGGTGGCCTTGGATTAGTCACCCTTTCTCAGCCTGGCCTGCCTTGGTTGTAGTGAGGATAAGATTGTGAAGGAGCTCCAGACACCTGGGAACAGGGCAGAGGCAAGCCATATGCCCAGAGGTCCAAGGCAGAGGGTGTGAAGCTTCTAGACCAGTTTGTTTCCTGGCAAAAGGACAAACATCTCATTCCCAAACAACAGGACTGGGTTTGAATTAGGCAGTGGTGGTGTTGAGAGGGAACAGGATAGTCTGGAGCTAAGGCAGCACAGTGGAAAGCCCGACCATGGGGGTCATGGCTTTACAAGAGAAAGTGCTTTTCCCCTCCAAGGGATCACCTTTCTCCATGAGCCCAGGGCGTCTTCAGTTTGCCTTCTTCACACAGCACACGTCTGGTAAATATTGCAATACCATGGGTGTGAATCAGGGAGGAGCCGTGACTCAGTGGCAGAGCAGCTGCTTGGCATGGAGAAAGCCCCAGCAAAGTCCCCAGCACCTCTAGGTAGGGCTGAGAACAGCCATCCAATGAGACTAACTAGCAGGGACATAACCCCCTTTTCGGTAAAGCACTACTGACCCACAAGTCGGGGGAGGCTCCATAGCCACCCAGAGTGGCTGGGGAAACCCAGCCAGTTGGGTAGGGTATAAATCAGGCATCCCCAAACTGCGGCCCTCCAGATGTTTTGGCCTACAGCTCCCATGATCCCTAGCTAACAGGACCAGTGGTCGGGGAAGATGGGAATTGTAGTCCAAAACATCTGGAGGGTCGAAGTTTGGGGATGCCTGGTATAAATAATAAAATTATTGTTAATGTTATTATAGGCTGCCGATGGTTTGGGGACTACTGGCCAGGATGATGACTCATCTACCTTCACACTCAGAAGCATTAAGTGCCTCTGAATACCAGTTACTGGAAACTGCAGGAGAGGAAAGTCGCTGTGTTTGTGCTCAGGTCCTGCTTGTGAGCTTCCCCTAATGAGTATCTGGTGGGCCACTTTGAGATCAGGATGCTAGACTAGATGGGCCCCCCAGGGCTGTTCTTGGCAGGGGAGGCATGCAAGGCGAGGCATCCTCTGTGCCTGGTCACTGAATTTCTCCTTGTCTTCGTGGAGCAGGAAGGATCCAGCAGTCCTAGGATCATAGAACTGCAGAGTTAGAAGGGATCCCGTTGGTCATCTTATCCAACCCCCTGCAATGCAGGAATCTCAACTAAAGCACCTGTGACAGATGGCCATCCAACCTCTGCTTAAAAAAAACCCAATGCAGGAGAGTCCACCACCTTCCACGGGACTCTGTTCCAATGTCAAACAGCTACTAATGCACTTCTGATGTTTATAGGGAAGGGGAATGAGCAGTGCAGGGCACGCCATGTAGGAATATGAGGAGATGACCTACTAACTGACAGGCCCACCTGGACCCACCCACCCCTGTGCCAGGGGACTTTCCCCAGATACCAAGGGAGAAGCTCTTGGCATTCCACCAGGGGATCCGCTCTGCCATCTGGTCCCTTCAGCAACACAAAGAGTGAGCCCTTTCACTCAGTCATTATAGATGGGAGGGGGGGTTACTCTCAAATCTGAGCAGAATGAGTGGGAAATGGGTGCATCCATCTAGCAGCATCAGCAGACGAGCCTGGAGTGAGACTCCACTTTCTCATCCACTCTCTCTTTCTGTTCTACCTGAGGTTGGAGGCAGTCTCTTCCAGGTGCTTCTCAACCGCTGGGTTGGGCATCCCCACCCCCAGCTCTGTGCTTGGAAGTGAGCCTCCTCGTCCCTCTGGTTCCTGACCAGCACCTTCAGGCATTCCCCAAGCAGTGGGAGACACAACCAAGAGCCAGTCCCCCAAGGAATTACTCACAGGCAGGGACACACACACACACACACACACACACACACACACACACACCCCACTGGGCCTGTCCCAGCTTGCTTCGTGAAGTGGAGCCACTTGTGGGCTGGGGGTGCCTCAGAAAGTGCCAGGCCCGGCTCACTTCAAAGGCAGGTTCCACTGCCCAGTTTCCCCCCTTAGGAGGCCAAAGTGCTCTTCCTCGCACCTCCATGCCCCAAAGATCACGGCGGCTGAGAAGGTCCTTTTCTTCAGAGGAGCCCTGACACAGCCTCCCTCCCTCCCGCTTCTCTCCTTGCTATCTGCTTTGTGCCTGCAGCAATATCAGCTCTGGCTGTGATCTCCTTAGATCTTAGCACTTGGTGGCTTCTGGGATTAGCGAGAGGAGGAAAAAACGCCTCGAATCAGAAGCTGCCATTCCCACCAGCTAAGCAGGGGCTGCCCTGTCATGGATGAGACAGGAGGCAGCTTGCGGAAGGCAGGAAGGGAGGAAGAAGGTGGCAACGGCAAGGAGAGAGAAAGAGAGAGTGTCGCCTGATAGGCGCTGGGGCTTTGTGCCGAGGCCTGCAGTTTGTGGGCAATGGCTGGCCTGTCATGGAGAAACCGGTAGGAGAGAGAGGCAGGGAGGTCAGCACCAGCCCCTTTACCTCCACATCTTGCAGTACTGCCATGGTTGAGAGCTGTGGCTGTTGGTGACGCGTCACGGTGCAGACTTGCATTCCACAGGCTGTGCCAGCCACACAGCAAATGCGCTGGACCCCCTGCGGATCCATGCGCCTCAAAAGAGCCAGTTTGTGCAGCCCAGAGAAATGAATGCAGCATGTGCGCACGGCTCAGCTCCTCTTTTAGTTCTGCAGCTCTGGTCTCCAATATTTCCAGTTTAGTGCTGAAATGTTTGGTCGGGGGGGGGGGCTGCTATCCAGATCTGCCTCTTTAAACAGAAACATCCAGAAGCATTTCAATGCATCTCAGGCCAGAATATCGCTCCCTTGGTGTCTGTTGCTGGCTCGCACCTGGGGGAAGAGGACCTGCTCTGCATGCAAGAAGGCCGCAGGTTTGATCCCCAGTGGCATCTCTGGGCTTCTGGAACACCAGGGAGCCACTGTCGGTTAGCATAGGTGATGCTGAGCTTGCTTCTATGTAAGGCCCTTCTCGATGCTTGCCTGTGTTTAAATCATCCCTTAGTACAGAAGCAGGAGAGCTGGGAGCACACTTGGCTTTTCAGAGGAAGAGAAGAGCTCAGTGGCGGAGAACATAAGAACAGCCTGCAGGATCACGCCAATGGGCTATCTATTCCCGCATCCTGTTCTTGCAGTGGCCAACCAGATGCCGCAATGGGAAATCCACAAGCAGGATTCAAGCACAAGAGTCCACTCTTCTCCTGAGGCTTCTAAACTGGTATTCGGGAGCATTGCTGCCTCCAACAGTAGAGCCAGAGCATAGCCATTGTGGCTAGCATCCTCCTCCATGGATTTGCCTAATGGAGTACGAGCTTTGCCTCTCACAGTTCCAATCCTTGGCACCAATTGGAAAGGTTATTCTCTCCCTGAAACCCCAGAGAGTGGCTGCCAGTTAGAGTAGATTGGCCTTCTGCAGCCTGATGCCCTCTAGACGAGGCACGTCCAGCAGGTAGATCGTGATCTACCGGTAGATCACTGGACATCTGTAGTAGATCACTGGCTCCCCCCAAAGAAGCTCAACAACTATGGCTCCCCTAAAAAAAGCTCAACATTTTTGCCCTGAAGCCCATCAAAACAATGCTTTCCTCCTCCCTAAAAAAAAACCTCAAAAACTTTGACCTGAACCCCAAAAAGGGGGTAGATCACTGCCAGTTTTTAACTCTGTGAGTAGATCGCAGTCTCTTGGGAGTTGGCCACCCCTGCTTCTAGACCTTTTGGACTACAACTCCCATCAGCCCAGCTGGCATCACCCTGGCCAAGGAGGATGGGAGCTGGGGGCCACCAGGTTGCAGAATGGCTGGATCCTGTGCAACAGATTGCATTGTTGCTCTAACTATATTTCTTCTATGGAACCTTCCTAACTTGACATTATGAGAAATTAAGCATGTGAAGAATGCCTCACATCCACTGAACGAAACTAGAGGGACAGAAGCATCCCTGATCAGAATTGGCACACATCCCAACGTCTTGCAACACTATGCAGGACCAAACTATAGAAGTGGTGTTAATTGGGTAACGAGCCGTGGTCCTGACAAAAACTACCCCACTGAAGGTGCTATTTGGTGACCCCAATGGAAGAGGCAAAGAGAAGCTTCTGGGGGTCAGTTTCCATCAGGACCATGGCAGGAAGCAAAGGGTTAAACTATTGTCCGTCTCTTACTGCCCCCCTTGCTGGCAATTGTTATTTACATATTATTTTTTTAATGCACATCTATTGCATGCCAACTCTCATTTCACCCACAGGGGCTGCCCTCAAAGGGGCAAGTCCTCTGCCCTGGCAGGCATCTGCCTCCCCTTCCTTGACCTTACCAGGATGCCTCCCAGCTTGCAAGGATCCCAGGCATCCCAGCCCCTCAGAATATATTGGAGGGGGGCATTGCTTTCCGCCCCACTTCCTACCCCAAATGGAGCAGACCTTCCAAGCACCCATCATGAGCTGTAAACTTTCTTTAAGCGGGGAGACCACTTGCAGAAACAGTGAGGAGGAGGAGAGCTTTCTCTGGCCCCAGGGCATATCTGGGGCTCCCCTCACATCATCCACAAAGCAAGGAGATGCTTCCTTTGGTTTATTTGAAGCATTTCTGTCCTTCTCTTCAACCAGAAAAGGAAAGGCTCTCAGCATAGTCACAACTGAAAGGCAGTCCATGCCCTCAGGCTAATAAGACACAACAAAAAAGGAAAAGGAATGGGGATGGAAGAGGAGCGGGAGAGGAGAAAGCAAACTTAGGCACCAGTTCTTATTTACAGTGTTCTGGAAGAGGCAGCATCCAAGGACCCAGAAGTTGGTGGTTTATTGGCTGAACTGATGGAAAGGACCTGCTGCCCATTTCTCCCTCTCTTGGAATGACTCTGGAGGGAGGGAGCTGGTGGTGCTGGCCTTCCTGCAGAGGGGAGTCCCTTGGCCATCCCCAGTGGGGCTTCCTTTCATTTGCTTGCCACACACACACACACCAAAAAAAAGGAGAGGATGGAGACACAGCAGGTGAAGAAGCCCAAATCTGTGATCCAGGCCATGTGCAGAAGCCAAAACCCCTGATAATCTCTCTCATATAACATAAGAACATCAGAAGAGCCTGCTGGATCATGCCCCTGGCCCATCTAGTCCAGCATTCTGTTCTCACAGGGCAAATCAGAGGCAGGGTTTGAGCACAAGAGTCCTCTCTCCTGTGGCTTCCAGCAGCTAGTATTCAGAAGCATCGCTGCCTCCAACTATGGCAGCAGAGCAGAGCTATCCTGGCTAGTAGCCTTCAATAGCCCTCTCTCCCGCCTCTGGGGCACAGCGTTGCTTGCCCATCCCACCAGGGGCTCATCTGGGCTGTGTGCAATGTGTGTGCGTTGGTCTGTCTCGCTTTCTGTTGCGAGAGCCCCCTCTGCCTGCAGCCTGCCTGCATCACATCCACAGCTCGGCGCTGCTGCTCCACACCGGCCTCTGCAGCAGCTCAGCCGCCTCCGCCTCTGCAGGGCCTTTTTCCTTGAGCCTGCCTGGAGAACTTTGGGCTATGCTTGCCTGCAAGAGAGGCTTATGAAACCAGAGAAAGAGAGAGAGATTTATTTCCAGGCATTCAAACCTGGAATTATTCCGTCGAAACAGCCCTGAGCAATTAAGGAGAGCCACATGCCTTGTATGCTGAAGACCACATGCTCATCTGAAGGACCTCAGGCTGGGAGGAGGCTGGCTGACACCGAAATCCATCCATCTCAGCATTGCCAAGCCAGCTGACAGCCTCTTTCCAGGGCCTCATACAGCTCTTTCTCAGCCGTACCTGGAAATCCCAGATATGGATCCTGGAAGCCTTTAAATAGGGGCATAAGAAGCTGCCTTATACAGAGTCGTCGCCATGGAAGAGCGCTGTGTTTAAAACCATGTGAAAGATGTACCCGTGATGAGATGATCTGGAACCTTCCCTGGGGCACCACAAATAATTACTGGGCCATCTGTCAGGAATGCTTTGATGGTGTTTCCTGCTTGGCAGGGGGTTGGACTGGATGGCCCCTGTGGTCTCTTCCAACTCTTCTGCGATTCTATGAGTCAGACTGCTGGTCCGTCTTGCTAGTATTACCTGCACTGATCGGCAGTGGCTCATCAGGGTTTCCGACGGAATTCTCTCTGCCCTACCTGGAAATGCCAGACATTGAGCTAGGCAAGCCGCTGCCCTCCCACTGAACTCTGGCCCTTCCTGTAAAACCAAAACAGGTTTCCAGGCCTCATTTCTGGTTCTGAACATAGGGCTGATTTAAATTGGGGCAGAAGGAGCTGCCTTATGCCGTTGAGCAACAGAGCCTTGACCTGTTGTTGAGAGCATCACTGGAGTGGCCTAACCCCAGACAACCTGCAGAATTCATCACCAAAGGATGTTGAAATGGCCAAGCTGCTCTGTGGCTGTGATGGACAAAAGGGACTTCTGCACCATTTCATCAAATTAGCTCCCTTTCAAGGTTTTCAAATAATTTAAGCATTCTAGTGATTAGATGGAGGACGAGAGAGAGAGGAAAGGAGAGGAGGGAATTGTAGTAGCTTTCAGGGAGAGGAATTTTTTTTGGGGGGGGAGCACTGAAGCTGTTATTTGGTCCCTGTGACCCCCCCCCCACTGCATTTGCCCACATTGATTTCTAGAATAGCTCTGAATACATAAGGGTTGGGCACTTGCAGTGTCATTCCCCCACAATTAAAAATGAAAGCTGAGATTTTTCCACTCTTGGACTCTCTGCTAGGGACCGAACTCTGCCTTAGCTTCAGAGGTTATGGGCTCCAAGTCTTCTTGACCCCTCAGTTCTTTCCCTGGCCCATTTTGCAATCTTAAAAGCTCTGTTTGGGGCTGGTTCCTCTGGCGAGCAGCATTGTGAGATCTTTCCACACACACACACACACACACACACACACACACACACACAAATAAATCCCAGAGCCAGCCCTGTCCTGGTTAGCTTTGAGGAACACTATGTAGACAGTGGCTCGGGGGGAGGGCAGCTGCCTCTGTCACTCAGAGCTTTTTCGCTGCCTTGTTTCACCAGTGGTGGCATGCGCCTGTTGCACAAATGAGCATGAGCACCTGCAACCCACAGGGCAACCCTGTCCCCACTTGTGGGCCCCTTATCTGGCTACCCCTGGCCCCAATGTAGCACCCCTGTTGACCCAACTTGCTTACAAGCTCTAGAGTTCATGTGGGCAGCCCATGGGTCACATGCAATGGGAGGTAGCCCCTTCCCGTATGCGACTGCCTGGTTGCCTTCCACAGCCAAAGACCCACTCAAAATTAATCGCTTTACTTCTGTCGTGGCTGCTCCCTTTGGTTCTCTGGTAGTCTTGAGCTCAGCGCCGATCTAGCCATGCTTTCCTCGGCCAGTTTTGTCCAGATTTCTCCCTGCTTCTGACCATAGATGTGCTGGACAGAGGATCTGCCCAGCACAGACTGGCCCACCTAAAAGGGAAGTTGAGTGGGGAACAGGCTTTGTAGCACAAAAGGGAGGTAGCCAGAGTCACTCGCTCCAAGGGCATCTCGTGATGCAGAATACAGGCCTGCCCTTGCTTAAGGGACACTGGGCACTAGGGCTCCCCCGTCTTCCCATTGGGAACTCCTCTACCCAGGATGGCACTGAAGGCTTGAGGAGAGGACAGTTGGCTTCAGAGGCACCTCAGCAACAGGAATACGGCATAAATCAGTGTTTCTCAACCAGTGTGCCTCCAGATGTTTTGGGACTACAACTCCCATCATCCCTAGCTAGCAAGACCAGTGGTCAGGAATGATGGGAGTTGTAGTCCCAAAACATCTGGAGGCACACTGGTTGAGAAACACTGGCATAAATGCTTCTGAGAATAAAACACACCCCTAAGCTTGCCAGTTTTGTGGGTGGGTTCCCCCCACCACCACCACCAGACCCAAAATATTCTGAAGATGAACGGAGAGATGTCCCTGCCCACCCAGGAATCCGTTCGCCACCCATAATTGGGTCACACATCTTAAAGTCAGTTGATTAACCAGCGAAAGCTTAATTCAAAATAACTCGGCATGGCCATTGATTAGCAGGGCCTTCCTCCCCCCCCCCCGGCACACTAAACTGACAGTTTCATTGGAGGCAGTCCATTTGGCAAACAACTCGGCTCTCTATACCAGAAATTAGCTTCCTCAGATAAGTCATATTTGCACAGTTTGGGGGAACAAAACAACTAGCAAGACACAGGCCACTCACTGCCTCCTATAGAGGGCAGGGTTATGAAACCAGAGTCTTTTTCTGCAGTGCCTGGAGAAGGCAGAGATTGAGCCTAGGACCCTCCCGTGCAAAGTTGAACCTCTTCCACAGACCTACAGCCCCTCCGAGTAGCCCTGGGAGAGGAGCAGGCCCCAGCTCAGCCCAGCCCTGCATCCTCATGGGCCCCCCCACCTGCCTTCATGTTCTCCCTCTGGGCTTAGCGCTGCGCACGCCCCGCCCCAGCCCCCCAATGAAGGCCAGCCCTCAAGGAGCTTGCACTCCTGGGTGCAGAATGGGGCTTGCTAATCTCCTGGGGTGGCTGCCTGTCCACCCCAGACCATCTGTGGGTGATGAACTTCATGCCAGTATCCTGCACATGGCAGCCTCTAAGCCATCTTGTCAGCTGGGGCTGGTGGAGGGGCAGATTTGGGCCCATGGAGGCAGACGTTTCAATGGCAGGGCTGAGACTGGAGTCCTGGACAGTTTTCTGAGGCCATTTTGTCCATGTCATGTATCACTGCAATGAGATACGAAGACCATTTTCAAGGCAGGTTTGTTTTTGTTTTGAACAACAAGCAGCAGCAGCAGCAGCAGCAGCCTTCCTTTACTGAACTATAAATTATCTTACACTTTGTTCAGCACCCTTATCAGGTATATTGAGATTCTAGCAAGACATAAATAAATTCTGTCTGGTTAAAGGGTAAGTTGTTTGGTCCCAGGTCCTGCCAACCTAGCAGTTTGAAAGCACGCCAAAAAGTGCAAGTAGATAAATAGGTACCGCTCCAGCGGGAAGGTAAATGATGCTTCTGTGCACTGCTCTGGTTTCGCCAGAAGCGGCTTAGTCATGCTGGCCACGTGACCGGGGGGGGGGGGGGGGACTGTCTGCGGAAGCAGACAAACGCCAGCTCCCTCGGCTTTTAAAGCGAGATGAGCGCCGTAACCCCAGAGTCGTTTGCGACTGGACTTAATTGCCAGGAGTCCCTTTACCTTTACCTAATTAATCAGTCAGGAAAATAGACTCAAGTGAAAAAGGTTGCCTCAGCTGTCCTGCACCTGCTCTCCTTACCTGGGAAGGGTGACCTCCACTCACCTCTGGGGAGTCACCCAGGCCATGACCCTTAACCTCAAGCCTCTAAGCCCCCAAAGCCATGTTGAAGTCAAGAGTGCCTCTGCACACATGCAGAGTGCCTTCACTCAGCTTACAGGAGTAGCATGGGTGGGGAACAGGGTGGAACTCCCAGGCATGTCTGAGCCACAGAGAGGGCTAGACCAGCCCATCTCTGGCACAAGCATGGCTTCTGCCAACAAGAAGGCACCCATCCTGCTGCAGTTTCCTCTCCCCTGAGCCAAAGTAGCATAATCACTTTTAGGCTGCTTCCCCCTCCACCCACCCACAGCCTCCTTCCCTGGGGAATTGCTGAGCAGCCGCTGCAGCCTCCTGTCTCCCCACCCCAAAAAACGGCTCCTCTTTGATGGGAGCCTTGCTGATGCCTCCTCCCCTCCCTTCTGGGTGATCAAAAGCAGAGACAGGCTCCTTTGTGAGCTGGTGCCAACTGTTTCTAAAGGCTTGGGGAAAGGGGGGGTCCCCACCCAAGGAGCCGGCAAAGCAAGATAGAATCCACTCATTAAAAAGCATATTTGGACGGGGTTTTAATTAATGGAGGCGGAGGATGCAGTGGTAGAACGGAGGGGAAAGGGAGGACAGAGACCACTCCCCCCACCCTCAAGCCTTCCACTTCCTCCTCTTCGGTGGGGTTGGGGAGGCTGGTGCTATTCCACATGTCCCACTTTTACACACAGAGGCACATTTCTTCTTCCCAGCTAGGCCATCCCTTCGTGCCAGTGCCACTCAGGGCCTGGGTGAAGCCCTGCAGCCTTCTGAAGTGACAAGGCCACTGCTTTGGGACTGCCTAGTTGAGTACTCTATGTCTGAAATCCAACAGCCACACACACACACACACACACACATACACACTCACACACACACCACAGCTTTTTAGCACTTTTGGTGGCCAAGTCCAAATACTGCCACAGTTGGCTATGGTGGTGCCATCATAGAGACAGGACCACATGCCGCACTCAGGTCCTGCTTGCAGATTCCCTGCAAGCAACTGGGTGGCCATTGTGAGAACAGGATACTGGACTAGACAGGTCCCTTTGGCCTGATCCTGATCATGCTGCTACTGCAGGGCTCTTCTTCGTTCTTATGCTAAGCAGGCAGCCCTCTCAGAGCTCCAAGTGCCAGGGCAGAAAAGCCTTCCTGAAATGGGCAGTTGGGCCCATGAGTCCTTTTGTCCCTGGTGACCCATTTTAATCATTTGGTATCAAGAAGAGGGATTCTCTCTGCTGCTCTGTAAATGCTTGTTGGTTTATTGAGATTTATGTCCCATCTTTCTTTAAAATATCTAATGCAGCTTTCAAGCAAGATAAAATATTATTCATAAGCGGCAGCAACCGCAGCCAAATGATACCAGCAATATCAGAGAGAACCGCTTGGCAACGCGAGTGTCTAAAAGTCAACAAAAACCTACAAGCAGATGAAGGTTTAAGGCTCCACAAAAACTCACCAAGGTCCTCACTGCCTTTCTAAACCTAAACCACAATGGGAGCAGGCAGAAGTGCCTTGGGAGAATGCTCCAAATCTTATGTGCCTCAGCCAGCAAGGCTCTGTCTCTGTATCCTGTTCCATAAAACTCCTTGGATGGCTTGTAACATTTCAAAACACAATAAAATGAGATGACTTGGCTACACCTCAGGGGAAGAGCCCCTGCTTGGCATGCAGAAGGTCCCAGCTTCAGTCCTGGCAGCTTCTTCAGGCAGGACTTGTGCCCTGCCTAGAGAACTGCTTCCTGGGAGGAAGTAATCGTAGGCAGCTTCCTCTCTTCCGCATATATTTTGAAACAGGAAGGTCAAAAGGGGCATTGTTATCAGCGCCAGGTGGGCCTCCCTGGGTCGGGAGCACCTCCATCAGCAGGATGCCACCACTAGCTCTGCCACCCAGTGCCTCCAACACTTCTAAAAATCATAGCTGTTGGATGCTGAGCTGAGAGGGAACCCAAAGGTCGCCTTCGTGTCCCAATGGGTTCTGACCACCTCAAGCCTTAACTCCTACAGTCCTGTTTGAATCAGCCCTTTATTCAAAACCACAGACTGAATTTGTACTTTGTTTTGGGTGGAATGATCACAGCTCAGGGGCTGAGTGTCTGCTTTAAATGCAAACAGCCCCAGGTTCAATCCCTGGCTTCTACCAAGTATCACAGGTGGGAAAGGGTCATGTCGGAAGCCCCCATTTTGTGAGTGCCACAGCACCTTTCCCCCTTTGTATTGGTACATGTTGAAACTTGCCCATTTACTCCTCTCCCTCAGCTTGGGCTGCTGAACTTTCCAGAAAATCACTACAGAGCCCGCAAAGTGTTCTAGGTTAGAGTAAAGGCCTCTTGAAACCAACATCTTGTCTCTGTGCCCAGCCATGGAGGTCTGGAAGCTTGCAAGAGCTCATCTGTGCAGCAGCCCATTTTTGGAAGCTCAAGAGCAGGGCGTGAAGTCAAACAACTTCTTCTCTGCCCTTTGCACCCATCCTTCCACCCAAGCATCCCAAAAAAGCAACAGTGCATGGCTTGACTCTCCCAACTAAGCCTAAGAAGGAGGCATCTCTGCAAGTGGCTTTTGCAGCGAGTGCATAGAATAATCTAGTCATCTCTATTTCTGTAATGGGGCTTTCTGTCCTCTGTGGCCAGCATGGAAATGCTGATTACTGGGGGGAGTGCAGGCTAGTAACTTTTGTGGGCTTATTTTTAAAGGGCAGGTTAGACCACTACCCCCCATCCTCCTTCACCATGGTGGCTATTTAATTGTTATTTTTAATGTGCACATTAATAGTAGAGACACAATTAACATCATGTCTACTTTGTACCTAACACTCCTCTTCTGCGTCAGTGGAATTAGAGATATTGGAATTAGAGATGTTTCTTTAGCCTTCTGGAAGGCCAGTAACCAGAAAAAAAGGTGGCATGAGCTCAGAAATAGGTGTCTGTACAGCCTGGCATCCCTTCATCTCTGCATATTTATCCCTTCTTGCAGTAACAAACTCAGGTGGGCGAGTGCCAATAGGATTGGAGCAAAACTGGGGCCACCCGGAAAAAAGAGGCATACCAGCATTCTCGGGGGAGAATGCAAATAAAATAAATAAAAACCTGGACATAAACTCAACAAGCAACTGAGTAAGGACTGAGCATGCTTAGTAGCCACAGAATTTATGGCACTTGGTTGGAAATCTAAAAATGGGGAGAAGAGAAAGGAATGGAATGGGCAGGCAGGCACACTAAACAGAACCACTCCTACTCAGAGACGAGGCTACACTACAGTGTCTATGCCCACCCTTCAAATAAACAAAAGATTTTACAGGACAGCTTACCCCAGTTGGGTACAAAATGCAGAGTTCATAAAAGCAGCATAAAACCAATTTTATTTCAAGATTAGAAGTGCTCTTAAAAGAAGAAGCAACTGAAAAGGCCTCTGAAAGGGCGAAAGATTTATACGATCTGAAGAGAAACCATCATAGCCAGCCATTGGCCTTCATTTTCTCTATTGAAAGTGAGCTTGGATAGCTCAGTTGGTTAGAGCGTGTCGCTGATAACACCAAGGTTGCAGGTTTGATCCCTGTGTGGGACAGCTGTATATTCCTGGACTAGATGATCCTCAGTGTCCTCCCTTCCAATTCTACACTTGTATGATTTTATTATTCATCTCCATCTAGAATCACTCCAAGAAATTGGGCTATACTGTTGACAGGGAGCAGCTCAGCTCCCCCTGGCGCACACTGGAGCAGGGCAAAGGGAAGGAGCTGTGGGGCCAGAGATGCCTTTCAGCTGGCCCCTCCCTCCCAATGGGGCTCCCGTGTATTTCCCTTTGCTTTATTTTGCATACCTGCCATTCATTTGTTCATTCCAGTTCTGCTCCCCTTCACCTGCGGCCTGTGCCAGCCTGTTGCAGAAAGGTGGGGGTGCTTGCATTGGCAGCATAGATCCTACAATAGGCGGCACGATGGGATGAGCCCTCCCTGGTTTGAACCAGGTGCTCTTTGGGGTCTTGGGTGCCTCCTGCATGGAGAAACCCCCAGTGAGTGAGCACAGAGAACTGCGTGGAGCCCCTTTTCCTCTCTTTCTCCCCAGCCTTTGCTGGCCTGATCAGCCTGTAGTGCAACAGCATCCTTTTGGTAGGCTGGGAACATCCCTCCATCCTCAGCCAGAGCAGCTCTGCTGTCTCCTGGTGGAATTAGCATTTAGATAGCCGGGTTTATCTCCCAGGAGCACATCCCTGCCCTTCCCGACATGCTTCTCCATTGCCGGCAGCTATTAACGCAGCCACCCGGCTTAGCCTGCCTTTCTTCCTCACTCAGCCTCTGCCCCCTCTCTTTCTCTGGGGTCTGTAGCAACCCTCCCCCTTCCTACAGATTGCCACTGCCCCCCCCCCCACCTACCTGGCATCACCAGCTCACCTCCTCAGTTTCTTATTTCTCCTGCGCGGGGCGCCAGGACCACCGTAGGCCAGGAGGAGGAAGAGGATAGAATTTATAGCTCACTTGCTTGCCAAAAGAGCTTCCAAGGGGGGCCAGTTTCCCTGCTCTCCCCTTCCAAGCCCAAGCAGGTCCCTCCTTACCAAAGCAGGGAGGGGTATTTCATTTTTGTATTGAAAAGCTGCCTTAAATGAGTGCAATCTCATGCACGTTTACTCACATGTAAGCCCCACTGAGTTTGGTGGGGCTCAAATCACAGCTAAGTATGCAAAGGATGGCCACATAATTGGAATTCCATATGAGTAATTTGGGAGGGGTGGAGAGAAAAATACTGCATTGAGAAATCATGATAGCACACCCACAAGAAAAAAAAGGGGGTTTCCTGAAACCAATTTGCTGTTCAACGCTTTCATGTTGACCTCTGGCCTGCCCTACCTTGGTCTTCTTCCAGAAACCATGTGAAGGAACTTCTTAATAGACCCATTTTGCAGATGAGGAATTAAAAGTTAGACATGACCAAACCTGGGATCCAGAGTCACAAGCTCCCTCTTCCAAAAACACATAAAATCCCCTGGGATATTCTCACAACTGTCTCACAGCATATTCTCACAACTGTTTTGGCACTTTGTACCTACCCAAAATGCAAACGTTTTGGGTCATCCTGCTTTGTTCCCAATGGATGCACATCTTGAACAGCAACTAGTCATACCACAAAATGCTCTGGGTTTTGCTGCTGCTGTTTAGCTTTAACACCAGGGTTCCCCTCCAGACAGCAATAATGTGAAAACACTGGGGAAACATCACAGAACAACTAATAAAGCAGAACAACATGTGGATGGTCCTGTATGAATCCACTGCTAATGCACTATTATTGTTTCGATGTTGCAGAACAACACAGCTCATCCTGGAGGGGCCCTGGAAACGAAGCAGTGAGCCCACTCCCAAAACTTTCTCAGACACGAGCAATATTGAAAGCAGAATTGCATATAACCACCCCCAATGCCAGTATAAGGCAGTGTTCCTGTGTGAGATGGAAAGGGGTGGGGGAACCAAATCTCTACCTGCTATACACTTGGTCATGTCTGCCTCTCTTCTCTCTCTCTCTCTCTCTCTCTCTCTCTCTCTCTCACACACACACACACACACACAAAGTTGACACTGCATGTATCTCCCACAATTCCGTTCAGGGGTGTGGGGGTGTTTTCTGTGTGTTTTACCTGCATCTTTGAAGAAGCTCCTGCGCACCCTCCATCCATTCTGCCAACCTTTCCCTGCCTAGGGCACTCGATAGCTGTGCAGGGGCAATGCTCCCCCACCCTGGGCTCTTCTCTTTCCCCCAACTCACCTGAGAAACCGTCTCCCCATGCATCAGGGTCCTGGGTGTTCAGATAGGGTGGAACTTGACACTTCTTTTTGTCACCCTTTCTCCCTCCTCCCCAGCTGACATATTTTGCCCATGATCAGAGGTGTTTTGTTTTTTCTTCCAAGCATTCCAGACAGGTGGTGCCCTCATTCAAGTCAGGGCTGGGAGAGCGGGGCTGGGGATCAGCTCTGAGAGGGTAGCAGGGTAAAAACAGTGATTGGGAAGGGGGCAAGCCGACAGGATTCCTGGGTCTTTGAAGGACGCCTATTCAGAGATTTGTCAATTTGTCTCCCCTCTTACCCAATCCCAATGGCAGAAAACTTCCTTCTGCTTGATACCACAAACCATTTCGATTTACGACTAAATATGTACCCTCTCTGCACTCCCAATTTGGAAAGGGCCAAGGAGCTAGAGTTTCAGGCTCCCTGGTGAATTCACAATAGACCATTGGTTCGGAGTACTGCTGGGGTGGGGGAGGGGGCAGTTGGGACACCCCAAGAAAAGGGGCGAAGGGGCAACTGTTTCGGGATGGGGTTGTGGGTGGGGAAGGGAAGATTTGAAATGATGCAGTCATGGAAAGAAAAGAACAGAAATGAATCTAGCGAGAAAGAGACATTAAAAAAAAAAGCAAGGTGCAGAGAAAGATGTTTAAAGAAAAGAAAAGAAAAAAAGTTGTTTTTTCTCCAAAAAACATTCTTACCTAGTTTTCTTTTTTGTAATTTTTTTTCTTCATGCTAATATCACACGGCCTATTTGTTGATGTAAGTTGACTGAATTCCGTGGTTTGCTCTCTTATTTTTAAAAACAAACAGAAAGGGAAAAGAGGAAGAGGCAAGAAAAGGCAATATTAGTGTTTTAGCAGGAGAGGATGGGAAGCCAGCCAGACAGCCAAGGGTTTTATTGCTCTTAATTCTGCTGTTTTATCTGTTTAATTTTTGCGCATTAAATGACTTTTTTAATTCTTTTTTTCCTTCTTCCTTTGATTATGATTTCTCTAGACTAATGTGTTGCAAAGGAGAGAGAGAGGAGGAAAGAAAGAGGACAGTTTAGTGGCCAGGGATGGAGACGGAGGGGTTTGGCTAGCTATAACTCGTGGCTTGAGTTGTCTTGTGTCAAGGGGGCAGGGCGCCTACGAGGTCACTAACCCGCTCTCCCCTCTTCTGTCTCTCCCCCTTTTCTCTCTGTTCTAGGAGGTGAATTAGTATTGCCCATAATAACAGAAGACTCCCTAGACACCCCTCCAATTGCCACCCGGTCTCCATTCATCCCCCCGCCTCCCACCTTTGGCCCCTTCCTAACAGTAGTCGAGACCACCAAAGACACCCTTTCCCCGCCATCCCATCCAAGGCCCCCCTGTCTGGCCGACCAAGACGACAGCGACTGCGAAGAAGGGATCGAGGCCTCTGGCTATGCCTCGGGCGAGGTTTTCGACTCCAGCCTGCCCCCTACTGACGACGAAGATTTTTATACCACCTTCCCCCTGGTCACGGATAGGACCCTAATAGGCCGGCCGGAAGGAGCTTCCAAAAAGGCCCAAGGATACCGCCCCAACCTTAGGACAGGACTGCCGGCTTCGCCCTCCGTCCCCGACCTCCTGACCTCCACAACCTCTCCCAATCTGGTCCGTAACATTCCCGCCGGCAAAATGAACAACCGGGAGCCCCTCAACCCCCAGCCAAAACAGTACCCCCCACTCTCCACCTCCTTTGAGCCCGACAAGCTAAACAGGCTTAAGTACCCAGGTATAACCTCTTCCCCCAATTTCCACAATCTGCCCACAGCTAACCCCACCGGCCCCGGGGAGAGGGGCCCCCCCGGTGCCGTGGAGGTCATCCGGGAGTCCAGCAGCACCACCGGCATGGTGGTCGGGATCGTGGCGGCCGCGGCCCTCTGCATCCTCATCCTCCTCTACGCCATGTACAAATACCGCAACCGGGACGAAGGCTCCTACCAGGTGGACCAAAGCCGGAACTACATCAGTAACTCGGCCCAGAGCAACGGCACAGTGGTCAAGGAGAAGCCAGCCGCTGCTGCCAAAACGCCCAGCAAGAGCAAGAAGAACAAAGACAAGGAATATTATGTCTGAGCCCCCCCCTCCCAGCCCCCCCAGCCCCTGCGTGCGCCAGAGAGACCGACACCCAGCCGGCACACGCAGGGGAGCCACCCAGACCTACACGCACCCAAACTTTCTGGAGAGGAGACCACCCAAGCGCGTCCTTCCCCTTCTTCCGCATCCGAGAGGCCAGCTGATGGCGCCCTCCAGTGGCCACCTCCACCTGTCCCTCTTGGGTTTCCTCATCCCTCGTTTACTTTAAGCCCTTCCCTCCTCGCCAAAAGCAAAAACACAAAACACACAAAGGAACCACAGCAAGAAGGTTGCAGGGTCTCCCTCCCTCCCCAACCCCTTTTCCACCCTGGCCATCCAACCCTGCAGGGTTACTGTTTTTTCCCCTTAGGCAAACAGAGGGGGAAGGGAAGCCTCTGGCCGAGGTGAAGGGAGGCAGCGTTGGCCTGAAGAGAGGGACGCTGGGAAGGAGGAGAATTGAAGGGGGGGAGGAAGGATTTCAAGCTTCCCATGTGAGGTTGGAGCCAGGATGCTGCTTTGTGATCTGTCTGCAGGAGAGTCTTTGCCCCTCTCTTTGTTGAGGGGCTTTTGGTGTGGAAAACAAAAAACTGGGGTCCACCCATCTTTCCTCACCCCACCCCACCCCAGCACCACGCTCTGAAACAGAGATGCCTAGCTGGAGCTCACAACTCTACAGAACCCTATAACTGAACTGGGGGGCAGAGAGGACCCACAGCGGCCAAAAACAACCCCTACTCCACCTCCTCCTCCTCTCTCTTGGAATTATCTCAAGCAAAGGGGTCTGTCCTTTCTATCCTTTCTCTCTCTTCGTTAATGTGTCAGAGTCTTGGAAATGTGTGGAATAAAACAAAAAGATTTTTAAAAAGAAAAACTACTAATTATAATAAAAGAAGCAGGTGGCGTGGATTTTGCTTGCGCCGTTGGGCTGAGGACTCCCTCCTTCCCAACAGCCAACACCTAGCCTGTCTTGTAATAAAAAGAGGGAGTAAAATTGAGGTGGTGTTTGACACCCATAAATCAATGCAGTGGAGCGCAGCTTTGAGGTGCAGCTGCATTGTGTGTGTGTGGTGTGTGTGTGGAGGGGGGTGGTGGATCAAGTATCTCCTGGGGGTTTTATTTTGCAGGGGTCCAAATGAACCAACCTTCAATACCTTCCATCCCTTCCCCGCCCCTTTTCACTCTCCCTTGGATCAAGGTGCTACTATATTGTGGTCTTTCTTTAAACTGTGTTACAAGCATGTGAAACTTGGGCTGACTTTTAGTTTTATGTCGTTTGTCGGGGCCGGGTGTCGAGGAAAAAAATGTGTGTGTGGACCCAGACGCAGCAGTAGCAGCAAGGACATCCCTTTGCATCAAAGCCGCAAGCAGACCTTGGCGGTTTCTCCAAAGGGCGAAATGGCCAGTGGGAGGAGGGCGAGGACTTGTCCGTGTGTGGTGCAAGTGGTGAGCATGTGGGCGCAGCTGGGGCTTCAGTGTCTCTTCCCTCCCTGCCCTCCGGCTGCCTTCCCAGTTCTTCCAAAAAAAAGAGAGACAAAAAGGGAGACAAAAAGTCAAGAGGAAGCCATAGATAACTCTGTGCAGAGTTCGATCTATCTGTATCTATAAATACACAAAGATATATATATATATATAAAGATATATATAGAGATATATAAGATATAAAAAGTATACATAGTATATGGAGAGTTTAAAGGTGGCCGTTTGAAGGAAGGGTCGGGGAAAGGCTCTTGGCTCCAGGAGTCAAATGGAAGGGTCTGCGATGGCAGCAAATGGCCAGTTCTTACATTTGCCCAAGGTCAGGGCTGGGGAGCTCCACCGTTCAGATCCTAGGGGCCTCCCCAGGAGAGTTTTGAGGGTATAGATGAGGGGTGATGGCTTATTCCAAGACGGCAAGAATAGCCCCTTGGTCTTTCCTCTGGGTGTGTCGGGTGCCGAGTGGCCCTTTGAGAGAGAGAGTTTGGGGTGACCATTGAGGGCATTTGAGGGGCAGAGAGGCAAGCCAGGTCAGCTCCAGGGGGGTGGAAGGGACACCTCAACAGTGTCCTCACCACCCATCTGCTTTCCCAGGAGGATGGTCCAGGGCAAGGTCCATTAGGGTGAGTGGAGCAGCCCCCCACCACCTGCCTTCTTCATTACAGCAACCAGTTTGTGTGGGGTGGTCCTGGCTGTCAGCTTCTTCATCCTCTAAGTTTCAGTGTTGCCCTTGTAGGGACTTAGCAGGGAAGAGGGAGAGGAGGGCAAGACTAGACTTGAGTTGAGTTGACTCGCTGTCTCCTTGTCTGTGGCCCAGCTCATAGTCTGGGCTCTCTGCTGGGGCCCAGGGCATGGAAACAGATAGGTGGCCTTGCTGCCGCCCCAGGTGCAGGAAGCATTGCCTCTTTCAAATACATCCTGTGCTCCCAAGCCTTTCTTTCAACGTCAAAAAGGGCAGTCCCTCCCCCAGCCCAAAGCATTAAAAGTTTGTAACGAGTTTTGCATGAATCCTCAGTGATTTACCTTTGCAGGAAGAGCCAGGACTTATGTGACATTTGCCTCCCTGCTGCCTTCCATAGCAACTGAGACTCTTTGTCCATGATAAAGGAGCTCCAAGCTCAAACTGCTCCTGGAATTGAATCCCGGAATAATGCAAGTTGGAGAAGGGTCTTTGGAAGGGTCTGTCATGCACCCTTGAGAAGATGGTTCCTGCCCTGTGGTTCTCCTGCCCTCTGCCTAGAATTGTAGAGTTGGATGGATCCCCAAGGGTCATCCAGGCCAGCTCCCTGCAATACAGGAATCGCAGCTAAAAAATCCCTGGCAGATGGCAGCCCTTCAGCCATTTGAAGACGGCTGCCATGTCACCCCCTCAATTGTCTGTTATCCAGGCTAAATGTCCATCAGTTATGTCCACCTGTTATCTCACAGGGCTCAGGTTTCCTGGCCACCTTCCTTCAGACACCCTCCAGTTGGTCAGTACCCTCCTTAAAATGGACCCAGAACTGGACCCAGGGCCCCCAATGCAGCCTGATCAGAGCAGAACCATCACCTTGCTCCTCGCCCCTCTTCCTGGCCTGCCACTCCTGCCGCCATAGCTGGCCCCCTGAAATTTGGGATAGGGGGGGAAATTATACAGTTTGCATTTAAAGGCAAGCCCTTCCCCAGTTTGCACTTTTCTGAACAATCTGAACCAATAGACGGCAGCCCTCCTTCAAAATTCTCACTTCTCCGAACTTTGCAGTTTTCTCTGTGCAAAAATGGCTAAACAGTGGTACCTCTACTTACAAATTTAATGCGTTCCGAACACACATTCGTAAGTCAAAAAAAATTGTAAGTCGAATCCCATAGGAATGCATTGGGAGAAAAAATCCGTAAGTCGAAGCAACCCTATCTAAAAATTCGTAAGTAGAAAAAATCCTATCTAAACTGCATCCAAGATGGCGGACGGAGCTCCATTTGTAAGTAGAAAAATTCGTAAGTAGAGTTATTTGTAAGTAGAGGTACCACTGTATTGACGGAAATAGCACACAGAAACACATATTGGGGAAATTTCTTCGCAAAATGTTCATTAGGAAAAATTGCAGATGAAAAGGTAGGGGAAATCCACACTGAAATGGTGGGCTTTTGTGAAGACTTTGGGGGGAAATCGCAAACTGGTGTTGAAATGTGGAGAACTGGATTTAATAACGGAAAAATGAGAAGTGAGAAGCACCCGAATGGATTGGTTTGCCCCCTCCCTTCGTACAATTGTTTTGTCACCATCCGGGCTCAGGTGGCAGCCCAGCTCAGTTAAGCATGACTTTGCAGAACTTAATTGGGGCCTGGGATGGACTTGGATGGAAGGGAGGATTTTCCACCAATGCAGATCTTTGCCATTTTGCAAAGCAGTTTTGCACCACTGCAACAGCAGGAGGTCGGGGGGGGGGGGCTTGGAAGCAGCTCTGCCTGCTGCATGACCCATTGAAGGACAAGGAATCCTGCCCTGTATGGTATCCAGGAGGCTTTGTTACAGCTGCAATACTGTACTCACTTACCTGGAAGTGAGTCCATTGAACTCAATGGAACTTAATTCTGAGTAGGCATGTGCAGGCTTGTACTGTAAGTAACTGGGAATAGTTGTGCTTTAACCTCTGATGTGTATAAAAAGAGATGCTCAGATTCGAAAGGAGAACCTGCATTAATCTTAAACAATTTGGCAGCATTTTAGATCCGGATTAATCTTAACGTTTTAGAATATTTTGAAATTTCACTTTTCCAAGTCCAGCTCAGTAGGATGCTTTTCAAACTTTTCCAACTTGCCGATGGATTTTAATGCAAGTGGGTTAAAAAAGTTCGCTCTTTCCCAGTGATGCTTTAAAAACCCTAAATGCCATGTCACCTGTGGTTGGAGCTGAGGAAATAAATGGCAGAGGCTGTTGATTAAAAACGTTGCAAGCAAATTCAACTCTGAGGATTTCCCCGCCCCGCCCCTTCCACATTCATTTGAGGCCTAGTTATGACATAACTTGCTTTCAATGAGTTTGCAGGCATCATTAAATGTGGGGGCCCTAACCTGCAAAGGAAAGGCACCACAAGAGCTGCTCCTTTATGAGTGTTGGCTGGGCTAGTTAATGCAGGAAGGGATACCTCAGCCTCTTACAACTGCTACCAAGTGAAGGCCTTTCCCTTTGGGACAATCAGCAATGCCAGGCACCCAGCGCCACCCAGGTCAGGGCACTGGAGCTCTGGACACTTGGAGACAGAGTGGAGCAACTGCCCCAGGCAGCTGATGTTGGCAGGGGGCAAAACCCCACCCCGTCAGAGGTCAGAACTCTGTGCGCCTCACACAACTCGTTTGGCATCCCTAAAACTACTCTGGTGCCATGGAGGGCATTGCCCCATTGCCGGTGTTGAAGGAAAATTCAGCTGCCGGTCCAGTTGACCACTATAGCTGATGTGGGGAGGGGGCAACTTGGGCTGGCCCTGGGCTAGTGAGCTTCCACAGGCTGGAGCAACAGCCCTTCGCCTCTCAGCTCCTGCCCTTGCTGGGGCAGGGGGGGGGTGGACTTCCTGAGGTAGCAGATTCTCTCCTTGATGGGGGTGGGTGGGTGTTCATGAGAGAGTGGGTGTCCAGTGCCTGGCAGTCTCTTGGTGCTATAAAAATTGTTCAGCGATCCTGTCCTTGAATGTAGCTTATTAGCCAAATTGAACCCAGTCCTATAGTGCAGTGGTCCTCAACCTTGGGCCTCCAGATGTTTTTGGCCTACAACTCCCATGATCCCTAGCTAGCAGGACCAGTGGTCAAGGATGATGGGAATTGTAGTCTCAAAACATCTGGAGGCCCAAGGTTGAGGACCACTGTTTCCCACTTCCCTATACAGAGTTTTCTGCTGGGCTACATCAAGGGGGCAGCAGAAACCTTGTTCTGTGCCAGAGGGTGGAGGTGCCTGTGAACCACGAGGCCTGGCCTGCACCCGCTAAGGTAGCCTGGTGCCCTCTGGTGCCATGGAAGATTCTACCCCATTGCCAACACTGGGAGTCAGATCTGAACATGGGGTGGCAGGGGCCACCCTCAGGCAGGCAAGTGTGTTAGGGCAGAGCCCTGAGGTCTCCCCTTTGCAGACGGTATGAAGAGTGTTTAAGGAAAGTGAGGGATAATTTGGGGAGAGGCTACTGGTCGTAGAATTGTAGAGTTGGAAGGGGTCTCAAGGGTCGTCTACTCCAACCCCCCTGGCAATGCAGGAATTGCAGCTAAAGGATCCCCGACAGATGGCCATCCATTATTCAGCTGGTGAGTCACAACCCACAAGTGTTAGGCCAGGGCCCACTAACGCCATACATGTGTCAGGCTTGAAAGATGCAGGTTCTAGAGGCGCCTTTCCAGCAGTGAAGCTAAGAGGGTGAGGAAGAGAGAACGAACGGTGGGAGAGGCTTGGAGACGGAGACGGTAGCACTGGGTGGTTCCCTTAAAAGTAATGGAGGACTTTGCAAAACCTCCAGGGGTTGGTCAGGACTTCTCGACTGGATGTTTCCACGAATACAGAGAGTGTGCCACATGCAAAGCAACTTCTAATTTTGTCCAATAACCCAGGATGGAAACTTTTGAACTATACAGAACTCTTCCTCGTGGTGAGAAGAGGGTGGGGAACACAGCTTCCTGGGACAAAATCTGGAATCCCCTCCTTATAGTTTATGGGCCGTATCCAACTAAGGTCCAAAAGTCAACCAGCTTAAATTCATGGACCTCTGTTAGGCATGTCCATTAATTTCAATGGGTCTGCTCTTGAATATGACAAATGTATAACCAGTGGCAGATTTAAAGGTATGCGCAGAATTAGGGCCCCGTGAGGCTGAGGGGACTCCCCAAGTTATCAGTAGATGTTGTTAACTGAGGGGAAACCTTTGAAATGTGACGTTTGTGACCCTCGTATTTTAGTTTGTTGTGCCGTTTCTACTCCCTATTAATGTCAGTGTTGGCTGGTCCATTAGGACAACCAGGTCTTAGCCTGACCACATGAAATATCAAGCATTTTTCAGAAAAAGATTTCACCCAAATATCATTTGTCCTCTGGCCAAACAGTTCTCTGTACCAACACAGTCCAAAAGTATCACTGTGGCAAGGAGGTCCCACCCCTCTGTCACCAGGCAGGAAAACAAATTGATATTAAATGTGTGTCTATGGCGCTACTGGCTCTTAAGTCCTGCTTGTGTAGTTTCCCGTTCATCCCTCTTGTCGTGATAGCAGTCCAGCCTGGTTGTCCCAGAGCTCAGAACTCTTTCTGCTCAGAGCATGCTCAGAACCGTTTCCTTAAAGGCTACACTACAGTAGCAAAGCTCCGCACCCAGCTTCCTGTGACCAGCCTTGCTGATTCTTTAATGCTTATTTCATTGTTTGCAAGCTCGTTCCTATGCATGCATGTAGCTCTGTCATATTTTCAGACACAGTCACATTGATTTAGGGCCCTCCCAAAGGGTCCTGTGGACCATAAACCTGCCACTGTGTATGGGTGCATTCCATGCAACCCTCTTGTCTTCATTTCCGGAGTCGGTGAAGCTGCCACCTGTATGTACAAAATCGGAGGAAGAATTCTGTGTAAGGAAGAGGGGGGGGGAGCTTGCATCTGGTCTTTTAGTGGGTCCAGGTAATAGGGCAACTATTTAGTTGCTTTGTAGGGCCAGCAAAGCAAAGCAAAGCAAAATGACCACTTCCCCAGCTGCTCTCTTGGTTCAGCACTTGCCTGCTCAGTCAGAAACTGGGGGCGCCCCAGCCACACATGGACATGTGCCCACTCACAGTTCTTGAGATGCCTTTGGGCTCTTGCAGGTTGTGGGGGAGACACTGGCCTCCATTTGTCCATTTGAATTGCTTCCGAATGATCGGGAGGGGAGTCGTGTTCCTTTTGTGGTTATTCGAGGTGGCCATCTCTGGACCCCACCCCCAGTCCAAAGCCAACTGATCCCCTCTGGGGATTGCCGGGGGGGGGGGTTCTGTGGGGGGGGGAAATCAGCCATTTGTTTTTAATTTGTTTTTAATTTTTTCCCTCCCCACAATCCTCAGCTGTTTCTCAGGCGGGGCCCACCTGCCCACTTCTACGAGAGTGTAATGAGCATTATTACCAAATGTAAATTTATTTGTACATTATTAATATTTTATTTTTATCTGGGGAGGGGAACATGCAGAAGGTCAGAAACTCCATAGGCAAAAAACACCCTCAGATCCAAAAACCCTCTTTTTTAAATAAATAAAAAAATACTAATAATGGTGATAATAAAAAAGAATTTAGGGTGGGGTGGGGGAGATCAGTTCCTTTTGACAATGAAATTCCTGGCATTTTTCCCTCCATTTTTTTTAATGGCATTCCATTTGGGGTGGAAATCAGTTTTAATTTGACTTGATTTATTTTGTAATTGATAACTTTTTTTAAAACGACAAAAGGGGGGGAAATTACCTTTCCTGTTTGTTTGGTTTTTCTGGGGTGGGGTTGGGGGGGGGAATAAACTGTGATTCTGCATATTTACCCTGTAAAATTCCTGTATTCTTCAATGTTATTGTAAAGTGTTACTGATAAAAGATGATTATGAACAAACAAACGAAAACGTCCAACCCATGTACATTTAGCACAAAGGGGAATACAGTTGATTCTATACTTCGTATACTTTGTTCTAGTCTTTCTTTTGTACGGCTGGGGACTGTGTTGCATGAGAGAGGTCTGGACTTCCCCTCAAATTGAAGTTTATCAGAGTTTCCCGGGAGATGAACCATTAAAATAATTGGGTTTATGCCTATTTCCTAACTCTGCGTCAAGCACTGACTTTCCAAAATGGTTCCACCACCAGATAGACGTCACACAGACTCCTGTTTGTGCTGTGTAACTATCCCTTTACAATGGTAAATATTTAACTGGAGAAAAACATTTTGAAGGTGTTGTTTGCATGCAGTGTCCCCATCTGTTCCAGAACTTGGTTGTATTTGACTACTGAAGGGGCAGAATAAATGCCAGGGGGTTTCCATGCAAGCTCTTTATGCTGGACGAGCATCTTTGGGACACCCCACCCATCTCTCTCGAGATGCATGGGTCTAATGAGTGTTTCTAAATGCATAGAATTATCCAGATGTCATTGCTCTCCTGTTAAAAGCCATGTGCAGAATTCCAATGGGCTTCCCACACTTGGAATGGGGCGCTTGGTGTGTCTGCGTGGCTCCCACAATGCTCCATGATCTATGCCAGGCATCCCCAAACTTCGGCCATCCAGATGTTTTGGACTACAATTCCCATTTCCCCCAACCACTGGTCCTGTTAGTTAGGAATCATGGGAGTTGTAGGCCAAAACATCTGGAGGGCCGCAGTTTGGGGATGCCTGATCTACGCCGTCAAAAAAAGATGGAGCCCAATAAGGCTTTGGATGAGGCAGTTCAGCTGCCGTTGGGACTCCCGCACCTTAGGACTGAAGCCTAAATACTTTTAACTTTGCACTAAAGTGCACATCCAATCTAAGCGCTCTTGCACAATTTAAAGGTAAAGGGACCCCTGATCGTAAAGTCCAGTCGCGAACGACTCTGGGATTGCAGCTCTCATCTTTCTTTACAGGCCGGGGGAGCCGGCGTTTGTCCGCTCCGCGGACAGTTTTTCCTGGTCATGTGGCCAGGATGACTAAGCCGCTTCCGGCACAACGGAACACCGACACCAGAGCAGCGCGAAGAAACGCCATTTACCTTCCCGTCGGAGCGGTACCTATTAATATACTTGCACTTTTTTTTAGCGTGCTTTCAAACTGCTAGGTTGGCAGGAGCAGGGACCGAGCAACGGGAGCTCACCCCGTTGTGGGGATTCGAACCGCCGACCTTTTGATCAGCAAGCCCGAGGCTCAGTGGTTTAGACCACAGCGCCACCCGCGTCCCTCCCTGCGATATTAAAAGTGTTTTAATGAAAGATCAGGGGAAACAAAGGCAGTTGCTAAACTGGCAGACACCAGGAAGGACCACAGTTGGGTTTGTTTTTTCAATGTTTACATTTGCCCTTAATTACTTCCTTTTCTTTTTTAGCTCTGTTGCAGAAAGAGGTTGTTAAAAGCATTGGTTTAAAAAAAATATTAAAAGACATGAAACATTGATGAGAATATGGGCCTGATATTTAAAAATAATCTTGCTGGTGAAATGGCACCACCGAGAGTCTGCTGAAGGAGATGCGTTGGTATTAAGGCTCAATCTACCAGTCATCACTATGCCAATTTAAGAAAATGGAAGCAAAGCTGGAAGGCGCCATTGGCACCCGTTGAGATTGTGCTGTTCTAGCCATTATCTATTTCCTGTCGGGAAAAGACAGGGAGAGGGTGGTGGGTGGAAAGAGGAGGCCAACTGGGTGGCAACGCCCATCGATGCCCTGCCAGGCTCTGCTTTCCTACCCCTCCTTCATGGAGGGCTTCCTCGAAAATACTGCCTCACATGGCAACCTGATGCAGGTGTGTACTCAGAAGTACCTTGTAAGGAAGGCAAAAGAATTCGATTCAGTCGGCACTGAAAGTTGAATCTACCCCAATCTGCACTTTCTGAAGCCACATGCAAAGGGAAGCACAGCAGCCCTCCCTCAAAATGTGCTCTTCTCTGAATTGCCATGCAGTTCTTCAGCCAAGTCTTGTGCAAAAGGGTGTGTAAAGCCTGCAAAGAAATGCTTATATTAGTGAAAATCCCATACGAAAATGCATTATATCAAGGAAAATATATTAGGGAACATAGGCTTTGCAAATAATAATAATAATAATAATAATAATAATAATATTTTTTAAATTTTAAAATCTCTTTATATATTTTTTTAAAATGTTACAAAATACAATCAAATAAATGGGAGGAAAGAACATACAGAAAAAATAAAGTAATAACATAAAATCCCAATCCAATACCCTTAACAAATAATGCATAGGAGCAAAGGAAAAAAAAACCAAAGCAAATAAGACAAAACATAACAAAAACTAAAATTGACTCCCTAAAGTTTGTACACCGCTTCCCTTTGTTTAACTTTCCCTTGTCTTGCTTTATCTGAGTTATTATTTACAGAGATTCTCTATATTTCCCTACTTATCTTTCAATTCAAGCAAATCACCAATTCAGTATTCATATCCTCTTTGATCAAATAGTCCTCAACATACTTCCATTCAGCTTTACATTTCTGTGCAGGGGTCCCCAAACTAAGGCCCGGGGGCCGGATGTGGCCCAATCGTCTTCTCAATCCGGCCTGCGGACAGTCCGAGAATCATCATATTTTTAAATGAGTAGAATGTGTCCTTTTATTTAAAATGCATCTCTGGGTTATTTGTGGGGCCTGCCTGGTGTTTTTACATGAGTAGAATGTTTCCTTATATTTAAAATGCATCTCTGGGTTATTTGTGGGGCATAGGAATTCATTCATATATTTTTTTCAAAATATAGTCCAGCCCCCCCACAAGGTCTGAGGGACAGTGGACCGGCCCCCTGCTGAAAAAGTTTGCTGACCCCTGTGTTTGGGGATATTCCTAATTGCAGCAGTCATTTTGGCGAGGTTCATAAACTACCAGTTTTTCTTGGCATTCGAGGATTGTTGGGATTTTTTCACCCTTCCAGTTCTGGGCAATGAGAAGCCTAGCTGCTGTGCAGGCGTACAAGAGTATATTTTTCCTATCTTCTGGAAAATTATCTGGTACCATACTCAATAAGAATAATTCTGGTTTCTTTGCGAACGTTATTTTTACCATCTTTTTAAATTTTTCATATATTTTATTCCAGAATTCATAAATTTTGACACATTGCCACCAGTAATGATAACAACTTCCATTTTTTTCCTGACATTTCCAGCACTTGTGTGAATTATTTTTATATATTTTGGCAATTTTTTCTGGAGTCAGGTGCCACCTATAAACTAATTTAAGCATATTCTCTTTTATCCCTTCACATGCTGTGAATCTCATCGCCTCCCTCCACAATTTATCCAACAACAACAACAACAACAACAAAGTGTATTATTTGGCAGAATTGCAGGCAAAAAAATGAATATTGGGATAAATTCACACTAAAATTCTGGTGAATGTTCACGATTACTTTTTTTTTTAATCGCAAACCGGGGGCCAGATCAGGCCAAATCGCCTTCTAAATCCAACCCGCGGATTTTTACATGAGTAGAATGTGCCCTTTTATTTAAAACACATCTCTGGGTTATTTGTGGGGCCTGCCTGGTGTTTTTACATGAGTAGAATGTGTGCTTTTATTTAAAATGCATCTCTGGGTTTATGTGGGGCATAGGAATTCGTTCTTCTTCTTTTTTCAAAATATAGTCCGGCCACCCACAAGGTCTGAGGGACAGTGGACCGGCCCCCTGCTGAAAAAGTTTGCTGATCCCTGCCCTTTAGCGTGCAGGGGGGTAAATGGCTATGGAGTTGCATTTGGGGCTGGCACTTCCATGTGGCAAACTGGCAATTGCCCCAGGTGGCAGCAATTAGCATACATGCCCCAGGCCCTCAGTTGTGACAGAGGAGGAAGGAAACCCCCTGAGGGAGGAGAGGGCACCAGGGGGCACTGCCCCCAGGGCACTTGGCCACCTCAAATCTGGCATTGGCCCTTAATTGTACAAAGAGGTGCATTGGGTTTTTCTAGCCAATTCAAAGTGTTGGTGCTGACCTTTAAAGCCCTAAACAGCCTCGGTCCAGTATACCTGAAGGAGCATCTCCACCCCCATTGTTCTGCCCGGACACTGAGATCCAGCGCCGAGGGCCTTCTGGCGGTTCCCTCGATGCGAGAAGCCAAGTTGCAGGGAACCAGGCAGAGGGCCTTCTCGGTAGTGGCACCCACCCTGTGGAACGCCCTCCCATCAGAGGTCAAAGAGAAAAACAACTACCAGACTTTTAGGAGACATCTGAAGGCAGCCCTGTTTAGGGAAGCTTTTAATCTTTAAGAAATTAGTGTATTCTAATATTTCTGTTGGAAGCCGCCCAGAGTGGCTGGGGAAACCCAGCCAGATGGGCGGGGTATAAATAATAAATTATTATTGTTATTGTCATTAGTCCTGTTCGTCATACACACGCACACACAGGGCACTGGTGTCTTTGCGGGGTTATTGCGAGGATAAAATAGGTATGGGGAGAACCCTGCATGCATCTCTGAGAGAGGAAGGGTGGGATCAAAATGGAAGCAGAGAAATTGAGGGAGATGCTTTGAGCCAGAGGCCTCTGCTGCGGCTGTGCTCCTTCCTGCTGTCCTTCTGATTAAATCAAACTGGAGCAGCTCCTCCTGAGCATTTCACCCTGAATTATTTTGAACTGCAAATATCTGATGTCAGCCTCAGTCCTTTCCAGGTTTCTGATCAGAACGGCTTCCATCCAGATGGCAACTGGAGGGGGGGGGCAACCAGATGAGCACCTCCTGCATCCAAGGAGCCCCCCCACACACACACACACTGCTCTTCTCTGGGCAAAGTTGAAATCCCAGATGATGCTGGAAGCTAGAGCAGACCCCAGCCCAGCCCGCTCGCCATCGTTCAGACGGGCAGCGTCCACAAGGAGAAGTCCCTGCAGGGCAACTGATGGACGGCCCGATCCTTCGTTTTAAAGGGCAGCTCCAGAAGAAGAGGGAGAGGGATGTTTGAGACAGGGTCCTTACTGGCCAAAGGTGGCCTGGAGATCAAATGAACTATTAGCAACTGTGTGGGTGGGTTTTCGGGAAAGTGTAGCAATTTGGATCAGGACCCTGTTGGCAGAGAAGCTCTGGCTGGGTGACCATGAGCCAGTCACTCACTCTCAGCCTCACCTACCTCTCAGGGTTGTTGTGAAGATAATACGGAGAGGAGCAGAACTATGTATACTGCCATGAGCTCCTTGGAGGAAGAAAGGTGGAGTGCAAATGTAATAAATAGTAATAATAAGCAGCTCTGAGGGGAAAGTCAGGAATATTATCCCCCAATTGCAGATGGGGTGACTGAGGCCGAGAGGCTAGTGCCTTGCCTAAAGGCCATCTTGTGAGTTCATAGAGGTATGATTCTTTGTGATTTGCTGATGGAAGTGTATTCTTCAGCTATCACCATGGTCCCCGCTGTGAGTTAGGCTAGAAAGCCGAGCAGCGTTGAGGCCCATTTTTATCAGAAAATGGAGAATGGGAGGGAAACTCCCCCCTCTGTCGCCCCACCCTCCCCACCAGCCAGCTCCCTCCCAGTGTCAGAGCTGGGCTGTGGGGCCGGGGGCTTGTTAAGGAAGGCTCCCGCCCCCCTCAAAAAAAAAGGGAGTACAGAGCTGCAGTTGAAAAATGTATATCTGCTCATTTATATGGATAGATGCAAATGTATAAATAACTGTGGGGCTATAAATAGCAATCCAAGACTTCTCACTCTAACGGTGGGTTCTGCGCATCTGCTCAGTCAGCTGGCTGTCAGGTGCTGCTCACTCTCGCGTCTTCAAAGAAAGGGTGTCTTAAAATAGGAGGATGGGCCTCTGCAAAGGAAGACCGGGGGGCATTTTGTGGGTTGTTGTGTTGAACAAGAGCGAGTCAAAGAGACGCTTCCCCTCCCTCCAGCTGCCAATCACCCCATCCTCATTTGCCAGAACATCTAGGTCAGGTATCCCCAACCTTCGGCCCTCCAGATGTTTTGGACTACAATTCCCATCTTCCCCAACCACTGGTCCTGTTAGCTAGGGATCGTGGGAGTTGTAGGCCAAAACATCTGGAGGGCCGCAGTTTGGGGATGCCTGAGCTAGGTTTACCCTACATGTTGCCCCCCCTCCATGGTCTTACCTCTTTTTCCCCAAATAATATTTATTAATTTTCAAACATTTCAACACAAAAACAAAAAAGCAAAAATAGGACATAATAAAAAAAGAAAAAAACATATCAATTCTTTCATTAACTTGACATTATGGACTTCCTCGATTACACTGGGCCCATTTATTAAATCTATGGACTTCTCTGCAAGGTTCTCTCGGGGCAAGGGGGTGTAGGAAAGGTGTTGGAAAACACCCTGGGGAGCTGGCGGACTCCCCATATCTCTGGCACGTTTTTCGGTGGCTCACACCCTGACTGTAAATCTCCCTTCAGTCCAGGGTAGCCGGCAATAGGCAACTCCCTCTCCCCTCCTCTGGAGAAGAGAGCACACCAATCTTCTGGCATATCCTGGCAGAAGAAAGAGGTATTTGTAGTTCTAAAAACTACTTTATTATCAGTTCTATATACAGAGAATCTAGGTCTGTGCTCTCTCAGCACCAGTACACAACTGTGTAGTAACTCAAAAGAGAAAATGACATCCAAAAGTACAGAAGGAAGAGATAAGACAAACTTCCTTTCTCACGCTCACTCAGACACTCACATGACAAACGCAAATCATACAATGGTTGGACTGCCATTCTCAGGCCCACCTGTGACCACTGATGCTGAAGGCCATCTTTAGATGGCAGCAGACCTAATAATCCCTGCCGCTCTCTGAAATCGGGGAGGGGGAGGTGATTCAAAGGATGATCAGAAGAGCCTCCTGGATGAAGGCAATGGCCCATCTAGCCGGCATCCTGTTGAAGCAATATTCAAGCAGGGTAGCAGGATTTGAGCACAAGAGCAGCCCTCTCCCCTCCTGTGGTCTTCCGCAACTGGTCTTTGGAAGCTTTTCCTGCACCCATTAAAACACATAGCACAAGGGACAGTCAAATTAGCAGGCTGGTTTTCATGGGAGACGGTCGAATCCAAACTTTGGCCTTGAGGCCGATTGGACCGCAGTCCGCAGTAAGGGAGGAGGTGGGCCTGATCCAGCCTAAAGGCACATCCCCAAGCAGCCTTGCACTTTGGCACTGTGCTTAATTTCCTTTCATTTTGCTCCATGTTTAACTTCGTTTCCTCTGCCTTGCCTTCACAAAAGACATCCAGGGTGGAACCACCAGGCCTCAGTCACTCATATTTTAAAGCCCATGCAGCTTTGTCATCCACCTGTAACCTGCCAGCGTTTCCCCAGGGTGTCTAGAACATCTTTTATTCTTACTGCAGAAAGTCTGCCTGCTTTTTTCTTTCAGAAATATGGATTTTCCACAGGGGCTGAAGGCCTTTGCATGACTGTTCTGTGTCCTTTGAGCTGAGCAGTGAACTACCGAGTCAGGGTGGGAAGACCCGGCAATTTTGCTTCCCTCAGTGTTTCAGTTTTCCAGTCTTAAATTCAGTTCTCCACATTTCTGTAGCCATTTGAGGAATTTCTTTTTTAAATTCTTTAGCATTTTAGAGCAAATTTATCCTAATTAATACAGTGAGTCGTAGACACATGTTTGCAAGCACTTTCTCCTACTACAATCATAGAATCATACGAGTGTAGAGTTGGAAGGGACCCCCAAGGGTCATCTAGTCCAGCACCCTGCAATGCAATAATCACAGCTGCAGAATCCTTGATAGGCGGCAATCCAACCTCTGTTTAGAAACCTCCAATGAAAGAGAGTCCACCAATGGGTTTTTTGTATGCTATTTTCACCAATATATTCATTTGTATACACACTTTTTACCTGACACAGGCATTTTTGTAATGATTACTTGGAGAAACTTCATCGCAGAATTTGGTTAAGTGTGAATTTCAAAGGTTGACTCTCTCCAGTTCTCATATAGTTTCGGAAAGTGCAGATTTGATCAATTCAGTTTTAAATGCCAACTGAAATGCAGCCTCAGCGCAGAATAACTTTAACTTTATAGTAGGCAACATTTTTGGAACACCTTTATTATTATTATTATAATTATTATTATTTTAAAAAAGAATCTTTTAATTAATGATAAAACTCTTTTCCGGCTATCCTTTTTTTAAAAAAAAAAAATTACTGCTGCTTAATTCGAAAGAGTGTTGCAGTACTACAATGCTATAATGCCATTTTGAAAATTTCAGTTGGTGGGAAAACCTTTCCAACATCCCCATTTCAGCAACGTGATTTCTCCCACTAGTTAAAACACTTCCTTTCATCTTGCACTGGTGTGGATGGAAGAGAGCAGGATGAACATGCAGGGAAAGCCCCACCCCCACCCCACCCCTTGCAGCCTGGAAAGACATCCACAATTCAACATTGAAATTTACTGCATGTACCGCTTTGAAAGGAAATGTAATGAAAATGATGTGTAGGTGGTACCTAACACCAGTAAAGTTAGCAAAAATGTATAGAATGGGTAGCGAAACATGCTGGAAATGTAAGGAGGAAGGTGGTGATTTTTATCATATGTGGTGGACATGCGAGAAAGTAATAGGATTTTGGGAAATGATATATAATGAGTTGAAAAAGATGTTTAAGTACACTTTCCCCCAAAAAAACCCGAAGCTTTCTTTCTTATTGGGACTAATGGGGGAGGAGATAGCAAAGGGTGATAAGAGATTATTCATGTATGCCACAACTGCAGCGAGGACATTACTAGCCCCAAAAATGGAAATTACATGAGTTACCAACAATTGAGGAGTGGCGGACGAAAATGTTTGACTATGCAGAACTAGCAAAGTTGACCTGTGGGATCCGAAACCAAGGAGATGCAAAGTTCCAGGGGGATTGGAGTAAATTTATTGACTGCATAGAGAAGAACTGTAGAAGTTTAAAGACACTTGCAGGACTGAAATAAATCCTACGAATTTAATTTATTTATGTCAGTATAAAGTAACTGCGAGATAAGAGGAAACAAGAAAGCCGAATGAAGGGAGGGAGGGAAGTCGCAGCTCGGCAGCGCGAGATGGAAATGAGAGGGGTATATAAGGTGGAATGTATATGTGTGTGTGTGTGTGTGTGTATTATTTGTTGTTTATTTGGAAAATTTAATAAAAAATTATTTTAAAAAGAAAAAGAAAAAGAAAGACATCCACAATTCCACTTGGAGCTTCCAGTGGGAGAACCAGGATGTCTTAGTGCTCAGAGCCTCCCCTCTGGAAGAAGCTCCAGTATTATGCCAGAGGAGAGCATGCGAGGGTGCTCTCTGCCTCTGGCCCCGTCCCCACAGAAAATGTTCCTGTTGTTTCCCTCTGGATCCACACACCACCAGAGCAAGGGGGGCTGTGTGTGGCTGTGTGCACTTCAAATGTTTCCCCTCGCCAGCAGCTACAACACAGCTGATGTTGTGTAGAGCATCTGCCAGGAGGAAGACGCAGAAAAGGCTCGATATTCCCAACAGTGCAGAGAGCTAATGGCTGTTATTTCTACACAGCAACGGGTTGTGCCCAAGACTGCCAGGCCCTTGCAGGAGCTGTGCTGACCCCACAGAACAAGACACAAGCAGCCTCTATCCGCCCAGATGTTGCACAAGTGCAGGCAAAAGCAGGCGCTGCAACTTGTCCGGCCAGAGGTGGAGGAAACAGCACTTGCTGGCATTCAGCCTTGTTTTTCTTTGGCATCTGATCACTTGAAAGAAGGGAAGCAAGCTTTTGAGTAACACAGGACTCTTCTCCAAGCAAAAAAGCAAGGCTCAAGGCTGCATTGCTGGGGCGATGCCTACATTGGCTCCCAGTACGTTTCCAAACACAATTCAAAGTGTTGGTGCTGACCTTTAAAGCCCTAAACGGCCTCGGTCCAGTATACCTGAAGGAGCGTCTCCACCCCCATTGCTCTGCCCGGACACTGAGGTCCAGCGCCGAGGGCCTTCTGGCGGTTCCCTCGCTACGAGAAGCCAAGTTACAGGGAACCAGGCAGAGGGCCTTCTCGGTAGTGGCACCCACCCTGTGGAATGCCCTCCCACCAGAGGTCAAAGAGAACAACAATTACCAGACCTTTAGAAGGCATCTTAAGGCAGCCCTGTTTAGGGGAGCTTTTAATGTTTGATGGATTTCTGTATTTTCATATTTTGTTGGAAGCCGCCCAGAGTGGCTGGGGGAACCCGGCCAGATGGGCGGGGTATAAATAATAAATTATTATTATTATAAATTATTATTACTGGATGGGTAAGAAGAAGAGGCACCAGCAAGGCAGCTTACACCGCAGTTAAGTTTCAGATGTCAACGAAGGACCCACCATTGGAACGAGGCCACGAGGAGACCCTCCAGGAAAAGAGCTTGTCAATGGAAAAATGTGTTGCCTTAAGAAATGGTTCCTTGGGGAGGGGAGCCCAAACCTCAGGGCGGATTCGACTTAATGGTTCGTTTTATCTATTCAATAAACATTTATGAACCACTCTTCAACCTTGGTTCTTGGAGTGCCATAGAAACAGACTAAGTGCCAGGAGTTCTGAAGCTGAAATGGCTCAATTCCCCACCCAGCCGTGGGACCCACTGGGTGGCCTTGGCCATGATGATGATGCTCAGAGGTACTGCAATTGCACCATAAATCCCAGAGCCGACATCTGACGGTGGAAACAATCCCAGGGCTTAGCTCTGAAGTGCTTCTTGGTTTTGGCACGTTTGCAGGATGGAACACTCCAAAAAGACTGGGTCTCCCACCGTGAGTATTTTTTCCACCAGAAAGGGTTAAAACATTTCCAGTTAACAGGATGCAATGCTCACACAGCAGTGTGCACACACAGAAAGATAGAGAGAGAGCAAGCCTACATCTGCACAAAGCAGAAACAATGGTCATTAATTCCCACATCAAAGAGACGCAGAGGATAAAGGCAGCTTGGAAGCCGCTCGCTTGTGGAGGGAAAACTTCTCTAAGCTCCGTCTTTGCTGAGCCTCGTTTGATTACGTTCTCTTCCTTTACCTTTAAAACCTTCCTCTCCCGCACTCCCCGCTTTTTAAATTCCTAATGGGAGTAATTTGATTGTTTTTGAAATGCATTAATTTTTTCCCGAAGAAGAAAGACTTGAGTAGCTGCAAACATCTGACAATGTAATGAAGTGATTATGCACCTGCTCAGGCCTCTGCACACACACACCCCCGGCACCCCCAAGTCAGCTCCAGCGAAGGAACGCAAAGGCCTCTTCTTCTTCCTCCTCTCTCTGGAGGCCCTTTCCCAGCCAGAAGGTGGAGGCATGCTAGACCAAGGGGAGCCCAGAAGCCAGTGACCCCTGGGTGCCAGCCTCTGGCAGAACTGGGGTGTCTTCCTGGCCCTGCTCACCTGGGGCATCCAGCTGGTATGGTCAGGAGACTGAAGCACTCTCATGCAGTTGGAATCCTGCTGCTGCACCTGATCTTCTAGCAGGGGGCTTCTCAAGCTCAGGATGAGGTGGGGTCCTGGAAGCTATCAGCAGTGCCGGATTAAACCCTGTGGAGGCCCCTAGGCAGTCGATATCTTGGAAGGAGGTCCTCGCAAATTATCTCCTAATACATTTATGTAATTTTCTTTCAAGATCAAATCAATATTATTGGTTGATTGGTCCATGGTCATGGGGTCCCTCAAAGGCATGGGGCCCATAGAACGGTGCCTACTCTGTTGTTTGGTAATCCAGCATTGGCTATCAGATCAGACCTGTCAATCCATCTGGATCAATATTGGCTTTGCTGACCAGCAGCCTCTCGGTCAGGGCTCTTTCCTAGCCCTAAATGGGGGTGCTGTAATGGTGAGAGCAGACCCTCCAAGTGTCCCTATTTTCCAGGCACACCCCTGATTTAGAGAAGCCATCCCAGTTTCTGATTTGATCCTGGAATGTCCCACTTTTCCTCCTATTTTCATTGGAGAAATGTTGGAGGATATGGAGTTATTCAACCCCCAAGCCGTCAGAAGGCAATCCTGTATAGGGAAGGTTTTTAAATGTTTTATTATGTTTTCATATATTTTGGGAGCTGCCCAGAGTGGCTGGAGCAACCCAGTAAGATGTGTGGAGTATAACTAGTAAAATTATCATTATGGAGTGGGACGTTCCTATTTTCATCGGAGAAATGTTGGAGGGTATGGGAGAGCCAACAAAGTTGGAAACAGCGCCAGAGCCTCTTTCAGCCCTATGTGGAGATGCTGTTGGGGATTGAACCCAGGACTGTTGGCCTGGACTCTACTGCTGAGCTGAGCCCTCCCCCTAAATGTTATCCCAGTCTTGACAGTTCTCAATAGAGAACAGTTGTAGGATCTTTCCCGGACCAGCCACAGATCCTTACACTTTCTGAGTGCAAATCCTGTGCTCTCCCGCTAAACTGCTGCAGCCTTTCCATGCAAAATAGCCTCTTTCTCCTCACCTGGGCAGATTTAAGACGGAGCTGACCCACAGCAGTGGGGCATGTCCCCTGCCTGGCTGCACCAGGAGTCCACCCCAGGGAAGTTATTTTGGGTGGGGCATTGGGCTCCATCCGCTCTAGGTTTCTCCCCCAAGTCTTTTTTTTTCCAGCTCCTGGGGGCTCCCGTGGGAAAAGAGCAACGACGCCGGTGTGTGCAGAAGCCCTAGAAGGCGCTTCAGATAAAGGCACGCAGGCAATTCAGGGGCGGCTGAAGAATAAGCTCTCCTGGAACCAGCTGTCTGGATCCAAGTGCGACACCAGAATTAACAAGGGCTCCGGCAGCCTGGAATTCTAATTTCCCCAGGAGAGGTTTCTGGGCCTGGCGGCTTGTGCTTAGAGAGAGACAGAGAGAGATAGATGGGCAAGTTGGTGGTGATGGGAAGAAATATCAGAAGAAGAGGAAAGGAGTGTGCAGGGGAAAGTCCGTTACCCAACCCCAGGGCTCACTGCAGCTCAGAACCTTCATTGCCTTTTTCAGCCATAGGAGATGTGGCATGGCAATGGAGGGCCTCTGACCATGTGCAAAGAGCACCTCTTGCGAATAAGAGAAGGGACTGTAGCTCCTAGGTGGAGCAACTGCTTTGCATTCGCAGGTTCAGCATCTCTAAGGAAGATGTCTGAAACCTAAGAGTGTGACACCTGAGCTGGACAAATTGGTGGTCTCAGGGTCCCTCTGTCTCTGGGTCACAAGAGAAGGCTGGGCTGGGCTCGAAAGCCTTTTTATTACAAAGAGGCCATAAGGGGGTAGGATTTTGCTAGGCCAATGTATAGGTAAAGGGACCTCTGACCAATAGGTCCAGTCGTGACCGACTCTGGGGTTGCGGCGCTCATCTCACATTATTGGCCAAGGGAGCCGGTGTACAGCTTCCAGGTCATGTGGCCAGCATGACAAAGCCGCTCCTGGAGAACCAGAGCAGCACACGGAAACGGCGTTTAATTCCCCCCCCCCCGTCGCGGGGATTCAAACCGTCGACCTTCTGATCGGCAAGCCCTAGGCTCTGTGGTTTAACCCACAGCGCCACCCGCTAGGCCAATGAGGGTGCCTTTAAAATTGGAGCAGAAAGGTGCGATTGCCCTCGCTATTTCCATTGCAAGCAACCCTCTTGGTCTGTTCCATGCAATGGATGAGACACTAGATGAAGTTCACTTTTATTTAAAAAATAAAAATCATCCCCCTGGCTGGGGGGGGGAGGGCAATTACACATCACCAGGAGCAAGACTGCTCAAGTTCAAATCCCTCACTTGGCCATGAAACTCACTGAATGGCCTGTCACTGTCTCTTAGCCTAACCTACCTCACAGGGTTGTTGTGGGGATTAAATGGGGAGAAACAGAACCATGTATGCCACCTGGAGCTCCTTGGAGGAAAAGGTGGGATAGAAATACAATGAATGTGGTGGTGGTGATATTATTATTATTATTATTATTATTGTTGTTGTTGTTGTTGTTGTTGTTGTTTAGTCGTTTAGTCGTGTCCGACTCTTCGTGACCCCATGGACCAGAGCACGCCAGGCACTCCTGTCTTGCACTGCCTCCCGTAGTTTGGTCAAACTCATGTTCGTAGCTTCGAGAACACTGTCCAACCATCTTGTCCTCTGTCGTCCCCTTCTCCTAGTGCCCTCAATCTTTCCCAACATCAGGGTCTTTTCCAAGGATTATTATTATTATTATTTCCTTGCACTGCCAGCAGGAGGTGCTAAATGCTGCGCTTCCATATGCAACAAGGCACATTCTGATTAATAAAACGTCACTCCTCTGAAATGGGGGAGAAACGGGGGTTGGCCCTGTATGATAGCAGCCCTCCCTTCTGCCTCTCAACTCTTTCCTTAAAAGCTGGGGTCCATTTGCCCAGCTGGGTTAACAGGGCCTTGGTGTGCTTCCCCCCCCCCCTGAAAAGAGACAAAACAGCCTCTGCTCATTTGCAAATATTAATTAATTTAGATGTGCACAGAATAAGGGAAGGTGGCAAAGCACCCAGCAGTTGGGGAGGGCGGGGGAGGGAAGTAGCTGTTATTGGGGGGGTGCAATTCCCCCTGACCCTTTGGAGCTGCTGCAGAGGAGTAAAATCATAGGATTTCAGATGTGGAAGGGCAAATGGGGGGTTAATAATAATACTTAATAATAAATCTACCTCGCACAGACATGTGTGGAGGACATCCTGCCTTTCCTTGGAAACCTCAAATGAAGGGAAGGCACACACACATACCCCACAAGGTTGCGGTTCGTTCAGGACCCCCAGATCAGCCATTGGGGACCGGCAGCTGTCACCGTTGCATCAGGGAGGGGGCAACAGGGGGCCGCCTTGCGAAAACACAGGCCTAAAACATCTCTGCGCCTTAATGACCCGCAAAGCAGTGGGGGGTGGGGCAGTCGGGAGCCCAGATGTTCGGGTTGCACAAAGCGACCTCCATGTGTAAATACAGCTGACTGAGAAGCTGCCATCTGCTGTCAATCAGGCAAGATGGTGACGGAGGCTGTCAACATGCCATCATCTTCCTGACATCGGATGGGGCCAGTTGTAAATCCTGCCTGATTTCCAGGGATTCTGCCTCCAGCTTGGCTGAGACCTCGGAGGAGGCAGAGGGGGAGGAGAGGGAGCCCGGACTCCTGGGTTCCTCCTTCCTCACACTCTCCCCGGCACTGGGTGGGTGGGTGGGGGCAGGTTTGGCAAATCTCCTGGGTGCCTTCTATGCAGAAATGGCAGGGCCACTCAAGCCTGTATTGAAACCTTGCTTTCTGAGTGGGGATATTAGATTACTTAAAGGCAGGAGGGGGGACACTCTTCACATGCTCAGAAGCACACTTGCGACTCAGAAGCACGCTAAATGCAAATTCTGTGGCCGGGGTGAGATTTAACGTGTTCCAGGATCCTTTTTCAGAGAGCGCCATTCTTGTTTAGAACAGGAGGGCTGCATTGTCCAGAAAGTCCCGGATTCAGTCCCCAAACCCTGACTTGAACCGTCCCAGAGAGCTGCTGCCAGTCAGTGTAGACAACACTGAGTTGTCTTCACTGCCTTTATGCTGAGACCAAGAGTCTCACTTGGCATAAGGCAGCTTCCTAGGTGCTTAGGTTAGAAAATGTAGCCACGGGAGCTGCAGTTTGAAGAGGAAGACTGACTTTTTAATTCTTTCCCTTAGGGAAGGTGGAGGACTCTCCTTAAACAGAGGTTGGACGGCCATCTGTCAAGGATTCTTTAGTTGTTATTCTTGCAGTGCAGGGGGGTTGGGCTAGATGACCCTTGGGGGGTCCATTCCAACCCTACACTTCTATGATTCTGTAGTATTTTTTTTCTGCTGAAAATCACACGCACACACAGAGCTGCTTTTACAGACACACGGAGGAAAATATCCAGATAAAAAGGGCAGGCTCCCGTGAGACCTAAAAGAGTCAGGTGATCATCCTTCTGGGATGGAGGGGGGCAGGGGGAGTCCTCAGAGCCAGGCTTGGCCTCTTCCCTCTCTCTTCTCCTGCCCCCCCCTTCTGCCCTCAGGTAAGAGATGTCTGTGCAGCCCCAGCTGTGATCTCAGGATCCTCAGGATGCCAATTTTAACCCAGTTGTCTGAGCTGCTTCCCTTCTGCACATTGCCATGGTATGTGCGCTTCCTTTCTGCAGTGCAATTTTTTGAGGGGGGGGGGAATCTTATGCATGTCTCGGCAAAACAAAAATAAAAAGCATCCCCATTTGCCTCCTCCCCAAATAAAATAAACATGCATCCGTCCGTCTTCCGGTGGGCTTGCAGTCAGGAGTAGGCCAAAAGAAGAGAATAAAATAAAATTTAAAAAGGGAGCAGGATTTATTATGTAAATTAATTTTCTATTTATTCTGGTGCTTTGCATAGAATTCCACCAGCATTAGGTATTCATGGAGACGGGGGAAACTGCAGCAAGGGGGGGGCAGCGCTGGGGAGGGTAATTGAGACCAAACAGCAGCATTTAGAGAAATCTTTCGGACTGGCTGGGGGGTGGGTCCTTGAAAATGCAGTCATCAGCCCACCCAAAAATATTCCGAAGTGAGGGGGGAATTAAAAGCAGACAACCAGGAAGCCATTAGCATGCAAATCAACTCATAGTGGGGGGGGGGGTCAGATCTCTCTCCAGCATGAAGCTGAATTGATGCTAGACCGTGGCACCACCAACCAATGTGAGGCAGTACTGTGAAGCGGTTGGAGCATTATTTATTATTGTTAAATTCATTGCCTGCCCTTCAGCAGGAGGTCCCAAGGCAGCTTACAACTACAGTGGAACCTCGGTTTATGAATTTTCAGTTTACGAACGCCGTGGACCCATCTGGAACGGATTAATTCACTTTCCATTACTTTCAATGGGAAAGTTCGCTTCAGTTTATGAACGCTTCAGTTTATAAACAGACTTCCGGAACCAATTACACCCATGCTTCGGGTTAAGTACACTTCAGGTTGAGTACTCCGCGGACCCGTCTGGAATGGATTAATACACTTTCTATTACTTTCAATGGGAAAGTTTGCTTCAGTTTATGAACGCTTCAGTTTAAGTACTCCACAGACCGTCTGGAACAGATTAATCCACTTTCCATTACTTTCAATGGGAAAGTTTGCTTCAGTTTATGAACGCTTCAGTTTAAGTACTCCGCGGACTGTCTGGAACAGATTAATCCACTTTCCATTACTTTCAATGGGAAAGTTAGCTTCAGTTTATGAACGCTTCAGTTTATGAACAGACTTCCGGAACCAATTGTGTTCATAAACCGAGGTACCACTGTATTCAAAATTAAACACAGTTTAAACCAACTGCAGCCCCAGGAATGAAGTGGGTCCTGAAAATATACATCACGGGGGTCAAAGGCCGGGGTAAAGAAGAACAGCTTCAGCATTCGCTGTATAGTGAATGTGCCAGACACACTTCTGTGGGGAAGAAGAAGAGTTTGGATTTGATATTCCGCTTTATCACTACCCTAAGGAGTCTCAAAGTGGCTAACATTCGCCTTTCCCTTCCTCCCCCACAACAAACACTCTGTGAGGTGAGTGAGGCTGAGAGACTTCAGAGAAGTGTGATTAGCCCAAGGTCACCCAGCAGCTGCATGTGGAGGAGCAGAGACACGGACCCAGTTCACCAGATTACAAGTCCACCGCTGTTAACCACTACACCACACTGGGATAGGTGTCTGTGCTGGCCTAGGGAAGACCTGAGTTCTAATCCCTGCTAGGGCATGAAGCTCATGGTGACCTGCCTCACAGGGTTGTTGTGAAGATTAAAACATCGAGAAGGTGCAGGGCTCTACATGGTGGGGGGGGCAAGTGAAGGAGTTGCCAATTTCATTTTCTTTTTGCAAACCTCTTCGAGGTCTACAATCAAGTGGTATATAAATTTTATTAAATGAAACATATTTTTTTTCCTGGGGCGGGAAGGGTTGCCAGGGCAAAGTGCCCCTTCGTGGTTTCCCTCATTCACTGCAGGGATAATTTTGTGACTTGAGCACAGGTTTCCTCGCCATTTAAAACTTTGTGATGCAGCATCACCCTGAGGCATTGTGGGAAATGAAAGCAGTGGCCAAGCGCCATGGGCCAGAAAAAAAAATCCCTTCACAGGAGGGCCCAGAGGCGGCCTGCTGGGGCAGTGGGGCCCTGGCAGCGGCCCATGAGGGTTGGGTGCCAGCCTCAGCCCTGGAGGAAGAGACCAGAGTTATAGCTGTCATTGTCTCTACCTGAGAGGGCAGGGCTGGGACATAGCCAGAGCTGGGGTCTGCCATCTGTACCCCACCCACCCCAGAGCCTTCAGCCAGATAATAATTACATTTAAAGCCCGCCTTTTTCTCCAAGGACCCTCCAGATGGCATACACGGTTCTCCCATTTAATTGCCACAACAAGAACCCTGTGAGGTAGGCTAGGCTGAGAGGCAGTGACTGGCCCAGCATCATGGCTGAGTGGCGATTCAAGCCCTGCTCTCCCAGGTCATAGTCCAGGCATCCCCAAACTGCGGCCCTCCAGATGTTTT
This sequence comes from Zootoca vivipara, assembly GCF_963506605.1. NCBI lineage: Eukaryota > Metazoa > Chordata > Lepidosauria > Squamata > Lacertidae > Zootoca > Zootoca vivipara. Next base: position 27,438,604 of record NC_083292.1, on the reverse strand, counting down.
GGCCTACAACTCCCATGATTCCTAGCTAGCAGGACCAGTGTTCCGGGGAAGATGGGAATTGTAGTCCAAAACATCTGGAGGGCCGAAGTTTGGGTGTGTCTGTCATAGTCCAACGCACTAACCCTTGGGCTGGAGCCCCCAAACCCCCGCTTACTCCCCCACCGGCTGACATGACCCTGAGCTTGGCAAAGGACGGTGCTCAGCCCCACGGCCAAGGCTCCGCAAGGCCCCTGGTGCGCTGGAGTGAGTGGCAAATGGCGTCCATGCCATCGTCTGCGCCAGGCCTGTGGAATGATGCGGATGAACGAGCGCTTGGCCTAATAAAAAGTGTGAAATGCAGCTCCCTGGTCTTGGCAGCGGCTCCTTGGCAGAGGGGACGGCTCTGGGATGAAGGCGCTTGGAGCGCGAGGAGGTGCCATTCTGCAATTGAGCAGCAGGGGCCAAGGCCAGGCGCCAGGACTCGTGAGGCGCCTGGCTGAGGATCAATGCTGAGCGGGATCTGAGGCGTGGTGGCGGCGAGAGACAAAGGAAGGTAGGGCCGGTTAGCGTGCAGCTCGCAAGAATGGGTGCCCACAGAAAGACTCGGTGCCCAGCAGAATGCCAACGTGGCATAATGTTTGGAGAGCTGGATTGGACTATGAACAGAACAGGCCACCATCTCATGCCCTCCAACATCTTGTGTCCCCAAACCGGGATAAGCAACTTCCCTCTGCACTCCTGCGCGAGTCACATAACCTGCACAAGTTCACGGGGCCCAAATGATGCGCTTTTTCAGGGCCGTGTTTGCACAGCGCCCAAAGATGTGTGTTTTGGGGTACCGAGCAAGACTGTGTCCCTGAAAAAGCTCTTTTTTCAAGGGGAGAAGCAGTTTTTTCAGGGCAAGATCTTGGCATGAAATCACGCGAGATCACCCTTGTGGATGGCAGGACCTGTAATCAATCCAGGTGGAAAGTGGCCTGTTGAGGAGGAGCAGGAATAATTCTGGACTGAGGGAAATGACGTTTTGGTGCTACAGATGGGAGCCCCTGGATGAGTCAGACCCAAAAGCCCATCTGTCCCAGGACAGAATCATGGAATCGCATACCCTCCAACATTTCTCTGATTAAAATAGGGACACCCCATTCTATAATGATTATTTTACATATTTATACCCCACACATCTTACTGGGTTGCCCCGTCACTCTAGGCAGCTTCCAACATATCTAAAAAAACGTAATAAACCATTCAACATTTTTTAAACTTCCCTATGAAGTGCCTTCAGACAGCCTGAGGGTCAGATCATATCCAATGAAAATAGGGACATCCTAAGGAAAAGTGGGACATTTTGGGATCAAATCAGAAATCGGGATGTAGCTTCTCTAAATCAGGGACGTCATAGAAATCAGGGAATCATAGAACTGTAGAGTTGGAAGGGACCCTGAGGTGTCATCTAGTCCAACCCCATGGTCCCCCCTCTTCCCCCAACCCAGTGTTCCCCAGATGTTTTGGACTACAGCTGGCCAGGGCCGTTGGGAGCTACGGTCCAAAACAGCTGGATGAGGGTTGAGGAGGTAGGCTGTCTCCAGGGTGGCTTTTTTCACCCTCTCCTTTTGCAGACTCCAAAGGCCCTCAGCTTTCACTGAGCGCCAAGCCAAGTAAGTTTCTAGACCTCAGGACTGAGCAGGAAGCTTTTCAAGCAGGCCGTGTCTTCTGGAGGCTCAGCTTTTGTGAGCTGTCAGAGCTGTCTCAGTGCACCCCATCCCACCCCCCTTTGCAAATAACAATTCTCCAGGCAGCGATGCCTGTTTGCTTCTCTTGCCATGTAGTGATTGAATGTGATTCTTCGGGGGGGGGGGTGAGAGGCATATGTGGGAGTGGGGGGGGCTTGTTTGCAAAGGAGAGTTCACAGACCTGGTAGAAAATTAACTGGTGACATGCTGTGTCGGATGTGCGTCGTTCCCCCACACACACCCCAAACGCCACCTTCTTCTTCTTTGTGCCTCAGTTTCCCCTTCAGCAGGAACAGGCCTTGAATCTGAAAGAAGGGAATCATTTGATCTTCTTCTCTTTCCATTGCAAAGGGATCCTCTTGGCTGGGGGAGCGAGAACGTGTCTCAAGGCATTTTCGAGATTCCCCTTTGATGCCTGCTTCCCCCCTCCCTCCCTTCCCCCTCTTGAGCTTCAGAAGTAAAAGATCTGCCAAGCTGTCAACAGTGTTTAAACAACACCCTCATTGCAACGGATCCAAGGGGAGGTTTATAATTAAATGGCTGACAGGCACTCGGCAGCCTCCGTCATGGGGGGGGGGGGAGGAAGGCAAGCATGGCAGAGGGGCTGTTCATAATCCACCTGCCATGGAAATGCCACGGCCATGCCCATCCAAGGCCTTTCTCTGGAGCTGCCAGCCTGTGCCTGTCGTGGCAGTTGGGCAAAGAGTATACACACCTGCTTCGCTACTTCAAGGGGTGATATGATAGCCATGTTCAAATATATGAAAGGATGTCATATGGAGGAGGGAGAAGGATTGTTTTCTGCTGCTCCAGAGAAGCAGACACGGAGCAATGGATTCAAACTACAAGAAAGAAGATTCCACCTGAACATTAGCAAGAACTTCCTGACAGTAAGAGCTGTTCGGCAGTGGAATTTGCTACCAAGGAGTGTGGTGGAGTCTCCTTCTTTAAGCAGAGGCTTGACAGGCATATGTCAAGAATGCTTTTATGGTGTTTCCTACTTGGCAGGGGGTTGGACTGGATGGCCCTTGTGGTCTATGATTCTATGATTCTAAGATCTATTCAGGTGAGCAGCTGAAGTAGTGGCTGATTTTTCAGTGTGGCAACAGTTTGTGGGAGTTCTGCGTTGGGTCGCTGCCGAACGGCCTGTGTCTCAAAGGGAGAGGGGCCAGCTCTGAGGCAGGACCATCAAGCACCATCCTGGAAGGCATCACCACTTTAAAAGGATAGTTGCAGGCGACAGGAAATGACCTTTCTCTCTGCTGTAGAGGGCACTGCCAATCAATCAGAGCCAGCCCTACCATTGGACCAAGTGGGGAAGCCGCCTTAGGCAGCTGGTTCCTGAGCATCTTTAATGGACAACAGGTTGTTAGTGAGGGCAAGCTGAGGGATTTTCTGCCGCACGTGCTAAACAACTGGACCCGCCCTGGGCTCACTCTCTCTCGTTTAAGGACACATGGGGCTGCCTTTGCTCCTCCTGGCTCAGTATTGTCTACACTGACTGGCAGCAGCTCTCTGGGATTTCAGGCTTTCCCAGGCCTGCCTAGAGATGCTGCCGGAGATTGAGCCTGGGACCTTCTAGACTGGGGGCATTTGCTGCTCCGCAAAATGCCTTGGGCTGGACTAGACAAGAAGCCCGCCAGGAGAGCCCGACTGCAGCCAGATGAGGCATTTTTATTTATGTATTGTTTGTTTATTTATTCCCACCCGCAGAACCGGGGCTTGAGTTGGCTCAGAAAAATTAAAATACTGTACCAATAGAAGATAAAACGGCTAAAAAACACATTAAAATGTTATAGTTGAAAAGCAATCAAACCATCGATCGAATTAAAGCAGCGTCAAAGCACATATCGGGGTCCCTTGCAACTCCCCAATTCTATGGTTCCATCGGAAGGGGAGGGGGCTGCCTCTCGGGTTTTCCTTCTTGCGCAGCCAGGAGAGAGTTGTGGGGAATTCATCTGAACTGAACGGCTTCTCTCTCACTGCAGCACTCCAGCATTTGACCCACTTTCTCTTTTGGCGGGGCTTGGGTGCATATTTACCGTCAGTCAGAACGGAAGTGGAAGTAGTTAAGGCCCTGACTCGGACCCTGGAGCCACTGAGACTTTGATCGCATCTTTCTCTCCTGGTCTCCCAAGACGGCACTCATCTTGCAAAGCCCCACAGCCTTGAATAGGGGAGATTTCAGCTCAGAAGAACTTCCTGGGCTCTCCATAAAGGGCACTCTGAACCCGCTGCATAATCTTGCCTTGTGGGTTGAAGGACTGCCAGGCAGCGGCTTAGCCTCTCAGAACAGACCCTCCAAGCGCCCCCATTTTCCACGGACAGTCCTGGATTTACAAAAGCCACCCTGGTTTCTCATTTGATCCCAGAATGATCCTTAGGATGTCCCTATTTTTATCAGATAGATGCTGGAGGGTGTGGAGTTATCCGACCACCGAGCCATCTGAAGGCAGCCTTGTATATGTTTTATTGTTGTATACATATTGTTATATGTATTATATATGTTGGAAGCTGCCCAGAGTGGCTGGGTCACCCTAGTCAGATTGGTGGGGTATAAATAGTAATGTTGTTGTTTTTGTTGTTGTTGTTGAATTGTTGTTGTTTAGTGGTTTAGTTGTATCCGACTCTTCGTGATCCCATGGACCATAGCACGCCAGGCACTCCTGTCTTGCACTGCCTCCCGCAGTTTGGTCAAACTCATGTTCGAAGCTTCGAGAACACTGTCCAACCATCTTGTCCTCTGTCGTCCCCTTCTCCTTGTGCCCTCCAGCATCAGGGTCTTTTCCAAGGATTCTTCTCTTCTCATGAGGTGGCCAAAGTATTGGAGCCTCAGCTTCACGATCTGGCCTTCCAGTGAGCACTCATAGGATGTCCCTATTTTCATCAGAGAAATGTTGGAGGGCATGTCAGGAGCAGCTGCGGGGAGAAGCCTTGAAGTGGACAAAAAGTCTAAGATTATTGCCTTATCTGCCAAATACAACAAATTCTGGACTTGGAAGAGGGGAGCCTCTGAAGCCCGAGGTACCATCACGGCAAGACTTTCAGGCAAAGGTTGGGGGTCCTAATCAGAAGAATGAGCAGGAGCACCCCCCCCCCAAAAAACAGCAGCGTAGCTAGCCGCCTGGCTGCCCGGGGCGGCAAACCCGAAGGCACCCTGCCAGGGGGCGGGGTGTCCGTCGGCACATGCGTGCACAGGAGGCATGCAACGCGGCAAACCCCGTGAGCAAGCTGCGGAGTGAGGCAGTCTCGCTTGCATCAGGGCTTCTCCTCCATGGCGGGAGCCGTGTCGCACGGCAGCGGTGGCAGCGGCCGTCGGAGGTGGTCAGCCCCATCCAGCCTGCTGCCCGGGGCGTGCGCCTCCCCCCGCCCCACCATTACTATGCCACTGCCCCCAAACACAGCAAGGGCAGCACAGGGCTGGGTTCACCACGTTTTAAGGTCACTCTCTAAAGCAGGCATCCCCAAACTTCGGCCCTCCAGATGTTTTGGACTACAATCCCCATCTTCCCTGACCACTGGTCCTGTTAGCTAGGGATCATGGGAGTTGTAGGCCAAAACATCTGGAGGGCCGCAGTTTGGGGATGTCTGCTCTAAAGAGCTCCACCCACCCTGCACCTAGAGAGTAAGACCATTAAGTCTAGAGCAGGGGTCAGCAACCTTTTTCAGCCGTGGGTGGGCCAGACTATATTTTGAAGGAAAAAATAGAACGAATTCCTATGCCCCACAAATAACCCAGAGATGCATTTTAAATAAAAGGACACGTTCTACTCATGTAAAAACACTCTTGATTCCCAGACCGTCCGCGGGCCGGGTTGAGAAGGCGATTGGGCTGCATCCGGCCCACGGGCCTGAGGTTGCCTACCCCTGGTCTAGAGCTAGAACTTCAGGGGGTTGGACTAGATGACCCTCGGACCCCTTCCAACTCTATAACTCAGATTCCCTCACCGCACCACTGCCAGAAGCCTTTCGAATCCACCTTGAAATGAAGGGCTGGGTAAAACGGAAATGAAATAATATTTCACAGGCAGGTCTTGTTTCTTTGTAAAAGCGTAGAATTGCCCCCCCCCCCTCATGTGGAAGCCTTGGGAGCCTATGGGGGAGGGGGGCTGGCTCAGAAGTCTCTCCCAAGATAGTGATGATGATTACAATTTATTATCCACCCTTCAGCCCAAGGTCTTTATAGTTAAAGCACAACATCAATATTAAAACACAATATAAAAAACAGTTTGAAGCAACTTACAATCACAGAAATAAGATGAGTCCTAAATATATATACACCTCAGGTGTCAATACCCAGGATAAAGAGGTGGGTCTTCTGCATTTGCCAGAAGTGGGATTAAAGTGGGAATGAGGATACAAGTGGGAAACTGAGGACAAGGGAATGAGGACAAAAGTGGGATTAAAGTGGGAATGAGGTTTGTGGTGGCTGAGGAGTCAAGCACTCATTTTACATGTCAGTTTAGGGGGTGAAACTTAATTTTTGAATATTTATTCAGTGAGGAGTTATAAAAATATGCTTTTGGGTGTGAGGAATTCAAATCTGTCATTATTTTTGTGACTGGACAACGTTTAGCTTGCTAAGCCTACGTTTGATGAATAAGCACATAGAACTGCTTTCGGAAAAACCAAAGAATTTTAATTTTAACTTCTGACAATGTTGGTCAATGCTAAATAAAAAAAAAGAGGAAAATAATACATAATCTATAACATAACTGCAAGTACTTGGCAATCTTATTTATTTCCATGCAGTTTTTACAAACATCTTACCTACCAAGCAAAACTGAATTACAGAACGGACCTCCAGAACAAATTAAGTTCGTAACTAGAGGTACCACTGTATATCAATTTAATCAATTATTCCCAAGTCATGTTACAGCTTTTTGAATTTGAAAGTTGAAAAATTCAACACGTCACAGTTCACTCCCAGGCAGCATCTCTACTTTAGAATATGGAGCAGGTGATGGATAAGGAGTCGGCCTGAGACCCAGGAGAGTTGCTGCTGCCAGTCAGAGTAGACAGTACTGAGCTTAGGGAGAACAATGAGACTGGCCTGAACCAAGGCAGCTTCTAACACCGCTGGGGAGGAGGGGCCAGTGCTAAGCAGCAGAACACCTGAAAGCACCTGAAAGCACCTCCTGGCGGCAGATGTGGGGAAAGGCAGAGACCTTAGAGCAGGCTTCGCCAACCTGGTTCCCCTCCAGAGGTTGTTAGACTACAACTCCCAGCAGCCCCTGCAAGGCTGGGGTTTAGCCCATAAACCGTTCCAGCTGCAGTCCTCTAGCGCCATCTGATGGGGAAGAAGCGCTTCTGGCGACGCAGGCACAACACCGCACAGTATGCTTCATTGGAGCCTCTAAATCCCAAAGCGTTTTGCCTCTTCCATCCAAAGCAAGACATGCCCAGCAAGTAGTTTGGGGTCCACGGCGTCGTCAGAGCTGCAAGAAGCACATCCAGGCAAGCTGCCCAGTGAAGCTGAGTGTTGAGAGCCAGTGTGGTGTAGTGGTTAAGAGTGGTAGACTCGTAATCTGGGGAGCCGGGCTCGCGTCTCCGCTCCTCCACATGCAGCTGCTGGGTGACCTTGGGCTAGTCACACTTCTCAGAAGTCTCTCAGCCTCACCTCAGAGTGTTTGTTGTGGGGGAGGAAGGGAAAGGAGAATGTTAGCCGCTTTGAGACTCCTTCGGGTAGTGATAAAGCGGGATATCAAATCCAAACTCTTCTTCTTCTTGATGCAGGAAGCTGCCTTATACTAAGAGTCCACCTGGCTCACTATTGTTTTATGGGCTGGCAGCTCTTCAGGAGATCCCCAGACCTACCTGGAGATGCCATTGAAGCTTCTGCATGCAAAAGCAGACACTCTGCCACTGAGCTACCGCCCTCTTGCGGAAAAGGAAATTATTCACACAGTGCATCACGAAAGTGTGGCATTCACTCCCACTTTTGCACAAAGTTTTTAGACAAATTTGTGGAGGAGGAGAAAGCTATCACTAGCTGCAGGTCAGGGTGGCAGTATTCTGTCTGCAGTGTTGGAGGAAGGATACTTTTGAATGCCTTTTGCTGGGATTTTTAATTGGGGAGAGAGCACTCTCAGGTTCTGCTTGTGGGCTTCTCATCAGCTTCTGGGTGTTCACTGCAAGAACAGGAGGCAGGCCTTGGACGGATCCAGCAGGGCTCTCCTTCAGTTCTTTGCTTCGTAGCTTAGAGTAAAGGCGAGAGGTGGTTCTGCCTGGTACGGAGAAAGTGGGAAGGGGGCTGTTTTCTCCCTCAGTCAAAGAGACATTGATCGAATCTTGGAAGATTTGAAACAAAACAAGTCCTTGTTCACACAGCTTATAGCTAAACTGTGGGATTCTCTCCCACATGTTCTGATCCGAAAAAGATTTGCACAGCTGTTACAGAGAGACCATGGAGCAAATTTATTTCCTGCTGCTCCAGATGCTACCAAGGGGTCCAAATTATGGGATTGGGGTGAAACATACAGTAAGCGCTTCCTGGTGGTCTGAGCAGTTTGAACCATGGAGTGGGCCCTCCTCCAAGAGAGATTTACACAGCTGGGCTGACAGTGGTGGTTTCCCCACATTGTTGGGGGCTTGAACTAGGTGGTTTTTAGTGTCAGCATGGCTGCCCCGGTTGCTGATCTGTTACTGGGCAAAGTTCAAAATGTTACCATTAGTATACAAAGCCCAGAACAGCTTGGGATCAGTTTACTTGTGGGATGACCTTCCTTCAAAGTGTTGGTGCTGACCTTTAGAGCCCTAAATGGCCTCGGTCCAGTATACCCGAAGGAGCGTCTCCACCTCCATCATTCTGCCCAGACACTGAGGTCCAGCACCGAGGGCCTTCTGGCGGTTCCCTCATGGCGAGAAGCCAAGTTGCAGGGAACTAGGCAGAGGGCCTTCTCGGTGGTGGCGCCTGCCCTGTGGAACGCCCTCCCAACAGATGTCAAAAAGGAAAACAACTACCAGACTTTTAGAAGACAATTGAAGGCAGCCCTGTTTAGGGAAGCTTTTAATGTTTAATAGATCACTGTGTTTTATTTTTCTGTTGGAAGCCGCCCAGAGTGACTGGGGAAACCCAGCCAGATGGGCGGGGTATAAATAAATTGTTGTTGTTGTTGTTGTTGTTGTTGTTGTTGTTGTTGTTGTTGTTGTTGTTATGTGCCCACTTGACCACATAACATTCATTCAACACTTTCAAGAAAACAATATTTTAGTGTGGCAGCGTCTACACTTTGGAACTCCCTGCCTATGGACATCAGACAGGTGTCTCCACTGTACTCATTTTGATATCTGCTTAAAACATTACATCTAGGAGTCAACATGTAGTTTTACTTGATTGCACATTTTAATTACTGGGTTTGTTCCCCACCCCCTTTTAAAATCTGCCTTTCATTGACAATTTTTACATCTGTTTTGTTTTTTTGCAAACTACCCTAAGGTTCTGTCTACACGACAGTATATACTTTTTGTGAAATTAATGCTGGGCAGTACTCTGTGCAGTGCTGGGGTAATACCATATTGGCCTGAATATAAGCTGCAGCTTTAAAATTGGAGGGGGGGGGAGGAAAAATACCCGAATATAAGAGCCACGCTTGCCACTCTGCCGCGCTCCTGGCACTGGTTGCCCCACGCTCCTGGCTGCACACCGTAAGGTCACGAATATAAGTTGCAGTTTAACTTTTCATGGTCGGAATTTGGGGGGTGGGGAGTGAGGCTTATATTCAGGCCAATGCGGTAATAGCAATGGTACACTTCACAAGAGCAGCCACACAAACCCCTCAAACCACCTACAGCAGGCATCCCCAAACTGCGGCCCTCCAGATGTTTTGGCCTACAACTCCCATGATCCCTAGCTAACAGGACCAGTGGTTGGGGAAGATGGGAATTGCAGTCCAAAACATCTGGAGGGCTAAAGTTTGGGGGTGCCTGACCTACAGCCTTTAAAAAAAACCATTCTAAGGCTGCCATCTTGTGCACACTTAAAATCATAGGATTGCTTTCAATTCCTCTAATATCTCATTCCAAAAGGGTTTTATTTTTTGGCAATGCCACCATACATGTAGAAAGGTCCCCACCTCCTTTTGGCATCTCCAGCACCGATTGTCTTTAGTTTTGTACATTTTAAAGAAAAAAAATATTTAAATATAATATCAAAAAAACTCCTGAGTCTTTCGTATTAGGAATGATAGATGAAGAGATATCCAAACAGGATGAAAAGGTATTTCTGTATGCGGGGGCAGCGGCGAGAATTTTAATTGCCAAATTATGGAAAAGAAGAAGAAATCCCTAGCATTAGAGATTGGCAAGAAAAGGTGATTAGCTATGTAGATCTGGCCAAGTTGACAAATTCAATCGGGGGGGGAGGGGTAGTAATAAGAAATTTAACCATAATTGGGGAAAATTGGGGGAGTATCTGAAAAGACTTGGGTTTGATTCAAATATTCTGTAGTTATTCCAAGATGAAAACTTAAGGAAAGCAGTACAAAGATAGACGATTCAGCAGCCCAGGACGAAGACAAGCGGAAGTCGACTTATAGAAGATTCTGCAAGATGTTAAAAGATGATATTCATTGACAAGTATTAAGACATGATTTAATTGAAATAGGTATACAAGCTTGATATTCGATTGAAGATTTTGATTTTTGTTAATATTGTTTAGTGATGTTTAGTATTTTATTTTGTTTGTCTGTTTTTAATTGTATGGTCTATTTGAAATCTCAATAAAGGTTTTAAAAAAATAAAATAAAAATAAAATCATAGGATTGTAGAGTAGGAAAGAACCCAAAGTGTTAACTGGTCCACCTCCTACAAGTACCAGTGAATAGAGAATTGCAGTGTACGTTTGCTCACAGCCTGAGAAACTAGGTGAGGGGCAGACTAAAGGCAAATTGCACACCAGGGAGGGTTTGGGGTGGCTTCTGGGTGTTTTTCTTTTGTCCTCCAAATGATTGGTGCCTCCTGTATAAGAGGAAATTTGTTGGGATGTTTGTGTAAGGGGGGGGGAGTTTCAAAATTGGATCTCCTGGGCTCTGGTAATCCTTCTCTGTTGTAAGCAGGTAGGCATAGGTGACGGTGAAATTCTTTCCTTCTTTTCAAAGTCTGGCCTTGGAACCGCATCAATAGGAGTACAAGGTTAATCTGGTTTAAGGACATTTTAAAAAAACAAAAGCGTGTTTAGCACAGAGATGCTTTCTCATTTCATTTTGAACGTCTGTCCGTTGTGCTTTCCAGAGCCCCGCCAAGGGCCTGTGTAAACAGAAAAACTAATTCCTCACTCACAGAAAACTGGAGAGATTGGCAAATGCTTGTGTGTAAGAGCCAAGGAAATGAAAGGCACCCCAAACACACACACACACACACACACACACACACACACACACACACCTTGCTCTCTTGCAGGGAAGCTTTCCTTCAGTACTAAACAGTGCCTGAGGGAATCAGCAGCAACCCTCCAGTAGCAGTGGAAATGAAAGCAGAACCTTTTAAAAAAAATCTTCACGCCCAAAGTGAAGGCATCTGTGCCCCTGCATTCCTGTGCCTAAGACCCAAGACCCACAGCGATGCCATGAGGCCAAACTGAATGATGTCACAGGGTTCCCAACTTTCAAAAGTTGCTTTTTAAAAAACCTGACACAGGAGATTAAAACTATTGCGCAAACACCAGAATAAATGCTTTCACTCTTTGCCTTGGAAGAGGGCAAGAGACATTTGTGGGGTGAAATAATACAAAACTATGGCATAGGCTGGGTAGCAGGATTCAAGCCCAAGAGCCCTCTCCCGTCCTGCGGGTTCCAGAAGCTGGTTATTCGGAAGCATTGCTGCCTCCCACTGCAGAGGCGGAACAGAGCCATCATGCCTAGTAGCCATGAATTTGCCCAATCCTCTTTTAAAGCAATCCGAGTTGGTGGCCGTCGCCACTTCCTGTGGGGGTGAGTTCCATAGGTTAACTATGCACTGTGTGAAGAAGCACATACCTGTCCTGAATCTTCCAGCATCCAGCTTCATTGGATGCCCGCACGTTCTAGCATTATGAGAAAAACCTTTCCCTGCCACGCATAATGTCATAAAACTTCTATTATCTCATCGTTTACTTGCCTTTTCTCTACACGATGAAGTTCCAAATGCTGAAACCATATAAGAGAATTGCTCCACCCCCCTTGATCATTTTGGGTGCCCTTTTCTAAACCTTTTCAAACCCTACAACATTCACGGTGAGGCGACCCACACTTGGAGTGGGGGTGGGAGGCAGTTTGTCATGTGTGCACCTGTTTCAGCAGGTGCCCCCTATAATTGCACCCTTGTTTCCATGCACTCCTCACCTGAGCGCACCTGGGGTGTTTTGTTTCCAGCAGCTGAATTGATGTGAGTCTTGTGTGTTTTCACTGATTGCCGCACACCGAAGGCACCCTGGGATTTCTGAGCAGCCCATCTCTCAAGATCTCAGCCTGTGCGGAGGATTACCTCGGAGACTGTAATTGGGACCTTAAATACGAGCGTCCTACAGCTTGGCTCTCAGAATCAATCATACTTGGAACAACAAAGAAAAATGCCAAAGAAAAATCTCCGCACTTTAAAGAACACCTCACAGAGGACATCCAGCGCATCACATCGATTGCAACATCCACTGGGCTTCCACCCCACCTAGAGAAAACCTCCGTCATCAAGGCATTGATAAACAAAGGACAGACGTTTTCCATTTGTGGTAGATTTCCATCCAGCATCTCCTAACTTTCACCTTGCAGTCGAAGAAAGCGACCCATTGTTTTAGCTTTAGCAAGACACTCCATGGCTGGATCTACACTGACCTGTTTAATGCTATTAGACCAATATTAGATGTATCATTCTAAAACGTCACAGGACATACTTGTAAAAAAACAAACAAACACTTCTTACCTCTGGTTTTTTTTCATCAAAATGGCTATCCCCCTACTGCTGGTTGCTGGTTGCTTTGCAGAGCCCTCTGGTGTCAGATTTTAATAACATTCTGAACATTAAAAGCAGCTTGTCATATGTCCATCTATGTTATGAAAACCTTTAATTACCCTTAAAAACCAAGTTTGCTGTCAGCAAGCCTCCTGCTACAGAATTTCACCATGCAAACTATATCCAAAAAGTTGTATCCAATACATAGCAAAAACTACAACTGACCTAAGCATGTTTTAGAAACCACACCCTGAAAATTTGACCAAAGGAGAGCAGAAACCAGTTGCTAAGCACCTCAGCTCTGAGAACCAGTGTCTTTCAAACTCCTTGATCAGTGTGGTGGAGATGGCAACTGATCCTACAAGGTTAGCAACGAGACTTCTGGATTCACACACCTGTTAACACAGGTGCTCACCAGTTTGCAGATGATAACCTGCTCCACCTCTCATTTAAATCGGAACCAGTGAAGGCAGTGAATGTCCTGTGTGAATTTCTGGAGGTGGTTGGAGGATGGCTGGGCTAACGGTTTGAGGTTGAATCTCGACAAGACAGAAATACTGTTTTGGGGGGACGTGGTAGGTGGGTCATCACACCTATTTGGTGGGGGCCAATTTTATCATGCCCATAAAAAAACAATCTTTTAATTTTTACTAAGAAACAATTTTCAGAGATGTGTTGTTGTTTTTTTAAGTAGCAAAATAATTCCTAAATGAGTGTTATAGCACTGTAACACTACGTAAAAGTTATTTTGCAAAAGCACGGCCCTGCTGCCTTTCCAGTCATCGCCATTTTAACACTGTGGATTTTCACTGCCTCATTAAATGCTTCTGATCTACACTTTCAGTACAAAAGCAAATGTTCACACTTTCCCCCTCTCCCCACATCATTTCAGGAATGGTAATTGGGCAAGCAAACTTAAAACAAGTGCATTACTGCTAATTAAATAACTGAATTTTCTAAAAAGGGTTGCTGAGTTTTTTTTGTTTTTGATGGCTGCTGCTCAGGTAAACTGGATTGTCTCCTTCCTAGCCCACAGCTGCCTTAGACAGAGTCGGGCCCTTGGTCCATCTAGCTCAGTACTGTGTGCACTGACTGGCAGCTGCTCTCTGGGATTTCAGACAGGACCTCACCCAGCCCTATTTGAAGATACCAGCAGGGATTGAACCTTCTGCATGTCCTATCATGTCCATCGGTAAGGATGGAAGAAACATGGCAAGGATGTATCCCAAGAAATAGTATAGAGTAGACCCCAATAGTGTGGGAAATCAATTGCAATTCAACTTGTGGCTGGCAGCAGAAGGGAAATTATTTGTAGCTGTAGCTGCCCATATGCATGTAGAGAAATAAACAGTAAATTGCAAGAACTCGGAACAAGTATGTTTACTTGGTACACTCTGACCATTAAAACATTGCTGATGAAGAATTGGCGAAACAGGGCCTTGTCCTGGGATTTTTTCACTGGAATTTATTTTTATTTGCCTCACTATCACACTGCAATTGATTCCTATTTGAATTCATCTTATCATTACATAAATAAATGTAATCATTATCATTACATAAATAAAACCTTTTGAAGACTTACTAGAAATTCATCTTCCTCCTGGCCCGAGTTCTTGCAATTTACTGTTTATTTCTGGACTTCACCAAGAACTCCAATTTGCTCATACAGTATTAATGTAGCCTTAAAAACTTTTTTTCCTGTAAAGAAAATTGGCTTCTTTTCCACAGGCTTTTTTGCTGTGCTCAATATTTCCTAAGCTTTCAAATACTGTACCTCTGGTGATGCAGCAACAAGGTGCCTGGTGGGATTGAAGAACTATTTGAGGAGGTGCATTGTGTTCGAATTTATGGCATCGGACCTTTGCCCTCAGTCCTGTAGCCCTCATTGTCCTTCCGCTCCCATTGGAGCTTCCTCCCGGTTTCAATAGGAAGCCGGCAGCGGCAGATAATCACTAGCTGCATCCACACCCTCCATCCCACTCCACATCCTGGTTTGGGAAGTGGGTCACGCATGACGTCAGCCCAAACAGCCCATCCTATTGTTTCCTATTAAATGCTGCCCAAAACCCTACAGAGCCACTGCCAGTCAATATGAACGAGCAGGTTGCCTGTGGCACGACAGACCAAACAGAGGCAATCCCAGGCTACCTAGCCGCAAAGTCTTGTTGCCCATTATGGGTGAGTTGGGTTGTCTTTCCATCTTAATTTAGAGTGGTCATTCATTCATTCACATCTATCCAAATGTTATGGCAAAGCTGTGTCCTCTTTTCCGGTGATGAAGGAATTCCTGTGTTTTGCCAAGGCAGAACGGGCCATTCCGGGCTATTTTATTTGTTTATTTTATTGCATTTATATCCCGCCAGTTTCTCCAAGGAGCTCAAGGTGGCATACATGGTTCTCCTCCTCCTCAACAACAACCACCCTGCGAGGTAGGTTAGGCCGAGAGGCAGTACCTGGCCCAAGGTCACCACCCGGAGAGCTTTGTGGCCGAGTGGGGATTTGAACCCTCGTCTCCCAGGTCCTAGTCTGAACCTCTACACCATACTGGATAAGGCTGCTGGCTACATGATTGCTGCATCTTTACACAAATCCAGGTAGGTAGGCCACCCATTAATAACCTAGTGCTACAGATTTGAGGGGGCAGTGGATTGGCAAGGTTGAGACCAAGTCCCCACCCTCGTGCGTTTTCCTCCCTGAAATGTACATAGAGTTGAAGGAGGAAGTGGGGAAGAGTGGCTCTCCTTCCCACTTCCCCTTTCAGCTCTATGTGCTTTTCAAGGTTCAAGAGTGGTGCTACAAGATCCTTATGAGGAACCGTTGAGGGTGTTGGGGATGCTAAGCCAGGAGACTGAGAGATGGTATGAGAACCATCTCCAACTATCTAAAGGGCCGTCCCATGGAAGATGGGGCAGGGCTGTTTTATGCCGCTCCAGAGGGTAGGGTCCGAACCAATGGATTCAAAATGACAAGAAAGGAGATTCCATCTAAACATCGGGAAGAACTTTCTGACTGTAAGAGCCGTCCGAAAACGGGACAGACTCCCTCAGAAGGTGGTAGACTCTCCTTCGCTGGAGGTTTTTAAACAGAGGTTGGATGGCCTTCTTTAGCTGCGATTCGTGCATTGCAGGGGGTGGACTAGATGCCCCTTGGGGTCCCTTCCAACTCTACCATTCTATGACTCTGAATGCACCCACTTCCTCTCTTTCTGTTTCCAGAGGAGGGGGAATAGCAGTGAGCAGAGGGAGCGGTGCCCACAGAACTTGCTAAAATGTACCAAAGGTGCCCAGGAGTCTAAACTGATGCATGGTTTGCCCAGAGGTGGTCAATGTCTTTGAGCTTTCTTTGGGTCCAGGACCCATCCAGCCTGCTAGGCGCCACCTCTGGGCTGCAAGATGCTGGTGCGAAAGCCTTGCATAAGACGAGGAAGGGCGGCCACCCCAGCCCCTCTTGCGGGGTTCAGCAGAGAACCTTCAAGAGAGTCTCGTAGCTCAGGAAGGTGATGGCGTTGACCGGGAAAGCGCGGAGGCTGTTGAGGGCCAGCCCTTTCAGGAACACCCGTGGGCCCTCCTGCCGGGCACTGGCGAGAATGCAGTCCAGGACGCCCCGATACGCCACTCGCTTCACCCCGTCCATTTGCAAACGGGCCTTCACCACATCCATCGGGGTCGCCAAAGCCCACGAAACCGTCCCGGCGCAGCCACCGGCAAGCAGAACCGTGGCAGAGCCTGCAAGGGGTGGGGTGGGGGGAGGCAGGCAAAGAGCACAGCATGGGTTGGGGGGGGCTCTCTTGTGGAGGAGCAAGAAGGAGGGAGGGAGGGATAATGCCCCCTAAAACAGGGAGGGCAGCAGGTGTCAGGTCGGAAGGGTCTATTTTGTTTTGTACGAAAATCCCAAGAGCCTGGCGGTCAAGATAACGGACTTGCAATTAAGGGATTCGGAGAGCCCAGCAGATTGTGTGGAGTCCTGGAGCTGAACTGAGCTCACGGTCCTCACACACATAAGACAAGCCTGCTAGCCCCTCTAGTCCAGCATCCTGTTCCCACAGTGGGCCAAATACCCCTGAGAATCTAGGAATCTAGATAGACTGCCTCTGAACCTGGAGGTTCCATAAGAACATAAGCCTGGCTGCTGGGTCCATCTAGTCCAGTGCCTGTTCTCAAAGTGGCCAACCAGATGCCCCAGTGGGAAATCCGCAAGCAAGACCCAAGCACAAGAGCCCTCTCCCTCCCTCCCTGACGCTTCCAGCAACTGGTTTTCAGAAGCATTTCTGCCTCTGACTGTGGAGGCAGAGCATAGCCATCCCGGCTAGTAGCCATTGATAGCCTCCCCTTCCTCCATGATTTCTTTCTAACCCTCCTTTGAAGCCACCTAAGTTGGTGGCCATCACTGCCTCCTGTGGCAGGGAGTTCCGTAATTCAACTATGCGCTGCATGAAGACGTTGTTCCTTTCATCCCGTCCTGAACTGTCCAACATTCAGCTTTGCTGGGTGTTCCCTGTTGTTATGAGAGATGGAGGAAAAGTTTTCTCTCCCAGCTTTCTCCACCCTACCATACATCTATATATATAGAAATGTAAACTGGCGATGTTTGTTAGTCTCCACTTTCCACCAAAACCGCTGGACCGGTTGCGTTCAAATTTTGACACAACGTCACATGCGAATATGCGAGTGACCATATAAAGTTCCCGTAGACAGATGCCACACCTGAGGCAGGTAAAGCAGGTAAAACCCACTGATCCAGAACACAAAACTCAGACAGCCGGGGATGCTGAGAGCACAGGAGAGGTTGCAAAATAGTGCCCTCTAGCGACGGCTACACTGGTACTGCACCTAGGAAAACTTCCCTCTCCACAGCATCTCGGCTCGGCTTTGCAGACTGGGCTGAGGGGGCAGGATAAGTCATGGGTTGGGGTGGGGCCAATCACAGGGATGAGCCGGGGTGGGGGGGGAGGAAGGGACAGAATAGGTCATGGGTCGGAACAGGGTGGGGGCAGTCACATGGATGAGCTACAGCAACGCATGGCCGGGCCAGCTAGTAATTTTATAATTTTCTATCATGGCGCCTTTTACTTGTCTTTTCTCCAGACTAAAACACACTCATAAACACTCCTCCCCCCCCCGGCTCCAGCTTTCTCTGATATTCCAAAGGAACAGGTTCCCTGAGAGCCTGCCCTGTTGGCCACAGAGCCTTAGGGGATGTGCAGAGGTGGGCCACCCACTGGGTCCCCCAGCATTCTTTGTATCTCACCTGGCTCCTGTGCTTCTGCAGTCAACGCCCTGCAGAACACTGCGTAAGTCAGGAAGTACATGCCCATGGTGGGGGTGTCGCGAAGCACCAGCGCCGCAGCCCCACGGAACAGGCCACGGGGGCCTTCCTCCCGCAGTAAGCTGGCAGCGCAGTGCACTGGACCCCTGTACTGTGGCTGGGGACCCCCTGGCCGGTCTCTGCTTCCGTACGGGTGGGTCTGGTTCTGCAGCCGGACTTTGACTAGATCCACGGGGGCCAGGACCACAGCCTGCATCAACACAGGGAATGGAGGGGGAGAGAACAATTTATTTACTCTCTATCACTACTTTTGTTATGTTTGCATTTTTTTTTTACATTTGAGCATGACTTGCGCTACAGAAAGGTGGCATGCAAATAAAATTATGAATGAATGAATGAACAGGGGGGAGCAAGGAAATGGGCTGCAGTGGAACAGGAAGGGGGGAAACCACTTTCCACAGCAGGAGCCCCACAAAATTTAGTCCTAGGCTGGTCCAAGACAGACAATTCCACCCCCATCCATACATCCCATGGAAAAATATGAAAGGCACATTATCATGGTGCAGCACTAAAACTGCTAGCACAGTTGCAAAGCTAAGCATGGTCCAGTATGGCTTCAAATTGGATGGGGAACAACAACGTTGAGATTCCTGCATTGCAGTGGGTTGGACTAGATGACCCTTGGAGTCCCTTCCAACTCCACAATTCTAAGATCCTATTGTTATATGAATGTGTTTTTAAAATGTTTCTATGTCTATTAAAATTAAATATGTACAATGGAAAAATGAAGCAAAATTAACCAACTGACAAAAATGGTTTGTGGGTGTGTAAAAGAAATATTAATACAGATTGTTGTGTGACACCGCAAGGTGCAAAATATTATCAAGGATCTACAAAGACAAGTTTCCCCAGAAGTTTGTCCTTTCTTTTTGGATTTGGAAGTGCTTAAAGAAAATTGTATAAAAACGGCACTGCAGTGGCCCCTTTAACGCCTCTGAAATTAGATAAGATTTATGAAGTCAGAAATAGTAACTGCTGATCCTGTGCCAAAAATGGAAGAGAGTTGGTAGCAGATGTGATACAGAGCTCAAGCATTTTGGGAAATAGTTCTCCAAACCCCAAGAACCCTTGTCTTCTTAATTCTGTTCCAGATTTAGTCTCCGGTGTAGATTTGTAGATTGCCAGATGGATCCAGTTTATGCTTGTCACTGGACCTGTAAGCAGATACCTTAGCGAACAAGAATGTCTGGGGAAATTATGGGGTGCTATTTTATCTGTTAGATTTATGCCCTTCTCTAAAACTTTAAACGCACCTGAGCACGTCAGTTAGCCATGGAGCCCGGTAGTCGTTTTGAGAAAGAACCTCTTTGTCTTGGGTTATGACCAATTTGAAGAGTAAATTCCCACAAGGAGGTTAATATTCTGCCTATCGCACGACGTATTTTATCTTACAGAAAGGTGGCTTTTATGTGGACCATATGCTTCAGCTTTCATATGGCTTGATACACGCATCAAATAAAATTTGTAAAATTAGAATGAAATAGAGAAAAAAAGATTAAATCCTAGAGAGTAGGCACAGCCTCTAGAGAAGGAAATGGCTTGAGCAATTGATACAGCTCATAACCAACTGAACAGCATCGTAAAGGGGAAATCGTGCGGCTGTTTCAAGAGGAAAAACATGGAAGGAGGATGTTTTAGAATTATAGGCCTGTAGAGCTGGAACCCTAAGGGGCATTTAGTCCAGCCCCCTGCAATGCAGGAACCCCAGCTAAAGAATAGCTGACCGAAGGCCACCCAACCTCTGTTTAAAAACCTCCAATGAAGGAGAGTCCTAATGTTAGTCCCACTCAAGAGTAGACCCACTTAAATGAGTGGGCATCACCAACACAGGTCCAGTGATTTCCATGGGTCTACTAGTAGTAGAATTTAGCTGATATGCCCTACTTTCCTTTCCTTCTAATGCAAAGGTTGCCCAGTCCAAATCTGTTTCAAGCGCAAAGTTTCCAGGCACGGAGGTCTCCTGGTGGTTGCAGATTCTTCCTCCATTATGGTGAGATATGCTGCACTTGTATTCAAAATTATAGCAATTATTTCTCAATTTGCATCTATACCACCTTCCGATGGAGTCCGCTCCACTCTCGAACGGCTCTTGCTATCAGAAAGTTCCCCCTGGTGTTTCATCAGGTTCCCCTTTCTTGCAATTTGAATCCATTGGTTCAGGTCCCACCCATAAGAGCAGGAGAAAGCAAGCTTGCTCCACCTTCCGCGTGATATTTCAAGATGGAAACAATATCGCCTCTCAATCTCCTCTTCACCAGGCTACAGATCTCCAACTCCCTTCCCCGTTCCTCATTAGTCTTGGTTTGCAGACCCTGGGTCATTTTTTGTCGCCCTCCTCGGCACACCTTCCAGCTTGCCAATATCCTTCTTAAAACTGTGGCGCCCAGAACTGGACACAGGACTCCAGGTGGGGTCTGACCACAGACACGCTCATACACACAAGTCCGCTGGGGCTACCTGCTCCTTACCTGCACCAGTCCTGAGAAGCATCCAGCCGCGTAGACATGGGCGTAGCTGGGGGGGTTGGCGCTGCGATCGCGGTGGTGGGTGTCGCACAGGTAGAGCAGGGCATTGCTGTAGGCCCCAAACGCAACAGAGTTCACCATGGCCACGCTAAGCAGCGGGAAGCTCATACCTTTGAAGAAGCCAAGGATCTGCAAGGGAGAAGCAGGCAGGTGAGCCCTGCAGGGGGTGGTCTAGATGTCTCTCGGGGTCCCTTCCAACACCACAGCCCTATGCTTCTATGAGCTGGGGGTGGCCCCAGAGGCTGGCTGGGAGAGAGGGAACCATGTAGGCCACCTTGGAGAGAAAAAGGTGGGCTACAGATAAATAAACTGTGGATTTAGCCAGAGAGCAGAGGGTAAAAAGCCCTGCACAGTGGTTCCTTCTGACTCCCCACTCCCCAATCAAACCTCCCCCCTTTTGGGGTGAATTTATCAGCAAGGGCTGAGTAGCTTATGGCAACTGGGATCCAACTAGCACTGGTTGGAGGGGCTCTCACTGGAGGAGGAGGAGAAGGAAGAGGAGGAGGAGGAGGTCAGCCGTCAGTCCCAGCTTGAGCCTTTGGTCAAAGTGATTCAGGATAACACTGTCAGGTCTTCCTCCAATTCTCCAACACTCAGACCCTCCAGGTGTCCCCTATTTTCCAGTGACAGTCCCGGATTTACAGAAGCCCTCGCAGTTTCTGATTTCATACCGGAATGTCCCGCTTCTCCTTAGGAGTCGGACATCCCATTTTTCATAGGAGAAGCATAAGAAGAAGAAGAAGAAGAAGAAGAAGAAGAAGAAGAAGAAGAAGAAGAAGAAGAAGAAGAAGAAGAAGAAGAAGAAGAAGAAGAAGAAGAAGAAGAGCAGGAGTTTGGATTTTACACCCCTATTTTCATCAGGGACATTTTGTAGGGTATGAACATCCTAAAGGGAGCATGCCAACCAACGGCGGCGGAAACTGCTCGGGTGCCTGGGGCGGCACGCCCAGGGGCAAGATGATCTGCCCGTAGGGGTGGGGTGCACCGCGGGGCCTCCAGAGTCTGCCTGCCTCCTCCCCACTCAGCCACCCTACAGCTGGGGGGGAGGCAGCGTGCGGACCGTTTGGGCAACGTCTTTCCTGGGAGAGATGCGTGGCTTGGGCATGCTGCAGGCCCCGCGGTGAGTGCCGCCTGGCATTTTGTCACCCCCCTCAGTGGTGACACCTGGGGCAAACCGCATCCCCTACACCGCCTTCCTCCGCCACTGCCTGCAACTCATGGGGAGTAAGCAATGTTTCGGGTTCCTAGAGGTTGCACCTAATGTTAGTTGCAACCTACTTAAATGAATGGGCATCACTAACACAGGTGCAGTGATTTCCATGGGTCTGCTAGTAGTGGAATTTAGCAGAGTACAATCACATATGCCCTACTTTCCATTCCTTCTAATGCAAAGGTTGCCCAGTCCAAATCAATTTCAAGGGCAATGTTTCCAGGCACGGAGGTCTCCTGGTAGCAGCAGATTCCCCCTCCATTATGGGTGAGATATGCCGCACTTGTATTCAAAATTATAGCAATTATTTCTCAATTTGCATCTATACATATCAATTAGCAGCTGCAGATTTTATAAAAGCCTGTGTCCTCTCTTGTCTTTCTCTTCCGGTGATGACTTGCCTCCCACCCACTCTTCTGGGCAAAGTCACCCCTCCCAAACGACCTGTGGGGCAGGCCCCTGTGATGATGTCAACTCTCCCAAGAAATTAGATACTTAGGCAGGCATCAGGAATGTGCACTAGAACTGCAAAGAAATGGACCAGCTTAAGAATTTATTTCCATGGAGGGGGGGGTTATTTCCAAGTGGGGGGAAAATGGGCATTGGGGGAAAATATTAAATATTAATATTAAAAAGCAAAATATTTATATGTACTTTTCTATAAAAATAGTCATGTGCCTCTGTGTCATAAAAATATATCAAAGCAGTTTACAGCAAAACAAACATAAAACCATACAAGAAAAAAGCATTAGAAAGTTAAAAAGATTAACCATTGTGGAAGAATGTGTTCTTAATTGCCTGGATAGGCCTGGAGGAATAGGAATGTTTTCAGCACACATTTAAAAGTTGGCACGGAAGGCACCTGCTAAATCTCTAGTGTCAGAGAGTTCCATAGAACTGGGCAGATCATTTTTCCTTCTTCGGAATAAGTGATTTTGGGGGGGTTAAAATTGCATTCTAAAATTATGTTGTTACAAAAGACCTTGGTCTAAATGCAATGGTTTAAGATTAGGCTGGGTTTTAAAAGGAGGTGAAAGCTCAGAGGCGAATTCTGCACACTGCACACACAACAGAATGAGGCTCACCGTTTCCTCACGATACGTCCTGACCACACAGTCCAAAACGTTCCCGTATCTGGCCTGCGTCTGCAACCGCACCTGGAACAGAAGAAAAGCGCCCAACTCAGGGCCAAATTAGCAGCCCCATAGTCTCTGGGGGTGTCCACTACCTGAAACCCTGGGCAGCCACTGCTGCCAGTCAGTGCAGGCAATACTGAACTAGAGGAACCAATGGTCTGGCTCAGTATAAGGCAGCCCTGGAAGGCTCTTTCCCATCAACTGGTAAGTGGAGAGGCTGAGTCTAGGACCTTGTCCATGCGACATGTGGACTCAACGACTAAGCCAGGGTCCCCCACCCCCAGTGAACACGCCAGTTTCTGCTTCCCCACAAAACTCCACCGGCCACCAATCCCACTGGGGAGAAAAGAGCTCTGTTGGGGATGAGGTTCGCTGCCGCAACCCAGCATGCTGCTCTGTCCAGAGTCCCATGTGGATTCAGTGCCCGTTGCCTGCTATGCAACAGTTGCAGCTAGCACAGAGCCTCAAAAGCAGCTGACCTCTTTGGGCATGCACCTCCCCAACACTTCTGGCTACCATCACTCTCCCTCCCATCTGAGACCCATCTCCTTTAGGCCTCCCCCAGGGCTGGAAGTCCTCCCCACCTCACCCCTGCCTTAAGCATTTCCAGCCCCCTCCCCACCCAAAAAAATCACCTTCACCGTGTCGATTGGGTGCCCCAGAGCCAGGCCTGCTGCCCCTGTAGCAAAATAAAAATTAAAAAGGGGGAATTAGTGGCGTCTCTGTTAGGGTGAAGAGGCACCAGGCTGGCTTGGGAAGAGGGGGGGGGGGCAGGGTTGACGTGTTGCTTATGAAAAAAGCGTCTTTGAGCAGCCGTGGAAAGCGAAGTCACTCTGAGTTTCATTTCCCTTGCCTGTAAACCAGAAGTGAAAAATGGCCTGCTCCAAAGGGTTGTTGTGAGGAAACAAGGGCCGAGTTGTGAGAAGCTGGGGGAGCATCAAAAGACAAGTTCTCTTGTCCTCCCCCAACCCGATCCTATTTTCTTTCACTTAATCACTGCATTTTCACCCCACTCTTTTTTTAAGTGAGTTTAGGGCAACATGTGTATATGTTGGGGTGGGGGGGTTTCCCCTCCTTTTTATCCTCCTAGCAACCCTGTGAGGCGGCTCAGGCTGAGAGGGGGGGACTGGATCAAGGCCAGCCACCGGGGAGCATTGTGGGGTTGGATGTTGCCTCTCCTGGGTCCTTCGTCTGACATTCCAGCCACTTCTGCAACAGCTCCGTCGGTTAAAGCGTGGTGCTGGTAACGCCAAGGTCACAGGTTCGATCCCCATATGGGCCACCTGTATATACCTGCATTGCAGCGGGTTAGAATAGATGGGACCCCTTCCAACTCTATAACTCTATGATTCTATTCTTCTACACACTCACACACACACACACACACACACCCCATTCCGCTGGATCATACGGTCTTCCATGCTGGAATAGTGTGTGTGTAATGGGAAGGAGGAGTTCAAAACTTACCAGAAAGCCATCCTGCAGCAAATTCTGCACCCGACATTGGGAAAGCTTCTGGAAGTCTGGGTGCATCGCAGAGGGACGGGGGTGGGGGTGGGGAATCTGGTCAAAGGGAATACACTGGTTGAGTTGCCTTTATATTTAACCAAATGCACACCACAGGGACACATGCTCTCCCCCCCACCCACCCACTTGAGATGGACCATTAACCATGCAATCTGGGCTGAAGTGGCCAGGGTGCTGTGCCAGGAGGAGATCTGCCAAGGGACCCAGAGGCCTGGCTCCTGAAACAGCCCCACAGCAGCAACAGAAGTGAGGAGGACAACCTCTTCACAGTCTTCTGGTTGCCCCACCCCAAAAAGGATATACAGTGGTACCTTGGTTTATGAACACGGAAGTCTGTTCATAAACTGAAGCGTTCATAAACTGAAGCGTTCATAAACTGAAGCGAACTTTCCCATTTAAAGTAATGGAAAGTGGATTAATCTGTTCTGTACGGTCTGCGGAGTACTTAAACTGAAGCGTTCATAAACTGAAGCAAACTTTCCCATTGAAAGTAATGGAAAGTGAATTAATCCGTTCCAGATGGGTCCGTGGCGTCGTAAACCGAAAATTCGTAAACCAAGGTGTTCATAAACCGAGGTTCCACTGTACAGTATCATAAAGCTGGGGGGGGGGGGTTCAGAAAAAGGCAACCCAAACCATCAAGGGGATGGAGCCCTACGAGGAAAGGCTGCAGCATTGGGGACGCTCTTGTTTGGGGGAAAGGCAAGCAGGAGGATGGCATGGTGGTTTGTAAAATGATTCACAGCATGTAGGAAAGGGGACAGAGAAAAGGTTTCCCCCTTTCTCATAACACTGGAACTTGTGGGCATCAATGAATGTTGGGAAGTTCGGGGACAGATAAAACAGAGCCTTCCTTCACACAGAGCATAGTTAATCTGTGGGACTCCCTCCCACAAGAGGCAGGGATGGCCACTTCAAAAGAGGATGGGACAAATTCATGGAGGACGAGAGGGCTCCTTAGCCAGGATGGCTATGCAGTAATGCTTCCAAATACCAGTTGCTGGAAACTGCTGTCTTGCAGCCTAACTACCTTACAGGGTTGTTGCATTAAAAAAACAAAAATCATTTTTGGGGAGGGGGATCTCTATGGAGGAAGGGTGGGATAAAAGCTGAGTAAGAACCCTGATGAATAAACCTGTTGCCTTACTAACTCTTGCGTGTTACTCAGTAGGTTTCTCACTAGCTCTTAGCTCGAAGACATCAGAAGAGCCTACTGGATCAGGGCCAATGGCCCAGCATCCTGTTCTCACAGTGGCCAAATAAATGCCTGTGGGGAAACCTGAGCACAAGAGCCCTCTTCTTCCCCCCCCTCCTGCATTCTCCAGTTTACACCTTCTGTCCTTTGACTCACCTGGGCGCTGGGATTCTGTCCCCCGCCCCCGCCCCCCTGCAGTTGCTGCTCTCAGATCCCAAGGCGGATCCCCCTTGCAGAGGCTGCAAACCTACCCCCCCACCCCAGCAAAGAAAGAATCCCTTGTCTCCTTGTGGCTTCTCTTCCTTCCCAGGATTAAATATTCACTGCTGTTAACCTTTAGACCAGGATCGGAACTGACTCGCTAGGTTTGCCACTCTTTCCGCTGGATGGATGCTTCCAATCTTCCAAGCACTATCCAATCTTCCAAGCACTCACTAGGAACACACACCTTTGCCCCAAGATCGCCAAGAGATCTGATCTGGCGTGCTTGACTTTACATTCAGTAAATTGAGCTTTTAAGAAAAGGCTACGCTGTGTTAATTTTACAGGCAGTAAAAACGTCTGAAAGTTTTCCCGGTAGCCAAGAGAAGTTGAACTGAAATACTTTTTTCTTTTTTTTAAGGAAAAAATAAAAATTAATTGTGCACTCAGTGTGTTTTGAAGGTCAACTCAATCCAAAAGTGAGGATAGGAATGGAAAATAAAACTGCAGACATAAAGATGTGATTATACAAATCTCTGGTGTGACCCAAATTTTGAATCCTGTGTACAGCCCTGGTCACCTCACTTCAAAAAGGATATTGTAGCAGGGTTGGAAAAGGTCCAGGAAAGGGAAACCAAAGTGATCAAGGGGGTGGAATAAACCCCTATTAAGAAAGGTTGCAGTGTTTGGGAATTATTAGTTCAAAGAAAAGGCGAGTAAGAGACAGAAGTTTATAATATCATGCATGGGCTGCAGAAAGTGGATACTGTACAGAGAAGTTTTGCCTCCTCTCTTATAACACTGGAATTCACGGGCATCCAACGAAGCTGAATGTTGGAAGGATCAGGACAGATAAAAAGGACTTATTTATGCATCGCATAGTTGAAGTGTGGAACTCGCTCCAGCGTGAGGCAGCGATGGCCATCAACTTGGATGGCTTTTTAAAGAGGATTGGACAAATTTATGGAGAGGCTATGCTCTGCTGGAAACCACAGAAGGGGATATGTAGTGCTCTGGTGTTCCAATCCTGCTTGCCCACGTGCTTCATTCTAGTGGAATATCTGAAACAGGAGATACACACACGCGCAAAATCGGACGTGTTCCTCGCTTCACACGTTCCATCATAAACGGGCGGGGAGTGTGGAAGCCAAGGAACGAAAAAATCATTTGAGCTCGATGGGATTGGGCAGAGACTCTTAAAGAGAGGGGGGAAGCTACTGCAGCTGGAGCCCCGTCTTGGAAAGCTCTTCTCTCCACGAGGCGCTCAAGCAGCTGCCCGTTCCCCAGCTACCTACCGTAATCCCCCGATTACAAGCGCGTCACAAATCACCCGAGGGCAGCCTCCCGCCGTGACGTCCCCACAATTGGGGGTGGGGAAATCCCGCCGCTCTCGCTCGCGCGTGCGCAGTTTTCCTTTCCTCTCTCTTCTCCTCCCCGCCTGGTGAAATTCCTGGGCTGGCAAGAGCAGCCAATAGGCGAGCTCGGAAAGAGTGACGCCAGACGCAACGTGGGTGGGTCCCCTGTTAGAACTGCAGAACTTTCCTCCTTGCAACGAAAGCAGGAAGGAAAAGGAGGACACAGGTGAGACTGGCGGACAGGTAGGCTGCGCGCTTCCCCGTCCCCGGCTACCGTCTCCTAGGGACTTTCTCTCTCCCCTCTGCTCTGAGTGCGCCCCCTCCCCGTCTCACTTGGCCCCCACCCACCTGGACAAGGCTCCAGCACCCGCTCACCTGGGTAGCGCAGCGCCTAGCCACGCCCCTCCGCGCTCTGGGTCCAGCGGAGCTGGGCGGG
The DNA here is from genome assembly GCF_963506605.1 of Zootoca vivipara. Taxonomy (NCBI): domain Eukaryota; kingdom Metazoa; phylum Chordata; class Lepidosauria; order Squamata; family Lacertidae; genus Zootoca; species Zootoca vivipara. The sequence continues at coordinate 27,411,062 of NC_083292.1, read as the reverse complement.
GGATTTTCTAGGACCCTCCCCGGAGAGGAGTGCAATCTCATTTGCTGGAAACGGGAGAAAGTTGGTCGGGATGGGGTGGGAAAACAAAGTGAAAGGGCGCGGAGGTGGACGCAAAGCCTTCCCTTCCGATTGCGGACGGGGAGGGAAAGTGTTTAGCAGTAAGACATCCCTTGCACAGGTAGCAGGGCCCTCCTGTGGGGCCGCAGGGTATCAAAACCTGCGCTGTATCCACAGTCGGGGAGGGGGGTGTCTTTTTAACTGCGCCAATTCCAGCCTGAAACGCTGGAGAGCCACTGCTGCCTGTCAGTGCAAACAGCATTGAGCTAGATCAGGCATAGGCAACTTTGGCTCTCCAGTTGTTTTGGAACTACAACTCCCATGATCCCTGTCCACTGGCCCTGTTAGCTAGGGATCATGGAAGTTGTAGTTCCAAAACATCTGGAGAGTCACCACCTGTGGTGGCTGTGCGAAAAGGTCAAAGTTTTTTGGGAATTAATATATAATGAATTGAAAAGGTTACTACGATACACCTTCCCAAAAAAAACCAGAAATGATGTTATTGGTAACATTGGGAAGAGAAATAAAGAAAGAGGATCAAAAACTATTCATGTACGCCACTACGGCGGCAAGGATTATACTGGCCCAAAGGTGGAAGACTCTAGAAATCCCAACTGTAAATGATTGGAGACAAAAAATGATAGAGTATTCTGAGTTGGCAAGGTTGACAGGAAAACTAAGAGATCAAAAAGAACAAAGGTATCAAAAAGAGTGGTTCAAATTTGAAGTATATTTGAAAGAATGTTATAAAATTTGAAAACACCAGTAGGTTTATTGCAGAAAATACAACAAAGCTTTATATAGTCGTCGTCGGGGAAAAAAAATATAATATGGGTAATCTATGTAAAAATGAGACAGGCAAGAAATAAATAAAGCGCTGAGAAGTGTAAGTTGGAAAATAAAACTAAGAGAGGAATGAGGAAGTCAAGTTCGGAAGAACAAGTTTAGAGAAAAATGTATAAGAGGAAGAAGAGAGGTTAAAAAAAAAGGTACAACATGTGGTATAATTTATAAAATATTCTTTATTTGAGCTGTGGGGGAAAAACATCTGGAGGGCCAAAGTTGCCTATGCCTGAGCTAGATGGACCAGTATAAGGCACATGTGGGTGGGTGGAGCTGGGAATGTCCCCTGCCTAGAAGACAGTCAGTGTAGCAACTGCGAACTTGCTGGGTGGTTTACCAGACTCGGTGTAAGGCACATTCAAGCCACTACGAGTCAGTTTCCTCTCTCCAAGTATATCCTGCAGCTGGGATTTGAACCCGCGCCCAATTCCTCACATTTCAGGTGTGCACCTGCTTTGTCTCTGCAGATGGAGGGGGACCAGCTGGGCGTACCCCAAAGCACAGAGGACCACTCCCAGCGGAGCAGCATCTCTTCCGCAGGACCCCGAAGTGAGTGAGAAGGGGGAGGGGGAGAAGCTGAAGAAATGCCCTGGAAACGGGGGGGGGGCACCTCAGGGGGTTTCTTTAACCTCGTACACCAGATCTGGAAGGCCTGAGCAGAGTTGGGGTTTGTGGTTCTGAGATAAGCCCTTCAAGGTCATGTCGTTGGCTTGATAGGCCATATTGTTGAATTTTTCAGCTTTCAAATTCCAAAAAATGAGGCGACCTAAAAAGTTGTAACTCGCCTTGGGAATTCAAAAGATATTTTGGTTAAAGTAATATGATATAGTTTTGCTTGGTAGTTAAAATGTATGTAAAATTGCATGGGAATCATTAAAAATGATTGGCAAGTACTTGCCAATATTGTTTATTATTTTTTATTATTTAGCATTACCTGACTTTTTTTTTAAAAAAACAGCTATTTGAAACATGCAAATAATAATTAAAATTGGCAATAAGCTAAAAACATTACATGTCAACCTTCTACATACCTGGGTAGGCTTGCCTAAAATAAAAATAAAAATGGAGACAGCAATGCTTCTGAAAAGCAGTTGCTGAAAACCACAGGAGGGGAGGGGGGCTCTTGTGCTCTGGTCCTGCTTGCCGGTTTCCCATTGGGGCACCTGGTTCGCCACTGTACTAGATGGGCCCCCTTTGGCCTGATCCAGCAGACTCTCCTTATTTACTTAAAATGTTTTTATTTGTATGTAAATATTTCTTTTTCTTTTTTGAAACCAATAAATATTTTTCTTTAAAAAAAATGTTCTCAGCAGGTGCCGAAACGAATACAATGATGTCATTCGGCAGGGAGTTCCAAAGTTCAGGTGCTGGCACACTAAAATATCTGTTTCTTAAAAAAATACAGAGCAGGTATTATGTGGCAAATGAAAGCGGCCAAGTGGGCGCATGTGTGGTAAAGCAGTCTGGTATAGATGCCAGCATGGAATGCTTTGAGACCTGACTTGCATCTGGTTCCTTCATCTGAAAAGTGGAGGAGATTGTTGGTTTTGGGGGCTCCTACATCATTTGCACACAAAGCAGGGTGGGAGTTTAGCGGGAATCTGGATCTCCTGTGACTTCTGCTCAGTTGGAGGAAATGTGCTGTTGTCCCAATCCTCAATCCTTCTCTTGTCCCAGCCCTGGACGTCCTGGTGTACCTGATTGATGACACGGTGGTCCGGCTAACAGTGGACAACCTGCCGTCCATCACGGCCCACGAGCTCCATCGTATTGTCTTGGAAAGCCTGAGGTTGCCTGAGGGGGCCCTGGAGCTATTTTCTCTGTGGCTGGTCTCCCCCTTTCTTGGTAAGGCTCTGAGGCTCCTGTCTAAACAAGCCATTAACTCTGTCGCTGTTCCTAGCTCCCCTGGAGAATCTGTTGTTATGCCAGCTAGCGGTGAGGGGTGCCTGAGCATGTGCAAAGTGCACCTGAGCATGTGCAGAGTGCCTTTCCCATGTGTGATCTGCTGATTCCTGGCACTTCACAAACTGATGGCAGGATGCAAGCTGCAAATCTGCTTTTGAGAGCTCACACAGCAACGTGAGTTGATGACTAAGGTGTGAGTCAAGCGAGTCCCAGGTTCAAAAGTTGCTTGTGGCTGGAGCCCCCAAGGTTGCTTTGAGCAATCTACCGTTCTCTCAGCCTAAGCCCACATCTGGGCTTAGGTGATAAACTTGCTGACCGAACTTCAGCGATGTGGCAACCATTGATACATATTTTTCTTTGGAACTTCCCTCCAAACACCCACACACCCTTTCCCTTGTTACAAATGCATTGCTGTGTAAAATATGTTGCTAGCGTAATGAACACCATACAAATCAAATTCCAGGTCCTGCTTTGGGGCTCCCTATTGGGCCACCTGGTTGTCCACTGTGAGAACAGGATGCTGGACTAGATGGGCCCCTTTGGCCTGATCTAGCTGCAGAAGGCCTCTTCTCATGGTTGATTACTTTTCAAAAAAAATATAGCCCTGCTGTTCATGGAATCATAGAACTGCAGAGTTGGAAGGGACACCAAAGGGTCATCCAGCCCAACCCCCAGTTTTAGCCAGGCACCAGGCGCGTTTTTGCAACAGGTGCAGGTCGAATTGCAACCAAATGGAGATTTCTAGCTGCCAGGTTGGTGACCGGGAAAGCAAAATGTCACTTAGAGAAGGATCTAAAATATTTTCCTTGGAGCTTGCATTAATTTTATTCTGGATTGTTTTATTTGATGTTTTAATGTGTTGCAACTGCTTTGAGATTCGTTGTTTAAAATATAAAGCGGTATAGAAATGAAATGAAAAGGATAATCATAATAATAACCTCCACCTAGGGGGAAATGGTGTCTAAACACTCCATTGTGGTAACCGTTTGGGGATTAGATTATATAGCTGCGTTTCTGCAGTTCCCTGCATTGTGGGAGTCACAGCTAACTGCACTGGTGTCTCAAAATGGTTTACAAAATAAAAACACAGAATATACAAAATTTAGAACTCAAAATAAGCAACAGAGATGAAAACATCTGAGCAGTGTATACGGTGCAAGAGGCTTGCTGGAATGTCTAGTTGTTTTAGCCAGGTGTCTTAAACTTAGCCTGCTTGATTTCTAGGGGCAGGGAGTTCCATAGAATTGGGCCCAACACACTGGGACAAAATAGGAAGCGCAGGAAACACTTTATCCAAATGTGGGTCGTAGAGTGTGGGATGGGCTGATGGCACTGTGTTTCCTCTTGTTATCAACTGAGCTTTGGCAGCTCGGGGAATGAGCCAGCACTGCTCTTGCAAATTATCTAAGTGAGCTGAGATTGAAGGGTCCAAGTTGCTCAGGGCTTTGGAAATTGATGCTTTAGCCTTTAGCCTTCCCTTTGGCTGGAGAGGTCAGTCTCTGGGGAGCCTGCTGAGTGCCCTCTCTGCCATCTTTCTCTCTCTCTCATCTTGGCAGAACTGCAGCTGAAGCCCAAACACCAGCCCTACAAAGTCTGCCGCCAGTGGCAGGACCTCCTCTTCCGCTTCACCAGCTGCTCCAAGGATGAAATCTTTGAAGGTGTGGATGTGAGCAAAGTTCCCAGCTCCGGCCCCCCAAGCTGCTGGCCCCCTCCTACCTTTCTGCTGCAACCAGGCAGAGAGTTTGGGGGCCTGCTGGTTGCAGCCTCCCTTTCTAGAGGGGGAGGGATGCCCAGTGGGCAAGCCGGCACCAATCCGGACGGTAGTTCTGGAGACTGTTGGGGACGTGGGGTGGGGTCCCTTCTGTGCCTGCCTGCCTGCCTGGGAGCAGCCTGCACTGCAGGGTTCTCACAACTCACAGCTTTCTGGGACTGCTGGTTGTGCATCGGCACCTGCAAGAGAGGCTGCTTTGCTTTCGACGTGCCCCATATAGCCGAGTTCTTGTGCCGCAACTGGTCCCCTGCTTTTTTTTTTATTAGACAAATTTGTGGAGGGCAGAATTATGCTCTGCCTTCTACAGCTGGAGGGGGAGCATTGCTTCTGAATCCCAGGTTGCTGGAAACCATGGGAGGGGGAGAGTTGCGGCTGTTTCCATTGGCCTCATCCAGCAGGGCATTTTCTTAGGTTCTCTTTCTCCTCTGCAGATGAGCCATCCCTGCAGTTCCGAAGGAACATCTTTTTCCCAAAGAGGAAGGAGGCCCAGGTGAGTTATCCCAATGGCATCCTCTAATTGCATAGTTTTCTTTACTCTCTAGGTTAGGCATAGGCAAACTCGGCCCTCCAGATGTTTTGGGACTACAACTCCCATCATCCCTAGCTAACAGGACCAGTGGTCCTGCTCTAGGTCATGCCATTGATCTGCGCAGTACGGCAGATTCATGAAGGAGAGGTCTGTTGACACTGCTCTGGCCTCTACAGTTGGAAGCAGCAATGCTAGGAACCCTAGGAGGGGAGAGTGTTGCTCCATGTTCTCGGGTCCTGCCTGAGAATTTCCCCTTTGAGGCATTTGCTTGGCCACTGTGCGAACAGGATGTTGGACCAGATGGGCCACTGGCCTGATCCAGCAGCCTCTTCTTACATTCTCTGCCCCTTCCCCTGTTTGGCTTTTGAACCTGCTTGCTGTCTTGTCTGTGTGCCCATCCTCTTTTCTCATCTCCTCGTCCCAAGATCCAGGATGAAGATGTCCTGCGGCTCTTGTACGAAGAAGCCAAGTACAACATCCTGGAAGGGCGGTACCCTTGTGACCTGGCCGACTGCGAGGTGCTGGGAGCCTTGGTTTGCCGGGTGAACTTGGGGTGCTACGATCCGGAGCAGCACACAGCCAGTTTCTTGAAGTAAGTGGACGCAGTTGTGGGGTTGAGATCTGTGGGGTGCTCAGCTCTTAATGGGGGAGGCGGCATTGGGTGCCTGTGCAAGGTGGGGCTGGGGAAGGCAAATAGGAGGGGCTCTGAAGGCTCTTGAGGCATCAAAAATGGCCCAGATATAGAAGGAGGTGGCAATATTTGCAAAAGCTAAAATGTTGTATGTGCATGAACTGGCAAGTGGATAGCTTGATGGTTAAGGATAATAAGTTTTAAAACAATAACAGAAACTATTGTAATATAAGGTTAATTGTAAGGAATGGAATGTGAACAACTAGGAAAAAAACACAGCAGCAACTAGAGGAAGCTTTGGGCAGATCAAGAATTGGAAAACAATTTGGGGGGGAAGTATTAAATTTGTCTTAATTTGTGGCTGATCTGGTATAATTTGGAGAATCGATAAAAACGGTTTGGCGAAAAAAGGGAGGAGGTGGCAATCAGCAGTGAGCTGGTGTGGAGGGAAGAGGAAAGGTGTGGGGAGACTTTCCAACCGCAGCAATGGAATCCTAGAGTTAGATGGGACCAAATGCAAGTTGAAGGAAGACAGCTCACACCCTGTCCCCAAGTGGAGGGGGATCAAGCTGGGGGGCTGGCAGTAGGTGAAAGGGGGGCAGTGAAGGAGCCAAGAGCACCCAAAAGACTCCATGCACACCATATGTTGAAAGCACATTTAATGAACATTCCCCCCTCCCCCCCCAAAAAAGAGAAGAATGGGAACTATAGTTTGCCCTCCCCCAATAGAGCTTCAGTTCTCAGCATGCTTAACAAAGTACAATTCCCAGGATTCTTTGCAGGCAGTCATGTGGCTTAAATGTATGTTGTGTATGCAGTCACACTTTTCTGAGAAGAAGAGGTCGGTCGTCAACTTTAGTGAGCTAGCCCTAGTGGCCTTGACAACTTCCAGGTGAAACTATTCCACTATATAATCTTTATTACGCAAGCTGCAATTGAGAACAAAATAATCATAATTAAAAATTTAATCCATTTTTAATTAAAATCTTTAATTATACTTGTCTAAAAAGATCTGTTGTCTGCTTAGAAGTCCCCTCTGCTGACTTGCTCTGATCCTTTCCAGTTTTTTCACTCTGTTCTGTAGGTCCCAAAAGGGTAGAAATCTAATTAAGAAGCCGGTGATTTCTTGATCAGAACAGGCTGTTAATTCAAAAGAAACGTGTCTCAAGAATTTTTGCCTCCGGCCCATCATTTAAGGGACATTTTCATTGCCTAATGAATTGCGTCCCCCGTTGGCTGATTCAAACATGAATCCTTTGGGAGGCAGGAACCTGTTTTTGTCTGTCACTTAACATGGCCAAAAATCTTAGCATGTATGCCTGAAGAAAATACGACTTTCTCCAGCACCTTTTGAAGTAGCTGCGTGCTTGTAATTTCATAGCAAAGCTATGTGGACCATCCTTGTTGACTTGGCAGCCTAGAACAAGGGTAGTTGGTGAAGCGCCCTCCACTCCCCGTGAACTACAACTCCCATCATCCCTGGCCTTGCTGTTTGGGTACTGATGGGAGTTGTAGTCCAGCATCATCTGCAGGGCACCATGCTCTCTTCCCCTACTCAAGAGTCCCTGCTGTGCTTTCTCTCACCTTATTGTTTTAAGAGGAAGCTAGTGATGGATGATCTCAGCTCCCTGTCCTTGGAGCGCAATAAACTCTTGTTTACCAATTACTCTGTCACATACCATTTTGGTGGGAGTTTTTTTGTCTTGGGGGACGAGTAGAGGAAGGGGGAGCTTTGCAGCCTGGTCTTCAGGATTCTCGTTGGGGGGGGGGCTGAGCTGGAGGCCTCTTTAATGTTTGAATCATGGCAGGCAGATTTGTGGCTGTAATGTTGCCCAGGGCAAGGGAGGATTAGCGGTGCTTTGCACGGATAGACATGGGGATTGTGGTTGCCTCAGCAACCAGTTGCCTGTTTTAAGTTGCAATAATGCTGTGTGTTTGGGTGCATCCGAGCATGGACTTGTGATGAAAGAGCCCTCTCCACTGGTCCTGTGCTCCATCTGAGCACAGCAGGGCCCCCAGCCCCAAAAGCATGGTTTCAAGCATGGCTGCTACGGGCAGGCTGTTCTTGTCCTCCAGGCCCTTCATGAGCCTTATGAAAGGAGTGTGTGTGTGTGTGTGTGCCTCAGAAGCAGAGCATCCACTTTGTGTGCCAAAGATCCCAGGTTCAGTCCCTGGCCTGTGCAGCGCTTGTGGGAGATGTGTGCGGGTGTCATTTGGGTTGCCCAAATGATCATGCGGGTGGAGCAATACCCCTACCAAGAAAGGATTTAAGACTTCATACTTTAGATAAAGGGATGCAGGTGGCGCTGTGGGTTAAACCACAGAGCCTAGGGCTTGCCGATCAGAAGGTTGGCGGTTCGAATCCCCGCGACGGGGTGAGCTCCCGTTGCTCGGTCCCACCTCCTGCCAACCTAGCACTTCGAAAGTATGTCAAAGTGCAAGTAGATAAATAGGTACCGCTACAGCGGGAAGGTAAACGGCATTTCCGTGTGCTGCTCTGGTTCGCCAGAAGCGGCTTTGTCATGCTGGCCACATGACCTGGAAGCTGTACGCCGGCTCCCTCAGCCAATGACGCGAGATGAGCGCCGCAACCCGAGAGTCGGTCACAACTGGACCTAATGGCCAGGGGTCCCTTTACCTTTACCTTACTTTAGATAAAAGGCAGGCAAGAGGTGACTTGATAGAAGTTTATAAAACGTTGCCTGGATAGAGAAGATTTTCTTCCTCTCTCTTAACTCCTGGACATCCAGCAAAGCTGAATGTTGGAAGGATCAGGACTTATTTGTGCGTCGTGCAGTTAAACAATGGAACTCGATGCTGCACGAGGCAGTGATGGCTTTTAAAGAGGATTACACAAATGAATGGAGAGGGATGTCAAATGCTACTAGCCAGGATGGCTATGCTGTGTCTCCAACAGACTGAGGCAGCAATGCTCTTGAATACCAGTTGCTGGAATCCACAGGAGGGGAAGGTGGCTCGGTTCCTGCTTGTAGGTTTTTCATAGGGGCATTGGGCTGTACACTATGAGAACAGGATGCTAGGCTAGATGGGCCCTGGGACTTATCCAGCAGGCTTTTATTATGTTACAGTCCAGGCTTGCAGCTGATTCAGCCCCCTAGGAGCCAAATGCAAGGCCTGCCTGCCCGTGCATGCAATGCTATTTGCTCTGTACTATTTCTCTGGTGACCTTTGTGGCATGGGTGCATTTTGAATTCTGCATCCTGATCGGAGAGAGGGCTTGGTGGACTGGCGCTGGCAGCTGCTGAGGCCATCTCACCCTTGAGGAATGCCAGCCCAGCTGTACACATTGCGACCTGCACAATCTCCCGTTGTCCCTTCTGGGAAGTGCATGGGAGAGAGACACCAAAGGGTATTCCGTGGGCGGGTGCAGATGTTTCCGAATAGTTTGTCAGCTACCAGGAACTGCCCACTGGCCTCATGGCTCGGAGGGGGAGAAGGCAGGGGAGATGCCCATGGTCAGGGGCTGTGAGAAAAAAAGGAAGCAGAAGGCTTGGAATGTGTTCACATGAGAACTGTGTTCACATAAGCAAAAGCATAGGTGGGATAATGATGCAAGCAGAGACCTTTTTCCAGCTGGAGGGCCGCATTCCTTCATGGGCAGCCTTCTGGGGGCCGCATACCCATGGGTGTGGCCAGATGTGGAAGTGGGCAGAGCAACAGGTGTGGCTTTCTACAGTAGTTTGCATTCTAGCCATCCAATTGTCAGAGGCTTCTACACATCTGCAAATGCACAGCTCTCTCTCAACTCAGGCAAGCAGGAGGCATTCAGAATGGGCCTGTCCAGGGATAGATTACTTTTGGTCTGAGATTCTTACCTGTCCCAGTTTTGTATTGGCAAAGTCCAGTGGTCTTGAGGACCTCCCTTCCCCGAATGCATCTGAGCATATTTCATAATGGGCATTGGTTTAGCGTGCATATCTGTTTAGGGCAGGCATCCCCAAACTTTGGCCCTCCAGATGTTTTGGCCTACAACTCCCATGATCCCTAGCTAACAGGACCAGTGGTCGGGGAAGATGGGAATTGTAGTCCAAAACATCTGGAGGGCCAAAGTTTGGGGATCTCTGGTTTAGGGCATCTGAAGGGCTTACATTAACTTACATAGTTTTAATTGGATTTTACATTTTTCTTATTGTTTTGTAAAATTTAACACACCACTTGATTGTAAAAACAACCCTCAAAGCACTTACCAAAAGGATAAAACAATAAAATCATTGCTAGACATTTGAGAAGTTATAACAATAGGCTAAAAACGAATTGCGAATAAATTTGCAATTAATTGTTAACTCTTTTTAATTTTACTGTGTGATTATCTTCCTTAGTGGGTCATGCAAACTGCTATTGTGAACAATGCTTTTTATAGGCAGCCCTTTATCAAAAAGGGGTTTTAATGCTTGAGGTTTTATCATGTTTTTATATGTGTTGGAATCAGCCCAGAGTGGTTTGGGCAGCCAGGTGGGCAGGGTACAAATATTATTATTATTATTATTATTATTATTATTATTATTATTATTATTATTATTATTATTATTATTGTTATTATTTTATTTATTATATGGGGTGGGGAGCACTGGGAATGAGTTTATAGAACCACTGGTTTAGAGTGGCCCCTCATGAGGAAAACCCTGTAGGGCAGTAACCTGCACCCCACAGAGCTTTGGGGGGGGGGCAGAGGGAGCTGTACCTTACCGTGGGCTGAATGAACTTTTTCCTCCCCCCTCAGAGAGAGGCTGGACTCTTTCCTGCCTTCCCACCTTTGCCGAAGAGGCCACAGACTCCTCTCAGCCCTGTGGAAGCGAGGCAGTGCCCACTCGCCTGCGGACGAACAGGGCCTGCTGCGAGCTTTCCGGGAGTTGCCTGAAGAGGAGGAGGCCTGCGAGGACCGGGCTGCCCTGCGCAAGCTTTACCACTCCTACCTGCAGAAGTGCCACGAACTGCCTCATTACGGGTGAGTCTGGTGGCTTGGTGGTTGTGGGGATGCAGAATGGGCAGGCATGGCAAACCACAGGGTGGTTTCTGTCAGGGTGCCCCTGGCCTTGCTGGCTGCCATCTTCGTGGGCTGTCTGCGCGTTCTCTGCCTGCTGAACAGCATTCCTGTTCTTGCAGCAGCCAAATACCCCTAAGAACCAGTGACTCCAGATAGACTGCCTTTGGACCTGGAGGTTCCACGGGGGCATAAGTAGAGCCTGGCTGCTGGATCGGGTCAAAGGAGGCACGTCTAGTCTAGCATCCCGTTCCCACAGTGGCTAACCCAGATGGGAAGTTCTTAAGCAACCAGGACCCCTAATCACATCAGCCCTCCTGTCTGTGCTTGAGATTTCCCCACTTGCAATTCTCTCTTTGTTTTCTTTCCCTCCCCTTCCAGGTGTGCCTTTTTCTATGGGGAAATTGACAAGCCCGCCCAGGGCCTGCTGCATCGGGGAGGGCGCAAGGCCGTGGTGGTTGCCATCAGCCTGGAGGGTGTCTGCATCATCGACAGCAAGGAGAAGGTAAACTCAAAAGATTCCTGCATCACAGGGGGTTAGGCTAGATGACCCTTGGGGGATCCCTTCCAGCTCTATGATTCTGTGAACTTTACAATTCTTTGATTCTAGGGGTGAGCCAGCCCTCCTCTCAATTGTGCCTGCGCTCTTTCTCTCAGGACCTGGGTTGGCTTCGTGGGCTAATCCAGGCATCCCCAAACTGCGGCCCTCCAGATGTTTTGGCCTACAACTCCCATGATCCCTAGCTAACAGGACCAGTGGTCGGGGAAGATGGGAATTGTAGTCCAAAACATCTGGAGGGCCGAAGTTTGGGAATGCCTGGGCTAAGCCCTCTGCAGCTCTCCAGGCCCCAGAGCCCCTTCCTGCTTCATGGCCTGGGCTGTTTTGCAGAATTAGCAATATGGAGGAGGGGTGAGGGATTGTTGGCAGAGCAAGAAGTGGTGTCTTGGGGCCCTTTCCTTCCCTTCCTTTTATTTCCTTATTTATTTATTAACCAAAAAAATGGGGAAAAGAAATAAAGCAAAAGTTTGGAGATCTAAACCATGAAGCAGCACAGCCTGGAAGGTCAAAAGCACAAAGGTCCAGCACTTCTTCCCAAAGGAATTGTATAGTATTAACTCATACAAAAGTTCCTTTACAAAAAAAGGAAGACTTATTTTTTATTTTTTTTAAAAAAAGTATTCTCCATCCTGTGAGTTCCATCATCATTGAAGTAAAAGATTGTGCATAATCTTAAAAGGAGCCAGATGTTTGCATATACTGGTATCGCTGAGCAAATGTGAGGTGCGTCAATATGTATAAGAAATAAAATACGTTAGATACCTTTTCAATAAGCGGTGTGTTGGGGGGCCTTTTTTCAGTTCTGAAAGAGTTCAGGCGTCCAGTCTCTAGGCAGTGTGTGCTTATGAACCAATAATAATACTAATTAATACTAATTTTATTATTTATACCCCGCCCACCTGGCTGGGTTTTCCCAAGCACTCTGGGCACCTTACAGCACATCTAAAAAGATAATGAAAACATCAAACATTAAAAGCATCCCCATACAGGGCTGCCTTCAGATGTCTTCTAAAAGTTGTGTAATTCTTTATCTACTTGACATCTGAAGGGAGGGTGTTCCACAGGGAGACACACACACACACACACACACACACACACACACACACACACACACACAGAGAGACATTCTTGCACCCCTTACACACTAACTGTCGTTTCTGTTCACCCACCCACCGTTTCCCGGCAGCACATCTTGCTTGGCCTGGCCTTCCAGGAGCTGTCCTGGGACCACACATTCCCCAACGAGGAAGAGCACATCCTTTGGCTGGAGTTTGATGGGGAGAGCGAGGGCACGCCCGTCAACAAACTCCTGAAGGTTTACTCCAAGCAGGTAAGATCCTAAGAAGGGCCTGCAGGACCAGGCCAGTGGCCCACATCCACTTCTCACAGTGGCCAATCAGATGCCTCTTTTGGGAAACCTGCAAGCGGGATTCAAACACGAGCCCTCTCCCCTCCTGTGCTTTCCAGCAGCTTGTATTCAGAAGCATTGCTGTGCTCATGCGTGCATGAATAACTGGCAAGCACCAAACCCTTATTTGGAAGAGCAACACTTTTTTCTTCCTAGCGTTTAACACAGACACCCCCAAACTCGGGCCTCCAGATGTTTTGGGACTACAGTTCCCATCATCCCTGACCACTGGTCCTGTTAGCTAGGGGTGATGGGAGTTGTAGTCCCAAAACATTTGGAGGGCTGAGTTTGGGAGTGCCTGGTTTAACACAACGAAACAAAATAAATAACGTGCTGGCTGTCTGGCAGTGATCCTCCACAAAATGTCTGGCCACAGGCACGATTCTCACTTTGCATGGAGAACTAAGCCCATCTTTTCCGGGTTAAGAGATGTTTTGGGGCCCAACTTGTAAGAATTTAAGGTGCCCCAATACACTCGTAAGAAAAACTGTTGTGTTTTTTTTAAAAAAATATGTATTGTACTTTATATTCTGCCTCTCCTAAGGGATGTAGGTGGTGCTGTGGTCTAAACCACTGAGCCTCTTGGGCTTGCAGATCGGGAAGTTGGCAGTTTGAATCCCTGTGATGGAGTGAGCTCCAGTTGCTCTGTCCCAGCTACTGCCAACCTAGCAGTTTGAAAGCATACCAGCGCAAGTAGATCAATAGGTACCGCTTCGGCGGGAAAGTAAACAGCATTTCTGTGCAGTCTGGCTTCTGTCACAGTGTTCCATTGTACCAGAAGCAGTTAAAGTCATGGTGGCCACATGACCCGGAAAGCTGTGAACAAGCAACCCTGTGAGGAAGATAAAAGCCAAACAACCCTGTGAGGAAGATAAAAGCCAAGAGGAAGTATAAATAATTGTGTAATATTACTAGCTTCAAATAGCGACTGGCCCAAGGTCATCCAGTGAGCTTCATGTGAGCTTTGTGGGTAGGACTTCTTGTTTTAATTGTTCGCAGAGCCATGAACATTGATGGCGCTGTATAAATCAATGCTAACAATAGTGGCCGAGTGGGGATTTGAACCCAAGTCTCCCAGGCCCTAGCCCAGCACTCTTTAACTGCTGCAGTTAGCTGCTCCTCCTTCCTTCTCTCCAGGCTGAACTCATGAGCGGCCTGATAGAGTATTGCATTGAGCTGAACGCGGCTGCCGAGGGGGGAGCTCTGGACCCCAGTGCTGCATCGTCGTCCCCCTCTGCGTCCCAGAGCCCCCCGCCTGACAGGCGGCGCCCCAAGCTGCAGCGGCAGAACAGCGTCCTCTGCAGCCGGATCCAGCATCTTTCGACCATAGACTATGTCGAGGATGGTAAGTTAGCTGAAGTGGGGAGCCGGGGTGTGTGGCTGCCTTCTCTGAGAAATCTGCCAGTTTGCAGTTGGGTGCCAGACGCGGAGGGTTGTGTGGTTGAGAGGGCGGGAGGCAATGGAGCTTATGCTGGGGGGGGGGATGTTAAGTTGTCTTTTGGGGGGGGTCTTTTGGCTTCCCAGAGGTAGAGTGCAGTTGACCAGTTTGGGAAACACCTGCAGAGAGAGCCTGCGGCCTTCCAGGTGCTATGCTATTTAAATGCCGTATTTTGGCCAAAAATAAATAAAAAGCCCCCTCCCCAGACACCTCACAAACATATCTCAGGGGGCAGAAATCTCTGGGGGCCTTTCTGGATGTTGCAGAACATCCAGCGCCGCTCACCCCGCTGGCTTGGGGTTGCTGGGAGTTGGAGCCCAACAACAGTGTTACGAAAAGGATGGAAAAACGAAACTGGCAAATATCACAAAGCTTACACAAGCCTCTGTTGACGCATTTTGGAGCTCTGTGTGGAGTTTTGGTTGCCTCGCTACAAAGAACTGAGGGGGAAAGGGGTGACAAAATTGGTTGAACAGCTGCTGTTGCAATTTTATTTTGTCGCATTTATGTCCCACCTTATTCTGCAAGAAACGCAAGGCGGCACGCAGGGTTGTCCCCTCCTCATCTAATCCCCACAACAAATTAGTAAAGTAGGTTAGTCTTAGGGAAGCAGGGACTGGCCTTCAAGGGTCACCCTGTGAGGTTCATGGCCAAGTTGGGATTTGAGCCCTGGACTCCCAGGTCCTAGTTTGACAGTCTAGCCACTACACCACAGGTGCTCGGGTGGACAACGCTTGGGGCTCTTTAGCTTAGAAAAAAGTCAGGTGGGAACATGATAAGAGGTGTTTAAAACCATGTGTGATATGTAAGAATAGAGAGGGCTTTTCTTCTTCTTTCTCATTCTCTTAGAGTACTGTGAAAAGTGAGGGGTGGGAGTCTTTGCCTGCAGTCAGGGACCAGGCACTTCTACACAAAGCTCATAGTTCATAACGCAATATGGCATGGAAATAAATAAAATAAAAACCACAAGTGCATCATTAAACTATGGAACTCACTCCCACAAGAAGCAGTGACGGCCCACCAACTTGGATGGATTTAAAAGGGGATGAGGCAAATTTATGGAGCTGTAGGCAGGGACGTGGGTGGCGCTGTGGGTTAAACCACTGAGCCTAGGGCTTGCCGATCAGAAGGTCGGCAGTTCGAATCCCCGTGACGGGGTGAGCTCCCGTTGCTTGGTCCCAGCTCCTGCCAACCTAGCAGTTCGAAAGCACGTCAAAGTTCAAGTAGATAAATAGGTATCGCTACAGTGGGAAGGTAAACGGAGGTACTGGTTGTGCAACTTTTAACTAAAAATAAAACAGAACACTTTATGAAGAAATAATCATGCCCCATCATTACTTCATTGGAATGTAAGCAGAAAATTGGTGTAGAGAGTGTGGTCAATGGAGGGCAACTTAAAATCATTAGAATATCGTAGTCACTAGATCTGAGGCCACATTTGCCCAATTTGCTGGTTCAAATCCCTGTGACAGGGTGAGCTCCTGTTGCTCAGTCCCTGCTCCTGCCCACCTAGTAGTTTGAAAGCACATCAAAGTGCAATTAGATAAATAGGTACCACTCCGACGGGAAGGTAAATGGTGTTTCCGTGTGCTGCTCTGGTTCTCCAGAAGCAGCTTTGTCATGCTGGCCACATGACCCGGAAGCTGTACGCCGGCTTCCTCGGCCAATAACGCGAGATGAGTGCCGCAACCCCAGAATCGGTCATGACTGGACCTAATGGTCAGGGGTGCCTTTACCTTTAGACAGCCTCCAGGACCAGAAGCGCCCCCTGCCCCTAGGTGCCAGAGCAGGAGAGGGGGCCTGTCGGACTCATGCCCTGCTTCTTGGGCTTCCCAGGGTCAGCACTAAAGAGGGTTTTCACCTCACTGCTCTGCTTGAGGAAAATGTGATGCTGGACTAGAGGGACATATATATTTTTAGCGACACCCCCCCCCCCCCGGGCAAGGCTCCCATTGGGGTAGGAACCATTGTTTTCTCTGCACTGCCAGACCTGGGCTGTACTGCCTTGCTGTTGTTGAACAGTTTCTGCTTCTCTCCCCAGGGAAAGAAATCAAGAGGGTGAAACCCCGCCGGACTACCTCATTCTTTGGCCGCCAGTTGTCCAATGCCCCCACATCCTACTTAGCTGTCCGGGGGGCAGAGAACCTGGAGCAGGGCTGACCGCCTTCAGCGGGTGGCATTGTTGGGACCAATCGACTTGGGGGGGGGCAGCGGAGCTGTCGGCATTCTAACCACCTTCTGGGATTGGAGCCAAACCCTCCCCCCCCAAAAAAAAAATCCACATACAAACACCCAGACCAATACATCTCAAGTAACTTTCCCCATTTCTGAGTTTCTTCTCAGTGTGCAGCAAAGGATCCAGGCAGCTGTTTGTCCTTTGATGGCCGAGTCCTGCCTCCTGCTCTGCTTTCTCTCCAAATTTGATTCTGCTGAGCATAGGAGGTTCAGGGCAAGGCAGGGAGAAGAACATTGGGGACCACTGTCAGAGGGAAGGCTGAGATCTAGTCTTGCACCAGATGTCTGCTTGCCTTGATCTTCCTCTTATTCCAGCAGTTGCATCTTCAGAAACTCTTTTTGCAGACCAGATATACTTGTTTCATTCATTTACTTCAAGCCCCACTACATTTCTCCTGCTCCTTACAGAAAGCCTGGTGACTGGGGAGCTATAGGGGGGGAAAACATTTGAAGGAAGCAGGGCTGGGAGACACCGTTTCAGGTGCAAGTCAGAGCATGTTTATTTGCAGAACAGTTTGTCTGCCTGAGATGCAGTTCCGGTGGGTGAGCTATGTCCTAGCTGCACCTCCCCACACCCAGCTACAGCTCCCAATGTTGGCATTCTGAAGGGTTTTTTTTTTGTCTGCACATCTGAACAACTTCTGCATTCATCGTAAATGCCCCCCCCCCAAAAATAGATTCCAATTCCTTTGAAGTAGCCTGAACATAGCCATAT
Organism: Zootoca vivipara; assembly: GCF_963506605.1. NCBI lineage: Eukaryota > Metazoa > Chordata > Lepidosauria > Squamata > Lacertidae > Zootoca > Zootoca vivipara. The sequence continues at coordinate 27,393,969 of NC_083292.1, read as the reverse complement.
TTTGGTACTGCTGCTAGGAGGGGTTTATGCAACACGAGGGCTCCACACATTTTATTTCCTTTTGGCTTTTGCAGAAAATTTAATTTCACTCCAGAATTGTAACAGGGAATGTTATTAAGCATTTTACCTTAGCAGGCCGGGAATATTCAAAACAAAGGTGTGCTCTGAAAGAGATGTGAACTCTGGCGGAGAAATGTGCCATCTTTCCATTTTATATTTGGGTGTTTAGAAAGGCACAATTGCATTTGCAGATAGGGCACAGCTGGATTGTGGTGTGTGTACACATACCCCATCGGCACTCCTGGAAGCCTCCCAGAATTGGGCAAGAAATGAGTGGTGTTTAGTGCATCTATTAACTATGGACATTCGTACCCCGTTTGAGGTTGTGCATTGACTTCTGTACTTGGGAGAAAAAAACTATGTTGAACTGCTGCAAGCAACTTTGAACCCAAAGAACTTTTTTTGTGGCGGGCAGAGGGTGGATGCCATTACATCTAGAAAAGCTCTAGCTTTGCCAGTTCAGGGACTTGGAAACATATGGTCCTGCAGATGTTGAGCCAGTGGTCAGTGCTCATGAGGGGAGATGGTGCCGCACAGATCTCCTCACCATTTTCCTTCTCCCTAAGCCTGCAGAGCATCCGTCTTTGCAGCTGGGTCCTGCCTGTGATTGCTCCCCCCTCTGCCAGCATCTCTCTCCATGCTGTGCCTCTAAGGCCACTGCTGCTCTTTGCAACTTGCTCGTAGGGACCTGGGCATTGACCTAGCCACAGAAAGCACGGTAGGAGAAACCTCATGTTGCAAACGAAGTTTGGGGGAAAGTGCCTTTTATTTAACTCCCAAAGAAATACTATGCAACATGCTTCACACTAATCTTTATTTTCAGTGTGTTGTTGACTCACTAACTTTGTATAAAGGATAATTTGTTTGCTGCAATAAAGATGGTGGACCTGAGTATGCGCTGCATTGTTTTAAAACATCACTTTTTATTATTTTTATTATTCTGAGCATGTCCAAAGTATCAGGGGATAGGCTGAGCATGCTCTGTTCCTGCTAAAACTGCAGCATTGCAGGGCTTGCATCAAACATATCACAATAAAAGATGCTCTGGCCTTTTTCTCTCTATGTGTGTTTCAAGCATCCACATGTGGCAACAAACTTTGCATGATTCTGCCACCCTCTCATCCCCTAAATCTGCTTCTCCCTTGTCCACATTGTGGGGTGGGGAGGAGAACTACTCCAAGAGAGGGCAGAAGTGAGGCTTCAGTTGCTCCTACTGGGCGTGCTCAGCATGCTCCCAAAACGTTTGGCTGGGAATGCCATTTGTATAATTTACTGCTCATGTCCCAACCCCACCAGGGGCCGCTACTGCTCTGCATTCCTAACAGCTGCACATTCCTACCCTCCATGTTCTGCCTGGAAGTTGCACGCCCTCTAAAAAAAAATCTCCAGCCCAGGCTATTCTAAGGGTTCCCTCATTTTTCTTGCCTTCTCCTCTCTGCCCTACATGGGGCTCACGTCTGCCTGGCATTAGAGCAAAGGTTTATATTTAAGCATTTAGTGCCAGGCCGACTTTAAACCTAGGAAGCTCCTTGCATTTCATTTTCTTAACCGTTTTCCTAATGCTGAGGCCAGAGGAAGTGGGGGGCACCTAACAGGGCGAGGAGCAAGTGCGTTTGAGAGTGTGCATTTGAGCACAGGCATCCCTGATGAGGGTGAAGGGATTTGAATGAAGACTTTCCCCTCTTCCGCTCCACCACATTTTCTTACTTTTACAGTTATCTCCCACATTCCTCTGTCCAAGGAGCTCAAGGTGGCACACATTGCTCTCCCCCCTCATTTAATTCCCACAACTATAACCCTGCGATGTAGGTTAGACTGGCCCAAGTGAGCTTCATAGCTGAGTGAGGATTTGAACCTTACGTAGTCTTTCCCAGCTCCTAGTCTGGCATCCTAACCACTAATACCCTCAGCAGCAGCATTATTATTAACTACAATTATTACTACGTTAAACATACTTTATTGGTTTATCCAAATACAACAGTCACAAGTATTGGTCTCGTTTCCAATAAATCATAAGAAAAGACATTGCATGTAGGTTGGATAGCCACCTGTCATGGATGTGTTAGTTGAGATTCCTGCATTGCAGGGCGTTGGACTATATGACCCCTGTGGTATCAACTCAATGATTCTACGTATAAAATGATGGGGGAGTATAAAATTAGGGGGAAAGAGCTCTGATTAGTTCACCCCATCTAAGAAATCTGTTTTCGTTATTATTAGATACACTTCGGCACCTTTGAAATAATTCCTAGTGGGTGCATGAGTTCATTACTGGCTTTGGGTGTTTGACCTGCTGGTCTGTTGCTTGGAAAGAGGCGATGGAAAATCTCAGGCTGGCCTTTGCCCTGCCCCCTCGCCACACGCCGCTGTGTTTGCAATGCAGAGCTTAGGTGTTGACCTTGCACAGAAGCAGGGGTGTGTCTGTGTCTGTGTGGGTTAGCAGGAGAGATGTGACGGACAAATGACAACTGCATTATGTTTGGCAAGAATTCTCATAAAGGCCACAGTGTGTACAGGACACATTCTGGAGAAATGAGCAGTGCAGCGATTTTAGAGGGAGGAACAGGCTCAAATCTCTACTCAGCCCTGGAGTTACTGACCACGGATGGCTACGCTCTACCTCCACGGTTGGTGGCAGTGTTGCTTCTGAATACCAGCTGCTGGGAACTGCGGCGGCGGCGGCGGGGTGGGGCTCTTGTACTGGAATTCTGCTTGCAGGTTTCCCAGAAGAGGCATCTGGTTGGCCACTGTGAAAAAGAGGATGTTGGACTAGGTGGGCCTTTGGTCTGGTCCATCAGGCTTTTCTCGTGCTTAAATTCTTATGAGAACTTTGGCCCAAGCACTCTCAGCCTAGCCTACTTCACAGGGTTGCTATGAGCTCAAACCCACACCCCAACAACTGCAGCTCTTTCAGTGATGCTGGACCAGTCTGTCTCTCTGCCCCTCAACCTACCTCACAGGATTGTTGTGAGGACAAAAGGGAGGAGCCTAGTACACTGCCCTGATCAGGCAATAAATGGTGTCTTAGAAATCTGTCACCTGCACCATATATTTTATGGCATTAACCATTCTAAGTGAAAACCTTTTCCACAGAAGAAATCTACTTGGTTATCTAATCTTGTTATTTATACTGTATATAAATATATTTTCTTTTTTAAAAAGAACATTTTTCAACCTTTATGATAAATTAAAATTAAAAGTGGAACACTGACTGAATAAGTTTTATTCATTCCTGGTTCTAGGGGACTTTTTAAAGTGAATTGGACATAGTGATGGTCAAGGTATATTTGAATGTTGGTTATAATCTGGATGGTTATGGGAGCCACTTCTTAAAGCAGTGTGGGGATTTCATATAGCGCTGTGCCATCAAACATGAAATATATTTTTCAGACTGCTAAGATGTAACCCCATAGATCACTGTCAATAAATTGAGGACAGCTACTGCAGTGGCAAGGGACCCAGGTGGCTCGGTCCCAGCTCCTGCCAACCTAGCAGTTCGAAAGCACGTCAAAATGCAAGTAGATAAATAGGAACCGCTCCAGCGGGAAGGTAAACGGCGTTTCCATGTGCTGCTCTGGTTTGCCAGAAGCGGCATTGTCATGCTGGCCACATGACCTGGAAGCTATACGCCGGCTCCCTCGGCCAATAATGCGAGATGAGCGCGCAACCCCAGAGTCGGTCACGACTGGACCGAATGGTCAGGGGTCCCTTTACCCTTTACCTTTACTGCAGTGGCAAGTGAGAATCTCCCAGTTGAAAAAAACAGAGCTCTGGTCTCAAATGGGTTGCTGTTATATTAACGACTCCAGTAGGCTTGGATAACTTTCCGAAAACAACTTAAAATGCTGGTACAGTACTTACTTTGAAAGGCTTGGGACCCAAATACCTGAGGGGCCTCCTATTCCCAATATCAGCCTGCCTGTGTCTTTAAATGTTCTGTAGAGTCCCTTCTCCAAATACCCTCTTTAGCAGAAATGTATTGTGGTGGCACCCCAGCTTTGCCCCACCCCAAAGAAGCACCTTCCTATCTGCCCAGACATTTTAGGGTTATGTTTCTAGCCTGACTCTTTATTTCACCATATTCTTGCTTGTTGGTTTTCACATTCTATTTTTATGCTGCAAGTTATTTTGTCAACACCTTTGTATACCACCTTGAAATCTTTTGCTGACAGCTGGTTAATAAACGCTTTCAAGACATAAATAAGATGTGTGGGGTATATTTAGCCCATGGCCTGCTTCATGAATCATAAATGCACTTGTGACAACCCTGAATGTCTCAGAATCTTCTTGTTCTATTTGGGTGTCTGAGCAATAGAGCAATAGAGAAGGAAATGGCCCAGGAGGCGGGTGAGAAAAGAAGAGTTGGCAGGATCATTTCACATAAGCCATGGATTGGGAGTGAGTGGGCAATGCTGTGGTTTTCACCAATAGGAACACAGGAAGTTAGTCAGATCATAGGTTTGTTACATCTAGCTAAGTATTACCTGCAGATGCCAAGGATTGAACTTGGGGCCTTCTGCATGCAAAGCCAGTGCTCTCCCACTGAGCCACAGCCTTTCCCCTTAGCAAAAGCACTACTTGTGTCTAAAAGGTCAACCTTCAAAGGTTTTGCAATAACTCTGCTTCTGATCATAATAAAATGACTAGGTCAGGAGCTACTTGCAAGCTATTAAAATAGCAAATTGTTTCATGCTACGTCTGACTTCACTCGAATGCCATGGAAGATAATTGTGCCCATTGTGTAAAAGCTCTGCCCTTACGAAGATTCAGGGTGTACAATATACACCGTTTGTGTGAAAAAATACCGAAATATTCCCTTCCACATCTTACTGCGCCCTTCTACAAATTACTGTCAGGCCTGAATTTCAGCCACTGTTATCTGCAATGGGAGCTCTTATCATTGCAGAAACTATTTCTCAATTACCACGTCATTCCTCTTGACAGCTGTGTGACTGCCATAAAGTCAGCAGGTGAAGCTTTTCCGACGTAGCATAGGGATTAAGGAATGTTGAAGGCTGCACCCATATAACTTCCTCCTATTAAAGGTGCAGGAGCCCAGATCTGCCCTTCTGGGGGAGGAGAAAGTGGGTGAAAAGGAAGAACGTAGGGACATCCCTCTTGGTTTCGATTCCTGCCATTCTAGGAATTAGGGACTCGGTGGGTAGCTGCCCACACTCACAAACATGTTTCACATGGGAGGGACATCTTTGCCATAGCTCTACTTTTGGATTCGGATTGGCTACATGGTGCAGAGGCCTGCCTGGCCAGAAAACACCTGATTAAATACCACCTTATCAAATACAGAGGTTCCTCATTGGTGGTACACTGTGCATGCTCATGGCATTGGTCTCCTCTGCTCAGTTTTGTGAGGAGGTTGCCAGTTTGCATGGAGGAGTTGGCAGTGCAAAGAGTTATCTCCCTTTGGTTGGAAAACTGCCTGCCCCTTTTCCCCCTCTGTAAGGCAATTGGCAAGAGCCTCCTTGTCTTCATACCTTTAAGAAACAAGTACACCTTTCAAGGGAATAGGAAAAATATGTAATATGACAATCGAGTAATCCCCTTCATTGGCATTATTGAGGAGTGAATAGCCAGATATAAATAATTGGTTTTGTTATTGTTAGTGGCAACAGAAATGGAAAATGCCAGGCACTGGTGAACAGCCACAGGATTGTCAATCAACTCCGGGTGTGTTCAAGTATGGTCAGTGGCTTAGCTGAAAAACTAACCTGCCAAGTAAAAGCCACCAGAAACAAGGCTAATCCACCATCTTTTTATATGTTTTGGGCATCTATTCATTTCCTTTATGTGCCATAAAGACTGGATGAGAAAGCCACCCAAACGCACTGGAACTTATAGAGATTTGCTTGCCTAAAGGTGCCCTCCAACTCTACATCTCATTCAAGACACTGAAATGCCTTGAAGAGACATTAATTGGCAAAATACAAACACCCGCTTTTGTCTGTTAAGTACACTGATGTTCATTTGTTACATACATACATACATACATACATACATACATACATACATACATACATGTTTTGTTTTGGTTATATTCCTCTCTAGCTCTGTGGGTTAAACCACTGAGCCTAGGGCTTGCCGATCAGAAGGTCGGCGGTTCGAATCCCTGCGACGGGGTGAGCTCCTGTTGCTCGGTCCCACCTCCTGCCAACCTAGCAGTTCAAAAGCACCTCAAAGTGCAAGTAGATAAATAGGTACCACTACAGCGGGAAGGTAAACAGCGTTTCCGTGTGCTGCTCTGGTTCGCCAGAAGCAGCTTTGTCATGCTGGCCACATGACCTGGAAGCTGTATGCCAGCTCCCTTGGCCAATAATGCGAGATGAGCACTGCAACCCCAGAGTTGGTCACGACTGGACCAAATGGTCAGGGTCCCTTTACCTTTACCTAGCTAGCTAAAACAAGCACATAAGAGGAAAGAGCCAAATCGCAAGTTGCATTTTGTTTTCTTTTGTAAGCTTTGCATCTCCTCACAACTTGGTTTTCTTCCTGCTTGTCTTCTGAGGTTGGTGTCGTTGGCTGCCATTAGCTCACTTGGTTGCAGCAAATTCCTTTTGCGTGGGGAGGGATGATGCTCTGCTTCTGTCTTCCTGCAGACACTGCTGTGCTGAATCATCAGGATGACAAGAGCGGACAGCCCTCCATTACCTCCCTGACTACACTCTCACAAGGATGTCTCAGTGGGAAGCGCCTCATTTGGACACTATGCCTCTCTGCTAATGATGGCCTAGAGCCTCACCTCTCCACATGTGTCCTCCTGGCTTATGAGGAGAGGAAGCAGATGTCAGATCCCAGGCTGTTCCTCCCCCTCCTGCCTGCCCACCCAGGAGGCATTTATTGCAAGCACAGGTCCATGGCTCAAATAAGCATTTGTCCCCCCACTCATCATCACCCTCTGCCTCCTTCTCCAAAGGGAGTGTGGCCTTGAATCCTCAAAAGGCTGCCCACCACTGCCTTAAACATGGCTATCTGCAAGATTGAAAGTATGAAGATTCTTCCTCCTCAAAGTAAAGATCTGTTGGTAAACCTGGATTCTGAGCCCATTGCCTGTGTCATCTAACAAAACAGGCTCTCTTCCTGTTCCTGGGCAGGGATCTGAATCACTCACTGCAGCAAGAGGAAGTTTACCTCCTGAGGAAGAGGAGGAACCATTTTAGGCACAGTGACTCATCCTTCAAGCACTTCGCTGCTGGAAGTGCCTTCCTCTTCCTCCTTTGGCATGAGATTGAGAAGTGTCCTGTTCCTCCTCCTCTTGCATTGACCTCTTTGTCACTGCCTGTTGACAACCACAGTCGCTCAGCCTTGGGCTGCTGCCTTCTTGAAACAGCAATGCAATCCAACCACTAGATGTCACCCTCCTTAGTTCCTTTGCAAGCAGCCTGTGCAGGCAGCATTACTGAAAAGTATGCCTGCATTGTCTGCGTGGTGGGAAATGGTTTTATTTTATTTTTCTTCCTTTATGTTGTCCTTGGTTATTTCTCCTCGGCCCCTGATTGCTATCAATCACTTGTTTTGTTTTGTTTTGTTAGTAGGAGATTAAGTTGAGGGGCTGGAGAGCGGGTTCTTGCTGCTGGATTTCTCTCTTTTCCAAGGCTGTCATTGCCCCCAGCCAGGATGGTGGTTTGCCATGCCACAAATAATTTTGAACATGTCTCCAGTCCCTTTGCAGCACATACAGCCAGAAAGGAGAGGACTTTTCTGCAGCTCATGGATGCACATGGGATTACAAAGGTCTTATCTGATACTCAAAGGGTCCTGGAGCCTTGATGAAATTAGCCTCGAAAAGATCGCCAGATTTACTTGCAGTGCAGGTGGCAAATTTTGTGGAGGTGGGTTAAGATTGCAATAAGATTGCAACAAAAGAGCAATTTACAGTGGGGTCAAAGCTGTGATAAGAGAAAACCTTTTTTTAAGTCTTATTGCTGGTCATGGGACAGGACAATGAGTGCATGTTTGTGTGGTTGTGCTGCAAGCATGTGTGTGTTTGTGGTGTGCGTGCCCACAACAGTTTCCCTCCCATTTGCAAACATGTGGCATCCCCTGGATTGAGGCAATATCCATGTATGTTTATAAAAGCTAGCATGTGGCACATTCAGGACGAGCAAACTGCTTGTGGCATCAGCTTTCGCAGACTACCCATGTGCGATCATAAAGGCGTCACAAAGCTCCTTTGGTGAAAGAGATAAGCTCGGCTCCCCACCTGGAAACTCTGCATGAAGAGGCCTTTCTAGAAGTGAAAAAAGGCAAGAAGTTGCATAACTTCCTGCTCTGCGCAGATCCCCCTGGCAGCCAGCACCATGACACACCATCGCCAAGAATAAAATGGAAAAAAAAAAAGTACATTTATTGGCCTTGCAACAGAGTGCTAGCCAATCCTGGCAGCAGCTGGTTGGCATGGCAACATGCACAGGGTCTGATCCAATCCAAAGAGGAGTCAGGGGGGGGAACCATGAAAAGAGAACAAAAGAATGGCATCCGCCTCCCCCTCCCAGCTCTGCTCTGGGAAAATTCCACTGAGCTCTGGAGGAAGAAAGCGGTGGAGGGGGGAGACCATGTCATTATCCCTGCCCTTCCAAAGGGAGCTTTGTGCTGACTGCAATAAGGAAGAAGCAGGATGGGGCCAAGAGAAGCCCCAAATAAGGTTGCATAACTTGATGCAACTGCTCTGTTGAAGGCAGGCAGCCATTCAGCTTGGGTCTTGCAAAGCCAACACCCCCATTCTGGCTCAGAGAACAGAAACAACAACAGCACTCTTGTCAGGTTTTGGTTTTCAGTTAGAGCAGCCTGAAACAATGCTCCCCGCCTTTGCTACGGACATTTGCAGTTGCCACCATTTTGGAAACATAGAAACAAAGTTGCCTTGTCCTGAGTCAGACCATTGGTCCATCTAAAACAATACTGTCTACCCTGACTGGCAAAGGCTCTCCAGGTTTCAGGCAGGACTTTTATAAATCCATAAAATAAATCAATAATAAGTTTACTTAACTAAGTACAGGTAGGTAGCCGTGTTGGTCTGAGTCGAAGCAAAATAAAAAAATTCCTTCAGTAGCACCTTAAAGACCAACTAAGTTTATATTTTGGTATGAGCTTTCGTGTGCATGCACACTGTATCTGAAGAAGTGTGCATGCACACGAAAGCTCATACCAAAATATAAACTTAGTTGGTCTTTAAGGTGCTACTGAAGGAATTTTTTTATTTTACTTAACTAAGGTTATGTTTATTTACTTCTTTATTTTATTTGTATCATTTCCAAACATTTGATTCAGCAAGATATTGTTCCTTTTTAATACAGTATAATTGTTCCTTTTTAATATACTTGCTCCAATTGGTATGATAGGCAACTGTGTAAAGTTTACTCAGTTACATAAATATCCATAGCAAAAGGCAATTGTTGCTAGGTTAGAAATCCCGGGTCTTAGGAAGAGTTAGGTCTCTCCAGCTCTGTATTCAAAAGACTCAAGCTAAAGATCCCACATGTTACTTTTGAGATGTGTTATTGTTATAGCTCAGTTGGGGTATGAAACTGGCATAAGGCACAACTTAAATCAGGAAGGACAACAGTGGGCCAGGGGGCTGGAGAGGGTCCCCTCGTGAAGACAAGTTGATACACATCCAAGTGTTTCAATATTTTCTTTCCTTACCAGAAGCAAAGGCTGGGCCCAAGTTCACGGGTCTTTGGGTCATGTTGTTGAGAGTACCCCCTCCCACACACTCATTTTCTTTTTATTCAAAATTACAAAGCACTACACTTCTGAATTATTAAGGAACTCTGCTGAGTATGCAGAAACCGTTGCCCATTTTTGTGTCAGCCTCTTTTGTTTCCAAACTGACAGGCACTCAACCTCATGTTCGGTATCAGAAGGCACAACTGTAGCTTCCTTCCCTATAAAATAACAGTTGTTAAAAAACAAAAACAAAACCCAGAACACACCATATTACCGGTAGTTGTTTTGGTTTTGGTTCTTAAACCTATCGGAGAACTCCCAGCCTAAAAATTAAAATAAAAAAAACCTAAGGTGGCAGATGACACAGCCCTTTTGTTTCATTTGCTGCTGCAATGCAGTGAAAATGATCCAACAAGCCTACAGTAAAAACGGAAAACCCTTTCAATGAAAGCAAGTAAAAAAATTATTGAGTATTTTATACAAAAAGCCTCAGAGTTAGGCCTCAGAGCCCTCTTTGCAAGCAGGGGGCTCCAGGCTCAATCCCTGGCCCTTTTTCGGTTAAAAGGATCAGCTCTGCCTAAACCCCTGGAGAGCTGCTACCACTACTCAGGAGGACAGCACTGAGATAGAGGGGCTATACCTTTGACCTGGTGGAAGGCAGCTCTTAATTTTTTATTTGATCCTTCTTACTTGAGAGGCAGTATAGGGCAATGGTTAGTGTGCTGAAACAGGAGAGGCCCAGATTCAAATCTCCACTCAGTTTTATGAAACACTGCAGCAAAATTCACCTTAGCCTTCCAATGCTACTTTTCAGGGCAGTTGGGTGTGTGTGTGTGGTGGTGAATCAACAACAGTGCCTTATATTGCCAGTCCTGCCCCCTTACTGTGTTTGGGTGTTGATCTTAATACTTGTTTTGGCGACTGTATATATGACAAAATTTAAAAAAATTCATTCAGTAGCACCTTAAAAGACCATCTAAGTTTTTATTTTGGTATGAGCTTTCGTGTGCATGCACACTTCTTCAGACACACGAAAGCTCATACCAAAAGAAAAACTTAGTTGGTCTTTAAGGTGCTACTGAAGGAATTTTTAAAATTTTGTTTCAACTCAGACCAACACGGCTACCTACCTGTATATATGACATGTACTGTACCTGGATTTTAATTAAGTTACTACCTTTCATCCAAGGAGTTCACAATATGCCATGTAGGTGGGGTATCCCCATCATCTGCTTTTTTACTTAAAACTACCTCTCAGGGTTGTTGTAGACCAAAAGGTGATTGGTCACCTACAGAGCTTCAAAGCTCAGGGCAGATTTTGAACCCAGCCCTAGTCCGACGCTCTAACCACTATTTCACATTGCCTCTGTTCTTCTCGTTGAGGTAGTCAATGTGTACGTATATTGCACAGGATGGGTGATGGAATATTTTCCTGTTGATGTGGGATTTTGTAGGACCAGAGGGAGAAGTCCGGTTCAAATTCCACCCAACCTCATCTACTTCACAGGGTTGTTGTGAGGATAAAACATGGCTGTTTTTCTCAAAAGCCACACACCCCAACTTTTGGGAGTAAGCCCCATTGAACTCAGTAGGGCTTACCCCTGAGTGGACATTGTTAAGATTGTGCTGATATTTAGCCTGCCATGCGCTACAATAACCTTTTTGCGATGGCTTTTGCCGCAATAGACTTTTAACAGGGCTTCCACCTCTGGAAGATAGTGGTCATAAATGGTCATAAAAATCATACATATGGTGTTAGACCTGGGAGCTACCATGCTTAAAGCCCTCACTCTACTATGAAGCTCACCGGGTGACCTTGGGGGCCAGTCACTGTCCCTCAGCCTACCCTACTTCACAGGGTGGTTGTGGGGATTAAATGAGGAGGGGGAGAACTACCAGAGCCACCAAGGGGTCCTTGGAGGGGCAAAAAAGGCAGGATAAGACAATAAAATACAATTAACACAACAAATAAAATAATGGATTCATGTCTTTGCCGCATTTACATTTATTTTAAATATCAGAGTTACCTCTCACATGGTCCTCCCCGCCCTCCCCATGTTATCCCCCATTTTATGCCATTTTAGGCAGAGAAAGGATAAGACTGAGGGAGTGGGATATAAATGAATAAGAAATGCACCCCACTAACTACTGTTCCTGACTGAATGATAATCCCCCCCTTTCCTAAACAAACAAATCCCCCAATATCAGTGTCACTTTTGCATGTTTGGAAAACCAAAAAAGGAGAAAGACGGGAGGGGGGAGGGGGAGGGGGGGCGCTTCAGCTTTGCACACGCGCAGTGAGTCACTGCGGCACACAGCAGTCGTCACGTAGACCGCCTGAAACCGGTTTGAACCAGATGGAACCGGCCTGCGAAACTCCCCCTCCCATCGACCGTAGGAGCGGAGGTTGCTGCGACACAGCCGGGCGGTGTTTTTCCACCGCCTCGTTGCCTCACGTTTGGTATCCCTCCGCGCTGCATGTGTCCCGCCCCCGCCCCCACTCCTCTGAATTCGCCTCAGCAAGGCTGAATGAAAACACGGCGGCCATTTTGAGGGCGTGAAAACGTTGCTCGTCGTTACTTTTCGTTTGTTTTCTTGCTCCTCGTCGACACTGATACGGAATCCTCATTACAGCAATATGGAGCCCAAACAACCATGTCGGCTCTTCGCTGGTTTGATGCCCTCAGCCCACCTTTTCCATCCTCCTCTTAGTGAACTGAGGTTTTAAATCATTCTATAAATCTGTAACAGCAGCTGAGAGATAAAGCCTGTTGGTGTGACCACACCCATGAAGCACGTTTATTAGGAGCAAAGCAAGGTGTATGCGGCTCCTCCCTTTTTATGTCTTCGTTTTGCTCACCTCCCAGCTTGTTTTATCCTCACAACAACCCTGTGAAGTAGGCGAGTCTGAGAGTGAGTGACTGGCCCCAAGGATCACACACTGAGAGCTTCATGGCCAAAGCATGTATTTGAACCCTGGTCTCCCAGGACTTAGCCGATGACACTCTTTAACCACACTACACACCACATCGACCTTTAAATTTACATTAAAAAGATAATATGCTTCTCCCCCTCTCCATTTTCCTCACAGCAACCCTGTGAGGTAGGTTAAAACTTGAGATCATGGCCTTCCTCATGGCCCTTAGCCCAATCCAACAGGCTCTTCCGTAGTCATTTGCCATGGGCCTCTGCCCCATAGAAGGCAGCTGCACTTACTGCTGAGTAAACACACTTAGGATTCCTGAGGCATCAAATGCCAAGAGGAGGAGACTTTTAAAGTCAGCCCTTCATATGTTGTGCATACAATGGAACATTCTCTGGGGGTGGAGGCCTGTATATGTAGGCATCCTGCCTTTCCTGTTGTTGATCCTGTATCTCTAATATTCATTTATTATATGTATTTTAAAAATCTCATTGCATCTTTGTGTTAGTCACGTTGGTGATGCGGTGGTTTTGAGCACCAATCTGGGACTCAGGGAGACCTGGGTTCAAATCACCACTCCACAAAACCGACACTGCCTCTTGGCCCAGCTCCACAGGGTTGTTTTGGACCTCGAAACATGGAGGTGGCCATGCAGCCTGGCTTGTGCTCTTGAAACAAAGGAAACAAAGGCAAGATAGACAAAACCCAGCAATGCTAAGTTGTGAAAACTAATTCAAAAAGGTTAATACAGTCTTGCAAACTTGCTGCAGAGATGAAGTCAATTTGGCATTTTGTAGCTAGTTTAGCGATGAATGCAGAAAGGCAATGGGACTGCTTCTCACTCCAGTGTACGATTACTGTACACGTTAAAACAGACCAACTTGGGCAACCCTAGTTTCTTAATTTATATAATCGCCTGGGTTGAGCTGGGGCCACCTTAACAAAAGGATGAAGAAAGGAGCAGTAAGAAGTGTCATCAATTATTTCTGGAAGGTATTAATTTTGCAAGGAAATGCTAATTTAACACCACAGCCTTTCAGAGAACACACATTTAAAACGAGCACATTTATATCCATTCTGTTTAATGGTGCCAGGAACTATGTTTTGTGCTCATTATGACTATTGGCCAGCGGAAGGAGCAGCCAACACAAGTGAGTGAGACTGTCCCTGGCTATAAATAGAGGTCTCCGCCCCTCTCTTGTCAGAGGTGTAGGGAGCGCCAGGCAGATAGGATTTATTCTGGTGACTGGGAGGAGAAGAGAAAATGGGTTTAAAAAGGAAAATAATAACATAGACTAGAGTTGCTTTTTAAACTATAACTAATATTTTTCAAAGTAAAATGAGAATTTTATGCTACTAAAATATTAACTATAGTTTATATTTTTTATTAAAAAGATTGGAGTTAATAAGGAATCTGATCCTAAAAAAACATTAGGACAGGCAATAATTTAATAGAGAATGGAAAGCTAACAGAAGACTGATGAAGAACTAAACCTTTAAAAAACAGGGAAAACTGTTAATTGTTGGCAGATTATGGGCTTTTAAAAGTCCCAAAAGAAAAGGCAGGCAAACAAAACTTAACTGAAAACTAAGAAAAATATAAAGATGAAGATTTTAAAGAAAAGAAAGAAAAAGAAAATATTTGAAGATAGAAATAAAAGAAGATAGAGGGAGCTATTTACATTTCAAACTAATTGAGGACTAGTTTTTAATGTAAAAGTATTCTGGCAAAAGGCTAGATGGCTCTGAAGTCTGCTTCAAGCAGAGTACAAAATGAAGAGAAGATGGCAGGCTTTTGTTTTAAAAGGCAACTAGAGAGGCCTTTCCATCTGAAGAAAGGGTTAGGCTTTTGTTGCTGAAGGTAGAAAACCCAAGACTGGGAAGACTTGAAGAGAGAGGAAGGAGCCGTAGAAGATAGAAGGGTAGAAGGCAACTTAGAAGAGGATCCAGGAAGAGAAAAGGGAGGGAAGGAGAAGGAGCAAAATCTGTAACAACTGTGTCTGAAAATGATAGCAAAGAGGAAGGAGGAGATGAAAAGGACAGAGATTTGTAATTGTTTGCAGCCATTTTGTGGCAGCTTCTCCTCAAGGACTTTGTGAAAGATGTTCTTTTTTCAAAGGGATGCAGTGGGAAGGATTTCCTTAAAATAGAAGGTGTCAAGGACTAAAATAAGCATCTGATACACCAACCCTAAAGGGGGTGGCATCTGGCACCTAATTCTGAAGTTAGGAAGAGTTGTTCCAGCAGCCAGTGCAAATTGGTGAAGCTAGAAAGAATACGAAAAGCATTGGGGGAAAAGCAAGAAAACTCCTGAGGGAAGAGCCTTACTTAGCTTTCTTGAGAATGACGGAGCAAATATGCGGTGAAGATGGTGAACTTCTCGGTAGTTGGTAACCTAATGGGAAGGGGCTGTAATGTTAGTTTTCCTTGTCAAGGGTTGTTTTGCGGGGTGCGGGGAGCAGGGGTGTTGGTGTTGTAGGTTTCTCTCTTTGCAGGCATAATTGCGCCCGTTTTCTGTTGCCGAGAAGCTATTGCTGAGAAGTTAATAGGCAGTCTGCACGTGCTTCGTTTCCGTCCCACCTTCCTGAGGTTAGCAAGGCTCGTTTTTTCCACCCAGCCCCGAGAATGGTTAGCTAGCCATCTGCAACCCTCCCCAGAATGAGCGAGTCAAGAAGCTGGTGGACAGACAGAACACTGCAGGTAGCAGCAGCAAAAGCACCCACAGAAAAAGGGGTGAGAAAAACCAGCCTATTGGACTCCTGCAGCGGGCCTCCCGTGAAGGGAGGAGGGTAGGCACCCAAATCTTGTTTAGTTTTTGTCCCTTCAGGTGTGTTTGTGAATGTAGATCTAGAGGATTCCCTATGTTCCAGTATTGATAATTAACTTAAAACAAAGGAGCAAAAAAAGGAAAGAAGCCTGTTGAGAATGATTCCAGTGTGGGGGAAAACAGGAGCCTTTTTGAGGAACATCCTGCTGATGGCAGCGCTTAGAAAAAAAGGCACCTGGGAAGGAGGAGCAGCCGCTGGAGAGGAGCTTTTGCTTAGAGCATTGTCCAGTCCAGGATCCTGCCGGGGTCAAATTGCATGTTTTCTCTTTGGAAAGTGCTAAGTATACAACCTTCTTGACGGTCAATCATGCTAGCCTTGATGGGGGGAGTGGGAATGCACTTGGGAGAGGGATAAACACCCGCTTCATTCTAGCCTCTTTGCAGGTACTGTAGCATCCCCAAGTGGCTTGGTTTAGAACTATAGTCCTCCTGCAGTATTGTGGCAAGGTCACCACCCCAGAGGCTGGAGCTCTCTTTGCCTAGGAAGAAAGGACAGTGCTTAAAGTTGGCGTTTATGCTGGAGCCCCGGTCGTTCAGCCACTCCTTTCGGAAGAGCTGGGAACTTGAAAGCTAAGTTTTCCTTAGGGGGCTAAAAATCAGATAATTCTCCAGCGTCAGTGTATAATGGGGAAGGGGCTGTCTGGTTGGATGGGGGGGTGGGTGGGCGAGTTTTAGGGAGGGCATGGGGGATGATAACTTGTTCTCGGATTCTTTTCCCAGGATAACCCTAACGTTAGGCCTGGAATTTTTTTTCATTAAGCTTCTAGACTGGCAAGTACTTCTTGAAATATTCAGAAATATTCCTTCAAGTCTCTTGAACTCCCTCTAAAGGGCAGGAGAAGAAAACAGCTTGCAGATATGGAGGGTCTTGTGGGGGAGACCTGCTTAGCTAAGAGTTGGCAGGGGGGGGTTGAACTCTTCATGCCTTTAGTGGTTTGTGGTTTTCTTTTGGCATTTTTTGCAGGTGCTTAATATGTCTTAATGCCACTGTAGAGGCTTCAGGGAGAAAGGAGGAGCTTAATGATCCTGGTGTGGGATTCCTTCTGATGGTAGCTTGTATAATTTTTCCAAGTAAGATTCTGCTTTTGATTGCTTTGTCTTGTATATGAGTTCCAAGTCTAGGAATTATTTGCATTGATGAACATTCTTGCATAATGAATTCTGTAACATACTGAAAACATTTCAACCTTACCAATCACAAGACTTAAACAGCTCGTGTATAAGCAGATTAATGATTAAGTCATACCATTAAAACGGAAAAAAAGATTGTCTAATGCTCATAGTTCGATATGTGTCTTTGTCTTCTACGGGCGGTTGGGGGGCATGGTAGGGAAACATTTCTTGTCTAGCCCTTTTTCAGATCCGTCTTCAGAATACTAGCCTCAAGGAGCCTGAGAAATACAAGGCCTCATAAGCAGAGGGAGCAGCTTCTTTGTGGAGGATAAGTAAAGGCAGAACCATCCTATGCTATTACTCCTTTGATTGATGGAAAAAGTCCCAGATGTTAAACAAGTGAAAGTCCAGTGCCAGCCAAGGGGGGAAAATCCACAAGGTCATAAGCAATGAAGCAGGCAGATTTGAAGTGTGTGGATTGAGTGTGAAATGCCATGATGATATTCTGTGAAATTCCCAAAATCAATGCAATGAGGAGGAGGAGGAGGAGTTGGCATTAAAGCAGTGAGAGAGATCCCATTTCTTCAGTGTGGGAGCAAATTTGAAAGAGAATCTTCAGGGGAGCAGCAAATAAGCTTTCTACCAAAGTGTGATGCCCAATATTTGATGCGCAATATTGCTAAATCTTAATGGAATTGAAGAGAAAATAATGCGATGTTGAAATATTCCTAAATCTAAATGGAAACGAAGAGAAAATAATGCAAAGCCACGCTAGTGTTGGATCAAGCGTGTATTGGAGAGGAGAGGAGGCGCCTTGTGCTGTTGTCATTCTTTACCTCAGACAGGTGCTCAGCACTCCTAAGGAGAGGAAATGTGCTTCGTTCCATCGGGGAGCTGTATAAGCCAGCAGGCATCTGTTACAGATAAGTTTTACCAATTCTGCCAGAATTGCATGTCAGAAAGGTGGGTGGCTTAATCTTTCCAAGTTGTAGGTGCCAGAATCCTTTTGATCAGCCCTACTGGTTGTTTGCTAACCACGGTTCTTGCTGGGTTGCCTATGGCCCCCAGTTGCCCTCAAAGGGGGAGCTACAGCTCTATTAATCTGATCATACTGGCTGTTATTTCCTGGGCATCTGGGCCTCGCCTTGCCCTCTCAAAGGAGCAGACCACTACAGGTGGCGCATCCCTGCACTTTAGAGGCTGTATTCAATGCCTGTCCAATCGCAGAAGCATGCAGCAGAGAGCAAAGTAATGGTAGCATTCAAAGCACTTGTGCAAGACCTACTAGAGGTGGCACATTAAAACACTTGCAATAAAATGACCAGAGTCCTCCAAGAATAGGAAGTTGTCGTCTTTGTTCTTAAATAAACCATGCTGCTGTTGATGTTGCTGTTGTTTGTGAATCGCTCTCGGGGTTGTTTGGTGTGGGTAGGGGGGCATTCTTGTTCTTTCAGACTCCGTGAACACCTGGTCTTTATTGGACAAGCGCAGAAATTGAACGGAAGACTGGTTCTCTTAAATCAGGCAGGAAATCTTTGCAGCCTATTTTTCCTCCTTTCCCCATTCCACTGAGGCAGATGGTAGATCCAGGCACTTGGCATACAGAGGTCTTGTAACTAAGGAACATGATCTGACCAAGGGAGGAGTTCTAAAATGCTTAAAACTAGACCAGTGGGGGAAAACACTTAGCGGTTTGGGGTAAGTAAATGCCTAAGTTCACATCTTGCAGCTGAAGAAGCTGTGTTCTTCCCAGAACTTGAGCCTTGGCAATTTTACCAGGCAAAAATCCAAACACAGGAGGAGGACAGAATTAGTACAAGTGTGTATGTACGTCTGTGTACTTTAAATCAAAGATTAACACTTGTTGGTCTTGCCTAGCCTTGCCTATGTAGAAACTTGCATGCCCCTTTGATATGCTTGCCATCCATCTCCTGTAGTGCTAGCGCTGTCATCTCTTTCCAGTTAACAACATGCAGGGCTGGGCTGAGGGGGGTGATATGGGGGCAACTGTTTCAGTGTCTTGTTTCAGAGGCTTCATCTCATAATGCCTAGACCCTAACGCACCATTTGTGAAGCTGCTCAGGATGATGACACTCTCCTGTTGCCACATTCTCTGTGCGCATGTGAAGGCCTTTGCAGTGAGTTGACTGACGCTCATACACTTAACAGCTGTTCTGACTTGATCACCCTGGGGGTGGCGGGGAGGGGCTCACATTGTCCCAGCTCTTCTTTTTTGCAGACTTCACAGAGAGAAGCGTGTCTGAAGCAGATCTGTTCAGTTGGCAAGTAATATGTGATGGCAGTGTGCTTGATCTGCTTGCGTAGAGAATATGAATCTGCCTCCTTTCCCTTGTGTGGAGTAGTGATTGTTGAAGGAGAAATAAATCGCTGAGTGACAAAATGCCTGTGGTTTGAAAGGAGCTCTTGATTCCGATGTCCAGTAAAAACCCTGCCATGTAAACGCTCGTTGTATGACTGAAAGACACGTGCATTTTGACTGTGCTGCTTTAGGTAACCTGCTGTTTTGTTCTTCTTTGGCTGCTGGGGGAGGGGGAGAGGGTACTGAAGCCTTTAAGTCTCTTCCAGATGCATCTTCACAACTCACAGACACCAGAAATAAAAACCTTCCAACCCAACAAACCATCAAGAAGCGAACATCACATTCCACCAGTTAGTGGTCGTATTTTCCGTGCAATGCTTTTGTGTGGGTCTCTCCTTTTTCAGTTTCCTCACAGTTTTGAGCAACAACACACGACACCCCAATAAAGCCAGCTCTCCTCGAGGAGCCACAGAAGTCATGGCAGTAAGAAACACTTGTGGTCAAAGCACTTTTGCATGGGATGAGTGGGAGGGGGCTGGTGACAAACCAGTGTCTCTAGATTGCTTTTCACAGACCAGTAGAAGGAACTGCCAGACACACGAATTCACACTTCAATGGACAAAAGAACAGGTGAACCACATTTTCTCTATTTCCACAGCAGGAATCGTGAAGCCAGAATGTTAGAGAGACTGGGAAGTTTTTAATGCATCTTCCCGTTCTGCCTCTGTAGGTTCAGCTTCATGCTGAAACTCCAAATACAATGGGAGTAAATATCATACGTAAATTCCATCCTTAACGGGTGGTTGAGGCAATGGTGGGTTGAGACCCGATCAGCTTTTAACAGCCGAAAGGGATCCCCACTGAAAGATGAGCTTCATGCTCTGAAGCCTCTCCAGACACCTTGTAATGCATAGTTGGAGTGGAGGCAGAACTAATTGCAAAGAATTGAAGAACCTCTCGAGAAGACTGCCTTGCCCAGTGTAATTGGCAGGATGGGGCCCTTTGTGATAACTCTGCAATGGGCTGGCAGAATTGCCACCAGTCTATAAGGTGTCTGTGGCCATGGTGGTGCTAACACTGAATCATGGCCGTCTTTGGGTTTTTTAAGTCACTAACTTGACAAGTGCTTTAAGGGGTTTTGTGGTGGGTGGGATTATGCCACAACCCGCTTTTTTGCTAAGAATCTTCCAGGAACAGCTATTGCGTTACATAACTCAGCCAACACAAAGCGTTGACTCCATACTAAAGCTTGGATCCTCTCCAGTACTTCTGTTCTCAAGGTAATCTGTTAAAATACCAATTTCAAAACCAGAGCTAGCAATCAGCTTGTTTGGCCAGTAACTTCTCACTCCAAAGCTAACATCGCTTTTGAAGGAAGGTAACTACTGAAATTCTTGACGTTATCCGAGAGCAAAATACTGATGATATGACAGGCACAGACTCTGAACAAGTAAACTTCTAAATGCTGTACGATAAAAGCAATAACCAGTGGTTGTAAGTGTTGTGATTGTGGGACGTAATGGGTGGGTTCCATGTACTTGGCTAGGCAGCAGTTTTCCAGTTGTGATCCATAGAGTGGCATTGGGGAGGGTGTTGCAACTCTTGTGCTAAGACTCTTTCAGGTCGCAATAAGGGAGTAGTCAGAAGCGGAAGCTTTATGAAAGCCGATTCCTTCAAATCTCCAAATCTCTCTTAAGGTTTTTCTTTTCCTGAGAGAACAATCTTGTGTTTTCTCAGGTTTTGCTTTTCACCTTGTTGCATTACAAAAAAAAAAAAAGCAAAAGACACTGGTGGTTGGCACTCCTGGTTTCCAGGACGGGGTTCAAGTCCCTGTGGTGTCCTTGCTTGCTTCCAATGCAACTCCTATATTTTTCTTCTTTTTCTCTTCCTTCACTGCCTTAATTGCATTCCATCCCCTAAATCCTAAATGTGTGATTTTACTGAGGTTTGATCAGTGATAACCAGGATTTGAAACCTAAGGACTGCAGCTTGGCTTTTGCTGTGAAGCTGTTTCCCTAATGGCCTAGTATGTCTTGATAGGCTGTATTATGTGGACCATTCTCAACCTAACTTTCGATCCACTGGTAAGATGAAGTCTGATTCTGTTTAAGAAGCTTCCACATGCATCTGGTCTATTTGGATTCCAGATGCTACTGGGAGCAATCTGGTAGGGGGAGTAGCAATTTTTCTGTAGAGGTAACAGCAAAGCTAATGCAGTTCTTGACTCCCATCCTCAAAAGTAGAGTGTCTAGATCAAGGGATTCTATTCTACCTTAGTCAGACCCTACCTGCAGTTTAAGGATCAATATTGGCAAGCTGGAACATGTGCAGAGGAGGGTGACCAAGATGATCAAGTACCTTGAAACCAAACCTTATGGGAGTTGGGGGTGTTTAGCTTGCAGAGAAGACAAGGTGGCATAAGGCTATTGAGGAATAGCCATGAACATAGGCTTCCAGAGTAATCGATAACTCATTTATCCTAACAGGCCAGCGTGGGTGTTCCAGCTGCAAATGGGAAATAAGATGAGTGGCCTTACAGCAGACAAAAGGAATGTGCTAGAGTTGGAAGTGGCCCCGAGGATCATCTAGTCCAACCCCGCCCCCCCCCCCATGCAGGAATATGCAGCTGTCCCATACAGGGATCAAACTTACAACCTTATCATTATCATGCTCTAACCAACTGCGCTATGCAGACCTGTTAATGTCTTTGCATTGTTTGATGTGGGAGGAAAATTTAGTGTCTTTGGTTGCTTCCAAGACTACAGTGGGCTAGATGAGAATTGGGGGTTGCTGTCTAGTATCTGCTTCAGGCTGTTTTTTCCCACACATTTGAAATCTTAGGTGCTTTGTGTGTACATGCCTGTGATATAATGTGTGTACCGCTTTGAAATAAAATTGGAATAAATTCTTAAAATTGTCTTTTTTGTGATGAAATTAATCACCTAGTGTTATACAACTATTTTTCCTTTTAATTAATTGAGTCATTTTCTGTTCAGTCCTATGTTCTGTTTGGGACTCTTATTAGTTCCAGCTCCATATCCCCATGATTTAGCTAGCATGGTGCCCTCTAGAAATTATACTGTTTAGATTTCATGTTTTGGAGTGGGATATAGAGTATTCACATGTTAGCAACAAAAATGCTAATTGTTCTTCCCACGCCACCATCCCAAACCTCCCTACCTTCCTTTGCTGGGAAGAGTCCAGCAGCCAGACCAAAAAGTCTTGAGATAAAACCCATAATCAACTCTTAATAGGTACAGAAAATGGGAAGGAGGCTAAGTAGCATAAACCCTTTTAGGCCATGGGTTGCTGAACTCTAGCTCATTCAGCTGTTTTTTATTTAATTTGTATTTAATTTGTTTACTGCCATTCATCTGAAGATCACTGTGCGTTCACAACATAAAAAGATAACATTAAAACAAAATGCATACTAAAAAATGAAAGCAAAATAAACCAATAACCCTGTGTTCTCAGCCATATTTAGAAGGCCATAGAATGTTGATCAGCCCAAGGCCTGGTGGAAGAGATTTTCACCTGGTGCCTAACTTTTGATTTATTTATTTTTGAAAAATAAGTCATTAAGACACCAGGAAGCAAGCAAGTAATAAAACCAAACCAATTAACTGGCATCAATTGCTTCCAACTTTCTGGGATCCTGCTTGGGTTATTACTGGTAGACACCAGCTGTCTGCATGTGTGCTTAGCATCTGAGTAAGGAGTCACGATGGGATGGGGGTGGCGCTGTGGTCTAAACCACAGACACGAAGGTTCGAATCCCCATGACTGGTTTGGTCCCAGCTCCTGCCCACCTACCGGTAGCAATTCAAAAGCATGTCAAAAGTGCAAGTACATAAATAGGTAAACGCCGTTTCCATGTGTTGCTCTGGTTCACCAGAAGTGGCTTAGTCATGCTGGCCACATGACCTGGAAGCTGTCAAGTCAGCATCTGCAGTCCTGCTGGCAACCAACCAACCCACCCACTGACCACTGGCCTGTGTTCTCCCTTTGGGTGACATGGAAGATTTGGGCCAGTCCCCACAGCTACAACACTCAGAAGGACAGCGGAGGCAAGTCAGCAGCATTCCAGAGAAAGTGCACACATGTGAATAAGTAAGATTATGCTGGGAATGCTTGCATGAACAGCCAGCTACCTGTCTGCCTGCTGGCCCTGTCCTTCCTTCATGCCCCAACTCCTGCCCCCTGCCCCCACTATGCTGTCCAGAGGGGTCAGTCTTAATTATTTACTTGAGCAGCTTCAAGGGCTCCAATCTAACATGATGATTGTGATTATTTTATTGAATTTATATCCCACTTCCTCTATGGAGCTCTAAGTGGCTTATATGGTTATCCCCCTCATTTAATCCCAACAACCCTGTGAGGTAGGTTAAGAAGTTAAACACAGATCTCCAGAGAAGGCTCTTTTGCAGAATTCTTGGATCCCTCTTCCCCCAGATTTACATAAAATACAGAGGTACCTCAGTTTCCGAACTGGGTGAAGCTTGTGAATGAATATACCAGCCTTTCCCAACCTGGTGTGCTTCAGATATTTGGACTACAATTTTCACCTGCCCCAGCCAGCATGCTATGTTGATCCAAGTTGTAGTCCAAAACATCTGGAGGGTACCAAACTGGAGGAAGCTTTATTACACTGTAGTTAAGTAAAACAAACTCAAGGCCCATTTAGAAGGCAGCACTAAAACCTCTTTGCTGGCCTTTTGAAGGATTTTAACAGTGCCATCCTATACATACCAACTAAAAACAAGTTCACTAATTCAAATGGGCCTTAGTCTCAGGTTAAGTGCATACAGTGCTATTTATTCTAGTCCACATTTTAGTGTAGAGTTCTTTTTAAACACGGATTTATGCCATCTGCCAGAAACACCCTTCTGCATTCTGCAGGCAAGTCAAGTCTAGGGTTGCCATAAGTCTGGAATTTCCCGGACATAGCCGGCAATCCACCGTTGGAAACAGTGTCCGGGCAGAAATCACTTAAAAGTCAGGGGAAAGCCCAGATGTATGGCAATGCAACACCTTTACCAGGGGGGGTGGTGCTGGACTATATTTTGAAAAAAAGTATGAACAAATTCCTATGCCCCACAAATAACCCAGAGATGCATTTTAAATAAAAGGACACATTCTACTCATGTAAAAACATGCTGATTCCCGGACCGTCTGCGGGCTGGATTTAGAAGGTGATTGGGCCGCATCCGGCCCCTGGGCCTTGGTTTGGGAACCCTGACCTTTACCAAAGGTGTCATGGGCTTTGAAGACACTGAATCTCAGGACGCAAGGAAGAAACATGCTAAGAGGAAGGCATGCTTGGCAAATCTGCACCGTGATCAACTCCCGCCCTGAAACCAATGTTCCCACTGTGAAAGGACGTGCGGATCTAGAATTGGCCTTCACAGTTACTTACGGACTCACAAAACCGTGTTTATAGAAGACAATCTTACTCGGCTTCGAGTGCTCTCCAAAGAAGAAGATGGCAATGCGAAGGAAAAAAACAGCAGAAACGGCTCCAAAAGCTTAAAAGCATTATTTTTGGGTTAGGCTTCCCCAAAACAATTTTGGTGGTTTCCACAAAAAAATAAAAATAAATCTCAAGAAATTTGTGTGCACTAGGAATATTTTACTTTTTGAAATAGGGCAACCCTAAGCAAGACGGGCTAGCCGAGTAATTAAAAACGATCTCACCATACAGCTTACTCCCCCCCAAAAAAAACCTCAAAAGCAATGATTTTAATATTCCTTATAACTGATCAGGGTACATACAAAGTTTGGGTCTCTCTCTCATGACATTTTCCCCTAAACCACTTCCTAGAAGGACTGTTCATTAAACAAAAAACAAACACACAAAAACGTCTTTGGTTGCTTAATACCTTTCTGCAAACCGCTTACAGGCATTAGTATTTATTATTATTTATCCTTACCTTAGAATTTTTACTGCAAAATATTAGGTTTAGGAATAATGACAAAAATAGGGGAATAAAAGTGGGCAAACGAAATTATAAAACATAAGCCTTTGTTGGATGATATTGTCTTAATCCTGGAAAAACCTCTAGAAGGTATATTAGAATTATTAAATGAGATGATTGAATTTGGAAAATTGGCTAATAATCATAACAATAATAATACCAACTAATTAAAGAAACCCGTGAAACCAGCGGGTGCGACGAAGACCGTGGCGGAGAGAAGCGGAGGCGGCGCGAGCCTTTCCCGCCCCGCGGCTGCTCCTCCCCGCTGCCGCAGCGAACGTGGCAGGTCCCCAGGAGGAAGAGGAGGAGGAGGAGAGAGGTGGTTGCTGTTACGGCTGCCGCTGAAGCCGCCGCCTCCCCGGTCCCGCCTCCCGCCATTTTGAGTCCCCGGAGCCGGAAGAGCGAAGAAGAGCTTCCCCCTCGGGCGGGCTGTGGGAGGCCGCGGCGGCGACCCCTTTCCTCCCCACCCGCTACCGCTTCAGTGAGGTGAGGGGAAAAAAGGGCTGGCGGGCGGAAACGTACGCGTGAGGGACTGTGGTGCTTTTACTCTTAGGTTGGTTTTTTGTTTTTGTTTTTGCTTCTATTACTACTACTATTAGTGATACGGCTGCTTTGGCCGTTGTCTGTAACGGCCACGCGAGCAAGGGCGACGGGACGAGGGAGGAGAGGGAGGGTCGTAGAACGTAGAAAGAAGAGCTTCTCAGTTACTGAGCGGAGCGCAAAGACGTGGCAGAACAGATGCCGGTGCGCGCGTGCGTAAGGCAAGCGGCCTCCGCCCGGTGCATGGCGGGAAGTGTAGTTCTGTAAACGCGACCTGCCCCCCCCCGCCCCCTTCAGCAGTGTAACAAAGGACCAGGGTGGTGGGGCGGGGGACAGACGGACCCTGCTGTTGAACTTCAACCTCCAGGTTGGACAGTTGTCAGGGACGATGAGGATGATGGGAATTGTAGTCTCAATGCCTGGAGTCTCCACTTCCCCGCCCTTGTACACAGGGAGGTGGTCTCACTTCCTTGCTGGCTCCACCCCCACCCACAGTGGTGGTTGGTTGTTAGACAGTAGAAGGCCCAGAATTCATACCTGACCCAAATGGGTGGTTGGGTGCTCAGGGTGGGCTCCCCATCCTCCCAATTCCATCCTCACAACAGCCCTGTGAGGTAAATTAGGCTAAGAGAAGGTGAATTTTGCCCCAGGTTATCACAACAGCCCTGTGAGGTAGGCTAGGCTGATGAAGGATGCCTGGACTAAATATTCCTCTCTCCTTCCCCCAAACACCATACCCTCCAACATTTCTCTGATGAAAATAGGGACGTCCTATAATAATAATAATAATAATAATAATAATAATAATAATAATAATAATAGTCTACCCCTCTGACTGGGTTGGCCCAGTCACTCTGGGCAGCTTCCAACATACATAAAACATAATAAAACCTTAAACAACGCCCCTATATGGGACTGCCTTCAGATGTCTTCTAAAGGTTGTATAATTACTTATTTCCTTGGCTCAAGGGTTGCACAAACTTATCTTCAGAATAACCCCTTCAGAATTTTGCTGAGAAGCTGCTTGACTATGTGTATTAAAACTTTTGTTGTTGTCCATGCACCCACACTTTAAATCCTAATTATTAGGCACCAGGTTGGAAAAATTGCACCTGCTGTTGTTGTTCTGTGTGAACACACGGGAAATTCAGACACCTCTGAGACAGACTTCATGAATGACATATTTTTGAGTACTGACAGAGAGGTTTGGCCTACTGCAGGTTCTGTAAATTGGCAGTTTTAAGCAGCCAGTACTAGATGTACATGATGCAGCAGCTGTTTGTTTCATTTCAATTCATTTTTTGTTTCTTTCCAGCTCTGTGTTGCTGAAGGAAAATGATGGAAGAGAGCGGGATAGAGACGACTCCACCGGGAACGCCCCCACTGACCACAGCGGGGGCGGGACCTGCACCCACCACCACTGCACCAGTCTCATTAGGTATAAGTATTTTATCAGTGGTTCACATGGGGTTATTTTTCTTTTAAATTTAGTAGTTCTGAGACAGTAAAAGGAAAGGTTGCAGTTCCTTCAGTTTGGCAAAAGAAGGGCTCCTTCTCTTCTGGAAGGGACTCGGATCCAGTGGAGGGTCCTGCTGGACATGGGGTGGAGGTTTTTTTTGCTAGCCCCTTTTGCAGTCCTACCTTTCAGTCTGTTCTGGAGGGTCTTGCAAACATTCAGAGCAGCATTTTAGGGGGCTGCAAGGGAAGAAGAGATTGGTAGAAGTAATCTGTCCTCCTCCCACTTCCAGGTGAGCATCCCATGAGTGGAACTCTACTTAGGAGAAATCGGGAGTCTGGACCCAGCCCAATAAACTTTTCCACACTAATTTTTAAGTATTTAATTTGTTGCTTATTTCTAGTATTTTTAACTCGCCTTTCACTACCTGGTCCCAGGGAGGAATGCAACAAGAAAGCTGTGACTATATAAATATACATGTAGGTAGCAAACAGCTTTATACTTTATTATTTGCTCCTCCCATCAGCTCCTTGGCTGAAACAAATGGTTTGACGAGATGTTAGGAATTACATTTCTTATGAAATTGTGCTGGGGTGCCAAACATTCGTTTTAGGATAGGGGGGGGGAATAGCAGATTTATGGGTCGATCTTGGGACATCAAAGCACCTTGCGTTACGAGGTGTATGTCTGAACCTACATGCAGGCCCACATGTGCATATGAACCCAGCATACACCATTGACAGGAATGGAACCGCTGGTACACACCCACCCATGGCCAGAAAATAGAATTCAAGATACACCCGCATTTGGGAAAGTGCACACATGAGATTCTGCTCTCAGCCGAGTGCTATCTTACGTGCCATGTCTTGGCAGATCAAAGTCAGAGTGGTAGTTTAGTTCAAAAAGTGGATCAAGCTTAGAAAAGATCTTTCAGAAGGAAAGGAGGAACTGTGCTAACTTCAAAGGTCTGGAGCCTTTGGTTGCTGTCAGCCACACTAATTAATTGGGGAGGGTTTTCATTTGAGCTTAAAGCGTCGCTTAAATTCATGTTAACGTTTCAATCCAATAACCTGCTTCAAATGCATTTTAAAACATGTGCTGTTTTATCTCTAAATTATAACTTCATTGGTTGAAAATGCTTAATATTTGCAGCTCGGTAATAAACCTTTGCTTGCACAGGAAGAGCTGGCTTCGCATTATGTCACAGAGGGTAGTGGTTGATCATTGACTTCTTAGCTGTTGGGCTGTTTCCTTACTATAAGTTATTTGTTAATCTGCTACAAATTTAAGATGTTTTAGTTCTATTATTCTGCTGCAGATCTTTTGTTAGTATTGTTCTAAAAGTTTAAAAAGCCCGTCTACTAAAACTTGCCTTCTCATTTTCCTCTCCCTCTCTCTCTCGCCCTCAGCCTTAACTCCTTCCCTCCCTCCTCCCTCCTCTTTTCCTCCTTCCCAAGCACCATTTTCCACACCTTTGCCACCTGCAGGCTCCTCTCTTCCATCCATGACGACATCCCCTTTGCCTTTCGTGCCTCCCATGGCCCTTTCAGCGGGTGCCTCCCTTGGGACCTCAAGGCCACCCATGATGACACCGCCAGTCACCTCGTCCCCTTTCAGCAGCCCCCGTCCCCAGTTCTCGTCTCCTTCACCCCTGAGTTCAACTCCTGGCCCTGTGCTTTCTGCCCCTCCCACTGGTCCTCCCATATCAGGGTTTTCTATGGCATCGACCCACGACATCACCAAAGGCCATGCGGGACGAGCACCACAGACACCCTTGATGCCCTCGTTTTCTGCACCTTCAGTCACCGGTAACCCTAGCGTTTTCGCTTGGCTTTTTAAAACGAGTTTATCTATAATGGTTGTTGTTTTACCGAGGAAACCGGTACTGATTATCTCCCAGGAAATGCTGACTGGTTCCAAATGGTTTGGGGCTGGCTGCTGCACCCTCGCCCCACCATGCGTGGACCTTGACCAGGAAAAGCCTATCTACGTAGGCCATGCTCATGCGAGTTGCCTTCCCTCCTCCCTTTTAATTTTAAAGCTATTTATTAAATGTTCTCTACACTGCTTTTCAATTATGGAAAACCAAAGTGATTCACATAGCGATAAAACATAACAATGTCCAAGGAAAAAAAAAGTCAATAACATCAAGAAAATCATCACAATAGCCAAAGACACCAAACGACAACAACAAGAACTATTATTATTATTATTATTATTATTATTATTATTATTATTATTATTATACCCTTCCCATCTGGCTGGGTTTCCCCAGCTACTCTGGGCGGCTCCCAACAGAATATTAAAAATACAATAAAACACCAGAGACCAGTAGTAAGGGTCATGGGAAGTCTGTGTCTTCAGTTGACTGTGAAAACACCCAACGGTTGTTGCTCACTCGTTCTCATTAGGAAGAGTGTTCCATATTACAGGCTCCACAACGGAGAACACTCCCTTTCCCACATGCACATCAGATGGAGCTATGTAGGTCATGGTATGGTCAGAATGGCCCCATCTGTAAGACCAGTGTCCTCACCTAACCTGGTCCCAAGCTGTTTTCAGCCACTTTTAAAACCCACAAACACTGTATTGCAAGTGTGAGGTTGACTTCTAGGCTGTGGGATATATACAGCCCTTAGGACATTCCCCAGCCCACATTTCCCCCTCCCTCCTCTCACACCAACTCTCCTCAGGTACTTTAGCCAGGCTGGAAGGTGTTATTGATAACATCAGAATGGCTTATTGGTTAATTAAGAAAAGCAATGTGATATTAGATGATCAGCACTTCGCGAAATTCACAGCATGGGAAGTCACCCAAAGATATAAAATTTGGCATTTATATTCGGCCTTTTTATTGCATTGTAATTTGGAATGTTTTA
The DNA here is from genome assembly GCF_963506605.1 of Zootoca vivipara. NCBI lineage: Eukaryota > Metazoa > Chordata > Lepidosauria > Squamata > Lacertidae > Zootoca > Zootoca vivipara. Next base: position 27,364,195 of record NC_083292.1, on the reverse strand, counting down.
ATGTGGTTTTTATTGGATTATTAAATTGGAAAACTTAATAAATATTATAATAAAAAAGGAAGGTGTTATTGAACTGTGATCATGCCTCTTGCCAAGATGGAGGTTGGAGAGAGGCCTGTATGAGGGTTGAAACCGCCACTACCGTAGTTTTACGTGGTCAGAATGCGGCAGTCTCTTCCATTGTACAGTTACCTCCAAAGTCAAATTGTGTCTTTAAACTGGTAAAGGTCTTTTGACATAAACAGGTTTTTTCCCTGGAAAACTGAATATGTGCTGTTTTAATTGCTCAATAAGAAATGGCAGGTCACAGCAGTTGCAAACTTGTGGTGGGTTATGCAAAATGTTTCCTTGCTGTTGGTTTTCAGGTGTCTTCACTGGCCCGGCATCACAGCAGCCCTGTGGGCCAACCCCGCTAGCACCTGGCTTTGGAGCGGGCTCTTCAATTACTTTCCCAGAGGAACACGAAGACCCCCGGGGAGCTGACGTGCAGAGTGACGCATCTGCTGGAGGAGGACTGTGGGGCTTTATCAAAGTAAGGCTGAAAAGCAAAGGTAGCTGTGCTGCTGGTCCATAAGAAAAGCCTCCAAACCACAGACAATAGTTTTATTGTGATCAAGCATATATTACAGAAGTGGGGCAGGTTTTTTTAGTTCTCCAGATCCTTATATCAGGCAAGATGCTACACAGAGCAAGAGGAGAGGAGGGAGTAATAAAATAATAAAATTAGGCTGGTTGTAGCCACGAGAATGGTTTTTAGACTATGTTCTGAGTTTGAGCACATGGGGTTGGGGCACAGAGAGATATTGAGAGTGGGGCCAGCATGTGTGCCCTCACTCTACTCGTGAGCTGGCGTAATATATTTACTTGTACAGTGGGACCTCGACTTACGAATTTAATCCGTTCCAAATGCGCACTCGTAGGTCGAAAACTTCGTAAGTCGAGTTTCCCATAGGAAAAGCGGTTTCCCATAGGAATGCATTGGAAACAGAAAAACTTGTAAGTCGAGAAAACCGCATCTAGCCGCGAACGGGTTTTCCGTTCGGATGTCAAGAAAACCATAAGCGCTCGGCTACTTTTTCCGCTCGTAAGTCGAACGTCGGATGTTGAGCTCGTAAGTCGAGGTCTCACTGTATAAGATATTGACAAGCTGCTCTTCACCTCAGTAGCAATCCCCGAGCCACCCTCAAAGTAAAAAAATGCCAGACCCTCCAACATTTCTCTGATAAAAATAGAGGTGTCCTCTCTTAACATTTCTCCAGTGAAAGTAGGGACATCCTAAGGGAAAGTGGGACATTTCTGGATCAAATCAGAAATGGGACAGCTTCTGTAAGTCGGGGGCTGTCCCTGGAAATTAGGGACACTTGGAGGGTCTGAAATACAACATCTGCAAGAAGCAAATGGCTGAATCGGGCGTAGCCTTGAGAACAAAATGAGCTGAATGATTTGTGCCTTTTCCCTGCAGGGTGTGGCGGGGAATCCTGTGGTGAAGTCCGTGCTGGATAAAACCAAGCACTCAATGGAGACAATGATCACGACTCTGGATCCTGGCATGGCTCCCTATATCAGTAAGTGAAGAAAGCCTGTGGGCCTCGGGGTGGGGTGGAGGGCAGCATGCAACTCGTCCTCCTCAGGGCTCTCACAAACCTAGGCTGCAGCAAAGCCTCTCTTTTGGAGCTGTTGGCTGAAGAGACATTGTCTCTTTCTGTTTCTAATTGATGGATCAGAATCTCAGCTCCCCCTGCAAACATCAGGCCACACAGCCAGTGGAGGCATTTTGCAGATTTGCCAAGTGCATCTTCATAGCAATACAAGCTTCACTCATGTTGCTACTGGTGTGTTTTGAAGTGTGAACTCATAAAGGAAGTTACAGTGGCCGTTAATTTGATAGTATTGGGTATCTAGTGGTGGGACTTTTAGAGAAAGGGCTCCTATCCCATGAAAAGCCTCTAGTTAAACAGGACCAAAGACTCTATAACCTCGTCTGAAGTAATCCTGTGCTCCTCTTAGCAAGCCACGTAGAGAGGGACCATTTTGTTGAAGGCTGACTTTTTAAAAAGTGGTTGTAGCAGCCAATGACTGCATTTGGTTTTGTGAGAAGTGAAGGAGTCTAGCTGGCCTCCTCCCAGCCTTATATGCTCCCCCACTCACCCCTCTTTCTTACACTTAGTTGGGAGAAGAAAGGGGAAAATATTTTGCTTTCACTTTCAGTTAACCACAGCTTGGGATGTCATTCAGACCTAGAACAGCCATGAGTCTTAACTATGGTTAGTTTAAACAAGTTGGCTTCCTGAAGCCATGGTTTGAAGTTGGTTGGTTTGAAGGTAACCATAATGAAGATTAACAATTGGTCTAGAGATGACCTGACAAACAGCATTGTGGAAGCTTCCAGACTCTTGGCCATGCAGGAGGTGGGGGAGTGGGTGACCCCACATGGAAGCCACTCATTCACATCTCACTAAACCAGGCTTCCTCAAACTCTGCCCTCCAGATGTTTTGAGACTACAATTCCCATCATCCCCTGACTACTGGTCCTGATAGCTAGGGATCATGGGAGTTGTAGGCCAAAAACATATGGGGGGGCCAAGTTTGAAGAAGCCTGCACTAAACTATAGCAGAGCATCATGCTTTTAGTATGGCTGCAGCGTCCTGATATGTGCCTGCTATCTGCACCCTCCAGAAAAGAATTGAAGACGTTTTTGTTCTGTCAAGCTTTCCCACCTACATTGGGGTGTGTGTGTGTGTGTGGCTCTGCCATAAGTGTCTGCATTGTATAGTTTTTTTTAAAGTTAGTTGCTGCTGTCTGCTGTTTTCTGTGCCATTCTAAATATATATAGCACATTGCCTTGAGACGTGTGTGAAAGATGACAATAAATATGCACCCTGGTCCATCTCCAGATAATTGCTTTGCCAAGAAAATGGAGGGATCCTGACTGCCAAGCACAAGTTCTCCCCACCCCACCCCACCCCACGGTCTGAATGTATCTGCCTGTATATAGGATTATGTTTTAATGTTTTTTGTTTTTTTGTTATAGAATCTGGGGGAGAACTGGACATTGTTGTCACTTCTACTAAAGAAGTCAAGGTTGCTGCTGTAAGAGAAGCTTTTCAGGAAGTGTTTGGAATGGCCACAGTTACAGGAGAAGCTGGGCAGTCCAACATTGCGCCACAGCCAGTTGGCTACGCAGCTGGATTGAAGGCGAGTTGCCGTAGTTTCTTGGAGATTTGTATCACTTTTGTGATATTTTTAAAAATCATTTAAAATGTGTCTTCACTTGTTTCATACACAACAATGTAGCACCTAATAACTCTTTGGCAATTTTTTCTTTTTCACACAACTATATTTTATAAACTACAAAAATGAAACAAAGCATAATCCATTTTTATAAAAGCACAAAATAAGGACTTGGTCACTAATGAACCAAAGACACAGAGATTGCAGTTGGGTGTCCCATTTCCCTTCTGTAAACTTGAATATTTGTAGTTGGTTTACTTCAGATCCCTGATTTTGCTTTTGGCTAAGGTTCATCGCAAGCAGTAAGTGCTGCATGACAGCTGTACGTATTGACTGCTTCTTTTCCTTGTCCTTTAGGGAGCTCAAGAAAGGATTGACAGCTTGCGCAGGACAGGAGTCATTCATGAGAAGCAGCCGGCCGTGTCTGTGGAAAATTTCATTGCGGAATTGCTTCCTGACAAGTAAGGCCATTTAACATGTTGCTGAAGATAAATGTCAATTACGGTAGTATCATATCCACGGGACTTGTTGATACTCTAAACAGGAGCTGAAATTAGAGTTGTCTGCCTATTGCAGTTGCTTGGTATAATTCACCCTTGTGTCCCTAGTGCTTAAAACTGGGCATACCGTAGTTTGCATAACCCATAATTAAATACAGTAATTCACTTTCAAGCGTGGCCAGATCCTGCAGTGTAGCAAGCAAAACCCTGCCAGAACAGACCTCTGACATTTTGTAATTAACTTCCTTAGAGTTTGGAACATGACTATAAATTCTGGAACAAAAGCTAGTTCTTCTTTGTTAATTTTTAGTTTTCCCAGCCAAAAGCTGTTTCCAAGCTGTTTCAAAACTACTAAGCTCTCTAGACAGTTAATACCCGGAATTCGGATTTAATATGATTTGATAACAACCTTTTTGTCACTATAACAGGTGGTTTGATATTGGCTGCCTAATTGTCGAAGATCCCATCCATGGCATTCACCTCGAAACATTTACACAAGCAACGCCAGTGCCTTTGGAATATGTACAACAGGCAAGTTTTAATCTCTAAGGAAGGCATCCCCAAACTTCAGCCCTCCAGATGTTTTGGACTACAATTCCCATCTTCCCTGACCACTGGTCCTGTTAGCTAAGGATCATGGGAGTTGTAGGCCAAAACATCTTGAGGGCCGCAGTTTGGGGATGCCTGCTCTAAGGGGCTGAATCCTTTGCCAACGCAGCAGGTTGGTAAAGCCTTTTCTAAGGGATGGTAGCCAAGAACCCCAGAAGATCACTCTAGGAGTTTTACACACTTCTAAAAATGATTGCCATTAAATTCTGTCACCTTTAGTGTCTCTTTTATTGCATATATTTTAAAAAATAACGTGGATTTGATTGATTGATTGATATCTATACAGCTTAATATATTAAACATTTGTGAGCGAGCTGGCAGTAAGCATTGGGGGGTGTTCCTTAAGATGTTCCTGTAGGCTGGAGGGCTTAGAAACCAGAGTGAGTCAGCCTCATTCATTCTGAGGCACCTTTGAACATCCTGCACTGCCAGGAGGCTCAGAATCACAGAATTGTAGAATTGGAAGGGACCTCAAGTATCATCTGGTCCAAACCCCTGCAATGCAGGAATCTTTTTGCCCAGAGGGGGGCTCAAACCCGCAGCCCTGAGATTAAGTCTCATGTTCTACCAACTGAGCTATCCCAGGCTCCTCGTGTTTAGTGAGATTCCCCTTCTGATTTGGGCTCTTTGGTTCCACTTCCACCCTCCGGAGCAGGCATCCCCAAACTTCGGCCCTCCAGATGTTTTGGACTACAATTCCCATCTTCCCTTACCACTGGTCCTGTTAGCTAGGGATCATGGGAGTTGTAGGCCAAAACATCTGGAGGGCCACAGTTTGGGGATGCCTGCTCTGGAGCAACAGAAAGCAAATATGAGAGCCTTCTAGCCATCTCTACTCCATACTAAACGTACCCAGCTCTTTCAACCTCATCTCGGAGAACCTAGTCATGGGCACTGATGGTGCTGTGATAAAATGCCTATAACGTGCTGTCACTGGGTGAAAGTTTGGCCAACTTATTCCCGAAAAGGAGAAAGTAAGTGTTCCTGTTGTCCCTTAGCCTGTTAAACCAGAGGTTCTTTTCACAACAATTTTCATTAGCAGCACTTTAAATTCAGGAAGCATTAAGCTGGTATAGAACTTTGACTTATACTTGCTGAGTGAAGTCAAATGCCAGCAGCATTATTTATGCTTTTGAACTAACTTTGAATTATGGCGATATAGCTCTGGAGGAGGTTGAACTTGCCCGGGTGCTACTCCTTTTCTCCTGTACTCACTCCTGATTTAAATTATTCCACAGGCTCAAAGTCTGACTCCTCAGGATTATAACCTAAGATGGTCAGGTTTGTTGGTGACAGTGGGGGAAGTGATAGAGAAGCAATTACTGCACGTCAACAGAACGGATTGGCACTCTGCATTCACCGGCATGTCCCGTCGACAGATGATCTACAGCACAGCCAAAGCTATTGCAGGGATGTACAAGCAGCGTTTACCACCCAGGACCATTTGAGAGGAAACGGGACTCTGGATGCGACACATTCCTTAAAAACTCGTGTTGAAAAGAAATGATTGCATCTGTTCGATGGCCCTGTTGACGCCCCTCGTTTTACATTATATAAAATGTAATTTTGTTTTTAAAGTGAAGCTACTCTTTGGATAATGGAAATGAGCAATTCTTAATTTTAGTCACATAATGGCTCCCCAAACCAGTAGGCATATTTATAGAGAGCATTAAAATGTACCGGTATTTCATTTCAAACACTAAATCAGGGATGGAAATCCTGATGCTGTTGGACTCCAAACTCCATCAACTCCGGCAGACACCATGGCCAGTAGTCAGAAACAACTGGAGGCCCCTCTCCAACATGTCCCCCACCCTTGAACTCAATGGGTGTTTGACAGACATTTTGGACTTTATTTAAGAGGCAGGACAGTCATTCACAGCACCTAGGATAGATTTGGAATCCAAGGCCAGAGTCACTGGCATGTGTATTGCATGTGTGGTCAGATTTGGTTAGGGTTTCAAAGAGGAAGCCGTTTGTAAAGTTCCTCCTTGCAGTCACCCTCCTTAACACCAGGGGGGTCAAGAAGCATGCAAATGGAACTTATTTTCTTGGTTATATTTCACAGCAAAGAAAAATTATCAGAAATCACCTAGCGAAGTGCCTTTTGCTGCATAAATAGGTACAAGGCTGCAATCGGTTAACTTTTACAATGCATCTTAAGCTATGGACCATTACTGAACAATTTGTTTATCTCCATTGCAAATGCTGCCCCAGATTGTATGCTCAAAATTGTGCATATTTATAAACTGCAGAGTATTTTGATAACTTTTTTAAAAAAACCTTTCTGCCTTAAAATAAGTTTCTCAATTTCTACTACTTAAGTCTTTATCTTTTGTAGATGCTTTCAAAAGACACATTTATATAGACTAGTTAGCTAGTTTATAATATTTTTATCCAGTGAAAAATCTGTAGTTTTTCCAATTAATATATTTTGGCTTGCCTTGTAAAATCAGAATTAAATAGATTTTAATTATTCTTCTTCAGAAGTTTTCAATATTTTATTGAACTAACTTTGGACCTTTCCAAAAGCATGAGTATGGCCATGGTTTGATTCTGACAGAACAGAGTGTTTTTGGTGAGTTAGTGGGTATATAGGAAGGGAGAGAAAATCTTGCTATATTTATTTTGTGGTATCAATGCATCAGGGAAAACTCAACTAAAGTAGACACAGAATGAGTACATCTTTTTCTTCACAAGCACCAAAAATTCCATTCCTTATGTACCCTCTTGGAAAATCTTAGGTGGGATGTATAAAAGCATTCAATGTTTCATGTTCAATCAAGTCCGAGTTTTTTCTTTAGGTTTACATTATCTCTGTCCATTAGCCAAGCTGGCACTTGAATTTGTTTTCTCTTTCCTGTCCATCATCATCTTGATCCTGTCCACATTTTTAATGTTTGTAGACTTGATAGCCTGGCTTTCCATACATAAGAAAATTCAAGGGCGTTAATAAAAGCTCAATAAAGGAAAATAACAGCATTGGATGGCTCTTCTATAGGCTTGAAATGGAACTGTAACAGTGTATGTCTAAACCCACATGCGTTTCCAACGTGTATTCATACATATGCACACACCAACAGAGGGTTGGGGGTCTGTTGCTGGGGTTACGCGTAAATTCATGAATGTGTTTGTCCCTATTCTTGCCTAAATAAAACTCCTGACACCCGATAACAACAACAACAATTTATTATTTATACCCCGTCACTTTGGGCTGCTTCCAGCAAAATATTAAAATACAAAAATTCATGAAGTATTAAAAGCTTCCCTAAACAGGACTGCCTTCAGATGTCTTCTAAAAGTCAGATAGTTGTTTATTTCCTTGGCATCTGACGGGAGGGTGTTCCACAGGGTGGGCGCCACTATCGAGAAGGCCCTCTGCCTGGTTCCTTGTAACTTCGCTTCTTGCAATGAGGTAACTGCCAGAAGGCCCTCGGCGCTGGACCTCAGTGTCTGGGCAGAATGATGGGATGGAGACTCTTGAGACATGTTAAGAAAGAAAGCTTGGTTTATTATAAATGTTTCAGAAAGCAAAATCACAATTCAAGCAGGCAGCAACTCCTACCATGCATAAATACCTGGATCTAAAGAGAGGAAGAATCCCTTCCTATTATCAAAAACCTACAGAAGTGATCATGGCAATTTTGCCAGCAGCACACACTAATAGTGAGTTAATGAAATGGGAGCAATTGCCTAATTCTTATTGTGTTTAAATCATATGCAATGTCCATATAGGAACTCTCTCAGTAAAATCACATCCTATAAAGGCACAGAAAGGACAGAAAAAGATGAAAAATATAGGAGTTGCATTTGAAGCAAGCAAGGACACCACAGGGACTTGAACCCCGTCCTGGAAACCAGGAGTGCCAACCACCAGTGTCTTTTGCTTTTTTGTGTGTGTAATGCAACAAGGTGAAAAGCAAAACCTGAGAAAACACAAGATTGTTCTCTCAGGAAAAGAAAAACCTTAAGAGAGATTTGGAGATTTGAAGGAATCGGCTTTCATAAAGCTTCCGCTTCTGACAACTCCCTTATTGCGACCTGAAAGAGTCTTAGCACAAGAGTTGCAACACCCTCCCCAATGCCACTCTATGGATCACAACTGGAAAACTGCTGCCTAGCCAAGCACATGGAACCCACCCATTACGTCCCACAATCACAACACTTACAACCACTGGTTATTGCTTTTATCGTACAGCATTTAGAAGTTTACTTGTTCAGAGTCTGTGCCTGTCATATCATCAGTATTTTGCTCTCGGATAACATCAAGAATTTCAGTAGTTACCTTCCTTCAACAGCGATGTTAGCTTTGGAGTGAGAAGTTACTGGCCAAACAAGCTGATTGCTAGCTCTGGTTTTGAAATTGGTATTTTAACAGATTACCTTGAGAACAGAAGTACTGGAGAGGATCCAAGCTTTAGTATGGAGTCAACGCTTTGTGTTGGCTGAGTTATGTAACGCAATAGCTGTTCCTGGAAGATTCTTAGCAAAAAAGCGGGTTGTGGCATAATCCCACCCACCACAAAACCCCTTAAAGCACTTGTCAAGTTAGTGACTTAAAAAACCCAGACGGCCATGATTCAGTGTTAGCACCACCATGGCCACAGACACCTTATAGACTGGTGGCAATTCTGCCAGCCCATTGCAGAGTTATCACAAAGGGCCCCATCCTGCCAATTACACTAGGCAAGGCAGTCTTCTCGGGAGGTTCTTCAATTCTTTGCAATTAGTTCTGCCTCCACTCCAACTATGCATTACAAGGTGTCTGGAGAGGCTTCGGAGCATGAAGCTCATCTTTCAGTGGGGATCCCTTTCGGCTGTTAAAAGCTGATCGGGTCTCAACCCACCATTGCCTCAACCACCCGTTAAGGATGGAATTTACATATGATATTTACTCCCATTGTATTTGGAGTTTCAGCATGAAGCTGAACCTACAGAGGCAGAACGGGAAGATGCATTAAAAACTTCCCAGTCTCTCTAACATTCTGGCTTCATGATTCCTGCTGTGAAAATAGAGAAAATGTGGTTCACCTGTTCTTTTGTCCATTGAAGTGTGAATTCGTGTGTCTGGCAGTTCCTTCTACTGGTCTGTGAAAAGCAATCTAGAGACACTGGTTTGTCACCAGCCCCCTCCCACTCATCCCATGCAAAAGTGCTTTGACCACAAGTGTTTCTTACTGCCATGACTTCTGTGGCTCCTCGAGGAGAGCTGGCTTTATTGGGGTGTCGTGTGTTGTTGCTCAAAACTGTGAGGAAACTGAAAAAGGAGAGACCCACACTAAAGCATTGCACGGAAAATACAACCACTAACTGGTGGAATGTGATGTTCGCTTCTTGATGGTTTGTTGGGTTGGAAGGTTTTTATTTCTGGTGTCTGTGAGTTGTGAAGAGGCATCTGGAAGAGACTTAAAGGCTTCAGTACCCTCTCCCCCTCCCCCAGCAGCCAAAGAACAACAAAACAGCAGGTTACCTAAAGCAGCACAGTCAAAATGCACGTCTCTCAGTCATACAACGAGCGTTTACATGGCAGGGTTTTTACTGGACATCGGAATCAAGAGCTCCTTTCAAACCACAGGCATTTTGTCACTCAGCGATTTATTTCTCCTTCAACAATCACTACTCCACACAAGGGAAAGGAGGCAGATTCATATTCTCTACGCAAGCAGATCAAGCACACTGCCACCATATATTACTTGCCAACTGAACAGATCTGCTTCAGACACGCTTCTCTCTGTGAAGCCTGCAAAAAAGAAGAGCTGGGACAATGTGAGCCCCTCCCCGCCACCCCCAGGGTGATCAAGTCAGAACAGCTGTTAAGTGTATGAGCGTCAGTCAACTCACCGCAAAGGCCTTCACATGCACACAGAGAATGTGGCAACAGGAGAGTGTCATCATCCTGAGCAGCTTCACAAATGGTGCGTTAGGGTCTAGGCATTATGAGATGAAGCCTCTGAAACAAGACACTGAAACAGTTGCCCCCATATCACCCCCCTCAGCCCAGCCCTGCATGTTGTTAACTGGAAAGAGATGACAGCGCTAGCACTACAGGAGATGGATGGCAAGCATATCAAAGGGGCATGCAAGTTTCTACATAGGCAAGGCTAGGCAAGACCAACAAGTGTTAATCTTTGATTTAAAGTACACAGACGTACATACACACTTGTACTACTTCTGTCCTCCTCCTGTGTTTGGATTTTTGCCTGGTAAAATTGCCAAGGCTCAAGTTCTGGGAAGAACACAGCTTCTTCAGCTGCAAGATGTGAACTTAGGCATTTACTTACCCCAAACCGCTAAGTGTTTTCCCCCACTGGTCTAGTTTTAAGCATTTTAGAACTCCTCCCTTGGTCAGATCATGTTCCTTAGTTACAAGACCTCTGTATGCCAAGTGCCTGGATCTACCATCTGCCTCAGTGGAATGGGGAAAGGAGGAAAAATAGGCTGCAAAGATTTCCTGCCTGATTTAAGAGAACCAGTCTTCCGTTCAATTTCTGCGCTTGTCCAATAAAGACCAGGTGTTCACGGAGTCTGAAAGAACAAGAATGCCCCCCTACCCACACCAAACAACCCCGAGAGCGATTCACAAACAACAGCAACATCAACAGCAGCAGCATGGTTTATTTAAGAACAAAGACGACAACTTCCTATTCTTGGAGGACTCTGGTCATTTTATTGCAAGTGTTTTAATGTGCCACCTCTAGTAGGTCTTGCACAAGTGCTTTGAATGCTACCATTACTTTGCTCTCTGCTGCATGCTTCTGCGATTGGACAGGCATTGAATACAGCCTCTAAAGGGCAGGGATGCGCCACCTGTAGTGGTCTGCTCCTATGAGAGGGCAAGGCAAGGCCCAGATGCCCAGGAAATAACAGCCAGTATGATCAGATTAATAGAGCTGTAGCTCCCCCTTTGAGGGCAACTGGGGGCCATAGGCAACCCAGCAAGAACTGTGGTTAGCAAACAACCAGTAGGGCTGATCAAAAGGATTCTGGCACCTACAACTTGGAAAGATTAAGCCACCCACCTTTCTGACATGCAATTCTGGCAGAATTGGTAAAACTTATCTGTAACAGATGCCTGCTGGCTTATACAGCTCCCCGATGGAACGAAGCACATTTCCTCTCCTTAGGAGTGCTGAGCACCTGTCTGAGGTAAAGAATGACAACAGCACAAGGCGCCTCCTCTCCTCTCCAATACACGCTTGATCCAACACTAGCGTGGCTTTGCATTATTTTCTCTTCGTTTCCATTTAGATTTAGGAATATTTCAACATCGCATTATTCTCTCTTCAATTCCATTAAGATTTAGCAATATTGCGCATCAAATATTGGGCATCACACTTTGGTAGAAAGCTTATTTGCTGCTCCCCTGAAGATTCTCTTTCAATTTTGCTCCCACACTGAAGAAATGGGATCTCTCTCACTGCTTTAATGCCAACTCCTCCTCCTCCTCCTCATTGCATTGATTTTGGGAATTTCACAGAATATCATCATGGCATTTCACACTCAATCCACACACTTCAAATCTGCCTGCTTCATTGCTTATGACCTTGTGGGTTTTCCCCCCTTGGCTGGCACTGGACTTTCACTTGTTTAACATCTGGGACTTTTTCCATCAATCAAAGGAGTAATAGCATAGGATGGTTCTGCCTTTACTTATCCTCCACCAAGAAGCTGCTCCCTCTGCTTATGAGGCATTGTATTTCTCAGGCTCCTTGAGGCTAGTATTCTGAAGACGGATCTGAAAAAGGGCTAGACAAGAAATGTTTCCCTACCATGGCCCCCAACCGCCCGTAGAAGACAAAGACACATATCGAACTATGAGCAGTAGACAATCTTTTTTTCCATTTTAATGGTGTGACTTAATCATTAATCTGCTTATACATGAGCTGTTTAAGTCTTGTGATTGGTAAGGTTGAAATGTTTTCAGTATGTTACAGAATTCATTATGCAAGAATGTTCATCAATGCAAATAATTCCTAGACTTGGAACTCGTATACAAGACAAAGCAATCAAAAGCAGAATCTTACTTGGAAAAATTATACAAGCTACCATCAGAAGGAATCCCACACCAGGATCATTAAGCTCCTCCTTTCTCCCTGAAGCCTCTACAGTGGCATTAAGACATATTAAGCACCTGCAAAAAATGCCAAAAGAAAACCACAAACCACTAAAGGCATGAAGAGTTCAACACCCCCCCCCGCCAACTCTTAGCTAAGCAGTTCTCCCCCACAAGACCCTCCATATCTGCAAGCTGTTTTCTTCTCCTGCCCTTTAGAGGGAGTTCAAGAGAAGCAGCTCTGTTCATTTTGGACCCAAGCAATTCACAGAAACCATTCCATGAGTATTGGCCATTACTTGAAGGAATATTTCTGAATATTTCAAGAAGTACTTGCCAGTCTAGAAGCTTAATGAAAAAAAATTTCCAGGCCCAACGTTAGGGTTATCCTGGGAAAAGAATCCGAGAACAAGTTATCATCCCCCATGCCCTCCCTAAAACTTGCCCACCCACCCCCCATCCAACCAGACAGCCCCTTCCCCATTATATACTGACGCTGGAGAATTATCTGATTTTTAGCCCCCTAAGGAAAACTTAGCTTTCAAGTTCCCAGCTCTTCCGAAAGGAGTGGCTGAACGACCAGGGCTCCAGCATAAACGCCAACTTTAAGCACTGTCCTTTCTTCCTAGGCAAAGAGAGCTCCAGCCTCTGGGGTGGTGACCTTGCCACAATACTGCAGGAGGACTACAGTTCTAAACCAAGCCACTTGGGGGTGCTACAGTACCTGCAAAGAGGCTAGAATGAAGCGGGTGTTTATCCCTCTCCCAAGTGCATTCCCACTCCCCCATCAAGGCTAGCATGATTGACCCTCAAGAAGGTTGTATACTTAGCACTTTCCAAAGAGAAAACATGCAATTTGACCCCGGCAGGATCCTGGACTGGACAATGCTCTAAGCAAAAGCTCCTCTCCAGCGGCTGCTCCTCCTTCCCAGGTGCCTCTTTTTCTAAGCGCTGCCATCAGCAGGATGTTCCTCAAAAAGGCTCCTGTTTTCCCCCACACTGGAATCATTCTCAACAGGCTTCTTTCCTTTTTTTGCTCCTTTCTTTGTTTTAAGTTAATTATCAATACTGGAACATAGGGAATCCTCTAGATCTACATTCACAAACACACCTGAAGGGACAAAAACTAAGCAAGATTTGGGTGCCTACCCTCCTCCCTTCACGGGAGGCCCGCTGCAGGAGTCCAATAGGCTGGTTTTTCTCACCCCTTTTTCTGTGGGTGCTTCTGCTGCTGCTACCTGCAGTGTTCTGTCTGTCCACCAGCTTCTCGACTCGCTCATTCTGGGGAGGGTTGCAGATGGCTAGCTAACCATTCTCGGGGCTGGATGGAAAAAACGAGCCTTGCTAACCTCAGGAAGGTGGGACGGAAACGAAGCACGTGCAGACTGCCTATTAACTTCTCAGCAATAGCTTCTCGGCAACATACAACGGGCGCAATTATGCCTGCAAAGAGAGAAACCTACAACACCAACACCCCTGCTCCCCGCACCCCGCAAAACCCTTGACAAGGAAAACTAAAATTACAGCCCCTTCCCATTAGGTTACCAACTACCGAGAAGTTCACCGTCTTCACCGCATATTTGCTCCGTCATTCTCAAGAAAGCTAAGTAAGGCTCTTCCCTCAGGAGTTTTCTTGCTTTTCCCCCAATGCTTTTCGTATTCTTTCTAGCTTCACCAATTTGCACTGGCTGCTGGAACAACTCTTCCTAACTTCAGAATTAGGTGCCAGATGCCACCCCCTTTAGGGTTGGTGTATCAGATGCTTATTTTAGTCCTTGACACCTTCTATTTTAAGGAAATCCTTCCCACTGCATCCCTTTGAAAAAAGAACATCTTTCACAAAGTCCTTGAGAAGAAGCTACCACAAAATGGCTGCAAACAATTACAAATCTCTGTCCTTTTCATCTCCTCCTTCCTCTTTGCTATCATTTTCAGACACAGTTGTTACAGATTTTGCTCCTTCTCCTTCCCTCCCTTTTCTCTCTTCCTGGATCCTCTTCTAAGTTGCCTTCTACCCTTCTATCTTCTACGGCTCCTTCCTCTCTCTTCAAGTCTTCCCAGTCTTGGGTTTTCTACCTTCAGCAACAAAAGCCTAACCCTTTCTTCAGATGGAAAGGCCTCTCTAGTTGCCTTTTAAAACAAAAGCCTGCCATCCTCTCTTCATTTTGTACTCTGCTTGAAGCAGACTTCAGAGCCATCTAGCCTTTTGCCAGAATACTTTTACATTAAAATCTAGTCCTCAATTAGTTTGAAATGTAAATAGCTCCCTCTATCTTCTTTTATTTCTATCTTCAAATATTTTCTTTTTTTCTTTTCTTTAAAATCTTCATCTTTATATTTTTCTTAGTTTTCAGTTAAGTTTTGTTTACCTGCCTTTTCTTTTGGGTCTTTTAAAAGCCCATAATCTGCCAACAATTAACCATTTTCCCTGGTTTTTTTTTAAAACGTTTAGTTCTTCTTCAGTCTTCTGTTAGCTTTCCATTGTTCTCTATTAAATTATTGCCTGTCCTAATGCGTTTTAGTTTGCAGTTTTATCTTTTGTTTTCTTCGGAGACTTTTGAAATGCCCATAATCTTTAAACAACTATCTTTTCCTACCTCTATTATTAATATTCAGTTGCTTATTTCTTTTTTTAATTTAAGACTGCCTCTCCTGATACTGCTTAAGAATACCTAATTATCGTTTCCTGTTTATAAACTTCTTAACCTCCGCTAATCCCCTCCCATCGTCTCTCCTTGACGCTCGCTGCAACTGTCCTAGAACGCCGAGACCAGTAATTATTTATACCCATGGACAGCCTCACTCACTCAAGTGCGCCTGGTTCTTCCGCCACCTAGTGGTCATAATAGCACAAAATATAGTTCCTGAACCAATGTGGATGTGTTTGTTTTCTGCAAGGTTTGGGTGGGGAAACGAGCATTTTCTTCCAAAATTCCTGAAAGTAATAATCAAGGGCACTTCTTGGTTACCGTTTTGTTAGAGTAACAGCTCCCCGCCCCAAAGCACACACACCGGAAGCCTTAGGGCATGGGTAGTAGGCAAGCTAAGGTCCGGGGGCCAAATCTGGCCCAATCGCCTTCTCAATTCGGCCCGCGGATGGTCCGGGAATCAGCGTGTTTTTACATGAGTAAAACCTGTCCTTTTATTTAAAATGCATCTCTGGGTTATTTGTGGGGCATAGGAATTCGTTCATTTCCCCCCTTCAAAATATAGTCTGCCCCCCCCCTCAGGGTCTGAGGGACAGTGGACTGGCCCCCTGCTGAAAACGTTTGCTGACCCCTGCCTTATGGGGTGTTTGCTCAAAAGTTACTATACAGTACTGCATATTCTGTGAGCCTTCCACCCTAGTTAAGTGTGAAGGGTAGGTAATATATTTACATTAACAACAACTTTCTCCTCCATTAATTTGTTCAGTCTTTTAAGGCTGCCCCAAGTTCCTGACCATCAATGTTTCTTGTGGCAGCGAGTTCCATAGTTTAACCATGCACTGCAAGCACAAGGACTTTTATTTGTCCTGGCACTTTGTAGGCAGCCGGGTGGAGCTCAGAGCATTCCAAAAAGGAGGAAGCTAAATAAAGTGCAGCAGCAGCAGCAGGATGTTGGGTGGTGATGTGGAGCTGGGGGACCCAGCTGGATTTGGCCACCGGTCCATAGCTGTCACCGGCCTCCAGGGCTGAAATGACGTGGCAGCAGGTGGCCAGCAGCCTTGCAGGCTCCGGTAAGGGCAATGCCTTTTCTTCCTGCCTAAGGCCAACCCTCTTCAAAGTCACACCTTCCAGTCACATCCTGTTTTGCTGCAATTGATCTATTTGGGGAAAGGTAAAAACATCCCGGAAGGTTCTGTTGCGTCTTTAGCGCCTCCTGGTGGCCAGTGAGAGAACTGCAGAAATGGCCCCGCTCCAGAATTAAGCCTGCTACGCAAAAGATCAAACCTATCCATTTTGAAGGAAATCAGCCCTGAGTGCTCACTGGAAGGACAGATCGTGAAGCTGAGGCTCCAATACTTTGGCCACCTCATGAGAAGAGAAGAATCCTTGGAAAAGACCCTGATGTTGGGAAAGATTGAGGGCACTCGGAGAAGGGGACGACAGAGGACGAGATGGTTGGACAGTGTTCTCGAAGCTACGAACATGAGTTTGACCAAACTGCGGGAGGCAGTGCAAGACAGGAGTGCCTGGCGTGCTATGGTCCATGGGGTCACGAAGAGTCGGACATGACTAAACGACTAAACAACAACAACAACAACACACATTTCTGTTTACACTGCACCAAGCACAATTCCCACTGCTGGTTTAAGAAGTGGTGTGTGCCCAATGTTAGCCACAACCCACATCTATCCTGTATTTATCATGTAGTTTTAAATTAAACATTGCATTTCGATGTGTTCCCCCACAAACTTGCTTCAATCCAAATCGAAAAAGGACCTAGCTGTGATTTACCTGCCATTCCAGCATGGCAGGGGGGCTGGACTAGATAACTCATGCTGTCCTTCCATCTCTGCAATTCTAGGATTCTGTGCATTTTAAGCCGGTCAGGTGTATGCAGCCTTAATGACCTGTTGACCTATCATGATGTCACAGCTTCGCTTGAGAATATAATAATAATTCAAATACAATAAATGCAAACATATAAAACTTTCAGTTTAAAACATAACAAAACAGTAATGTTTATAACATTATTGGGGGCGGGAAGGCATGGATAAAGAAGTCCTTATAAATTCAGGGGTCACCTGATAAAACTGATGGGCAGCAGATTCAGGACAAGCACAATAATGCAGTTTGTTGGTTCTATAGGGTGGGAAGGTAAACGGCATTTCCATGCGCTGCTCTGGTTCGCCAGAAGCAGCTTAGTCATGCTGGCCACATGACCTGGAAGCTGTACGTCGGCTCCCTCAGCCAGTAAAAGCGGGATGAGCGCCGCAACCCCAGAGTCGTTCGCGACTAGACCTAACGGTCAGGGGACCCTTTATATAGTGTGACAAACTGTGTTATTAGAAATGTTTCATTCTACAGCCTTTGGCATGGTTTTATTGTTTATAAGAATAACAAAGCCCATGGAAGTGCCTTCAGCTGAAAGTATGGTCTGGCTTGCATAAATTTGTATCATCATTTTATTTTATTTTTTATTTTATCTGATTCCTGTAATAAGGGAAATAGAGAAAACAATTAATAACAAAATAGCTGAAATAATAAGAACCAGATGCTGGACTAGATGGGGCTCTTTCTATGTTCAATCCTTTGCACTGGGATTCTCACATCTCCTCAAAGCAAGAGAGAGAGAGACTTGGGAGGTCTTGAACTTCTTGCTTTCTTCCCCCTCCAGCTCCTACACTCCACTTGTCCTGACCTCCTCCACTACTTTATCTATCTGCTGCTGTTGGAATGGCAGAGTTGTGGGTGCCATGAGACCTATCCTGCACCCCCATAACTAACCAGTGGCCCTGACGTGCATAGAGGACACTCCCCCTCGGGCAACACTGAAGTCAGTTTCAACTACCAACCCAGTTGTGTTGTGGATATGAAAAATTGGAGGGCGTCTTGCCCACCCCGGGCAGCAAAACGTCTGTATTTTGGGGTTTGTTGCCCCTGAAGCTGGAGGTTCCTTACTGCATCCGAGGGGTGGGAAGGGGATATGTCAGGGGTCTGGGAGCCCCTTCTCTTTCTTTCTCCACCTGCAGGGGAAACATCTGAGCGGAGAGTCATGGGAAGCGCAACGTGTTGGATACATGAAGCCATCACTCTGGGCGACGCTGTTTCTGAGCATGTGTGGAGCGCGCTTCCAAGGTTGGAGTGTGTGTAACGGCAGCAATCAGTATTTGAAACAGGGATTTGGGGTTGATGGGAAATGACCCCCGTCCCCAATTGAGCGGATTCTCTCCCCCACAATACACACACACACGTGAAACTCGGAAAATTAGAATATCGTCGAAAAGTGCATTCATTTCAGTATTTAAGTTGCATTACTGAAATAAATGCACTTTTCGACGATATTCTAATTTTCCGAGTTTCACCTGTATATATATACACATACATATACCCCAACGAATTCTCCTACTGGGTGGTAATTACCAATGAATTCAATGGGAGGTTGCAGTGGGTGGACTAGATGACTCTTGGAGTCCCTTCCAACTCTAAAGTTCTATGCTTCCACCAGGGCCCCCTCGTAAGCGCGTCAAAGATCTCGGTGTTGGCGCGTCTCGTGTGAATGCAGCGCATTCCCCATTCCCACCGCAGTACGGGCCGCCGCTTTTTGGCCAGGGGTGCGCCTCCCTCTCCCCATCCTTGCACGTGTGAGTGCAGCGCCTCGAGAAGTCGGAGCCCCTCTCCGCCGCCGGCGCTCTGTGCATGCTCGGGCGCGCCCTCTCTCCAAGCACTTCCGGGGCTGCGAAGAGGATCCGGGGCTAAGCCAGCCTCCCGGCCGGCCGAAGAAAACAGCGCCTGCCTAGCTGGCGGGGCTGGTGACGTCCGCGGAGTCACCGCCGCCGCCGCTGCTGCTGCCGCCGCCGCCCACCGGGGTCCCTATCCCCGACCTCCAGCCGGGGAGCCGCCATGTGGTTCTTCTCCCGGGACCCGATCCGGGACTTCCCCTTCGAGGCCGTCTCGCCTCCGGAGCCGCCGCCGCTGCCCTTGCCGGGGGGATCCTGGCTACTGCACCGCGGCAGGAGGAAGGTCTGTCCGCTCGCCTTTCTCTGTGCGCACGCGCGGGGAGGAGGTGGGCGCAGGCTGAAGTCCAACCGGGAGAGAGAGAGAGAGAGAGAGATGGGAAAGGGTTTTCTCTCCTTCCCACTTCCTTGGAGTTGCTGAACCCATTGCCCCAGGCAGAGCCTAATCTGGATTGGGGGTGGCAATTCTTCCCCAGTTCTCCAGTGCATGCAGGGTGGGAGATGCAATGTTGGGGTGCCCTTAAAAAGACGGGAGGCCGCATCTGTGCTGCTGAAATTGAGGAGGAAGCTGGGAGAAGCTCACTGAATTGTGAGCAGGAAAAGTGATCTCTTGAGCCCCAGGCGGAGGTCTTTCATGGTGCACAGGAGGCCAAGAATCTCATTGAGTCACTCCAAGCCACTCTGCCTCTTCCCCTCAGCTTAGGCTACCTCACAGGGTTGTTGTCAAGCTGAGATATAGCAGCACCCTAAGGTGTTATGGCACGCAGAAGGGTCATAGGTTCAGTCTCCAGTTAAGAATGTCAGGGCGCTGCTGATGGGGAAGACTGGGCTAGATGTTTTGACCCAGTCCAAGAATGCATTCAGGGAATTGTTCTCCTCCGCCAACTTGGGAGCTGCTCCACCTCAGAGGGAGCTGCTGTCACCATTGCTGGTCCGATCCTGCTGCCCCAGGTCCAGTCCTAGAGTGTGAGGGGTCCGCCTCAGGCAAGTGACTTTGGGTGTTGTGAAAAGGCTATTTAATTTGTGTTTATTCTATTGAAGAACGTGGGGTATATGGCAATATTTACTGTATTTAGCTATGATTCCTGCATGGCAAGGGGGTTGGACCCGGAGACCCTTTGGGTCTCTTCAAACTCTGAAATTCTACGGTTCTGCTCTCAGGAGGCCACTTTGGGGACTCATATGGTCAAGCTTTAGGGACCCAGGTAGCGCTGTGGGTTAAACCACAGAGTCTAGGGCTTGCTGATCAGAAGGTTGGCGGTTTGAATCCCTGCGACGGGGTGAGCTCCCGTTGCTTGGTCCCAGCTCCTGCCCACCTAGCAGTTTGAAAGCACATCAAAATGCAAGTAGATAAATAGGGACCGCTCCGGCGGGAAGGTAAACGGCGTTTCCGTGCGCTGCTCTGGTTCGCCAGAAGCAGCTTTGTCATGCTGGCCACATGACCCGGAAGCTGTCTGCGGACAAACGCCGGCTCCCTCGGCCTATAGAGTGAGATGAGCGCCGCAACCCCAGAGTCGGACACGACTGGACCTGATGGTCATGGGGCCCCTTTACCTTTATCTATGGGTCAAGCTTTGGTACTTTGCATGCTTGCCTTGAAACCTGGGAGGTGGTGGGAACCCCTGCTCCACTTCAAGCAAAAGGTCTCCCTGCTCCTCAGCAGCTGCAAAGAGAGCTCAACATCCTTGTATTTTCTTTCTGACAGGCCACGGGGGAACCAGTGTCTCTGTTTGTGTACGACGTGAAACCCGGCCACGAAGAACAGACTCAGATCGCCAAGGCGGCCTTCAAACACCTCAAAACCCTACGGCACCCCAATATCCTGTCCTACATTGACGGGTTAGAGGTAGTATATTGAGGGGAGTTGCTTAAGGTTGTGTTTTTTTGTGTGTGTGTGTGTGTGTGTGTGGAGTGCAAGGCAGGCCTAAGACATTTTGGCAACCGAGCTGAGGCTCAAAACGGCGTCCCGTCAGCCAGGGAAGGAGTGACTGACCAGGGAAGGTCTATATCAGGAACAAGGGGGGATCAAACATCTGTAT
Source organism: Zootoca vivipara (assembly GCF_963506605.1). Lineage (NCBI taxonomy): Eukaryota > Metazoa > Chordata > Lepidosauria > Squamata > Lacertidae > Zootoca > Zootoca vivipara. The sequence goes on along the minus strand of NC_083292.1, from coordinate 27,343,380 downwards.
TGGGAACAAGGGTGGGAGCAGACCAGCAGGGTCTCCTATTCTCCCAATAGGATGCTGTCAAGGTGGCATGGGGTGGGCCTGCTGAGGAGGGGGCAGCAGACTCGGCTTCCAAGGTTTCAGGTTCTCCAGAACTTTTCATCGGGCTAGATTGGGGTTTGGGAGCTTGTGTGTGCCCTGCAGATGACACAGGGCTCTCAATTCAAACCTTCCCTGACCATTTGCTCTGTTGCTGGGGCTGATGGGAGTCATAGTCCATCAACTTGTGGAGGAGGTGGGAAACTGAGGTTGGAGCCACAGAGTTTGCATTTAGCTGCCCTGGTTAAGATGGAATGTGGCCGTGGAGGTTAATAATAATAATAATAATAATAATAATAATAATAATAATAATAATTCATTTATACCCTGCCCATCTGGCTGGGTTTCCCCAGCCACTCTGGGTGGCTTCCAACAGAATATTAAAATACAATAATCTATTAAACATTAAAAGCTTCCCTAAACAGGGCTGCCTTTAGATGTCTTCTAAAAGTCTGGTAGTTGTGCTGTGGAGGTTTCAGGCAATAGAATAGAATAGAATAGAATAGAATAGAATAGAATAGAATCAAAGAAGATTGGATACAAAAACTCATAGACTAAGCAGAAATGGGGAAAATTACCGGGGAAAATAATAAATCAAGACAACAAACTTTTAAAAATAAATAAATAAGAGAATGGAAATGGTTTATGGAATATGTACAAATACATTGCAAACAGATAAGGATGTTGGCAGGATTATTGTAACAGCTTGCCGTTTCATAAGAGTAAATAATTAAAGTAGATGGATAAAAGAATAAGTTAATTTAGAATACGCAGGAAATGATAAATAGAAATGTAAGGAACCGCAGAAAGAGAAGTAAGTAAGTTTTGAAATGTTAAAATGACTGTCAAACTATTGAAATGTATATAACTGAAAATTACAAATAAAACAAAAATAAAACAACAACAATAATCAAAACAATGATTTTATTATTTATAGCCTGTTCATCTGTCTCCATCTTTATGCAAAACACACAGAGGCTCCTTTGTAGGTATAAAAAGCAGAAATAAAGGGAGGCCAGACTGTTTGTATATATTTTTAAAAAGCTGGAGAAACAATTAGGTGATGCCCTATGTGAAAACACATATTGACTTCAGCCACTGGGTTTCTTTCCCCCTTAGATGGTGGAACCTCAGAAGGTGGCGGACTCTCCTTCATTGGAGGTTTTTAAAGAGAGGTTGGGTGGCCATCTAGCCTGGGATTCTTTAGCTGGGATTCCTGCGTTTCAGGGGGTTGGGCTAGTCAAGCATCCCCAAACTGCGGCCCTCCAGATGTTTTGGCCTACAACTCCCATGATCCCTAGCTAAAAGGACCAGTGGTTGGGGAAGATGGGAACTGTAGTCTAAAACATCTGGAGGGCCAAAGTTTGGGGATGCCTGGACTAGATGAGCCTTGGGGGTCCCCTTCCAACTCTACAGCGCTGTGATTCTGTGACTCAGTTCTGGCAAAAGAAAGTGAGGGTCCTAGTGAGGAGCGTGAAAGGGAGGGGGCTGTGGCTCAGTGGTCCTGTCTGAGAAGCCGCTACATGTGGATGTGTAATAAGGTAGCTTCCTGGGTTCTTAAGCTGGACGTGACTCCTAACATGGTGACGTGTCCTTGCTTTGGCAGACGGAGAAATGCTTGCATGTGGTGACGGAGCCAGTGATGCCACTTCCGGCCTACCTGGAGTCCAGAGGCGAAGGGCGAGAGTTGAGTGAGCTGGAGATCTCGTGGGGCCTCCATCAGATTGTGGTGAGATGTGTCTTGGGAGAGAACTTCTTGCTGCCCCTGGGCCCAGGACCCTGCATAATAGGGGAAAACACCTGCTGCTTAGAGTGGGGTGGGGCTGTGGCCCCCCACATGTTGCTGGACTACAACTCCCATGCCCCTTACCATCACCCAGGCAGACCGGGGTTGATGGGAGGGGTAGTTCAAAAACATCTGGAAGCCACTAGGGTGATGACTTTTTTACAACCTCATTTCCCTGTATCATAATTTGATGAGCTTTCATTAAAGATTACTGTATATTCCAGCATATAAGACGACTGGGCGTATAAGACGACCCCCAACTTTTCCAGTTAAAATATAGAGTTTGGGATATACTCGCCGTATAAGAAATACGACCGGTCGTATAAGACGACCCCTGACTTTTGAGATGATTTCCCTGGGTTAAAAAGTAGTCTTATATGCAGGAATATACAGTAGATAAAATCTTACTTTCAAAGAGATTTGATAAAAAAAATCCTCACGCACAAAATGATTTTAAAAAATTTATCAGTTTTTTGACCATTTTTGACGTCACTGTAAGCAGATATAAAATTGAACCCAAGCTTTAGAGTCCCATATATACATCAAACACACAAGGAAGCTTTTTTTAGCTGCAGTAACAGTATAGACGCCACTAGAGGACGATGTTTTGCTACCTCTCCTGTAGTTTCTTTTCCCAGCATGCCCAGCAGGGTCTGCTGGCTGAGTTTTGAGGTCCCCAAAAAGGGGCTTTTACCTTGCGCAGGTGTGGCATTTGTATACCCTATGTTGCTAAGAACACTCCCCATTGTGGAATGTGGTGGTGTGCCCAAATTTGATACAAAATATATATAGAATTGTTAATACAATTTTATGAAATGGTAAGACGGCATACAAAAAACGGTTTGTGCGTGACCTTTTTAAATATTTCAGTGGAATATACCTCATTTTAGTCATTAATAGGAAAAAGTTCATCCATTTGTGCTACAGGAAATAATTTTTGAGAAAAAGAAATGAAAACTTCATCACCCTAATGGCCACTCTAGGCCCATGTGGGCATCCCATGAAGATGGATGCTGGAGGATTTGGGACGGGTAAGAGAAAGTCCTTCTTCCCACAGCGCAGAGTTAAACTATGGAACTTGCTCCCTTGGGTGGCTTGAAAAGGAAGATTGGACAAAATCGTGGAGGCGATGACTCTCAATGGCTGTCAGCCATGATGGCTGTGTTCTGCCTCCACGACCAGAGGCAGCAATGCTTCTAAATACCAGTTGCGGGAAATGGCAGGAGGGGAGAGAGCTCTTGTGGTCTAATCCTGCTTGCAGGTTTTCCACAGGCACTCTGAGAAAAGGATGCTGGCCTCTTGGCCCGATCCGTCAGGCTCTCCTTACATTCTCATGGAGGCCACCGGATTGGTGAAGGCTGACGCTTTTGAAGAGTATAAAAAAGGAAATGAGGCTTTGTGGGAGAGTTGATGGGGAGCAGGGCGGGGGGGGGGGAGCTCTGTCCTGGCTAACCACCTGCTTCCTTCCTGGGGCCGTCGGCCTTCCTAGAAAGCCCTCAGCTTCTTGGTCAACGACTGCCACCTCATCCACAACAACATCTGCCCCGCGGCCATCTTTGTGGACCGTGCTGGCGAGTGGAAGCTGGGAGGTTTGGACTACATGTGCCCTGCTCAGGGGGATGCTGCCGTGCTGAGGAAAGGGGTCCCTGAGCTGGAGAAATACGACCCTCCAGAGTTAGCCGACAGCAGCAAGAGCGTTGGAGAAAAATGGTGAGCTTGCTTGGCTTCCCCCCGCACCCTTTCTTTAAAAAAGCAGTCAACTCCCTTCTGGTTTGGTCCAGCCTCTTGGCACTCTAAAGTGCAAGCAGTGGGGTTTCCGTTCACCTCTGCCGGTAAGGTGTGGTGGTTAGAATGCCGGACTGGGACTGGGGAGATCCAGGTTCGAATCCCACTGCTCAGCCCTGAATCTCGCCAGGTGACCTTGTAGCACTCGCTGTCTCTTGGCCTGGCTTGTTGTGAGAATAAAATGAGGGAAGAAAGGAAGTGCCTTGTTAAATTTGCTTGTTAAATTGATCAGTCCCCTCATGCCATGAGCCTCTGGCTAACCTAGAGAAGCTTGAAATACACATGAAATAAAAAAATGAAAACAAGGGGTGTTCTCCAGATTCCTGTCTCTTCAGAAGACAGCTTTCAGTCAGGGCTGTGGCTCAGTCAAGACCTTAACTGTGCAAACCTAATGTTTTGGTGTGTGCTTGAATTCCCTCCCCCAAAATATGGACTGCCTGTAAGCCCCTGGAGCCAAAACACCCTGCAGGTTTTGAGCAAGCAAATCAAGATGGAAGCTGAATAAAGAGGTCAACTGGAGGAGCCCTTGGTCTTTATTTTATTGGATTTCTATTCCAAATTTTTCTCCAAGGAGCTCTGGGTGGCATATGTGGTTCTTCTGCTCCTCGTCTAATCCATGACAACCCTGTGAGGTTGTGACTGGCCCAAATCCACACCCAGTGAGCTTCAGGACAAAGTGGGGGATTTGAACCCAGGTCTCTTCCAGGTCCTAGCCAGATACTCTAACCCAGGCATCCCCAAACTGCGGCCCTCCAGATGTTTTGGCCTACAACTCCCATGATCCCTAGGTAACAGGACCAGTGGTCGGGGAAGATGGGAATTGTAGTCCAAAACATCTGGAGGGCCGAAGTTTGGGGATGCCTGCTCTAACCACTACACCATCCTGGCTCTCAGGTGCCTCAGGACTCCCCTGAGCTTGCCATACCATATCAAGGCAGCTGCCTCACTGGAATCAGGGCAAGTTAGGAATATTTGTTTCTCCTTGGACTGTCAATAAGTTATGGGCATCAGTCAGACTTTTTAAAAAATACAGAATTTCTGTTTTCAGATGGCAAAGTGGGGTGGGCTATTCGGAAAGGGATTAGCAGTGGCCAAAATAAGGCAGAGGTGCATGGGCGCTCGTGTACCTATTTGTCAGTCAGAGCTGCGGGGGTTTTTTTGGGGTGGGGGGAGGCTTTAATCAAACATGCTTAACCACCCGTTTCTGTGTCATGACAGGTCAGCAGACATGTGGCGTCTTGGCTGCATCATCTGGGAGGTCTTCAATGGCCCCCTGCCTCGGTCATCTTCCCTCCGGTCTCTTGGCAAGGTGTGTGTCCCTCTCTGCCCAGGAAAGAACAGTGGCCTTGTAGTTTGGCAGGGTGGAGGCACATGCCACTGTAGGGCTGCTGGAGCTGTTGTGTGTGAAAAGGCTGGAACAATCTCAGGCTCCTGAAGTCCTTAGGCTTTAGAGGAGCAAGGGGGGGCCTGTGGCTCTCCCGATGTTGCTAGAAAACAAACACCAATCATTAAGAAGCAAATAAACAGTTCAGGAAGGGCAAGAAAAATTGGTTGAATACCTAAGGATGGCAAAATTAACTGCAATAATTAGGAATGTTCCGAGGCAAAAGATAATAGGGGAATGGAAATACCGTGTTTCTCCTAAAATAAGACAGGCCTTAAAAATAAGCCATGGCAGGCTTTTCATGAGTAGAATAAATATAAGACATACCCTGAAAATAAGCCATACTGGGTAGTGTTGGGAGCAGGTCTGGATGGCGCTTCCGTTACGTTAGAAAGAGGAAAAGGACGATGCCTGTCGGTGTAGCGCGAAGCCCCGACCCAGCAGGACCCAGAGAGAGGTGAAGCCCTGGGACCCGGCAAGAGCCTCAACGCGCGCCACGCGAAGCCCCAGCAGGAGCTTTGGCATGCGCTGTGCGAAGCCTCAGGACCCGGGAGGACCTGGCAGCAGGCTCAGCGGGCGGCACGCAGAGCCGCAGGATCTGGCAGGAGCCGGCAGCAGCTTCAGCTGCGCCGCATCGTGTGAAGCCGCAGGACCCGGCAGCGGGCTCAGTGGGCGGTGCACGGAGCCGCAGGACCCGGCAGCAGCCTCAGCCGGCTGTGTGAAGCCCGGGACCCGGCGGCGCGCGAAGCCGGCAGGACCCAGCAGCAGCCTCAGCCAGCGGCTGCGTGAAAGCCGGGACCCGGCGGCGGGTGGCGCGCGAAGCCGGCAGGAGCTTCAGCCGCGCCGCATCGCGCAAAGCCGGCAGGACCCAGCAGCAGCATCAGCCAACGGCTGCGTGAAAGCCGGGACCCGGCGGCGGGCGGCGCGCGAAGCCGCAGGAGCCTCAGCAGGCTGTGTGAAGCCTGGGACCCGGCGGCGGGCGGCGCGCGAAGCCGGCAGGAGCTTCAGCAGCGCCGCATCGCGCGAAGCCGCAGGACCCGGCAGCAGCTGTCAGCAGCCTCAGCCAGCGGCTGCGTGAAGCCCAGGACCCGGCGGCGGGTGGCGCGCGAAGCCGGCAGGAGCTTCAGCCGCGCCGCATCGCGTGAAGCCGGCAGGACCCAGCAGCAGCCTCAGCCAGCGGCTGCGTGAAAGCCGGGACCCGGCGGCGGGCGGCGCGCGAAGCCGCAGGAGCCGGCAGCGGCCTCAGCCGCGCCGCATGAAGCCCTGGGACCCGCGTGAAGCCGCAGGACCCAGCAGCGGGCGGCGCGTGAAGCCGCAGGACCCAGCAGCAGCCGGCAGCAGCCTCAGCCACGCCGCGTGAAGCCCTGGGACCCGGCAGCAGGCTCAGCGGGTGGCGCAAGAAAGCCCTGTACCATACTTACCGGTAATAATGCTGTACCCTACTTAGGTAATAAAAAAATGAGACATCCCCTGAAAATAAGCCGTGCTGTGTTTTTTGGGAGGAAAAATTAATATAAGACGTGTCTTATTTTAGGAGAAACACGGTATGTACAAGACTACTTGGAAAAAGAAAATGTAGAATTTAATTTGGCGAAACGCTTAGAATAGAGATTTAAAAGGAGAAGAAAAATTATAAGCAAAGAGAAAAATGGTAATTGAATGGATTAAGAGGTATAGCAAGGAAAAGAGAATTTGCAAAGGAAAGCGTACTGTAAATAACAGGAAGTGAATTTTTCTTTTATTTTTATTTTTTCATCCTTTTTTTTCTTTTCTTTTTGTAAATGTATTCTCTTGTTTTCTATTTTTATCCTGTACTTTTTAATGATTTGTTCTTTATGATTTCGTAACTTTTTTGTCCCATTTTTTCTTTGTTTTGTATGTTTTATAAAATTGAATAAAGATTTTTATTTTTATTTTTAAAAAAGAAGCAAATAAGCATTGATAAAATTAAATTTATCTATAATAATAATAATAATTTATTTATACCCCACCCATCTGGCTTGGTCTCCCCAGCCACTCAGGGTGGCTTCCAACAGAATATTAAAATACAATAATCTATTAAACATTAAAAGCTTCCCTAAACAGGGCTGCCTTCAGATGTCTTCTAAAAGTCTGGTAGTTGTTTTTCTCTTTGACATCTGGTGGGAGGGCGTTCCATAGGTCGGGTGCCACTACCGAGAAGGCCCTCTGCCTGGTTCCATGCAACTTGGGTTCTCGCATCGAGGGAACCGCCAGAAGGCCCTCGGTACTGGACCTCAGTTTCCAGGCAGAACGATGGGGGTGGAGACGCTCCTTCAGGTATACTGGACCGAGGCCGTTTAGGGCTTTAAAGGTCAGCACCAACACTTTGAATTGTGCTCGGAAATGTACTGGGAGCCAGTGTAGGTCTTTCAAGACCGGTGTTATGTGGTCTTAGCGGCCGCTCCCAGTCACCAGTCTAGCTACCGCCTTCTGGATTAGTTGTAGTTTCTGTGTCACCTTCAAAGGGAGCCACACATAGAGTGCATTGCAGTAGTCCAAGTAGTCAGTCTATCTGTCTATCTATCTATCTATCTATCTATCTATCTATCTATCTATCTATCTATCTATCTATCTATCTATCTATCTAGTCTCAGATAATTGCAATAAAAACATCACAGCACCAGTCCTTTCCTTTAAAATCAGTCAGCTCTCAAAAGCCTGTTAGGACAAGAATTCTAACAGGGGCAACAATTAGGGAGCCAGTCTGGCTTCTCTAGCAAGGGAGTTCCTAAGGCTGTGAGCAGCCACATTTGACAGGCCTTTAGCTTCCTAACTGGCTTTAGGACCATAGTGGGAAGGTTGCAAGGGGGGTGCAGAAGGCCTTGACTGCCGCCCTCTCCCAGCTCCTGCGTCTCTTGCCTTTCAAGGACGTCATGACTCTTCTCTCCCCCCCTGTCTTCCAGATCCCCAAGTCTTTGGTCCCCCATTATTGCGAGCTGGTGGGTGCCAACCCCAAGCTGCGGCCCAACCCGGCCAAGTTTCTGCAGAACTGCCAGGGGCCGGGGGGCTTCATGGACAACAGCTTTGTGGCGACCAACCTCTTTCTGGAGGAGATCCAGGTGAGTGGCAGGGCGAATCCTGGCTTTTTGCCCTGCAGGGGCAAAGTGCTGGTGTCCTTTGATCTTCTGTTATGACTGAATTGTGGATTTTAGTGGTAATTTGGATTTTGGTGATAATTTTTTGGTAATAATTTAAATCAATGATTGATAGATGTTAGATATAAATGTTAGAAAATCATTAGAAGGGGTTGAAGGAAGTCAAGGCGTTAAAAAGCCAAAGAGGAAAATATGGGAAATAATGAGTTGAATTTGACTATTGTATTGTAAAAAAATCAATAAAATATTATAAGGCAAATAAAGAAAAGGAAAAAAAAATGTGGGGCAGGAGCCACAGCTCAGTGGTGGAACGCAGTTAAAAACAGGAATCCGAGGACAGCAGTTTGCAAAGCCTTGACCTGCCCGGAACCCTGGGTAACTGCTGCCAGTCAGAGCTGGCAAAAGAATTGAGCTGGCCTCCTGTTTCCAGAGGGGGAGCGACAGCCCCATTAGTCTCATGCAAACAAGGGGATGCCCAGGCCTCAACCAGGTTGTGGCTGTGAGCCGGTGACTTCTTTTATCCTCTCCCCAGATTAAGGAGCCCGCGGAACGGCAGAAGTTCTTCCAGGAGCTCAGCGCGAACCTCGACTCCTTCCCCGAGGATTTCTGCCGCCACAAGGTCCTCCCGCAACTGCTGACGGCGTTTGAGTTTGGCAGCGCTGGGGCTGTCATCCTCATCCCACTCTTCAAGGTGAGCAGCCCCCTGGACCGGGGACAGGCGCACTCTGTGTGAGCCCAGAGGAAGCGTCCCCTTTGCCCCACCAGGGTGTCCTGTCCTAACAGTGAAACAGGGAATATCTGTAGCATCTAAGGAGGCAAGGAAGGGGGAAGGGAGTGTGGCTCAGTAGCAGAGCTAGGCCTGCAGAAGGCCTCGGGGTCACCTGGGTTTTGGACTACAACTCCCATCACTCCCAGTTTAATGTCGTAGCAGGTAATTATAATGATTATTAATTATAACACTCATAATAATAACAACGGGCCTATAAATCGGATTTTCATAATTAACAGCCACATCAGGTCTGCCTTTTAAGCACCGGGGCTGCTAACTGCTATAACACAATCCTAAACGTGGCTACTCACAAGTAAGCCCCATTGAGTTTGGTGGGGCTTATTCTGGAATGAGTATGGAATTGCTGCCTAAAGACTTAGCTGACTGATCATAGAATCCTAGAATTGTGGGGTTGGAAGGGACCACCAAAGGGCATCTAGTCCAACCCCAACTGATCTACCAGTTAGAACTGAGGCACGGAACAATACATGTTTGTTTTCAGTGTCCCATGTTACCTAATAGGATATGGGGTTTTTTTTTTTTGCTTTGTCACTGCAGGTGGGGAAATTCTTGAACACCCAGGAATACCAGCAAAAAATCATTCCCGTCATTGTGAAGATGTTCTCCTCCCCAGACCGGGCAATGAGGATCCGGCTGTTGCAACAGGTGCAGGGGGTGGGGTGGGGGTGCACAGCAGGCTGCCATGTTGATGGGGGTGGGGTGGGGGAAGTGTTGCACCCAGCTTAGGAGGGGTGTTAATCACATTAGAAAAAAAGCATATGAGACTCCTGAGCTCAGAGCTTAATGATGCACTCCAAGCCAGGTCTACCTGAATGAAAGTCCTGCCGAGTTTGGTGGGATGTTCTCCCAGGTATAACAGTGGTTCCCAGTTAGGGGTCCGAAGACCCCTGGGGGTCCACAGAATGCACCCAGGGGCTCCGCAGCCCCATCCCTCACCTCCCCCCAACTATTTTTTTTTGCCATTTTTACATTTTATATCCTTTGGTTATTAGGGGCTACCGCACAATTTGTTCAAAATACTGCTTTGCAGAGGTAACTACCATAAAGTTATCAAAAATTTCAAAAGTAGGGGGTCCATGGCTTGGCTTTTGAAAAATAACGGGTCCTCAGTAATTAGCTAATTGGGAACTCCTGGGGTATAGCATTGCAGGCTAAGATGGCATTCACCATCCTGGCGTCCTCCATATGTGGTTGGACTACAACTCCCATCGTCTTCCGCCAGCACGCTGATGGGAGTTGTAATCCAGCAACATCTGGAGGGGGGCCAGGATAGTGCAGGATGGCTGAATCACGGAGCAGAGGGTTGGATTAGACCAGTCTTCCTCAATCTCCCACCAGAATGTTGGCCGATGCATTACATAATATTTATTTAGGGCATTTTTATACCCTGCTCTTCAGCCAAAAAGGCTCCTACAGCGGCTCACAAACAATCGAAACAAGACAGTCTCTACCCAGAGGCTTATAATCTTTAAAAACTACAACATGGAGACACGCAAGGAAAAAGGGACAGGGAGGGCAGAGGAAACCCAGAATAAAATCTCGGGTTCCCATAATGACCAGTTGGCCCATTTCAGGGGCAGGAGATGGTTCCCAGCAAAGCTGATGAAGTGAGCCTTCTTCCCACCTCTGTCTGGTGGAATGGCTTCCTCTGGTGACACAGGAGGGGAGAACAGGCCTAGTGGGGCTGGCCTGTCACAGCGCAGCCAATGGGGGGAGCTCTGCTTCCCAGCTCTCAGTACAATAAAATGCCCCATGTTAGGATCCCTTCCGCCCTTCCTTATGAGTTCCGAGTCCTGGATCTGAATCTTCAACAGGGACGACCTGGGTTTGAAAGCATGTGAGGAAGGGCGTTGTGGAGGGTGGTCTGGGTCCTGAGAAGCAGTCCTCTTTCACCCAGCAAGTCCTTTGCTGACTGTTCTTCCCCCCCCCACCCTCTCTGCGTGTGCCCCTCCCAGATGGAGCACTTCATCCAGTACCTGAACGAGCCCACGGTCAACACCCAGATCTTCCCCCACGTGGTCCACGGCTTCCTGGACACCAACCCAGCCATTCGTGAGCAGACGGTGAAGGTGAGGGGCCGTGGGATGTTGAGAGCCAGGATGCGAGGGGCTCTTTCGTTTAATTCGCTTCCGCAGCAGGAAACGATGGCCCCCAAATTAGATGGCTTTAAAAGAAGATCAGACGTAAGAGAGGGCTATTGATGGCTGCGAGCCAGGCCCCGGCTGACCCTTGACCTCCCCCTTTCCTCTCTCCCCGCTGGCAGTCTATGCTGCTGATGGCTCCCAAGCTGAACGAGAACAACCTCAACGTGGAGCTCATGAAGCACTTTGCCCGCCTGCAGGCCCGGGACGAGCAGGGCCCCATCCGTTGCAACACCACCGTGTGCCTCGGCAAGATCGGGCCCTACCTCAGCGCGAGCGTGAGTGGAGATGCAATCGTGGGTGTGGGAGGGCTTTCTGGAGCAACAGGAGTGGGGAGGGCCACCTGTTTTATTAGTCTTTTATTGCATTTATATCCCCCCTTTCCCTCCCAAGGTGGCGCACTTGGTTCCCCCACCATTTAATCCCCCAAACGACAACCCTGCGAGGTAGGTTAGGCTGGGAGGCAGGGACTGGCCCAATGTCACCCAGTAAGCCTCATGGCTGAGTGGGGATTTGAACCGTGGTCTCCCAAGGTCCCAGTTTCTCATTTAATCCCCAGAACAATAACCCTGTGAGGTAGGTAAGGCTGAGACTGGCCCCAAAGCTTCATGGCCGAGTGGGGATTTGAACCCTGGTGTCTTACAGGTGCGATGGAAGAAGATGGACAGGTTGTGCTGTGTTGTGATTCCTGCGTCACAGAGGGTTGGACTAGATGATCCCTGTGGTCCCTTCCGACTCTACAGTTCTGTGATTCTATGACCCTTTTATTTGCAGACGAGGCAGAGCGTCCTGATCTCGGCCTTCAGC